>NC_041039.1:10431005-11681005 GCF_900634625.1 Parambassis ranga | reverse complement strand
ATTCTAATTAACTTCTACATACACATGCATCCTGTTTGAAATCATAAACGCTTCAGCAGTTTACACAATAAAAACTTCATCACTTTGCTTTATATGTATATTAAATATTTATTGTACACATTTAAATATAGAAAATTTATATTAAAAAAAGAAACATCTCAGACATCCACATTCAATGTGCTTAATGAGCATAAATATCATACAAGTACCAGTCAGTCAGAACATATAGAGATATTTGCTTGTAAATAAAAGGAGATCGAGCGTTGAGGACTGTCCTCTGTCTTAGTCCATCATGTCCTATCTGCCAAATCCTTGAGGGTCTTTGGCCTTTCTGGACTCCTCTTTCCCGCTTGTTTTGCTGATGTGGTATAAAGTGTTGGCCAGGTTATTAAGCTGGCATGTGCCCAGTTTGCATCCACGCTGAGGTGCACGTCGCCGACGGAGCTTCACCGCCATACTGTCAGTGATGAAGAGGAATAAATATTAACTCAGAAAATAAATCACAACATACACTTCCGGTTGTGCTGATAGAGATAATTAGAGGAAGTGAACACTTTTTGATTTTTGTCACCTTTGTTTCAGGGTGTCCAGGTCCACATGTTTGTACTCTGAATGGAGCGGGACGAGCTGCAGTGATGGAACATGTTGCTCCTGTGTGTCCTCTGACCTTCGCACCTCTGCAGTCTGGACCCCTGGGAGCCCAATCTCTGACCTGTGGATCCAACAGAATGTAGTGTGACTATGATTTAACACGAATGATTACATCACATTTTAGGCAGAAATGTTTTTTTTGTTTCTTCTAAGTAGGAAGCGGTGGATGTTTTTCACTGACCTGTGAGTTAGTCTGAGTGGGGAGGCAGCAGTCAAAGGCACAGTCAGCAGCAGCAGAACAGATATCTCCATACCGCACTGGCCTGTGGTAGAAAAAAGATGAAGAAGATTGATGCTGCAGAAAAATCAATCATTTGTTGAAAAATGTTCTGAATTTCATTAACAAGAATCTCAGACGACACTTACCGCCAAGAAAATGTAAAATCCTGCCCGTTGTCGAGGGAACCATTCGTGGTCTCCTGGATGCTTAAGTCTGTCATCCTTCTTCTGCTTCTGGCCCTTTATAGTGTGATGGGAGGGTGAGGGGGGTGTGTCCGGTTGTTATTATACTGCCTCACCACAAACTCCCACACTAGTAACTCATCAGCGACGGTGGCAGCTTTATCCTCTATTTACAAGAGCCCTGACACTAACATAAACAACCCTTAAACAACAATATCCGAACACAACAATATACTTTGAGTGACCTTGTACCTTTTGTGATGTTTACATTGAGTCTTTCGTCCACTCTTAACTCCGCCGCCGCTGCCGCCCCACCCCCACCCACATCCTCCTCCATCCCTCTGCTCCCTCTGTTCACTTGCTGCTGAGCAATTGTTCCAGAAATGATTCTTTCATTTCCATCACCTGCAGGAAGCCAGCCGAGCCCAAAATAACCCCAATTCTCCTCCAGACTTTTCTTTATCGCCTCATTTTTCCTGTGCCTTTTTCCCTTGAGTCACTTTTGCCGTCACCATGTTTATTCCTGAAGTGTCCTTCGCTCACATCCCTCACCCCCACCCCAACATACAGTGCTTCAAAAACAAGCTCCTTGATCTCACAGCTTTCCTCAAGTTTTGAATAGATTATGATGAAATTACTGCAGTCAGGATTGCTCACAGCTTTATTTACTCAATTCAAAAAATGAACACAGACAATCAAGTGAACTCAAGTTTGGCTCTTGACCACAGAGTAGCATCTCTCCAGGAATTTATTCCAACTCCTGATCTTTTTTTACAAGACTGTAAATCCATCAGGAGCTAGTGTCACGTTTAACTTCTCAGCCCACTTAGTTCACAACTTCCCCCTCTAGAGTCTATTGTGCACCTTTCCTGTGACTAACATCTGGGCAGTTGTCAGAGCAGTGCACTGAGTCATC
Source organism: Parambassis ranga (assembly GCF_900634625.1). Taxonomy (NCBI): domain Eukaryota; kingdom Metazoa; phylum Chordata; class Actinopteri; family Ambassidae; genus Parambassis; species Parambassis ranga. Next base: position 11,679,036 of record NC_041039.1, on the reverse strand, counting down.
ACTGGCGCTCGTGCACTCTAGCCATCAACTCATTTGGATTACACATCATTATGATTAAGTGTGAGTTATGTTATTCCACAGATGTGAGACGGTGTGCGTGCCACAAGACAGCACAGCTTCACGCCTTTATTTCCAGTTCCTATGCACCTGCTATGGAACATTAATATAAGCTTAAACTTGAGCTCTTTCCAATTCATTTCTGCACCATAATTATTAGTTCATCAGTTATTAATTTTGATTAAACTTTAAGGAAAGCACAGGTAAAAGTAAAAACATATAGGCACATATACAGTTAGGGAAAAAATGATTTGAACCCCTGCTGATTTTATGTTTGCCCACTAACAACAGCCCACAGTTATTTTATGTTACTTCCATTTGTAAATGAGCTGTTGTCTCCAGCTGCTCTGCGACGGTCTTGTAGTCCATTCCAGCCTTGTGTGGGTCCACAGTCTTGTCCCTGACATCCTTGGAAAGCTCTTTGGTCTTGTCCATTGTTGATTGCTTCTGTGAACAGGTGTCGTTTATACAGGTAACGAGCTGAGAGGGCTCCCAATGTCAGCTCCTTACCTGTATAACAGACAGCTGGGGGCAAAAATCTTGCTGATCAATTACTTATTTCATTCATAAAAATGCAAATTAATTTAGATGTTTTTTTGAAAAGCATTTTTCTGGATTTATTTGTTATTGTCTGTCTCTCACTGTTCAGATAAACCTATCATTGACAGTATAGACTGACACTCTACACAGAGGTCAGGTCTGTTTAGACTGTGTGCAGGATATTGTGTCTGAGGTGTTATGACAGTCATGATGTTACTATGATTGCCTAGTGACGCTTGTTTTCTTCCTCTATATATAAAGGTAACTGAGGTCATCCATCTCTCACAGCTCTGATTTGCTGATATTCTTCATCCAATTCATCTTGAAGGAATATGCAGTTGTTTCCAGGAGAGCACTTCGTGTGGACTTTTCTCCCACTATCGCTGACGTAGTGCGTATCCTGTTGTTGTTGTAGGCCCGAAGCCACCAGCCGTCCACTTTAGCCTCCTGGCCCTGTTTCCTCCACCCATGGGGCACAACAGTGAGCATCCTGCCAGGAAAGCCTGTCATTCACTCACATATCACTGGCACTCACTTTTCATCTGTCAGGGCGCTCGAGAACATTCGTTACAAGTGTGTGTGTGTGAACCTCCAGTGTAGTGTGTGTGATGGTCAGATAAGCTTAAAACAACAGCAGGTTATTTGCATGAACAAAATCTGATCATACCAGACCAAAAAACAGTGCCATCTTGTGGGAGTAGAAACAAACAAATGCATAATATTATCCACAGTTACAGAAAAAAAAACAGAAGAAAATATAATTACAGTTACAGAAATTTTTTTTTTACAGTTTTGCCTTTGATATCATTTTAAAATAGATTTTACATCATACATTTAATAATAAAATTGTTATCTTCTTCTTATTCAAGATTGATTGATAACATTGATAAATAAAAGTCAATTTTTAGCAACCTAAAATTAGCAGTGTCATTAAATGTGAACCTGCAGATGTATTTTTCCAGCCCGGCTTACCCCTTACTTGCACCAACATGGTTGTGCAACAACTAAAGGAGCATGATAAAAATAAATAAATGGTTATTTTCCTGAGCTATTAACAGATTTCAGTTAAAGAGTGGCAATGCTAGAAAGACAGAGAGAGAGAGAGAGAGAGAGAGAGAGCTGTGCCACGCTAGTCTGGGAAACCTGTAAAAGGTTAGAGGGTCAAACTGAGAGATATAAGCTTAGAGTCCATTAGGGGATTATAACCATAAACACTCCACGGCTCCTGCATCTCTCCTGGATTAAAAAGAGAGCGAGGGGCAGAGAGAGAGAGAGAGAGAGAGTTGGACTTAGTGTACGAGGGTGACTGGAAAGCAGTTGAAGTGAGCAAATTCAAAGACAGAAGACAACACACTGCAAAAATTGTAGAGGGAGAGATAAAAAACAAAGTTGGAGTGGTGTCACCTTTGATTAAGGTGATTTTGCTTACCTGTGATACATCACCTGGCTGACAGTGAACAGCAGAAGGTAAGTTAAGACAAACATAATCTGTCTGTTTACTGTCCGCAGTCTTAATATGTGTGCATATCTTTCCTTTCACTATGGTACTATGTAAAAAATTAAATATGCCTGTCTGATTTTATCACCATGTCATCAATTGTTCACCAACAATGCGGTTGCTATGGAGATGAACGGTGTTCCTATGTCAATTATTAGCTTTTATACTCACATTCTGGGTCAACAATAGACCCAATATACACTGTATACAATATGTTTCGTCCCCATACATTTAACCTGTGTCACCATCATCTTCATTATTGTTGTGTAACTTTAATTTTGTTATTGTCTGTGTGCTCAGTAACCATGAATGTGGATATTGAAGGGATTATCCAGTGCATCAAGCAAGGGGATGAAAATGGTGTTCAATCACAGCTGCAGGAATTTAACAAAGAGGTACACACAACACACACACACACTCTTCCATACATAACACACTGCTGCTGGTGACATTAGCAGACCATCTAATATTATCACTTATTATTTCTCCCTCTGCAGTATGCTCAGTGCTTCTTCTTCGACGCAGAGGAGAAGGAACGCAAGAAAGTAAGTGGTTGTATAGCACTGAGTTTACTGTCACACAAGCACACAGGTGTCCTTTCAGTGTTCCTTAAATCCTCACCTCATACACCTCCTCTCATCCACCACTCCCCACCCTCACCTCACAGTCTGTCTGTGATTAGTAATTCTGCTGTATCAGTTGTCCCTGATCCTCTCTCCTTGCATACTCAAGCAGATTGAGTCCAGGCAAAGTGATTGATTAATGAGTGCACTCCTAACACTCTGTGATAGAAGTGTGTCAGTCCTAATTTTTAAATTGCTAAAAGTAGCATCAAATGTACTTATATATAATTTGTTTTAAGTTTATTGACACTTTTCTTTCTGTTCTGCCACATTGCTATTTAAAAATGGATTGTCCACCTCCTAAAGAAAAGAAAACTAGAAGAGGTACAGTGATATTCAGTTTTTATATTAAATGTACTGCTCTTATATCATCTTATATCAAATCATAAATCATAATTCAGTATGAGAATGCAGTTTTTTTTTCTTTGTTGTACCAGTTCAGAAAGAATAAAGTGAGGGACTATGCCGATTCTGACTCTGACTTTGATGAGTACGATCAAGTGGATCGAGACCTCATCCTCAGACAGGTGAGTGCAGATGTTGTTGTTGGCTCCTTTGAGGGAACAATGTTCAGGTAAACTTAAGGTTTTTCTCTTCCCCTCTGCAGAATTTAGCTGTTGTCCTTGTGAGGTTCATCAAAACTGGAGTCCAAACCCGTGCATTAAAAGTATCTCTACACACCCTAAGGATCCTGACCAGGGACAAAAAGGTCCTCGGCCCACTGGTGACTGACAGTGCTCTCCTAACTCTGGCCAGACTCGCTGGGCTGACCACCGCTGACATCGGTGATGAAGCCAACGACCCGGACTCAGATTTCTACGATAACATCATTGCATCTCTTGCTGAGGCCAAACTGCTACAGGGCCGCAACGAAGAGGACGAAGGTGAAGGTGAAGCCCATGACCAGAATGACGAGTGCGCTGCCTTCGAAGAAGACACCAAGAGTGACATCAGCACCACCAACAGCGGAGATCTGGACAGCATCAGTTGGTTTGGGAGCCACAGAACCAGCATCAATGAAATGCACAGAGGCAGCATTCATTCCAGGGTGCTGGAGCAAGGGAGGAGGGATCGCAGGGAGAGCAAGGTGGCGGGGGACGAAGAGGAGGATGAAGGGGAGTATGCACAGAGAAAAGAGGCCATGAAGGTGCTGTGTAACGTGGTATACAACAGTACCTGGGCACAGGAGAGGTTCAGCGCTCTCAGGTGGGTTTCCACAGACTTCAGGCTGTCTTTCAGGCTCAGCCTTTAACAAAGAGAGAACTCTACAGTAGAAAAGCAGAGACATGCCCTGTAAACTATTTGATGATGCTGCCAAACATACACACATTATATCCAGCTCTGGCTGAAAGGTACACGTCGTTGCTTGTTCAGGTGAAGGGTTATTATGACAAAACCCAACTTGACTGACTGTAGTGTTGCATATTTCCCGGTAGCTAACCTCTTGTTGTTTTTGTCTGTCAGGCTCATGTGTGGTCTCATAGAGCATCTGTCCTCCAGTGTTAGCTGCTCATCTCAATCCAGTGTTCACTTCTATGAACTACGCCTCTTGTTCCTCATCACTGCACTACGGCCAGAGCTCAGCACTCAACTCCAACAGGTCTCATAGCCCCAAAGAATATAATGTGTGGTAAAGGTCACCACGCTCCGTTTGTCTTAATATTAACATGAAGACACTTTTTCTGCTTCCTCCCTGCCTGCAGGAGGGAGGAGTGTCCATCCTCACTGCGACTTTAGAGAACTGCCTGGAGGTGCAGTGGAAGGACCAGTATGAGTGTGTGCTGAATCCAACAGCACCTCCCATCTCTCTGAATGCCTCTCAGTGTGTCATTGAGATCCTCAAAATCCTCTTCAACATCACCTACAGAAGCCACAGACAGGAACCGAGTGAGGTTAGTTAATATGAACAGGAAGAGAAACTGTGGTCGTAGATGTGTGGATGAGGATGTGTACTGTGGTTGTGTGCTGTACAGGTAGCCAGTATAAACAAGTTGAGAGTACAGTACTTTGACAAAGACAAATGAGTAGCAGTGTGTGTTTTCTCTCCCCTTCAGGATGATGCTGCTCTGTATCGACACCTGGTGGCGATCCTGCGCCTCTGCCTGATGAGGAAGTGTTTGCTGACCGATGAAACTAACGAGCTGCAGGGGTGAGCATGAAGTAAAAGTGGACTAAGACATACTTTGTCCACCTGTTCTCTTTCCTCAACTCTTCTTCTCTCAATCCCACAGTCACACAGTCAACCTGTTGTCGGCGCTGCCTCTTCAGTGTCTGGATGTGCTGCTGATCGCGCCTCCGGCGCCAGACTCACAGCAGTGCCAGGGGGTCAACATGGACTGCGTCCACGTCCTGCTGATGTTCTTGGAGAAACGCCTAGATTCGGTGATTTGTGGATTTGTCCCTAAAACATATATTTCAATTTTTTTTTCTTTTTTGAAAGCAAAACTGAAATAACCACAAAGCTTTGTCCTGGTTTGTGTGATTCTAGGGTGAAAAGATGAAAGAGAAGCTGACACCAATCCTCAATCTGCTGACAGAGAGCTGCAGGGTCCACAGAGAAACACGCATCTACATCAGAAAACATGTAACATGCCCTGAAAATGTTTAATTTGAAGGTTTTCCATTACACAAGTAATCGAAAATGTTACAACCACCCACGATTTCTGATATGCTGTGGCCACCTGAACCAGCTCTGACATGCTGAGGCATGGACTCTGCAAAATAAAGGGTGTGTGACACCATGATGCTAGCAGCAGAGATGTGAATTGGAGCTGCAGCAAATCAGATTTGTTCCAGTACACCTTTCAGCTATCTGCCTTTGACAGTCTGGCCTGAGTCATTGCAACTCCAGCAAGTTCACTACAAAAAAATGACCTCAGCACGCTGTAGCATAACAACACAATTAGAGTTATTAGTTTCGTCTTTCAGTGTTCATAATTTTATTTTTCTGCTCATCTGTGTGTGTTAGATCCTGCCTCCTCTGAGAGACGTGTCACACAGGCCGGAGGAGGGCTCCACAGCCAAGAATCGTCTGGTCCGCCTCATGACTCATCTGGACACAGACCTCAAACACTGCGCCGCTGACTTCATCTTTGTCCTCTGCAAGGAAAACGGTGAGGTTGATATGAGACAGAAGATGCACTTTACTTTTGCTGTGATCTAAACTCACCTCTTTATTTTTTTCCCAGTGAGGCGTTTTGTGAAGTACACAGGTTACGGAAATGCAGCAGGTCTCCTGGCCACCCGGGGTCTGCTGGAGGGCCAGCGAGGCAAGAGCTACAGCACCGAAGGCCAATACTCCAGCGACTCAGATTCAGACACAGAGGAGTACAGGCAGGTCAAAGACCGTATCAACCCAGTGACGGGTAGGGTGGAGGCCAAGCAGCCTGACCCCATGGAGGGTATGACAGAGGAGGAGAAGGAGGAGGAGGCAAAGAGGCTGATCATGCTCTTCAACAAGCTTTCTAGGTCAGCAACACACACACACAGACACAGAATAAATGTAGCAGTGGTAAGAAATATTCAAGCTTTCAAAGATCTTTAGAGTTCTTCTTCAGTCTTCACTGCATTTCAAATGTGGTTGTTAAATACTTCATGTTTGTGCAGAGATAACATCATCCAGCCAATGCAAGTCAACGAAGAGGGAAAGCTGGTTCCGATGCCAGGACTGACAGTAAACACGCTGGCCGAGGAGGCAAAGTCTGAGTCTGAGAATGACAGAGAAGCTGGAGAAGAGGAGAAAAACTGAGAGAACAGAAACTTTTTTGTAAATATCTCATTTCTAAAGTTTGTTGTCAGTGCATAAACATTGGGTGTAATCACGAAGGAAAGGAAAGGCATGTGCAGTAGTTGCTCATCTAGAGCCAATCAGCCATTCTGACTAAAAAAATGATTTCTAAGCAGCTAATTTTGTGTTTCTTTATTTATTTATTTATTTATGGATGCAAAGTAGTAGAATAGAGAGAAGCATTGAGATCACACTAGTTTTAATTCTGTGTATTTAGCAGTTCCTGAAAAGGACCTGATTTTAACGGTAATGATAATACTCATACATGTTTTAATAAAGTCTTAAAATCATGTTTTGTTGTGATGAAATTTGCGTTCAGTTGTCCACAGTCTACTCACATATGCCGACTTGAATCAGTTTGCACTTCTTTATGGTTTTGGTTCATTAGCATTAACATAATGAATGTAACAGATCAGCAGGATGACTGACAGCTTGGATTACCCACCCTGCTGTTTTGCTCCATAACAAGAAGAAAAAAAAACAAGAGTGCGTTTATTTCAGCATGCAGAGGCAGAATATGAAATGAACAACAGTCCTGTGGAAGCACTTACTGTTTAAATCCAGAGCTGAGTGACAAGACCTTTATTTTATACAAGATTTATTTTCAGACACACTAGCACCAATGACATGCCAGACAAAAATTTCTTTAAACATTATTAAACCCTTTGATTCCTTGGATGATTCATCATAAAATGTCGGTAAACATGAAAATCCCAAGGGTTTTCCACCCAAAGATTAAGGTAAACAGTGACTACAAAGGCAACAAGGTGCGTCAGTACAGCTCCATCATTTCTTCCAGGGACATCTGCAGCTCCACAGACTGCAGGGAGGAGGCGCCACCAGCAACAGCAATAGTCTTCAGTAACTCCATTGAAGTGAGCACCACCTGAAACAGACACGACCACAAGAATGACAAGTGCCACTATTAAGCTTGACGGGAGCCATGAAATCTTTAAAAAGAAACTTTCTGTATGAGCTTTTTTTTCTCAGCATGCACTCCAGTGTGGAGGTGAGAAGCAGAAGAAGGCGTTTACACCTGAAGGATCAGCTGTCAGCAGCAGTATTCAGGCTTTGTTCCCTCAGAGCTGTTAATCAATACTGAGACAGAATTGCCTCTTGAAAAGCTCTGCTGACTGCATAATTTTAGTAGATCACCAGGAAACATGGTTAACATTTTTAAAGTTTGAATCACCTCCACTGTGATGAGTTTCTTCTCCCAAGGTCTGTTGTCTGGATCAGGCCACTTCTCCCCAAGACAAAAAAACAGGGAGCTGGGAGGGCCTTCTCTCCCACCGATGAAGTCCAAAATTCCTATTGACAAAAACACTCTTAACTGCAGTCTCAGATGCTGCAGGTTCATGTGTATGCTGGGAAAAAGCTAAATAATCACCCACCTTGTAAAAAATCCTTGACCATGTAGAGTCGTTGAGGCTGCAGTTTGGAAACCTCTTGGGGCTGCGTGCTGTGGTCAAACTTGGACAAGCTCCAGAAAGCTCTGATTTCACCCCGCCGCTGGCCGTAGACCACATTGTCCGACACCCCCACATCCAAGCCATCTCCCAGCTTGTCCAGAATCCGCTGGGTCAGACTGGCCTGGGTTTGATCTAACATGGTTCCCAGACGTGGTAGAGAGACCACAGAGAGGCCTGACTCATAATCCAGATCTGTCCCGATTAGGTCTGGCCTGATGTGAAGACATTTAAAATGAATTAAACGTGGAGCATTCATCAGAGCTTTGATGAAGGTTTAATTGAGTGTTTACCTGTAGACTAAGCGGATTCCAGCTTCATTTTCTACCAGCTGCTCCTTCACTTTCACCCCTCTGTAGTACACTGATACCTTGAACTGTGTTTCTATGGATTCAGAAATATATATAAATATATATATATAGTGATTTCTTTGTATTTGTAAACTCCCCCTTTTCACCATCACAGCAGCGGCATAACCCCAACTCACTGAAATGATCTCCAGCTCTTGTCTCTCTCAATGTATCTATGAAATGTGCCGCTAACTGCTCATCACAGGCCCCTCCCACATCTTCCTCCATTGGATGTGCCGGTTGCTCAGGCAACCCAGTTTCACAGACAGCACCCTTAAACGTTACTGGATACTGCTGTTGCCCAGGCAACGGGTGTCCACCAATCGCAGCCTGATTCTGTGACTGCTGTTGCTCAGGAGGAGGCTCAAAGCCTGCGGTGCCCTCTGTAGAAAAAAGTTAGAGAGAGTGTTTCTGGGAAAGTACCGTGAATACTCACAGTGCAGCAGTAAAGAGGAAGTGATGAGATGCCTACCTGCTCCAGGGCCAATGTTCAGTCCCTCCAGACATGCCTGGAGAATATCCTGGCTGGCTGAGGACTCTGCCAGAAAAATATGGATTAGTTCACACAAACCCTCACAGACAAATAAATAATACAAAAGTAGCTGCTTACGTGCCAGCACATTTTCTTCTGGAATGAAGAGGCATGGGACCTGGCTCTGAGACACGATTAATCCTATCATTACACATCATCTACATATCCTTTACACTTCTTAACAAGTAAAGGTTGCTTACTTCTTGTATTGGGAGGCCATATTCCTCGAATAAATCATTGTCGTCTTGCTCCTGGGATCCAGCAGAAGAGTTAGCTTTGAGAGCGGAAGCAAAAGACTGCATTAATCATTTAATCCTGTTTAGAAACTGTAGTCACCGCTGTATTTGCATTCCTACCATGATCAATCACAGACATGCAGCAACATGGAAATCAGGTGAGAAGCTGATCAGATATGAGCTTCATGTAACTACGTGTTCTAAAATCCATGCACAGCACTACACCTGAGTATTCTATGCACGAGAAGTGTCCATAGGTGCAATTAAACATGATACAAAATGACAATTTTGCATAAATTAAAGTGGCAGAGAAAGTGTATTTGGTGGCTCTGCATCCTGGTGGACTCTCACCTCCTGACCCTAAGTCGTCCGGCCAGTGAAACACTTTGTGCGGGTTAGCAGTATCGTTCTTGTTATCGGCCACCAGCTTAAAGCCTTTAGCTCGGAGGGCGCTGCGGAAGTTCCTCTTCCACACTGAGGGGTCTCCCTGCGCCCGGCCATTGCCGCTCACCTCTGCCCAGGCCTGCAGGAGGACAAACAGGAAGAGAAACATGAACAGATCTGATGGATAGATAGTTTCTGTGTTTTTTTGTTGTTGTTGTTTTTAAACACACAACATTTATAATGACCTTAAAAATGAGGATATCCGTGTCAGAGGAGTCCTGCCTCAAAGCGTGTTTCCAGGGGATGGAGAACTCTGTTCGCTCCGGGTTTGTCCAGAAGACGCCAGGATAGATAGAGCTGTCAATCTTCACCTTCAGCCAAGGGATGAGCAGAGGCTTCGAATGTGACATTTCTACAGAAGCAAGACAAAAACAGGAAACATCAACATCACACTCTCATTCATACCAAATGTATTTGTATTTAAATTGTACTTTTACAATTATTATTTGAAGTCAATGGTTTCCTGCAGATGGTGCTATTTAGCCATTTAATTGCTTAATGTAATGAAAATATGATCCAAAAATACAAACCTAAAACTGCAACAACAAAAAAAAGTCAGCTGAGATAATGATAATCAGAATTACAACATATTTCCTAATTCATTCTGACTTTGTTCACTCTCAAACTATTTATTGGGGGATATAGGGTACTTCCACATTCAGATGTCTGTAGTTCTGTGGTGCATCATTTGCAACTGCTGAATTGTAAATGAAAGAGAAAGCAGGAGAGTGATGACAGACCTTCACTGCCAACACTGTGATATGATTTTTAAAAACAACTCCATGAAACATGAGACATGTTAATATACTGTACAGTCATTCATTGTATTGTTGTGTTCAAAGTCTATAAGTTACATAAAGAAGAAATATCAGTAGTCTAATAGGTTACTGAAACTGCACCTCTTTCTGCACAACAATATAATCTGAAAATGTAGACACACTCCTACCTGTAGTGTCGAGTTTCAGGCCGGGTGCAGGTGCAGTTCAAACCGCTGCGTCAGTGTAGACTCGCCTTCAGGGTCAGGAGTCAAAAATGTGCTGTTGTTGAGCGTGTGATGTAATATGTAAAGCTGTGCGTGTCACACTGTCATTCAGTCCCAGCAGCGGAGTCCTTAAATACAGACGGGGCCCCGCTGCTTAAAGTCTGTTCTCAGGAAACTCCCGAGTCGTTGGTTTCGTTTTCCACATTTGACGTCACTGAGGGTTCCTGCCAGCTGGCCCCCACTAGATGGAGGTAAACACACACACACACACACACACACACACACAACATTACATACAGATCACGTTTTATTTATTTTTCTCTATGTTAAATAACCATTAACCAACAGACTCTGGCAGGTCCTTCTGTTTTTTTTAAAGGTCCCGGGCTCACCTTAAAATTAGATGTGTGTCAACACTGTCACCTTTACACTATAGCAACAGTATGCCTTTCCTTAAAGAAGTTTCCTTAAAGAAGCTGACCTTTATCAGTGACAATACACCCTGAAATAAAGATTCAAAGGAGGGACACGTTGCATCCAGGATGCCATCGGCAGCCTGTTTGCTCTATAACTATTGATAGGAGATAGAAACACAACCATTTGTTCTTTGCAGATTTTATTTGTTTCTCAAATACAGGAGAGTTAATGTACAGAAGGACAAAGAATTTCATCAAGAACTGTACAGTATTTACACATCTTTTTTTTCCGTTTTTATGGAAAATTAGATTTTCAAAATAAGTCATAGTATGCACAAACATCAAAATGATGAAAATGAAAATGACTATTTCCTCTTTAAATATTACTTATTTATACTCCTCCTTCCCACATGGGAAATGGATACTTTATTTTTCTTTGCACCTGCATGACTGATGATTGAACTGAACCACAACAATGTTAAGTTTCAAATAGAGTTTACTTTTTCTCCCACCCTCCCCCATTTTCTTTTTCTTTTTTGTTATTTTACACCCACTGTATTTGATACATTATTTCTGCCTCAACGTCTGTTCCTTTGTATAGAAGGGAAGACGACTTGGATATGTGGGTTATGATTGTATACTGAACCTGTGGAAAATAAAAAGGTATTTAAAACGTTCAGGCAGCAAAACCAGCGCATGTGAGAGTTTAAGTTAAAAACCTCCTCATATAAATAATAAAAATGTATTTATATATTATCACACAGCGGACTGGTGCTGCCCTTCACATAGCACAGAATGAGAGGGAGAGGGAGAGAGAGAGAGAGAGAGATAGAGAGAGCATTTAGTAACACATTTCATGTTTCTATCCGTGGACGAGTCCATGATCACGCTGCTCACGGCACACTCTACACGCAGTTTAAAAAGCATTCTCACCCTCTTCCACTCGTTTCAAAAGCCAACAGCTGATGTTAGTCTTTTCAAAAAAATAATTTATGTAAAAACTAAGCGGGAATAGTTTCTCTTCGAACTATTGTCTTTATGACACACAGTTAACAAGATGTCAGTGGCTTTTCTGTTGACTTGGCGTTACGGCTCCTCCTCTTCCACCTCGCGTCTTCTCCCTTTTCACCACTGGTCAATTCCTTTTTGACCCTGCAGTGACCCCCCCAGATCCAGTAGGGTCCCCTTTTCACAAATTACGACGTGTCTTTAGTCACTGATCAACAACAACGAAAAAAAAAAAGAGATAGGCCAGTGTCCGAGGTCACATCAACAGACCCCTCATGTTCGTCAAAGGCCTTTAAAAAAATTATCCTCAGATCTTAGAGATTTGAAGAGGGTTTGGGGGGGCTGTACAGTAGGGATCCATCTCTTTCTGTTTTCTTTTTGTTTTTTCTTAATCTGTACTTTTATTCATAGTTTGTCTCTTTACAGAGGTTTGACTCAGGCTTTGGTGCTGAGAGTGAGCAGCTCGATGAAGGAGCTGAAGAGGGTGTCCAGCCAGCTCTGGTTGGCCATGCACTGCTGCACCACTTCCTCCTGGCCTGGATCCTCAGCTGCCTGCTCGATGGTGTTGGTCTGGGATAGAAACACAGAAACGAGTGTGACGAAAAGAAAACAAAACCAACTAGAGTGCGTGCCAGTACTGAAACCTGCTTACCTCTTTCTTGCACTGTAAGAAGGTGTGGTATTTGTAGTGGTGCAGGGAGTGGTAGAGACTGTAGATCCGATACGTCTCGGCTGACAGTTTAAGGTCCTGTAAGGGGAAAAACAACAGATCATGACGTGGTCCATTTCAGCCAGCATTTCAGTTAGAGATAAACTGAAAAATGTATTTATATCATGGAGTTCTGAGTTACTGAAAAAGAAAGCTGAAGTGACAGCACCTGCTAAAAGTGGTTTCAGGGTCTATATTTTCTCCTCATCCTGTTACATGGCACCAACATTATCTTTAAATCTAGAGGCTATAGTTGCATCAACAGAACTTTTGTTAAAGCATTTTTCAGTGACCTTGGAGATCCTCCTACCTGTGGTTTAGGCAGGCTCTTCTTGACTTTGTTGAGGGTCTTGCGGTTGTATGCATCACCGCTCAGCCGAACCCTCACCACTCCGGTGTCCAGGGGGTCAACGATGATCTGGGGATAAGCATGCAGAACCTCCTGCAAAGTGACAGACACAGCAACGAGAACAGTTACAGAAAGAGTCAAAAGCTGGAATTACAAATATGGAAACATTTAAAACACTTAGTGTTGACTTATTTATCTTCTGTTTCAGAATCTAAAAACTTATCTAAAAACTTAATAAAAGCAAATAAAAATAAATTTAGTTCCGCATAACACAGAAAGAAAATCAGTACATCCAGGGGAGATTACCTGGTGCTGAGAGCTCATGCCGACTTTCCTCAACAGCCTCCTCTTCTGTTCGCTAAGGATGCTGTCAATCTTCCTCATTGGAGGGAGGTAGAGCTCATCTGACAGCCAGTCAAGGTAAAGGAGGTTTCATTAATCATCTTTCATGTAGCTGCCAATCATTTTAATACCAAGGACAAATTGAAAGCAGCTCTCTCTGGCTGCTGATCTATCAGTGCTCACAGGGCTTCCTCCCAAACTGTGACACCTTGTTTATCAAGATTTTAAAAACATAATAGCATTCATTTAAACATTCATGCAAAACACTCAAAACAGAAGTAACCTCCTATTGTGAGCTGTGTGTTTGTAGCTGATGGATGCCAGTGTCAGAGATGTTTATTCAACCTGCCTACACTTTCTTCCTTTTGAAATACAAATAAAATCCTCAACACAGTTTCAATGTAGACATTTTGAAGATGAAGATGACATGCCACCAGACAGGTTTGTCTGGTTAGGTTAGAGAGAAATTCTAAAACACACAACAAGCTGCATGTAAGCTTGTATTTATTTCTGTCTGTCTGGGAATCATAATGAGGAGGCAGCAGTGTGTGCAGTTCTCACCATCTGTGTCCTCCAGGGCTTGGATCATGTCAGGGTCCAAGGCTGTGCTCACCAGCATCTCCACATAGCTCCTGAACATTTCCCTCATGGCACGGTTGTTCACTCCTCCTTTCACAGGCACTAAGTGGGCAAGAAACAACAGTTTAAAATATACAGTAGAGTCTCTACCACCATTCTGGAAGAAAATCTACTTATGTCATGCTTTGGCCTCACTTTCATTTTCACTGCCTGCATCATCTGATGAATCCGAGTCAGACGATGAAGGTACTTCCTTCAACCATTTCTTCCTCTTCTTAGGCGGTGGCTCTGCCTTAACTTTGGCTGGTTTGGACTTAGGTGGGCGCTCTGTCTTTTCCCTCTCCTTCCTTTCTATTGTCTTCTTGTCTTCCTTTGCTCTAGCTCGCTCCGCTGCACGTCTCTCCACTTTGTCCTGCTGCAGTTGTACTCGTCTATCTTTGTCCCTCTCTTTCTCAATGTTCCTGTCCTTTTCCCTTTCTTTCTCAGAGTCTCTGTCCTTCTCCTTGGCTTTGGGAATGGCAGCAGGAGCGTCCTTCTTCTCTCGTTCCTTTGTTGTTGTTTGTGTTCTCGTTTTCTCCCTTTGGACTGGTGGGGCTACTCTTTCCTCTTTCTCCACCCTCGGTGGCACCTGAGGAGCAGGAGGGGAGGCCATTCTTGGGAGGGACTGGCGTCTGTGGGACAGGAGGATTTGTATTAATAGAAAATAACCTCAAAGTCAGAGTCACAGATGGATGTGCCTGTTTACTTCAAATTCACATGTGAACAAGTCCTGAAAATTACCTGGTACCTGCTTATTATTATGTAGGAAGTGCTGAGCTGTGATTTCTTCCACCAAGTCTTAAATCATTAGATTCACAATTTTTACAATAAATTAAACCAGTGGTACCTGAGAGCAGGTGTGGCTCTGCGCCATGGTCTCCGAGAACAAACTCTGACATAATCCTTCTTGTTGACATTCTCCAGAAACTTCACATATATTCTCTGGTACCTCCTCTTAGCATCTCCAAAGTAGCCGAGATACTGAAGCAGAAACAGATGATAAAACATTTTAATGAGGTTACAATTTGGTCAGTGAGATATACACTGCAACATTTTTATTATAATGAAACAGGAACTGTGACAATCATCCAAGTTCACACGGCTGTTGGCAGGTGTGGTTAGATTACTCAGAACTCACATTGCTTGTGGCGCAGAACTGCCTTTGCCCATCTTTGATCTCAGGGCTGAACTTCTGCAGAAGGGCTTTCTGCACCCTCCAGATGGGTGGAGGCTCGCGGCCTGTCTGCAGGGCCAGCTGTGCCCCAACACAAAACACAAAGTTAATCGTCTTTTTACCAATTACAGCTGCCATAAGTACTACAATCCAATTACAAAATGTGCATGTGTGATTTCCCTTTGGTTAACTGTTATATTTTAGTCTGTACTGCCACCTAAGTAGCATACAAAACTGTGAATAGACAGCAACATTATACACACACACACACACTTACTTTGAGTGTTCGAATGTCTTCAACTCGCACCACAAACTCATCCCTTTCTCTAAAGATGCCCTCTCCTCCGCTTTCACTCTCATCGTCTTCACTCTCTCCAACAATGGCAGCATCTTCTTGCTTCTGGGCGAGATGCAGTGAGGTGATCTTAGGAGGTGGAGGCTCTTCAGGAGAGGCAGGGGACTCTGGAGATGGCATGGGAGACTCCTCCTTATGAGCTGAAGATGGAGGAGGTGGGGAGCTTGAAGGAGGAGGTGGTGGTGACGTAGGAGGAGGAGGAGGAGGAGGAGGAGAAGTAGGCTGAGAGATAGCAGCAGGTAGAGCAGGAGGCGGAGAAGGGGATTTGGTAGCAACTGGGCTTGGAGGCTGGGAATCCTCTTGTTGTTCTTCTGGTGGAGGGGGTGGGGAAGGGAGAGAAAGTGGAGGGAGAGGGGAATGAGAGGGAGAAGAGGAGGAGGCAGGAGATGGAGGGACAGAAGGAGGCTCAGGAGTTTCTGGCTCTTGAGGAAGGATTTCAGGAAGAGGAGCTGGACAGAGACAATGAGACACTAATTAGTCATATTCATACTTATATTTTAACAAATACATAAATGGGGCATTATGCAAATAAGTATGTTCCTTAAGCTGAGCTGCAGAACCTGTTAGAGTAGATGAAAATAACCTACCATCAAGCTTAGGGGCACCCAGAGTTTCGAGCTGTGGTTCCCTCTCCTCTGTAATATCACTCTCTTCATCTCCTCCTGTGCTCCTTTCCTCCTCATTCTCCTCCTCTTTGTTGTCATCCATGTCTCCATCTTCTGGCTGGAGGACATCAGGCTCATTGGATTCGGGATGAGTGTGGGGGGTATGCATGGAAGGCTGTGGGCTAAGTGTAGGGGGCTGCAGTGTTGGAGTGAGAGGGGCCTCAGTAGGCTGAGTCTGAGGCTGGGGAGATGGAGGAGGTAGCGGGGGCTGGATGTTTGAGGTTAGCTGTGGAGTGTCATACAGAGCCGAAATGGCAGATGAGATGCTCTTCTGAAGGTCCTGGTTCTTTCCAACTGAATCCTCCTCATCCGAAGAGAAAGAAGGCAAGGTCTCCAGGTTTCGCTTCAACTCGTCTTCTACGCGCTTGGGGCTGGGGCAGTTGCCAAGAGCCAGACCCCCATTCCCCTCACTGTCCCCAAAGGGAGGTGGTGGTGGTGGAGGAGGAGGTGCAGGAGAGAGTGGGCGCAGCCCACCTGATTTACAGGGTGAAGTTTCCCCATTGTCATGTTCCATTCCTGGTGAGATGTCCAATCCTGGAGGCCTCTTCCCAGTTTTGAGAAAATCCAAGAAGGATGCAACAAATCCAGCCTTGGATTCAGAATCCTTCTCATCACCCTAGTAGAAAAAAAAGAGACTGACTTAGCTCCATACAGTTTTAAGCATTTTTTGGTTAACATAGCAAAGATACAATGCGGAAGCCATTACCCTTTCCTCAAGTCCTTCTTCATCCACTCCATCACTCATCATCTGGCTTTTCTGTTTCTTGTCCTGACTTCTGGTGCTGTCAGTGCTGCAGGGAGGCCCAGGACTTAAACCAAGGGAGGGAGCTGAGCCAACTGAGCCGTCTGACAGAGCAGGGTCTGTGCCAGACAATGAGTCTGTCCTCAGCAAGGCATCAGAGGAGGACAGAGTACCAATCGGTAACTTGATCTGAAACAAGACAAAGAGAGAACAGAAATATTTAGTACATTTTTACTTTGACAAACAGATAAACATAAAAAACATTTGTTTTATTAGCATTAAAACATGACAGGCAGAGCCTACATGTGACTAGTTTAAATAAAAAAGTAAGTGAAGGCTGATACATCACTACATAAACCACATCTTGTATTTGTGTTTCTAGCATCAATAATTCTTTCAATGGTATTTAAACTTATTAGGATCGAACCTCTGCTTAAGACAATGCCACTGACCTTAAGAGGAGGAATTGGCTCGTGTTGCTGCTGCTGGTGATGAAGCTGCTGTTGCTGCTGCGGATGGAGGTGATGGTGGTGCATCTGATCCTGCTCCTTTCCACTCATTTCCATGTACATATCCTCCCGCCTTCCTCCTCTACCTCTGCTTCCTCTGCCTCTACCCCTTCCTCGTCCCTCTACATTGAATCCCCCTCCTACTGTTGATCCACCCATCTCTGCCATCATGCCTCGGGGAGTGTAGGGCTCAGGCATAGGCCGGATGCGGGGTCTGCCTCTTGGCCTTGGCGGACCTTCTCTTTTAGGTCTAGTGGGCTTTCTGCCTCTTTTCTTGGGTCCTTCTGGAGGCATAAGAGAGTGGGAAGCCATAGATGAGTAGCCAGATGAGTGGTAGAAATCAATGTCACCCATTAAAGGGCTGAGAGATCCACTTCCTCCACCTCCCTTCCTGCAGCTTGACACCAAATCAGGCAGTAGGTCTGGAAGCCTTCGGCTGTTCAGACGTATATCAGCTGGCTGGTCAGCTTTATCCTCATCATCTTCAAACTCATATTCTTGGGCGTAACTCTTCTTAGGTAGAGTGTTAGGGTCTCTTCGCTCCTTTAACAAATGGAAAGAACTGGACTTGAGGAGTTTCTTAGGACGAGATGAGCAAAAAATTGGAGACTGGAGGCCCCCAGAACCAGTGCCTGTGCTAGTTCCTCCTGGCCCAGAAGACAGCTTTGTTCCAGAGTTGTTGGGACCAGCAGTATTGGAGCCCATACCCATACCTGGGCCTTGGGTTTGTATCAGTCCCAGCTGCTCAGTGTTGACAGTGGAAGGAAGCTCATGTGTTTTAAGAGAGTCTAGATCCAGAGTCATAGTGTTGTTGCTGGGTTCCTCTAGCCCATGACAGTATGGCTCATAACCCTGATCTCCGCCATGGTGACCCATTATGTCATAGCTAGCTCCACTACTTCCCCCTGTTCCGCCTGCACTCTGTCCAGCTTTCATGGAATCCATTCCCTCTTGTCCTGTATGGCTTTCATTCATCTCTTCCTGCCCTGGTCCTGCACCACCGGCACAACTTGACTTGTAGTCCTCAGCACAAAACATATCTTCCATTCCTGGAAAAAAGGAGCGATCCTCATCCTGAAGAAGGGAGTCCGGAAAGCAGATAGAAGTTAGGGGTACAAATCGGTTACTTTGTTGATTCTGGTCTGCTTTCTCTACTGGGCTGACTGTATCAAACTGGTGCTGTTCTGATCTCTGTTGGTCCAGCTGGCTCTGCTGAGGGGTGAGCTGGGTTGTAAGTGGCTGCTGTGGGTCAGGCTGAGGCTGGGAGTGGGCTGAATGGTGAGGGTGGGTTTGCTGCTGAGGGTGGGGTTGGGCATGAGGGTGGTGAGAGTGGGTTTGTTGGTGTTGAGAGGTTGGGTGCGGCTGTTGTTGCTGCTGTGCATGGTGCTGTGAAAGGTGGTGCATGTGAGATGGGGTGGGTAAGCCCATATCAGGCTCAGTGAGGAAGGAGTGGAGTTCGGAGGCTGAATGTTGTTGTGAGTGGTGGGTTTGCTGTGGCTGATGATGTGGTGGGTGTTGCCTTTGCTGTTCCTGCTGCTGCTGTTGTCTGTGCCGCTCACTGCTACTTCCACTCCTTCCCGCACTGCCTGGTCCACCGCGTCTGTCCTCTGTAACAGCAACATCTGTGCTGGAGGTCTGAGAAAGGGAGCGCTCCAACATATCCAAAGAGGAGACCACTGAACTTTGTTTAACCTGGCTCTGCTCATGCTGATGTGGTGGGGGCCCGTGGTTATAGTGAGCTGCTGCCACCTCCAATGCTTGGGACTGTAGCTGAAGTTGAAGCTGAGTGGTTTGGGACTGAGACTG
Source organism: Parambassis ranga (assembly GCF_900634625.1). Classification (NCBI taxonomy): domain Eukaryota; kingdom Metazoa; phylum Chordata; class Actinopteri; family Ambassidae; genus Parambassis; species Parambassis ranga. The sequence goes on along the minus strand of NC_041039.1, from coordinate 11,659,825 downwards.
AGCCTGATGTTTATTTGAGCCAAGTCTCCCACTAGCACTTTCCATGACAGCTTGTTGTTGGCTAATAGAGTGCTGCTGCTGTTGGGGATGAGAGTCCATTTTATGGTGCTGTTGATGCTGTGAATGGGAATCAATTTTGTGGTGCTGCTGATGCTGAGGGAGGGAGTCCATTTTTTGGTGCTGCTGATGCGGTTGGTGGGAATCCATTTTGTGATGCTGTTGGTGCTGCCGATGAGAGTCCATTTTGTGGTGCTGTTGATGAGGCTCTAGTTTGTTGCGTGTAGTGTGGGACAGTACTGACTGGAGCAAATGTGGCGGTTGGCGAGACTGATCAGTGGGAGAGTCCATGAGGGAAGTGGCAGCTTGCGACTGGGAATGCTGTTGCTGGACCTCTGGTGTTTTCCGAGGATAAGGGATTTCTGCGCGCTCTTGTGGCTTCTTTTGGAGCTCCATTTGAGAGTGGGGTGGTATCTGTGAGTGTGCGGACACATGCTGATTGTGTGAAGAGTGTTGAGGAGCAAGTGAGTGCTGACTGTATGGGTCACCGCGACCATAATGGACAACTGAGGCTAAGCTGTCATGGTGATGAAGGTGGGAGTGCACTTGTTCAGCACTGCCTCTTCCACCGCTACTCCTACTGTTTGCAACAGGCCTCTCATTTCTTTGCTGTTGTTGTTGATGATGGTGCTGTTGATGTTGTTTCTTTAGTGACATCTCAAGCTGGCTGTCCAGCCCTGAGATGGACCCTCCAGAGCCTGCATTTCCTACTCCTGCAGTGGATGTGGCACTGTGAGTACGTATAACACTCTGGGGATGATACCTCTCCTCAGAGGTCTTTCCCATGTCATAGCTCATACTTTTTCCTGAATCAGTGGTTGGAGGAACTGGCTGAGCCTGAGACTGTGTTTGTTGAGATGCCTGTTGGGCTTGTTGTTGAGGATGGTGGTGAGCAGCCTGAGGACCTGGACTTGCTTGGGCTTGCAGTAGATGCTGGATCAAGAACTCATCATCATCATCTACCTCCTCTTGAGACCTCTGAGAGCCGACTCCTAGCATAGAAGTATCAGTCTTTGTTTTTGAGGAGGTGGAATGATACGACTGGGGTTGGGAGCTGGGGCCTCTGGTATCAGGGAAGCCCTGTGGGGAAGCCAGAAAAGTTGGTGAGAGAACAGAGGAAATGTATTTATTAGAGCCAGCACCTCCTGGAGATTGAGTCGGACAGGTGGGCACTGGGGAGTGCAACCCTGGGCGGATGATGCCCGAGTTGCCTGATGGGGAGGGGCTGGAGTCAGGGATATGATAAGAGCCTCCGCCACTCGCTCCTCCACCTCTCTCATTTGCCATATTACTCCCTGCTCCTCCTCCTGTTCCAGAGTTCCCACTCCCTGTTCCGCTGCTTCCTCCTCCAGACGCTCCACTACCAGATGAACCACTTGACCTTAAAAGGGCAGGTGAGTGACCTGGTGCTCCATAGCCTAATGATGGGCTTCCTGCTCCACCAAGAGATGATGGCAGTGATCCATAAGCAGAGTCAGCTCCATAAATGTCAGTCGAGTATGACTGGCTTCGTCCTCCTAAACTCCCGTAGCCTTTCCCGCCAGCACCCGAGCTCAGGTCCTGGGCTTGCGGTGAACTGAAACCTCCATATGACTGGGCCAGGTGGGACGTAGGAGGCTGATTAGGGGAATATGACTGTGTCTGTTGTTGGGGTGGGGTTTGTCCAGTAAGAGCAGAGGTGGGTGTCTTCACTGGGGGCACAGGAGAACCATAGCCTGAGAGGCAGGATTTGGGAAGAGACTGGGGAGCTGAAGTAGAGGTGGCAGGAGGCTGCTGCTGAGGAGCTGGGGGTGGCGGAGCTGGCTGAGGGGGTGGCTGCTGCCTGGAAGGGGCTGCGCTAGAGCTGGAGGTGGGGATCGAGTTGGTAGGATGAGCCCCAGAGGTTGCAGAAGATGAGGAGGAGGAAGAGGAGGTAGAAGATGCAGAAGGGGGTGTGTGGGGAGTTCTAGAAGATGACGCCGAACTGCCAGAAGAATAGCCGCTGCTGGAGCTGCTTTTGGTGCCTTTCCCCGCTGAGGAAGAAGATGAGGAGGAAGAAGATGAGGAGTAGGGAGGCTGAATTATTGGCCGATACTGCTCAGTGCGTGAGGTGGGCTTGTGGTCAGATGAGGGGCTCTGGTCACCTAGTGGGCTGCAAGAAAGACCAGCATGCCTGTGATGGGTGGCAATCTGCTGGTAACCTGCCCCTCCACAGCTGAGGTAATGCTGAAGAGAGTGGGCAGCAGAGGACGAGAGCTGAGACTGAGCTGGCGTGGACCGCTGGTAATGCTTGATAACACTATCCTGCCGGGGCACGGCCCTCTCCTGGGCTGAGTTAGACTGTGATTGGGACTGAGGCTGGGGCTGGGCTGAGGAAAAGACTGACGGATTATACAGCTGGGAAGACTGATCCTGTAGCTGTGATGACAGCAGGTTGAACTGGTGTGACTGCAAATGCCTGGCAGAGGACGCCTGGGCTGATGTGGCACCCGTTGGATCCTGGCTGCCCCTGTAGGCAGCTGCAGCAGCACCCTGTGAGGACAGGAGTCTATCAAAACCCAGGCTTGACTGGGAGGGGGCTTTGATATGTATTAGGGGGTCATGTGGAGAGAGAAGGCCATTGGAAGTGGGACTAAACGTGGGTGTATCCTGAAGGGAAAGGGAGGCAGCAGGGAAAGAGCGGCTGGAGAAGGATGCTGGATGTTGATAGGCTGACAGTGCGGAGGAGGAAGGGAAGGAGCCAGAGCCAGGAAGGGCCCCAGAGATGAATAGTTCAGGAGGAGCAGGCGTGTGCATCGCTGTTAGGAAAAGGAACACATTGCAAAATTATTCACTAACCATCAAACTATCAATTAAATCTAATTTTAAGCATGTTAATGTAAAACTACCAACAATGAATAATGATCCAGTTGAATGAATGAAGAATCCTCACATAGTAAGCAGTGCCATCAGAATAATAATTCAGCCAAACATAGGAGATTTTTTAAATGTCATATTGACTGTGAGGCCTGTTTGAATGTCAACACATCAGGGAAGATCTAACACAGCCCCACCTGTCTGCCAGGATGGTGCACGGAACTGGGAAAGAAGGGAGGAGGCCGAAGGAGGAGCCTGGGGACCCCGAGACTCCAGGGCTGAGATCAGATTCATGACAGAGGCATCAGGGGCAGATGGGCTGGCGTGGTGGAGGCCTGTGTCAAACAGTCCCGAGAGACCTTTAGAAAGGAAAGACACATCAATAAAAATTGATTAATTGAATAGTAATTCAAATGTTATCAGGTAATTAGACAGTTTCCTGTGGAATATAAAGGATTCCAAGTACTAAATTGTAATTCTAAAATTGTAATTTATCTGGCAAGGTTTTACACACAAATTATTTGAAGCATGATGTCAGAAGCTACAGGTGTATGTAAATCACTATTGCTGAGACAGCCCAAAAGACATGGGTGAAACTGCATGAGAATCCAGGCTTCAGTGTCTCAGGCTTCCACTCAATTGAGCTGTAATGTGCACATTTTTCATTGACAACAATCTTCCAGGGTCTGCATGGACAGACACAATAATTCATTCCCTGGGCCCCTTATGGTGGTGACATGGAAGGTATGACATTTATCTTACCCAAACTCCGTCCAGCTGCTCCCCAAGCCCCGCCTTGGCCAGAGCTCCCTGGGTGGTGATTGGTGGCATAGCCCTGCAGAGGGTGTGGGGTGGCGTAGGCTTGTCGGTGAAGGAGCTCAGACTCAGGGTGGGATGATCTGGAACTCCCATATACAAGGCTAGGAAGAAAAGGGGAGTGAAGTGTCATTAATTTCAGAGTACATTAACATAAACCTAATATGTTCCCAAAATGTGACCCTTGAGAAAAGACTGCTTAAGCTTGAGACAATTTTTAAATATCTAACATTCAATTGCATTGTTCTTCAACGTAAAACACAACCACACACACACACACTCGATGACAACTCAAGGCTAGTTATTAGTATGATCTCCATATTTAAATTTATGCTTCTCAGCAGCAGGCCACAGGTGCGACCCCAAACCCCTGATGGGTCTCATTTGTTAAGAATTACCTGAACATTTTAGTGCATTCTAATGTATTTTAGTAAATTCAAATTTGTAAAGCAGCCATTTAAGTATTATGCAAAAATAAAAATGATGGTTAATTTGCAATTGTAAATGCAACCAACAAACCCAACCACTGCATAATTTGGATACCCACAAACAAAGTCAATATTTTATTAATCTTAAAAGATTGTACGCTAGCAGAATTGTTGCCTTATAAAAGACAGATGAAATGCGTGGATGGCTGGCTGGATAACATGCTAGCATTTGTGCTACTGGTAGCACCGCCTAGCAGCAGTTGCACAGCAGCCACGGCTGAAATGCAGAGACTAGGCCCAAAATGCAAGGCCAGTCCTGGCTATAAATAAGGCATGGGTAAGAAAACGTGCAGGATAAAGCAAAGTGGCAAAACACGGTTTAATAATTTTATGCCGAAGACAAACAATTAACAAACGTGTAACCAGTGATTATGTTGATGTTGCTAACAGCTGGAAGGTGCAGGTCGACGCAAATGCATGCTAACCTGCATGCAAACACCAGCAACTAGCCAGGTTTGTTTAGCCAAATATCACTTTCCCAGAGTAGCACGGTGATTTTTTTTTTGGACTATGATCAGTCGGATACGTCTTGGTTAAAATCTCACATCTGTGCAGCCAAACTGGAGAGGGAGTGATGTTTGCGTGCAAAGGCCTCAATTGACTTCTCTGCAACATGACGCTAGCTCGGAGGCTAACTAGAGCTAAAAGACAAGAGCTATCCTACACAGACCATGCAATTTTCATCATCACATTATGCATTCACCTTGGCCTGATTTTTTTTATTTATTAACTTTGCTTTAGACCAGCAGCTTATTGCAAGTTTGACGCAAGAGGAATGTGGCAAAATTTGATTATGCAAATCAACTCAAACCACACCAAACCCACCAGTAATTATCTAGATCACGTTTGTGCAAAATGCAACAAAAAGCTCCTTTTTGTGGCAGTGTGGCATCATCCCTGGGACATTTCCTTTTGCCCGTTTTCTTTATCATGTAATGAATTTGATAATAGCTTAATTAAATGCATCTTCTCTGTTAATATACATCAGTTCATCTTGTTGATGTCTGTCAGGGGGGGCTGCTATGAGGGCTTTGCTGCGTCTGCACTCTTCGCAGTTCCTATCAATCCTATGAATTTATCTATCAGGGTTTGTGTCCAGGCCTGCACACACACACATAGAGAGAGAGAGGGAACAATAATTCCTATGGATACTCCAGACATCCCCCATCACCAGCAGCACCACCACCTCCACCCCGCCAGGTCTACCTAAAACCCACGTCTGTCAATCACATTCAATTCATATCCCCCCAACCTTTCCCTTTCTCCACCCCGCCCACCCCCACGACACACACTCATCCATTCCTGTTTATAATATTATTACTATGCAACTGTTTGGATGACAATGCACTACACATAATGGCAAAGCATGGCGCTATATATGAAGCCAGAGGCGACAATTTGTTTACACAGGTCACATCGTTGCCCTGCAAAGTACCAGTGATGCATGCACATTGTCTGAATCCAATGCATACCTTGCTTTTGCCGATCTCTCGTAACTCCATCCTGCTCCTGCGCCCAAATCACCAAATCCTGTTCCCGGGTAATTTCTATCCATTTATGTGTTGAAACAGTGTGAGTGATGAGGATGAAAGCAACGAGAACGTCGCAGGGATAGATTACGGAAAAAAATCCAGTCTTTCCCGTTCTCGTTTTCAGGCTATTTTCCCCGGTTTCATAAGCAAGTCCTCAGGAGTGGAAAACAGCATATTGAAAGAGAAATGGAGGGGAGGAGGAGAAAGCTGTATGAAAAAAGAGGGGGGTCTACGGGGTTATAATCCAACCACCTCCAAAAAAAGCCAGTCTTTCTCCTTTTCCTGCGCCTTTCACATTTATCATTTCCACGAATTCAGATTCGCTCTAGAATCAGTCCCAGTCATGATGAAGATGCCGCGGATTTGGCCAGTGATGGGCGAAATGCTGATAAACATTTGACTTGAATGCGTCCTTTTTCACCGTCTCTCCTCCCCTTTCTTTAGGCTAGTTTTGGCTACGCTGCTAGCGCTAGAAAAGATTGCAATCGACAGGCCACGTTGGTAGCAATCATTACCCATAGACGAGCAAAGAAATACCCAATTTCAAAACCCCTTTTTTTCCTTCCCTTTGCATGCAAATCGTTCCCACCCCCCTCCGGAGTAGAGCTGTGAGCTAGCAGCAGATGCTAGCTGTCAGTAACGACGCATCAAAATAAAACAGGGCTGCTTTTATTTCCCTCAAACGCTGCTCGCTGCTTGAATTTCTCTCTTCGCCATTCAAGAAAAAGCCACGATGAGGTTGCTCGCACTGGAGAGAATACAGCCAGGTTACGAAAACACATAAAAAGCCGAACAAGGAAGTGTAAAGAAAGCAGGCCGCGTTTTAATATTTTTTACTCATTTTCCTCCGGAGACGCCATTTTTGAAGGCGGCTGGCCGCTGTCCGTCCTCTCTCTCCCCCCTCTGTGTCTCACCGCCGAGACTCACTCAGTGTCTGCGGTGACCTCCAGTCACCGGTCCTCAGTCTGACAACCAGCCCTGCTCGCTTTTCCACATTTTTTTTTAAATCTAGAAGTATTAATTTGCGCTGCATTTACACTAAATAGTCACCTGTTTGTCTGAATGCTGCGATTTTCTTAGAGGCGTTCGAGTACAAAAGAAAAAAATCTGTAATAACCAGTTGTGTAGGCCTTTGGCAGTTATTTGCAAATTCATATCCAAATTGTGCATCTTTTTGAGAGGCAATGGTGTTTCCTGCTTCCAATGATATGCTTAGGTAATAAATTAGCCTGTAATTTCTCTGGGTACTTTGTCTATTTCACTTCGCCAACATGCTCTTGTTTTGTCTTTTTTTTGCAAATCACATTATTTGGAGAATCTGCCAGACACGATGCACATATTTTGTTCCTCCAGCAGGTGGCACAAGAGGTTCTTTGGTCATAATAAAATAGGAGGGATCTTTGAGAGATGCTCTACTGAGGCGCTTTTGCTCTTCATCACGTTTTTTCGGTGACTGTAATTGTCTTCGTTATCACAAGCCTGATATTCAGTCTAACAGACGTACACTTCAGACAGGATACTAGTAACTCAATATATTTAAAAAGTCTTTCAGTAAGTGAATTGGCATCTGCAATAGTCAACACTGCTGAACATAGGTGTGTGATCCCCTTTGTTTAATGATGATACACAGACTGAGTCTAGAGGACACTTTGTCCAGCAATTTATCATTGTGTGGCTGTTTGTTGCCCTCTAGTGGTCACATTTTGAAACAATAACATTTACTTTTGCATTATATGTACAAAACATACCTATAGATTATGTCCTTGTAAATAGAAAATATATTTTCACTCTTAAATTGATTCAAAGCCTCAAAATTTGGGATTAATTACAGAATGGTTGTTGAATGATTTCCAGTGACTTGTTCAATCCTGATTCAAACTTTCGATGGTTAAATAAATGCTACATCTCTCAGGTCAATCCCCTTAGGCCAATAAAACAGTTTAAAACAAAGGTGGAAGTCTTTCAGGAAAACAAACCATGTGCTGGCCCCCCTGTAGTGAGTATTTAAGATGCATTAGGAGGCCTTTGTGATGCTTGATGAGTTTAATGATTGAATTATTCTGCATATTCATTAGATGCTAAAACAAAAGAGAGGAATGAGGGATTTCACTTAACATGGAAGAACTCACTTAAAAAGTTGCCCTATATTTTCAGATTAAAAGTATACTTCCTGAATGACTTCCTGCACATGATCACTGCCTATAGTGGATTTTCTTTCTTCCCCTTAAGCTCTGGCAGCTACTGCCATCCCTCTCTCTCCCTCCCTTTCTCCCTATCTAGCTGTCACCATACTTGACTGCAGCTGTTGCAGCCGCACACTTCCACAAACAAACGCCGGCTCTCCTTTTGGTAAAATGCCAGACTGTAACGACGCTGCACCCGCACCATGCCAGGTTATCAAAGAGGACGTTGACAAATGGTGAGTTAATGAACTATGTTTTGGATGCCAGTTAAAGGTTGGTCACTTCACTGTCACCACTAAGTGAGTATAAAGGCCACTGTTTTCATATTAACTTGTCATCTGGGTGTAAGAGCACATGCGGTGAGATCATTAACTCCAATTGGAGTTAATGCAGAATACAGATTTGGGTAAATCCACTTTACATCATGGGACTGGCTGTAATGACATTTACATGGGACCCTTTGATGTCTTGAGAAGCATAAATAGACTTGAGAGTTTAAAATAGGCTCCCACATGTATGAGCTATTGCAAAAGGACTAGTGGTTCATGTTACGTGCATGCGAGAAGACACAGATATTTGGTGTATGTCCACGTGCAGCAGTGATTAGTGTCGGTGGAGCTGCGGGACAGATTACTCATGCATGCTCTTCACTAAATGCAGATAAAAGCCTCTGTGGATGTTTGAGTTGAAATACGTGAATAATCCCTGTGATGCACTTGCAGACTGTATTAGGAGATATTCCTATGTGCAGTCACATTTACTATACTTGTCTGAATATTTACAAAAGTGAGACTGGAGTCAAAAGTGATACATAGCATACATTTGTGTGTTTTGTGTTTCAGTGTCAGGGAGAAAGGAGTGGAGGACTGTAAAGATCTGATAGATGCCTTCCAGGCCTGTATAAAAACTCTGTCTGAGGGATCATAGTACATAATGAAACACACCTCAAAGTAAGTTCAAAAAATGTGCTTAACACTGTAAAATATTGTTTTTCTGTCATCTTTTACTGGTGCCTGTAAGCTAAACTGTTAGCCATGGTGCTACTCGGATTGTTGGTTGTGATGTGTCACATCTTTGGGATTGTATTGGTCATTTCCATTTTGTCAGATCAGCATCATTTCACCAGAATATAAGAATATGAGTTAAATTAGAAGATATAAGGAGTTATTTGGACTAAAGAGGAGTATTGATTTAGTCAGAAAAGTCACCTGTAGGATTAAAAATGGCCTCTTTGTTTAAAAAAAAAAAAAACGCACACATAATCATCAGACACAGTGTTTGTCCTTTCGTGTGTCAGTTTCTGTGACCCTGTCCATTCACATTTCTTATCAAGCTACATTCTATTATTTACCACACAGTAATTCTATAGAAACATTGTTGTCTGACTTATTTTTTCTCTTCACTCACAGATTTCCATCTCCTTTCTCACCTCAGAATAAACTTTGTCATAGTTCAAAGGAGGGGATGTTTCGGATACTTTCTTGAATGTGTTTTTTCTTCTGTTATAAATTCCATTATAGGATATCACTGTCTATATCACTAATTATGCACTTTTCACAAAATGCACAGTGCAATAAATCTACATTTCAATTCACCAAACACTCTATTGTTTCTTTTTCCATGTCACAGTTTTGGCTAAGTTGTTATTGTAGTGCAGGAGGCGTCTCTCCACTGGCTGAGCACAGACTACTACATGCAGCTACTCTTAATAGAATTAGGAAGAGCTTGTTAATCTCTGCTTAATCCTCACATTAGTACCTGCACTGAGCGGTCTAATGTCACTTCTGCAGTCTGAGCTCTGGCAATGAGTGCAGGAAATGGACAAAGATTACTCTGAGAAAAAAAAAGAACAGTTTGCTTTTTCTTTTTGGAACTTTCAATTCAAGCAAAAGTACAAATCTACAATTTCGAGTTTGTTACACAGAACAAACCAGAATGCAATAGGATGAGTATCTTTTCCGTTCTATTTCTGCACCACGGTTGGAGACAAATCCTTCTGGCTGCGTGAAAATCAACAAGCACGGCGCAGATGAAGATGGGCTTTGGGGAATTATCCACCCACCCACCCATACACACACAATATCAAATTGAGATTTTAAAGATATTTCAAGACACTACAGATGATACATTCAAATGTCCTACTTAATTTATATATATATATATATATATATATATATATATATATATATATATATATGTGCATGATTCACTGAACATTTTATTAATCAGTGTCAAAACCAAGTAAGGATGTGTTTTTTTTGGATAATACACAAAAACTTGCAAGACTAAAAACAACAAACAACAATCAATGTAACTCGCATTAACACGATACGAAAAAAATAATTCTGACCTGATTATTGTTTATTTAACACAACATAATGAACAGAAGAAATAGAATGTAATGTCCTTATAATGGAGTTTTTGCATCAATTATGACTTATTTCTATTAAGATAAATGCTACATCTTAAATGTGACACAAATCAAACTGAGATCAAAAAATCCGACCTACGGGACTGCATCTTAATGCATCACTAACGATCAGCTGTCTCTGGCGATGTTTACAAATGTCTCCCACAATAAAGACTGAGAGGGAGGTGTCCTCTGCAGGGGACCACAGTGTGGCCGGAGCTGAGGTGAATGCAGAGATAAGCGTATTTTGAGGAAGATGATCAGGAGGAGGTGGAGGCTGAGAGGAGGGCGGGGGAGGAGGAGAGAGGAGGAGAGGATGGAGAGGGAGTGAGACCCGGATGCTGATGCGAGTGAGGCGAAGGAAGGAAGAGGAGAGAGAAAATATCGATTTACGGCAAGAAAACCGAAGGGAGTATAATACGATGGGCCTTTACCCTGCGTGAACTATAATCAGAAGCGAGGAGGGGTGTGAGGCAGCTGATAATAGTGCGGGTGGATTTGCGGATATCAGTGTTTTTTTCACCTGTGTATCCGCCGGTGAGGGAGGAGGACACGCCAAAGGAGAGAGGAGAAGATGCTGTGATCCGCTACTTGCAGGGATGTAGAGAGACGGGGAGAGACAGGGAGGGGGAGGACTACGCTACGTTGAAGATGGTTGATTTGCGAGGCGTTTCACCTGGAAATATTGTGAGAATGTGGCGGCCGTGTGCTAAATCTTATCATTTGGCGATGCCTAGAAACTTCAGGCGGTGTCGGTTTTTTTGACAGTCGGGAGGCGAGCGAGACGGCCGCTGCTGAAGGCGTACAAGCTAAAGCTAGCCTCGCTGCTGTGTGGGAGAGCGGCGGCGAGGCTAAAATAATAGCATGTTGTTGCACCTGTAAAAAAATTAGGCCTAACAGAGAGATTAACATTGATTTACTTTACACTGGACGTTTTTTTGTTGGTGTACTCCAACAAATGACATAAATCTCCACAGAAGACGTGAAACCTGCTTGTCTTAAAGGCTATATTCTTATTATCACATATAGTTATACAAGTTAAATAAATAAGCTAATGTACATAAGTAAAAAAAAACTGGCTACTTTGCTTAACTTGTCATGTTTATCTTTAGGTTAGTGGTCTGTATTTAACGCAGAAAAAAGCAACTTATTGCCATCTCAGTTTTTCAGCTTTAGCCAGTAATAGCAATCTGTTTTTTTGTTTTTATAAATAATATTACTGTCATGTTTATCGTGCTTCAAAACACAAAAATATTTATCTTGGTATAGATCAAGACCCTTCGTTCATCATCCAGGTGTGTTTGTTTTTACATGACTTCAGAGTAGCAGTGTTACCATCACGATACAAGTCAGTCCTTCAAAGTTCACTATAACTTCTCTTATATAAGCTGTACGATATCACAGTAATTGCAATAATCACAGTGCAGTAGTAGTAATAATTGTGTAATCGCCTCCAGTCTGAGCAGTATGAGTAAGGAACTGTCTCTGAGTCAGTCAGCTCAATATGTTGGGCCCTATCGACTGGAGAAGACTCTGGGGAAGGGACAGACAGGTGAGTACATCAAACTTCCCTTAACTATATATATTAAAAAAATTAAAACCTGACTGATATATCAGATATGTGATTATATGATTGTTTTCGGCTGCACAATAAAGATGCTTGTGATCATTTAGAGGTGGTATTATTACATAGCTTTGCCAGCAGAGTGCACTCAAATTTCATTGTTTACACGTCTGTCAGCACTGTTTTAACGCTTATATACATTCAAAACAAAGATGGACAAACCCTCTGTGATGTCAGCAGAAAATCACTGGTGTCTCAGTTTATTTGGCCGTTGCCATCTTGGCATATACACCACCTGATATATCTATCTGGCTAATACAAAAATGGGCCCAGAGGTCAAGCAATTAGCAATTATTAGCTAATTAGCGCTAATTAGACCAGAACCATGTCTTTACCTGCTGAAGACATGTTTATTTTCTTAAATTTATATTATTTATATTGATGTAAAGGCTGGCATTTTAATATGGAGCTTCATAGGGATCGGCTCACTTTTGGAGGTAGCTTCTTTGAGCGAACAGTGGTGTGGAGTCAATTGGAAATGTCACTGGCATTTGCCCCAGAAAATCAGTATCAGTCAGGCTCCTGTCCAACATGATAAAACTGTGTTTTATGTAGATTAAAAGCAGCAGCTGATACCTCTCTTTCTGTCTTCTCTCTTTGTCTATATTTAACTCTGTCTGTCAGGACTGGTCAAATTGGGGGTCCATTGTATTACGGGTCAGAAGGTAGCGATCAAAATAGTCAACAGAGAGAAGCTGTCTGAGTCAGTCCTGATGAAGGTACAGTATGACGCTGTTGAGGTTGCTGCTTTACAGTGACGATAATGGTGCTAATTTTGTAAATGGCATGGTGTGTTTAGCTAGGTACAAACTGTTCCATATTCTCTATATTTATCTGCAGTATTTGTTTATTAATTAACCTCAGATGCTTCAGAAATGTCACTGACTAGCTTGTGTGCTGTGCTTCCGTGTATTCATGTCTCTCTGTCTCTTTATACCTTTCTCTTCTCTCTAACCAGGTTGAGAGGGAGATTGCCATTCTGAAACTGATTGAGCATCCGCATGTGTTGAAGCTGCATGATGTTTATGAGAATAACAAATATCTGTGAGTTGCCTCTGCCTTGCACTTTGGTAAAATTCAGCCTGCATGTTGTTATCACTATAAAAACTGTATTAATATGCCTTCATTACTGTAACTTCCTTTTCTCTCTAGCCATTAATCACAATGTTTTTGATCTATCTTAAGGAAGAATATGGCCCAAATCTTTTCCTTTAATACTGTTACAAAACAACAGTTGGAGTAGACAGGGAGTTTGGCTGAAAGTGATCTCAAAGTGTATTTCTGAGACCACATCCTGTTTGGATGAATCACATTCACACACTGTTGTCTCATTTGTGGACAGTTACCTGGTGTTGGAGCATGTGTCAGGAGGCGAGCTGTTCGACTACCTGGTGAAGAAGGGCCGGCTAACTCCAAAAGAGGCCAGGAAGTTCTTCAGGCAGATCATCTCTGCTTTGGATTTCTGCCACAGTCATTCCATCTGGTTGGTTTTTGGGGACAGCAGTGGTTCTTGGCGGTCTAGGTCATATGCAGGCTGATGGAAGCCCTCTCTTTAAAGGTCTAACATTGTGTCAATTCAAGCTAAATTTGGACTCACATGTCCTCAGAATGTGTCATTGGCCATTCTACTGTGCTCGATCGCTCTGATTTTAGCTTTGGCCAAGTGGGGCCAAGCTGTTAGAATGGATTTGCTGGTGAAGGTGAACCAATATGGCTGATAATAAAAACACCAATATTCAACAATATGCATTTAAACCAGCCAGAGAATGGACTTATCCCTTACAACATCATATGGGGCTGCAAATCTTAATGTCTCTGTGAGGCTGTAGAAAAAAGTGGATTTTGCATAGCATATTCTTTGAAAGAACCAATGGCGGTCTAATATATCTGTTGTATTTGTGCAGTCACAGAGACCTGAAGCCTGAGAATTTGCTCCTGGATGAAAAGAACAACATCCGTATCGCTGACTTTGGTATGGCCTCCCTGCAGGTGGGAGACAGTCTGTTAGAAACCAGCTGTGGGTGAGTACCAACCCTCTGTCTGAGGATATAAATAATGTGTGTATGCTTGGGGGTTTTATAATTTTTATATGAGTAATTTGAAATGTAAATCTCCTTATGTATAATGTCCTGCAAGCTGCTATTGCTGCTAGTTCTTTTGTGTTTGTAGCCGTAATAATGTTTTCACACATTAAGTAACACATTTCTCTTTTATTTCAGATCACCGCATTATGCTTGTCCTGAAGTTATACGGGTAAATGTCCTGATTTTACAATACCTTACAGGTTAAAGCAAAAATATATAGTTACAGGGCATAGGAGCTAATCTAAGACATCCGTAATCATTTCAAAATGAGTGTTAAAGTTGTGTTGTTTTTATTTTTGCTCATATTTGTAAAAGTGAATATTTAGGGCACTCAGAAGATTATCTGTTTCTATCAATGAGAAGATTTACTAAGTGCTGGATTAAGAGATTATAGTGTTCCTTTTAAATGGTATGTAACTAGTTCACATATAGTTTTTGAGCCTTTGATAAATGAGTTGAAATCATCTCACTGAGAGCTGTGAATTACTGTGAATCGTGTGTATATTTATGTAGTTTGTATTGAATTAATTTGTGTTTTTTTGTCTCTGGTAGGGGGAGAAATATGACGGGCGGAGGGCAGACGTGTGGAGCTGTGGGGTCATTCTCTTTGCCCTACTTGTGGTAAGCCTTCAGCCTTTTAATTGTAACATTGGAGCTTGGTTCCTCATGTGTTTGTCATGTACTTCTCTTCATTGTGTGTATTTTATCCCCCCCTTCTCTGCTTCAGGGCGCCCTGCCTTTTGACCACGACAATTTACGCCAGCTCCTGGAAAAGGTGAAAAGTGGGGTGTTTCACATGCCCCACTTCATTCCCCCAGACTGCCAGTCCCTCCTCAAGGGCATGATCGAGGTCAACCCTGAAAAGAGGCTCACGGTACGGGGTTGCACATAACTCTCCAAGTCCCCCAGTGTGGACCATATACTTTAGTCAGCAACACCTAGGCTGAGTTGTTCATTAAGAGTTGGGATTAGCTCTCCTTCCTTCCTTTAAAATATACTGTTTAATGACTTAACAGACTTTAACTGCAGCTGGTATGGATCAGTTCTTTTTCTAGAGGTCCGTGATTGTAAAAAAAAAACACTGAGTAGTCGATTTTTGTAAACCACAATCTTTTGAGTTGATGACGTGTGATGTAAAAAGTGATCTGGTGTGAAATGTTTACACTGCAGCTCTGTGGCCATCTGGCTGCTAAAAGACTGTAGATACTAATGGCCCCATCTGCCCTGTCACTTCTTACAGCTAGAGGCTATCCAGAAACATCCCTGGTATCAGTAAGTATATTCTCCTTTTCTCTTGACTCTTGAAGTAATACTGCCCGGTTATTCCTGTGTGGTTCATTGCGTGTGAATTTCATATGTGCGTGTTGCCTCCAGGGGTGGTCGTAATGAGCCGTGTCCTGAACAGCCTCCACCCCGACGAGTGTGTGTGAGGCGAATATTGTCTCTGACTGAGCTGGACCCAGATGTGCTGGACAGCATGCACTCGCTAGGTTGTTTCCGTGACAGAGTAAAGCTCACACGTGATTTGCAATGTGAAGAGTAAGAATGATTTTTTCAGTTCTAAACATGACTATAGTTGTAGGTGCCTAAAAGTCATAGTTTAGGTTTCAATCAATACAATGGGTTGTCATAAAATCCTCTATTTTCTAACAATGCCTTTCTCTTTGTATCTCAGAGAAAACCAGGAAAAAATGATATATTACCTGCTGCTGGACAGAAAAGAGCGTTACCCCAGCTATGAGGATGAGGACCTGCCTCCGCGCAATGACGTAGGTCAGTCTATAGGGGGCAGGAAGGATCTACACAAGGAAAAAGCAGGTTTCCACAGGTTTGGTGTTTCAGAAGCAGTTCTGTCACACATAAATGCTAGGTTAGCCAGTGTATTTAGTAATTTTACACTGATTATGATGCATGCAGATGACACAAACTACAACTGCTAGTCTTTGATGTTCATGTTAACTTATTGTTGTTATATTACAATAAGTTGAAATAGTCTTATATGTTGTTCATACCAGAATTCACAGGACATCTGCAAGATTTCTCTATGGGACAAAACTGGGAAATGGCAGCCATTCTGCCAGTGCAAATGAAGCTAAGTTTATCACAGTCACAGATGGTGCAGTGAGCGAAAGGCCTGTGGAAAAATTACTTTCAACATGATCATACTCAGAAGTGTCAAACAGAAAATAAATGCACAGTGAGGAGGATGGAAGGAGAAAGATCTAAAACCAAGGTTTCATAAAAATATCTCATTTTAATAGGAAAATGACACGTGTATCATGTAGTACTGATAAAAAGTGAGCCTTATTATAAACCCATCCACTAAGATAAAATCATCATCATCATAAATGTATGGTGACGTCTCTCAGCAGACCCTCCTCGAAAGCGCGTTGACTCGCCTATGCTGACACGCCATGGCCGCTGTCGCCCTGAGAGGAAGAGCCTGGAAGTGCTGAGTGTTACTGAACAGGGGTCTCCTACCCCTCCTCGGAGGGCCCTGGACACAGCTGCACACAGCCAGAGGTACAGTGTATTATTCTTAAGTACACATTCCCCAAACTCTGCATAACTAGAGTTTCACTCTCACACAGTTTGTTATGCTTTGACTCTATTGATGGACTTTGAACCTTTGGTCTCTTTGTCAGGTCTCGCTCAGTCAGTGGAGCATCAACTGGTCTGTCCTCCAGTCCTCTCAGCAGTCCAAGGGTATGTTCACTTGCTTATACTAAGTACACACTGTTACTGCACTTGTCTTTGACCCTTACAATACATTCTTTTGTATATGACCTGCCTTATGCAGGAGGATTTGATACACTTGACATATCAATGAATAACTGAAACCTGGAATTCAATATGACCACCCAAGACTCTGTTTATGCAAATAATATGTGTTTGATCAGGTGTTTCTTCAGACATATTAACATATTGTAGATTCTTCCCCTGCAGTACTGTATCACATGTTCTATTCCTACATGTTTCGTGACAATTGCTTGTCCCCACATGAAACTGCCTCAGATATTGTAACCACTCTTCATAACACCGTTATATATCCATTTATTCATTTTTACACACCGTCACAACAGACGTTCCAAAAATTAAATCTCTCACCCAACCAGATGTTTGCATGTCCTCCTATCACTTCTCTTTCTCACCATGCATGAAATACTTCTACACGCAAATTTAACTGCTTTCTAAATGGTCAAATACAGACACCTAAGCACCTTCACTAGCGCTGTCTTCTGTCATTTTTAACCCTCTCACTGCCACAACTGTCACTAAACCTTCACTTGTATTAGATACAAACTGTTTTTTGTGGTCAACACTTGTAGAATTGCATTCTGCACTTTCACTGCTTACAAGATGCGCTCTTCTGTCATTAAGCATGATATTCATTTCCATCCTTTCTCCATGTTCCATCCCTTCTCTTTCTTGTTTTCCATCTCTCCAACCCCCCACAAACCCACTCCCCAGTCCTATCAGAGCCCCGTTTTCACTTTCAGCCAATCAGATGTCACCTCTGCCACTGCTTCCCCCCTCACAAAGGAATCCAAACAGGGAAATGCCACCACTCCTCGCTCAACACGGGCTCATGACAAGTCCAAAGCTCCCCCCAATCCAAAGACCCAGACCTTGCCCACCAAGGGACCAGCTGACCGACCCCATCTGCAGCCCATCAAATCCCTGCCTCTGCACAACCCATCCTCCCGCTCGCCCTCTCCTTCTCCACTCCTGTCTCCCATCCCCCGTTTCTTCTTCCCCTCGTCCTCTGTCCTTAAGTCAGTGACTAAGAGCTTCTACCCAAACTCTGCCCACTCTGTGCCACAGGTCACTCCCCAGGGTTCTCCGTTGCCCACACCTTTGGGCACCCCTGTCCACCACCCTCACCACCCCTCCTCCACCCCGCCCTCCTCTTCCTCGTCCTCATCCTCCTCACGGGCGGAGGGAGGGGGAGGAGTGGGCTCTCTTTCGCTGACCCCACCCTCCAGCCCAGGAGGGGGAAGTGGCATGGCGGCCAGCAGTTCAGCCCACTGGAGGACTCGCCTCAATTCTTTCAAGAACAACCTGCTGGGCTCACCGCGATTCCATCGCCGTAAACTGCAAGGTGAGTTCGGTATGTGCACATCAGTATGTGGAGTTATGTTTTGTTTGGTGTCCTTCTTATAATGCTAGTAAAACTTAGGATTGTGCAGATTATAGATTCTTATTTTTCCTTTTGGCTTCCAACTAGTATTGTACACATATTGCAACTATGAATTTTAATAATGATTTATCTATCTCTCAGTTCCTACATCAGAGGACATGTCCAGTCTAACACCAGAATCCAGTCCAGAGTAAGCCGCATACTTTGAAGTGTTTTCACAATAAAGCTGCATTTGCTGATATAGCATATATTTTTTGTCTGTCCCCAAGGCTGGCTAAGAAATCCTGGTTTGGAAATTTCATTGGCTTAGAGAAAGAGGAGCAGATCTTTGTGGTGATCAGAGACAAACCTCTGAGTTCTGTCAAAGCCGACATAGTCCACGCTTTCCTGTCTGTGAGTATCTGATGTGGTCTGTCTTTCATACCTCTCGCTATCAAAGCTTGTTTGTAGAAAGCATGGCACTCTCTGGCAAAGCTCTAAGGAATTCACGAGCACTCTCACGCTGTAAGCACCTCATTTCTTTCATTATTTCTGTTTTCTCTTTTATTTAATCTTTATTTATTTTTGCTCACTCATGGCACGTAGATGGATCACTTTGCTTTCACCAATGGCTCACTCTTTCTCTCTCCTCTCCTCACCCTCACCCTTTGTCTCCCTAAACTCACGTTGGCCCCCGTACCTCTCCCGCCTCGTAAGTCTGTCGGTCTCTCTGCTTCTTCTCTGTCTCCCCACCACACAGATCCCATCTCTCAGTCACAGCGTCCTGTCTCAGACCAGCTTCCGGGCCGAATACAAGTCCTCAGGCGGCCCTTCCGTCTTCCAGAAGCCCGTCAAGTTCCAGGTGGACATTGCCTTTTCCGAGGGCGAGAGGGAGCGAGACAGGGACAGGACCGAGAGGGAGGGCAGGAGGGAGACAGGAATCTACAGCGTGACATTCACCCTCATATCAGGCAAGCGCAGCAGATGTTAATTGAAATAAAGATAAATATTAACATTAAGATAGGTTTTGTTTTACATGATGTGCCAGATGGTTATTTACACAGAACCATCTGGGAACCTGTAATTGGAAGCACTTTGTACAAAGCAGATGCTTTCAAAGAAATATTCAGCAGGTGATTGGATGAAGCATCTGCTTAATAATGTCTTGGAGTAATTTCAACTATTTAGATCACATCTTGCTATTGTCACTTAACCTAGTTGTCAATAGACCTCGCCAAATGTTCTCCATCTAAATCACAGTTTTTCAGTTAGCTTGAAGCTTTTCAAGATGAATTTTCGTGTAATGTTGTACCTACTTAATCTACTACTTGTAAAAAAAATATGTTTGTTATATTTAATATGACAACACATAACACTGTTCTCCCTGACAACAGTTTGCTAAGTCTGGTGTCCGATAAGGACTTATATTATTAATTTTAAACTATAGTTAGCCTGCGTTTTTTTTGCGTTTTGGGGTGTCTCCAGGTCCGAGTCGCAGGTTCAGACGAGTGGTGGAAACGATTCAAGCTCAACTTCTCAGCTCCCATGATCAGCCATTGGTGCAAACCCTATCTGGTGAGATGCTTACACAAACTTAGGTTGACTTTCTTTATCCAGATGTATGTAGAAGTGGTCTTATTTATGGTCAGATGCTTATTTCTATGGGTTGTTTGACCATGATGCCATCGCTAAATAGTCATGTGTTCCGCTAACTTGTTAGCATAATGCTACTTATGAGGCTTACCTTAGCATTTTAAATCACACCTGCATCTCAACAGAGACTGTATTTATACATCAAGAGTGACTTTCCTGTCCTTCTCTCCTGATCCCTTCCCAGATGAGAAGAACGGAAGACCCCATGGGACCCCCACCCGCCAAAACTCAAGGCGCTCTGAGGGTGGGGGCGACAGGTGCGAGTGGGGTGACCGAGCAGATGGTGGAGGCATAGGAGGCAGCGGGGGAGTTCTTCAGCGCAGAGGCTCGGCAAAAGAGAGAACCCGACTGCTCTCCTCTAATGGAACCCAGTCCCAACCGTAGGATAGATAGTGAGACCACATAGCAGGATGCCTGAACCACACCAGAAAGAAGACAGTATAACTTCATCTCCAAGTATCCCTGCAAGCCATGAGCTACTCCTATTCTTCCTTATTGAAGGTGCTTGACCATAGCAAGGATTGAGCCTTCCCCACCATCATGCATTTTTTTTTTCCAACTCGACATTCTCTTGATCTGTTGGATCACCAGGATTCCTACCCTTAAATGAAAAAGAAGTGTTAAGGAACCACCCTTTAATGAAAAACATAATGTGAATGAGCAGTTCGGTATCCATCATAGATACAGCTTTACAGATCAAACTAGGATTTTTGAAGTGCTAATGTGCATGCCAGTTAGCAAATCAGCCTGCTAAAGGATGCTGACATGATCAGATAGGCTAGTCTACCATTATCATTGTAATACAATATCTGACACCAAAAAGATATAACAGTCTTGTGATGGTTCTCAAGATTACTCTTTTAAATTAACCAGTGCGCTCATATCACCATCAAGCAACATGCAATTACCAGTCCATACTGAAAGAAATATGACTGCATCTCAGCAGAAGAAACCTAAAGAGTTAGCAACCTGCTACCACCCCAGAGAGTGGTGAACAAAAGGTCCTGTTTTTCTCAGGAGAAATAGCATCGTGGAATTCCACTGGTGTCTTCTCTTGAGCTAAAGAAAACCAACAAAGTAAGCTAAGTAAGTGAATGTGAAATACATATTTTTTTATTTTTATTTAGTTTCTATGTTTACAGATTTCATTTGAGGATGTCAGTAGCACAGTGATTGCAGCGAAGGATCCAAACACTCTACAGTGTTTGACAGGGGAAGTTGACCAGGCAGGCGTTTCATTTAAAGTTCAATGTGTAGATTGTTTTGTATTTCCTTTTTACTCAGAGACGATATGAAACAATGCATCTGAGATTTTATTTTTATTTTTTTTGCATTGGACCCTTGTTGCTCTGAAGAAAAGTGTTTTTGATTTGAAATATAAACATTGCTATTTGAAAAAAAGAAAAAGAAAAGAAACACTATGCGTGGATAGATTCATGAACCTTATCACAGCTGTTTGTGTTCAGAGTGAATGAGAAGAGCATTCCTGGCCTGTGGATCAAAAAACCCACCTTTTTCTTGTCAAGCTTGTCTCCTGTTGCCATAATATTCACATTACTGACTAATAACTAAATAAAACAAGACAAAAAAAAAGTTGCAAAGGAAATTCATCAGTGGACGTTGTCATGATGCCCGGACTTAGCAGTGTAAGTTCCTTGTTGAACCAGGACTACAAAATGGGAAGCAAGCAGAGTCTCCTTAACCCCACGCTCCTCATTTCAGTGTTTCACCGACAAGCCAAGTAGTCCCATCACTGCAACCAAGCTGATCACGGAGAGTCGCACCATTCTGCACGCAGACGTAGCAGCTCGGACATTCACGTATTGCTCCAGTACTCTTGTCAGACTAGTCGATGTTCATCACCAGTCTTCCATACAGCACAATATGCAACTAAAGTGCAGAATGTTTTCAGAGAGATACACAGTGCTACAGTTCTGTGTTTAACTGTATTTTTTTTTTAGATATTTCTCCAGTACGTTCTACTCATTTCTTTATTTTTTTATTTATTTATAATTTATATTTATTTAATTTATTTGTCATACATTTTGTTTACAAAAATAAATTTTTATGCCAACAATGTAACAAATCAAAAAATATTCTATTTTTATTTCTCATCTTTTTTTCCTTTCTTTTTTCTTCTTCTGTGATTGCAGTGCTGACAGGTTGCTCTCCTGTGATTTCTGTCGGTATCATGTGTCTCTTTTAATTACACCTACAGTATCTCTGGTAACTGGAATCTGTTCATGAGACGAGTTGATGATGACTGAGAGAAAGTGAGCTGAAAACTTTGCAGCAGAAGCATTTTGAGCTGAGAGATTTTTGACTGACCCAGTGATACAAAATTAATGAACACAGCCAAACCCCTTATAGACACATCATTTTTTTCTCACGCACATTGAATGCTTGCAAAATTTCCTTCATCTATTTGCTTTTTTTCGTCCCTTTGACCTGTCTGTCTGCCTCTTCACCTCTGTTGTGCGGCCCTCATCACAAGATAAACTGTATGAAGTCCTTTGTCTCACTGTCACATTATGGTTGCTCACTGTCATCACTTTCATCTTTCACCTCACCACCATCACCTTCACTTTCATTGACCCAACTCTGGCTAAGATTGTAAACTATTCTCCATTCATAAGGGTCAGTAGAATAAGGTGTTTAAAAAAAGAAATGTCTGTATCATAATTTAAATATAAAAAGTGCACTATTATAACTATTGCCTGTGATTAAAAAAAGAACTATGATTGAATTGATGGTCAAAATAAAGAGAGATCCACCTTATTGTTATGGTTACAATAATAAACCCTAAATTCATATGTGTGTCTAAATATAGTTTCTGGGTTAAAATGATGTCTCTTCATTAAATGTGGCTGTTTCTCTTGCTTTGCAAAAATTACGCAGCAATGTCTGAAATAATAAACATAAAAATGATCATTATCAGATAATAGGAAATCATATGCACCTGTTAACAAGGAGCTCTATTTAGTCATCTTAACAGAGAAAGAAGGTGACCTATGCAATGCATTAGCTAGGAAGCATAGTAAGATTTCAATACACAAAACAAACCCACCAAACATTGCATTAGAAGTCTATGGAGGAGGATTAGGGCTAATAAAAAATGTCATGGCAGTATTCTGAGATTAAAATCAGAATTCCGATAATTATGACATTTCGATCTCAGAATCATTTTTTTTCTCAGAATTCTGAGAATAAAGCCATGACCTTTTTTTAAATGCACATATTTTTCAGTGGCCCTACTCCTTTCCGTAGAAGTCAATACATATTTAGCCTGCATTTTTACTTTTGTATGTTGACACAGGTTTCACCGTCCCGCATCATTACCCATTACCAAATCGTGATGGTTGCGTGATTTCCGGCGGTCACTGAAAGCAGCATCTGCTCTTTGACGCGAGCCACTGTAGTACAGTTGGGAGGAGGGCCAGCAGACACCGGGGAACTCGGCAACGTCAGAAGTTATCAGTCGGTTCCTGCTTCCCTGTTTCCCTCTTTTCTGCACATTCCGTCCCCTTAAACAGGTACGTTAACACGCTTCTCACATCGATGCAACGCGGACACAAAGAGTAGCATCTTGGTTTGGGCGTTAACGAGCCTTATCAGCCGCCGTTTATCTGTTGCTAACTACATAATGGGCTAGGGGCGCTCGGTGAGCCAGGGCTAGCAGCAGCAGCAGCAGTTAGCACTACATTAGCAAAGCCGCTAAAGTCGCGGTGGCGCCCTTCTTCTTACTGTCTTAATGTAATTGTAGCATGTTAGCTAACATCAAGGTAAAGCTTCCAGATGTAACAATAGTGTTCAATAGATAAACAAAATAAAAAAAATACCGGTGGATGTTTTTTTCCCATTGTTACTACTACAGCCAAATTTTACTTCACAAGCAGATAGCACGTTGCTTCAATTGATCTACGACTAATAAACACCTTTGTAAACACCTTCTGTCAATTGTGCGTGCTCTCTAGTTTTGTTTGAGCAAAAAAAAATAGCCTTTTATGGTAACTAGCGTTGTCTTAATAACTAAAGACACATTCGTTCCGACACAGATATTTTGTAGGGGGGATTGACTGCTCAGGAAATAATTACTATGACTGCCCCTCTAAAACTAATGCATGAAAAAATGTATTGAATCTAATAGTTCTTCTCGCAGCATTCATTCATTCATTCGTTGTCATGACTTTAAACATGTGCAGCTGATGTTTCAAAGATGCACTGCGTGAAAAATAAAAAACTATAAAGGTGCAAGTTTAGCAAAAACATACCTCAACGTAGATTCATATGCAATGCATATGTTTTGTTTCTTGTTATTGTAACAGATACACAACACATCAGGAATACAGTTTAATTGGTGTGATTCTTTTTTTATGTACCTGAATTATTAGTTGCCAAATGTAAACAATATACAATACTAACAAAATGCATATGTTTTGGCTGTTTAATGTATTTGGCAAAAATATATTTTGATATAGATGGATTATATAACTTTGCATAACTATGGATTATATACTGGTAGCACATATAAGTGAATATATAAGTAAATAAGGAAACAAAGTTGTAAGGACACATAGGATTACTGGACTATAAATACAGATTAAGTTCTCAGAGCATTTTTCCTTTTTCTAAAATCTAGAGGGCTCCTTTAGTGTGTAGGTGGTCAGAGCTGAACTGAGCAGGTGTGTTCTGTCTGTGTTGGCACTGAAAGAAATTAACTAAAGGCTGATATTTACCTCCTTGGCACAAGCATGGCTGTATCTGACATAAAGGTCAGAACATCAATGGAACATGGGGATGATGAGTGTGTGTCTGCCAATTTTGGACACACAATAAGAGCAGACGTAGCCACCAGAGGGGTGCAGGCCAGTATCGGAGTGACTACACCTCAGGGCATTATCCATAGCCTATTTGTGGAGGAAAATCAATTCCCTTTGTGAAGAGTAGCAGTAATTGCCTTAAACCAAAATGCCCAATCACATCAGCAGCCAGTCAGCTCTTTCCTATCAAACTCTATCATTTTTAAGCTGACTTTGCATTTGAAAGGACTCAAAAATAACGTGTCCCTATTTGAGCTTCCCTTAAACGTGCTTATGCATGAGATGGATATGTTTTGTCAGCCTCACACCAAGACATTTTTCAATTCGTTTTCAGTTTGATGAATCATCTGTACGGGCCTTCACAGCCTTCACTAGCACCTTCAAGGTTCATTTTTACATTAGGTGCTGCCGTTGCATAAGAACTGAGATCAAAATTCATGTAGCAGTAAGCTGTTATTTTGTTTGCATATCTTCCTTCTTGATAGTTAAATATATGTCTGATCTAGGCCCACATACTGAACTGACTCAAGACTCAGGATTGACGAAATCTGAAATCTGATTCATGTGACCTTGGTAGTTTGTACATAACCTTATTTTTAACTGTCAAGCATATAATTATGTTAGATGATGATCATGAAGCCTGTGAAAGTTGTTACTTTTAACTCTTAAATTGTCTTCTCATTTGCTGTGTCTTACCTTTAGGTCCTTTTATTGCACACTAATCATGGCAGAAGCCCACCAGGCGGTGGCCTTCCAGTTCACAGTCACCCCAGATGGCATTGATCTGCAGCTGTCTCATCAGGCTCTTACTGAGATCTACCTCTCTGGCGTGCGTTCCTGGAAGAAGCGTGTCATCAGGCTGAAGGTATCTCTGCTCGTTTTGTTTGGTCATAGTTTGCATGTGTTCCAAAACCATCTGGAATTACCCGTTATGCTTACACTGTTCTTCATTCTTGTAAAAACCTTAATGTGGTCATGATGAAATTAGCAGTGTGCATGTCTATGTACTGATTGTAAACAGGAAGAATAACACTGATATGACTCTTTCTTCTCACACATTAACAGAACAGTGTGATAACAGGGGTGTATCCTGCCAGTCCCTCCTCATGGCTTTTTGTGGTCATAGCCATCCTGGCTACTATGTACACTCGTTCCGATCCCTCCATGGGACTCATAGCTAAGATACAGGAGCACCTGCCAGTCAGGTAAACACATCTTATGTCTCCATGAAATACTTAAGGTTACAGATAAAACTTGTGGTTCTCAATGCAGCCCTGCAAATGCACCCCATTCTCTTTTCCTAGTAGTATATTGATTCACATGGATAAATAAAGATATACAACAATCCTTCCTCCCTTTATTGTATCATCTCTCTCACTCACTTTTTTTTTACAGCGAGTCGATGAGCACACAGTGCCAAGCAGTGGTGTCAGCAGTGCTCTTCAGCACTATGCTCTGGCTTTTGCTCATCTTCACTATGCGCCTGTGCCTCAAGCAACTCCTCTCTTATCATGGCTGGATGTTTGAGCAGCATGGCAAGATGTCTACCACCACAAAAGTCTGGGTGGTCAGTGGCTTTAAGCTTATCTTTTCCACTTCCCACTTGTCAGCTGTGTCTAAACAGTTGTTATCCCTTTTTTGTAACTGGTAACGCAAAATGTGTCTTTTGATTTTGAAGGATGGTGATCAGATGCTAATTATTGTCCTATATCTTTGAGTGACCCTTTTAAGCTTGGCTGTAGAAAACCCACACATGCTACCTCACAGGGGGGCCAATAATGACACTGTTTGTGACATTGTACTGTAAATGTCTCTGCATTCTCCATTTTGAGTGTTTACATGATTTTGTGTCTATGCCAGGCACTGGTGCGGATTTTTTCTGGCAGAAAGCCTCTGCTCTACAGCTATCAGGGTTCGTTGCCAAACCTCCCTGTGCCTGCCATCAAGGACACAGTCAAGAGGGTGAGATGTCACACAAAGCAGATGATAACACACTGAATATCGACTATAAAACAGACAGATCTTTTCTCACATGGATCATTTGTGTCTGACCAATCATTACAAATGTAAATGACACAGGAGGAGGTAGAATGGAATTGTTTTTTTACCAGAATGTTGTGTTGTAATGCTTTATTTAGTGATTGTTGTTATCTTTTAGCATGTTTATTGTGTTATCTCTTTGTTTTAGTACTTGGAATCAGTACGTCCGCTGATGGATGATGCAGGGTATGAACGCATGACCAACCTGGCAGCAGAGTTTGAGAGCAGCCTTGGTAACCGTCTGCAGTGGTACCTCAAGCTCAAAGCTCTATGGGCAGCAAACTATGTAAGTGTTTGTCCACTGTGTTCCACGGCTTAATGCTACTTAAATGTTCACATAACGAATATAGACTTCCATTAACAATGTATAGCTGTTCTAGGTTTTTGTGGTTTGAATTATATAGCCTTTCAAATATGCAGTTAATACATAAGCCAGCGGGCTGGAATGCTTCTCACAGAGCTTGTTTTGTTTGTTTTTAGGTTAGTGACTGGTGGGAGGAATATGTCTACCTGCGGGGACGAAGCCCATTAATGGTCAACAGTAACTACTATGGCATGGTATGTCGGAGTCTGTCTGAATGTGCCCTTTGATTTATTACGTTGGACATTTGTTTGTGAAGTAAATGTTGTCCTTGGGCATTGTATGTGAACATACCTGTATGTTGTGGCATTGTCATAGTCAGGGCATAATAACAACACAGATCAATGTTTCTAATATATATACCTCTCCAAGAACTCAAACCAATGACCTTTGTATCCCGCACATCACTTTGTTTGGATGAAAAACACCTGTGTGTATACTTGACTTATTTTTCTCTTTTGTTTTCTTTTGTTTGCTCCTCAGGACTTCTTATATGTGACTCCTACACCCATCCAGGCAGCAAGAGCTGGCAACAGCATCCATGCATTCTTTCTGTACCGCCGCAAACTCAACAAAGAAGAGCTTAAACCTGTGAGTTAAGTCACTGGTCAACCCTTGCTGCTGTGTATACATTAAGATGTTCATTATTCCCATCTCTTCCTAACTGATGACTTGTTAAGCGGAAATCTCACACTTTGAAACACGGGCCTCTTTCTTTGTGGAATTAATATTAATCCGTATATTACAATCTATGTAATCATTATGTGTTGCTGTGTTTGGTGAGTTACACGTATCCATCCATCAGTGATTGCAAGTGCGTCTCTGTTTATTTTGGTTTTTATGTTTATGTGAAAACATTTCCCTCGTGTTCTCATACCATGCCCATCTATCCTCTCCTCCTTTTGTGCTCTTTTTAATCTCACTTTTGCTTGCTTGATTTCTCTTTACTTTTCCTCTCACTCCTATCACAAATTCCCCACTTTTTTTTGCTCTCTTCTGTTCCTCTCCCTACGCCCTTGCCTTTGTCTTTTCCTTCTCTGTTTCCCAGAGTCGTATACCAGGCACTGTCATTCCTCTGTGTGCAGCTCAGTGTGAGAGGATATTCAACACCACACGCACTCCTGGAGAGGAGACCGGTAAAGAGGCTGACTTAAACAAACACATAGACACACACAGTGCTGATGTATGGTACACAATAATGTCTGGACATGCAGTGAATTTCAGCCAGAAAACCTGCTTCCAGTTGCAGCAAGGATGAGGCTTACTGAAGGTGTTCGAACCCTCTAGAGTCAATGCAAAGAAATTGTGTGAGAGACTGTGTGTGGTCCAAGCAATGCATCTGTGATTCACTGAGTCACAACATGTCTGCTGTGCAGCTCATCCTGTCATCTTTCATCTCTCTCCTCTTACATTCTCATCTTGGGTCTATGTAGGCTTTTGGAAAGGATCTGTGTAACTAATGTTTTCTGTACTTCTGCTCACACAATTTGTGTTCTCATGTTTTTCTTCTTCTTTTCCCTTGTCCCTTATCTTTTTCATCCCAACATGTCTTTACTTTCCATCCTTCTGTTTCCTGTCTTCCTTTCCTGTACTTTGGTTTGTACTTGTACATCCTTCTTTATCCTGCTCAGTGGTTATTGAGGTCTGCAGTTCCTTGCTGTTCCTATCAGTTTGAGCGGATGTTTAACACTTGTCGAATCCCTGGAACACTCACAGGTAGTACTTACATTCTTTACAGAACTGGTTTGTTTCAAGTTTTAAACCTCAAATCGCAAATACATGCATGTAAACTTAGGGGTTTGAATGACTATAAACACAAAGCACATCAAAATCCCTTAGCACAGTGCCACCATCTGCCTTGTCAGATCCCACTTTATCTTTTTGCTTCTTTTTCCTTCTTCATTTATACCTGAAGATACTGTGCAGCATTGGCAGGACAGCGACTACATAGTGGTCTACCACAGTGGCCGCTACTTCCGTCTAAAGGTGTACCAGGCGGGCAGGCTTCTGTCTCCACGGGAGATTGAATTCCAGATTCAGAGGATTCTAGATGATACTTCATCTCCTTGCAAAGGAGAGGCCAAGCTCGGAGCCTTGACTGCTGGAGATAGGTCAGTTTGATGAGCATCTTACGTTTAAATCCCAGGAGTCGCATCAGTATTGTAATGTTTTTCCTTTTAACAGAATTCCATGGGCTAAAGCCAGAACCAAATATTTCAGCAGTGGGGTCAATAAACGCTCTCTGGACTGCATTGAGAAAGCTGCCTTCTTTGTGACCCTTGATGATGACGAACAGGGAATGATGGCAGATGACTCACCAGATAGTTTAGATCGCTATGCCAAGTCCTTGTTCCATGGCAAATGTTATGACAGGTGATTTTAAACTAAACTAATCACAGACTTGTAAATATGCAATAAGGTCATTAGTTATTGTTATGCTGTGAAAGTTTCCATGCATTGATCGACCATTACCTTGGTCAACATACAGGTGGTTTGACAAGTCCTTTTCAGTGGTTTACTACAAGAATGGAAAGAAAGGCGTCAATGCAGAGCACTCATGGGCTGATGCACCAGTGTTAGCTCACTTATGGGAGGTAAATAATAAACAAAAATAATGATGCACAGTGTTTTATTTTGCTCTAAGAGAAGGCAGTTATTTACGATTGTTGTGTGTTTCCAGTTCACCCTGGCCACGGACAGTTTCCAGCTTGGTTACAATGCAGAGGGTCACTGCAAAGGAGAAGTAGATTCATCACTGCCTCGACCACAGAAGCTGAATTGGGAAATCCCCCCTGAAGTTAGTTTATTATTCAGACAGTTACTGTTGTGATTTTATCCTCTTGTAATCAAAAACTGTTTCTAAGCAATTTCCCCCTGGGATCAATAAAGTATTTCTGATTCTGATTCTGATAAGTCCTGCTGATGTTAACTGTTTGTCTCTCAGTGTGAGGAGCAGATCTCTCAGTCTCTGGCAGTAGCACAGGCCCTGGCTGATGATGTGGACTTCCATGTTTTCTCCTTCCGAGACTTTGGCAAAGGACAGGTTAAGAAGTGTCGAGTCAGCCCAGATGCCTTTATTCAGATGGCTCTTCAGCTGGCCTACTACAGGGTGAGACTGTCACTGAAGTTTAACATATATAGACTGGCTTGAAAATGCTTGTTTTAGCACAGAAGCAATGCAAAAGGCTAAACACCAGCTTTATTATAAACATTATAGCTTTCGTTGTTTAATTGAAATCTTATATGTAGTACACAGCTTTCACATGTGACAGAGAAAAGGCATGACTATTAAATTTGGACCTTTGTTTTGCGCCGCAGGACCGAAGGACATTCTGTTTGACGTATGAAGCCTGTATGACTCGTCTCTTCAGGGAGGGCAGGACTGAGACTGTTCGCTCCTTTACCAGTGAAAGTTGTGCCTTTGTCAAAGCGCTGGAGGGTGGAGAAGTAAGAACATGGAAACCGTCTATTGATTTCTGTACAGTGTTTTTGTGTGGTACCTAATAATAGCTGAAAAAAGGGATGATTACAGGATTATATCTGCATTACACATGGCAACATCTAATTGCTGTTTTCCTCACATTAACCACACAGTGTCTATTTTTAACGTGTGCTACGCCAAGCAGTCATGCCACTTTGCTTTTTCTTCGCCAGGCAGCAGATGTGTGCAGGCGTTTGTTTCGTGCAGCAACTGAAAAGCACCAGCAACTATACCGTCTGGCTATGACTGGAGGTGGCATCGACAGACACCTATTTTGCCTCTATGTTGTGTCCAAATACCTCGGAGTGGAGTCCCCTTTCTTAAAAGAGGTTGCTTTTTATTCCCTTGTGATTTGGTATGTGTTCATCTCTTCAGAACTGCAGTAAACCAATGTGAGGGCTTATGTGTTTTTTCAGGTGCTGTCTGAGCCATGGAGACTGTCTACTAGTCAAACTCCATTCCAGCAGGTGGAGCTGTTTGACCTAGTCAACCACCCAGAGTACATCTCCTGTGGAGGAGGCTTTGGACCAGTCAGTACTGCCCCCAGTGTCTTTAACACAGAAACATATTCCAGCATAATTGTACATTTTTGTCTCTTTTAGGTGGCTGATGATGGATATGGAGTGTCCTACTGCATTTTGGGAGAGAACATGATTAACTTCCACATCTCATGCAAACACTCGTGTCCACACACTGTGAGTTTAATGAAAGTTGTTATGCTGGGTTACAAATGTGTCACAAAATGTACATCAGAATGATATTTATCATTCGTGCTGTTCCTGTAGAGGAAGGCAGATTTTTGTGAAATTTAGATATTGAAGAGTATGTCTCCTTATTGTGTATTCTTTGTCTCCCTTAAAGGATGCCCATAAGTTTGGTGCACAGATCCGTAAAGCTCTGCATGATCTGATCCAGCTGCTGGGCCCCAACCAGAAAGAGCCCAGCAAACCACAAGCGTGTCCACCTGAGGCCAAGAAAGACAAGTAGACAGTTAGTCAGAGGGGAAGGATCCTAACAGGGGAAGGTGTGTAAACCTAAAACTTAAATAATCAAATGAAGAAAAGCAAGATATTAAACAAAGATGATGTTTTTACTGGTATGCATCTATATATATATCCATGTGTGTTTATATTAGCTGTGTGAGGGTGAGGGAGTAAAGTAAGTCCAGATTAGTTTTAACAGTCAAACCATTTGAACAACTATAATCCAGAGCCCCAAAAGGAAAAGGTCATTATTGTGACATTTTATTATAAAAATGGCCAGTGTGTATTGCACCACTCTACGTTAGGGAAGTAAATCCTAACATCACGTTACTGCAGGGAATAGTTTAATGCAACGCGAAGTGCAGCACGTTTTTAAACTTTTAAGTATACCACTCTTTGTGCCACTGTATTTCTGTTAATAAATTAGTTTTGAAGTACTGCGTGATACAGCTGGATCAGTGAAATATTAACATGGCAGAAAATATGCAGGACTGTTGAGGTGATTTCATTTTCTACCATCTGAATGCATAATCGCTGTACCAATGACACCAGGTATTTTAAAAGAAGTCTGTGACTTCTCAGTGTTTACTCGATATGTACAATTCTGCTTTTTATATACATGATTGTAATGATGAGTGCTGGGCTGTTTATACATGTGGTGAAATGACATAGCTCTTTGAAGTCACTGGTGTTTGACAGATATTTTATTCAGTGCCAAATGAAGAAGAAAATAACTTTTATCTGTTCATACAGGTGAGCTATAATTTCAGTGATCAGTCAGCATTTCATGCTTACGAGTCAAAACGTATAGACTCTAGGTATTTAATACGTTTTGTGTTCTTTTATGTTGACCACTGTGTTACAAAAAGCACTGTTACAATGCAAGATATATTTATGGACATCATGTGCAATTAGTCCATGTGAAGCAGTGCTGCAGGTCAGATGTGGGTTAGATGTTCAATGTGTTACCAGTGACACAGATTCCTGTTATTCTTTGTTAATGGCTGCCTTGTTTTTCAATCTAGATCAGATCAGCTTGTCTCATTATATTGCTATTGTAAGACTTTTTAATGCAAAACCACAAGGGAACATAAAAAGATTCTTAATAATAAAAAAGTCCCAGTTATGTGTGCTTTTGTTGTTGGACTTTATTTCCACCTTTACAATCATGCTTTTCCTCTTTTCTGTGAAGTAATGCACCACATCACATACATGTCTTTGGAAAGTGGATAAATTTAAGTATTTAAAAAATTGAATGACAGACTATACTTACCCTCATAGCAGTGAATGGATGTGCAGAACTATGGCCTCCATCATTATTAGGCTGATCCCTGGTCCAGTATCTGAAGGAACTGTCACCCTGGTCTGCCCATTTCCACTCAACCCTGCACAAGCCGGTTGAGACCAAGGACAGTAATAATCTACTGTAGTTATTATTTATTATTATTATTAATTAATAGTTATTAATTATTTACTGCAGTGTTGGATTTTCTGTCCGGCTCCTTGAACTCGCTAAGTCTCTATAATGTACTCGATATATCATTTATCATTTTGAGAAATGATATACAAACCGATATCTGTAAATATTTTTAAATGGATATGGAGCAGTTTAGTTAAAAAGAGACAGAGATATATTGACTTTTTGTTTTGGGCAAGATCTAAAAATTTCCAGAATGCAAACTGACGTGTGTGTGTGTGTGTGTTACCATGATTACCCTAAAATGTATGGCTGATGTGGGAATGACTTTGAATAATCTTTCTTCTCAAAGCACTTGCCATTCTGACAAACAAAAGAATATAATGTTCCACAGGGTCCAATGTTGTTTTTGGAGTTTGTCTTTATGGACATTGCATTTGCATTTTCTAAACAAATGTAACAAGCAAATTTTCTATTTCTATGAAAGATTTGCTGTTCTCTAAAGACACGTGTTAGGTGTGTGTGTGTGTATATTTTTTCACAGTTCAGTTTAAAAGTACAGATGCTTTGCCACAGTATGACCAGGAAATACAGTCAGTTTTACAATTAGCAGAAAATGAAGGGGCAAGCTGAGTTTTTCTCTTTTTAATGATCTGTCAAAGGCATCAATGCACAAAATACTAAAAATTCCATTGATCCTCATCATCTTCCCAGTTCAGGACCTTCGTGTCATGATAGAATTTGCCTTGTTTTTGCTCTGTTATTCTTTCTCTTCTCTGCCACCTGTCTGTCTGTCTGTTTCTTATTTCAGCAGTGAGGTCACCAACAAACCCTGCACTCTTTATCCTGCCTGTCAGACTTCAGCTTATGCCCTCAAAAGCTCGCAATAATCCTCATGTAGCCTTTTGTCCCTCTTGTCAAAATCATGCACTGACTTAGGGCACAACTGTTGCCCTATTTTTGTGAGGATGGTTATTGACAAAATTACATCAACAATCTAAATTTCTTAAGGTGGTAATGAGGTCATTAAGTTGACCAAATACTCCCCACCCTGATGGTCAAAAAGTCACGGTCCTCATAAAGATAGTTGTGCACATTTTCCACTGACATCCAATTGTAGGTGAGACTCATCTTATCTGTTTACTAAAGCTTACACTTTAACCTCTGCATTGTGGGGAATGTCATGCTTTTTATCCCTAAAAAGGGAGGGGGTCCCCACAAATGTGTGACTTGTGGGTAGCAAGGACACACACACACACACACACACACACACACACACACACACACACACACCCCCCAGAGGACACCTGACTGCATATAAAGCTCTGTTTCTCCCTCTAGTTATTGTTACTCCTCCTCCTCTCATCATCATCAGTGAACAGCCCTCTCTGTGTTCAGGTATGTGCCTTGACTCTTCCCATATGCTGCTTTGTTTCTGTGAATGTTTTAATGTGATTTGATCCAAAAACTCTTAATATATAGATTTATTAGTGATAACATGAAGTGAATAATAACCAGAACTGCTTCTCAGCAACTGGTTTGCTGGATGGCAACAGTCTGAGCTGTCTGCTAACAGGTTCACTGCTTAAAGTACAATAATATGATATATTATAATATAATATATTAACACATAATATTGTGTAAACTGTGTAAACTGCTCATGTGCCTTGAATTGTCCCCCCAGGGAACAAATAAATTTGATTTGACTTGAATACGCAGGTGTTAAGTGTCAAAGTAAGGGGTCAAAAATTTGATTATAGCACCAACAACATTTAAAGATAAATAGAGAAAATGGCTGTCTAAACATGTTATTTACAATGGTATGCATGCCATTTGTGTTGCATTACAATATACAAAGTTCCAGTTACTAAATAAATAAATAAAAATCTGTGTTCGAGCACTGGACTCCAGTCAATGATAGAGCTGATGGAGGTGTGATACAGCTCTCTGAAATTAAACATGCCTCATCATGACAGGTTATTCCTGGTTGGCTCGCTCCATCTGTCCTGCTCGGCACGGCTCCGTCGGTCAGTTTAGCCAACAGTGAAGCCATGTGATGAATTCCTCTCCCAATCCTTCATCTGCCTTTGTGTCCGTGCCTCTGTTTATTCAGATTTGCATGCTCATTCTCTGAAAACCTTGGCTGAGAACTAAGCATCAAAGAGATATACCATGTTAATATGCTCAAAGACAGGCAGTCTGAACATAAAGTACCCTGATGTCACAGTAACATATGTATATATTGTTAAAAGTATTCATGGGGCTCCACAGGCAATTAAATAGCCTTTCAGATGAGTGTGACTGCAAGTAGATCAATGATCATGATAATAGGGAACTTGGCCGGTGTTAATAGCAGCCAGCCAACCAGCTTAATCTCTCCATCCCACATTCTCTCTTGTAAATCAAATTAAACAAGAAGGACTGGACAGCTGGTACCTCGCTCTTATTCTGGGTAACAAGATGCTTGTCTGGCCTGTCAGACCCGCTGCACTCTGCTCTTCCTAAAAAGTCACACATGCCCTTCCCTTAATCCTACTCTTTTGAACAAAAGCCCCAATATATATTCAGTGTGTTGTTTAAAAATGACCACTGTATGTTAAAAATCACCATGAATATTCAGTTTATATGTTCCCTCCAGTGTCACCATGTCCTGTGCAGAAGAGCATGGGTGAGTCAATCCAGTCATAGCAAATAACTTATGTCTCATTTATAATACAAGAGTCTGTTCTATGTCTAACATGTTCTTTCACTTTTTTTTCTTTAGCGGGCATTTGGAGGGTAAGGACACCCATTCAGTCTTCTAATGAATAAATAAATATATATAGTTACACTATTCCCATCAAATCAACTACACACACCTACACTTTGTCTTTTTTGCCCAGAAGAAGATGAGGAGCAGGGAGAAGGAGGTGAGACTGTGATGGTACTGTGTATTAATTATATATAGAAAAATCATACTGATGCAATACAGTAATTGGAAGCATGTATACAGGATAACCTTTACAATAAAATCTGCTGCAAGTTGATTTGTTATATTAAAAAATATTTGAATTGTTTTTTAATCTATTTGTGTTTTTTTAACTCCTGCTCTGGCTGCCCGCGTTGAAGAAGAACGCCCCAAATACAAGCAAGTACACATAAAATCCTGCAATCCTTACCAATAAATAATCTTATATTTCTTATATATATATGTTAAACACATGATTTTACAGGCCTGTCCTTGCTGCTCCGAAGATCCCAGAAGGGGAGAGAGTTGATTTTGATGTATGTTCCCTTCAAGATTGTCATTAATGTGAACAAACCAGCCATAAATAAATCTAATCTGTGTCTCCACGGGTCCCTGTTAGGACATACATAGGAAAAGAATGGAGAAAGACCTGCTGGAGCTGCAGACTCTGATTGATGTCCACTTTGAGCAGAGGAAGAAAGAGGAAGAGGAGCTGTTAGGCCTCAAAGAAAGAATTGTAATACCTGGATTTGTCACACTAATAGTGATTAAGGAGGCGTGTGTGTGTGTTACTGTCTAGCTGACATGGCTTTTCTGTTGCAGGAGAGCCGGCGTGCGGAAAGAGCTGAGCAGCAGCGTGTGAGAGCTGAAAAAGAGCGGGACAGACAGACACGGATTGCTGTAAAATGAATTATTTTTACTGCATGTTTTTTTTTTTTAATCCATAGTATTTTGACTGAGCTCAATATAAAAGTGAAGAAAAGTGCAGTAACCAGAAGGACATGGCTTCCTCAGGAGGAGAAACAGAGGAAGGAGGATGAGGAGGCCAAGAAGAGGGCAGATGATGAGGCCAAGAAGAAGAAAGTGCTCTCCAACATGGGTGCTCACTTTGGAGGGTTCCTTGCAAAGGTCACCCTGATACATTTATGGGAAAGTGCTTTCAAACTTTTTTCTAGTGCGATCTCATTACGTAACAGTCAAAGTGTGTGTGTTTCCTACAGGTTGAGCAAAGACGAGGCAAAAGACAAACTGCAAGGGAAATCAAGAAGAAGACTCTGGCTGAGAGACGCAAACCTTTAGCTATCGAGAATCTGAAAGAGGACGGCCTGAGGTTAGTGTATGATTTATTTAGGTTACATTGAAGACGATGTTAAATACTCTTAAGATCCAGCAGCAATTTTCATCATAATGCCATAAAACAAGTGATTTTTTCCATCTTGCTAATGTTGTTCTTGTTTTAGAGAGAAAGCCGAGGAGATGTGGGAATGGATCTACCAGCTGGAGTCAGAGAAGTTTGACCTGACTGAAAAGATGAAGAGGCAGAAGTATGAGGTGAGCTCTTAAACTGAGAATACACAAGGTTGCTAATGTAAAAAAATATGTGACATCAGAATGTAATGTCTCTTCCCTCCCCCCCTCAGATTAATGTCCTCCTGAACCGAATCCAACATGCTCAGAAATTGTGAGTCGAGCTGCTTGTTTCTGTTTTCCATCACTCTCCACACCCAAAAAGAAGAGCAAAAGGCTTTAACTATGCAAACACATCACACATCAATGACCACAGACACACCTGAACAGGAAGCTCTTTAGCTTTGGCCCACTTTATGAAAAGGATGCA
Source organism: Parambassis ranga (assembly GCF_900634625.1). Classification (NCBI taxonomy): domain Eukaryota; kingdom Metazoa; phylum Chordata; class Actinopteri; family Ambassidae; genus Parambassis; species Parambassis ranga. Next base: position 11,622,356 of record NC_041039.1, on the reverse strand, counting down.
CACATGTATGGATTTACATAATGTGAGTGAGCATAAAGGGGAACTGCTGTTACATGGTTACTGGACTGTTCTCTGAACACCTGGTAATATGACATTTTATTTCTTGTCTTAATGCAGCAAGAAGGTCCATGGGAAGGGGAAGGTTGGAGGACGCTGGAAATGAACGTACACACACACACACACAGTGGCAAACAAGTTTTAGGATGCAGTTTTGCAGTGTTTCATAACTTGAGTCAGATTTTTTTTTGTTTGCCATATATTGATATACTTCCATTTAAATTTGCATCTGTAGTTAGATAAAAATGAAATGTTTGAATAAAATTGACTTTTTCTACCAGGAGAGTTCATAGGTTTTTATTTTTGGATAAACACCCAAAGACTAAAAAGGATGTGAAACCATCTGTCACAGTAAAAACATCTACACCCTAAACAATGCATATATTTATGTCATTTAACTCTTTGTTGTCACTGAGGCATGTGTGGTTTGACTCACTTTTAGAGCCACCATCAATAGACTGCAAACAAATATGAATGTATTCTCAGGCCTGGGTGGAAAACTTCTTTATGATAAAAAATAGATTGCATAAGATTGTGCACAATGTCTGCTCAATTCACATGAATGTTGTTGTAGTCTCAGCTCGCCTTCTCCTTCTTCTTTCGCTGGATGAACACAGCTTCGACATCACCACTGTTCCCCTCGTGCCACGGTTCAAACCCAGCCTCCAGAGCCATGCTCGCCACTTTCTCTGCATAGCCTGCTTCCTGCTCTTTGTTAAGATCCAGAACGTACCTGAAACACACACACACACAGACTCGATGTAAAGACAGGAGATGGCAGTTATAACATTCATCTTGAAACACAAAAGCCACAGTATGCTCTCTGTGACTGTATGGTCACCATGGTAACAAGCCCAGTTACTATAAAAACCCTCACTTGGCCAACTCCACGATGAGCAGAGCGTCTGGTGCTGCAATCTGTCTCATCATTGGGCCCAACTGGTGCACGCAGCTTTTACAGGAAACAGAAACAGAAATGAAAGTCAGTCAGCAGTCATGTCTGTAGTCTATGGTTGAGAGGATACTGAGATAAAGAAGGCTAAGATTAGGTTACTGTATATTTGTAAAAAAAAAAAGTTTCACCTGACAGAGAAGTAAATGGTGTTGAAGTAGTTGGTGTATCTCTGTTTTTGTATCAGCTTGTGAAGTGAGTCCAAAGGCAGGAAGGTGACAGAGATCCCATTCAGAGACATCAGGTCTGTGCAGGATTTATAAAGATTAAAGCAATTGAGTCAAAACAGGCTTTACAGGGAAGGGATCTCATAAACACTCAAAAGCTCATGGATCATTTACCGTCGGTGGTGACGGATTTCTCATCCACCCACGTGAATGGAGTAGTAGTGGGGCAGCCCCGTCTGCTGGACAGGGACTGGAACAATCCCTGCACATTTGCAAAGGAGATATCCTGGGCTGTCTGTGGATGTGGGGACAGGAAAGGATGACAAATCTCCATACAATTCAATATTATGTAATCATTACTGCTGCATATTTTACCTTGATGTGTTGCCCATTCTGTGTCTTCAGCAAGCTCTTGTCCTCAGTCTCAATGCCAAAGGAAATATAAGGACTGGACACTATGTCTCCCCAGTAGCCCCTGACAGCCACTTTGTCTCCTTTCTGTCCACATAAAAAAAAAACACGGTGTTCCTGGATGTCATTTTATTTCTATGCAGTGTGAAGTAAAGGGACACTAACCTGATTAAACACTCTTGAAGAGAGTAAAGTTGGATTGGCTATTTGATAAATTCCTTCCCTCATTTCGAACGCCAAACCCTGTTCCCTCCATCGCACATATTGCTGTTTGTTGATGACGCCGCACTGCAGAGAGTCAGAGCAGAAAGAGTTAAGAGGGACACCAGCTTTTATTATGAAAATCTACAAAATCTTCAAATACCCCTTTCCCATGCAGCTTCATTGTGAGGTCCCAGTCAAAGCAGCCCGTCTTGGAGTCGTAGCGCGTCCCGAGATGCTGCCGGACCCGATAATCCCAGATTTTGGACATCAAAACCGGAGCACGACACTCAGGCGAAGATGTTGAAGACACAGGTTGGATCCACGACTTAAAAATACTGGCTAGCTCATCTTGCTCCTTAAACTGTGGAAAATAGCACACACTGTCTGGACTTGTGGTGCAGCAAGTCACATAAATGTTTGATTTCTGAAATACAAAAAAAAACACACAAGGGGAAATCTTTTTTCTGTACCTTGAGCAGAGTTGTGTCCAGACAGGGATGTGTGGCTGTTTCCAGTTTTTCAGTAACAGAAAGTGAGAGCTGTGATGCCGCACGCCGGACTGTCTCCTCCGTCTGACTACGGATTTCACTGTTGCCAAACACCTCCAGGAAAACCTCTGTCTTCTCTAAATAAATAAAGCCACCAATCAAGGACACATCTGCCTTTTATATAAAAAAATGACTACGGTAATTTATTAGAATCCAACCTACCATGAATTCCCATGCTCTCCTGGGGTAGCAGTGCCAGGTATAAGAGCAGCAGCTGTCTAGCCACCACCTCCATGCTGCTCTCTATCACCCATACCTGCAAGTGCAGCAGAGGAGAATATAATGTGTGTTTTGTAGCTCACAGTTAGCGCTCTATTCTCTGGGACAGTTTAAGAGACTGACATGAAGACTTTGTTTGTCCTGCAAACCCGCAATAGTCTTCAAAATGTGTCGTGGATCTCCACTGCCAACCAGCAAAACATTGACCTCTGCCTCATGTCTCACAGGCCCTATACACAGAGAAAGAACACATAGTTCATGCACGCTATGGACGTCAATACAGTTATAGCACTAAGTAACACACACTGAGATCATTGCTCTATGCTCTGCTTCATGCAAACATGTACAGAACATCCCCAGCCCTGCATGCAGTATTTCCTGTAGGCCTGCTGTGCTTGTTTAGGAAGGAAGTTCTGGTTGAGCTTGAAGTACTCAGTACTTCAGAGGGTCATTTATAGTCAGTTTTTTTAATAGTTACATATACAAAGCGTCTCAAATGTTTATACACCAGCATGAGATCAAACAGAGGCACATCAACACAGGAATCGAGCTCAAAAACGGCAGATAAAAAGCTAGCTATGCATGCTAATCCTTGAGATTAAATTCATATAAGGCTAACAGCTGTCAAGCCAAGTATAACTATCCAAAATACACAATAAGTCAAATATACAATATATTGCACGTGTGACTACAGCATCCTCCTCGTGCCTCTTACCTGTAGAGAGCAGGTCGCGCGCAGGACTGAATCCCCACCAGGTGATGCAACCCGCGCCCTCAGAAGCTCGTCCAGCACTCATTTCTCTGTCTACTGACCCCACCAAAACAAACAGGGCAACGTTAAACTCTTTCACAGCTAACTTAGCTAGTTATCTTTAGCATGCCGTAGCACTGCGACTATACACTAGTCTGTTAGTGGAGGTAAATATGTTAAAACTCACCTCACCGCGCTGTTTGTAGCTAGCCTTGTGGAGGCAATGTTTTGGTGCGGTTGCTAGGCGACGCCTCAAACTAGGGAAGATGGCCGCCATCTAGCGGTGATTTTGAGAATAAATTGGGCGCTCTGTTCAATTTTAAGGACCAATACACATAATTATTGCAATAAACCGTATAAAGGAATTAGCTATTACATTCAGCGTAGTTAAATATAAGTTTTATTTCCATTGTCAGGACTCTGTGTGACCACAAACACCCAACATAACATCTACAAACCGTCTTTTATACATCTACATTTTACAAAGCCCATTCATGAGCATTGACAAAATATGCACATTTACAAATCGTCTTTTTTGACAGTATGAACGGTTAAAAATATAAGGTAAATAGGGGAAAGGTTTTAATAACAAATATCAAAAGTTGTCTGTACATCACACGCACGCACACAGACGCACATGCATACACATAAAGTGTCAAATTGGAAAAACAGAAAATTGAGAAAACGTTAGGTTTAAACACCGAGTGAGATATCAGCACATCAACGAGGTTTCGCTTTAAGCGCTGCATCGACCTCCTCCTCAGTCAAGAGAGTGTGCCACTGGGCCACCGGACGCCTTGGGTTGGCGAGCATGTCTGACCAATGGCGCAGACCGACCCCTGTAGCTCCATAACCCACAAAGGTGCCCCCGATGGGGTCATTGCTCCCAAGTTTGTCATAGTCGTACACTGTGAGGACGACCTGCACTTTCTGAAAGGAGACAGAACAATGTGTATTCCAGTCACTTTTTTTTGTGTATATGTGTACTGTCCATTTCAAACTGATGTGAAGCCCACCTGTATTTGCTCAAAGGGAACTTCAAAGCTGAAACTCTCATTGAAGTAAGGGTTGAGTGTGTTTTTCTTGACAGTCGTCTTCTTCTTCTTAATCCGTTTCCCATTTTGCTGCAGGACAATCTTCACATACGGGTCTTCGAAGAAAAGAAGAAAATATGGTGACTTGTGTCTATGGAAAAAATGTGCAATATTTCTATCTAACTTGATTACCTGATAAACCACCAACATCCATTTTCTTAAGATTCTTTGCCTCCATGATGTTCACTGTTAGCTTTCCAGCGGTTGGTACATAACGTAAGGAAATGCAAATATCACCCAGTTTTTCTTGCTGAATAGAAAAAAAAAACATATTTAAGTCACAACATGATCAAAAACTACATATTTTGTATAATGTCTTATTTTATGATGAGTTTTCAGTTCTTACTTCCTCTTTTTCACCACTCTCTAAGTCTCTCCATTGCTGCATGGGCTGGCCCAAATCAACACTGTTCATGGGAATCTTTATTTCACCGATCTCATCATGCTTGGAAAAACGATCGAAGTCAAAAACCTGCAGCACCAAAGTCTTTCCGCCCAACTCTGCATAAGGAATCTACAAAGAGAAATGATCACAGCATTGGGAGACTGTGTAGTAATGTTTCAGGGAGGTATCGCTTCACACATGTTACTCAGAGAATGAAAGACCAGGCCACAACAACATTCACATCATTACCTTGAAGATAAAAGTCTCATTGAAAACAGGACATAAGTTTTTGCGCTGAACTTTGGTCTCATACTTCTTCTTTTTGTCTGGTAGTAAAAAGACTTTGACATATGGGTCTGAGGTTCCCCCCATGTCCATGGCAGCGAGGTCCTGAGCCTGAAGGATCCCTACTATGAGCTGCAGATAAGTGAGAAGGCAAGTGGTTACCAAAAATATGTAATATATATATGAATGTGTGAGTCACTGAAATGTCAATATTTTTCAGGCAGTACCTACCTGGGCATCTGTGAAGTTGTAGTCCAAGGAGAACTCCAGCTTACCCAGTTTCTCCTGTTCCTTCTCCTCCTCCGCCCCTTCCTTCTTCACCTCCCCCTCCTACAAGACAATGACATCATAATCAGCGCATGGGACATTCAGGTAAGGCTGTATGTAGAATGGTGATGAGGTCACCTTCTCTCCAGCCTCCCCTTCTCCTTCCTTCTCCTTTTTGCGGCGACCCGCTTTCCTCTCCCTCGCTTTCTTTGGCTTTTTCTGTTTCCCAAAGCATTTTTTGAAAACACAGAAGATACAGCACGCCACCAAAACCAGGACCACCACAACAATGGCTCCAACCGCCCACATGGGAACTGCAAAATAATGAGTCACGACAAACTGCTATCATATTATAACAGAAAAATCCACTTTGATAGGCCAGTCCTTACAATATTATTGTTGACTTTATTCTTAAGACCATTTCTACATCTTTAAAGCAATGACTTATCTCTGGACCGTTTGCAGATGATGTTTTTGATGATGTGTTTTGTCAGTAACACCCTTCCTACCCAGTCAGATAATAACACTTTGTCTGCTGGGAGTGGCCCTGCCACAAACATAAGTGGTGCAGCAATTCATTATTAAGTGCTTTACTCCCTGCATCATAAGCAGTAGTTGTTCATTTATAGATCATAATTCTTATGCACTCTGCCACCAGGAAGCAGCCGATGAAAAAATAATAATGAACATTTCTATAAAGTTATAGTAAAATGAATTAATAAATAAGGTTCTATGGGGTCCATGATGAATTAAGAACTTCTCATCCATGTTTCAGATTCTATATAAAGCTTACTTGGCAGGTGGGTGAGTTCATTCATGAACTTGTCCTTCATGTGGTTGTAGTCGTGTCCTGGGTGGTGTTCTGTATGTGAGTGTTCGTGGTGTTCCGACTGAGCGTGCTCATGATGAACCGGCTCTTTTGCCTCCTCCGATTCTGGTTCCGACGGCTCAGCAGTCCTCCGGACTCTGACCCCGGCGCTGACCAGCCTCATGTCAGCTGTGTCGGAGCAGCGATGGTCTCTGCCCAGTTGGCTCCTACAGCGAGTGATAACACAACTTTACATGCATGCCATGTAATCCCTGTGTCCATCCCATGCAGTACAGTTGAACAGCAGTGGACATCTCTAAACCAGATGACCCTAATCCCTCTGTTACTCTCATACTCTCTGTCATCTCCTGCATTCCCATAGGCCAAGCTTTCACTCCCACATTCATCTCATCCCTGTTTTTCTCTCCTCGCTGTCTCTGCTGGAGACTGGATTAAACTCTGCTACTACAATATTAATCCAAAATCCCACATTCTCAAAGCTTTTATAAATAGGAGTTTGTCTCATCTCTCAATTTTCCTCACCAGTAGACAACGCTGCACCTTCTGTTTAGGAGGGTTTTTGTTGTTTATTTATCTTTTCAATAGAAACCCAGTAATACATATGCCAAGATCATGAAAATACCAGTTTATTTTTTTATTATTTTGTAGTTTTAAAGTAAATAAAATAGGTCGTACCTTATGTAATCCCTTCAGATTGATGTAGCAGCCCAGTTGCAGTATGAATACCCAAATATTTATACTATATAGCATAATAATATGGATTTTGTTTTCATTGAAACAAAGATGGAAGATGCTGAGCAGGTGTATGATGAGTCTGATTTAAAACTAAGCAAATTAAATTAACCATTCACAAGATTAACCCTTCCTTCAAGTGTTTTTGTTTTCAAATGTATTGTCTAATTTTGATTATAAATTTAAATAAATCAGTGTTTACACCCACCAGTTAGATTTATTACATTATGACAAAAAGGTGAAATCTTACTGATCTTACCTGTTGATGCGTTCCTTTCACTTCCTTACGCTGTTGGAGCAACTTTCAGGTTTTATGTATATTTTGTGCCACTTCCCCTTTCGGCTTGTTGAAACCTTCATACACCTACTGAATCCTCGGTGCGATGCTGACTCCAGCCTCCCCACAACCCTTTTCCATTAAAGCTAAAGCGCTGGCAAATCACTAGAGCACTGTTGTCATCTAATCCCCCCTACCCCTCCTACTGATATTAGAAGGCTGCAACACATCTGTTGCTTTATGTCCGAGTCAGGAAGCACAGAAACAAACCGTTACCTTTTCTTGCAGTTCTTTTTCCATGCTAGAAATTTAAAACATTCAATAACTTTGTGCATGTAATGAAGTGACTCTTCATTACACTATTGGTTTTTGCATCGATCCATTAGACTGAAGAGATTTCAGTGCATACAACCCTAAACTAATCCCCTCTGCATAGCTGCTAAAGCAGTCAATCGTCCATCTACCAACAACTTTCACTGAGTGGATATTCACTGTCGTCATCCCTCTGTTTACCATTTTACTGTACAAAAAAAAAACAAACATAGCCACATTTAGAGCACTGTCAACAGTAATCCTCAGGCATGCTGCCACGTGTTTGCACTGCTACATCTGGAGATCTCAGTGGCCAATCCAACATGTCACAGCCTCCTCTGCTAGGTCAGTATACCAAAACAGTGGAGGAAAACAAATGCAAGAAGAGCAACCAAAAACAAATGTTGAGCTTCATAGAATCTACTGCATTTCTGAAGTAATTATAATACTTTTAAAACATGTCAGCATCAGTATGTTTTTAAGCTTATTTAGCAAGAACATTCACCCCAATTGTCTAAAAATCTAAATAATAGCCTGATGATTCTCCATTTGAACTGTACAGAACTCATACTGAACATTCAACTGAACCACAACCCACCAAAATAGGATGTGTGACCCTGGCTGTGATGCACTGATGCTGACATAATGCGAAAAAGGAATCTTATCTTTTCTGAAACATGCAATTTACTAAGAAGCAGTGTGGTCCGCTTTTTAACCACACGCTTCTCTGTAGGCTAATGTTAAACATTAAGCTCCCACCCAACAGTGACTAAGCAAAGTCCTGCTATTATCTTTACAGTGTTCTATAGGTGCAGACATGGCAAATAAAAAACACAACTTGTCTGAACAACTAGGCACAAAGGTCCATATAAAATCCATTCAAAAGACACAAAAAAGTCATCAACACGATCAGACTTTAATGATGATTTCAATGATTTTCAAAATCTTACAACCCTTACATCATTTTTACTCAAATCGTTTTTTGCATTTACAAAATAGTAAGTAAGGGCCGGAATCTATGACACTGGAATGTATGACACATCGTGAGTCTATGTAGAGAAGCAACACTTAACAGCTTAGGAAAATGGTTTAAGCACCATACTGAGAACATTATTTGTCAAAAGAGGTAACCTGGCTTGAATGTCTCTCGCACCTCTTGTACGAGAAAGCAATGTGGAGTGAAATGTAAAAATATAGCTTATTTTTTTATTAAATTGAAAAAAATGCATAGGTGCTATTGCCCTCTTGACTCTTTGCATCTTTGTAAATGTTGACCTTGTGGCACTGTACTGGTGTGACCTTTACAGAGTATGTTTATCAAAGAGGTACTCTCCCATTGATCCATGTGTCTCAGACGCAGTGATGCGGGTGAGGCTGCCGACATAGTCGCCCAGCTTCTTAATCGTGTCATGGCTGTCGATGAGGAAGTGCTGCTCAAGGAAGTCACACAGCTACACAATAAGTAACAGAGAAAATAAGATGTAAGATGTACAGAATAAATTCAGATAAGCAACAAGTTCTAAATGCACAAAACTCTCAATACATGAAAAACTTTCAGGTTTTCACATATGAGACTTAAAACACACGGCCCCATACAAAATATTAATTTTTCTTGTTTAAATGTTAGCTGCAAATATCAACATATTATAATAATATAATGTAAATTCACAAATTATTATAAATAACATAATCATAGTGTAGCTCACCATTTCACAGCCGTACAGAACTAATACAGTTTACCATCAGTGCCAGACTTACATGAGGGTCAACATGGGTGCCAGCTCTGCGGTGAACATCGAGGACACATGCATTTAGGGACTTCTGGTATTCCATGGAAAAGGACAAAGCATCGAGACCGCCTCTCCAATCCTCTCTACTTGGTTTCTAAATTAAAAAAAATGATTGAAGTAAAAGACATGCCAAACAAAAAAGCAACAATGACTTTAAAATGATACCATCATTGTTTAAAGACGTACAGCAATGGTCTGAAGCAAAATCCGCCCTCCTCTCATGTTCTGGTATCCCAGCAGCTTCTCAGCCTGCTCCCTCTCTTTCACCGAGCGTTCCAGGAAGAAAGTGGAGAATTTGGGCAAAGCAACATCATCCCTGTCAAAATACATCCCCTATAGAGGAGAGAGAAATAAAGATTACTGGGCAGACAAGATAAACAAGTGTGGCATGGTCATATCTTGTTATAAGAGTTACACAACAAATACACTTCTATTTGGGGAAACTGTACCAGGGATAAGTAAGTGTAGGACGCATTAAGCTTGAGGTTGATGAGTTTGTTGATGTCTGCTTCAGTCTCCAAATGGAGGTTTTGTTTTACCACAGACTGCATGACTAAAAGAAAGAAAAACACAACAGGTCAATGTGACTGTTAATACAGCAAATCAATACCAGCTTAGACACATTCCTCACATACAACAGATAACAGTACCCGTAAATAAGTAATATAAGCATTTCCTACCTAGGCTTTCCCAGGCTAACTCCACAGTGTGAACAGGGTATAAAAGACGTTCAGTTTAGTCTGAAGCAAGCTTGTTAAAGGTCTCCACTTATTTGCTAGTCTGCACTTATACAACCGATGTTTAAGAGCTCAGTAAAATGCGTGGACTGAGTACAGATGGGCTGTAACCTCTCCACTCAGATGTTTAAAAGATTATGCTAACGTCAGCACACTTTGTTATGTGTTGTTGAACTGCTATCTTGCGTACGTACCTTTGTTACTAGTTAAATGCTAATTGTTAAGCTAACATTTATGACTGTTTTGCACTTATAATAAGCGAGTTGCGCCTGAATATGGCTACGGTTAAGACCATCAAATATAAATTTTACGTTTTTTTCGTGCTGTCACTCACCGTGTCTATGAAAATAACGTCAGGCCACTCTGTTGTACTGTAATTATGGCGAACCAGGCGTTATCTTTTTGTTTACACGCCACCAGCAGCTATCCTCCTTAGCTTACGTTAGCTAACTCGCTTGTGTATTTATACTACTCGGTGCGCCTCTACTGTCGCCTATCGGTGTGGGGACATATGAAATATGCTTATTGCCCATAGACAGCCACTAAATAACCACTACAATATACTACACTGATGAAAAAAAAATTAGGTAGCTATAAAATAACACATTCTAGATCTAAATGAATGAAATATTCCAGTTGATCTTTATTCATTACATAGTAGAATATGTTGAGAACAAAATAACATAACAATGATCAATGTTTATCAAAATGATTATCCCATGGAGGTCTGGACTTGGAACCATACTCAAAATAAACGGGCAGGCCAGTCCATAGCATCAATGCCTTCATCATGCAGGAACTGCTGACACACTTCAGCCTCATGAGGCCTAGCATTGTCATGCATCAGTAGGAAACCAGGGCCCACTGCACCAGCATGTGGTCTCACAATGGTTCTGAGGAGCTCATCCCGGTCAGGATACCTCTGGCTAGCACATGGAGGGCTGTGCAGCCCTCCAAAGAAATGCCTCCCCACACCATTACTGACCCACCACCAAAGTCTCCAGAGTCTGTCACGGCCGTCACATGTGCTCAGTGCTCTGCTCTCATCCGTGAAGAGCACAGGGCGCCACTAGTGAATCTGTCAATCTTGGTGTTTTCTGGCAAATGCCAATCGCCCGGCACGGTGTTGGGCTGTAAGCGCAAGCCCGACTTGTGGACGTCGGGCCCTCATACCACCCTCATGGAGTCTGTTTCTGATAGTTTGAGCAGAAACATGCATATTAGTGGCCTGCTGGAGGTCATGTTGTGGGGCTCTGGCAGTGCTCATCCTGTTCCTCCTTTCACAAAGCAGGAGGTAGCGGTCCTGCTGCTGGGTTGTTGCCCTCCTATGGCCCCCTCCACGTCTCCTGGTGTACTGGCCTGTCTCCTGGTATCTCTTCTATGCTGTGGACCTCAATATTGGGTATTGAGACACAAAAAACACAAGCCCCATATAAAATATGAGTTTTACTTGTTTAAATGTTAGCTGCAAATATTAACATACCATAAACAAAAAAAGAATGCTGAAAGAACACTGTTCACTTTCAAACAAGATGATAAGAGTTCTTCCGTTTAAGATAGTAATTACACAATAATAAAGCTATGTGCATTAAAAATGGAAACTTCCTCTCTATGGTTTCCCCATGACATGACAGTAGTCAGTATATTCTTTGATGGGCGACTACTTTTTTTTATTAACCACTACACTTAATGACACCATAAACACTAACGTGACTTCGTGTTCCGTTAAAACCATGTTGGTGATATTTTCTGTTTGCAGTTCCTTAAACATCTCAGCCACAAGGAAGCTATAAATATAACAGCTTACACAGGCGGCGCAAAAATACACTAAGCAAATCTACTGCCTTATGAAACCTCTTTAGCTTGAATTGGCTTTGATTTCAATAAATAATAATAGTCTATTTTAAAAAAACAATTTCAAGAAAAACAACAAATTGTATGTTTTTCTTGAATAGTTTTTACTTTTGTGCTTGTGTTCTTATAAAAAAATACAAAAAACTTTTTTTATTTTTTTCTGTTTAAGATACACAGGCAATCAAGAGTTTAGATATAAAATATATTGCCACTGCTAACATGTAAAGCAGGTTGACTCAGTTGATTGATGTACCTTTGACAAGCGTCAGACTATGACCGTTAATAAGGAAGTAACAGGCGGGGCAAAGGTCTCTGTGGTTGTTCAAGGCCAAAAAGGAGAAGCAGTTATTTACTTAGTCACTTGCTAATATATGAAGGGATCTGAGGTTACAAGAGGAGGACATGGAGAAGAATTAAAAGTCAACACCACTGGAATTAAGCTCATACTGGACTGTGTGGGCCCAGGCTCGAAGACGCTCTCTGGCAACCTTAAGTGTTTTTCATGTAAACAAACTTGTACTGAAAATAGGCTGCTGTACTTCTAAGGAATACCATAATACCATGTTAGTTAGCATGCGTGTAGGTTAGTCATTCACAGCAACGATGAAGATTTTATCTTTAAAGAGCACCTCGAACATCTTGCTGCTGCTGTGTCTCCTCTGGAGTCTGCTGTTGGTAAGTTTCTCTTTACCTTGATTACATGTGTGTGGTAGAGTTTTAACCTCCGCAAGAATGAAAGCATTAAAAACCACAGCTCGGTGCATGTGTCACAAAGAGGTTTAGACAATCAAAATACTTTGTCTTAAGTATCATTATGTATCAACGCAGACAAAAACTGCTGCACAAGTTCACAATCATGGACTTTTTCAGATGGTGAAATATGAATTCTTCTCATCTGTGGTCACTTTTTGTTGCTCATTTCCTCTCAGAAACAAAAGCACACGAGGAAACAATGTTAAGGGGCGATATCTTAATCACTAAGAGTTATGTAGTGTGGACAATATGAATACATTTGTTTTTACATATAGAATTTTGAATGTTATATTACAGGAGAAACTACATGTAAGTATTCTAATGCGTATGTGGCTGTATAAATAAGTGTGATGGTTGAACAGTATTTAAAATGGTGTTGGTAGGTCTACTATAAAAAAATTGAGGCTATTTCCGTACCATTATTTGCATTTATCATTCTCTGTTGTTTCCTTAAGTTTCCAGCACAGCGGTGTCATTTTCATGTCTTGAAAAATAATCAGTAGTGAAAAGTATTTATTTTTTTAAATTTTTTAATTCATTACTGTACTTCAAGAATTTTTTATGTATTTATACTTGACTTACCGGTAAGTAAAAATAATAGTACATACTTTATACTTTTACTCCATTACATTTTGCAGCTATTATATGCACTTTCCACTACATTTCTACAGTGTTTGTAGTCACTTGTTACATTTTATGAACACAGTGCTGGACTGATGTGAGGTCAGTTACTCTGCATGGAGGTGGTGTCACGCTGCCAGCTGTGTTTCTATAATGAGCCTCAGTCATGATGCCGGTGCTCTGGCTCAGTTAGCTGACTAGTTAGTTACTGTCTGCAAAAACTGATCCATCGTTTGAGTTTGAGTTTATTTATTGGGACAATGTACAATAACATTAAGCTCAAAAGAACAGAGATGCTTGTACCAGATTGTAGCTCACAAGCTAATTTCCATCTGTAGTCCCGCTACAACAATCACATCATACATTTATCAATATCATACATCTTACTTATAATCATAAGAGGAGATTAAGAACATCTGTATTTATATACATAAAAAAACAGCTAAGAACACTTCTATACAAAGGCATACACAATACAACAGTTAATAGAATGTATACAAGTACTATCAATATTAAAATAATAATATCAGTGTGTAATGTCTGATTAACATTAATCATAACATTAATCTAAAGCAGGAATGCTTACACAGTAAAAATGGTGAATGCCTCTCTGTTCTCTTGATGCCCACAGCCTGCCTCATGACACACAGACCTGTCTATAGCTGCTTCTGTACTGAAAATGTAAATTAACTACACATTGTCAAGTTTAATTTTAAGATGATTTCTTTGATTATTTTAACCTGTTCAGATATCCTTTGCAATGGAAATCAAATATATGTATTTGGTGTGTAAGTACTTTTACTTTTAATACTTTAAATACATTTAAAAGTAAGTACTTAAGACTTTTACTTATTGTTGATGTTGCACTTCTACTTTTACTTGAGTATATATTTTGCTGGGTATTGGTACTTTTACTTAGGTACCAAGCTTCAGTACTTCCTCCACCACTGATTATAGATGTGATGTAGAAAGCAGAAATAACACTGGCTCGGCACAATCATTAATCCGCATGTATAGATCTCATTGTCAAAGATTAATTACAGAACTTCTCAACATTTCTCTCTTGGTTCTTTCTCTGCTTTTAGGATAAAACTGACTGCAACACAACAGTGTCTAGCACGACAGCAACAACTTTGATAATGAAGTCACGTAAGCACGACCCACTTGTTTATAGTGGGTGAGATCTCACGCTGATGTAATTATTGAGGTTTTTGTTATAAAAAATCAACACTGCATTTGTCTGTCCTCTTTCAGCTCCACCAAATGTTAACAATGTGACTGTGGTGACACAAAATGAAACCACTATAACTCTGAGATGTGAAAAAGTTAACAACATCCCAACATATATACTGAAATATAATGACATTTCCAAAGAGATTGATGCATCTTCTCAAGGGGATCCAGTAGTATATGTGGTCTCCTCTCTGACTGCTGCCACAAGATACAGTTTCACCCTCATCACTAAGTTGGATAACGTCACCAGCAGTGGATACATGTTTACTGCTCCGACAGGTAGGTGATCAGAAGATACACAGTTCACTAGGTATTTTCTTAATATTATAAAATAATTAGGAGGAAATAATTTGAATGATGTGTTTTATTGGGCGGTGAAAACATAAATGTCTACATCAACTTAACAACACTGAACTGCAAATACTACTTTCAACCCACACAAAGCACAAAGTAATGCAGAGAACAACAGACATGTTTTCAGGGGACTCCATAATGTTTCTGAAATGACAAGATGTTTTGGTTTTTTTAATTTCCCTTTGTCTTTTCAGCTCCTAACATAGTTAAAGATGTGAAAGTGGTGAAACATGAAACCAGTGTAACTTTGATGTGGGACAATATTAATAACATCTCAACATACGTCCTACAACTTGACAATGGCCGCATCATCGTGGAAACAGTAAATGCATCAAACCAAACGAAATCAGTAGAGCATAAAGTTCAGAATCTGACTGCTGCCACAAGATACAGTTTCACTCTTTATGCTATCTTTGAGGAAGTCAGAAGCACTGGATACAACTTTACTGTTGTGACAGGTAGGTGATCTCTGAATGTGTATTTGTAGCTATAAAATCTGCTTTTAACAACATGTTCTCCCTCTTTCAGCTCCACCAAATGTTAACAATGTGACTGTGCTGACACAAAATGAAACCACTATAGCTCTGAGATGGAAAACTGTTAACAACAGCTCAACATATATACTAAAATATAATGACATTTCCAAAGAGATTGATGCATCTTCTCAAGGGGATCCAGTAGTATATGTGGTCTCCTCTCTGAATGCTGCCACAAGATACAGTTTCACCCTCATCACTAAGTTTGATAACGTCACCAGCAGTGGATACAGTTTTACTGCTCTGACAGGTAAGTGATCTCTGAATGTGTATTTGCAGCAGTAAAATCTGCTTTTTATCACATTTAAAACAAATGTTGTTTTCCCTCTTTCAGCTCCACCAAATGTTAAAAATGTGACTGTGGTGACACAAAGTAACACCACCATAACTCTGAGATGGGTAAAGGTTGACAACAGCTCAACATATATACTGAAATATAATGACATTACTAAAGAGATTGATGCATCTTCTCAAGAAGAATATGTGGTCTCCTCTCTGACTGCTGCCACAAGATACAGTTTCAGTCTTTATGCTGTCTTTGAGGAAGTCAGAAGCACTGGATACAACTTTACTGTTGTGACAGGTAGGTGATCTCTGAATGTGTATTTGTAGCTGTAAAATCTGCTTTTAACCACATGTTCTCCCTCTTTCAGCTCCACCAAATGTTAACAATGTGGCTGTGCTGACACAAAATGAAACCACTATAGCTCTGAGATGGAAAAAGGTTAACAACAGCTCAACATATATACTGAAATATAATGACATTACCAAAGAGATTGATGCATCTTCTCAAGGGGATCCAGTAGTATATGTGGTCTCCTCTCTGACTGCTGCCACAAGATACAGTTTCACCCTCATCACTAAGTTGGATAACGTCACCAGCAGTGGATACATGTTTACTGCTCCGACAGGTAGGTGATCAGAAGATACACAGTTCACTAGGTATTTTCTTAATATTATAAAATAATTAGGAGGAAATAATTTGAATGATGTGTTTTATTGGGCGGTGAAAACATAAATGTCTACATCAACTTAACAACACTGAACTGCAAATACTACTTTCAACCCACACAAAGCACAAAGTAATGCAGAGAACAACAGACATGTTTTCAGGGGACTCCATAATGTTTCTGAAATGACAAGATGTTTTGGTTTTTTTAATTTCCCTTTGTCTTTTCAGCTCCTAACATAGTTAAAGATGTGAAAGTGGTGAAACATGAAACCAGTGTAACTTTGATGTGGGACAATATTAATAACATCTCAACATACGTCCTACAACTTAATGACGATGGCCGCATCATCGTGGAAACAGTAAATGCATCAAACCAAACGAAATCAGTAGAGCATAAAGTTCAGAATCTGACTGCTGCCACAAGATACAGTGTCACTCTTTATGCTATCTTTGAGGAAGTCAGAAGCACTGGATACAAATTTACTGTTGTGACAGGTAGGTGATCTCTGAATGTGTATTTGTAGCTGTAAAATCTGCTTTTAACCACATGTTCTCCCTCTTTCAGCTCCACCAAATGTTAACAATGTGACTGTGCTGACACAAAATGAAACCACTATAGCTCTGAGATGGAAAAAGGTTGACAACAGCTCAACATATATACTGAAATATAATGACATTACCAAAGAGATTGATGCATCTTCTTATGAGGATCCAGTAGTATATGTGGTCTCCTCTCTGACTGCTGCCACAAGATACAGTTTCACCCTCATCACTAAGTTTGATAACGTCACCAGCAGTGGATACAGTTTTACTGCTCTGACAGGTAAGTGATCTCTGAATGTGTATTTGCAGCAGTAAAATCTGCTTTTTATCACATTTAAAACAAATGTTGTTTTCCCTCTTTCAGCTCCACCAAATGTTAAAAATGTGACTGTGGTGACACAAAGTAACACCACCATAACTCTGAGATGGGTAAAGGTTGACAACAGCTCAACATATATACTGAAATATAATGACATTACCAAAGAGATTGATGCATCTTCTTATGAGGATCCAGTAGTATATGTGGTCTCCTCTCTGAATGCTGCCACAAGATACAGTTTCACCCTCATCACTAAGTTTGATAACGTCACCAGCAGTGGATACAGTTTTAATGCTCCGACAGGTAGGTGATCAGAAAAGGAATTTCAGATAACAGATGTGCTGACGGACTGCTGTATTTCAGATTACAATAATAGACATTTAATGTACACAATTCTTTATCCTCTTTCAGCTCCACGCAGTGTTGGTATTGTAAATGTGATAACACGAACTGAGACCATTATAACACTGAGGTGGGACAATGTTGATGACGTCTCAGCGTATATCCTACAATATCAGGATGGCAGCAGTGAGGAAAAAGTGAAGCATATTAACGCATCACAACAGGCAGTAGAATGTGAAGTCACTGGTCTGACTGCTGGGAAGCAATACCATTTTACTCTTGTTGCTGTGTTTGAGAGCGTCAAAAGTACTAAACTCAACTTTACTGCTCTGACAGGTAGGTGATCTCTGAATATTTATTCCCAGCTGAAAGTTTAATGTCCCTCTGGACCAGGGGGATGTAGCTTAATGTTTTTTCTGTAGTACAACGTACACCCCAGCCTGGAACTAAGTTTAAAGATATCGTTGCAGTGAGTTCACTGCCGGTAAATGCAAATATTTCAGGTACCCTTTATTTTAGCTCCTAATAACATATTAACTTTATAGAATCAATTGAATATTATTGAGCTGGATTTTAACAGCACCATCAAACATTAACCAAGTCACTGTGGTGACTCAAACTGAGACTTCCATAACTCTGATTTGAGACAAGGTTAATAACGCCTACACCTGTATGGTGGCAGTACTGTTAACAACAAGATCTCTGAATCTTCTCACTCACTCACACATGTGGGTTCTTCTCTGGTTCCTGGAAAGAACCACATGTTCACTCTCTTCACTGTGTTTGGGACAGTTAAAATGTTCTGGATACACATTTACCAGGGTAAATAGCCAGATTAAAATCCAAGTAGCCAAACAACTCTTTGGCCTTATACTAGACTCTAAATCAACCCTGTGACAATGTAGTTATTACACCCAAAGGTAAGTAAAACATGAATTTTATGTTTATTTTTATCCTCTCTTTTCTTCAGTTCCTCCAAAGGTTCGTGAGGTCATTGTGCCGCAGCGCTCTCTGACCAGCATTACTCTAGCATGGGAGACTGCAGATAAAAACTGGGGATACTTGGTTCAACAAAATGGCATCAATGTGTCAGTGACTTCAGATGGATCCTTAAATGTGACACATACTGTAAATGGTCTAAAGCCTGGAACAATGTATGAGTTCAAAGTGTTCACATCATTCTATGAACTTTACAGCACTCCACATAGTGTTGTCACAGTAACAGGTATGAAGCTGCTTTTAGGGTCCCAACCTCACCAGTAATATAGTTTTTGTGCATTGTGTGATAACTTCTGTGTATTTCAGCCATAAACTGTTCCACTGTAAACTGGCGCATCACTGACTCGTCAATCCAAGGAACGGTAGAATCAGTTGAATATTATTGAGCTGGGTTTTAACAGCACCATCAAATATTAACTAAGTCACTGTGGTGACTCAAACTGAGACTTCCATAACTCTGATTTGAGACAAGGTTAATAACGCCTACACCTGTATGGTGGCAGTACTGTTAACAACAAGATCTCTGAATCTTCTCACTCACTCACACATGTGGGTTCTTCTCTGGTTCCTGGAAAGAACCACATGTTCACTCTCTTCACTGTGTTTGGGACAGTTAAAATGTTCTGGATACACATTTACCAGGGTAAATAGCCAGATTAAAATCCAAGTAGCCAAACAACTCTTTGGCCTTATACTAGACTCTAAATCAACCCTGTGACAATGTAGTTATTACACCCAAAGGTAAGTAAAACATGAATTTTATGTTTATTTTTATCCTCTCTTTTCTTCAGTTCCTCCAAAGGTTCGTGAGGTCATTGTGCCGCAGCGCTCTCTGACCAGCATTACTCTAGCATGGGAGACTGCAGATAAAAACTGGGGATACTTGGTTCAACAAAATGGCATCAATGTGTCAGTGACTTCAGATGGATCCTTAAATGTGACACATACTGTAAATGGTCTAAAGCCTGGAACAATGTATGAGTTCAAAGTGTTCACATCATTCTATGAACTTTACAGCACTCCACATAGTGTTGTCACAGTAACAGGTATGAAGCTGCTTTTAGGGTCCCAACCTCACCAGTAATATAGTTTTTGTGCATTGTGTGATAACTTCTGTGTATTTCAGCCATAAACTGTTCCACTGTAAACTGGCATATCACTGACTCGTCAATCCAAGGAACGGTAGAATCAGTTGAATATTATTGAGCTGGGTTTTAACAGCACCATCAAATATTAACTAAGTCACTGTGGTGACTCAAACTGAGACTTCCATAACTCTGATTTGAGACAAGGTTAATAACGCCTACACCTGTATGGTGGCAGTACTGTTAACAACAAGATCTCTGAATCTTCTCACTCACTCACACATGTGGGTTCTTCTCTGGTTCCTGGAAAGAACCACATGTTCACTCTCTTCACTGTGTTTGGGACAGTTAAAATGTTCTGGATACACATTTACCAGGGTAAATAGCCAGATTAAAATCCAAGTAGCCAAACAACTCTTTGGCCTTATACTAGACTCTAAATCAACCCTGTGACAATGTAGTTATTACACCCAAAGGTAAGTAAAACATGAATTTTATGTTTATTTTTATCCTCTCTTTTCTTCAGTTCCTCCAAAGGTTCGTGAGGTCATTGTGCCGCAGCGCTCTCTGACCAGCATTACTCTAGCATGGGAGACTGCAGATAAAAACTGGGGATACTTGGTTCAACAAAATGGCATCAATGTGTCAGTGACTTCAGATGGATCCTTAAATGTGACACATACTGTAAATGGTCTAAAGCCTGGAACAATGTATGAGTTCAAAGTGTTCACATCATTCTATGAACTTTACAGCACTCCACATAGTGCTGTCACAGTAACAGGTATGAAGCTGCTTTTAGGGTCCCAACCTCACCAGTAATATAGTTTTTGTGCATTGTGTGATAACTTCTGTGTATTTCAGCCATAAACTGTTCCACTGTAAACTGGCATATCACTGACTCGTCAATCCAAGGAACGGTTGAAGGCTTGTTTACAAATGCGACTGCCACCAATCATTCACAAGTTCACGTCAGTCCTAGAGGCAGTAATGTGTCATTTACTGGCCTTTACCCTGGGGGAACATACGAGATATATCTGGAGTATGAAACAACTCCCAAACCTCTTCCACAGTGTCGCCACAGCCTAACAATCCGTAAGTACAAATGTGTTATACTAACTTATATATGTTTACATTTGTGGACTGTTGCTGATGTTTTTATCTCTTGTTTCACTCAGGTCCTTCTGCTTTACTTAATGCCCGCTGTGAATACTGGGCAGGCGGCTATTCGGTCTATATTGTCTGGGACAATCCAGTGGGTGTGTTGACTGCCGTGGAGGTGAACGTGAAAGACAAAAGTTCATTATTGCATGAAGATGATGAACAGCACGTGATAATACCTGGATTCCAACCTGCCAAAACATATCAAGTGACTTTGACATCCCTGTCTGGAAGTATAAGGAGTTCTTACCCATCTGTTTTTCCCTGTTATACTGACCCAAGGGGTGAGTTTCTTTTCTTCTTGTTAGTGCACTCTTTTCCCTTCAGGTATACATCTCATTTTTGGACTTGACCAAAACGTTTCAAAGTTTCAGATGTGCTTTTTCTTCCTGCAGGAGTCATTGCTGGGTCACTAGTTGCTGTATTGCTTTTTGGTGCCTTGGTCTGTGCAGCTGTTTTCCTTTTCTTTAAAAGACCAGATATTATCAGGTTGGTGCTGCCTCAGTGACAACACTAGATCTGAAATGTGCACCGTCAGACTGTCACTGAAACTTTTGATTCCTTCTCACAGAAGAAAAAAATCATTCATCAGTGGATCCAGACTGTCCATCGCAAAGAGCAAGTAAGCATAGGTTTGAGCTCTGTTTGTTATTTAACTGGGCATCTATCACAAAATCTACTTTAATGTTTTTTCAGAGCCATCTCCGTGGCCGATTTTCCAGACCACTTCTATCAGCTAAGTTTGGATGATAAGAGAGGTTTCAGCATGGAATATGAGGTTTTTGTTTCTTCCTCTTCTGTGTCTTCCCTTTTTTGTGTTGTAGCTCAAAACTGAGTTTTTTTCCTCTTATTATTTTCATACGATGTCATCTGCCAAATTCCTTGTAGGCTCTCATGCCTGTTGGTAAGGATCAGCCACAAATGACAGCTCTTCTACCAGAAAACAAAGCAAAGAATCGATTCACTAATGTCCTACCCTGTAAGTCTACCCTCTAGTTGTTGGACCATGCTTATTGTGAACACTCACAAAATGTTCCAAAACGACTGACTCATTCAGGCTCTGTGTGTTTTTTTAAACTTTTTTAAATAGATGACTGGTGTCGAGTGAAGCTATCTACATCCAATCAAAATGGGACTTCAGACTACATTAATGCCAGTTACATGCCAGTAGGTATTCATTGATAACTGACATTATACCTTTCTATAACTGTAGTAACAAGCTCAAAAAACTGTGCTTGGCAAGAAAGTAAGGTTCTGCATAATTAATTATCGCTTTAACTCAGACTATAGCAACCAAACAGTTATTCGTAACATGTCTGTCAACATGTTTATTTCTGCCATACAGCTAAACATTTAAACATTGAGGTCTAAGGGGACTGACACACTTTTGGATCAGGTCTGAGGAACTGCCTTCATTTCTCAGGCCTGACATTTGCTGCGCGGTTTTTATTGTACTTTTTGTCGTTGACGTTTCATGCTGAGCAGTCTTGTATAAAAGTACAAATATACGTAAGTGCACCAATTAAATATCTTCTCAGGGCTACAAGAACAACAAACAGTACATCGCCACTCAGGGCCCTCTGCCGTCCACAGTCAATGACTTTTGGAGAATGATTTGGGAACAAAGAGTAAAAGGCATCGTCATGGTAACCAACTGCGTCGAGGGAGGAAGGGTAAGTAAAAAAAATAAGGTTTTATTGCCAGATTTCTGGATAAATTCAAAATGCTGTGATTGTCAGTCATCCAGGTCATTTCCATTCAAAGCGAGGCAACTGGACTTGTAGAGTTTTCTTGAAGATGTTTCATCAGTTCTACCTGTTTGTTAAGGAACAGGCTTTTATGTGTTCCCTCCGTGAGCGGATGACTATAGCTCATAAATGTCACATTACTTACCTGTGTTCTTTGATGTGACTGTTGAAGAAGCTCAGGTCTGTCTAATGGCTGGCTAACAGCTCTGAGACTGAGGTGGTGGGACAGGTTAACAACCCTTTGTTCATATGAACATGAATAAAAACTTCCTGGGAATGGATTGAAGCACTACTTTGTTTGTGGCAGAGAGATGATGTCCAAGTCCACCACCTGTGTTAGTCCAGTTGCCTCGCTTCAACCTTTTGAATTGTCTAGTTAATGCACAGTCAAAGGAGGGAAAGTCAGATGTTTTCTTTTTTCTAGACCAAGTGTGAACGGTACTGGCCTGCAGACAGCAATGCATGCCGTTATGGAGAGCTGTTAGTCACTGTCCGAACAGAGCAAAGTGAGCCCAGCTGGACACTAAGGGAATTTAAAGTGGAACATGTAAAAAAACTTTTCAATTTGTTACTTTGCAACTATTACAAACATGTCTTATAGTTGAAGTGACAACAAACAACAAACAACTGAACTGCTGTCGATGAATGCTCTTCACAGAGAAACACCTCAGAAGAACGCACAGTAAAACATTTCCACTTCACCGCCTGGCCCGACCACAATGTCCCAGAGTGCACTGAAGTCCTGATCCAGTTCAGAGGACTGGTGAGACAGCACATAGAGAGGGAGGGGGTTAGAACACCAACTGTGGTTCACTGCAGGTAAGAGAATAAAGTATTGTATCATAAAGTCAAAGGACTTTAGGTAACACTTGCTGCTTTGTTGTCTAACTCTCTGTCTGTCTCTCACTCTCTCAGTGCTGGCGTGGGAAGGACGGGCACTATTATCACCCTGGATGTCCTGCTTCAACAGCTAGATAAAGAAGGAACAGTGGGTATCAACGCCTTTGTTCACCAGATGAGACTGAATCGACCATTTATGGTGCAGACAGAGGTAAAACTCATCATAAAAAGTAGATTCTAGTTCTGCCACCACTTCCTTTTTTCATAAATACTGCAAAAAAAGTGTGAACAGTTTTACGGCTTTAGCGTGCTGTACTGATCACTAATATTGATGTGCTGCCTAACTGCCTGAAACACAGGTCCAATTTGGCCCTCGGGCTGCACATTGAGCATTGTAAATCATGCATTCTTGTGTGCACATAATCTAAAATGTTGCTTTTAGTCCCATTTATGCAATTCTTAGTGCATTCGTATGCAATTGTAACTTATAATTATTTTTGTTGCTGTGTCATGGGCACACACTGAGGCTACAGTGCAGTATTGCAAAACTTTAGAATACAGAGTTTACACAGCAGCATTTAAAATGACCAGAAACTTTTGTTTATTTCTTTTTCAGTCTCAGTATGTTTTCCTGCACCAGTGCATCATGGACTGTCTGAGGCCAAAAGACAAGAGTGACGAGCTCATATACGAGAATGTAGACATGATTTATGTCAATGCCACTGCACTCCGACAGCTTCGTTAATGCAATACATTTATTTCAAACTGATCCTAGCCACATATGCACTTAATAACATACTGCATGCTGCATTTACAAACTGTTAAATACTATTAACCCTCATGCATTGTTCGCAAACACTACCCTAATGTGTTGTTCGGGGACAAAAACGTCCTCTAACTTTAACGGTTTTAAAAATATATTAGATAAATATTTTTTTGAACTTTTTTTGCATAGACCTTTTAATTAACTTCAGTTCTAATCAACAGTAGTGAAAAAATCATTTTCCCCCAGGATTTTAACCCTTTAATCACCAATTTTATAAGGGGTGGTGCTGAAAATTGAAAAAAAAAAACACAAAATGGCTCATTTTTAATAGAAAAGGTGAATGTGGACTGGATTCTTTTTAACCTTTATTACAGTCTTGGTCATGTCAAACATCAGTAAAGAAATTGACTTGATTGCATTATTAGTTTTTGCACAGCACTGGATTTTCTTTTTTTCTCCCTAATGTGTTGTTCGGGGACAAAAACGTCCCCTAACTTTAACGGTTTTAAAAATATATTAGATAAATATTTTTTTGAAATTTTTTTGCATAGACCTTTTAATTAACTTCAGTTCTAATCAACAGTAGTGAAAAAATCATTTTCCCCCAGGATTTTAACCCTTTAATCACCAATTTTATAAGGGGTAAAAAAACACACAAAATGGCTCATTTTTAATAGAAAAGGTGAATGTGGACTGGATTCTTTTGAACCTTTATTACAGTCTTGGTCATGTCAAACATCAGTAAAAAAATTGACTTTATTGCATTATTAGTTTTTGCACAGCACTGGATTTTCTTTTTTTCTCCCATTTTGTCCCATAGACTTACATTATAAACACACTTTTTTTGACTGCACAGCCATGGCACTACATAATCATGCATTCTTGATTGTTGGTGGTTTACCCTGTTGGTAGGAGGTAAAATTTGTGATTTTTACAGTTAACAACTTAATTACCATATTAACCCTTTACCTGCAGGCCTGTGCTCATGTACTGTAGTTTCTGGCTTGTATATGGAGTTATAGGGAGTATTTTAGCACATAATTGTGTGTCTACACACTGTGTGTGTATGTTAGAGAGGAAGAGAGCCATTTGCACACTGATCTTGTTGTCTGTGAGTACACACAACCACAGAGTCTTCATAGTAAACAAAAACAAAGAAAGTGTTGCTATGCACGTGTGGCCCTTTGATGTCTACAGGTGCAGACTAAACAAAACAAAAAGGCAAGTGGTCTTACATGTGACCTTGTGGTCATTTGATGGTGAGAAGAGCAGAAAGCAACATGAAGAGAGGATTCACTTGTGCACAATCTCTGGAAATGATTGTGCAGCCTGGCTCTATGAAGGGCCAGGCTGTGAAGCTGTGAAGGCTGCACAAGTAGATCCGTCACTTGTTCACAAGCGAATCCTTCATTCGTTCACAAGTGAATCCTTCACTCATGCACAGGTGAATCCTCTCTTCATGCTGCTTGCTGCTCTTGTCACCATTAAATGACCAGGAGGATGCATGCAAGTCCACTAGTGTTTTTGTTTTGTTTAGTCTGAACCTCTCAGCATCAAAGGGCCCGGCACTTACTTTTAGGGCTGCAACAAATTTACTTTACTTTACTTTACTAAACTACTTTTAATACTAATTTTAGTAGGGGACTAAACTGTAGATTAGATTTGGTTAGTCAATGATTATTTATTATGTTATCAAGTTATCTATCTATGGTGTCTATTTAGTAACATGCACATGTACGTATGGTCGTGTGGAGCGCAACACACCATGGAAAAGGGGCACTTAGACTTCACTTAGACTAATTCAGTGATCTCAACTGAGACACTAACCTAAAAGTAAAGTCACTCTACTGGAGGACGTGTTTTCCGAAAGCTAAAAAAAAAAAAAAAACAGCTATTTTACCCATCCACAACTTCAGACGCCAGAACTCCTGGATGTTTTCATTTTACATGCTTATGCATCGCCGTTGTACGTCTGAATTAGGTACACTTCACTTACTTAGTAACTTTATTTTCCTGACTTTCCTTCCCTGACAGTGTGCAAATGGCTCTCTTCCTCTCTAACATACACATACAGTGTGTAGGCACACAATTATGTGCTAAAATACTCCCTATAACTCCATATACAAGCCAGAAACTACACTACATGAGCACAGGCCTGCAGGTAAAGGGTTAATATGGTAATTAAGTTGTTAACTGTAAAAATCACAAATGTTACCTCCTACCAACAGGGTAAACCACCAACAATCAAGAATGCATGATTATTTAGTGCCATGGCTGTGCAGTCAAAAAAAGTGTGTTTATAATGTAAGTCTATGGGACAAAATGGGAGAAAAAAAGAAAATCCAGTGCTGTGCAAAAACTAATAATGCAATAAAGTCAATTTTTTTACTGATGTTTGACATGACCAAGACTGTAATAAAGGTTAAAAAGAATCCAGTCCACATTCACCTTTTCTATTAAAAATGAGCCATTTTGTGTTTTTTTTTTTCAATTTTCAGCACCACCCCTTATAAAATTGGTGATTAAAGGGTTAAAATCTTGGGGGAAAATGATTTTTTCACTACTGTTGATTAGAACTGAAGTTAATTAAAAGGTCTATGCAAAAAAATTTCAAAAAAATATTTATCTAATATATTTTTAAAACCGTTAAAGTTAGGGGACGTTTTTGTCCCCGAACAACACATTAGGGGGTAAAATTTGCCCACAGTGTACCGTTGACCTATGAAAAATTTTAAAGTCATATTAACAAAATGTATGTAAAATTAAGCTTATTGAGGAAAAATGATTCAATTTGTCCACATATTGACAAAGTTATGGCCAAAATAAACAGAAAAATTTCTCTCAGAGGACAAAAATGTCCCGAACAACACATGAGGGTTAAAAAACATGTACATATTTTATATTTATTGTAAATGTATAACACGCAATATCTAAACTGTACCATGTTGATACAATAAATGCTTTCGGTGTGAGTGGAAGTAACACTCCAGATGACCAGGGAATGTTTTAAAATGACATTTATTAACAGTAAGAAATGTAGTTAGAAAATAATAATTTGTACAAATAAAGTATTTTGTATTCAGAAAAATATGTGAATGTGCTTTTATTCAGTCTGCAAATGTTGCTGTCGACACAGCTGTGCACAGGCTTAGGATGCACTGTTCTTCTTCTATCGTCATTGATGTTCCTTCCTTGCTTTCTTGGTTTAACCACTCTGCTCACTCACCAGCATACGCTGTAACCACCTGAGTCCTTCTTGAGGCACCAGAGAAGTGAGCATTTATAACTTTCTGTCGGGCTTCTAGCGCCTCAGGATTGATCTCCACCTGGCCTGGCTGACGCTTGCCCGGATACACAGGTTCCATCACGATAGCTGCAGGCGGCGGAGGGACAGAGAACTTCTTAGCAATATTGTGCAGCACGCTGCATGACTTGATGATGTTTGACTTGTTGTTCAGACCGCCTTCTTGTGCAAATCCGAGCTGCATTAGACACCTAAAACGCCGTTTGATGATGCCGAGCGTTGTCTGCAGGACATTGTGGATCTTTGCATGAGCCTCATTGAAGCGGATTTCTTTGTCATTTGAAGGTTCCGACACAGGAGTCAAGACGTGTTGGCTTAGTTGGTATCCTTTCCCACCTTTAGAAGACACATAAATGCAATCAATAACGAGACCACATAAACAAGCCGTTGAAGTGCCTTGAGACGGATGTGCAATATATTTGAATGTGGTCAACAGCGGATGCAGGGCCGAAATATGCGGTCGCTTAGGGCCCAAAGAGCACAAAAAGTCCATGATAAAATATACATATATATACATATATACATAACATTGATTTATACAAACGAGATGGTATTACACATTCAGTAGCGTGTATTACACACAGTGCAGCCTATAGGATGATGAAGCAGCTGATGCTGAGGTGGTGGTATGAAATTATGCTTAGGGCCCCATAAAGGCTTTGGCCGGCCCTGAGAGGATGGCACAAAGTGGCCAAAACCAACCAGTCTGCCAGAAAGTTCTCCGATAAAGTATAAGTACATTGAGTATACGCAAGAAAAAATGGGGAAAAAATGGAAAAAATCTGAATCTGTAGTGCCAAAATTTAGTATTACAGTAAAATAGGAGTTTGTTGCAGATCATTTTCTATGGAAAATAGGCCATGCTTGTCTAATTTACATTTCTCAATTTGCACAGAAATCAGACACCAACTTGCAGGTAAGATGTGTATGATCATTACTCACCAATTACCCAGAAGGGTCCGTGCAGGCCGTCCTCCATCTCCCTTCCCTTGAATGACGTCTCCCACATTTCCTGCTCATACGTGCTGCCCGCACAGCACTTTTCAACACTTAGTATGTTGCCGTCGGAGTCAAATATGAACTGACTTACGACCGATGTGTAACTTAAGGTGTTGACAAAGGATCTGTACATGTCCCTATCATATGGAGAAGCTCTGATCTTGAAGTGGGCAGGGGCCAGGATGCCCAGCACCCCGGGGATCCCGCAGAAGTTTTCCGTCTTCTTCGCCACATTGACTCTGTCTTTAACAGTCAGCGGGAATGAAATGAAGTGATCGGTCATTCCTGCGAGGACACCGGAGACTATACCGACAATTGTCGTAGGACAGTCCTCCTCACTCAGCCCGACTCTCTGTAGTACCGCGTTGGAAGAGACTCCATGTGCGTAATAGTTGAGCGCCACCATCAGCATCGCGTCCACGGGCAGCACGGGTTTCTTCATATCGGTTGTCTTCATGCGGATGCGGATGGCGTCGGTAATGAATGTGATGCAGGGTCTGGTTAGGTGGAACAGCCCAAACAAGGTTTCGTCGTCGAAATTATCGAAACAGGTTACGGCCCCCTCATCTGGCTCACCCTGTCCGAGGAGCTCATCCTGGACGGCAAGCCACACCGGCGCAGGGAAAGCCATTAGTGTATCTAGGTGTATATGTATCTGTAACAGTCCATCCAAAGATAAACAGCTCCGTGCAGCTACGCTGCGGATAAAAACAGCGTCTTCTTCATCGCCTTCTTGAGTAGATAAGGTGGTGCTGTGGCGCTCTGCTGCCCTCTGCTGTTTATTTGTTGCACCTTCTATTCCAACATTTGTCCAACACAATACAAACATACCAACAATGTATTAATCGTATCCAGGTTGACAACGGTGCACTGCCAATTTTTAAACAATGCAAATAAAATGAAAATAGACTTTCTCATGTTAACACGACACAACATAGTCCCAATATTCACAAGATGTCACTTCTTATAAATCAACTATAATCCATCTTTTATAAAACAAAATGTCCAATAAAGCCCCAGCAGCTTCATTTGTTGGGTGTGGTTCTGTTATTAGGGGAGAAATAGAACATTCTGTTGACTTCACTGATGGAAACATCCTTCAGTCGAGGTATTCCCCCCCTACGGCTGCATTCTGTCCTCTGGCCCTGCGCATACACATCTGTAACAGAGAGGAACAGATCTTTAAACCTGATCTTATTCATTTATTACTAATAATTATAATGTTGGACTTGGTGCGTCACTGATTTGATTAATATTTGTAAGACAAATGTTATAGCCCGGCTGGCTATACATACATCATTGAAATAGAAAAATTAGAATGGCTAACCAGGCTACAGAGGGTTACAGTCAGAGTAGCCTACATGGCAACGCACTCACCTGTGATGTTTTCCACAGAGTCCAGTGGGGCTGTGTTGTTCATGTTTACTCCAAACAACATCACTGCAAAGATGATTATGGCCACCAGCACATAGATTGGCACTGCGAGAGCCCAGTACCTACACAGGACAGCAGGTTTCAGATACAGGATCCAGCAGTATGTGTGTAGTACATGCACATCCTAAACCACACATTTATTTAAGAGCCAAGAGAGGGGATGTGTTATTGAATAAATATTATATGAAGAATTGTTCCTACTTTTGAGGCCAGTAAGTGAGCCCTATTGAGTGAAGCCACTCCTCTGGTATGAAGGCCCATAGACAATACAGAACTGCAGGGGGAACAGAAGGTGTGTTG
The DNA here is from genome assembly GCF_900634625.1 of Parambassis ranga. Taxonomy (NCBI): domain Eukaryota; kingdom Metazoa; phylum Chordata; class Actinopteri; family Ambassidae; genus Parambassis; species Parambassis ranga. The sequence continues at coordinate 11,592,199 of NC_041039.1, read as the reverse complement.
ATTTGGAGTGATTTATGTATTTATTCATTGCGTTTATTTGCAAGGAAATAGACATTGTTTTGTTAGTTGCTGCATTAGACTTACAGAAGCCAAACTGTGAGCCGAGGAAAAGAATAAAGCCATAAATGGCTCTATCAGGCAGAGGAGAGGGGGAGTTTTCCACCATGATCTGAAACCAAAATAAACCTGAAGCATTACGACATAACAAAACAAAACAACACCATCACACTCCGAGTATATTTAAGGTACATACCTATTATTATGTATCTGCTGATTCGTTTGGCTTGGATAGCAACATTTCCCTCTAAATATAAGATATTCTCCCCTCACCGCAGGAATTAAATCCGTCAGTCTAATGTAATTATTATTTCAACCAAACACTCGAAACATCGTATAGAATCGTCGTCAGACTTGTCAAAACATTGTCCGGGAGGATATTCAGTCCGGCGTGAAAAGTTTGTCAGAACAAAGGTTCTACATTAGGAGTAAAACATCAAACATATCATCGAACTTTCCACGTATTGATACATTAATAAAAACGTATAATTATTATATATTTTTATAGTCATGTACTGCTTTGCTCTCAAACTATTCTAATGGGCCCGTTTGTGGCATGTTTTACACGGACCCATTTGGCTGTTGCACATCTCGGAAATACAAATTGCAGCATGGCTTCGGAGGACCTGAAATTTGCTACTGAACAGTTTTATCAACGGTTACAGAAAATATCGGAACATTTTCTCTACGTCTTTGTTGCTACGAACTAAACGTACTCTGGGCGAACATTTCTTGGTGAGACTGTTGTATTTTAATCCTCATTCCGTTTCGAAGTTCTGGACCTCCGGAGCTCCAGCGTGGTTTAAGAAATAGAAGATTTCACACTTATTGCCAGATGACACAGACTATCTAAACTAAGGTGGCCATAATGTCTAAGGCAAAGGCAAAGAACAATGAGCGACAGCCCAACTTTACGGACAAAAATAGCTCAGGCAAAAAGAAAAATAAATATTGGTTAAAACTAAAGTTAAAAAAGAAAACGCCTCCACACAAGGACCAAGAAACTCCTAAAGCTCAGCAGCTTGCGCCTCCAGTAGATGCTCAACAGTTTTCTGCTAACTGGAAAGCATTACAAGAGGTAAGTCAGTCTAAATATTCTCTATACATTCTGTACGCGTGGTTGTTTTAAATCTTTTGAATATTACCTACAACTTTTTCTCAACTTTTCCCAGATTTTAAAGGCCAGTCCACAAGTGAAGAAGCCGCCAGTGACACCAAAACATCTAAATGGTGTCTTGCCAAAAAAGACAGAAGGAAACTCCTCTAAGAATATTTCTAGTGATAGCAGTGCTGGTCCCAGCCAGACAGGCAGTAAGAAAAAAATGAAGCACAAAACTGTTCCTAACAGTGTTGTTCCTGAGAACCAGGTGAACCAGAAGGTGTCAGCCATCTCAGAAACAGCCCGGTCTGCCGCTCCAAAAAGGAAACAGTTCAGCGGAAAGTCACACAGCGAGCAAGCAGCCAAGAAAATGAAAGCTGTGGTTGAGGAGACAAAACCTAAAGAGTACGTATACATCACTCATCTCTGCTGATAATTAGGTCGAAACCATTTATGACAGCTAACCTCATCTTTTCATGTGCTGCTGTAGAGAGGACATTTGGTTTGATGATGTAGACCCTGATGATGTTGAAGCAGCAGTGGGAGCAGAGGCAGCAGAGATCATGAGGAAGAAACAGGGCGTGCAGAAGCCCAGGGATGTAGAGAGCGCTCTTGTCAAGGAGAAAGCTTTTGAGGGGTGAGTGACTGCACATCCAATTTGCAACAAATGAAAACATTCCTTTTATAATTTAATGTATTCCCATGTATTCCCATGTTTAAATATGATTCTGACAGTTTTTTTCTGTTACGGACATTTTACTTGTCCAGTCTGATTTGGCATGTTGTCATTAGCCCCCACATATCCAGTATTTGTTGGACTTTAGTGTGTAGTATTCTTCAGCTGCAAAAGTATGACTACGGGAAAACACTTATTTGGTTTTAGGCTTGTTTAATAAGGTTTTATATGGGATTGAAAGACAGGAGTTGCAGCTCCAACAAAAGAAAGAAAAAAACAAACCATTAGGCTCAGGCAGGTTGAATGAGAAGCAAAGGCATTGCTGCCTTCTCACCCTCCCTTTGCTGTTCGCCAACAGCCTCACCAGAGCTGTGGCCATTGATTGTGAGATGGTGGGGGTCGGTCCTGGTGGAGAGGACAGCATCTTGGCACGCGTGTCCCTCGTGAATCAGTTCGGCAAGTGCGTCTATGACAAATACGTGAAACCCACAGAAAAGGTTACGGACTACAGAACAGCCGTCAGCGGTATCCGACCAGCTGACATTAGAAATGGTGAGACATACAGTTCATTTTCCCCACTAAAAAAAGTAAGGAAATAACTAATTTATTTAAAAAAGTTTTGTTGTTGCTTATTATGTTTCTGTAGGGGAGGATGTACAGACTGTGCAGAGAGAGGTCGCAGAAATCCTACAAGGGAGAATAGTGGTCGGACATGCCATACACAATGACCTAAAGGTGACCTGAATGTCAGACTTACACTTTTTCAGATCAACTTTGAGCACTTGTAAGACTCACTGTAAGCTAACTCCTGTTTCAGATTCTGCTCTTGGATCATCCAAAAAAGAAAATCCGCGACACTCAGAAGTATAAACCTTTTAAGAAAATTGTAAAGGTAATTTTATCTTATAGTTATAGAGTTTCTCTTATGAGAAACACAGTAAAAAGTGTCATGATGTTTAAAATATTTTTCATTTTCTAGAGTGGTCGACCTTCCCTAAAAGTCCTCTGTCGAGACATCCTCAATGTGAAGGTCCAGCAGGGTGAACATTCATCTGTAAGTCAACATTTAAATACAAAAAAATAATAGGACACAGTGGTTTTAATGTCTCGTGTACTGTTGCCTAATGTTACCAAGACAAATACAGAATGTGTCCACTCGCTTCCTGTTTTCTAGGTCCAGGATGCACAGGCCACCATGAGGTTATATACGCTGGTGAAAAAGCAGTGGGAAGTAGAAATCAAAGCCAGTCAGCAAAACAAAGACTTGCACAATAAAAGTGAAAGAAAGCCCAAAGTGTCCAGGAAGAAGAATCTCACTGGATTATAACCAGAACAAACAACAACATGTCGTCTTTATGTCGAATCCCCACAGTATGAAATCTGACTGTCATCAGTGTATGATTTCATCCCTCAGAAAGATGGTTCCAAGTTATGAAATACTTTCATTGTTGTTTTCTTCAGTCTGGAGTTGCACAAATCTGAGAGTTTAGGTATTTTCAGAAGTGTTGTTACCAGCTGTCAGGTGCAAATCTGCTGCATGTTCTCAATCATGAGCTCCTACAGTCATTTGTCTACTTTCACAAATGTCATTGTTGTAGTCTCTCATGAAATATTGTAATAATTCCCAGTTGCTTTAAATGTTTGAAGTTTTTAAATTGTGTGAATAAAACATAAGAGACTCTTTCTACAGTTTATGTAGCTGGACTGCCTTTATTGGTATTTTTTTTCCTCAAGGACAGAAATGAACCTGTCTATAAATCCATGATCATTCTTTAATTTAGCCACTTGAACAGCAGAGGGTTGGCTCCATGTGCTCATGTTGAGTTGAACACAGTGCTTTCACCCCCCCCCCATATGGAGTATTGGTTAGACTTTTGAGTCCATCATCTTTGTACTGCAAACCTACTTACTACTACTGGATAGCACTTGTTAGATTTTCTGTGTTTAATAAGGTGTTCTTCTGGATCGAGACGCAATGTTATGGACAATGGAGCAGTCGTCAGTGGAGTCCGACCAGAAGACATCAGAAATGGTGAGACAAACAGTCAATTGTATATATCAAATAGAGATAGGAAATAACTAATTTATTTAAAAAGTCTTAATGTTGCTTATTATGTCTGATTGAGGATGTACAGACTGTGCAGAGAGAGGTCGCAGAAATCCTACAAGGGAGAATAGTGGTCGGACATGCCATACACAATGACCCAAAGGTGACCTGAATGTCAGACTTACACTTTTTCAGATCAACTTTGAGCACTTGTAAGACTTGTATTTTCATTACACTCACAGTTTCATTAATTTTCATGGATCTTTCTTGACACTTGTCACGTGTTTTCTTACAGAGTGGTCGACCCTCACTAATAGTCTTCTGTCGAGACATCCTCAGTGTGAAGGTCCACCAGCGTGAACATTCATCTGTAAGTTATCATTAATACAGATAATTACAGCAGTACAATACAGAAACAAATATTAACGTACCTAAGAGAACAACATTTGAAACAAAAGACGTTTGTGTTTGTTGTCAGCCACCCCAACAAGTGGAGGCAAAAGCTCTGAACTGTAGCTTTAAGAGTGTTAAAAGCCAGGTTTTCTGTTGTTGCTCTTTAAATAAGCCTTGTCATAGCTCTACAAATGTAGGAGGCTGACTGAGAGTGTGTCCACAGTGTACCAGTATGTAGTATAATTTGCTGCCTTTATTGAAACCTGTGCCCTCAGCCAGAAGTTTTTGTTTCATCTTTATCAGACTTTTGAGACCTTGGACAGATTAAAACATTCTCCCTTCTTTATGTTGTATTAGGAAATGGATGAACTGTAGTGTTAATATTTAAAAAAAAAAGAAAAAGAAAAAGCTTGATTTATTATTTTAGTCAAGTTCAGTATGTTCTTACACAATCATCCCTGTGTGAATTTCCAAATAATATCACTTGTTTTTGTCTTGACACAATGAGGAAGTGAAACATTTAGGTTCCCTGTGTGCTAACAGTTGTCAGCGTTGACTTTTTTTTTTAGGGCAGCTGTATTTTGTTGATGAAGTGCAACAAAACAGCTGAGATGACTAGAAATTCCCTCCCCTGGTGGTTCAGTGTCAGTAATATTATACAGTAACCAACACTGAAAATGTGATCTGTAAATGTTGATATAAACAAGCAGAATAAGTTCAATTTAAGGAGAAATAAAGCCAAATATGATAATAAGTCTGTGCTCGCTTCCATTGAGGCCTGTGCTATCCTGCATATTTCACCACATTTGACCAAACTGGATTGGCTTATAAAGAGACTCACGCATCATAAAACCCTTCTGTTTGGAGAAGAAAAGTACATTTTATAGAGATTAAGATGCAGATTAACTTTGAATCTAACTGTAGTGTCATTTCATTGATGTCCAGTATTGCTTAGAAATGTACTTTGATTTGGGGCCAGGATTATATTCCCTTGCTGTCACCAGCAGCTGTGGACATCATAGATGTGCAGCTGTTGTTATGCTACTTTCACGTCCATCTGAACACCGCATTTCATTCATAACGGTAGATGTAATCTGCAACTGTGGACCGAGTAATTTCCTCGCATATTTACCGGACATGTGGTTGTGATTGCATCTTCTCTTCAAAATCTCTCACATTTTTTGTTTTCATGTCACAAAACTCGTGGGAACACAGATGTCCGCTCAGCTCTGGTTGCTATGTTACACTCAACAAAAATATAAACGCAACACTTTTGTTTTTGCTCCCATGTTTCATGAGATGGACTTGAAGATCTAAACTTCATTCCAGATACACAATATTACCATTCCTCTCAAACATTGTTCACAAATCTGTCTAAATGTGTGATAGTGAGCACTTCTGCTTTGCTGAGATAATCCATCCCACCTCACAGGTGTGCCACATCAAGATGCTGATCTGACATCATGATTAGTGCACAGGTGTACCTTAAACTGCCCACAATAAAAGGCCACCCTGAAATTTGCATTTTGTTTCTGCTTTATTGGCGGTCTGGGGACTCAGAACCAGTCAGTATCTGGTGTGACCACCATTTGCCTCATGCAGTGCAACACATCTTCTTCGCATAGAGTTTATCAGATTGTCTATTGTGGCCTGTGGAATGTTGGTCCACTCCTCTTCAATGGCTGTGCGAAGTTGCTGGATATTAGTGGGAACTGGTGCACGCTGTCGTATACGCCGGTCAAGCACATCCCAAACATGTTCAATGGGTGACATGTCCGGTGAGTATGCTGGCCATGCAAGAACTGGGACATTTTCAGCTTCCAAGAATTGTGTACAGATCCTTGCAACATGGGGCCGTGCATTATCTTGCTGAAACATGAGGTGATGTTCATGGATGTATGGCACAACAATGGGCCTCAGGATCTCATCACGGTATCTCTGTGCATTCAAAATGCCATCAATAAAATGCACCTGTGTTCTTCGTCCATAACAGATGCCTGCCCATACCATGACCCCACCACCACCATGGGCCACTCGATCCACAACATTGACATCAGCAAAGCGCTCACCCACACGACGCCACACACACTGTCTGCCATCTGCCCTGAACAATGTAAACCGAGATTCATCCGTGAAGAGAACACCTCTCCAACGTGCTAGACGCCATCGAATGTGAGCATTTGCCCACTCAAGTCTGTTACGGCGACGATCTGGAGTCAGGTTAAGACCCCGATGAGGACGACGAGCATGCAGTTGAGCTTCCCTGAGACGGTTTCTGACAGTTTGTGCAGAAATTGTTTGGTTATGCAAACCAATTGTTTCAGCAGCTGTCTGAGTGGCTGGTCTCAGACGATCTCGGAGGTGAACCTGCTGGATGTGGAGGTCCTGGGCTGGTGTGGTTACTCGTGGTCTGCGGTTGTGAGGCCGGTTGGATGTACTGCCATATTCTCTGAAACGCCTTTGGAGACGGCTTATGGTGGAGAAATGAACATTCAATGCACGAGCAACAGATCTGGTTGACATTCCTGCTGTCGGCATGCCAATTGCACGCTCCCTCAATGCTTGTGGCATCTGTGGCATTTTGCTGTGAGACAAAACTGCACATTTCAGGGTGGCCTTTTATTGTGGGCAGTTTGAGGTACACCTGTGCACTAATCATGATGTCAGATCAGCATCTTGATGTGGCACACCTGTGAGGTGGGATGGATTATCTTAGCAAAGCAGAAGTGCTCACTATCACACATTTAGACAGATTTGTGAACAATGTTTGAGAGGAATGGTAATATTGTGTATCTGGAATGAAGTTTAGATCTTCAAGTCCATCTCATGAAACATGGGAGCAAAAACAAAAGTGTTGCGTTTATATTTTTGTTGAGTGTACATGGACCCTTGTGGCAGCAGGATACACCTGTATTAGTGTATTGACAGGTGACTTTGCTCAGAATAGTCCAATTGTAATGAAGAGGCAAAATAGTTGGTCCTGTGGCAGTTTGAACACACATGTTTAATGTTGTATGTATGTTTACTGCATTTTTAGTAAGTATTTGTTAAATTTTCTTTTAATTAATGATGATAATTTAACAGAAACTGGAAGAAAGCACATTCTAATAAATCTGTATCCACTCATGTACCTCTAATAGTAGCGAAGGCATTCCTGCTGCTCCAACCAGCGTCCTTCTGATTTCCCTTAAATAAGCCTTGTCATAGCTCTACAAATGTAGGAGGCTGACTGAGAGTGTGTCCACAGTGTACCAGTATGTAGTATAATTTGCTGCCTTTATTGAAACCTGTGCCCTCAGCCAGAATTTTTTGTTTCATCTTTATCAGACTTTTGAGACCTTGGACAGATTAAAACATTCTCCCTTCTTTATGTTGTATTAGGAAATGGATGAACTGTAATGTTAATATTTAAAAAAAAAAGAAAAAGCTTGATTTATTATTTTAGTCAAGTTCAGTATGTTCTTACACAATCATCCCTGTGTGAATTTCCAAATAATATCACTTGTTTTTGTCTTGACACAATGAGGAAGTGAAACATTTAGGTTCCCTGTGTGCTAACAGTTGTCAGCGTTGACTTTTTTTTTTAGGGCAGCTGTATTTTGTTGATGAAGTGCAACAAAACAGCTGAGATGACTAGAAATTCCCTCCCCTGGTGGTTCAGTGTCAGTAATATTATACAGTAACCAACACTGAAAATGTGATCTGTAAATGTTGATATAAACAAGCAGAATAAGTTCAATTTAAGGAGAAATAAAGCCAAATATGATAATAAGTCTGTGCTTGCTTCCATTGAGGCCTGTGCTATCCTGCATATTTCACCACATTTGACCAAACTGGATTGGCTTATAAAGAGACTCACGCATCATAAAACCCTTCTGTTTGGAGAAGAAAAGTACATTTTATAGAGATTAAGATGCAGATTAACTTTGAATCTAACTGTAGTGTCATTTCATTGATGTCCAGTATTGCTTAGAAATGTACTTTGTTTTGGGGCCAGGATTATATTCCCTTGCTGTCACCAGCAGCTGTGGACATCATAGATGTGCAGCTGTTGTTATGCTACTTTCACGTCCATCTGAACACTGTGTTTCATTCATAACAGTAGATGTAATGTCTGCAACTGTGGACCGAGTAATTTCCTCGCATATTTACCGGACATGTGGTTGTGATTGCATCTTCTCTTCAAAATCTCTCACATTTTTTTTTCATGTCACAAAACTCGTGGGAACACAGATGTCCGCTCAGCTCTGGTTGCTATGTTACATGGACCCTTGTGGCAGCAGGATACACCTGTATTAGTGTATTGACAGGTGACTTTGCTCAGAATAGTCCAATTGTAATGAAGAGGCAAAATAGTTGGTCCTGTGGCAGTTTGAACACACATGTTTAATGTGTATGTATGTTTACTGCATTTTTAGTAAGTATTTGTTAAATTTTCTTTTAATTAATGATGATAATTTAACAGAAACTGGAAGAAAGCACATTCTAATAAATCTGTATCCACTCATGTACCTCTAATAGTAGCGAAGGCATTCCTGCTGCTCCAACCAGCGTCCTTCTGATTTCCCTTAAATAAGCCTTGTCATAGCTCTACAAATGTAGGAGGCTGACTGAGAGTGTGTCCACAGTGTACCAGTATGTAGTATAATTTGCTGCCTTTATTGAAACCTGTGCCCTCAGCCAGAATTTTTTGTTTCATCTTTATCAGACTTTTGAGACCTTGGACAGATTAAAACATTCTCCCTTCTTTATGTTGTATTAGGAAATGGATGAACTGTAATGTTAATATTTTAAAAAAAAGAAAAAGCTTGATTTATTATTTTAGTCAAGTTCAGTATGTTCTTACACAATCATCCCTGTGTGAATTTCCAAATAATATCACTTGTTTTTGTCTTGACACAATGAGGAAGTGAAACATTTAGGTTCCCTGTGTGCTAACAGTTGTCAGCGTTGACTTTTTTTTTTTAGGGCAGCTGTATTTTGTTGATGAAGTGCAACAAAACAGCTGAGATGACTAGAAATTCCCTCCCCTGGTGGTTCAGTGTCAGTAATACTATACAGTAACCAACACTGAAAATGTGATCTGTAAATGTTGATATAAACAAGCAGAATAAGTTCAATTTAAGGAGAAATAAAGCCAAATATGATAATAAGTCTGTGCTCGCTTCCATTGAGGCCTGTGCTATCCTGCATATTTCACCACATTTGACCATACTGGATTGGCTTATAAAGAGACTCACGCATCATAAAACCCTTCTGTTTGGAGAAGAAAAGTACATTTTATAGAGATTAAGATGCAGATTAACTTTGAATCTAACTGTAGTGTCATTTCATTGATGTCCAGTATTGCTTAGAAATGTACTTTGATTTGGGGCCAGGATTATATTCCCTTGCTGTCACCAGCAGCTGTGGACATCATAGATGTGCAGCTGTTGTTATGCTACTTTCACGTCCATCTGAACACCGCATTTCATTCATAACAGTAGATGTAACGTCTGCAACTGTGGACCGAGTAATTTCCTCGCATATTTACCGGACATGTGGTTGTGATTGCATCTTCTCTTCAAAATCTCTCACATTTTTTGTTTTCATGTCACAAAACTCGTGGGAACACAGATGTCCGCTCAGCTCTGGTTGCTATGTTACATGGACCCTTGTGGCAGCAGGATACACCTGTATTAGTGTATTGACAGGTGACTTTGCTCAGAATAGTCCAATTGTAATGAAGAGGCAAAATAGTTGGTCCTGTGGCAGTTTGAACACACATGTTTAATGTTGTATGTATGTTTACTGCATTTTTAGTAAGTATTTGTTAAATTTTCTTTTAATTAATGATGATAATAAAACAGAAACTGGAAGAAAGCACATTCTAATAAATCTGTATCCACTCATGTACCTCTAATAGTAGCGAAGGCATTCCTGCTGCTCCAACCAGCGTCCTTCTGATTTCCCTTAAATAAGCCTTGTCATAGCTCTACAAATGTAGGAGGCTGACTGAGAGTGTGTCCACAGTGTACCAGTATGTAGTATAATTTGCTGCCTTTATTGAAACCTGTGCCCTCAGCCAGAAGTTTTTGTTTCATCTTTATCAGACTTTTGAGACCTTGGACAGATTAAAACATTCTCCCTTCTTTATGTTGTATTAGGAAATGGATGAACTGTAGTGTTAATATTTAAAAAAAAAAAGAAAAAGCTTGATTTATTATTTTAGTCAAGTTCAGTATGTTCTTACACAATCATCCCTGTGTGAATTTCCAAATAATATCACTTGTTTTTGTCTTGACACAATGAGGAAGTGAAACATTTAGGCTCCCTGTGTGCTAACAGTTGTCAGCGTGATTTGCAGTCTGTGCTGTACGTTGCTGAAATGAAGCCAACGCCCCTGTTCTGCAGCCTCCAGGCTCTAAATTAGTTTGTATACAGAGCTCAGACAGAAGCTGTGAAGGCCTGGCACTACAGGAGACCTTGTGTGTATATTTGAATGCAGGAATGGCCTCATTCAGTGACACAAGACGGTGGTCAGATTTAGCTTTTTGGTGACGTGTTTTTTTTTTTTTTTTTTTTTAGGGCAGCTGTATTTTGTTGATGGAGTGCAACAAAACAGCTGAGATGACTAGATATTCCCTCCCCTGGTGGTTCAGTGTCAGTAATATTATACAGTAACCAACACTGAAAATGTGATCTGTAAATGTTGATATAAACAAGCAGAATAAGTTCAATTTAAGGAGAAATAAAGCCAAATATGATAATAAGTCTGTGCTCGCTTCCATTGAGGCCTGTGCTATCCTGCATATTTCACCACATTTGACCAAACTGGATTGGCTTATATTTCCCTTTACTTCATAAGTGATTACAGTCATTGTTGACACTGAGTGCTTGGTGCACCTCTGCAATACTTGATTTGTGTTTAGGTACCAAGACCAATATTATATGCTTGTACACCTCCTGCTGAACATAAAATATGTCTGGAGATCACTCCCCGTTTCATCTCCGAGGTGACATTTTTCACTGGAAACACGTGAGACAACATCAATAAAGGTTATTGAACTGACAGTTTCTCATCATCAGTCACTCTGTACATCCTCCAAACCAGCTCTCTTCTCAGTTTACTGTCCACATCTATGAACATGTGAAGAATGCAGCGGCAAATTCAATAGTATAGACTGTTGTTTATGGCAGGCCTTTATTCATTTGTGTTACATACAATTTACAGTGTATACAAAAACAATAACATTTACCGGAAAGTATGCTGAATCTGAGGCTGAGGACACCATAACCGAGCTGCTGTACAATCTTCACTTGACCACACAATGTCTGCTCCTCACTACTTTTTTATGCATGAGCTGTGGTATGCTGCCGCCAAGAGATTGACTGCGAATGTGTCTGTGTTGACTAATGCTCACTCTTAGCACGAACAAAGTCCAACATTCAGTATTCATGCAGGTTGATGAAGAAACAGTGTCAGCTACTTTCTCTGGATGACTTCCTGCTCATCTCTTCTGGCTGCTGAGGGTGCATTCACTTTAGGTTGAAAGCAGAAAATGGCTCCTTAATGAGCTGCGATGGACAGAAAGGATGTGGCTGGCCTGTATTAGTTAGCTGTTGCTAACAAAACTAAAACATGCTAACAAATCAGACTTCTTGGCTGAGCTGCATATGATTGTTTTTTTGTTAATATTACATATTGTTTATTTGTAATATTTGCAGGCTGATGAAGCTACAAAAAACAAAAAAGATACCTTGAAAATGTATAACAACTCACAGAGACTTTGCTAGAGGAGCACTGGCAGCAACAGCTTAAAATCCTGAGTACGACACCTGTATAAATCTCTTGTTTGACTGATCCTAGATGCTGCTGCAGGACCTGGGGAGGTGTAAATGAATGAGGAGTGATGTAGTGCAGAAGGCTTGTATATGCATTGTTTCCTGAAGGCTCTGAAAACAGCTCTGAACCTTGCACTTAGAGAAGGTGTTGGTTGGCTGCTCTACAGTTTGAAGACACACAAAATACCTACAGAAAAAAAGCATATTTATGTGGCTTTGCAGCCTCCCGCAATCCTTTTAAATGTCGCTTATAGACCTAAGAGCCATCACATAAGAAAATATGTTGTTTGCAAGCAGAGGTAGAAAGATTTCAGAGCAAAGGAACAGATTGGGCCTCTCCAAATGTCCATCCAGGGAGTCAGGTCTTTTTGTCACCCCCTTTTATTTCTTGTTGTCAATGGATTATCAATTTCCTTTGTGTGGCCATATTTCTGGGTCTCCTGGCTGACATAATTCCCACACTTTTGTGCATCAGAATTGTTGAGTCATAGAAATAGTTGTGCACTTAATTAATCTTTTAAAAGAGAGTGGCGTGTTCTCCGTGCTTGGCCTTACGACATGTTGTGTGGATGGTGCACAGCCTTTGTGTGGTGTGGATCTGAATGTCACAACATCCTTTCTTCTGCCCCCCCCCCCCCCCCCCCCCCCACACACACACAAACACATATTCATTGTATTCTGTATGCACTTTGCTGTTAATGTTACATGTTACAGAGGCACCTTAGGAGTAGTGTTGTACTGTAAATTTTATGAGACGATGTTGCACTTGGTTTCCTGTCAATATGTGCTGATCACTGTACTTTCTGTGAGAATACAGTACTGTTGAAGAAGTGCAGATGGAGGTTTTCTGCAAAATGTAAAATACAACCAGTGTTTGTCATGTGAAACACATTCATTTTAAATGAGGCAGAAAAAAATATGGATCATCCATTTAAAGATGTTTTTTTAGACTTGGGATAACTCCATCAAAAACAGTGTCTATTTGTCTTCTTATTACTCCGTACTCTGTCATATAATCCACCTGCTCCTCTGCTAACCACATGACTGCTGATGTCAGCCGAGCCAGAGTCAAGGCTGGGAACCTGTAGACAAAATGGTGTTTGTCCAGCGGAGTGAGAGCGTGTGTGGGCAAGAAGTGGGGAAGACAATAAAAAAAAATAAACAGACGACCATAAATCAGCACAATCTCTCCTGGTATAGCTCAGTCTCTCTCTCTCTGTGTAAGTGTGTGTTTTGACTGGATACGTATTTATGAAGTTCAGCAGCCATATGAGAAATTAGCCTCTGTATTCACCGGGGTCCTCCCACCCTTCTGTCTTGTTCTCTAATCCGCCCACATGTATCGTCTGAGGAAAAAAAAGTGCAGAAGGTGACGCTCCTCAAAAGGAACAGAGAGAATCACAGGGAGAGTAAAAGGCAAAGAGAAGGAGAGAGAGAGAGCTGTCTACAGGCTGCATCTCCACTGAAACATTTGGAAGGGGGAGACAGAGGAAGAGCTGAATGGTAGCTACACCCTGCGCCTGGAAGCGTAGAGACACTGTAACAAAGGCTGGCAATTATTATTTTTTTTTGGGCAATATCAAAGAGGTGTGAGAGAGGGGGGGCTCTGAAACCGAGGGAAAGAGCAAAAAGACAGTTTTCAGGGGGACTTCTGCTTCATTTCATCCGAAAAGACTCATCCCTTTTGCCATCATCAGCATGACCATAAGCTATAGTAACATTCGGCAATAACGCTGTCAAAACGAGATTTCCAGCAACAGACGCGCGCAGTCCTGTTTTGATTTATTATAATCGTGGGGGGGGAAAGATCATCTGAATGCCTGCGAGAAACTGGATACTCTCTGAAATCGTAAAGAAAGAACGATCTAAGAAAAAACTACATTTTGATTGATCTTTAATCTTGATGTGCGTGTTTCTGCGCGCACTTGAAACGAACCTGAACCAAAAGCAAGTGAGTATTAACCGTGTCTGTGTATATATGTCTGTCTTATGGTGGCTTTATTTTTATTTTTGCCTTTATCCGTCTGATAACACAAGATTTCACTGACCAGGAGGGAGAAAATGGACAATAATAGGCTACGGCGTCTAACCTAGATTCAACAAGTATCGTTTTGTCCACAATAACTGCGAAATTTTCAGTAGCCTGTGTGTGTTTTTGATCAAATCACAATGTGTGAAAATTATTCCTCGTCATTGTTTTTTTTTTATAATTTTGTTATTATTCCTAGCCCCTATAATAAACATCTAATTACACTTTTAAAGACTGATCAAATGTATACACTGATATGAAGAAAAAAAATCATTTTTTAAAATATTAACACTCCTCATTGCACAAATGGTGGGTGTTTCCCCATCTACACCACTCGATCAGAGCAGTTTCATGTCTCTGAGAGGAATGAGTGTATGAGCATTCCTCTCTCCTGCATCATTTTGTGTCTGTAAATGTTTCCATATGTGCATTTGTAGGCATGCATTTGTTTTACTTGCATGTGTTTGTGTGTGTCTCTCTCTCTCTCTCTCTCTGGGTGTGTGTGTGTGTATCGTGGTAGCTCTGTGGGCAAGTGTCAAGGCCTGAAATGGAGGTTTGATAAAGGGACCCCATATAGGAGGAGGTTGAGAGGGCTGACACACAAACACACAGGAGGGGAGATGGAGAGAGAGAATGAGAGGGGTGGTGGTGGTGGTGGGGCACTGAAGTAGAACTACAGGAAGGACACAGCGTCACTGAGATCTCATCCAGGAAGTCTAAGGGGGGCAGTTAGGCGTCCCCCACTACAACCCTCTGCCGCTGCCGCCACATCACCTTTTGCACTGACAGTTTGCTCCATCTGCATTCCACTGCATTACACACAAAGTGTCTGGTTTCATAACGCCTCTTGTGCCTTTTACTTTCCAGCTCATTCCTCCCCTTTTTTCTGCCAACTGGCTTCAGAGTGCTTGTCTCCTAATGGGAGCTCTGCCTCTTTTTCTTCCATTTGCTCTTTCTCTCTCTCTCTCTCTCTCTCTCTCTTCAATCCTGCATTATAAATCTACAGCTGGTGCTATTTTTAGACTGAGGGTAACCCAGAAAACACCCCTTCGATTTTAGCAAAAAAAAGTCTCCCCCCACCAAAGACACAGAGACAGTGGCATGTTGTCAGTTGGATGTGATTGGTAGAGTGGTGATGGAGTACAAAAAAAAAAAGAGGGCGCTGCTGTTTAAGCAACACAGCGAATAAATCTATTTTGAGGCTGTGATTGAATTACGTATCTGTCGTGTCCTGGGTTATGAGTCTGCCTCTGACCCTTCCTCTATCCTTGGCTGTGATATGTTTCTCTCTCATCTTTGTATCAGTTATGAGAATTTTTCCTCCTTCAAGCTCTTTTAAATCCTTGACCTTGAGGCTCACCTCTCACGTCTTTGTCCCCCATAATTTGATTTCTCTGCATTAAGGCTTAAACTTTCCTCCTCTTCTTTTCTCCACAGCTGTTCATAGTCTCATCTCTGACTTAACCTTATCTTCCTTTATGTCTTAATTGCTAGAGAGTTTGCAGGTCAGGAATCAGGGCAGTAATGCTTCTTCCCTCGTGCCATTTGTCTGTCTGGTGCTAATCATGCAGGAAGGCCAGTGTCATTAATTAGGAGTTGACAGGTTTAAATGACCTAAGATACAGTCTGTGTGTGTGTGTGTGACGTCTTTAAAGACCTTAAAAGCTGGATATTAGCTCAGATTTATCCAGGTCCAAAAATAGATTTCCTTCTTGACATGACACTCTATCCTGTGGCCTTTTTTTGTTGCTTGCCCTTGCTGCTGTTTCAGGATTTTCCTGACCTCTCCTACACTGATAATTGCTCCTTAATCTGAGCTCTTTCTTCGTGTCACCCAAGTTTCATGTATAAATATATATATATATATATATATATATATATATATATATATATACAAAAAAAATCTGAGTTTTTAACATCCTGTGGGCAGGAAAAAATGTAGTCATGGACACTGACTGAGCTTTCAGAGCTCTATTACAGGCTTCACTGCTGTGAGTCTATTCCTGAAAATGGCTTTATGTATTAATCATCCCCCAGCCTGCTAAAAGGAGAAACCTATGATTTTTCCCCCTCTCACAAGGAAAAAAAAAGGATTTCTGGAGGGGATCATAACAAGAGAGCAGCAGCTGCGCGCTTCTGGCAGGGGTGATTGACCAATATGCACAAGGCTCAAGACCCCCCCGAGGGGCTGTTGGTGCCACAGCATGCGCACGTGTGTGTGTGGATTGGTCAGCCCCTGGAGAGCTCCACACTGGTGTTGCTCAGTAGAAGAGCTGCCTCTGGTAGATTGGCCATTTCCTTTCTGCTTGCTTTAATTGATTGGCTATTTAATTCATGTTCTGGGAATTGCCTACTGGTGAGCTTTATTTATTTATTAATTTGTTTGTTTGTTTGATGAGAAATGCTTTGGGTTTTTTTTATCATCTGTGTACATTAGCTGCTGAGAGCTGCTGAGTCTGTGTGGCCCTGATTTTCTCTACACCCTGCTTTGTTTTGGCTTTTTTCTCCTCATCCATTCATGCAGTTTCATTCCTTTTCATTCTTATTCTTACTCCACCATCTCCTTCCACACACACACAAACACACTTAACACACACACACATCATTTCTGACTTCTTCTCTTCTGGTAGTCACAGAATGAGGTGCAATGACAATCCAAGTGTGTGTGTGTAGTGGTGGGGGGGACTGTGCGGTGTGACACTGCACTAAAAGGGGAGGCGACCGCAGTGCTTTCACCGTGCTGCAGTGCTCCACTTTCTCCTGTTGGGGTCTCCTCAACACTGGGGAGTGTGTAAGAGAGAGGCGAGGGAGAAAGAGAGGTAGAGAAGGGGGGGGGGGGGGGGGGGGGGGGGGGGGGGGGGGGGGAGGGACGGTGACGATATGGATGGAACAGCGTGAAGCCTTGTGGTTACATCCTTTGATGAGGTAGCGGGTGGGAAAAAAATGGCTGCACACCAGAAACGCATACATAATTTTCTGTCTCCCCCCCTCACACACACACATACATAGATTACACACTTGCCTGTATAGTCTGCCTTTCCCCCATTGTACATTTGCCATTCAGCTCAGCTCTGTTACATCCCTACACTTGTCTTTCCCTTTCTATCCCCCGCTGCTGTTTCCATACCTCATACTGCAGGACATATCTAATCCACCCCTCCTCCTTCACCTACGTGGCCATTCAGGTGCAGTCTTCACCACTGCAAGGTCTTTTTTCCCCCTGTCTTTCTCTACCTTTTTCCCCCTTCACCTGTTTTATTTTCCTCTTCTCTCTTTCCATCCTTTCCTCACACACAAACACACACCTCCCTCTGTGATTGGTAAAGGTTTTTGCTTTTTGTGCCAAATGCTAGTTCTGTTCCGCATAGTCAGCAATCCTCCAAATTCTGCCCTTTCCTTCTCTCTCTTTCTCTCTCTCTCTAGCTTGTGCTCTCTTCTCCTCCTCCTCCCCCCGATTACTGCTGCTGGTACCTCACAGTCAATGCGTCCCATAATCTCATGCTCCCTCCCCCTCTTGCTGCAGTGTTTCTGCTAATATATATTAGTGTCAGTGCAGTTCTTGTGCATAAGCAGTGTGCACGCTCTTTTCCTCTCTGAGCACTGTTCTCTGCATCCACCATCAATCCACTGCAGAATTGATCTCCATGTCCCTATAATACATAAGCCTGCTTTTGGCTTCAGAATGCTTTTTTGTTTCTGACATTGCAGCCAGGTGAGCATGTGTGTGCCTGCCTCCCCCCTTTCCCTCCCTCTCACATTCTCTCCCCTGTGTATGTGTGCAGTGGTGAGGCAGTTAGAAGCAGGGTGGCGCAGGACATGGTGGCCAAGGCAGGAAATGCTGCAGGAGAGAGAGAAAGTGGTGCTGGAAGGGGAGGGGGAGAGAGGTGAGGGGATGGGAGATTGTGGGGGGGGGGGATTGTTCCTCCTCTCTGCTTCTCTGCACCTTCCTCTCTCTCTCTCTCTCTCTCTCTCTCACTCTCTTTTGCTTCTCACTTCATTTTTATCCTCTTTCTCATGTGCGCTCCCTCTCTGTGCTCCTTCTCACCTCTTTTCATCTCCACTGGTTCTCCTTCCTCCATTTTACACAAGGCGCTCACCTTCTGTAGCCTCAAACCAACCCCCCCTGCCACCAAACTCCTCCTCCTCCTCTTTCTTTCGCACTGCTCTTCCTCAGCTTTTGCTCTCTGGTGTGTTTTTGCACTGCTGTCAGTGATTAAGGTGCTGAGGCTGACTCTTAAAGAGATCTGCTTACCTCCCCTGTGTTAAGCTGAAAATTGCAGCTATTCTCCTGAAATGCAGCTAGAAAGCGTTCATGCTCATAAAGATCAAAAGTCGGCTGTTTCTGACTATTTTCAGATTTCAACTAAAATAATAACGACACTCCTAATTATTAGTTATTTCCCCCCAAATAATTCAGATATATTAAAGAATACTTAAGTAAATGTATAAAATTATTAAGCAAAAAGGCAAAATCTGTTGCAGTTACTTGTGGCTGTCCATGTATAAAATATTCAGTAGTTCACCTTAGAAGTTCCACTTCTCTTTAAGTGCAAGTCAGAGTACTGTGCTACAAAGTTAAATCAACAAAAAGTTATTCATAGAAAAGTTTTACAGGAGCTGCATCCAAAAAGTTCAGCGTCCCATTACAGGCCCAGCAGAGAGAAAGCACCGCTGTCCATGGTGCTGAAATCCAATCCTTCCCTCAGCACTGGAAAGCCCCCACAGGACAAAGCTGACTGTGGCTTCAGATCTTTTTACAGTCTCCCTGCATGACCTCACCTCCAAATGTTGTGTATGCTATGTTGCAGATGTTTTGCGAGTCATTTATTTCACTAAATTTAAGACGCAACCTAAAGTTCTGAGGCATAATGGTGCAGTGCAACTCTTGGTGCTTTTTTTCTGTCAAGCAAGCAGATTTAATGTTTGTGCAGCAAAACACTGCAAAGGTTCAATTTAGCTGAAAATATATAGAATAGAATAAAGTAGACATTTACTTGACTTTTCTAATCTGTGCACATTTTAATTCTTGGCTCGGGTGCACAGTTTGTTAACTCAAGCAGTAGGTTTGGGTTTAGTAGTTCTTACCTGAGTGTTGTCTCAAGTCTTTTACCCCCAGGATATCCAAAAAATTCCAAATTGTTGGAAAAAACACATACTTTTCCACTAAAACAAAAATTAAATAACATTAGCAGCAATTAAAGATCTGAAGAGAAAACAGACAGCCAACTTTTCCTCCAACAAAAGTTGTCTCTTCAGCTAAAAGTGTGATGAAATGATCAAAACAAGAGAGTGAACACTAGTCAGAAAGAAAAAGACTGCAGTGTCCTGCATGAGAGAGAGAGCGAGAGCGAGAGCGAGAGAGGGGAAAAAGCCGAGAGGAAAGAGTTGACACAAAGTAAAAGAAGCACACTTTTTGGAAGATGGAAGAAAGAGAATGATGGATGAGTGCAACAAAAGAAGATTTGTGAAAGTGAGGGATGCAGGAGGAAAAACATGGGGTGAGAGAAAGATGGAAAAGGATGATGGGGGGTTAAGAAGTAAGTAAGTAAGAAGTGAAGCCTCCTTCAATGAAATGTGATTCCTTTATGCGGAATATGAGAGCGAGTGAGGAAGAGAAAGTGAGGGAGAGAGTAGTAGGAGGGGAGAGGGGGAGGGCCGGTGAGAGCTCACAGGAGAGGAGGGGAGAGGAGAGTGGTGCATTTCTTTGAATAGAGAAAAAAGGTTAACAGCATAGATACAGTGCGTCTATAGGCTTGTTTTTTGTTGTTGTCGTTGTCGCTGCTGTAAATGTGTGTTTTTCTGAAGCATCATGAGCCCCTCTGGATAGTAATGCAGCCCAAGGGTGAACAATTTGACCTCACTGGTAGAAGAGAGAGAGAGAGAGAGAGAGAGCAGATAACTGGCTTTTTACTGCAGCAGAATTCATTCACTTTTATAGTGCACTCTCCTTTTCGATGCTCTTCCTCCTCCTCCCTCCCCCCTACACATTCTCTTCTACCCCATTCTTCCATTACTAGAGAAGAGAATATTACACTAGCTGTTCACTGTGCTGTGCTGCATTCACTTTCCTCCACATCTCCTTCTTCTTTTGTCCCCATCTTTGTCTGAGGCTGCTGTGTTTTCCTGATTGTCCTGTCCTCTTCGATCCCTCCATTAAAAGAATCTGATTTATGCCCTCCCCCCTCATCCCCTTACCCTTCCTCTACCTCTGCATGTCTTCACACACACTCACACATGCTGCATGGGAGAAGTGGCAGAGAGAGCATTGACATAATTGTGCATCGCATGAATCTCGGTGCGGTCGGAGGGGGCTGCAGCAATGTGTGTAGCACGCACATAGGCTGATTGAGGAGATCTAACATTAGTACGGACACCGTACTCTTGGGAGGCAATTAACACACACACACACACTATCGTACACATACACTTTCACACTGCGCTGCACCAACACCTACAGAGAGGCATTTTAGAGGAAGGGAAAAAAAGGAGCTGGATCCCCAATTTTTCCTCTTTCTCCCCTACCATCTTTCTGTCTCTCTTTGCCTAGGCAAACAAGCAGGTTGTGTGAGAGAGTGGCCTAATTAGGGAGAGGATTTGAGTGAACATTGGCTTGGGCACCAAGCAGATCAATTTAGAGATTGTTAAATGAGAGCATATCATGATAGTTGCTCAGTGCAGGCAGGGGGAAGGAGGGATGGCAGCAGCCTCAGGACCACAATCACATCACAACAGGGATCTTCTCATCACTGTGTGCAACAGTCAGCCCCCGAGGATGCTGCTGACTCATGAATGTGTCCAAAGCCACCTGTTTTCATATAGTGTGCTGGCATGTCTGTGCTCCAGGATGCTGTGTCAAAAACAACTTTGGTTCCCATCATTCTCCATCTTCCTGTCACTCTCTACTGCACCTCCACAAGGTCGTTTTTGTGTCCTTCATTCAGCTGATTATCAAGTGAATAATTGCACATACAGCTGGCATAAAGCGTGAGATTCTTAATTTGTATTGCAATGTTGATAATCCACATCTATCTTCTCCCTTCTGATAAAATTTCTGCCCTTTTTCTCTCCCCGCAGACTCCTCAGACTCCTCCCTCCTCCTCCCTTCGGTTTCTCTCATCCTCTCCCTCCCTCCCCCCGGTCCTCTATGCTCAGTTCGGTGTGTGTATCCTCTTTCAAAGGGCGCAAGGGTGGGAACAAGTCGTCCAACAAAGCATGTTACAGCGCAGACATGACTTGTCCGTCGGAAAGCGAGAGAATCGTGATAAACTGCGGGGGGGTGCGGCATGAGACCTACCGGAGCACCCTAAAAACGTTGCCCGGTACCCGCTTATCTTGGCTCACCGAGCCGGACGCGTTCAGCAACTTCGACTACGACCCCAAATTAGACGAGTTCTTCTTCGACCGCCACCCGTCAGTGTTTTCCTTCATCCTCAACTATTACCGCACAGGGAAGTTGCACTGTCCCAACGATGTGTGCGGTCCCCTGTTCGAAGAGGAGCTGGCCTTCTGGGGCATCGATGAGACGGACGTGGAGGCGTGTTGCTGGATGAATTACCGGCAGCATCGGGATGCGGAGGAGGCGCTGGACAGCTTCGAGACTCCAGAACCGGACGCGCCGGATGACGACCCAGCGCTGGGTGGTGCGGATGGGGACTTGAAAAGACTGTGCATGCAGGAGGACGCGAGAAAAGCGGGCTGGTGGAAAACCTGGCAGCCCAAAATATGGGCACTGTTTGAAGACCCGTATTCATCTAAATATGCCCGGGTGAGTTACCCATGTCTCCATTGGAGGGACCAACTTGTTTCTGTACTGTTGCATATTCTGCTTCATGATGTCTCAGACCACTGCTTGAGTCATGATAAGTTTTTAAAACTTTTTAAATGTTTTTAAATGTTAACACCCATCACTGCAGAAATGCAATGCTTCACTCTTAACTGCAGGCCACTGACTGTAGCTGTGTTATCTCTGGCAGTAATATAGCTTGTATTAAATGGCGGGATATAGACTTACTGATATTGAATAATTAATGCTGATAGCATAGGGAAAAAATTGGAAAATTGTGTGTCAGCTGTGTTGGTAGATAAGTACCAATTGAAGTAACAACCCAGATTGTCACACACATCACATCCATGTCTGATACATGATGTATATTACGTTTCATACGTGCTGGAGGCATTCAATACCATTTTTATTGCCACCATAATTCCCATCGTCGTATTCTCCTACTTGAACGGGTTTAATGCATATCTGCTTCCAAACGCAGCACCCGCTGCGCCTCCTGCATCCAAACGCCTTCATTAGGTGATGCTTGTCCGTTTACGATGCACATCAACGCGCCGTATTCCATGATAGTCATATTTATTTTAGCACATCACTGAGGGGGCTTGTACAGTGTTGGAGTGCATGTCTTTCCCCACCTTGCGCTTGATCAACACTCTGCTACATGGCTTTTACGCATGCACTTTTTTTACGCATAACTTCCTCCTGTGTTAGACTTGCCATTATTGTTCATGTAAATACTTAATGATTTACCTTTTAAGAACAATCGTTTTGTGGCATTTGATCACACAGGTGTAAGAGTAACAAGTCCCCCCCACTGTTTTTTTTTAATCTGTGGGACATGAAAACAGTTCCAGTGGGCTTGTGGCTCTTTTCTCTGTCTCTCTCTCACACCCTTCTTTTACAGATGAATCCAGGTGCTTGATCACAGCTGCTTTGATTTTTGTTGTTTTGTAAATCCAGGTTTAGAGTTTGATCATCTTCCTCTTGCACTGCATCATTGCTCTTCTCTTTTGTTTTTTCATTCATGAACGTGTGTGAGGATAAATACTGTAGGTCCAAACGCAAAACCAGACAGTAAGCAGACACCTGCAGTGTCCTGGCATTCTTGCTATCACACTTAGAATAGCTGAATGTGGGGAAAAATAAATCACAAATCACTGCACAGTCAGCAATACTATCTGTAGCTACAGTACATACACATACATTCAAACCTTTGCTGGCACCAGGTACGTGCATACCTGGATTCAGCTCCCTCCAGGGGAAGAATATAGTCTTGGACTGTGACAGATACATAGTCTGGTTCAGGCCACCTGATCTGCCTCTTTGGACTAGGGATCAGACAGAAAGTGCTTCTCTAACTGTCACTCTCATCTCAGTCGGATTGATTTCCTTAGAACCTCAAACCTTTTTGCACAAACTCTGTAAAACAGAACAGCTCAGCTTTCTTAATGTTGGGTTAAAAAGAGGTATGTTTGAGTTTGGATTTTCAAAAAAACTTTTTTTTGCCACAGAAAACAGCATTTTCACCTCGTGTAAAAGCTACTGTACCTGCTATGTACCTACTAGCTTTGTGTTATGTAAACTACAGTTAAACACCTCATCCACTGGCTGCACGTGGCCAAGATCTCATGAATGATACAGAAACTAGCAGTGTAATGGCTACAGATAGCAGTGTTTGTGACACCGCACTGGGCTTGTGGAGACCAGGTAGCCTAATAGGTGGGATTCATTTCAGTGGTTGCACAGCACTGGCTCCATTTGTGGGTGAACATAGCCCCATTTCACTGTGTAGGTCTAATATGCCAGCGCCATACGTCAAACAGCGATGTGACCCAGATCGCCCATCTTTTTTTTCCACCCTTGCTCTTTCTAAAAGTATCCTGTCCGATGTGGCAGAACCTTTTGGTCCTGAGAGATGCAAATTACATGTGAAGAGAAAAGACAGAGGGACTAAGAGAAGCTGGGATATAGAAAAAAAGAAATGAGATGCTGATGTGGAAATACAACGAGACAGATGAGAGAGAGAGAGACACGGAGGGAGATGAGAGGAAATAAAGGGAGACAGGATGGAGAGACATTACTCTAATGATTTAAAGGGGGGTTATTTGCATGGCTGTGATGTAACGTACAAGCAATCAATGTTATGATCGGAGCGTTCGACAATGCATGCAAAAGGCTTTTTTTCCTTAAATTTTACCTTCGGTATTCACATGATTGTGTGAGACTTGCTCACACTCATCTACCGTAGTAGCACACACATGTACAAACACACACATGCTCGTGTCTGTGCTGGCTTTTCTGCTGCAGTAGACACGGGAGAGAGGAGGAGGAGGAAGAAGACGAAGAGGAGGGGAGGGGAGCACTGGAGAAAGAGAAAAGAGGTAGAAGGGGGGTGGGATTGAGAGAGAAATGGAAAAAACAGGGTAAGATAGTTGAGGGAAGAGAGGGAGCCTGAGAGGGACATGGACGGGAAAAAAGGAAGAGACAGAGAGGTGGAAGAGGGGGGACAAACATGGAGGAGGTGGAAACCACAGACAGAAAGACATAGCACGATGGGGGTGGGGACCCTTGTCTTAACATCTTCGATTATCTGTGAAGGCTTGAGCCATCCAATCTTCCTATACCCCAGCCCTCCTGCCTGCTTATTGATCGATATTTTATTGATTATCTCCTCTTTTTGTCCGTTTTTAAACCCATTCTCTCTTCCTCTATCACCTGTTAAAATCTGGGAAAGCATACAGCCACTTGGGCTCGTTCTACACCGTTGGACAGTTGTCACCCATCGGCTAAAATTTATGGATGTATACGTTTCTCTTTGATGAGCTGTTATAGAATGCGATTTGCATCTGATTTCCTTATTGATCGGTGCCTGGTTGACATACAGTAGATCTTGCAGTAGAGCTAAGACGACACTGAGCTGTTTGATCACGGCCGAATTCTCCCATTTTGTTTTCGTTATTTTCAACTCTGTTTTAAACTCCGATTGAGCAGCAGCGATCCTTGAATTGAATAAGTCAGATTTGCTAATATTGATGACCTGTTGTTGATTTTTTTTGCCACTGTTTTGTCATTGACACTGAGGTAATCTCATTTGATGTAATCACTTGTCGCTCGACAAAGATAATGTTTGATGGTTAATTATTGATTAGCCCTCAATATCAGACTTTATTTTTGCAGTCACAATGGTTGGTTAAGAATGTTTCATTATTAATTCGACTGATGGCTGTCCCACTGTAGCTGTGTTTTGGATACTTCCAGTTTTGCACCACAGGGGCACCACAGTTCTCTTTGTCAGCAATCTCCTGACAAAGCATCATTTGTAGCTCAGAGTGTACATGTTGTCCCTTTTGCCCCTTCCAAAACTGGACTTTGTGTGCCTGAGTTTGGTTTTGTTTCTAATGATCAACACTTCATCCAGAACTCACCTCTCCCCTGAAGGTCATGTCTTGTGGTTCATTGTTTGCTGTTCTTTTCCACTGTGTCATAAACACAAATGCGTCCTGCCACTATACACCGGAAGGGCAGCAGAACAGGTCGTCTCAGGGTAGAACATCGCAGCGCAGGAGAGAAAACAGAGAAAATGTGTGTTGATAGGTGCTTGTTTTTTTTTTCTTTTTGTCTGTGGGTAAAAAATAATCACATTTTAGACCTCAAGAAGCTGCATGTGGGCTTGGATGGACAAAAATGAGGCTTTTAATTGTCCAATTTCCCACTCTGGTCTTTGACAATAATTTTCAATAAAGCATGCTGTCCTCTTTTGATTCAGACCATATCAGACAGAGGCATCTTTACTTTACTGGGTCACTTCTAATTTAGAATAGTCTTGTGAGATTATTTTGCACCAGTTTTGTTTGCCTCAGAGCCACAATGTTCCAAGTACCCTGGTCAAAACTTAATGGGAACTGTTGGGCAGTTGAAGTTTACTTGTGTGTGTGCACAGTTGCAGCAAGAGATTATTGTCCCTTAGAGAAGATGTATATTAGATTCTATGTGTTGCTTCAATAATGCTTTTTGGGAAACGTAAAGGTTTTAAGTGCATTGAATTAAAAATTTTACTTTCAGCAGGGGGGGGCCTATTTCCAACTTCCATTCTTGCTCTTCTCCCCATGGGCAGCATCTGAAAATAGCAAAGAAAGAGAAAGGGAGGCCTTAATTTCATTCTCTGGTGGCAAATCTATTCTTCCATTACTGGTGAGAGGGTGAGACTGTTTTTATATTGTTATTCTGCAGCACATAAACAATACTTGTCTGGAAATTGCCCAAACCTGTCCTGATGGAGGGAACAAAAAACAAAAAACATGTGAGTTAATTAAAGTGTTCTTAGAGTGGTGGCTGCTGGAAGGGGCGTGTCAATCCACATCAACTTTCCCCCTGCCTGCAGTTGGTAAAATATATTGTGTTCTGTTTCAATTTTCCCTGACAAGGTTTTGTACCGCAGGCCTTCTCGTGTTGTGTTTGCATCCCGGGAAGTCACTGTCCCTCCGTTTGCTGGCTTGTAACTTGAGCGCTGTCTGTTGGTGATACTTAACTGGATAGATGCTCGATGTCTCATAACAAGGACGGACACAGGATCTTTGTGTTGAATAAGCAAGAAGCACTTTAAAAGTACAAAACAGGCAGGGTTCTATTTGGACATGTCAGCAGTATATCTGACTACAGGAGGGTGATATTTAACTTTTATGTGAATGTGTATTCATTCTAAAGTGTTGTTTCTGAATAACATGGAATTTATTTGTCTTTTTTAAGTAGTTTTAATCATGCTAAAAGTTGAATGTTCAATAAATATGGTGCCACAAAGCAGAAGCAGATTTGTATAGTAGCTACAGTGTAAGGACTAGAAACAGAGAAAGGCAGCTAGTGTGGCTCCTCAAGTTACATCTTTGTACAAATGTATAAAATTAAAGTGTAAAAACAACGATTGAACATCTTACAGGGGTTATGTTAGCTTTGTCTTTACCAGGACCACTGACTATGTGGAGTCTCCTCTGGTTGCCTGGCAACAGCTGCTCTGAGCCAGGAACCAGTCTGACACATAACCCTCTGTGAAACAGTGAATAGTTTTTTTTGTTTTTTTTTTCTTCTACACTTTTTGGGTTTTGCGCAGATTAACCAAATTGGTGATTTTTGTAAAATTTGCTTTGTGGATTGTGTCATGACATGTAAGTGTTGGGAATCTTCTTCATCTCAACTCTTGGCAACTGAAGTCAAACTCCTTCTCTATGAATCATGTTTCAGGCAGGAGATGAAACTACCTTTCATCTCTTTATGTCCTTCTCAGCCATCCTTCTCTTTTTTCACTTCGGCCCATTTAGTCATGCTGGTTAAGTGCTGAATCAGCATTCTGCAGGACTGTGCAGACAGTCAATTAGCCGGACCTTGTGGTAAACCCTGGACATTGTGCTCTTTTGCTCCGGAATAAAAAGCGATTCAGAAACGCTGGCGTGGTGAAGAGCTTGCGCGGTGCCAGAGCCGATTACAGTGGTAGGAGTCTGAATTCTCTAAATGGGGAAAGTCTTGTCAAATCACACGAGTGCAGCGGTGTGTTGTGTACTATAATCACACTAACTGCCACATGCATAAGCACATGTATATGTAAACAAAGGAGTACACAGAATGTTCTGAAAAGAAAAATTGTTTTAATTGCGCGTTGGATCAAAAGTCCTTCCACTGCGTCAGGACAGTCAATTATTCATACATGATATCGGCACACGCTGTAGCTAAAGAAAGACTTCAGATGGCAGAGAAACACATTGACCCACTTCTACTACAACATGCGTCTTCCATCTGACCCACCCCAACACCTGGCTGAACATAAATCCTGCTCTGTACTCTCACCTTTACACATTGGCCCATACTCTGTAAGTGTAGCTGCCCATAAACCATTCAGCTGAGTGTTCACAATTACAGTGCACAGATAAATCACTTCAGTCGACATGCCTCCACATGTCAGCCAGCAGATCACTCTCACACATGAGAACATCATGTGAATACAAGTGTGGAATGGACCAATAAAAACTGAATTAACAACAAAAGAAAAATGCAGCTGAATATGCCTGTTTATATTCACTATAGCTCTCCTGATGAGGCTGATTAAATATGTCAGATGCGATGGGAAAGATGACGGGGAAGCTTCTTACACATGCATTTAGTACTGTGAATGGGTCTTAACCCATCCCACACTTAACCAAGAAGTAATTACAGACAATAATGATGAAAAAAACAAGGAAAAAGGTGATGGTATTACACAGGATATTAACCCCATTCTCCCGAGTCAAAGTCCTGCTTCTCCTCTGAACGTGGACTTTTATATTTATATTTGCATATATGTAGCGAGTTGAGTATCATTGGTCTATTCTCTTATTATTAAAAAAATAACTTAAATATTGACACTTAAGACACTGAAAACAGTTGTAATTTGATTATTAGGTATCCTGTTTCATCATCATCATAATCTGCTGATGATTACCACACTGTTGTCATTAACACATCTACACCTCCAGTTCTGTGAATGTTTTTTGCATGGCTGGCCACATGGTCATTATATGGCACTTAAACAGTCAAACTGGGTCCCTGCTCATTCCCTTGGAAAATGACATTGGAGGGCGTTACTGTGACAATTCCTGTGTGACCATCTGCTTCCTTGTGATTGTCCCTCCTGTCCAAGTGGCAGCGGAGTGGAGGCAGAGTGCGTGTATCAGCGAATGACCACTTTAAATAGAAACATGATCTAGAAGTCTGTGTAATTTGGGAGTGGAATTGGATGGAAATGTATCAGAATGTCTGAAAGAGTTTTGTTTAGCTTCCTAACTGTATGAGCAGGCAGCTCATCCTCTATATGTGACGTTTCAGTGTTTCCTTTGACAGAGCAATGAGGTAGATTATGGACCGTTAGTGAAGCTTACAGGGACAAAGACATGGGTAGAAAGGACAGAGGAGGGGGGTTTGGAATGAAAGGCGGTGAAGGCAGTCGGTCACCTGAGAGACTGGCTTTACGTGTCTTGCAAGCAGGACAGGAGAGGACGGATGGAGATAATGGGTGAGGAAAGGGGGAGGACTGGCTGCGTCGCAAGGACAAATGCATCTGTGTCCCGCAGTGGAAATAAAACAGTGGAGACACAGTTCAGTCACCTGCACACAGAGTTTGTTTGTCTGCATGGAGGAATGTTTGACAGGACTGCAGTGGGAATGAAATGGAGGGAACCTGAACGCTGCAGAGCTTGTTAGGTGCTGTGACGTTTCAGCGCGTGAAAAAGTGTGTGTGAGTGTGTGTGGGAAAGCTTACAGATTCCCCTGTATCATGTCAAGGAGTTGAGTCATTCAAGGAAATCTCTGAAACAAGAGTCTGTGTTGTTATTGAAATTTTTACCAGGATCACATCCAAGAGCACTGACCTCAGAGAGTTTGGTGTGTTTCTAGCACTGAAAAAATAAAGTATACATGAGGATTACCCAGAGCAGAAGCTAATTATACCTTACGACCAATGTCTCCTCCTCCTCCTCCTCCTCCATGTCTCCCCCCCCCCACCCCACCCCTTACACTCAGGTGCATGATAAGCCTGATGCATGTGTGCGAGCGCACATGCGACCACATGTTTTAAACAATCATGAAACACATGCGGGAGCGACGCCCCCTCCTCAACCCATCCCACATCGACTCTTTTCAATCCCAGACTCTTTTCACGCCTCACCTCTCCCGCCCTTCAAATTCCGCAGTGTCCCGGACCCGGCATTGGGTGCTGTGTGACCCACGGTAGGGGCTTCTGTTTTAAATGTCTGCACTGGCACTGATGCCAAAGTTGATTGCATTACTTAAGCTGCAGTTCATTTGGGACAGACAGAGAGAGGAAAAAAGGGTCAGGAGGATTTAATGTCTCCTCTGCTATTTTTTTCTGCCCTTTTTCAGCTGTCATGGATCTCTTTTTTTGAAAACAGAAGAAGAGATCCAGGATGCTATACCCTTGAAATCCAGACTTGGGACAGGGACAGAGCCGGCACTCTGGAAACCTAAAACTGTTTTTTCAATCAAAATAATTTGCAAACGTTTTAACACACAGTGTACCTGAATTTAGGTACAAAGCAAGCATATTAATTGACTGTAGCAACAGTTGACAGGCTAATCCAATAAGCTAATAATAATAATACACACTGAATGTATAACAAAACCTTTAGTTCAACTATGGCATGAAAGGTCATTATCTTTAATGCTTGATGGTTATGAGGACACCATCCTGCACATGATGCAGAACAGTGAAATACACTCTGTTTGGTACTATTGTTATTTATTGGACTAAGTCATGTATCTGTCATTATCATCCATGAAAACAGTTCATGCACCTTGTCATCATATAGTCACATGAAGAAGCTTCGAGGTCGATGGTCATAAATGACTAAAAGCCACTGAAGTAATTCATAATTCAACAGGAAAAAAATGAAAGACATCTTTTCTGTTTTGCTCTCTCTCTCTGTCTCTGTGTTTATCCCTCTCTCTGCCTTTTTAAGGCTTGTCCATTTGACACGTCACACCCCTGCGGGGAACTCTCTCTCTTTTTTCTTTTGACATTTTAGTTGTTCCTTTTGTTCTGTCCTTTTGTTGTTGTTTTGTTGAGTGTTTCAGTGTCAGTTTTTTTCATATCAAAACCTTTAATTTGGACATTACACTGCAATTGAGGGTGACAATAGTGGTGATGATGATGATGATGATGGCTATTCCTGTAACTCACTCAAGGTTATACTCACACTGCAGGCTAAGTGGTTACTTTGGAAGTCTCTGAGTGATGGCCACAGTCATTCACCTAAGATAATAGATTAATCATTTGATCCCGGTCTACGGAGCATTGCCCTGGTTGCCCTTCAGGAGAACGTTTTGGATTTCACATCGTTTAAATGTTCATTGTTCATGCCTCATTCATGTGCTGATTTCTGATCATCCTTCAATGTCTCCTTATCGTTGCTGACTCTGCAACTGTGATCCCCCATTTGCTTTGCCCTCTGGGAAAGACTCCACATACTCCATCAAAAGCCGCGTTAATAACAAGCAAAATATTACATGTATTATCTGTCAAGGTCACTTACCTTTAACCTGACAAATTAGAATCTGCCACTAAACAATCAGCAGCAGCAACGAATGATCACAATTTGGCTCTTGCTCCTCTATATTCAAGCCCCTTTAAGCCAGCTGTAGGAGCAGTATTTGGCTTAGTCTTGTCCTTGGTGCCTGAAAGCAGAGGCTAACGCAGTGGTTGTCATGGTGACAGAGAGCCAGGCAGGGCTGTGGTAATACTGTAATGATAAAGCTCCTCTGGATGGTGCCGCAGTAAACACAGCGCCACTAGGGTCCCGTTAAGGAAGAGCACAGTGCACTGCCATGCATGCAAAAACGCCTGTAGGGCTAAATATCAGCTCCGACTATCTCTCCTTGGCTATATCACTTACATTCGTGCTCTCCCCAACACCTACTCCTTTCTTCTTCTCTATCTCTTTATTGCAATCTTACTCTCCATTGCCCTGCTCTCTCCCCTTGATTGCAGAGACTCACATCATTGTCTTCTCTGCTCGTCTTTTCATCTCCTTTCCCTTCATTCCTTCACTCTTCATTCATCCATCGAAACACAATCAACGCGCTCTATCATCAACTTCCTCTCTCACTATCTTTCCCTCTGAAAAGCTTTTTTTCCCCCATTTGCTTCTCTCTCTTTTCTCTTCCTATCTCTGACTCCCTGCTCTTTTAAATTTATGTTGATGATCTTTCCAAATCTAATTTCAGAGTCTAGAGAGTGAAGGCGACTCTATTGGACCTTGAAGGTCACTGGGCTGCAGGTGTCACACGTGCTGCCTTTACTGTAGGGAATCCAGTACATTACGCTTTCTGCTGATATTACAGTGAGCCTCTAAATCATATATTACCATGGCTGTTCTGACCGGAACACACATACACAGAGGGAGGAGAGACAAAGAGTAGATAAATAAGTGTGAAGTGACAGATTGCTACTCCTCCTTTTATCGTCTTCTTCCTTTCTCTCTGTCTCTCCGCTCATCCCTCTCCATCACTTCAATGCGGTGCTCATGCAGCTACCACTCACTATCTGCGATCAGCAAGTGTGCGCACACATCTCCTTTGCCCATAGGCTGTTTGTCTCTCTTACATTCTGAGTCATGTCCACACACACACACACACACTTGCACCGGCCACTTAAGCCAACAGATGTATACAGTACACACACACACACAAACCTGTATGCTACACACAAGTGTGATGAATAGCTTTATTATTCGATTAATGTCCAGGCAGCGCCTTCTCTGTCCCTCCTCACACACTGAAATCCTCCGCCCTCTGTTTAGAGGAGACTGGCAGCTGTGATGGATTGATCAGTATTGATTGGATGTTCCGATCTACAGTGTAATCCACTGTACTCTGCCATTTTAAAGCACCGTTTGATTTAATCACTAAAACCACAAATGAACCTTTGTTTGATTAGTTGTGACATTAGATTGTGGCTTTTAACCAATCACAACCAAATGAATTGCAGCAAAGTACTCTAAAGTGCACTCGGATCTGAATTTGTTTTTTATTAAGGGGATTCAGTTATCATTATGTTCAGATTTCTCTCTACTGCGCTGTTGTTTGGGAAAAGCTTCGCAGATAGAAATACAGATGTGTTATGTCCTGTATGTGTGTGTGTGAGATTTCCCACCAGAACCTGCAAATCAGCAGAGGCTTTGCAGTAACATCACAAATCTCTGGCGCCCATCTC
The DNA here is from genome assembly GCF_900634625.1 of Parambassis ranga. Classification (NCBI taxonomy): domain Eukaryota; kingdom Metazoa; phylum Chordata; class Actinopteri; family Ambassidae; genus Parambassis; species Parambassis ranga. Next base: position 11,559,541 of record NC_041039.1, on the reverse strand, counting down.
TTGCTGTGTTTGCACTGTACCAGCCAGACAAGAAAAGACTGAACTGTATTGGTGTGGGTGTCCAAAAATTCATTCACATGATTATTCAGCCAAAAATATAATTATGTTTTTATCTCTGTCAGACAAATGTTGTTGATGATGGGCCTCTGTTGGTTAACAACAGTCGACATTGTATGACTAACATAGACTGCATCCCACTAATAATTTTATACAGGAAGAAGACTGTAAGAGGCTTTCAGGTTAATGCAGTTAAACATGTAACTTAAAAAAAATCAATGCACCTTTCTACTCTGCTTTTTACAGTCTGCCCTCAGCAAATTATTTTTCCCGTCATACAGTTAATCAATTAATCATCCGATTGTTTCAGCTCCACTGATGAACCATGCTTTGAATGACCAGCAGGCTAAAACGTAAAGAGATTTTTTATGACTGTCACTAAAAACTGAGCCTGTCCTCACTTTTTTTTCTTTAAGCAGACCTCTAACTGCTTTATTGTAGTACGTCATAGTACACACCAGCATATATGTTTGGCAATTGACCCCTTTTTTTTGTTTGTGTCCCAGCCAGTCAGCTGCTTTTCCTCTCATTGGACAGAGGACAGGACAAAATATGGCGTCCCTGGTAGTTGGTAGTGGTGATTTCATCTCATCAATAAAACTAGTATTTACATGCATAATTAGTGAGTATAGTGTCATAAATCAATGTATAATTGTCATTTGAAGATTGCTTTCTGTTACCTTTCAAAGCAGGAAATGTGTGCGTTGAAGCGGCCTATGCTCTGTTTAAAACTTCATTTTCTGTGACAGATGAGCCCTATGAACAGTAATGAACAACACTAAGAACAGTTTTATCTTTTATGTTTTTAAAAACATAAAAATCGAGGCAACTGGACTCAAGGAGACCTGTGTCTGTTATTGACTTCATTGTATTATATTAAACATGCAGCCTCAGATGGACCAACATGTCAGGAGAGGACACAGAGTTCCATCTGTCCCTTTCGTTGACAGAAGTTGCTTTTATGGCTAAGGAGGCCTGTCATTTATCATTAGCCCTCAGTCTCCTGACGGGTTTGCTTCTTTTTTCTTGTCCTCCTCCCGCTTCCTCTCACCATCATCTCTGTCATACTTTTCTTTTCCTCCTCGTTTCGTGACACAGTCGCATCGCATTGAGATCACCAGAGCGATGAGCTACCTCAGCTACTGTAGCCTAGCTCACCTTAGCCCAGAATAGTCATAAAAATGAACTGTTTTAGCAATCCTCGCCATGTCCATTCTCTCCTCTGTAACTTTTTTGCTTTGTGCATCTCTACGCATGGATCCACATCGTCTGGTCTCCCTCCCACCTGTCCGCCCCCCTCCTGTGTCTCCACCTGTGTAGCCTACATAGATAGAAGATATGATGTCACTGCAATTCTGCTACTATTTTCTCCTGTAAAACAGCATGATAACAACTTCCCTCTGAGAAGTACTAGTGCTCCTCAGTTATTAACAGTTACATGCCATCATGAGAAGTAACACTAACAGTAAGATAAAAAAATAAGAGCATAGGACTTAAGGGCAAAACTCTCCTTGTTGCCCTGATTTGTACATTAGAAGAGTTTCTGGTTCTCAGCCAATAAGAAAGCATCCTGAGCCGGTCCCACTGGTGCTATCCTGCTTCCCAGGGACAGGGGAGCTGATATGGGGGGAGAGGTAGGAGCATGATTGAGATCCCCAGCGTGTGTGTGTGTGTTTTCACGATACAGAGGAGGCGAGCACTGCAGCAATCTGAGAAACTAGGTCAGACACCGACTAGTGAGAAACATAGCGGAGGAGAAAAGAGGTAGGGAGTGTGGAAAGGAAAAAGGGGGAGAGGGAAAGAAGATGGAGAGCGGGAGTAAAAAACAGAGAAGCTGGAAAAAACCTGATCATGTAAGCAAACTATCTGCTAGTTGTGGGGGGAAAAATATGTCTTCTACAAATAGCTGCAGCAAAACTACACACTGACTTTCCTAGAAGGTCACTTCATTGGCTAAATGCTTGTCAGCTAATCTTCTCAATAAATACAGTGGCTCAGAGTCTTAAGCCTTTTGCTCAGTTGGTTTCTGTCATGAGAAAATATGTGTAGGCTCTCGTCCAATTTCCTACCATTAGAAAAAGTGAGACCTTTTACAAAAAAATGCTTCCATCCATTGCTTAGTTAAGGCCTCCTCTTATGTTGCTGTTGATATTACATAAGTGCATAATGTCGAAAATACATGGTAACACGCACAACACACTGAAGGCACTCAGGCTTCTTATATATATGGCCTCCACTCAAGTCTGAGTTACCTTTCTCTTTTGCTCTTCAGGCCATGTCTGTGTTTTATTATTTATTTGATAAAGCACAAAGTATACTGCATCTATAAATACACCGCAGGGCTTGTAGGAATGGGCTGCAAACAGGGAAAGATTGTGCAGTAGCCATACACGCACACACACACATGCACTGGTGTATGTAATTGATTCACAGACAACCAAACAGCCTACAGTCGCATAATAAGCTTGGGTACATATAGTCAGCTTGCAGACACACATGGCCAATGTTAAAAAAATTGCTTATGAGTAATGAAAAAAAAAAAAACTTGCTGAGAAAACAGAGATCTCGGCACTGGGACACTGTTATGACTTTTTCTTTCTGTCCAGGAAAGCAACCCTCAGGACAACATTTAGGCAGTGAGCAAGCAAACACTCAGCTGCTAGTTATTGGAGCATGAAAAGGAGAAAGTCATGTAAAACAATTCAAGGTCAAAACATTTGAATTTAGATCGTATATGTGATGAGTTAATCCGAGTTCATCCTTAATGCGGTTTAATTAGAATTTTATTCCAGATACTGACAGCTGCAGACACACAGTCATTCTCAGAATACTTTTTTATAGTATGTTGTGGCCAGTTTCCCTCCAGATTTACGCTTTGATCTACCAGTGCATGTAGGTAGCCGTGGACTCACGAACAGAGCCTTGTCTCATCAAGAAATTTATCTCACACAGACCCTTGTGTACTCACAGATGCGGAAAGTATAGCATAATGAAGCATAAGCGACGAAGGGTACTGTTACCCGAAGCACTGGTAGCACATTTGGTCATCAGTAGAGATCTGTGTTTTCCTTCATCATATCAAACATCTGTAAACAATGGATAACTAATAATTTGACAGTTTGTTAAGGGAATAGAGTGTGAGCCATATAAATGACATATAAGTTCTTGGATTCTCCGTTTTCCCCTTTTTGCTTTACGTTGATGCAATTTTGCTTTTTTCCTCCCCATGTTTGAGGTTACCTGGAGGTTGACAGTGATTTTTGTTTTGCCTTGCTACATTTTCTTGATTTGCAACTGACTCTCTTTCCCCGATTCTATTTTTTTGCTGGTTTCTTTCTTTCCTCCTTCTAGTATGTGGCATTTGGCTCCCTATTCTTCATCCTCATCTCCATCTCCACTTTCTGCATGGAGACGCACGAGGCCTTCAACACTATCCTTAACAAGACAGAGAACGTCACCATGGGCAACATCACTCGTGAGGAAATAGTATACGAGGTGGTGACTGACAGCTGGTTGACGTATGTGGAGGGTGTCTGCGTCATCTGGTTCACCATTGAGGTCCTGCTGCGTGTCACCTTCTGCCCAGACAAGTTAGAATTCTTCAAAAGTACCCTCAACATCATCGACTTTGTGGCTATCCTGCCCTTCTATCTGGAGGTGGGCCTGAGCGGTCTCTCCTCTAAAGCTGCCAAGGATGTCCTGGGTTTCCTCCGTGTCGTCAGATTCGTTCGTATCCTCCGAATCTTCAAGCTGACCCGCCACTTTGTAGGTCTCCGTGTCCTTGGTCACACCCTTCGTGCCAGCACCAATGAATTCCTCCTGCTCATCATCTTCTTAGCCCTTGGTGTCCTCATCTTTGCCACTATGATCTACTATGCTGAAAGAATCGGCGCAGACCCAGATGACCCAACAGCCAGTGCCCACACCAACTTCAAGAATATCCCCATTGGATTTTGGTGGGCCGTTGTGACCATGACCACACTGGGTTATGGAGATATGTACCCGGAGACATGGTCGGGGATGCTGGTGGGTGCGCTGTGTGCCTTGGCTGGTGTGCTAACCATTGCTATGCCTGTACCTGTCATTGTCAACAACTTCGGCATGTACTACTCTTTGGCCATGGCCAAACAAAAGCTGCCCAAAAAGAAGAACAAACACATTCCAAGAGCGCCGCAACCAGGGTCCCCCAACTACTGCAAGCCAGACGCCCTGGCAATGGCAACCGCATCACCGCAGAGGATCTTGGGAAATGTGTTAGGTGGAGTGATGGGGTCTGGAGGCATAGGGGGTGACTGTCCTCTTGCCCAGGAAGAAATTATAGAGATCAACAGAGGTGAGAGAGTTGGTTTTACACGTTTATTTTCTGATGACACTTTTATATCTGCACAACAGTTTATATATTGTAAAAAGAAAAAGGTGGGAGATGCACAGTTGATTCATCAGCCACCCTGGAGAAATGAGTGGCCCATTAGAACTCATGTGTAATTTTACAACATGTAGGTTCCCATTTGCCTCAAGGCACCCATCTGTCAGTGAAAAACAGACACTACGGAAGGAAGATGAAATCAGTTAGCTATTAAAACACCTTAATGCGTCTCAGTTTGGGCTGACTCCACATATTTTGCTCTCTGGCATTAGCAGTATAATCTGGAGGAGACAGTAATTTGGCTCTTTGCTTCCTTTTTACATGCTGCAACATCAGGCGTTGGTCATGTGCAACAATAATGCACCTTTAATGCATTACTCTGTCTGCTTGGCTTTCTTCCACTCAAGTCGTAGGTTGTGCCAGTAGATGTTTGGCTTTTCTAACTGGAAGTTGTGTTAGTCAAAGTTCTTAGACCTAGCACCAAGATTTCTCTGCAGTGTCATCAAAAGTATTAGAAGTGCCAGTTTTAAGGCATTGTCTTCTGACCTTTAGGTTTATGTGTGCATGCTCAAATCAGACCACTAACGTTCTTGAATGTGGTTTTCTTTTTCGCTTTTCCTCCTTCTAGATTCCAAGCAGAACGGTGACGCAGCCTCAGCCGCCTTGGCTAATGAGGACTGCCCCACCATAGACCAGGTGCTGAGCCCAGACGAGAGGAGCCCTATTGGTCGAGGGCCGACCCGGGAACGCTACCAGCAGGACCGAGCCTGCTTCCTACTCAACACCAGGGAATTTCGTGCCACAGATGGGAATGTGCGGAAAGGTATGTTTCACACCAGGAGACGGATATGTAAACATCCACATCTTACATAAACAAATCCACACAGCATGACGCCAGGCACAGAGTAAACACCTCAATGTCCAGTGTGCAGCTGAAGTACATATAAGATGCAGATTCACATGAAACATTTGGAAGCTAGCAACTGATCACACACACAGTCATACACTACACACCTAGCTCTTCTGCTCTGCTCTCTTTGTTTCCACCTCTTCACACTCATGTTGTCTGTGTTTCCATCACCGCTTGGTATCATATTTTATTTCTCCTGTCAGACGAGATTTTCTGTCCCTCTTCATGTTTTTCTTTCTCTCTACACTGCCTCAGTTCATCTTTCCATGGTGTCTGTGAATTCTCTCTTCCATAATGTTGCATTCATTCAAAAACAATCTCAGCCTTTCTCTGTCTTCTGGACTCAGACAGTTGACCATGCATTAATTTACTTCTCGTCACTTCTGTTTCTCCCTGTCTGTTTCTCTCTCTCTCCTGCCTTGCATCGTCCTTTTCATTTTATCCTCCCTCCCTCTCTCCCTTTTCCTCCCTTAACCCTCCCCACATTCCCCTTCCTTCCTTCCTTTTCCCCCTTCCACTGCATCTTAAAACCCCATATCCCTCCTAACCTTCCTGATCCCTCTTTTCCTTTGTGCTCACTCCTCCCAACCCCTCCTGTTATGTATTTATTTATTTTTGCCCTATGTGCATTATCTTCATGCTCATGAAAAACCTGACACCTTTATTCATTTACTACTGCAATCCAACCACCACCACCACCACCACCACTGCCGCCAACCTGCACCAAAACACTCCCTCACACTCCCTCCAAACTTTCAACACCCCCCTTGTTGACAACAAACTAGAGGCAGCAGCCCTGGCACCCAGCCCAGACTCCCCTCTGACTGAGGATTGGTATAAGATGGAAGGGTCTCTGTTACAGCAGGACCTCAATGCAAACTCCACCTCCTCCTGGATCAAACCATAGACCAGAGGTAACACTGACAAAACAAAAAAAAAGAGTTAAATTAAGGAGCCCATGGTGCAGTTTTGACTGAAAAAAAACCCATCCAGACCATTTTTTAACTGGCTCTCCACAATATAGAATGCTTTTGCAATTTCACAATCAGAGTAGCATCCACTTTAACACAGATGCAGCTGCACTACACAGACTTCATATCACAATGGGTTGTGTCTAAATGTTTAGTGGACATATCTGTGCCTGAAAGTGTCCTGTCAAGAGCTAAGTTTAAGGTTTGTGAACTCAGGGTTTATCATATGATATATAAGGTATAACATCATCTGGAACCTCAGTGTGATGCCTTTGATATCATTTTGTCAATGTACAAAATGTAAAAAAAAAAGAAAAGAAGAAGAAGAAAAAAAACAGGGGTTGTTCTGTGATGTACAGTAAAGTGCACAAATGTGTGTGTGTGTGCTTGTGTGTATGAGCTTACAACCTGTCATGAGTGCAAGAGGACATCCATATGCAAAAATAACATCCAGCAGCTCAAGTGAACAATAACCCAGTTGTTGTGTCCTGTGTGTCGATAACAAATAAAACGTACACATGAAGAAGAATGAATGGGAAACGGCGGGTCATGTTGTTGTCTGATGTGCTTCTGTGTTGTTGTTGTCTCTCTCTTCAGGTTGTGTCATATCACGCGTGTGTATGTGGGCTTTTTCATTCTTCAATGTTATACACTGTGTCTCAGTCCTCTCAATGCCGTCTGAGTGTTGTGTTTGTGTTTGTGTGTGGCTTAATTTTGGTTTATCCTGTGTGTATTCATGTTATTCCCTTATACTCCATCCTACCCTCCGCCTTGGCAATCAGAAGCACTCACTGCTAAAAATTGTGCCTTGTTATCAGCAGATATCTGCAATAAAATAAAATATCAGAACATCAGCCAATAAGGTGTAAATGAGTTGAAACCGGCTCACTTTGTCTTCACTTTGTAGTGTAGTAATGGAACAAGTGTGTGTGCAGTGTGGAGGGTTTCATATCAAATCAATTGGCCAGCTTTGATATGATTCTTGAATGCAGTGTTGTGCATCATCTTTCCAAGGTCAAAGGTTACTGGAGTCTGTGGAGCCATCTGTGTCAAGGGATAGTACCTCCTGAGACATAGCACGCTGGAAACTAGCAAAGATTTTACACCAATTTAACCTGGCTTCTAAATCAGCTATACAACACTGCAATGCTGGTTTACAAAGTTCTGTGCTGTGTGAGCGTGTAATGGATCTGAAAATACTATTCCCTAGACCATGTGCTTTCAGTGCCTAGTGTAGTCCAAAGTTCTGTTTATTTTTACTGGATAGAAACCCAAAGGAAAAAACAAATAAGCTGCACTCGGTGACTGAAACACTTACTGACCAGACAGACAGACAGACACTATGACAGATTTGACTGAAAAGCGGCTACATGCTGTCCAAGGTAAGCAAGCCTTTAAGCTGTCCAAGCTTTTCACTTAGAGGTCGCTACAGTTTTAAATGTTTTTCTTTTAATGTATAAACTGCAGTTTTAAGTGCTAAAAAATATCCCTCTTTAAAGCAAATCAGGAGTCTGTGTATGAGCAATAGGGCTGTAGCACTTTTGCTTACAGTAAATACCGCTGAAATTTAATCTTCGTTTCTCAGAAACCTGATTCTCCAGCTTTCGTTGCAGCTCTGGGATCGACAGACTGCCTAGGAAGTTTGATATGGCTGCTCAAACTTGAAAAATTTCCTCCCACTTGTGTTTAAAGAGGGATCCTCATGCTGGTTAAATCTCATTCCTGTGTGCTTTTATGTGTGATTTGTTTTGTAGATCTATTTGCATAAGATGTTTTTGCCTATTTATTATCAGTTTCCTCTCTTCGATTGTTGGCCGTTTGACTTCCAATGTGCTCCATGCATGGCTCACAAAGGTCAAACGGTCAATCACCCCTCTTATTGCTAACTCCTAATCACTCCTCTGGACTCTGTCTTCCTTTCTCTCTCTCTCTCTCTCTCTCTCTGTCCTCTTTCTTTTAACTATATGTGTACAAATTGTTTTTTGTACTTATTTATACCCTGTGTTTCTAACATTGTGTGTACATTTGTCTTTTTTGTGGAGTGTAAAGTGTAGATTTCTGTTTATGTGTTAGTTCAGTTGTTTTGTCGTTTCAGTGTGTGTTATAGAATTAAGTTCCTTTTTTTAAAAATGGTTCTATGTTTTCTCGTTGTGTGTAGTCGTGGTCTGATTTCTGTTAATGTAATGTATTTTTCGTGTGTTTTTGACGTCCCCTGTGGTCTTCCTCCTTTATGTTTTACCATCACCTGCTCTCTGTCTCTTCTAAGGATTGGATTTAAAACAAAAAAATCGAATTAATTAACAAACAAGTGGTGCAAATCTCTCTCAAATTTGACAAAAAAAAATATAAGGATAATATTCTTTTTTTCCAGCTCTCACCAATCATAAACATTTGCCCTATATTCCCATATTATCCCTCCAGTATTGACCTTAGTGTATTCAGTTCCTAATGATGATATTGATAAGGATACTATAAAGCCCTGGAGTGCAGCCAGTCTGGGCCTCTGTAGGATTGACTGTTGACAATCCTACATGCTTGACATGCATATATATATATATATATATGTTCTAAGGCCTCGTGTTTTACCTGACTGTGTATGTCAGGTTCCTAAGTAGCCGATGCTAAACTTGAGTCTCTCTTTGTGAAACTGTGCTTCATGTGGTAACGCCTGTCAGTCCTCTTTTAGGTTTACACAGTATGTAAAAACCTGTTTTACTTTCTCATGCATACCTTAATGTGTGTAAGAAAACCGCTCATCTAAAAACTCTGCAAATATTCTATCCGAGCCAAATTTTTACCTCATAATAGAAATAATACCTGTATAAGGAATGCGTGTATGATAGGACGGTAGATCTGTGTGAGGTGTATGCACATATAAAATATTAAATGCTTGAGCTTTAACGATCATGGCTGACACATACTGTATAGGACTGTATGACCTACATACAGTGAACAAGAGAATGCAGGATACAGTTGCATGTTATCTAGTTTCCCCCCAAAAGACTTGCCAGGTACTGTATGTACTGTATATACACATTGTGGCTTCAGAAATGGTTATGCAGAGATCAATACATATAATTATGGGTAACAGGAGATCACACAATTGATCCCATGTAAGAATGATATGTGACCATTCTAAGTATAGCATCTGGACAGTCAGCAGGTCCCGTGTATCTGTAGAAAACACGTGAAATTACACAACATATGTGAGGTTCTGGAGGGTTTTTCTGCCTTCTGCTTGTATACAGTACATACAGGACTGTTTATGCTGATCTGTTCTTTTTTATTATTTCCTTGGTAAACAGTCTGGCCACGATATTTGCAGTCTCTTTTCCTATGTGTGTGTGTGTGTGTGTGTGTCTTCCCTCTACATTCAATACAACCTTCTCCCTGTGTGATTAACACTCATTCTCCATCCCATCCCCAGGCCGCCACTGCAGTGCAAGTGTAACTAAAGTCTGACTCTAGGTAGGTACATACTCCCTCCATAGTGTAAATTAAGTGTGACTTTGGCCAGGAATTATGTCATCACTGAATACAGTGACAGCCAGTCTTACCAGTTCCCCTGACGGAGAATCCCAGAGCACCAAAGCAGCCTGTTGATGTTGTTGTAAATACAGTAGATAGCGCAGAGAGGAGGGGGAGCAGACTGTGACAGACTGCAGTGGCTGACAGGATTATCTTTGTTTATTGTCACTTCTGGATTTTTTTTCTTGCTTGTATTTTATAAAACTTTATAATTTTTTTAACTTCAAACTAGAGTCAATGAGAAACGGTAATCAAAATCATCAGACCCATGTTACCGCCATGACCCTTCATCTCTTTCATTCATATAACAGTTTTCTCTTTTTCCATATTTTACAAATATCTCATTCAGCAAGTGTTCCAGATGAAAAATACAGGTCATTAAAAACCAAGTGTAATATGGGATAGCTGGCAGTGACTTTTAAGAGCATCAAACTGGCTGATACTATTAGTAGAGTTAATTTTATGACCAGATGTGTAGTGTCCTCCTACAGATATGTCAAACATATCTTAGCTTGTGTAGGTTAACCTCTTATTTTTGCTATAAGACATATTTGTCAGCAACATTTTTTTTATCCTGACGTTGACCCCACTTCTGAATCAGCAAACATCGAGTACACCAGTCCCGTTTGATACCTACATGACAATGTCCATGTATATATTTAGTTGCGTTTTTTTATACTTGAGAATGAAGAAGCACCACTGCGGATTTTCCAAAGAGCTTCTGAGAAATCTTTGTGTGACATGAAGCCTTAGAAGCTAGGAGAAAATGCATCATCATCAATATTTTACTGAGTAGCCATCCAACTAATGTGCCCAAGCTAGATGGAACAAAAAAAAAAGAACTCTTATTTATGGTTGGAACAAATGATGCGTTAACTGGAGTGGGAGAGTTGGCCACTGTGCAATATTTGTCCATTTCAGCAGGGAGGCACAAAGGGCGTCATGCTGTACCAATAGATGTTCTTTGTTGTCTGACTTGGGCCTTGTGATGGTTGGAGTTTTTACAAAAACAAACAAAAAACAAAAAAAGTTCAAAATTCATAAAACACAAGGTGTAAAACTCCACCCATTATATGACAGCCTGGCATTGTTAGAGCAGAAACCTGCTGCCTACCAATGGTGTTCTCCACTTGTCCTTCACCTGGTGCAACAACAGCTCCGTCAGCACAGCGCCACCTTCTCTGTGGCCGCTTCCCACAGGGAACATCTGCATGCTGTGTTTTCACATGCCACCAATACAGCGGGAAAGGACACAAAAAGCCAGTGGGCCATTGCTTAGATAAATTGGGTCGTGCAAGAGGGGATCATACATTATATTTCAAAGTCGCTTGCGCAGCTGGATATCCATTAAATCACTCCTTATTACTGTGTGTCACTTCCCTCTGTAGACAGAATGAACTGACTTCATTACAGGATGTGGTTACTGGGGGGATACGAGGTGTTTTTATATATGAGAGGACATTTGTGTGTTGGCCATTTGAAGTTTACAGGAAACAAAAAGCAAACAGAGCGTCCTATCTACTTAAATTTATTGAAATGTAAAACTTCATGTGGTCAACTCTTGCACTTGTGTCAGCGGCTGGTCGCCAATGTGTGTTTGTGTGGCCAAAAATGTTGTCTAAAACACCTGAACATTACACTCCGTATAAAAAAGGGTTGGGTGATTTATTCAACAGGCCAGATATTCATGTTAAATTAAGGAAGTTTTTGCTTTCATGTTTTGGAGGAAAAAAAAACATATCATAACTCGCATTTTCTTGTCTTGTCTTGTCCTGTGTGTCTCGTGTCTGTCTGTCCTTGTCTGTCCTTTATGTGTCTTTTAATTTAACATTTTTCTGACCTTTTGTTTCTTCTCTTCTTATAAACTTTATGTTTCAATACTATGTAACCCTCATTAACAACAAACATTTGCATTTTTTTTTTCATTTATTTTCATTTGCATAACCCCCAAAAAAACAACAAAACAATAACACAATCAAATGATTAAATCAAAATTGATTATTTAAAGCGACGGGCTCTGAGAAATCTCGCAGCCTGAACAACATATCGGGAATGACCGGGTCATCGCTGCGGCTCGCTCCTATCACTAGCCCACCTTTTGAGCCCTATGAGGCCCCGGGACCGCTGCGTCGCTGTCGTTCCCCAATCCCCTCCATTTTGTAGCTGAAAAGCTGAAAAAGGTTCACGAATGATCGATAAGAGATGTGATGGATTAGCCATGGACCGATTTAAAATGGAGCCATTTGCATTGTTCACAATAGCAATAAGATAAAAATGAACTTGAATGTAGACGGAATGACCCCCTGGCTTATGATGCATGCGTCAGGTCAGGTTAGCAGATGGCGTTGAATTGAAAATTTAGCTTTAAGGATACACTTATTTTAAATTATTAGAAGGAATGTTATGAAATAGTATCATGGGTTAAAAAAATAAAAAAATAAAGTGTGCACAGTTACATTTTAAATGTGTTTGTGTGTTCTAGACCAAACAAAACAAAGCTCACAACAAATGTCCAGAGGAGTGACCATCAAACAATTTCTAGATTAGATTGATGTTAAACTGGTTTCAAAGTTCCGTCTTTTGTGAATATTAATGTATGTATAGCATTGAGATCATTTTAGTAAATCCGTCTTAAAAAAAAAAAAAACCTCAGTGAGCCGCTGTGTTAATTTTGTCGTCATGACATCATCGGACACTTTATGTTGATCACAGAGCTGAGTGATGTCAAAAGTTTAAATGAAAAGAATACTGTTGCACCATAAGAGCTATTTCAACCATGCAGCTAGTACACAACTGTGATGACCCTGTATTACAGTGAAGACCTCGAGTTTAAAGGTCTATTCAGTCATTTTTTTTGTGTCGGGTTACAAACACAGTCATAGTCAAGAGTCTCACATGCAATTATAACAATCATACCTCACAATATTTTCTTCCATTAGATGCCGCAAAAATACAGAATAACTAAAAATGTTTAAATTTAACAGTTGTCTGGTTAGCCGCATGCTAACGGTGTTTTGTTTTTAAGTTAATTAAGCACAATGTCCTCACATCTTTTTTATTTTTATGAGTGTAAATGACTGAGTTGACCTTTGACACATAAATGAAACCGCCGTTTGAAGAAATAATAATAAAAAAATGTAATGTATGCAAAAAAGCTAATCAAAAATAAAGGCGTTAAATACAAATGTTACAAAATCAGATAAATGATTAATTATGTACGTCCAAAAAAATACAAGCACTTTACTAACAATCTGTATTTACTAACATTTAAAACTGCATGTTGCCATTAAAACGAGACAACATTACAATACGTGATTAGACTAAAACATCGTTTATGTTATTTTCCTGTTTTCGTTTTCTAGTTCTAAATATACAGTAATGACAAATGTGGTTAGTTTAAAGTCTTATTGGCCTTAAATAATTACATAATAATTAATAAAATAATCTCCTTTATGTTCGTTTCCCATCTATACATGTAAATAGATCTTATTTTAAAGTTGAACAAAAAAAAAGAGATTAAGAATAATGACACGGTCACATTATGCAATAAACATGCAATATTACTTTAATGCTGGAAGGCATGCTGTGCACACACGTGTAAATATGCAGATATATTTTTAATCTTAAAAAAACGCACACAACGCAGCTTCTCTTCCATTCAGATGGTCTAAGTGTATAAAAGTTATCACGGTGACATGAGCCATTTGTCTTATGTTTTATTTCAAGCCGGTGTTGTCCATTAGACTCTTTGATGTTGTGGCTGCCATTTTTTTTCTTATTGTTTTAGTTTTGTAATAGTTTTCCTTGATAATATGTATTTGATTGTGAAGAATGAATTTTCTGTACCACTGATTGTCTAAAAAAACAATATGATGTTGTATTTAACTGTCTTTAATTAATAGTGTTGTGGTAAGACTAAACTCAAGAGGAAAAACTTCAGAAGTGCTTCAGAAACAATCGTTGCAGCTGTAAATGGGAATGATTTCCACACTTATTTAGAGTCAGGTCTGGATAGTCCTGTCCTAATATAAGGTCATTTTGTCTAAAAAAAAAACAACAAAAATCAATGTGCTTCCAGATCTTTGAGAGGTTAGATATGCAGTATTAAGATGAAAGTCACTACTCGAATGTTTGCTTTTAGACTAAAGTGTTTTATTTAAGGAAGAAAAAAATCATAGTGACTTAAAGAAGTAACGCTTGCCTGGCTTCATCTGATACGCACTCATCTTCAGACCAAAGTTTCAAAGTAGTCCTGCTCATACTCCGCGTTGCTTCATATCACCTTTATGATGTCAGCAGTATTTTAGTGTTATCTGAAAGCGCATGCAGAGATGTATTCTCTAGTGGTAGCTCCTTGATGTATAATGTCAGCCTGAACCTATTATACAGGTAAAAAGCAGGGAAACTCTGCAGGGTTTTTTAAGGTGGTTTAACTTCCTGTGAACATGTTACTGAGTGAAGTGCACCATGACATACATTGATTGGCCTGGTTTAAATCCTCAAAGCTAATCTTAGTCCACATTAGAAAGCCTAAATGTTGATCTGATTTTTTGGTTCTTATGCACACTAATACATAAACACAACATAGCTCCACAGTGTTGGATGTATATGGGTATGCACATTTTTCTCATAGAGTGAAGGGAAATGTTCATACATCTTTGCTGCAGGGGAATGTCCTTCATTTAATCGACTCACAATGAATGAAAGAACTTTATTATTTTTAAACATTTTCTCATCGCTGCCTTCGTTTGCGTTTTGTTGATCTGGAGAATAGTCATAAGATGTTGAGTTAAAGAGTCATAATCCCCTGATAGTTGTGGTCAATGCAGATTACGCAGCACACTCTGAAGCAAACATTGTTTAAGTGAATCAAAACAGGTTGTTGGCACAACAACCTGTTTTGTAAAGTGCCTCTATGAGGCCCCCTGTAGGCTTTGATGTCAATTTAGGATGCAAACCAGCTAGATTTAACTAGCTAAACCTTTGAAGCAGTGCTTAATAGGTCAGTGGTTATTATTGAACATGTACAGATCTGTATCAACACATGTGAATACATTAAAATCATATGAAAATAATATACACTTATGTATACATTTGTGAGGTTTATAAGAAGTGATAAGAAGTGTCAAACTTATAACTCTTGTAACCCCTTTTTCACTCTGTAAAAACCTTAGCGTTCATACAGTGGCTGTTTTATTGGCAATAATGTAATCGTAACACTCAGATTGACATATACAGGTCATTTTTCCCCCCATTCCTGTTAATGGATGGAAAAGATGCTGATGTATTTCAGTGCAATAAAATATCATGCACCTGATACAGTAACAAATTGTGTGCTAACACATTTGAGTAAATTACCCACAGCCATGGTATTGCCTCTTTGGTATTTGCCGACTTACTGTACAAATATCGAAGTGTCTCTTGGTTGTAGTTTTGTTGTTATTGTGAAGAAAGCATCGACTGTGCAGTGGACACCAGGAGAAGAGAAGAAGAATGCACAGGAAGAGTTAATAAAGAGTGTTTGACAGTAAATAATGTATGATGCATCACATGTGATGCTGTAAATGTAGGGAAACGTACAGTTCCTTGGCACTGAGTATGTATGTGTGTGTCCATGTGTCAGAATTGTGTTTCCATCTTCTCATGCAAGTGAAATTGTGTACACACACGCACACACACGCACACACACACACACACACACACACATACACACACACACACACACACACACACACACACACACACATGCACGCATGTACACACACACACACACACACACACACACACACACACACTGGTGAATAATCACCTCACCTTTGACGTGTTTAGCATGTGGCTGAATGAGTGTTGGATCTGTTCGCAGAGCTGCTGCTGTGTCGGTTGCTTCCTTTGATTTTCTAACAATGCTGTTTTACCGACAACTTTTCTTGATTTTGATTCTTCCTGTTTGTACATATCTATTTGAGATAGACTGTTGACATGTGTGCACTTTCATTCTGACACAGTTAACCTGCAGTTTACAGGTAATGCTAACCCCTGATTATTTCCCTATTGCACATAATGTTAGTAACATTATGAAACTGTGTTGAACTGTGTTGTGGAAATCCACGTTAATCACTTCTATAAATCAATCTGGATTCAAGTGTTTTAGATGATGATGATGATTATTATTATTTACTTCTTGTGTGTGTCCTGTGAACTTAACGTCTTTCTGTTCTTGTCTTCACAGTGTTAAGTTTCTAGCATTCGCCTCTAATGAGGAGTCAGTAACCGGTAAATTTGCGGTGGGAGCCACATAAAGCAACAGGTGTGACACGGATGGACAGTTTAAAGGAGATCTTTGGGGTGACAAGAGAGACCAGAGGTTAATCATGAGTCTTAAAAAAAATCACATGGTCTGCTCCTCACATTGTTACCAAAGCAGCCTCTCGGAACTCCGACCACTCTTTTGACAACTGTCTGACTGCCCTCCCCTCCTCCTTTTTCCTTTTTTTTTTCTTTTTCTTGTTTTCTTTTTTCTTTTTTCGGCGAACAGACTGAGCATTGCACTGGCACACTTTTAGGAGAGAACGGACTCCTTATTTACACATTCCAAGATGACATCTCTCTGACAACATTATACTCGCCATCTTGTATGATGACCAACTGAGCAACTCTGCGAGTTTCTGAACAACGCTTGTCTTCAAATGGACTGAATGAACAATGTAGCATCTCTGCTAACATATTGTAGCATTTGTTGGCTGGGGAAAAAAAAACAAAAAAAAAACAAAAACAAAAAAATGACATAATCCATTCACAGTTCAAAGAGAGAGGAGTTTATGCATTCAAGGGATCTTCTAGATGTCATTTTTCCTCTTGGGTTCCTTTCCAACAAAGAATAAATACACAGAGATTGTACATGAGAGATAAAGGATTGACCCTACTTATTATAACATTCCAGAGTAAAAGATGCACAAATGCTACACCTTTACTATAATCCTTCATTCAAGTGTATAGAATGTTTGCCAATGAACCTATGTCTTCCATTCACTTCTATCAAACTGAAACACTGCCCTCCTCACAAGTACTGACTGAACAAATGAAGCACATGTAGCATCAGCTCAAAACAAGTCACGTATGCCATTTATCGTGTATTTGAATTCACTTAAAGCGGTTGCGAACAGGCGTATCTTTATCTCTCATGTACTGATACTTGCTTTCCCAGAATTCCACGTGGGATACCAAAGGTCCTGTAGCATGCACTTGCTGTATGACCTTCTGTAATGTAATGTAGGGTTTAGGAGATATACTGCATCTAGGGTGTCTCTGTTAAATTGCCACTAGTGTCCCATCCCTGTATGCACATTTAAATATTGTACTCATGCAGGAGGAGCAAAAAGACTGACGTGAGGTGGTGAAATGAAATATTGGCCTGCCGAAATAATGGTAAAAATGACACCCCTGACTACAAAGACTGCCCAGTAGCTGCGTTGTTTTGTTTTGTTTTGTTTTTTTTAAAAAAGGGACCAATCAGATAAAAAACCCCTTATCCTTAATGGAAAGGCTAACACTGCCAATTAGGCACAAGACTCCCCATATGCATACTGCCCTATCTCTCTCTTGTCCCTGTTGCTGCCAACGACTGCTTCAGAAATGGACCAAGAGCTTAAAGAAAGTGTGAAAGTGTACAAAGAAAAACAAATCTATATTTTGATAAACAAATCTTCAACCCTCCATGACACCATGGAGGAGCAGAAAAGGGTCCAGAACAGCAGAAAAAGAGGGAAAAAAAATTTAAAAAAATCAAATGTGAAGACAATATTTGGCATCATGGGGGGTGGGGGGTGGAATACTCTATCGTGAGGAGTGCATTACCCCACAAGCACTCAAAAAGACTATGAGCAATGATAAGACTCTTGCCTATAATGACGTGAGGATAACAAAACGGAAGGACGGACGCTGAGATAAACAAATGGGGGCGGGGAAAAAAAAAGATAATGCATTTTTGTAACTTTGTTTACCAGCATGAATACTTTGCATGACTGTCTTTTCTGCAAACCCTTAGTTGATGACAAGGGTGCTAGAGATACAAAAAAGTATATATAAAATGAATTAAAAAAATGTTATATGCAATTAATGTTTTAAAAAAAGATTATAATGAAAGAGAAGAGCTATATTTTGTTTTGAAAAGTAACAAAAAAATGTGAATATTGAAACATGTATGTTTGCAAAAGTACACCCTGAACTATGTTTTGTTTGATGAAATCTCTCTGCTACTACTGCCCTACATTCTTCACTTCAGTGTTTTTTTTTTTTTTTGACTCTTTACTTTACGATGTATGGAG
The DNA here is from genome assembly GCF_900634625.1 of Parambassis ranga. Lineage (NCBI taxonomy): Eukaryota > Metazoa > Chordata > Actinopteri > Ambassidae > Parambassis > Parambassis ranga. The sequence goes on along the minus strand of NC_041039.1, from coordinate 11,541,385 downwards.
CCGTAAACTATTCTGTTGTTGCTCAACACTTTGCCTATAGCATCTGCGCAAAGGATGTTTGTTGTTACATGTTTTTTCCTTCTCATTTTGCACAACCTCCGTAGCAGCAGCAGCAGCAGCAGTTCTAAAACAACAGCTCTCCATACCACTACTTTGACAGCTTGATTATCGATTCCTTTATAAGTTTAATTTTTTTTCCATTTGGCAATAATACAGGAGTTGTCACATGATTGTAGCAGGTCAAAGGGAGAACCTCGAGTTCCGTTCAAGAGTCCTCACAGCCTCAGTGTTTTAGGAGATTCCTAAAGGCCTTGGACAGGGCTGTGGCAGGATTTTTAGCTGGGATAGGCAGTTCTGTTCCACTCGTCCTTAAGCAGAAAAATCCAATACAGTAGCGAAGAGTCGAGAGAGATTTCAGGTTTGCATGGAACCAACTGCCATTCCAAAGTTTGTGTGTGGTATTAAGGACTCAGGTGTGTTGCGTGGATGTAGGTGTTTTGCTATTTTCTTTCTAACATAATAAAAATTCTAGTATATAGATGAAGATAATGTGAACACCTCACCAGTGATGTGTAAAAAACAGCATGCATTATGACTTTATAATCTCTCCAGTGGGGGAAACAGAGTCTTGACATATCCCCTTTAGCCTCCTGTCATTGTTTGTCATGAAACCCTGATAACTATAAGCACTGTGCCGTGTTGTAGAGCAGAAACGTCTTCCTCCGAGAGGCAAACTACTCGCACTCACAGTGTCAGCATGAGTGTGTAGCGGTAGCTTGTCTTTGTTTTTGTTGTTTTTTTTGTGTCTTTTTTCGTGCATCTCATCACCCCTTCATCCAGCTGGCTATAGTTGGCAGCTCATTACAGCACACAGCACAGTCATGAGAGCACCAATCAAAGAGACCCAGAGCTTCCAAAATGATGTCAGAAAGTGAGGGGTGGGGGTGAGGGATGGGGGGTCAGTAATCTAGTAATAAAAAGAAGTCAGCTTTGAGGCCCTGCTGGTCCAGGGCTCGGCTCAGGCAGCTGAATGGTCCTCGGTCCATTCCTATAGTGCATTGTAGTTGGAGGCTCACCAGAGCATGACACTCAGTGGTGTTGTGATGTAGACACAGAAGGCTTCTGTCGTGTCTACTCCGTGTTTTACAGGGTCGAGAATTTCTGTCTTGAGATTTTTCATTTTTAGAACTCACTTCCCATTTTGGAAGGCATTAAGCTTCTACGGCTTCAGAGATGTTTATGAATATTTAAGAGGTCTAGCAATGGTGTGCACACTTGCAAAAACTTTGTGCTCTACCCAGCTGTTTGTATTCTTTTTTTGTTTGTTTGTTTTGTTTTTAAATAGCCAAGTAGTGTCTTTTTTCTTCTCTTATATTTTTTCACATTCCTTCATTCTCTACATTGTGACTGCTCTGCCAAATGCCAGGCTGATGAGAAAAAAAGATGTCTTTACTTTTCCAATGCATAATACTGCCATTTGATTTAGACACGTTGAACAAGGATGAGTTACAATGTCGAGAGTGCTAAGTCTGTTTTATTTTTAAAAGTTTCAAAAAAGTTATAGATTTCATGTAAAAAAACAAAAACAAAAAAACACACATAACCAAAACAAACATACAAAATAATGCTTTACACGGACAGAGGGTGCAACAGGGACAGTGCTATGACACGTCCTCTGCAGGTGTTCTTTATAACGACACATCTTTAATGGCATCCTGTTTATTTTCCTTACGTGTCGGTTTCTGTTTGTTTTGTTTCGTTCTTTGAAATCGGGGACTTCTGTATGCAATCTGCACCACAAATGCCACTGACGGACACTTAACTGTATGCTCTCTGAGACACAGATGTTCAGTTCACACGTTGTAGTGGCTTCCTGGCTCTCCATAGAGTGACTTAGCAATCACACCAATCTAAAATATATATATATATATTATTTTACAAATTAATGAGACCATTATTGAGAGGAAATGTTACCATACTGAATAGAGCTTTCTAGTTTATTTACTTATGTACTTATGTCATTTCAATCAGAAATAATATAACACACATTCATACTAGTATACATAAACGTAAACATTCCAAAGATAAAAAAATGTTTTAATCATATAAAACAGACTTAAGTACTAGTCCATTGTACTACAGTCTTAATGGGAGAGTGAATGGGGAGAAGAGGTGGTCACTGGAGTATCTGGTTGTGACTTATGCCGGATTTTATTTTTTTTAAAAATGTCTGAACACAAAGAACAACTCATTAAGAAACTGTATAAAGTATATTTCAATGGAATGTTCATGATCTATCTTTTTATATTTTGAAGGAAAAAAAATAGAAACATATCAATAAAGTGTCATAATTGAACATATTTCTACTATTGAGACTTAAAATGTATGAATGTCAATGCGATCTAATGTGAACCAATCTCCATAGCAGCTTGAATGAATAACTGATTAACAGTCATGAGATGCTTTTTCAGAGACATTAAAAATGGCTTCAAATCATTTAAATCAACTTAAAATAATAATAAATGAAAAAGTAACGTCAGTTGTGTGTCAGTTTGTTGTAAGAGTTTTTTTCTCCTTTGTGTATACTGACCAAATGCAACTGATCCCATTAGCGCTCTGCACCTCATCTTCCTGTTGGGAACAGGATATGGCAATACACTGATTGATTTAATCTGACATGTGAGGACCCAATGGATAGTCTTCCAGAAAAAAAACTAAAGGAAAAGAGTCTTTAAATTCCTGACTAGTTTAAAGTGTATTTTTGTGTCATCGTTTATATATAAAGTTTCTGTTATGAGGGCATTTGGAGATTCCAATATAAAAGAACTGGTCACATGATGGTGATCCATTAATTTGAGGTCAGCTGTGTCGTGATATTTGAGAATGATGAGGTAATGTAAGCGCCAGTTTCTCATCATATAACAGTAACTCTGATATCTGAGACGTTCGACCCCAACATGTCATCAGGATCTGTGATGGTTCTGGTAACTTCACTGAGGGTATAAGTCATAGAGATATGGGGCAATGGTCAAAGTGAGATGTGTGAATTTGTTTGTTACTTAGCAAGGTTAAATCAGGCTCATTCTTATACTTTTTTCATAATTTACACCTTGTCCTAACTTTTACTAAGAAATTCTGTATTATAGTCTGAAGTCACAGTATGTCACAGATCTGTCTGATCTGATCTGCAGTTGTTGAACAAACATAGCTCTGTGTGTGCTAGGAGAACGATGCAACACAATGACCAACATGAAGCTTCACAATGCACCAGAACCAGCAAAGACCACATGCTAAAAAAACCCCCAAAAAAACAGCAGTGTGGTCTGATGAGTCATCAATTTGCTGCTTATGGTTACCCACCGTCTGTCTCAACCTGTGTTGCTGCAGAAATTAGCCCTCCAGTCCCTGATCGCTCTGCACGGCCAAGCACTTACCCTTCAGTTACAATATGGTGCCAAACCTAAATGAGGTGTCACTTTATGGATGATTTCCTCATCTTTTACAAGTTAAAAAGCTTATTCCTTCCTTTATACCTATTTATTGTTGATTTTTTTAACTCTACAGGGACATTTGCACCAACTGTCACCAGATTCATAGCAAGCTGTTACATAATATGATGGCATGTGATCAGAATGTAACGTATCATCCCTGTGAACCGTTTTTCTGGGACTGGAGGCAGCTATGAGGAAATGTCGGCAGAGGTCCCTTCTCTTCCTCTGCACCGCAGTATCACCGCCCTCTGGTGGCTATACATAATAATGTCAGCTTGGTTGTTGCATGCGGCTGTATTGTACTCTTTATATCATAAAGTCCTGCAATAGAGAGCAGCAATAATAAATGTGACGCATCCTTTTATTTCTAATGTTTCTAAGGTAATGACAGACCGCAAAAAATAATTTTTTACATTTACAGAATAGCATCTGTGTCATTTTACAGCTGGCTGGTTTAAATTCTGTGATACTAAGAGTAGTTTTTTCACCACCATTCCCTCCACTTTACTAAGTAGTTGATGATATCTATGCACATTTTTTCAGGGTTTTCAAGTGTCAAAGAGAGACACACAACAATAATCACAACTTGTCATCCAAAAAATAATATATAATATAATATAATATATATATATTATAATATAATATAATATATGTAAAATATGTAAAATAATAAATAATAAAATAAAAAACATAATAATAATACAATTAGCTGTGGATTTGAAGTCATTTTGACCAAGAAAATATATAAATAGGTTTGTTTTCTCCTACCCAGCTCCAAATAATGCAATTATGAACTCCAAAAGTGATAAAATTGACCTTTAATTGATCCTTAAATGTTTTCAAATCATATTTAGTCATTTAAAATATAGTACTGCACCGCACTTGTTAGAGAAGGTAGCACCATGCGGTGCTGGGCAGAGGTGACATTTGATAGGGAGGTTGAAGGTTGTCTAAAATGGAGGGATAGGACAGGGAGGGGTTGGAAGGGTCTCTCTCTGAGCTCCAATTTCAACAGGACAGCATTCCCAAAAAATTTCAAGACAGACAACGTGAGTCAGTGAGGGACAGGGCACGATTGTGCATATTCCCTGGGCAAACAACTGGAGATTTATGTAGCTACAGCGTTAGTCAGGCAGCAGAGCTGGACGCAGTGGACCTCTGAGTGAGTGCAGACTGAAGGTAGACTGCCACATAAGGACTTTTGTGTATGTGACAGGCATGATGACAGAGAGGGAAGGGGACAAACTGACGAACCACAGGAGATGAACAATGTGATTTTTCATCCTGCCATTAGCCTCTGTCAGCAGCTGTTTTACACTTAGTGAGTAAATTCCTTCGTCTCACTAACTGGACACTAACACTGCTTGTTGTTTTTACCCCTTTAAATAACATGAAAGACATTTCAGTAGCTTTTTAGGTGAATTTATGCATTTAAATGTAATGGAATCTGCCCTGTTTACCAAACAGACACTGCTACAGTATCCCCCCTTCAGCCACTTGCTTGCCATCTGTAATGCTTATCAACTGAAAACCAAATCCACTAACGGACCTGTCACTCTGGTTTTAGACAGGGTTTTCTTTTAAGTCCACATTCTACAAGAGGGTGGTTCACAACGTTACCTGGCTTGGAATACAAACAGGGATGGAAAGCGGAGACCCGCAGGCCAATGAAGGAGGAGGAGGAGGAGGAAGAGGGAAAGACAGCGATGGAGAGAAAGACAAACATCTGAAGAACCAGCTCAACAGTGAGGAAAAAGCAGAGAAGGAGCTCAAAGGGAATGAGAAAGAGAAGAAGAAAGACAGGCGACGTTCAGGGTCACTGTGGAGGAGTGGATGGGCACTGAGTGAAAGACTGGCCATCAATGTGTCAGGGATGCGTTACGAGACTCAGCTTCGCACCCTAGCCCAGTTCCCTGACTCCATGCTTGGTGATCCCAGGCGAAGGTCACGTTATTTTGACCCACTTCGAAATGAGCTCTTCCTGGACCGCAACCGCGCCTGCTTTGATGCCATTCTCTACTTTTATCAGTCAGGTGGGCGGCTTCGGAGGCCAGCCAACATACCCCTGGACATCTTTATGGATGAGCTGCTGTTCTACGAGCTCGGAGAGGATGTCATGAACCGCTTCAAGGAGGACGAAGGTTTTCCCAAAGAGGAGGAGAGGCCTCTGCCGACCAATGAAATCCAGAAGCAACTGTGGATGCTGTTTGAGCACCCTGAGTCCTCGTCAGGGGCGCGCATCATAGCCATCATCAGTGTGATGGTGATTGTGGTGTCCATCCTGATCTTCTGCCTGGAGACGCTGCCTGACCTCAGACATGTAAAGTTCTTCTCTATATGTTTAAGAGGCAGCATTGTGAGGTGTAGACGCTGGAGGGTTAAGGAGATAGGGTCAGGTTGCTGCTTGGGTATATCTCCACATCACAATACAGTGTCACTACAACTACTACAACTTTATCATAGCTGTTTCGTCATGTGTAATTTTTGATAGTTTTAAACTTGCACCTTTAGGTGTTTACAAACCTCCAAATCCAACCTCCTGAGTTTCAGGTCTTGAATGGACTATGTGTGTGAGGGTCAACAGAAACCTGATATCATGGGAAGCTGGTGTTTAGGTAAACACACATAGATAGTACTACAGTGTGTTACAAGGAAAAATACTGGGGAACTGTTGGCCAATACATCTGGACAGAGACCAGAAAGAGGAAGTGCTTGTGGTGTGATTATTTTAGTCAGCTGTTAAATTTGATACACTTGGATTCAGGAAGCGGTAAGGGTACAGGGAAGGGCGGGGTCTGGAATTCAAATAAGAGAGGAGTGAGGAGACAGTTTGGTGTGTTAATGAAAGGTCACCGGTGACCGTACACACAGACAAAGGTGAGCCAAAGTGGCTTAGAAGAGGAAACTAAAAGGTCTCACAGGATGAATACCATACAGTGGGTCATGTTAACACATTCTTCCAGGGGTGCCTTGCTGTGCCAGGCTGCCTTTGCACAGTGGAGCTGCCAGGAAACTACTGTAATCTACTTGTGTCCAAGGCAGTGGTAAACCCTACTGAACTGCACTGGCAATGTTACACAGCCTTAGCTGCCAGGGAGATGGGAATAGCGACGAAGGTGGAGATGGATGAGGAGCGGTGTAGAGACACTCATGTTTCTCTTCGGAGATCTCACGGGTTATATTTAGTCTTAGGAGAGCCCTTTGGAGCTGATCAACACTTAGATGTCCACCTTTAGCAATAAACACTGTCGCTGACCTGCTACTGGAAATCATGATGAATACTCTGGGTTTATTCAACTGAAACCCATTAGAGCATACTGCAGAGGCCCTTTTATGTTAACACCATCTGTTTTCATACTTTTTGCTGGACGTGGAGTCAAAGATGTTTTAAATAGCTCGAATATAAGGCTTTAGCTGACAGGGAGGATGGAACGACAGGTGGACTGAAAAAGAGATTGGTAGCCGCAGATGTCACACGCTTTTATGATGCTGCCAAAAGTGAGAGCCTATGAGATAGTGGACAACATACTGAAGTTCACTGTAGTTTATTGGAATACCATGAAAAGAGTATCTGAGCAATGACATACACATATACAGAACTGGCATGCATTTAAAGGGATACCTTGACATTAGCAATATGTATTCACTTTCTCGCTGAGACGTACATGAGTAAACAGATACCAGTCTCATGTACTGTAAATATGTAGGCAAGGCAAGGTTTATTTATATAGCACCATTCATACACAAGGCAATTCAGTGCTGTACAGAGGATTTTAAAATCACAGAAAAGCAATATATTAAGACATTGAAATAGAAAACGAAGAAAGATATAGATATAGATAAGATATATATGAGAAATTTAGAGAACACCGCAGTACACAATAGTGTTTTCAGGCCTGACTTAAGTAAAGTGACTGTGAGAAGACCTCAGGTATACAGGTGAGCATTGGACCTGACCCTGGGTACACACAGTAGGCCTGATCTCAGGGGTCTGGATGCTTTGTAGCTGTTGCCTCTAGCCAGTTAGCTTAGCTTAGCAATAGACTGAGAGAAAGTAGACCCTAGTAGCCTGGTTCTTGCAAACAAAACAACAAACTAATTTTAGGTTTAGCAGTTAGAGTTTGAGCAGCACGCTCAGTCATTTTTGGGATTTGTAAAGCCTTGATAAGTACTATGTACTATCAAGGTACTAGTACTATGGCCAATGTCCTTTGCTCTAACCTAGCATGCACTTCAGTGCTGTGAAGTGACAAATGATTATATGGCAGTCAGAATGTGCCAAATATTTATATCCTGTTCTTTGATAGTGTCATAAAAAGTGTGTGTTGATTTTGCATTTTTTGCAAAGTAAATACTACCTATATGATCACATCCGTACTTTGGACAGGGCCAGGCTAACAGTTTTCTTTTAAATCTATTGTGCTTGCACATATATTTTATAATTTTCTCCTCCATTTCAGGACTACATCTCTCAGGGAAAGAATGCCTCTGAGAGCATGCCTTCTCCAAGTGTTTTCCAGGACCCCTTCTTCTTGGTGGAAACCATGTGTATATGCTGGTTCTCCTTTGAGCTCATGATGCGATTCGCTTGCTGTCCTAGCAAAATGCAGTTCTTCAAGGATGTCATGAACATCATCGATTTTAGTGCCATCTTACCATATTTTGTCACCCTGGGAACAGAGTTGGCCAAGAACAACGATGCCTCTCCGGCCACATCCTTGGCCATCATCAGAGTCATCAGGCTGGTGAGGGTCTTCAGGATCTTTAAGCTGTCTCGTCACTCCAAGGGTCTCCAGATCCTTGGTCAGACGCTGAGGGCCAGCATGCGTGAGCTGGGCCTGCTCATCTTCTTCCTGTTTATTGGCGTCATCCTTTTCTCCAGTGCTGTCTATTTCGCTGAAGCTGACCACAACAGAACGGTGTTCGTCAGTATACCACACGGCTTCTGGTGGGCGGTTGTCACCATGACCACGGTGGGCTACGGTGACATGTATCCTGCAACAGTATGGGGCAAGATGGTGGGATCAATGTGTGCCATTGCAGGCGTCCTGACCATCTCACTGCCCGTGCCTGTCATAGTATCCAATTTCAGCTATTTCTACCATCGGGAGACTGAATGTGAGAATGAAACGGTGTACACTCATGTCAAGACAAGTCTCTGGGAGGACGAAGAGTCTGAAGGGGAGGAAACAGAAGAAGACGACAGGGATCATGAGGGAGATTATTATGCTATTGAAGGCATCTGCAACCCTCTGAATGGGACTCTGCTTGGTGGACTGTGCACAGGACAGAGCGCAGAAAGCAGAGAAGGGAATATGTACCCGAGGGAGCTGCTGGTTACTCAGGTTTGATATGTTTGAAAAAGAGTGGATACAAAAAAAAATCAGGTTTCTATGGTCCCGGAGAAAACAAAACATTACTGTTATCAGCCTAACACCAATATACCTCCTGATAACCTTACTCATTTATAGTTATTTATTGCAGTATATGCAGGTCAAATGTCATTGAAAAGCAACTTTTTCCATGACGTAGCTTCAACAAAACAAATTCTCAGGGTCATGATGTGAATGTAATATATTTATTGATGCGATCAGCTTGTGTTTGAAATGAAACTCTGATGTCTTAGCAATTACACTTAAAAGTTTGAAGTGGAAGCAGATAGATTAATGGCAACACAGATATCACTCCTCATCAGAACTCAACCAGTAGAGCTGTCACTGTGGACAGATTGAGAACTCTTGTAATCCAACTCCACATTCTCAACATTCTTCTGTAAGCAAAGTTCACATTTGTGTAGTTTGGGCTTATGTTGCCTGAAGTGTCTGACATGACCTTTGCAGGACTGTAGCTTTAAAGACACGCTGTTATAGTATTTGTGTGTTGAAGAGGGTCGTTTAAACGCTGTGGCAACTTTTAGTTCTATATTTATCTGCTTAATTATGCACTGTTTGTAATAAAGATTCTATTTTATTAATTTTCTTACAAATAGCAGTGTTGTCTGTGATTGTGGTTAGCACTGTCACCTCAATAGAGAGAAGCTTCCTGGTTCGATCCTGTTGGTCCAGGTGGTGCCTCTCAGCCACCCCCCCCCCCCCCCATGACCCCTAAATAGGACAACGAAATCGGATGGAGGGATGGATCTGTGATTGCATAGGTAATTTTTTGGAGAAAATATTTTTCCATAATTTCTCCAATATTTAATTAAAAATACCTATAAATAACCTTTTTTTAAATCGTTGTTAGGACAGATACTGGCATATAGGTATTTAAAAACATAAAAACACAATTACATTTCACTGCAGAGGCAGGACTTCACTTTCCTCTGTGGCAGACTGAGATTGTGTTTCACTTTTGTTTGCTTGTGATTGACCTTTTCAGCAGCCACTAAGCTGCTGTAAGCTGTACCTTCCAGTAATGCTGTTCTCAGTTTCACTGGAACACATAGCATCACAGTGATGGGCCATGGAAGGTATGAAAAAAATGCAACGGTGATAAAAACACTTCAGAAATGTCTTTTAGTTTGACTTACTGATGTTTTATAAGCAGTAAAAGCAGAATAAATTATCATTGTTATTATTTTTTAAGTGCTGGTTGGAAGAGATCAGCTAAAGATGAAATGATATTGTGCTGAGAGAAAATAAACAAACAAACAAAAAATGAATTTTATGATTTTTATCATTATGTTTATCAGATGGCTTTAGTTACTTTTAAATGAAGGTTTTTGCTTAAAAAGACATGGGAAACTAAATTATGCTATCATTGATAATAATTTAAACAACTGAAATAAATCCATTCTGCACTTTATTTTAGCAAATTATTACAAATCAAACAATCAATTAATACTTTGTTAATAACTATGTTTACTGCACAAACATTATTGTAAGTCTGGTCTTCCAAATGACAAGTTTTATTAGACAACTGAAACCCAGTAAGTGGTGCAAAGAATTTGACCTACTTTCTGCTATTATTGTTTTGTCCACTAGAGGGTACTCCTGCTCTCATAACACCCAACAACCTGAGCAAGAAAAGCTGTGTTGAGTGGTCAGAATATATTTTTTTTTCTTATTTGGTAAATACATCCTCCCTTGTTTATAACATGCATTGACTCAGACAAACAGAAGTGATGTTTATAAATCGTTTATTTTCATTCAGAATTTCTCTCCTTGAGTCATGCAAACAGCTCACCAGACTTTCCAGGCACATCTGGTTTTATAGAAACATCAACACACTGTTGTAACATCAGTCTTTCTCAGATGGCAAACATTCACCATAAAATCTCCAAAATGTTTTTTTAAATAGTTATTAACACACACAATAAATAAATAACTTAGAAATCATAAGGCTAAGACAAAAATCAAGTGTTTAAAGGCATACCAGCTTCTGCTTTCTTACTTGTCCACTGAAAACTGAGGACTGACCATTGAATTTAGTCCCATTCCAAAAAGGTCATCCGAGTCCACATTGAAAGTTCTCTGATTGTTCGGTGGTTGCTCTGACACAACCTCTACAGTCAAAGTGTTCCTAAGTGGCAGGAATCTAGTGAAGGGGACTGTGAGTTGATCTGGAGAATGTCTGGATGCCAGCGACACAGGAAATCCATAGTGCGAGGACAGGAAGCGGGTGTATCCGTCAGCTAGCAGCAGTTCTCTGAAGGTGCAGTCAGCCTCTGAGTAGTCACTCTGAAAGAGACAAAAAACAAAAGCGTCATGAGGATGAAGCTGATATTTTAGACTTGAGGAAGTCATCTCAGAGCTTACCTGCCCTCTCAGGTGACCTCTGCTGTCCACACAGAGAAACAGGGATGAAGATTGCCCCTTGATGATGATGTGTCCTGGTTTAACCGACTTTAACTGCAACACACCTGGAGACACAAATAGATTCTTTGTAAACTGGGCTTGAGCTTGGTACATCAGATCTATTTCTGTAGATTTATCCCTGTGATAATTACTGTAAGCAGTCTGAGCTTCGTTTCCTGTCACTCTCCCATCCAGGGTCATCTGCAGGTACATCCCACGTCTGTGGTTATCTGCAAGAAAAAGCAATGGTATCAGCAATCAAGAATCATCTCATCAGCACCTCTAAAATGTTCGAAAAGTATTTAAATACCTGTGTAGAGATGCACCTCTCTGACTTGGTTGTCAAAGGACAAAACAGGATTGGAGTCAGGGAGATAAAATGATACAGAGAGAGGAAGGAGGGTGATGAAGAGTAAAGATATGAGGTAAGAAAAGGGGGCATTTGTAAACAAAAACATTTGGAAAACAAATCTAAAAAAAAGATAATTAAGAATTAAATATAAATAAATAGTTTAATAAACATAAAAAATAATAAATAATGAATAGAAATTATGCCACTGTACAAGCAGGTTCTAAACAGGAGCAGGTTTTGCGCTCTTATAAAGTGGTGAGGAAGAAGGAGGTTCTGAGAGTAAGCATGAGTCAGACATTTCTACATAATTAAACTGCGATTGAATGCTTGTGTCCTCACACTATGTATGGGCTTCTCGTTGCCGTTTACATTAAGAGTTGCTTGTAAAATCGAGCTTCTGACTCCCACAAGTTCAGGTGGGTTGAAGTGTTTTTGAGCCAACTGCTGCATAAACCACTGATTTCACTGTTTAACTACTGAACAGAATTATTAAAGGACCTTTGAATACACTTTAGTTAGATTGTAATTCAATCAAACTGTATTTATTACACTGTTTTGTTTAAATTGAGATAGCAGTCATTAAATTTTGTTAAGTGTGCACGAGGTACCTTACAGTAAGCCGGCATGCTTTCCCATTCATCCGTCCACTTCCAATATATACACATTTCACAACTGCAAAGAAGACGCGACAAACACACATATCTGTCTGCGTCATCTGAATAAACAATGACAGAAACAATTACCGGTGCAAGTGACGGAAACTGTTTTGAGTTTTATGATGTTTATGTTACTTTGATATGTGAAAGAGAGAGAGAAAGAAGGAATGGGTGGGTGTTAAGCAGAAGCAGGAGAAGTGTTTACAGGACTGCAGCTGTGCAGGCATCACAGAGAGGCTGCACGTCACAAGGTGCAACACTGGGAAACTTTCTCCATAGTTGCAGCATATCTATCTATCTATCTATCTATCTATCTATCTATCTATCTATCTATCTATCTATCTATCTATCTATCTATCTATCTATCTATCTATCTATCTATCTATCTATCTATCTGTTGGATGTTATGTTTCATTTTTAAATTAAGGTTAGAGGTTAGTTAGAAATCTTCCATTCATTCATTACCTGTCTGGGGTACAAACACCTACAACTACTATTTATAACCTCCAGCATGGCCAGGAAGCACTGGGGTTCCCTCTTCCTGTTTTGGCTCCACTCCAGTCCTGCAGTGCTCTTTGCACGTTAACTCTGAGAAAAAAATCCTGCAATTACAAGATTATGTACATTCCTTGATTGTGATGTAGGCATGACGAAGGCCTGCACTTTATTTTAAATATTACATTTATACATCTCAGGATGTTTTGTGAGGCTTGTTTGCTTTCTCCATCTATATAAAGTGCAGTTAATTGTGTGTCTCACTTCATTACACCAACACTGCTATTTTGACCCCAAATGCGAAAGAAAAAATATATCACCTTTAAGCTCCAATAGTGTTAAATGCTTATTTGCTTATCTCTCCATATGTAACGCATTCAAGCTGCCACAAAAGCTGACAGACGGACTCCTGCAGCCACTCACCTGTGAAATTTTGTGACCGCTCAGTGAGACAGGGGAAACTGCACAATAACTCCTTCAGCAGCGTGTTTACAGGTATGTTTTTTAATTACAGCTTTTACAATCATTATCATTATTGTTATCATATTATATTCAATTATCATAACTACTCTCCAATAATATGAATTTAAATCATAACACAATTATTTTTTTTTTCTCAAAATGTACACATACAAGTAGCATATCTGAAATGTCCATAATTTAAAACATATTTTCTTTGTCAACCTAAAATGAAATTACAGTCAGTCTTAAAACTAAGTATGAAATGAACATACAGTTTAATACACACACATACGTACTGTACATACATACATACAATAGCAGTTATCATAAAAAAAATGATAAAAATAAAATACACACATTTTACAAAGTCCTGACCCAAGCTTTCACATCATTAGATGATTGATATCATGACGTTCACTCTAAAATGGTTGATTTTGGCATGCATATTAACACAAATGCTCTCTAACTAAACTCCTTTCTTTCATAGTTTGAACAGGATTTGATCATAAAGCACTTTGCTCATTGTCTCATTGTCCGTCCTATTCACATTTGTGCATCTCCTTCTCTGTTATGGCTTAAGAACATACATTTCAGATCCTCTCCTGGGACCTTCCCCTCTCCTCAGACCTCTACTGTGTTGTGATGTCACTATAGGCAGAGTATGTTCTATCATCGGTCTAAATCATAGTCTGATTAACGCAAAGGATGTGCGGTGTGCCGGGCTCTCCTCTGTCTGAACGGGAATGCATTTTTTCCAGTTTAAAAACTATAAATTCATTGTGTCAATATTGCCATCTCTCACACTCAGAAAAACAGAAGATGAATTCACAATAGGCAATGGTCACTTTCTACAGGCCACTTTCTACAGAATCAAACAGCATCATGCCACAACTATGGATCAAGATGGAGAGAGAGAGAGAGAGAGAGAGAAAGAGAGAGAGAGAGAAACTGATGGGTAAACAGGCATTCACTCATATTGTGTTATCTTTTCAGAAATCATTCACTCAGTGTCTTTGATTTTTTTTTCCCGAGACGAATGGCTCGAATATCGTTGGTCATCTTCTAGTGTCCATTTTTTTTTGTTTTTCTTCTTGAGTTTTTTTTTTTCTTCAAAAATGTGTTTTTGTTCCTTGGATGGGATGGAGGTGGGTGTTCTACAAAAAAATGAAGGGAAAAAACACACACAAAGGAGTTTAGTAGCTCCCGCTGAGATGATACGATTGATCTGATGTTCACACAGGCTATTATTAGCTGGTCGTCAGTGAGGGTGATTTTCTCACCTGGTGTGCTTATCGTTTAGCAGGAATATGTTCTCACAGACCCCGACTCTCCTCTTGCACCAGAGTTTGCTGACAGAAAGAAAACGCAATTATTAAATATATGTCAAAATATGGAAACATTAAATAAATAAGGAAAAAATACATGAATTATGGAGGCAACTGTCTACAGTTGTATTTGTATAAATATAAAGCACCAGGTTTAGGTTTTAAATTTTTTAATTGTTCCAAAAAAAGACAGCTCTACCTTTGTGTAATAAATAACTAAGCTAAGCAGATTGGCCATATTTATTCCCATCTGTTGAAACTGGAGGTGATGTAAGAGTGTTCCTGAAAGCACCACTTTGTGTTTCACGTGAATGTCATCAGTATGACTCAGTACGGAACTGTTTACTGAAGGGTTCAAGGAATTTCCTGGATTTCTTCAAGCTAACATCAGGCTACAGGAAGTTTTTTTTAATGTAACAAGCTAAAAATGTTTATTTTTTTTCTTTCACAAATGTGTAAACATGAACAGACCACTGTAAAATGATCCTGGCAGTGCTGCTTTCACTCCTCACCTTCGCTCTGGACTTTTCTCAGGGTGACAGAGGGGGTGGAGATGGCGGAGGCACGGAAGTTGGCAGGTAACGTTTCTGAGGAGTCCGAGGTCACGCCGCGGAGGTCCTTCTCCCTAAACATCTTCCGCCATGATGGCGACCGTGTAAATGTTTTTGTGCCGTCCTGCAGAGACAGTGAAATAATTCCAGTCATTAAAAATAAACAGCACTCAGATCAGAGGCTATCTAATTCAGGGTCGTATTCATTATGCATTGGCGGGTTTTAACATGGTATTTGATGAAGCAGGATTTGTTGTGACAATGTTTCACAGTTGCACAGTTTTTAGCTGTACACACTGTAACTAAGCAATTAGCACCCGTGTAAACACAGCTGAAGCACTTTGGCATGCCAATAATTTGTTAGCAGTGCTACATGCTCTGAGGCCATACTGTAAAGGCATCCTTTTTAACGAGAAGCAAAAGAAGGCGATTCATTTATCATGACATATTTAAAATTTAAAATCAAATATAATAGTCTTTCTCTGTGTGATTACATTCAACACACACTCTGATATGCTGGCAGCATTTAGATTGATTTTCAGCTGACAGTCTGGTTTGTCGTACCTCATCTGGCCTCCTCTCTGTTCCCATGGAGATGAGACTATTGTACTCCTTCTCTAGGATCTGTCTCGCCTGAGAAAGACAGACATAGACAAACAAGTTAAAAATGTAGTTTTTTTTAGGTTGGCGGATATATTGTTTTTGTCATTTCAGTGCGGAGTACCTGTGTGTTTTGATTTGGTATCTGAAGAAGGAGGGCCAAGTCAGTGTAGTCAAAGGTGTCGTCTAGTGCCAGGAGGGCCCCGTGGACCCCGCTTTCTAATAAGTTGTCAGCAAATTCTTTTAGACCAATAGACTGCACCCAACACATCACACGCTCGTTGGACCACACCATCACATCTGAAGAGACGGAGAGTTTAAAGAGTGAGTGAACGCTTTGGGATCACACCTGAAGAGGTGATAATCTGCACAACTCACCTTGATTCTGATGTTGACTCTCATCTCTCCTCCTCTCCAGCTCCTTCCTGTCATAGTTCAGGCGCTTCAAGCACATGATGCCGTAGTGAAGACTCACCCTGTAGGTGACAAAGACACATTTAGCTTTTTGAAAAATTCAAAGTGCATATATGATAAGGAGATATGGAGGGACCTGTGGAAACTGTCCACCATCTTCAGTTGGCCCCGCAGTTCTTTCTTGGTGAGGTGGTCGAGCATGCGGGCATCTACAAGGGACTCCATGAAGTAGGAGCGATACTGGGGCAGACCCAGGCTGGGCAGCCACTCGTTTCCCACCCACTCGTGGTTCATGTCTCCGTAGGCCAAGATCTGCAGGACAGAGGAGGAGGTACAGATGAACACTGTATAGTAATTTTTTTTTCAGTCAAAACCATCATCCTCTGCAAATAGAGCAAGACAGATGAGGTGCTGAATAAGGAATCTAAGGAAAGCACACAGTCCCTCTGCCTTCAGATTTCCTCCAAATGCTTCTGCTTACAATGTGCTCTATATACACTGCTGTATTGTATACACACTTCTGGCTGCACAAGAACCATGCAAAACATCTGGTCACACATCACTGGTAACAGGAAACAGACAAAAATAGGAAAGACAAGCAACCTCAGAAACTCACCTGATCCCAGCTGAATTCCTTCTGCTCCTTATGGTCCATGTAGAGGAGAGAGTAAAAAAGAGTAGGGACACAGAGTTGCAGAGAGGGGGAAAAATCACCAGGCAGAGCGTGTTTTTTATGTGTGTGTGTTGTGGTGGATCAGTGTCAGGGCAGAATGGAGGGGGAGAGGCAGACAGTGAAGGCAGAAAGAGGAAAAGCTTTGTTAGTTGAGTGAAAATTAGTTGGAAAAATCACTACGTCAAAACAGATTTTCAGGGAATAGCAAGGGGAAGGTGTAGCCAAACAAGCCTAATCAGAGACAAAGAAAATGAAAGAAGATTATCAATGTGGTGCTCATTTTGGTCATTATCTCTTAATAAAATAAAGCAAAAATAAACAAATAAAGTGGCAGATTCTCTTTAAATGTGACATATAATATAATATCAGATCTTACTGGTTTGGTAGCTGCAGTGAGTGACTCCATCTCAGCATGTGTCATCCATATATTACTGGTCGACTGTAACAAC
This sequence comes from Parambassis ranga, assembly GCF_900634625.1. Taxonomy (NCBI): domain Eukaryota; kingdom Metazoa; phylum Chordata; class Actinopteri; family Ambassidae; genus Parambassis; species Parambassis ranga. The sequence continues at coordinate 11,524,121 of NC_041039.1, read as the reverse complement.
AATCAAAGGATGAGTCTTCCTGATTGACTGTATAAATGTGTTAATGGCCATATGTGCATGCATGGTTCACTGAGCCTTACAGAGCGGGTGCTAGCAGGTGCAGACGGACTGGTGAGGGAGACCATCTCCTGGATGGCCAGGCGAAGCTTGAGCCTGTGCAGAGGGTTGCTGATGCCAATCTCTCTCTGGATCTCAGTGTCCGACAGGTTGGCCATGATGGCGCCGCTCTTCACGTTGGCGCGACAAGCTGCCACATACCAAGCTGGCATCCCGACCCACAGCTGCAGAAACGCAAATAGGTACATTTGAGATTCTCTAGTTGGCTTCATTTTCACATAACTGCGAGTGCTTCCAACTATTTCAGTTATATCAGAAAACACTTAAACTGGACTGAAATGACCATACAATTCTCATCAGGGTGACATGCGTCATGGCAACCGTAACATACCTCGAGCCATGTAACAACAGTCGGGCCATCCCACGAGGCAAACGGCAGACCCTGACGACAGGCTTCCTCTAACAAGTCGTGTCTGGCAAGGAGAGTGGAAAGCACAAGTTTGACAGAGATTAATTTCTTCATATCTCACCTTACCACTGTCTCCTTTTATAAATAGAAAATCACACACTCTTGTGATGTTAAACGCCAAGACGTTCTGTGCCTTGCAGCAACACAAGGGCATGCAAAATATGTGGAAAGATGCAACTCACTTCTTTTTGCTGCGGCGATCTTTCTCAACTGTTCCAGTCCCAAGTTTAGCCAGACCTAACGGGTCAGCTGAACCCAGGTCATCAGAGGGAGTGGAGGCTGTAATGATTGGTTAGAAATAATTAATGCAAAGTAATAAATCAGCTCTTCACAAAAGTTTCAATGAGTAGTTTCTAATCTGTTAACAGACCCAAAGAGGCAGATTCGCGTCCAGGTGCACCGATTCTTCCCTTTTCTTTTTTGCCAAAAAGGCGCCCAATGGATGACTTGATGCTTTTCTTTTTGCTGGCTTTGTGAAGGGAGTCCTGGCTAGCTGTAGTGGCACCATCGGCAGAGAGACTACAATAACAACAATGATGAATCAACAGCATTTCAGGAACAGTTTTTGAGCAATATAAGCTGTTTTTAAGACTTAGCACATCCGAGAGAGTACCTGCGAAATTCACGGTGGTCATCAAGCCCTGCTCCTGGGTGTGTGTGTGTCATTCGGTCCAATCTTAGAGCTCGAGGAACAGGCGGAGGGGTGGAGTCGATCAGTGCGAGTGCTCTGCATTCCTCACCCTCTTTGCTATTCTGCAGTGTTGAAAAAATAACAACAGATTTACAAAGTGCAGCTCAGCTGGACTTAACCTCACGGTGTGCATTGGCGTCGACAAAGCACCTGTCTATCATTCTCCCTGGCAGGTGAATGTGGCAGACGGGGTGTGGAATGTCCAGAACTGGGTGGTGAGGGAGATGCTAATGTGGACGAAGTGATGGAAGGAGTCATGTAGCCCCTCCCGACACTGTCCCGTCCGCCCAGTGAGGAGGGTGGAAGAGGTGAGGCATCGAGGGCCACGCTGCTGACCCGACTCTCGATCTCTTCTGCCCTCAGCTCTGTGCTCTCCTTTTCTTCTTGAATCAGCCTGAGAGAAGATGACTCACATCATTTCTCCTTTTCAGCAGGATCTAACACAAAACACAGATCGTATAAAACTTACTTTATTTCCTTGTTAATGGCCTCCAGTTGCTCCTGCAGCATGATGGCCAGAGTCTGTACGTCCGTCTGTCCACTTGGAGAGAGGAGCTCCGACCCAAACAGAGTCTCCCTGTCATCTTCATCATCAGAGCAGCCTCCCTCCACACCACCTTCAAAGCCAGGAGCCAGCATAGAGCCGCTGTCCCACTCGCCATACTAGAAGGAGAAATGGTGGAAAACCTTCAGAAATTTCGGACAAATCGGTGTTAAATCCATCAATATGATCAGCCTGATGTCAGCACCTTGCCACCATCATCTCTAGGCCCCCACCGGCCACGGTGTGCCCGCCTCACCACCACCCCACTTGAGGAGTTGCCGTAGCCAGCTGGGAGTGAGCCACTACCCTGAGGGTACCGCAGCTCTGAGGCGCTGCCTGGAAGAGATCTTCTAAAGAGGGTTGATGGAAGGGAGCTCACGCTGCCCGCCCTATAATGAGATCCAAAAATTCATTTGTTATGCCACAGTACTTAAAAATAACACTTGCTGGGTGAGAAATCACAGCATTGTTACACAGACAGGGTTTTTTGTAAGTTAAATAGTTGCGTCCTCATGAATAAAGCAGTATTTGTATATTTGTCAGCCAGACCCTCCAAGGCACAGTATGAATAATTACTTTAGAAAACAGATTTTATTGGAAGTTCTTTAAACAAGAAGGGCCAGTTTACATATCATATCCCTTGGGAGAATTTGTTTTATTTGGCAATTCATTAAATGCATTACATAAATATAATCCTGTACCTGGAATACGAAGAGCCTGGCCTGCCTCTCAGCTGATCCAGCTCCAGTTGGATTCGCTCCAGCTCAGCAAGAAGCTGCTCCTGAAATATAAAGGGCAAAAAAAGTTGAATATTAAAGGAAGAAAAAAATCACCCCTTATAAAAGAAAAGACCACAGGTGAGACTCGGTATATACCTTGTTAGCAAGAAGATCATCTTGGATTTTCTTCATGTTGGACAGTTCCTCAGAGAGAGCATTCTACCAGAGCAAAAGAATGAACATATATTTTAATTTCTTCATTTTATTTACACTTAAAGTACAACCTTCCAAGGTTTCTCATTACCTTCTCTTCTAGTGCTGCCATCCTCTCCTTCAGGTGGAGCTGCAGCCTCTCATTGGACTCAGACAGAAGCTTGTCCACTGTGTCTGAGAGGCGTTTGTTGTGTTCATCGTTCATCTTCTCCCTCTGCCTCGCCTAAAATGAAGGTAGTGTTAGGGAGGTAGACAAGAAATGTTTTCTACTACAAAAGCAGCTAAATAGATCATTCATGCTACCCTCTGCAGCTCTTGGTTCTTCTCCTCAAGCTGGGCTTCCATTTGCCGCAGTCGCTCCTCGAAGTTCCCATGGCGCTCCTCCGCCTGGTAACAGAGAAAAAAATGATAGAAAGGACGCTAAAAAGAGGATATCTGTTGTCTGAGTTGCTAAATAGCACAGGGGTTATTCAGTTGTTAGGGTGCAGTTTATGATTGCCCTCAATTCAAAGTACCTTGTTAAGAGCAGCCACTCTTTGTGCAAGCTGGGCCTCGATCTCAGGCAAGGTCTCTGCCCTCTGTAGGGTCTGCTGGAGCTTCTGCTTAGCCTCATCCAGTCGTTCCTGTAGCTGCCTGTTCTTTTCTTCACTCTAAAAACAAATAATTATGAGCTCTGCGGCTAAAAGATTGTGCTCCACATCCATTTTTGTAAACACTATCATAAAACACTGTGGTTTTATTACAACCATAGTTGGATACTGCAAACTTTACCTGTCTGTACAGGGACTCCTTGCTGGCCAGCTCATTTTCCAGCTTGTCTTTGATATCATGGAGAGAAGTCGCCTCCCTCTGGGCACTGAGGTACCTGCATGCAACACAATGAATATAAGATCACTACGTAAGTACTCCAAATAACATAACATATGTGAGTATCTGAGACTAATTAAGACATTTTGATTATAAGAATCTGAGAAAACATTTGTATCCACCTTTTGCTATCCACATACAGCTGCATTGCTACTAAAATACAATGCAAATGTCATTATATATGACTGTAATAAAAAAGTGTAAGCACATGTTGGCAACACATTGCCACCTAACAGGTGAAACATATGGTCATTCACCCATGTGCATTGCACTGATACAAAGAAAAAAACAAACAGTCCTTAAATAGAACTAAAAACAGAGCGAAGGTTACCTCCGCTCTAGTGTTGTAATTCTTTCTTCCATGTCTTCTCTTTGGCAAAGAGCCTGAAGAAGGAAAACATGATGTACAGTTAAAGCTGTCATGAAGTCTATTTATGAATATACACGTCTTATATAACAATATCAGCAACAGTCATTTGTATAGGTGTTTAATCCCCTACTTTAATACTAACTAATAATACTACATAACCCCACTGTGTTCAAATATATTTGGAACTCTACGAGCTGAGACAGCTCAGGGGCCTTGGCCAGGAAGAGAGAGATTGGCCCAACAGACCTCTTTCACTTCCCTTTGGAGCTTCTGATTGGCCTCCTCTGACTTCGTCACCTCCCTCCTGGCGGCGGCAAGCTGTTCCTCTATTTCCCCAACCTGACGTGACACCACAAAGAGATGACACAGATTGAACCTGCATGAGTCGCTGTTAACTTTAAGAGCACCGAGTGCAAATAGACATGACAGTGATTGATTACAAATGTCTGTCTGGTCAATACGTGAAAAAAAAAAAACACCACTGACATGTGCTAACTCTTTTTCTTTAGTCCATTGATCTTCTCCTCAGACAGTTTATAGAGCATTTTCTTTGCAATTAGTCATCTTTATCTAAATAATTTTGACCTATTACACAACGCTTTGTCGCACAGTGATAAACACAACATCGTCATTCCTACGGCGTCTCATTGCCTGCTGTACACTACAGGATAATTATAGCTTTTTAAAGCAGGTGCAATAGTGTAACCAGCCACAAGAGGGAAGAGGGTGACCGGTGGAATTTCTGGCTCTCAGGATATACAGTGTAGAAGCCAGCAAAAATATTTAAAATATTTATATTCTGATTCTTGACTATTTAAATTATGACATTTTTTAATCAATATTTGTTATGTGGAGGTGTTTCTCATTTAGTATGCATGTAAGGCTCACCTGTCGGCACATGAGGGCCAGCCTCTCCCTCAGCTGAGAGAGTTCAGCCCTCTGTCGCTCTATCTCTCCCTCTCTCTGTCTGTCGAGCTCCCCATCCTCAAGGCCAGAGGAGGGGCCGTTGGGAAGTCGCTGGAATGATGACAATATAACAAAAGAAGTAAAAAAGAAAAAAAAGGGGGAGTGATAAAAAGAGACAATCAGTTAGAATCTGTTGTTGCTGCGACTAAATAGTTCAAATCACACTGACACACCATGGTACCCAATTATCTACTTTTCTACTAACTGTCTGGACGCTAACACACACACAAAAACAACTGGAACCAACATGCATAAAACCCTCCCTTACATCTTTCCCGCCGTCCACCCCTTGTTGACGTCTTTTAATTTGGTCTCTTAAAGAGATTACCTGCAAAGAGGGAGACAAAATGGGCAAACAAGATAACAAAAATTAATGTTTTATTCACACTGAGGCAGATGAAGAATCATCAGATGCAATTCACTGCTGTTACCTCTTGAGAAGATGCTGCAAGTTGATCCTCTAACATGGACACCCTCTCGAGGGCCACACGGAGCCTCTCTCGAACCTGCAGCATGAGACACAATTGAATTATAGTCAACCAACACCACTGACTAAACTTGCAGAGCTCATGTGGTGTGATCCATTGTTCATAGCTGCTTTTTTGAACCCACCTTCTCATCCAGGGCCTTGTGGTGCTCAAATAGGGATTTGAGGGCCTTGAGGACTTCTACCTCACTGGAGACACCAGCAGGGGACTGGGCTTGTCTCTTCACCACCGTCATCCTCAAACTGCGCTCGTGGCGAGACACTAGACACTCCAGGTGTTCCAGCAACAGCTGTGGGATTGAGTGAGGGGGAGCAGATGGGGAGGTGACAGGAGGAAACCGAAAGAGGTAAGAAAGGCAGTTTGAAGGATGGGGACATAGAAGAGGAGGAAGCAGACGGCGCAGAATTAAGAAGAGGATAGAAAATAGACAGAGAGGCAGAGGAGTGAAGGGTTTTAAGAGCAAAAAGGAGACGAAATTAGGTGGTGAGAAGCGTCCCAGGCAGAAAAAAAGGGACAGTGAGTGAGTGGAAGAGATAAGGAAAACAGATACAGACAGAAAAGGGAGTCATGAAGAGAGGGAGAAAAAAACAGAAGCAAATGAAACAGTGTCACACCCACACAACCACAATGGGTGAGGAAGATAACACAGAGGCTGCTACAGTGCTAATAAGCAAAATGGCCGCTAAACATCTTACACGTGTGTTGTTTCTCTCCGCCTTGAGCTCAGCAATCTCCTCCTCCCTCTCTAGAAGCTGCTCCCGGCAAACGTTCAGTTCTTTAGTCAACACAGCAAACTCCTGTGGAACACACAAGCTGCGTTCAGGGGCAAGAAAACAAACTGTTTAAATGCACATGCAGCCATTTAGTTTGCAATAAGAGTTAAAAGGAATAAATAATAATACAGACAAAGGCATCTGTGAATTCTTTTTGTTTGGATGCTCTAAGCACACACACACACGCAGCAAATGCACACACAACACTAAATACATAATAACCAAAGGCTTCCGGAAACACCTGAGACCAGAACATGATGAAAACCTACATAATAACAACGTAAATCACTGACACAGTTTCCAGCACAACTCTCTCTTGCTCATCCTCCTCTGTGAACTTGCACTCATGGATGGATTACATCACACTATTACACAATGGCTCAGCACTGGAATGCACAAGAGAGACCCCAAAAACAAAGCATTGATATGTCATTTACAGCACCGCTGGGAATCCATTTGCAAGTCTAGCATGAGGTAGGAGAGCAGGGCTTACATGATTTACCTAGAAAACAAATAACATGCAGAACTCATAGAATTCATGGTCAATGACTACTTTATGTCCCCATGAAGCACAAAAAGGGTTGAGCTCAGTTTATGAGAATAATGTTCAGAGAATACTTGCTTTATGATTCAAAAATAGTATAAAGTATAGACACATGAAGTGGATCTGTGTTAGTAAGAGGAGGAAGACAGAAAAAGACACAGAGAGAGAGAGATCTATGCAGATGGTGACACAGTGGGCTCATTGGCTCCTGGCCTTATGGGATTGTTTCTTGTTTGGATAGGGGTCAGCTTCTCAGTTGGCTTACCTTGTCCCCTTGTTGTTTCTTTTCTATTTCATCTCACTCTATCTCTATAGGCTGTGGTCTCCATTCAAAATGAATTTGCAGCTCTATGGCATACCTTTTCAGGAACAAGCACAATAGTGAAGCTCACAGTTTTATGACACTGCATCAGGGGTGTTCAACGAAAATAATATTTTTTTTATTCTAATATTTTTAACAACTGCATTATTGTCTAATATAGAAATGATCCGAGAGGCAAAATATATACTTTTACTCTGCTCTGTTTTGACATGAACTGCTTTACCTTGGGTTTGATTGTACAAATGTCTTTCTTGTCTCTGTTGCGACACAGCATGACATGAGTGAAAAAGATAACAGACTGATCTGCAAGTCAGCAAAACAGGTAGCTCACTGTGTCACAGTTGCGAGTGAGTGAGTGAGTGAGTGAGTGAGTGAGTGAGTGAGTCAAAACCAAAGTACAACTATTTAAAATTCCGATGAATACTGCAGAAAAACAGTCATCGCCCTTGTTTTTAGCTTATTAGCACAAATTTGAATGGCAACACTAACTAAATACAGGCATTATATCATGTTATTCACTGTCTATTGCAGATATTCATCTTCAAATTTACATGAATAAGAAGCCAGAATAAGGGAATATTATTTAACATGGAAATGATCACTTATTGTTGCTCTGGAGGTACTAATCAATTCTTGTTAGTTATTATTTTGTCATTTGTGTATATTCTATGTGATACTGACTGCATGTGTCAAGCCAGAGATCACAAATCTCAAAGCAAAACAGGTGCAAAGGAATCTGACTGAGTCCTATTTAGTTAATTTGCACTGACATAAACTGGAGGTTGGAGAAAATGGGTTATAGGTTCTGACAGTGCTGTAAAAGCAGTCAGAACTGAGGGTTTGTGCAACAGAAGACAATACTCAAGAAAATCATCACTCATAAAATCTTTAAATTCTACTTAATACTAAGAAGAAATTCTACCCAGAAAATGGTATAATTTCTACAAAATGAAGTATCCATTTAGGTTTAGCTGAAGCCATTAACAAATATTGTCTACCAGTGTCATTAATCTTCCACTAACTATGGTCAAGAAACATAATAAAACCTGATTACACAATGAGGGGGAAATTGCAGAAGCAACTTAGCACAGACAGCCAGAAGACGATAGGAGCATAAATCCACTGCACAACATTAGTGAGGGAAACTCTGAGGATGCAGAGGGGGGAAGTGTCTAACTTGTACTGTCTAGCTGTGGTTCTCTCCATGAACCGTCACTGCAAAGGCTTACTGTCTCATGAGCTCACTTCACATTGACACACTCATAAAGGAACACACTCATACGGATAAGGATAAGGATAAACAACATTGCCTCACAAGAAGAGGGGTTCTCACTTTCATCGTCAAACATGACTCCAAATACAGACTGTGAGCACACACAGCTTTACCTGTGGCAGGGCGATTGATAGCTGCCTCTGAAGCGACTCCTTCTCGTGTCCGAGTTCACGCAGGCGGAGCTGAGCTGTACCCAGGCTCTCCTGCGTCTCCCTCAGGTTCTCCAGCAGCCTCTCCCTTTCTGTCAGCATGTTGACCATCAGAGACTCCAAGTTCCCTGTGCTGCCTCCTTCGTCTCCTCTGGGCTCCCTGCCACTGAATCCTCCTCCACCCATTGCACCTCCAGGGCCTCCGACTCCCGCCCCGGCAGGTGAGGAGGGGCCTCCACCCGTCCCGGTTCGCCCATCCTCAGAAATGGTGGGCATCACCTCGCACATCATCATGAGACCGTTTTGTGTGTGTGACAAGTTTATTAAGAGAACTAAATGGGGGATTGTATGTGCAAAATGTCTATGTCGTGCCTTGGGGTGTTTATGAGCTAAAAGTTTGATGTACAAAATATAAATCTTTACATCTTTCCAAAAATATCATTCCTTTGGTTGTGTCTACATCTACATCTTCTTGTGTTTATTGCATTTGTGTTTGCTTTCCTCACAACTCACTCGTCTTCCTTCACAAAGTCCCAGTCTGCATGGTAAATGTTCAGAATGCCTACGTGTCCTCCTGTGATGTTAGAAGTATATCTAGAGGATAGCTGTTTTTTGAGGGGTGACTAGGATCGGCCAAGGGTGAGGAAGGGCAATGGGGGGGGGGGGGGGGGGGGGGTGTTATGGGGGTGGGGGAGGAAGGGATAAAGAAGGGGCCGATGCTCCTAAATTGTGTCCACGAGGCAGAGCTCCTCACAGCACCCGGGGTGAGAGCTGAAAAACAAGGCAGTCATTGCATTAGATCCCCCTCAATAAATTCAACAGTGAGCAAAACAAATGAGATAGGACACTGCAAGCATGAGCTGGTGGTCTGAGACAACAGCACAGGCTAAAGTGACTCAATGGAAATGTGCTAGTGATGCCAATTAGCAACAATAATAAATATGTTGAAGTCAAAAATGTGCAGACAAAATTCCAATTAGCTGTCCAAAGGTTAAATAGTCAGCCTACTGTACCGCTAAATCTATGCTGCTGGTTACTAGATGGCCTGTAACCATGTATCAGGTTAAATGTTCATGCTAAATTCTTCATACCAGAATCTGTATTTCCTACTATGTAAAGCGAATATTTTCATACAGTATGCCTGCCTACATTTGAGTTGTTTACATTTTTAGCTGTATGACTGACAGATGTGATCTCACTCCATCCATCTGCATACCTTTAAAGAGAGCTTTGTTCTTTTTCTGAATGAGGCCTCTGTCTCGCTGCGCAAACAGCTGAGCCAAAACAGTATGGATCCAGGCAATCAGCATTATTACAGTATATCGCCTTGTGTCTCTCTTTTTTTTCTCCAATATTCTTCACTGTCTTGTGGAGAGTTCTCGAGGGCTTTTTCACTGGCCTTTTTACTTTTAAGTGGTTTGGACTCATTTAGTGAACCATGCAGGGTTCTTTAGTCTACGTCAGAGAGACTGGGGCATTGCAATAAAGCATGTCTTTGTTTGACCAAAATCATCCATTTTGTGAATGAAGCATGTTTTTTTTTGTCTTTGGCACATGGGCTACAGAAGTCTCTGCATTCTCACTGTAATTTAGACATAAAATTTTACCATCAAAAAACTAATGTGCATGTGAACATGCTGATTAACCTATCAAGTAAATTTTCAGCAGCATCAGAACATTTCCATAACCTCACTTATTAATAGACGGAGCCATTATTTAACACTTCTCCTGTAAGTCAGCCTGTTTGAGAGAGATAGCAGGGCCTAATCCGGAGGTTTCAGTCTTAATACCCGGGCAGGTTTTTGAATGTCTGTGAGCTGTGTTTTTTAACGTTGTATTACGGGTTTCTGTTAGCAGCAGCATGATTCTGATACACAGAATATGTTCTTCTTTAATGTAAGGGCTTTCACTTTTACTAAAAACTGCAGTGACTATATTGAGGAAAAGCAGACAGGAACTTCTTTTGGCTTGTCCCGCACTGAGAAACAGGTTAGCTGCTGCCTGATAATTGAGGCCTGATTGTGCTCTGAATTAGCCGGTGAGCTGGCTAGAGCATTTGGCAACCTCATTGTGTGTCCCACTGCAAAAAACACAAAAACAGCTTACTTTGTTTCCTGCTCCACTGATGGATAAGACACACTGACCTAGCATTGACAGCATTTTCAGTTCAAAATGAAGAACAGATTTAACGGCTGCACACAAGAATCAGCTGCGGTGAACTTTAAACCTACAGAGGCTGAAAATGTTGTGATAATCTGCTGCTTCAGAGTGGCGGAGAATGTTAAAGTGTCAAATGCTCTCATGCCCAGATTAAATCACAACTAACAGTCCACTTAGCACCGTGGCAGCTGATTGTGATAAAGTTTTATGTGTCTGTTATTACTGCTCTGGCTCAAGCAAGGTCTTGGCTGGTTTGTGGTAAAAAGATTAATTTAGTTTTGGAAACATGAAACCGTTCTTTTATTTGTATTTATTTATTTTCTGGATTGTGCAGAATCAAAATGAAATACCTTAGGTGTTTGCCAAAAGATGCAACACAGCAGCTTCTAACTGTTACTTTGTTATCCCCAAAGAAAAATCATCCACTAAGCTGGCCTGTGAGAAAAAACTCATGAATTGCTCACTGTCAGCAGCTCTCCATTAGCACAGAGAGGGCACCAGAAAATACATAATTACTGCAGACTATTTTAACAATACCAGTCGCTGCATCGATCATACTTCACTGTATTCCTATGATGAGTCTGCACTGAGAAAAAAAAATCACTTCTGTTAAAAACTGCTTCTGTTTTGACTGAAGCTGTGAGGTCACTGGGCTTCAGGACCTGTGTGTTTATGAGCATGTGCAGAAGAGAGGGAGAGAGACTACTGAAAAACACTACAGAGTTATCGTGCCATTACATTACAGTTTTATGAGCATTACTGAGACCTTTTCTCAGAACAGTTCTCACTACGAGTACTGAAAACAACCAGCTGCTAATATAATTCCTTATAATGTAGAGCTACATTATCAAAGACATTCATTAGATTTAGTGGTGTAATAGCTGAGCTCGTGTCACAGTGTCACCACACAGAAATTGATCATGAGGCTGTGTGTATGAATGTGTGATTTCAAATAATGACTACTGCCCACATCATCATCATCATCATCATCATCCAAACTGAATCCTGCTTGTAGCCGCCTACTGTAGACTGGACAGCCTGACTTTACAGTATGTGGTTGCTAGATGACCAATTAGGACAAGGCCTCCTAATTAGGTATCATGTTACTAGTTTTTCTCTGTCTGCAAGAAAGAAAAAAAATGGCAAGGGAAAATATCACAGCCTTCTGCTGTGTGTGTGTGTGTTTGCTCTTCTCCACCAGACACTGGGGCGGGGAGAGAGAGAGAGAGAGAGAGATGGGGGTTTGCAAGCTCCCACAGCCACCGACAATGAAAAGCTGAGGAATGATCATCCAGTTAAATCACATGCACAGCGAAAGAATGCATGCATGTCGGAAGCATATAGCGACTAATAATGAACGCTGCCCCTCACTCCCCACCCCCCTCCCCTTCTCCTCCTCCTTCCTCTTTCTAATACCGTGAAACGGTTACCCCCTGGGCAAGAAACGCATCATTGGAATCGATAAGTGATTTGTCGGCAGCTGGGATAGGGGGAATAAAAGCACCGGGATCCGGCGCTTTTATTTGCACTGGCATGGAAAATGACGAGGCTGTCTCTCTCTCTCCAGGTGACAAGTCGACTAATCTGTGGTTCCTATACCTCCATTTCTCAATGTATGGAGGAAAGACCATTTGGTGATAGGTGCACGAGCGCGCACGCGCAGATCTACATTCTTATAGTACAAAAAAAAATCTTGTTGGTTGGTTGCGTGTTGGAGGGATCGCAAAATTGGCCTTTTAAAAAAGAAGGGCGGCTGTGGAGAGCCTCACATCAAGAAGGGATGGCCCCCTAAAATACTCACATTTACGGCAAAGGGCCTGCCTTTTCCAGACATTATAGAATTATAAGCAACCCCATAGGGCCATGCAGTGACAGCAGTGAGACCAACTAGGTGGTTGGACTACAAAGCTTCCAGCAGCAAAGGGCTTTGTTGCAGCCATGATTAACTACAAGCAAAACATATAGTAAGCCAATATACAGTGGCATCTATGATCTCACTCTCTGTCTCTGTCTCTCTTTCAAGTAGCTATCATCTCACCTAACTGTATGCAAACGGGAGCAAGCAAGCGCGCCCTAAATAAATCGTGCTGTGTACTGCCAACACACCTGTCAATGCCTGACACTGACACAGGCACCAAGTGATGCACAGTCTACACAAAATCAGCCTATTTGCTTCTATTCAGATAGCTCCCCCATCCCTCTCTCTCTCTCTCGCTCTCACACACACACACACACGCACAGCCCCCTCCCCATCCTTGACAACACAATGTTAGGTTCTTGCACGCACACATGAATTTATCGATACATTAGTGCGTGCATATTTGTCTTCTTTGCGTCTTTCGATGAATATTATTGCCCTCTCTCAAAGGAAACTAGGTTGCGATGGGGCGGTGTGAAGTTGCATCCTTACCACAGTCATCGAGGGGAGCCTGTAGTGTCCATGTTTGATGTTAAATATTCCTTAGGTCCATCTCCTCAGATGCTGGCTCGGGTATGCGTCTGCCCCCCTTCATCCAAAACCGGATTAAAGCTCGCTGATTGTTTTATTATTTTTTTTTAGCCCGTCTCTCTCGTTTCCACATGTAAACGGCGAGGAAGGGGACGCGAAGAGAGACGATACGCCACCTTACCACAGACTCCCCCTCTGTCGGATTGGAAGGTAATGGGTCTTAAAGAAACATTCTCTCAGCATTCTCCGCATCTCTGTGATTTACGCGCGCGCCAGGCGCTCACGCGCACTCGCAGGCCAATCAAACACCTGATTAATTATACAGTGTGTATGTATATGAGAGACAAGAGCAAACTGCCTGACGTTTTACTTGACACTTTCAGCCATTTTTTTTCTAAACTGCAGTCAGTCAGAGCACAAACTCCACTTTCATATAAATACAGAACATATGACAAACAGCATGCATCCATGTGCTTCTATGAATAAAGCTGAAGTATAATGCAAAAAAATAAAAAATATAAAAATAAAAAATGGAGGTTGGTGTTCAGCAGGCCTAAATTTCATCATAGAAAATGTGACAAACATTCAGCATGAGATAAGCTCTCTTAAAATGTATTCAGGAATGTATTTACTGTCTGCCAGGTGGTGGAGGATATAATCTGATAGCACTAAATCATGACAAGAATGTGTTTAACCTAATTTTATTACCTTTATGGAACTGGTAATATATATGCCTTGGTCTTTCTTGCAACATGAATTCACAAACCTACATGCATTCAATGTAAATTTGCCCTTATTAATATGCATGTTAGTATTGATATCACATTTGTAAACAGATCAGCAGGTCTGGCTGTGTATGTCTGCATATGTGTGTATGTGTGTGTGGCTCAGTAAACATAAGGTGGTGCTGTCTTTAAGAGAGAGAGAGCCTGGGAAGGGGTGATGTAATGTGTTCTCAGACAATGATGTCATCGGCTGAGACACGGCAAGGATTTAAAGTGACAAAGGCATTTTCAGCAGCTCTGTGTAATTCTGCATCAGGTCTCCTCAGAGAGCAGCACCCCAGCACCCCATGGGGGACCTTTCATTGATGGTGGTGGTGGTGGAGGTGAATGTTCTATATATAAAGCAGGAGTCTGTGCCTTGATATAGCACACAACATGTTTATTAATCAGGATATCTGGGATACAAAACACATTTTGTTACAGGGTTATGTTGCCAACCAAACACAGCCACCATAGATAAATCCTGTTTTATGTTAGATGCATATTTTGGAATGAATGTGTTTACCTCAAATACTGGGCATGTATTTGAGTGTAGTGACAGAAAGTATTCAGTTTTCACCATCAAGAACTTTTCTTGTATACTTTGCTCTTGATAAATATTAAGACTTTTATTTGCATCAATGTCCAAACACATTTAATAATGGAAATGTTTGTTTCTGATACTGAATGTTCCCATTGTAAAAGTTCCAACTACAATAAATCACTTAACTGTGTTCCCGTCCTTCCCAAATGTTTTACATAAGCTCCTTAAGCCGCCGATGTTTCTACAAACTTGTCCTTAGTACTGTTACTCTTGCCTTTCCAAAAGAGGCACTCCGACTCACACGTCCGCCTTCAATCTCAAGGCTGGACAGAGCATCAGAGTGTTTGTCGCCTCCTTCTTGCACAGTCTCACTGTTCTCTTCACTCAAACACTTCTTTGGTTCTTCAGATCTGTCTTGGTTCCTGTCTTCTGTTTCTTTCATCCCTTTGTGTTCCTCTCTTGTCTTTGTACATTCATCCAGCGTTGACTCAGAACCCCGAACACAAGCTTCATCATCTGTCTCTGTAATTTTCAACTGTTTCTCTTGACCTGAGTCGTCATCACATTCTTTTGAGGTTATCTTTTCACAGGTCTCTTCTGCTGGATCCACTGATATCTCTACTTTGTTTCGGATCTCCTCTGTTGAACCTTGGGGTTTGTTATCAACTGTTAGACTTTGTCTTTGTTCAGACGATGTCCCAACTTTACTGATCACTTCCACATCTTCCTCCTCTAGCCAAGATGGCATTTGAGCATTTGAATTTCCATCATTCTTTGTTATGTCTGAGTCTGAAATACTAATGTCACAGGCAATTTTATAGAATAGCGAATGGTTCTCTTTCATTTTCTCTAAACTTTCACTCACTGCTGATGACATTTCATTAGCATCACTAATGTCATCAGGTGGAGCTGGTTGGCTGTCTGATGTCTCCTCATTGTCTAAGCCCGGGATCTGCAAAGGTATGAACCCTTGCCATTGGTTTGTGGAGAGGAACCACTTTGATCTCAAATCAGACGACTTAAAATCATTTTCGTCATCATCTGCAATTTGTTCTTCAAATCTTTTCTGCTCTATGAACCCCTTACCTCCATCCTTCTGGTAGACAGTCATGGATGATTTATGATATGGTGAAGCTGGGCGTTTGATTTTAGTTTTTGCAACTCCTGGTTTCCCATTGTGCTGTGATTTGTTCCCAGACCTGGCCTGACTATTATGTTGGTGCTCTTCATCTTCCTGAGATGTTGAACTAGAAAGTAGAAGCTCTGCAGAACTTCTGAGATTATTCCCACTGCTTGCATAGCCATCGGAAGATCCATGGCCTGAAAAAAGAAAAAACAATGTTTCTTCTCTTACTAATGCAGGCAGCCAAAATGACAAAAACAACCAAATAATAATAACAATAATAAAAACGGACAAATGAGCAAGTACCGGCTTTCATCCTTTGTTTTTTAGTTGTGTCAGGGGGCACCTGGTGAGTGTCTTTCCCCTGTCCCCTGATTGGGAGTTGATTGTGTGTAGCTGCGCTCTCTCTGGCTGCACTGATAGATAGACAGCAAACAATTTGTGGACACTTTCATCTACATAAAATGCAAAATGGAGGAATTTAATAAAGAAAAATAATCCCACCTCCGTATGACTCGCTCTCGTATTCGTTCCACTCGGCGGAGCTTAGCTTCTCGCTGTTCAGGGGTCAGAGAGAGGTCAGGGTCCCTGTCAGGGGTTGGAAGAACAGAAAACTGCTCCTCTGCCTGTTCAAGCAGATTTACAGTAAAATGCACCGATTACAATGACTTTATACACAATATGACAAGAATAATCTAATTGTTATGCATTAAAACTACTTAGTATGTGTATTGGGACTTTGAAAAATTATTTTAATCAAATAAACAATACGCCATGGTGACAGATCCTACTGGGACCACTCCTTACTCCGATAGTAATATTCTCATAATGGGCTAAGTAAAATCAGATACAGCCCAAAAAAGTACAAGTTTTCCCTCTTTCTTACCAAGTTTTCATCTTCATTTCCTTTATTGCTTGAGGTCTCAGTACTCTCAGCTCTGCTCATTTCGTAACGGGAATCCTTCTTGGAGACCCTGGATACCCCTAGCTGCTGTCTGCTTGTCCTTCTAACAGGCTGATCCTGGTGCATTTCTGTTGTGGGCTGGTTTGTATCAAGGCTCTCCAACAACAGCCTCCTGGATGGCTTGTGCAGAAGTTTTTTATTCTGCTCAGCTAGTCTTTGCTGCACCTCGAGTGGGACCTGCTCAGGCAGTGGAGTGTCCAGCTCGGCCGGGGGATCCTCAACAGAAACTCGTCTGGCCACAAGTGAGGATGGTAGTACAGCTGTAACAACTCGAGTCACCCTTAAGGGAAAGGGTGCCTGAAGGGAGGAGGATAGATTAATAAATGTAAACATGCAATAGAGCATAAAGTAGTGATTCAGTCAGTTAAGCTCATAAATAATTTGGCAAACCTCCTCTTTCATCTCTGAACTTTGTGTCTGGGCACTGGAAGCAGGTATGGGAGGTTTCTTCTTATTATTTAATCTCTCCTGGTTCCTCTTCATCCTCTCAATCTGCTCCTCTTCACTCATTTTCATCTTCTGGAAAACATGTTTAGGTTCTGAGTCATTTATGAATACTGCACCTCATGCACATGAAGCCATGATCAATGACTGACGTGTGGCACATGTGTGCAAGTTAACTGCAATAATGTTTGATTGCTTTACACACACACACACACACACACATGCTCATATGTAGTATGAGCATGTGAGAAAGGGGGGTTGGGTGGCTGAAGTGAGAAAACTAAGCTACTGTGTTGACACATGAGTCTCTGCCTCCCCCTCTTGCCTAGAACAGGCACTGCAACATGCCCTAATTGCAAGTAAGATGAGAGAATCAAAGAATTGGAATTTGGCTGTGATTGCAATGAGGAAAAATCAGCTGTGACTGCCTTCTATATTTGGAGCATTTTTTTAGACCACACTGCATGCCAGCACACAGGAAATTATGAAGAATCAAACCTTGGTTGATTGGCTGGTTGTGTCTGGTTGGATCCACTTTGAACCAGGCTGAGATTCTAGCAATGAAATGAAAAGAAGTGGATAGAAAGGGTGAGACAAGATGGGTGGAAGGGAAGAGTGACAGGAAGAAAGAGAAATATGAGGGTGGAAGGCAAAACAAAGCCACTGAGGGATAAAGAACACAATTTGCCTTTTGCATAATAACACTCATTGAATATATTAATAATACATGTGACAGAAAATACTGATACACAGCAGACTATATTAATATCACTCCTTTCATATTCTTCTATGAGTATATTGGTGCCAACCGGATGCATCTCTCTGTGCTTTCACATTAAGGAGGTCAGGCTGGCTGTCTCCTGGTCTGTGTACAGGATCAACAGTGTAGCTGTAGATTCCCTGAAACATAAGTATGGAAAAACATTCAAACATTGTCAAACCTGATTATGTTCTTTAGGGACCACGTTAAAATTACCCACCTCATATGGGGACTCTGTCCAGCCATAGCCCTGGTCCATAGCCTGGTGGATTTCCTGCAGCTCCTGGGGTAGAGGTGGACGCACTGGTGGCTCTTGTTCCATATCCTGCAGAGATCACATGATAGATCCGACTGTAGCTACATCAGACTGAAAGAAAAATCTGTTGCCTTCATTATAACGAATCACTTTAATATTTATTAAAAATCAAGTCAGCAGATGCCAGCAGACCAGTTTAACCATGCTCTTGAGGAGGCATGTTTTCCTGCTGCTTGCAAAGCAGACGTTAGGGGGCACTGAAAGAAAAACAATGGACAGGAGTCGTACCATTGGCAGTCCAATCTGCTGCCTCTCTGTGGGAGAACCAGGGGATCCAGGATGTGGAGCTGTGGACTGGAACACTAAGAGGGAGAGAGAGAAATGGTCCTTGGTAATGAATGGTGGTGACATACTGTACGACCAACACAAATCTCCCAAGGAGAAACATATCTAATTGTATCATATTGTATTAGTATCAGATCATATGCTATAGGGCAACTGACTGTTACAATGCATGGTTATGAGTAATACTCCAGTAGGCGCAGCTGTTGCTTACTGTGATGTCTTTGTAATCCCAGCAGAAAGCGGAAGTGATCCCTGTTGACCTTCAGTCCAGCGAGGATGTCCTCCATCATCCATAGCTCTCTCTGAGCCTGAGACTGCTCCTGATTAGATAGAAAGTGACTTGTGAAATGTTTCCCAACATGAACATGAGCACAGCACAGTTGATATATTGTCTAAGCCTGAAGTGACAGTGCACTTCTCCTATTTAAATGTAAAATGTTTGCATTATATTAGCAAAAAGTATCTGGTTTGTATTTTGTGTAAATACCTGTGGTAGTCCATAGTTACAGATGTGCTGAAGGTGTGAACGGATAACAGACAGCTCGCTCTCCATTCTCTCATATTGACTCCATACTCGCTCCATTTCCTGAATGAGAGATTAGACTTTTTGTGATCGGTAGCATAATAAAACAAGTTACCAATAACACAATTTTTTTTTCCTGTTTTAATGATGCATGAGACATGAAATTAAAGTACTGTCCCACTTAATGTCATTTTGGCCAGTGGGCTTATCACATACCAGTGATACATCACACATCCTAGCTCGGATTGTGACGAGGTCTTCTTGTAGTAAAGCTTTCTGGGTGAGTGCTTCCTCGTGGGCCCGGGGCCCCTGATTCTTCCAATCCTCCAGCTGCAGTCTGGACACTTCTAATGCACAGTGAACACTGTCCTGCAAAAAGAACAAACGCTTCGTCTTTGTTGTTTTGTGCAACTAGTCAATGAATTCCCATGGAAATACACTTTTATAATTCATTTTGTGTAGTGCATTAGGCTTTAAAAATGTTATTGTTTTATATTAATAAAAATAGCTAATGGCTAATTATTACTAACCTTGTCCATTTGCAGCTGGGCCAGTTCTACAGACAGAGACTGGAGCAGCTTGTCACACCCACACAACCGTGTCAGCACAGCCTGAAGATGGACAATTATGTTTACATAGAATTGATCATCTAAAAGATACACATCATTAAATTAATAATACTTACATCTGCATCACTTTCAAGAGGTTGAATTGGTGGAATTTCCCTTGGGTCTGGTTTTGGAGCCTAAAAAAGGGTCAGTCATGGTTTTGTTTAACAGCATGTTTAACATTAATTTTTATCTCTGTTAACAAGCCTGTAGTGTCAGGCTTAGTGTAAATAGTTTTTTGTTTTTGTCATGTGAAGGTGATCTGATGCTTAATTTTAGTGCTTGAATGTTAATCTTGGGCTGTTTTAGCAGAAGCATCATCACACTACAGCCATTTATTATGTGTATGTATTCCAAATGTATACAGCAACTGCATGTAATAGTCATTACATGTGGCAGCACTCATAAACAGATTTACCTTAATAAGAACACAGCATTGTAATTGATTAGTAACAACAAAATTAGTGACAGTACAAGTCAGTGACACGGACAAGAAAAAAAGTGAGTACGCACAGAGGACACAGGACAACATCACAAGTTACATACACATTTTGCTGATTATACTGTTAGAGTCAAACCTGCACAGCTAAATATTGTTTTGGTGACATAAAACACGACAACACCACCACACAAAATGACACAGAAACACACAGTGCTCAGCGGACAGGGCTGTACCATAGCTGGTGGTAGCACACAAACAGATAAATGGCTGCGGTGATGGTGGTGATGGTGGTGGTGTTGTGTGGGATGCGGAGCATGTGCGGCTCTCGATGATGGAGGCAAAGGGGGCAGTAAGTCTGTGTTTGCCCCTGTGGAGTAGCTCTGAAGGAAGAGAGAGCATGCGCATGAAAAGAGAACACATGATATTATACAATGTGCTGGCTCTGTATATGACATCAGTAGTCTGCTCTCTCAGTTGTGACAGGCTGCTCACAAGTATGAATGTTTTGCTGTAAATGTAAAGAAACATCAGTATATTTTCATACCTTCCCTAAAGGTCTTCGCCCGCTGGGTGCATGATGGACAGACGCATATGTAGGTGTTGGCTACAAAAAGTGAGTTACATGTTAAAAGAAAGTAAATGACAGTAAAAAACTAAACTGATTTTACAATAAATAATAAAATAAAAGTCCTGACCTTGCTCAGGCTTTGCCACCTCTCTGTGACTGGAGTAGTAGGAGTGGATCTGAACTCCAACTTCGGTGAGGCAGGTGTGTAATACAAGGTCTGTGGTACCATGAGTGGGTCATCATGGGGTCGAATATCCACCCTTCCAACTGGAGTATGAGGTCGTGAACCCAGCTGACCTCTTGAGGTCAAAGATCCTGTTCCCATAATGTCTGTTTGTGGTGGTGTGTTTTGGCCAGGAAGGGAATCCTCCTCTTTGTTTGGGCCACAAGCAATTCTTCTCCTGGTATCAAGAGGGCTTGGTGTTCTGTTTGTAGGGCAAACACATCAGAGAGGGAAAAAAATGTCAAACCTCAGACCATTTTCTTCAGATATTTTCTTCTGCTTTAATGTGCCATTCACACACAGGAATAACTTGACAACCTGCTGTTCCTCTGACGTACACTCCGCCTCCCCCTCTGCTCTGACATCCCCATCCTCCCACCACTGAGCTGACTCGGTTCGCTCAGAGTCCTGCTGACATGCCTTTGTTTTCGAGAGGAGCCCTCTTCATCGGAGGGAGATTTAGGGAACTCCACTGATTCACTGCTGCCACCTATCTGCGTAAAATCCTGATAACTTGAGCAGCGTCTAAAAAAAAACAAAAAACAGAAATAGTCTCACTAAGTGCTGTCATAATAATTCTTCAGTATTCTTTGTTTGTAGTAAACAGTCATACCTGCTCATGGAGCTGTCTGGCTCCATTGCTGCAGATTGACTTAGGGCTCGGACCCAGCCCAACATATCTTCCTGAGTGTCAGCACTGAAGAAATAAGAGCGCATCCCCTGGTGCACAACCTATTTTACAGACATTAGCTCTTTTTATTTTCATCCAGATGGCTTAGCTATAATTTAAGAAAGTTAGGCCAGGAGTCACAGATTTAATTTGACACTAACCAAATTTCAGACATAATGCTGTCCATATATACATAAACCAATGAACCATAAGAGCTGCTCCAACCTTGAATGTGAACTTTCTGTTCTTGCATTCTCGCGGTGTGCAGAACAGGATTTTGTAGCTCGGGAGTGGGATGCTGCCCAGCACGGATTCTTCTCTGCTGTCTGATGAGGACAGAAAGACATGATTAAAAAGAAGAAGTGGGCTGTTGTACATTCAGAACAGAATAAATCCATACAAAGAACTTAAACTGCAGTTCCTACCTTTATAGTAAAACAGACAGTAGTCAGAGAGGACAAACCATCTTCTCTTCCAAAGCTTTAAGCCAGAGCTATCCTGGAGAATGATTATTAAATGAATGAGGTTACACACTCATTCACATGCAATGATGAAATTATACATTTTTTAACAAGGCCATGAAGAAATGTTACTTTTTTGTTGAGCCATCCTCTAATGACCACGGAGCAGTTAGGGTCTCTCTTGGCAGAATGACATCTTTTCCCAAATGTTTGCACCTTTCCATCACTTTCCTGTTAGCACAGATGGAATTAGTACATACATATCTACATAATTATGGATTAGCAGTGTCCCAGTGAGCTATCCATATGGACAAATACAGACTGGCAAACAAACCTTGATGACGGGAAAGTAGGAAATGGTGGCCACGCTGGACGCTTGGCTTACTCTGTCCTGGTCGTCCATTCTGCAGGTAAAAAAGCAAATCAGATCCTTAAAAAGCTGTTATTTACCTCCTGAATACAGTGAAAATCTTATACTATGTAATTCACAGTTAGTACTGAAGTCACTCAGTAGCCCTGCCTACACATTAAATGACCCTGTTGAGGCCTTACCAATACAATCTGAGCCAATCTCCTTGTGGAAAGAGTCAGTCACTCCCATGAACGGCACCCTGAAACCTCCAAACACACACATATGCCCCACATTCCTATATAGTTGAGATTTTTTTCCTGGTCAACTGTTCATTCTCTCGGACGCTCCGGGTTGTGCTCTTCCACTTCCAGAAAAACTCTCCCACAATTCTATTCTGAGCCATAACAGGCCGGTGCTGCATCCCCACCATGAAACTGACAGGTGACAGCTGCGTCGCCGTGGTAGCAGGGAGGGGCCTGGGACAGTGTGAAAACCAATCTGGCAGCAGGGACGGGCTGGTATGAGAGACAGCGTTTGAAATATGTCCCAAACTACAGGAGCGTCAAGCACAAAAAAACAAAATAAATGACTGTTTGTAGCTACTATCATATTCATATAAATGAATTTGATACCACATCACAAACCCATTTGACTTCTTGAATATCTGACTTGTTTCCCGGCTACAGACACCTGCTGAAGCGCTTTAACAAAAGCTTTCTTTTACAGCCTATCTAGGCTTAAACTTTAGTGAAACACCCATACAGATGAAGATAAAAAAAAATCATGAGAAACATCTCACACTGTACCACCACAAGCACTCGTGGGTGACCCGGTGGTTTGACATCTACAATCTATTTCAGCATTAACCACAATCCCCTACCAGCAAACGTGGAGTAAATGAAAACAGTCAAGTCATTGTAAGAAAGGAGAGTGGAGACTAACAACTCCATAGCCACCAGGGGTTATGTGGGTGTTGTGAAATATTTGGAAAATCTCACTTCTTAATCAGTGGGGGTCACTTTGCTTAGAGAAGAGACTTAAAATGCTAAAGAGGGATGGAGGGGAGGACAAATGGTGGGTCTGTGTACGACACAGAGTGCGCTTTGTGATGCCCGAGGACTCTGAAGCATCATGTGAAGTTGGACACAGAGCATGATGAATACGGGCCCGGGAAAATAATCGTCTCTCTCTCTCTATGAACAAAAACATTAGCATGTCTCCCACATTCTGATGTTAACAAAATACGTTTGACCTTGATAAGTAGTGACGTAATCTCTCCTTTTAATTTGACTGGCTGATGATGGGATTATTGTGTAGCACATTTCACTCTCATTGAAAATGTTGCACCTTAGGAGACATAAAACCTGGTGGGTATCAGCGCATACATGTAAAGAGTCCCACGGAGGGCCTGTAATATTTGAGTCGCAAAAAAGCATCATCGTTACCTTACTACAAAACTGCAATACTACTATGTACTTCTAACAGAATTAATGAATGCATCACAGCCTTGAAACGTTTAACTTGTTGCATGATTGTATAAAATAAAAAGACATTTTTCTAGAGAGTAGATTGAGACACAAATCATAATAACGACACCATATTGCTGTACCTGACTAATTGTGCTCGCCTGGTGCCTGCTTTAAGCTCCATCACTTGGCACTCTTCCTCACAGCATCTTCTCAGTCTTGGCTGTCCTCCCCCTGCCAGGATCTCCCCACAACACTCTTCTGCTAGACTCCACTTCACTCCTCGTACGTGTGAATCTTTGTCTCTGTCACTGACTGTTTCTCTCTGCCCTAACTTGTAGCAAGCAGCAGTGTTCGTCCAGCTCTCTACCTACGCTGGCTCTTTTTTCTGTCCACCAACAGTGGACTCTCTGTGAGCCCTTTCTTTCTGTCTTCCTCCCCCTTCTCTTCTTCTGCTTCTTCTTCAGTGTCCCTCCCTCTCACCCTGCCCTTGACAGCCTCTCTGTCTTTTGCTGAGTGTGGGTTTGTGACTCAGAAATTAAAAAAAAAACAAAAAAAAAAAACAGCTGTTCTCTCACACGTCTACTCTGTCCTTTGTATTACTTACATTCTTAGGTGTATATCAATTAAAAATAAGGAACCCAGAATAAGTGAGCACTGTCTGTCCTTGGGTCAAAAAGTTTATTTTGAAAGTCTATTAGGAGTTAAAGGATACAAAAACATCTTGAAAAACGTACAACATATAGGTGAAGACAGATATGAAACCTAATGTTGCATTTAACTATCAGGCAGCCCATTGTCTTATAATTAGCATGTCTAGACTTCAAAGGTTTCCACAATTAGGCAACAGTATTTTCCCAGATGGTAGGATCTTATTTAGGTTTTCTGCTGCACTGAGTCAGCGTCTCAAGACAGAAATGGAAGCGCCTCTGGTGCATGCAGTACACAAGAAATATAGTGCCTTAAGGTGTGCTTTAAGGTAAGGGCAGTGAGAGTATTTAAAGTTACGACTAATAGCAAAAACCCAGTAGAGGAAGCTGCTCAAAGGAAAGGTGAGAGCTGATCCCCAGCAGCGGACAAACTACACATGCCCTGAGAGAGCTGGCATTACAAGAGGAAGGTATCAAAGGCATTTTAAGTGGTGTGATAAGAACGGGGGAAGCAGGAGAAAAGTCAAGTCTAAAATTGCTCTCAGAAAAGAGCAGCCTCGGGCCTGGTTGGTTAGTCACACAACATTTAAATAGATTTAGAAGTGTGGTAGAAAAAGTAAAGAAATGTGGATCAGATACACTGTTGGTTTTCAAACTTAGAGGAGAAAATGTTGGTTGCATGTTGTAGAGCTAGGAAGGTCACAGAGTTGACCCTAGCTCTGCATTAGGGTTAGGGTTACAGCTAGGGTTAGAGTTAGGAAGGTCACAGAGTTGTGGTTCAAAGTTTATTACATTCGGCTCACTGAGACCATTACGGAAATGTCTCACTTGAGGATCTATGCCTCACAACAGCCAAGAACCTAACCCTAGCTCTGCATTAGGCTTAGGGTTAGGGTCAAAACTAGGGTTAGGGCTGGTTAGGGTTAGGAAGGTCACCCTGTCGTGAGGCGTAGAGCTTCACAGAGCCGAATGCATTAAACTTTGAACCACATCTTTGCGAAAGCTCAGTGTCCCATTTATAAATGATACCAAACATACCATAATAATATAAATCATAGGAATATGTCTTTAACAAGGGGTCAATACCAAGCTATGTGCTAGTGTCAAAAATGATTTTTTTTTCATTGGTTGAGTGTAAACTTATCAGCTGATAACAATATTTTAACTCTGACTTCCAATGGCTATCATATCAAAATGTTGAGTAAAGACATTTAATTTTTTTTAATAAAAAGTATAAGCAACCATTTCCACCTTGCGTGGTACCATCTAATCTGTATTATGTCATAAATGTGTTTTATTATTATTTTTATTGGTGCTAATGTGTTGGAACACCAACAACTAGTTGTTTTGTGGTGAAAAACAGTGCACAAAAATCCCCACCCTAAGACAGATACTTTTCACAAATTGAGTTGTGATTATTTCTTTAACTGTGAACAAAAAAATGCTTCTGCTATTTACAATCCTGTAACCTCAACACAAACACAACACCAGAAAACATACCAGGCATTGCTCACCACTAAAATAGTGACTATGCCTTTTTATACTTAGTATCTCATATGTCCAGGCCATTTGTTTCAACAAGGAAGGTCATGACCCCGGATGCCCAGAATGTCCTGTTCTCACAGCGGACAAATCAGTCCGCCTATTTATGACCTCTTTCCTTTTAGCATACTACACAATCGGCCATGTTGACTGACAGCTGCATGGCTACTTATCATCTCTTGTTACATCTCTTGAGGCACCCTCACACAGGAAGCAGAAATGGGGATTTGGGAAATGTAGTTTTTATAAAGGGACAAATACTGTCCACATTGACCCATAAAAGTCTTACATTAATGATCAATGTGTATTAGTCATTCAGGTTGATGGATAATAGATAATGACAGGCAAAAGTTGGCAGTCCGCACAAACCTTCAAATTCATAAATCATTATTAATGTTTGAACTGTACACAGCATATGTATCATCATCATGTGTCAACCAGTTATTTCAATGTCATGATAATCCATTTCAGCTTGTGCACTGTTTACTGTGTCAGTGTCATTTGTGCTGTACTGACATCAAACATCCAGCAGGTGAGGCTGTTTAATCATTTTGTCCATCCTCAACAAATGGTGTTACAAACAACCATTCATATACATTCACTTTTCTGTAAAACACTAACAACACTTACAGAAATAGAATTAGCTTATGTTAAGAGCTTTATATTACTATATTATCATCATGGTTATAGAGAATACAGGGTCAACATATCTGGCATGTAATGCACCGTTTTCACATAAGGTGATGCTGTTGTCTTTAGAAAGCTGAATGACAATCAATCAACCTAAAAGGTCACTTTCACTGGTCTTCACTCAGATGTCATGGAATTACATTCCTTCTAGGATTATGTAATTTCTGGTAAGACATTTTTCATTTGAAGACATTACAATAAATCAGAAATCTGAAAAAAAAGGCATTTTTTTTTTGGGGGGGGGGGGGGTGGCAAATATTGTATAAACACAGTTAAAAATATATTATTTTAAACCTTTAATGTATTTTCAATACAGACAACCTACTTTATATATAAAAAAATAATATATATATATTTTTTTAACTGTGATTTTTACATAAATAAATGTGAAATCTTGTGACCTGTGATTTGAGCTCACACAACGCTGATCAGACATATTTGTACTGGTGTACTTTCTTTTGTATTTTGCAGTCTTACGTTTTACAAATAATCTGCCTAAAAGTAGGTTGTCTGTAAGAACAACATGTAACGGATGCTCCCACCAGGCCATATTAGTCCGTTTGTATGTGGGCCAGTAATATGACAGCAAATCTGCTGGGACCAATAGTGTTAAAATAAATGAGAGCAGCATATCATCGATACGGTGGTGTTGAACCAGATGGGAATAATATCATGGGAGCACATTGAGTAGGTGTAATTTAGAACCAGCTACTCACCATTGCTTGCCAAGCTGCTGTACAAGTGTTCTCATGTCATGCTCATAAATTCTATTTAAGGAGAGGATGCTGTCATGAAAACAATAAAGATGGACTCATTCTTACTATATCATTTTATTATTAAATCATGCTAATCATATTTAAGGTAATTTCTTTGATCATTATGCTCTGGTTCATCGGGGAGATTAGAAAAAGTTTTATTTGCATGCAGTCTGTATTGTTTCAAACGCTTGTCAACACAGCAGCATGAAAAATGGGAAAGCGTCCGCCCCCACCTATATGTCATGTGTCCCCTATAGCTATGGCTATAGCTTTGCCGATACTAGCTTAGAGTTACTCACCCACATGCTTCATATGAGCTCACACATACAAACATGTGGAGGAAGTGCAATCCCTAACTTTGTTTTCTTTCGTCTACGACCTCTCATATATACTGTTGGGCTTGTCGAAATAAATTCTCACTCATGCTGTCACAGAAACCACAGTGTAAATCAAGCTCTGAGGCTTCTGATCACAAGTGTAGTGCAGCAGTTATATATACATACAGTTATGTAAGTTTACTTCATATGAGAAGTGTTCATGCTCTGTCAAATTTTCTTTGACAATAAAACGAGAAATAATGAAAGTCTATTAAAATATTTTTTTCTTGTTTCAGGCACATATATGTGTACTACTACTATGCATAGCTCTTATTATTGTGCTTTTGCTTTGCATGTTTATCATAAATTGTAGCACTGTTGAGTATAACATGTTCCCGCATTCCTAAACCTGTATAATCCAATATACACATGGATTAACTCTCACTGTGCTAAAAGGTGGACTCTATGATGTCTCTACAAACATTATTGTTGTTTTTTTTGTTTTTTTTTGCCTAAACGCATGTAAATGACAAACAGATGCATGTGTGCAAGTATATATATATGAACTACAAAACCACAGATGTTAATACAAATTAAATGTACTTCCTACTGTATGCAGCAAAAGGTTAACATGTTTATATTGTAAACGCCCTCTCATAAGCTGTCACAGTCAGACATGACTTTCAGTGATAGTTGAGTCATACAGATTACGAGGAGTTTAAATAATGTGTGAAATACTTGCTTGACATGCGTATAGGGGCTTACTGGGGTTTCTAATGGCTCTTCCTAAATGAGGTTGCGTGATGCATATGGACTGCCGGAGTGATAAATGTTTAGTGTTTGTTGATGTGCCCCACTTTTAGTTCCCGTAAAGCTTGTGCTTTAGGTGTGAAAGCGGAGGGAGATGAGGCCCACCTGTCAAAGAAGGAAAGTGATCTTTAAGCTGGAGCCTCTCACATATCAAAGTGTGCCCCTTTAACCCAGAGGGGAGCAATTCTCTTCGCTTATACTTGCAGGCAAATCTGAAGGGGGCAACCTCGTGTTAGCAACGCACAAAGGTTTTTTACCTTCAAGATAACGACACAGACAGACAAGCAGTACAGTCTCTTAAGTGATAATTTAATTTTAAGTGGTTATAAATTTTTTATCTGAATGGTTCCCTATTAACATTCATTTACAGATCATACATATTCAGTGGGATGCCATAGGACCAAGCATGCAAGGGAACAAAGATAAGAAAGTACACAAAAGTTAGTGACTAATAACAGCTTCAAACAGGAGAGACCAAGTAACAGAACATACAAATTTATTCAAATTTTATGTACAATAGAATGTGTTATACAATAGAATGTGCTTTGGTGGATAGACACCAATAAGACATCATCCGAGACGGGGAAAGGAAGGGGATACATTCCCCCCTGGGGTCTAGACCTGTTGGTTGTGGAAAGGACCTGGATGAAGGGGAGCATCAGAAGCTGACCTGGCCTGAGCTTCTGACCAGCGGTGCCTAGGGAGGAGGAGCGCAGAGGGTTCAATCTAAAAAGAACGCTCACAGCAGAGAGGGCGAGTTTTAAATTTGATGCTCGAACGTGATTGGTTGCAGGTGAGGTGCTTCTGTAAACCAGTTGACTAAAGCAATAGAATGGAGAAATGATAGGAGAGGGGGGAGTGACCTAGGAAGCTTGTTATGAAAGTGAGAAATACAGAAGGTCCTCCTGACTGAACTTTCGCTAATCTCCATTTTAATATCTGCAAAGCTTTGATTCACTTCTGTCATTCTGTCATCTTCAGTAAGGTACATGAGGATTGAATTCCTATCCAAAAACCTGGGAGAATCTTTTTCTCGATTGTAGTTTGAACTTTATACAACAGCTTAACCTCCTTTTCTGCTCCCTGGCCTCTCACAGTATAAAAACTTATGATCCCGGCTGGCTGGTCAATGTAAACGCCGATTGTGGAGCAAAATGGCACATCATCTATGTCTTTGTGTACACCGTTGAACCAGATCTGATAACGCGTTCCTGCCCAACACAGACCCCAGGACTCCTCGTTTTCTCCCAGTCCGCTCGGCCCAGACCCAGCCCTCCTTCCTGCTCCTTCATAGGTGGCTCCAATTACCACCCAGCCTGTGAACTCCACCTCCCAGTAAGCCCTCATGTTCCAAATACCTTCTTTGCACACCACCTTAGAAGGAGTAAAAATACAAAAAATAAATATGTAATAAACATGTCTCCTTGCCAGTTTGAAAGCTTGTTTTCTCTCTCCTTACTTGTGGGGAGTACTCATATCTCTCTGGTCTATCCAGGACCGGACAGACCTCCTCAGTTCTACGACACACCTTATACCCCTTGTCAGAAATCCACAGCATTTTATTGGCAGTCTTATCATCCAAAGAAACATTCATCCAGTCTACAGGGAAAAAAAAGAAAAACTAATGATATTTACAAAATGACTTTTAATCCTGAAAACAGCAGAATAATTACTCACACTTGAGGAGCTCAGATCTGTTTGTTGGCTCTGGGACATCCGGCAAATAAACAAAAACCCTTTCTGGAAGGAAGGAAAATCAGCTTAAAAAACAAAGAACTAATACTCATGTATGTAATGTGGATAATAGAATTAATTACCCGTATTTGTCTTCTCATTCTTGTTAATTTTCTTCCCTGAAAATGCAAACATCAATAGTTTAACTGAGCTGATTCCTGTTTCACACAAACACACCTTCAAACCATCCTAAAATGAATGTGAATACATTTGAAAGTCAACATTTTAGGCCATGACATTAACAGGTTAACCTCAAAACAAGTACTACAAACTGTATAATATGTAATAGGTGTACATTGTAAACCTATAGTTTAGCGATCAAGGTCTTCTTCTGAAAAGTTCCTACCTGGTTTGCTGTTTTCAGAGAGTATTACTGCAGAATTAGGTCTACTTGGCATGTTGATGCCAAACAATCCACGTCCAGAGCCTTGAAAATTAGTCGATTTCTCCAAAGAAACAGGGCAGAGTCCTCAACCTACTCTTGACTTTTATAACCTCAAGCATGCGTGGCTTGCGGGGTGTCTGAAAGAGGTGTTGGGTCAGTGGGACGGGTGCTCAGCAGGGGATCAACAAGGGGCATGCACTTGACTTTGACGTATGAGTATAAGTAAGGCTAATGCAGATACTTGACCCCATGGAAACTTTAGGTGTCATTTAAAACAGCAAGAAGATGGTTTGAAACCTGACTGGAAGTAACATTTAGAAACTTGGTTTGTCAGAGTTGTCAACATGGGAGGTACAAGAGGAAGTAGAAACATCTATGGATGGAGAGAGATGTGGCAGCTACAGACACCACAACATGTCTATTTTGGTTTATTGTTTTCATTTTTAAAAATGTGTGTATCAGTTACATTTGTAGACAAAAAATTTGATTTTTAAGAATAAAATATTGCTAAAATTCTGATAAAACTTAAAGAGTCTGCAAGCTAATGAACATTCCATCTAATAGATTCTATTGGAATGTCCCTTGGATTTTAGTTGAAACCAGGCACATTATGGCAATATTTAATCACAGCCAAGATGTACAAATATAGAAAAGCATGTGTGTAAAAGTTTGTTCTATAATTGATTTTATTCAGTTAAATATTTCATGTGACAAGGGGAACCAACCTTAATAGAATAAAATATAATCTGAAACACCATGGTAAGTCATACAAACACCATTTCATTGTTTTAATTACATAGCTTTATTATAATTTATTAAAACTTTTGCACATTTAACATACTATATATACTCAGGTAACTGTATACATTCTTAGCAAACAATAATACTGGAGGAATAAAAATACACATACAGATATATCATTATAAACCTTGAGTGGTCCGGTGGTTTCAGGAAAGTCCAAAAGCGTGAGTCTAAGGTGAATCCTTACTGAATCTCTATCTGATTGCACTTTGTTCCCTTTACTGAAATGCATAAACCCTTTTACTGTATGCGTACTACAGAGACCCTGTATTATATGGAATAGATCTACGTGTGCATTGTTATAATTCTGACGCTATCCTGAAATGATGTAGACAGCAAATGTCTGGTGGTGTCGAGTCCTTTTGTGTTTAAAGCTGCCATGCAGGTAGCCACGTCCAGTACAGGACGAAAATGTTTTCACTCCTCACTCAGTCAGATTCAGTTCTACTGACGTTTTAGATATAGATAGATTTTATAATGATGTTTCAGTCCTTTATTCCTCCTTTTTCATAATCAAACAGTGAGACTGTGTCCCCACCCAGAAACCTGGTAGCATGTTCTCCCTAAAGGAGCTGTTAATCTGCTGCAAAAGTTTAACCTCCTTCCCCCCTGCACCCTCTTCTCCCTCCTTCAACTCATCCACTGCATAGAAGTTAAGGATCCCTGCTGGCTGGTCGACGTAAACACCTATTATGGAGGTCTTAGAATGATCTGTGATCTCTGTACTACGGCCATTGTGCCAGGCATGGTAGCTAGAACCACTCCATCCAAGGCCCCAGGACTCCTCGTTCTCCCCCAGACCACAGGCTCCTTGACTGTTCCTCCTCGCCGCTCGTTCGTAGGCAACTCCGACCACAACCCATCCTGAAAATTCCACCTCCCAATAGCCTCGGAAGCCCAGGATTCCTTCTTTGCAAAGGACCTTGTGGAACACGGATGAGAATGTGAGTATAATTTAGATGTGATGAACACAACTTGATTTATTGTAGCTGCCACTGAGGAGCTTCCTTCAGTTTGCAATGCCAAACCAGCTGGTTCCTGACCAAGTGGTTTGGCACAAACTCCAGTACTACAGTGGTCTGTGTTTTATAGTCACATCAAACTCCACCTGCTATGGCATGCCGGTGACTTCTTTCACTATGCCACTGACCTAGTTTTAAATCAGCCCTTCATACTGTACCTGCGGGGAATACTCATATCTGTCCGGTGTGTCCAGGACTGGACAAGTGACATTATCAGTCATACGGGCCACTTTAGTACCCCCCTCTGTGATCCACAGCATCTTATTGGCTGTCTTGTCATCCAAAGACAAGTCAATCCAGTCTGAATGACAACAGGAACAAACTATTATTTTACAGAAAATTCAGGGCAGTGGGTTAAAGTGAGGTGTGAGATGTTCCTACGTTTGATGAGATCAGCTCTGCATTTGGGTTCAGGGATGTTTGGCTCGTAGGGGATCTTCTCTAAGGATCAAAGTAAGAATCACATATCAGGAGATATTGAGAAGGTCAGGGAAGCCTTTTCAGATACCGTCTTACCTTTGGGTGTGTTTCCATCTTTGACTTTTTTTGCTGAAATAATAAACAGAGCGACCTATATTAGGATCAACATTCTTGACTGTTATAAATACTGTATGCAGCGGTAGGTGTCAGGTGTGTCTCAACAGGTGATGAAGTGAGCCTCTGCAAAATGGGGTATACTTAGAAAACCATCTGCCTCCGTCAGATCATCACATCAGCAACCACATGCTTTCTGGAGCCAGTGGTTGATTCATGCCAGGCAGTTGGAATTACCAAGACACCTCGCATGCTGTATAGGGTCGACTTCAGTCACATTAGAATGCAGTGCGAAGATCAGCACAGATTATTAGATGAGCAGAGAGACATGATCTCTTTGAACAAATTTCACGCTGGTGTATTGTTGTAAACAACAACCAGGGAAGTGTGAGGGAAGTCCTCTAAAGATTTACAAAGTTTGTCTTAAATCACATGTGTTTAGAGTTGAGTGTAAGTAGAAATTAGGAATTGAAATACATACAATTTGGTTAAATAGTGAAGAAGAAAATGAGCTTATAGCAATGCAGAACATTACGCTTTCATAGTAAGTATTGTTTCTTCACTTTCCATGAAGTAATAACTGTTTAATTTTAGTTACATCACTAGCTTAGCCTCAATGTCAAGTTTGTAAGTAATACTTTGGTATCAGGTGTAAGCATGCTGTCTCCAGTTTTTTTTTGTTATGGACACAGCTTAAGATGAGGAGACACTTAATCCTCATGGCACTAGGATGTCACCATTGACAAACACATGTAATGTGATTTATTTATAACAACAAGCAACATCAGAGCCAAAATAAACAACCTGTTTCATTAAACATAATAAATCATCTCCAGAATGTGAGCATAATTCTTGAACACTGAGAAACAACTCAAGTGCAACAGTGCAGACACGGAGAGCTGAAGGTGAGGCTGCACTAACATGTAAATCTACTTGTCATCATTACCCACATTTTTCAAACTTAACAGTTGTTTTTACGCATGTGTGTCAGGTCTAAATGAGCTGATATTTATCTCTCTGTTGACTAGAGGCTGAAAGAGACTATGCAAGAATGTTAAGCCACCTGTCTGGATATAGCACAAGGTGATGAAAATAACCGCTTTGTCTGGTCTCATTACAACCTGACACCATAAAGCATTTAAGCTTTTTGAGCTCAAATGTTTTGTATGCCAACTGTGACAACCTAGATAAGGCTTGTTAGTTAGTTGTGATTGAACATTTTTCCTCCTGTCTCTATACGGTTTGACATTGTCTCTGGATGTGTGAAGAACATGTTTAGAGTACAAGCGAACAATAATGTGGAAATCAATAAGTGCTTTAATGCTTTCCTGCTGACTTCTCCTCTTAACAATTAAGGAGAGAAGTCAGCAGGAAGGCATTAAAATACTGTGAAACTGTCCCACTTACAGAACCGGCATTATACAATATATGCAGCGTGTTAAATTCAGGCACTACAGCATGTTAAGTGTGTCTTTTTATATTTTTTTAAATGCAGATGATGTCGCCACAAGCAGCCCCTTGCTCCCAGGCAATAAAACTATGACACACCCTTTCATAATGACAAGCATGAAATCACTCAGTGAGTTATTGCATTTTCTACACAGATAAACTCTAGTGACCCATTCACTCAAGATCCGCCTCAGAGGATAATGAAAATAAAAAATGCTGCAGGCACAGTTTGGTTATTAAATCAGCATATCTAAAGCAGCTGTGGCTGTATAAGATGCATGAATCAGTATATGCTTCAGTGTGATTTAAAGGTTTCATTTGACTAAAGATAAGCAGGATCTGAAAGCCACCAGAGTTATAATCAGTACAAAAATGGATTATTATAAATGATGCATAAAATTCAGTTTACCTTTGTCTGACTTCCGGGTGTCGGAAATGATTCTGTTAGTGGTAGGCATCTTGATACCAGCTTGAGGAAGGCCTAAAATGTTATGCTGCCTGATGTCTCTGGTCTCCTTTGAGAATGATGAGTCTCCGTTGGCTCCGGTGTTTGACAGCTTAATACGCTCTTATATACCTTTAATGCAGGACAGAGGTGATGGAATCATAGCTGGTGGCGTAGACATAAGTGTGTTGCCAATAGAAAAGAGGGGGTGGCAGAGGGTTTGTAATCGGAGATGTGTATGTATGTTTTTCCTTAAAAAGGATGCTTCAATGTCTGCAGGACACCCCCGAATAAAGAGCAGACCACGCCCTGCTGTTTCTGCATCACCTACCGCTGAACTCTTCGCATTGCACAGTGACAGCATTAATGGTAGATGGGGTGGCCGGTGTATGCAAACACACATAAATAATCACATATACCCACACGCAAATTCTAAGCATGCATCTGAAAAGATCTAAATCTGCATTGGAGAGTTCCTGTCAGGCAGTGTGAAGTCCAACAGCTGCAAAAGTTCACACTGAGTAACTTCTCTAATCTATAAAAAGTAAACAAATACTCTTTTGCCAAGAATTCATTGATACAGCTACATAAATGTCTATAAATTTAATTTACCATTCATCACCTATTGGGTCATCCAAAGTATATAACGTACAAATAAACAGTTAACTCGGGTTCAATTATATAATCACAGATTATAATAGAAATTTAAGTTAAATATAAGCAAATACCAAATACATAGAGAACATCTTAACCTAAATACAACAAGAGGGAGTCACTTGGTTCATCATACCAGACTTAACTACATTCTTGCCCTGCATTATCACATCAACCATTTACCAACACAAATGCCTTAATGCGCATGGACTGGGTTAAAAGAAAAAGCATGTCGCTGGTCGTAAACCCTTCCTTGTGATCAGCTCTCCACTGCGTGTCTGTCCGAGGTGTTTACTGTTTCCGGCACCCTGCCAAACCCCATGTCAAGGCTGCCCCGTCCTTCTTGTGTTCTTGCCTGCCCAAGCAGATGACTGACTGATAAACTGTGGGCACCGAGTGCAGTGCTGTCAACATACTAAAATGAACGTACCAAGAAATGTGAGCCAAAGTGGCCACTGGAAATCTTTGAAAAATAAACAGAGGAGAGGCGAGGATGAATAACAGGTTCGCTTGTGCATCTAGATTCCTTGAATTCTCATCCCTCATGACAATAAGCCAGTGGCATCATGCTGTTGAAGCTGTGCTGACAGACAAGCAGTCACTGCCAAATGACGAAAGTTTTTTTTAACTTTCCTAAAGAGAATTCTCAATATCTTGAATTAAAGTCAAGTTGTTATTCTTATAGAGATAGACACAAGGATTCAAAATCTACCAGAGACAGGCAGAAATTAAATGTGTGTATTATAAGTAAAACATTACATAACCAGGCGTCTCTTCTCTCTATCAGTCTGCTCTTTCCTTCTTACGCAACTTGTCTGTTCTCCACTGGATCACCGCATTCCCGAACAGTCATCGATTTTCAAGATGTGTCTTTGATAGCAAATTGATGACAGGATAATTATGAAAACAGATATCAGACCTACGTAGATAAATATGGGTCATCGGGTCAGGTGCTGGCGCTAACGTTCTTATCCAGGTTTTGGCAAGCCTTGTGGCACACCCATTAGTGAGCACATTAACTCCACATACCTTACCAAAATTTCTCCTACAGAGTCCCAGGGGCCCCCAAAACCATTTACACCCCCTTTTCCTGGGGGTATATAAAGAAGTCATTTGCATCCTCTTAGCAGTATGCCACTGACAGACGTGGATATTCACGAAACCCCTACAGAGCTCATAACCATAAAGATGCCTACCAGGTCTCCCAATAAGAGAATCGTGGCTGCGGCCAGCAGACTTGGTGAGTAATAGCTCCTTATATTTCTCTCTATTTAAGAAATTTTGCACTTTTCTTCAGAATTGTCATCCAAAAAGATAAGGTTGTCCCTGGATTCATTATTAGTGCAAAAATAGTTAAACTTGAATGTTATGCTTTCTTTGAATCCACAGGGTCAAAATCCAGACACGTGGCTTCTCCTTCAGGTGAGTAGTAAAGTGGATTTCACACAGTATCATATATAATCATAATATTAATGCCAGTTTTCCCTTTGAAAAATCAGAAAATGTCCCAGACTACGACCCCAACGTCGCCGAGCCAACATGTAGAGCTGATCTCCTAAAATGTAAGAACAATAATAAAATTCACTGCGTCTGTCTTTTTTCTGTCTCTCACGGCTGTTTTTCCACAAAACATCTACCCCCTGTAGACTGGATTGACCTTTCACTGGATGACAAGACTGCCAATAAGATGCTATGGATCACAGAAAGTGGATCCAAGGTGTCACGCATGACAGATAATGTCACTTGTCCTGTGTTGGACAGGCCAGAGAGATATGAGCACGTCCCACAGGTACTGAGGTCTTGAATTGTTTTCCACATATTATCTATTCCTTGAAAACTTCCCATAAAACTCAACTTGGATTTTTTTTTCTTCAAGGTTCTTTGCAAAGAAGGCATCCTGGGCTTCAGGGCGTACTGGGAAGTGAAATATTCAGGATGGGTGGTTGTTGGAGCTGCCTATGAAGGAGCAGGGAGGAGGGGAAGCGAAGGGCCGTGCGGCCTGGGAGAAAATGAACAGTCCTGGGGTCTAGGATGGGGTGGATCACACTATCAGCTGTGGTTTAATGGCATCAACACAGAAATCTGGGATGTTCCCAAGTGTACCACCATCGGGGTGTACCTGGACCATCCAGCCGGTGTCATCAACTTCTACGCAGTCGAAGGGCTTGGAGAGGGTGCCGAAGGCGAGAGGGAGATCCGGCTGCTGCAGCACATCAAGAGCTCCTTTAAGGGCCGAATGCTGCCAGGATTCTGGATGGGACAAAAGTCATCGTGCTTGTTAGTCAAAAGAGAGGAGTAAAAGAAAAGCTTTTGTATTTTACATTTCTAAGCTGTTACAATTCCATTTAACCTTCTTTACCGTACATATCTTTACCTGCAAAGGACTGGGATACAACAAATTTACAAGAACACTGATGGGTCATGGAGAGTCTTTGTACATAGAAATGCACATGTTTCTATATGCAATTTGTTGAAACTGAAAGTGAATATTTGTTTAAGTAGTGTCATATATTTTTGAAGATAAGTTCATTTTGATATATGTATATTCATCATTTTGTCATTTAAGAAACTTTATTTGTGCGTCCACATTTGAATAAAATGTATCCTGAAGTTTTAGGTCTTCATAATAAAGATATTTGATTTCATGACACTGAATGTAGCCACCTCACATTTCATATTAGTTTTGGATTATTTTTTATAAATAAAAATATACTAGCTTAACCTTAAATAGATATACATACAAGTGCAAATCCACTTATAGCACAGGATACCTCAATATCTGTAAAGTACAGAAGTATTTTTTAAGAGGGTTGGCGTATGCACGAGTGCAGCAACTGTATTTAAGATGAATAAGGGGCTAAATATATTCAATAGAGGACAAATAAGACGCTGTTGTTTTAGCAAACCTGCTTCGCTTTTGTGTTGCGCTCAAGTGATAAGTCATGATTTATAAATATAAGCTTACAGCACAGGAACATTAATCCATCACTGTCATGTGAGGCATTCAAACTGTACCATACCTTCAGCTGCTCTGGATCTTTCATTCTTCACCTTCCCCTGTTAACACCGAGCAGAGGAGCCAAAGGATTAGGGACTGGTGGCATGAAAGGAGATCCCAGGAAGCCATAAACAAGATTGCATGTGAGCACACAAATATGGCCACTGCGGGAGTGTGGATGGAGGAGAGGAGCTGATGAGCTAGACAGGAGATGTAGGACTTAACGCAATACTATGGTCACTAATAAGACTTTAGATCCATTTTTTAAATTAATTTAGACTTGGGGAATCAATAACAGTTTTTTTTTCTCAGCCGGACCATTAAACATTATAATTGCAAATCTCTTGCATATAGGTATTCCCTTCTCATTCTGTGATTTATTTTGTATTTTGTAACGTCACCTCCACCAACTGTTGATAGTGGTGAATGCATGTAGGATTTGTTTATTTTCCTCTAAGATGGGCCAGGCTCAACTTCTGAATAGGATAAATCTGTCTATGTCTCCCCCTAATGACTGTCATTGGAAACAACATCTCTGTAACCCTATTAATACTTCTCGTAAGATGTGCTTGTACTTAAGATTAGTTGAACTTTTTATTTATATTTATAATTTATGAGTACATCATTTGTAAAAGTAGCAAGTTGTACTGATAAATGCTACTGCTATAAACAGTCAAACAGAGGACACTGGCAGCAGCACTGAGATCAAACAGTCATATGTCATGCCGCTCATGGTGTAGAGATATGTACTGAGTGCTATCCCACTGTTATTGCCATGGTATAGTGCTCAGCTTGCCAAATAGTTTTGCCCATGTGTACATAGAATACAATTCAGTGCCGGCAGCAGTATACACCCGATGACCTTCCAGTCACAGTGGCTCAGTATAAATCCCTACACCAGGAGTGGCATACCACGTACTACTTCTTCATCTTGGCATCTCTCTAAAATGGGGCAGTGTATATGCTAAAAGGTATAACATATAAAGATTAAGCTATGTTTCCACAACATATGCAAGACAACAAGTAAAGCGAATTTGGAAAATCTTTCTCTGGCAACACCATATTACATCCACTAGATGGAGCCATAGTATTATACATCTGTGTATAGAAAATTAAATGAAGATTACAGTATATAGTGATATTCACAGTGTGCATAAATTTGACTTAACCTGCTTGCATGATCATAAAATAATTCCCTGTAATTGAAAACTTGCATTACTTTAACATTACTTCATTTATGAACTATACAAATAGCATTTATGAGAAAGCCAATCATAAAGCACTCTAATACACATATCACGTTTATGTACCCAGAATGCCCACAGGACAGTGCAATAATTGGTCAGCCTTTAGTGTAAATCACCAAACTGCTGCAGCACAGGTAAACACTGCTGCCGACATTCACGTTTAAAAAGACCATCTAATTACTGAGGGTAAACAAGATGCCTTTGCTATGAAACTTATTCAAGTGTGAAGGACCAGCCAGAGGCTATCAGTTTCTCTGTTAGTCAAATTATGTTCATCCTTCAGCACATGTCTCACAGATTTTAGTTAGCTAGTGTAGCTAGCAGTTGTTAGCGCTGTCGCTTCACAGCAAGATGGTTCCTGGTTCAATTCTGACTGGGGTCCTCTCTGTGTGCAGTTTGCATGTTCTCCGTGTGCCTGCATGGGCTTCCTCCCACATTCTGCTTTGACTTTAAAAATTGTCCATAGGTGTGAGTGAATGGTTGTTTTTCTATGTGTGTTGCCCTGTGATGGACTGGTGACCTGTCCAGGGTGCAACCCTGCCTCTCACCCATAGATGGCTGGAAAAGGCTCCAGCCTCCTGTGACCCTGTACTACAGGACAAAGCAGGTTCAGAAGATGGATGGATAGATGTAGCAAGGAGCAACACCCTTTTGCAGCATGCACTGCTATAAGGCAGTGAACACTGACAAATACAATGTAGCACATTTTAAAAACAAAATACAAATTATATCTTTGATCATCTAAAATCTGCTCTCAGTATTCTCTGGATATTTATAGTTGCCGTTCAATTGGATTCTCTTATCAGATCAGTTTGGGAGCAGCATGTAAACTTTAAATTTATTGCTATGTGACACAAAGGCAACAACAAAGACTCCTTCTGGAAACATTACAAAATGCCAGAATCATCTTCAAACATGATAAAATACAGTGGCAGTCATGAATATATATGGAGAAATATTTACAACCAAGATTAAGACAGAAAAAAAGTGGCAAATCTGTCACTTAAGATGTCTGCTATTCGGTCATTATTATAGCCAAACTAGTGAAGTATGAAACGAGAATATAGGATAAGAAAGTCAAAAAAGCACCAATAAGAAGCAGTACTGTGTAAGTAGGCAGGCCCCAGGCTTCTGGTGCAGCATGCATACTATACTCAGGCCCTCTTTCTCCTGGGTTTTGTCAGTTTCCCAGCTGTTGAATGCTAGAGGCCTGAAATGTTAATTTCAGCACTTCTTTTTCAAAATTCGACATCAGCTAGAATCCTTTCAATGCAAAGCAAATTTTCAGTTAAATTCAATCTGCAGACACTCCATTAAATTGTATCCTCACAGATTCTGACGGACTAATCACAACTAATCACATTAGACACACAGGATGCTGACCGGAAAAGTTATTTTCATGTTGTCAATAAATCTTCATCTCATCACTGTTTAAAATGTTTTTTGGAAGAGCTAAAGTGTTCAAAGTGTTCTCTGAAAAACTTCATATGCTCACTACCTTTTCACCGTCTGCCTCTTTTTTTGCCTGTGCACAAATTCTGCACGTGCACCCACCATGTTCTCAACCATTTTGTGGTTTAATTACCTGCATCAGGGTTAATTTAAGTGACTCAACCTACTTTCCACAAATGCGCTTCTCATTCTCCACTTTACTGCAGAAACAAGTGCACTCGACTATGGATTTAGGAGAATCTATTTGGAGCAATTATGTTAGCACTAATGTTGAGCACCCACGTTTCTATAGTCACCAATCATGGACAAACCAAAGGGCATTTATACAATCAAGTGGCACATAACACCTGATTGCCACCAGAGGTTCGTCTATACACTTACAGGAAAAAGAGAGAGAAAGGCGCAATCCTTAGGCCTGCCACTAGATGTCACAAACCCCATTTTTGTGGTGCGTTTAAAGACTTGGAGGCAGTACCTTAGTGTTTAAAAAGCTTTAAAAAGATTTTTTTTTTTACCTTGGCGTTTTGGGAAATATGTTTTTTTTTTCTTTTTTTCAGAAAGCAACATGTAAAAATCAATGGTACATTCATGTCTGCCATAAAATTTCTAAGCCAATGGGGAAACAGTTTATCTGACTCCAGTGTTTAACAAAAACCAGCCTAAGCAACTTTCCAGCTCTCCGTTTCTGTCTCTGGTCTATTTTTTACAGATGTTGTCATCCACTCCAGCCATGGATACACTTGTGTGTTTCTTAGTGCCCGCAGACTGACAATCCCCCTCCCCACCCCCGGCACAGATTCACACTCTGACCCTACCAGCAGGAGACGTGTCTCCACTGTGGCTCTGGCTGATGCATGCACATCTCATATATGGAGGAGTAGACCAGTAATGAAGACATTACTATGACCTGACCATGTGATGCCCAGGGAACAGGAGACAGGCTGCATGTTAAAGTAGCTGTTACCAGCTGTGGTCAGCTGGTTGTCTGTAGTATGTTGTATGTCTGGCTTTCAGCTGTTCATTGAGGTCTCATGTTCTAGTTAGTGTACGAACAGTTGTGCTTTTGCCACAACAGCATCTTATAATAATAATAAAAATAAAGTACTTTTCCTCATAAAAACAGAA
Organism: Parambassis ranga; assembly: GCF_900634625.1. NCBI lineage: Eukaryota > Metazoa > Chordata > Actinopteri > Ambassidae > Parambassis > Parambassis ranga. The sequence continues at coordinate 11,481,941 of NC_041039.1, read as the reverse complement.
TTTAATTTTCTCATAAAGAACAGAACTTGAATGCAATATTCTTCCATAGTTTCCACTCTACAAACCAAATCCACAAGAGTTACAAATTAATATAAAATAAACAAAATACACCACATACTGCATTTAAAACCTTCCCATCACAGAAGTATCAGCGCTAACTTGTCGCACTATTGTGCAATGATTCAGGTCAGTCAATGGTGATTGAATCAAACACAATATCAATGTATTAAAAGATGGATTTGATAAATGTCATGTGTTCCAGATATTGTGATAATATTGTTATCATTTACATCTCCACAATAAATGTGCAGGGGAAATATATTGTGACAGCCTGCTTCACAACTATAGCCTGCTTATTTTTTATTTATTTTTTTATTATGTTTAAGAAAAGGGACAAAATGATAACAGAATAATAGAGGAATGGTGGTCTTTGACTGCAGGAAGATGCTTTATATCCCACACAGGGATACTACGCAATTTGAAGAGGAAGGGAATCTGATGAAGCATCCATTCATGATGAATCAGATATGGTAACACATTACTGTGTGTGTCTGCGCTATTGCAGCTTAATATGTGCATGTAAGCATTAATTAGTGTTGTGTACAGAAAGTAATCTCTGTCTACATTTTCCGGGATTTACTTCTAACGCCAGTGCAACACATCTACCAGAGTATTGGGTTAAGTGTACTAAAAGAAACACTTGTTGATCCTGCTGGTTATACAGCTGTAAGGGGCGATAATTGAAAGATTAACCCGGCACCACAAGGCACCAAGATAAAGTGTCAAAAACTGGAATGGTTTTTGGCCATTTCAGCATAGTCGGTATATTTCAGCTGCAAACATAAAAGCTCAACAGGTTTAGTCAGCCCATTAATTTTTATCATGCTGCAAATGTGCAAGACCCTTTTCACCACCAACTCATCCTCTTGTCTCTCCACCTTAACACTCTTTCTTTGAGTGCTTCTCTTCTTGAACTCCTCAAGGGTGTCATCAGTCTCTCCAGAACTCCTCACTCACAGGAGGGTGTGTGTGGCTTGAGTGCCTGGGAAGCTTTGAATAACAGAGAGAGTGAGGGGAGAAATAAAAGGAATAAGCCCCACAAGCTGCTCAGTTTTCCATTGGCAAAGAGAAGACACAGGAATAACCATGCCTGAACCGGTCCCTGAAGGTATGCAGATATATATTTTTTTCTTACAGCATAATTTATGGTAATTAGTCAGTTTCTGTGTTTATAGCTCAAATTTTAATAGCTTGGTTTGGTTTGGGGTATTTTGGCTGAACAAGTTTGTATGTTGAATTTTTGTATTATTCAGTTTAGCTGGTATTCATATAGAGAATAATAGAAGACGAAGATGAATTAAAAGTACTAGAATGATGCCTGCTGCTCTACAAGCAGAGTGCAATACCTTACTGGGAGACACTGGAAGGATCTAAGTTCACTTATTTAATCACAATTGTAAGTTTTGAATGTATATGTTTAAAAAAAAACACACACACATTGTTCGAGCTTAATCCAAGTAGGCTATTTCACTATTTTTAATTAACGTAACAGTCTGGATACTTCCTTCATCACTCATCAAGCATTTTGTGAGAACAATGATGAGCTTCACAGAAATCAAACTCACAAGTTAGACCCAAAATGACCCCACAGCTGCACTGACTGTGTTCATGGATCATGGATCACTGTAACTGATATACAGATGTATTTTGCTGACACACCTTCTTTGGGGGCAGGAGTAATACAGTGACAACAAAAGGTGGAATGGACAGAACAAAAAAATCAAGCTGATACTGTAAATACTCAGAAAAATGTCCACATATCTGACCAATCAGTGTCTTCCTGTCAGTAAAGAACATTTAAAAGGCCATAAATAATCACATAGCCAGTTGTTATAACTGCATCGGGGTCAGTATGTTAATGACACCAAGAGTAAAACTGGACAGATCCCAGAAGCGGTTGTGTTAAAGTAGCCACAGCAATGCTGTAAGTAAATACTGCTGCAGCTATATGTCTGCAGAACGTCAGCTAAGTTACTGTGACTGCTTCATTCCATGGCGTGCACAAACACACACACCCACACACTAATTTACAGCGCCATTGTCATATTTGCCTTTAATCTGAATCACTGAAAAAAACAGTTAGAGATAAGTTTAACTTTGCCAAGAACACAGGAGAGTACTGAGCATCTGAAAGCCCTTCATCTAACTTCTACATCCAGCAGGCTTTGCTGGAGTTGTTAGCACGTTGTTCCTATTTCTGCATTGCAATATTTGTTTCTCCTCCATTGCATCTGCCTTTGCCTTAATCTTTTTTTAATACACAAGCAAGGCTATCTTTATTTATATCCCAGAAACATAAACCAGGCTCTACATTTATTCACCATATACAGCCACAGTGTTTATCCCTGTAATATGGATACAATTCCATTTCGCTTACTGCACGACCCACTTCTCAGTGGGCCCAGCTGCATAGTGTGAGGGTCAGATTTTGTTTCTTAGAAATAATTATCAGTAATTTAAAAAAAGATGTGTTCCATCCCAAGCTTGGCTACCATCCCTGTAAAGGAGCAGTGACAGTATTTGTTTTCACTCTTCAGTGTTGCACTACAATACAAACAATATCTGTACAAGTTATAATGCTTTCTGTGCTTCTTCACTTAACAGCAGTCAGATCCCGCCCTCAAATAACAGCTAAAAATACTCTGCAATAAGCGCTGACCTTTTCCACTTTGTATTTTTCCCTTGTAAGTTCATGGGATTCACACACAGCCCATGGTATCGAGTTTCGCTGTAGCTGAGATAAAACATTGTGTAATCTATCACTTTCACCCAGAAAGTTCCTTCTTGGTCAGCAGGCCCAAATGTGGCGCTGCTACAGTATAGTCTATCAAAAGCCTGACAGTTTTCTAGTCTGTGGTTGGAAGCGATGGCATGATTCATGGTCGTAATTCCTCTCATCGCTGTGTCCTGCATGAAACACTGCAAGGGCTGGCTGGAACAAAACTCTTCTGATATCTCTGCAGTCACTCTTCATCTCTGGACTACAAAAAGCTTGTTGTAGAATGAGGAAATGATGAAATTAATTTAACGTCATCTGTTAAAAGTGCAAACTTTGATTCTGAAAGCATTATAAATAATCTTAAAATTTAAATAATTATTTAATTTATGCAAATGTAATCAATGTACCTCAGTGCAGAACCCATCAAATGTTCTTATATACAATGCAACTTTATAGATTTACTGCATGCATTCAATTACCATAGGTGTCTCTATGAGCAGCCAGTTAGCGTGCTTGCATACAGTTGCATGCTATGGAGACACCCAGAGGCCCTCAGAGGTCTTTTTTATGTCAGGTCACCCAATGCCTCTCTTTATGTCTGATTCATTACACACACAGTAAATCAGACTGTCAGTAGACATAAAGAGGTAAACAAACAGGAGTAAAAAGCCTGTGGGACCTAAATCATAAGCACAAAAAAGCATCCAGGATGGAAAAGCAGTAACATATACAAATATGTACATTCAAAAAGATAACTAAAGACGAAAGTATACAGACATGATATAAATAAATGTCTCTACAGAGCAAACAACACGGCTACAAAATAGATATATAAATATACATTTACACCCAACAAGCACATCTTGTCAAATCATACTAATTACGCTCGGAATATGAAACCACAGACAGTCTCTGAGGACAACGTTTAAAGTGTGAGGAGCAGCTGTTCAGAAGTTCATTACCCCCGCTTTATCTCAAACTTGTTGAAAATGATCAAGATTCTCACCCCGAGTGGATTGACTTAGCAGATGCCGGTGCAGATTTACACTCAGTGCAGGTGTTGAATCCTCTAACAGAGTGTGTGGAGTATTTATACCAAAGAGTTTCTGTGCTGAGTAGCAATTCACTTTGTTAGTCTGTTGGATAATGTTCTCATTTTGTACTGAAAAAATAACAAGCTATCTTGATTTAAGGTTTTCTTTTGCTAGTGTACACAGAGCCTGCTGTAAGGTCTTTAAGATTTCTTTGGTCAAAGATGAGCAGAGTTTGCCAAAGTTTTTTAAAAAACAAAGACAATCATGCAATCTAGGTAAAAAAAACAGCATTTCTTATCATAATTTTATCATAAGCCCTTAGTGACGAGTAAAGCTCACAAGGTCAAATAAGCCTGACTATTCAAGGAAACTGCATGCAGCTCAAGAGAACGTGGCATGACATCAGAGAGGTCATAAGACTCCATCCTTGGCCTTTACCAGCTACTGAATGACCCGCTGAGACACACTCGGGGCGTTGGGTATATTATACGCCTCTATTTCAGTTAGAGAATTTCCTTTCACCAGAATTAGGCTTCAACAATTAGACCCTTGGTGCTCAGCATAACACACACAGACACACACACATGAAAAAAATGGACTGTCATTCCCTGAAGCTCCAATTTAGCCTTACAACCGCTTCTTCCAGATTAAGATATCAGTTTCAGAGATTTGTGCCAGAGGTTACGCCACTTAATAGAAATATCAAATGGTGGTCATTTGAGCAAAGGTATACTTTTACCTGATGGGATGTAATTTAGATTATTGCTCAGCGATTACTAACATCACGATAAAATGAGATACAGCCAAAACATTCCTGAAATAACCATTTTATAGAATGTCATCAGTATAATAAATATAAATCTTTATTGCTAATGTGTCTCACTGCGAATTTCTGATTCATTTCTTTCTTTCTGTTTGTTTTTGTGTTGTTTTTTTTTCAGAGAAACCAGCAGGGGAGGGTAAGTCAGCTGCTGCACAGCATTTACCACCTGACCTTTTGTGTGTACCTTACATTATCACACAGTGGTGTGATTATAGCTCTCACATTTTCACTTTTCACTTACATATCATGCTAACTGCTTGTGTCAAGCAAATGGAAGCTACGGCTTCAAATCAGCACACCATCTTATTCACTGATAAACGCCTTTGTTTAATTATTATATCCAAGCAATACATTTTTCATTGAGGCGACCTTCGTAGCAACACAGATTGAGGAAAATGCTTTGCAGCCAAATGATTGTTTATGTGTGTGATGATAAAAAAATATTTGTTTAGCTGTTGGAATGTCTCTTACATTTCTTTTCCAATGGGGCTACCCATGGTATTATTTTTCACTTGTCTAACAAACATCCCCTAATTTTAGCCCCTGCAGAAGCAACAGAAGAGGGTGAGGGGAACATGATTTCATTTTCTTCTTTTTCTTTGTGACTTCGAGTGTTTCAGTGCATTTATACAGTGTTGTACATGTAGTGGGTTTGAGTTGAAATGAAAAGAAAAAAAATGCATTTGAACTAATCAGTCAGGGTAATTATCTGAGTAATGCAGAACAAGTGGTTTTGCTATAGATAATAAGTCAAGCAATTACTGAGTCAAGAAGATGGGCCTATAAGTCAATCGCATCATGAAGCTGCTGGGGAGTAATGTAATGTATTATTCCATTATTAGTCAACGTATTAGCATTTTCTAGCCAGCCTGCAGCATGCGTCTAGTAGCTAAATGATCTTTTCATCACAATCCACCGATCTCATGTTGGAAAGCAGTGAAGTCACTCTCATCACGTGAATCTTTGTGTTTTGCTGATGACCTGTCTAATTGTTGGGTGTTTAAAAGCATGTATCCTCATGGGGCGGTCAGAGGAGACCATCTGTGTGGATTTTAATATGCACTGACTCAATACAACTGGATGCATTTTCCACATCTGCGAACTCTGCCTCTCACAGTGATCTCTGGTTTACTTGCAGGCATGCGGAGTGTGAGAAAACATGTGCTAGTCTTGGTTGTTTGTGTGTATTGTGTATTTTCTTCCTCATGATGTTCCTAGATGTAATATTTTCCAGGTCTTGACACCTTTCTATTTCCAATCACTTAAACGTGATTTTTTTTTTTTTTTGCCCAGCTAACTCACAGCCAGCAGAAGATGGTAGGCACCCATAAGTGTTGGGAAATAAGACACATTTCTACTAACATTTTTCTCAGCATCTTGACAATATACTAAATAATTCCTCTATATATTAGATCTCTGTGCTAATTCACATTCATTTTTCATAGACGCCCCTCCTGCAGATGGAGGTAAGGATCCTGGGAATGCACTGACATGAGGAATCTGAATTGGGCCTGAATAATATATGTGACTACATAACCCTTGTAATGTATTAACATGAGTGCATATATGTGCCATACTGTGTGAAACTCTTTTTCAGGTTGATACAAGGGGACCTTTGTTGCTTTTTGTTGTGTAATTTTGAAAGCAAAATAAATGTAAATGTTTTTATTTACATTATGAAAACCTGTTTAAGATGGTGAATGATACTGCGATAACATTAGTTATTAATTGCACATTGAATGTTGCACTTTCATCACTGGACTGATATACACATATACTACAAAGTATATGGTATGTGTGAACCTGACCTTTTGATTTTTATCTGCAACATGCATTCATTTACATATATATATATATATATATATATATATATTATTGTTATTATTATAATGTTTTATTTTTAGAAATGTTTATGTATACAGTAAGACTAAAAAGGAAATGAGTTTTTCTTGTGTATGCAAAGTGAGTGTGCATCATGCTTTATTGCGTTTGTCGATCTCTGTTGTCACTGTTGTTTTTGTTGTGCATCAACAAGCATTTGCTTCATAGCTGCTTTTTCAGTTTCATTTGCTTCCTTGTCTGCAGCAGATTCAGAAGCTGATGATGGTAAGAAAATAGCGACACCTGATGTGTCACTTAACAGTTGAATTTTGTGATGTGCTAGTCGAGATGCCACATAATATAATATATGATGTGGTCATGGGAAAATGTTATTATTTGAAATTATTTTGATGTCTTCTGTTTGGACTGATGTTCTGTGTTACAAGATTTTGTTGCACCTGCTTTTTTTTTCCACATTTTAAAATCGTGGTTTAAAGTACTGTGTGACTGCCAGGTCATCTGCTAAAGTTGCATACATTGTAGAGTTCCACAGTTCCTGAAGGGTGCGTCAGCTGGCCTGAACAAATCATTAAAAAACAGACAACAAACAGAGCCAGGCGCCAGTTTAGAGTGGACCCTTGTGTCCAGCCAAATTCAACAGCCAACTGGCTCCGGGCCTGTTGGTTTGTGATGTCTTTTCTGGTCTAGAACCAATAACTACTTACGTTAGAAGCCCAGTAACATTATTGTGACCCACAATTAGTGTGACCCACTAATTGTGACCACAATTAGTAATGGCTACACATTAGCTCTGGAAAAATAGCTTAAGTAAGAATGTAATAGTTGCCTCTGTGATCTTAAGATCTAATGAATATCTAACATGTAAATCCCCCTCAAAGTTTGCAACCTAAGTGTTTCTGCGTTAAGAGTAATCCTCATTCCGGACAATCCCTCAGTATTGCGTGATGCTATCCTTATCTCCTCACCTGTTGCAGCTGTCTTCTGACGCTGCCAGACATCTTAGACAAAGGATGCTGTTTATGCTCTTTTAGCAATTTAGAATTTGTTTCTCCATGTAAAGTCCCGTTGCCCCTCCTCCTATCGGTGACTTGTTTTACCAGCTCTTTTGCTTGTGTCCCTCAGGCAATTTAAACAATGAGAGTAGAAACACAGCTGTGGTCCATGTGAAAACACTCATCGCGTAACAATGGCAGCTGTTGCTGCTAACATGCCAAGTGTCATCTGATGTGAGGGCACTTTTTTAATGGTTGCTTCTCATCATACCATTATGCCGTACTATGACACTGCAGGGAAAGGTCACTCAGAAATCATCAGACCCGATGATCCCAAACAGCACAACTTCTGTATATAGTGTCATGTCTCTTTAAGTCCAAGGCCTTAGAGATGATCTGCTAACTAAACTATTTAATTGTGAGTTACTACCATGCCAAGTTCTGAGAGTGCAGCTCGGATTTTACAAGTGAAATTTAAGTGTCTGTTGTTCATATTACAAAGCTGCCCCCCATCTGACATGATCTTTCAGGGCCACAGCTCCCAGAGTAATGACTTGAACTCTGTTTTACTGACCAAGGAGACTGGATGGAGGTGGGTCATGGAGGTGTCAAGGCTTCAAGGAGGTGAAGGCTGCTAATTCCTTATGGTGCCTCTCAAAGTGAGCGAATTGTCTCGTGCTGCCTGTGGGTAAAGGAGAACAAACATTAACACAGCCTTTGTTTACTTGGGCACCTAAGTGGGCTTAACAAGAGGTGGTAATGGCAACTGAGAACACATTATTGTGTATAGAGAAGAAGTCTTTATTGGTGTGGTGGACCCGAGCATGGCCAAGATGAAATAAAGTAGACTGAAGCGGGCTGTAGGTGAGACGCAGATGAGTTCTTGGAAGGCGACATGATTGTTTTGTGTTCGTACAACAAAGCTGCTACGTAGTAGAGGTTGGCTGCTGAGCTCAAACCTGCCTGGCAAGAAAAGAACGTGCAGTCAAGCAGCCCGGCTGAGGTCATTAAATGTTAAGTTGGTAACTTATAGGTGTCACCTCTATAAATTCCTTGTGTAGCGGATCCTGTAATGCAGGTCCTATGCCGGCTTTTCCTAGTCTGTTTGTCTTTTTTTTAGCATTTATTAGTGTGCACCATCATCCCTCTTGCGTGTCAAGAATATGTATCACCTAAAGTGGGTCCAAGCAAGCTCCACCAGCTTCAGAAACATTTGCCCAATAGGGAGTAAAAGTATAGTGTGCTGCTGATGATCCAGACAGTGCTCAGTGTGAGCTGTGACATGGTGTATAGGAGTGAAGTAAGGATAAGTGTGGTGGCAGTGCGTGACCAGAGAAAAACTGGAGCATGAAACAAAGAAGGAAAATAGGTTGAACAAATGCAAACCCCTTTACTGAGGAAAATTAGAACACTTTGATTGTGTCTAATAGGCAGTATTTCTCCTGGGAGACTTATTTATCATCTGCACCCACTCAACCCCACCCAACAAGCCTCACTTAGCTGAGTAGTAGCATGGTTGCAAACAGGAGGAGTCCTGAGGGAAATATCAGTAAAATATTGCACGCCATAAACATATTTGTTTCCGATGCAAAGTTTTGTTTTTAACCTGGGGGTCTATGGGAACTGACTCACATATTAAGGGCTACCCAACAGGACATCTAAGGAACTGCAGTTTTTTTGTTTTGCTTGCTCACATGTATTTTTAGCACTAGATTTGATGTGAGCTATTGAACAAAATATGACTATACAGCTTGCCTAGAGTTTAATTTTTCTTATGGTATCGTGAGATATTATTCATAACATGTCTTTGCAAAAAAACAAAACAAAAAACAAAACAATAAACATGTGTCTTTTAAAGGTAGGGTAGGAGATTTTGAAAACTCAGTGAGAGCCAGCCAGATTTTGAAAGTAAACACACGCCCCTTTCTCTCGGAGTTGACCTCTAAGCCACGCCTCCCAACCAGTCTGTGACTTCGGCCATCATGCACGTACCTCTCTGGTGCACACAGAGCAGGAAGAGAGCAGCCAACCAGCCTACTATACGTGCAGGGGCGCCTCGCAGGATTGGCTGATGTTTTTTGCGTTTTATAACTTCCACAGATGATTAATATTCTTCGTTTTAAAGCGAAACTAATGAAGTAATCGGTTGCTATCGGATTGTAAAGAGAAGTTACACTTATTTAACAAAAAGTGCATCAGAAGGAAATCTCCTACCCTACCTTTAAGTCACAGTTCAGTTTGTTGTTTAAGCCAAGCAGCCTTGTCAGATCAGTCCAAAAGAATTAATCAACCTAATTTCAAATAATTTAGCCCAATTTTAACGACTTAATGTACAGTAATCAACACATTTGATTACTTTTTTTGATGATTGCAGTCATGATCTTACCATCATGAATTGGTTGCATTCAGTGTGTGGTGTTTCTACAAAAAAATAATCATTGTGTAACTCTCACTGACTTATTGTACAGTATAACTTCAAACTGTTATACTTGCACATGTTAAACCCAGGTATTTGTTTTTCATAGCTGAGGTAAATGTCCCAGGGGAAGGTGAGGTCCAGCTGGATGCACGCTGTAGAACAGTGCCAATCTACTGCATGAAAATGTGGTGAAATGCAATGTATGCCAAACATCATGAGAAGCTTCTTCTCCTGTTGTGGTTTTTAAGCCCGGTTGCGACAGTGATTCATAAATACACTAAGTAAATTTTAAATCTTGAACAGGGGTAGTCAGTGCTGATGTATAAAGGTCAACAGGTGCACTTTGAAGTATTATATTTAGCAAGGTGTTCATTAAAACATTCTGCAAATGCAAATTGGCAAAGATACTGTGCTGTTGCAATCATATGTCATAGGATCCTCTGCTTGCTGAACACTTCATCTGCCACAACTGTAGGAAACAATCTCAGTCTGCTTTATCAGCAAACAATTATATTTGTGACATTCTGTGTGTCCTGTTTGTGTGTTAGCTTTAGTAACACACACACCAAAGACCACGCCAAAAGTACAAAATATGCAACTTGCTATGTTCTCCATGTAGATAACACCAGCTGTGCATGTACATGTATTATTGTTTATGTTGGCATGCTGTAAATGTTTACAGGAGCGGTTTCCTGATATTCAATGTAAACGCAGCTCAATTCATGTGCGCAGTCTTTACAAATGTTCCTGTCTTCCTTGCACTTTCAATTATTGCACAATGTGGACATTATCAGTGCCAGCTGGAGCCGAAGTTTGATTTTTTTCTCCGTATTTTCAGAGCCTGGGTCGACTGAGCTCACTGGTCTCTTTGTCGAGAAGCCACAGAGTAATGTCGTAGCAGTCACAGGTGAGACATACAAAGAGAATAGATGAAGAAACAAACATCTCTATTCTGATTACATAATGTTACATGAGCAAATTGTTGTTTGCGAATGGCAGGAATGGATATCACTTTGATAGCAAAGGTTGACTCATCCACCCTGACAAGAAAACCCACCATGAAATGGCTAAAGGGAAAGTGGCTGGACCTTGGCAGCAAGGCTGGAAAACACATGCAGTTCAAAGAAACTTATGATAGAAATACTAAGGTGTGTGTTAGTGTGTGTGTGAGAGAGAGAGATCTCTTTTATGCACTGTGTAATATGATTCTCTTTCATTAAAAATAGATGAGAAATAATTAAACCACATTTTCTCCCCAAAGATCTACACTTATGAAATGAAGATCATCAAAGCTGTCGTAGGAGATGCTGGGGGCTACAGGTGTGAGGTGACGTCAAAAGACAAGTGTGACAGCTCAACCTTTGAGATCACTGTTGAGGGTGAGTGGAAAAATGACTCTGGCCTGTTGAGGCTGCTGCAGGTTCTATACATGCTGATGTTTTGATCTGATCCGACAATAATGTGCACTCTCTGCAACTTCTCTTGTTACAGCTGCACAGCAGGAGGAGCAGGCGGATATTTTGTCTGCCTTCAAGAGAGCGTAAGTGCTGCAGGGTGTGTGTTTCAGCCTGTGTTTCTGGTCTGTGGGGGCAAATACATGAGAGGGAAAATGCATGTAGCTATTTATACAGTTGTGCAGTCTGTGTGTGTGTGTGGGAAGATGTCTTTCAGCACCATGGCAGTATAGTAGATTTAAAGTTGTGCCTTGACAGAAGATAGGCCTGATCTTGGTTACACTGTATGTTCAGTGTACTGTGTGCCTGTTTCCATACACAGAGATGCTGGAGAGGATGAGGGAGACCTGGATTTCAGCGCTCTGCTCAAAGCCACTAAAAAGTGAAAGTTTTACATACAATATGTGCATGCAGTATTCCCTTTTTGCTTCTTTTGTTCTAAATGCCAATATATATGTTCTTCTTGGACTGACAGGAAGAAGAAACCTGAAAAAGTGGAACCAGACATCGATGTGTGGGAATTGCTGAAGAGTGCCCATCCAAGCGAGTATGAAAAAATCGCCTTCAAGTATGGCATTACTGACCTGAGGGGCATGCTGAAACGGCTAAAAAAGATGAAGGCGGTCGAGCCCAAGCACAGCGAGGGTAAGTCGGTTCAGCTGCGGGGTGAAGGGGAGGGAAAGAAGATAAGTATTTGAAGTATGAAGGAAAGGAATTAGGAGGTAAGATTTTACCTCCAGGGAGTGGAGAAGGAAGGGCAGCAGTGGAGAGAACTAGGCAAGGACAGAAAAGATTTTTGTGAACTGATGAGTTAATTCAAAGTTTTTCTTCTGTCTGTCTGCAGCTTTCCTGAAGAGGCTTGATTCTTGCTACTCGGTGGACAAGGGCAAGAAAATTGTCCTGACTTGTGAGGTGGTTGATCCCGACGTCCAGGTCAAATGGCTGAAGAATGGACAGGAGATCAAACCCTCAGCCAAGTACATGTTTTAAAGCATAAACACACACAACACACTATTGCTACACATAATTCTGTTTTACATCAGCAGAGTTTACTTAATTAGACAGTGTTGGGTTGTGTGATGGGTTAGCTGGACCTGATGGGCAATGCTATTAAAAATATCCAGCTAAAATTATCTTAGCCACAAAGTCATACTCGGAAACGATGCTGCCATCAACATGTTTTATTTTTAGCCGGTCATAAGGAGCCTCCTAGTAAGTTAAGTAAGCCAAGCTGCCAAGACATCTTATGCCCCATGTACACTCAACAAAAATATAAACGCAACACTTTTGTTTTTGCTCCCATGTTTCATGAGATGGACTTGAAGATCTAAACTTCATTCCAGATACACAATATTACCATTCCTCTCAAACATTGTTCACAAATCTGTCTAAATGTGTGATAGTGAGCACTTCTGCTTTGCTGAGATAATCCATCCCACCTCACAGGTGTGCCACATCAAGATGCTGATCTGACATCATGATTAGTGCACAGGTGTACCTCAAACTGCCCACAATAAAAGGCCACCCTGAAATGTGCAGTTTTGTCTCACAGCAAAATGCCACAGATGCCACAAGCATTGAGGGAGCGTGCAATTGGCATGCTGACAGCAGGAATGTCAACCAGATCTGTTGTTCGTGCATTGAATGTTCATTTCTCCACCATAAGCCGTCTCCAAAGGCGTTTCAGAGAATATGGCAGTACATCCAACCAGCCTCACAACCGCAGACCACGAGTAACCACACCAGCCCAGGACCTCCACATCCAGCGGGTTCACCTCCGAGATCGTCTGAGACCAGCCACTCAGACAGCTGCTGAAACAATTGGTTTGCATAACCAAACAATTTCTGCACAAACTGTCAGAAACCGTCTCAGGGAAGCTCAACTGCATGCTCGTCGTCCTCATCGGGGTCTTAACCTGAATCCAGATCGTCGCCGTAACAGACTTGAGTGGGCAAATGCTCACATTCGATGGCGTCTAGCATGTTGGAGAGGTGTTCTCTTCACGGATGAATCTCGGTTTACATTGTTCAGGGCAGATGGCAGACAGCGTGTGTGGCGTCGTGTGGGTGAGCGCTTTGCTGATGTCAATGTTGTGGATCGAGTGGCCCATGGTGGTGGTGGGGTCATGGTATGGGCAGGCATCTGTTATGGACGAAGAACACAGGTGCATTTTATTGATGGCATTTTGAATGCACAGAGATACCGTGATGAGATCCTGAGGCCCATTGTTGTGCCATACATCCATGAACATCACCTCATGTTTCAGCAAGATGCACGGCCCCATGTTGCAAGGATCTGTACACAATTCTTGGAAGCTGAAAATGTCCCAGTTCTTGCATGGCCAGCATACTCACCGGACATGTCACCCATTGAACATGTTTGGGATGTGCTTGACCGGCGTATACGACAGCGTGCACCAGTTCCCACTAATATCCAGCAACTTCGCACAGCCATTGAAGAGGAGTGGACCAACATTCCACAGGCCACAATAGACAATCTGATAAACTCTATGCGAAGAAGATGTGTTGCACTGCACGAGGCAAATGGTGGTCACACCAGATACTGACTGGTTCTGAGTCCCCAGACCGCCAATAAAGCAGAAACAAAATGCACATTTCAGGGTGGCCTTTTATTGTGGGCAGTTTAAGGTACACCTGTGCACTAATCATGATGTCAGATCAGCATCTTGATGTGGCACACCTGTGAGGTGGGATGGATTATCTCAGCAAAGCAGAAGTGCTCACTATCACACATTTAGACAGATTTGTGAACAATGTTTGAGAGGAATGGTAATATTGTGTATCTGGTTTAGATCTTCAAGTCCATCTCATGAAACATGGGAGCAAAAACAAAAGTGTTGCGTTTATATTTTTGTTGAGTGTATATTGCAGACACACAACCAGGACAAAGACCAATGATTCTACATTTAAATCCCAATAAATCTTTCCCTAGCAGAAAACTGAAACAGAAAATGTTATATATTAACCCTTTGGGCGTAATTAGGGATCTTTTTTTGGCTATTTGGGCAATATTTCCTTCTCTACCTGGCCACCATTTTTGTCTGTGTTGGTGCATATGGCAATTTTTTTATTTTGTAACAAAGACTCTCTCTTGACAAAGTTTTAAATATTCATTTTCCTAATACATCAGTGGAACACAGTGAAACAAATTTACTACCCTCTCAAAGTCATTATTGGGACGAAACCTACAACTACTATAAAAACTTAAAAGATTAATCACATACATGACTGTTTTTTTATGTGTTTTGTTTCATAAAAAACAACAACTGTGACAGAAAGCAATCAAACTGGCATTTGAAGGGTTAAATTCCTCAAAATGATTGAATGTTTGGTAGTCTGAGCAGGGCTGAATTTGTTTAAGAGATTTATGCAAAACAAAAAAGAGAAGAAAATATGAAGAATATGAAGTTTTTATATCGTTTTTTGAAGATGGAAGTTTTGGCCCTAATAACTCAAGAGGGTAGTCAATTAAAGTGATGCCTAAAGGGTTAAATAATCATGAAAGAATATGATGAAATAGGTTTCATTTGAATCTATTTACCATTTTAATCTTTTTACTTTTAAAGGTATGTCATGGAGGCAAATGGCAACATCAGAACGCTAACCATCAATAAGACCAACCTGTCTGATGATGCTGCCTATGAGTGTGTGGTTGGCGAGGACAAGTGCTTCACAGAGGTGTTTGTCAAAGGTGCACCACCTCTTTTCTGTTTTCAACAGCAGTAATAATCTCATTTATGCAGAAACCATTGATTTACCGAGTAAATCTCATGGTGTGAAAAACACTGGCTTCATTAATTTTAATGCCTTTTATGCTCCATTTAGAGCCCCCTGTGACCATCACCAAGCTGATGGATGACTATCACGTGGTGGTAGGAGAAAGAGTGGAGTTTGAGATTGAGGTTTCTGAAGAGGGTGCCCATGTCATGTGGTAGGTAAACATTGCAGTATTTGGCAAAATATAAGCTCAGTTTGTGGATTTAATCCCGGCCTGAGGGCAACCGCTGTAGAGTTTGTTTGTCCCTGCACTAGAATGACTTATTTTTCTCACTTTAAGTCACTGGAATATGCCTCTTCCTGAAGACAGGTTAAGTTTTTAGTGTCTTGTGTGGTCGTTTTTGCCGAGGTCAATAATGTAATAACCCCTCAGGTCATCATACGTTTTACATAGAGTCAATGTGTGTATGGCAGTATTTACTGACATATTACAGTGTAGATATTTCTGTAAAAAAGATGTTTTGTATTTATCCCAGGTTCTTTGAGGATATAGAGCTTCATAAAGACAAAGAGTCCACAAAGTATCGTTTCAAGAAGGATGGAAAGAAACACACCCTTATCATCCAGGAGGCTACACTGGATGACATTGGAATGTACCATGCTTGGACAAATGGGGGGCACACCAAAGGAGAGCTGGAGGTGGAAGGTACCAAATGAAAACATAATATTCTGAGCGTTGTTTTGAGTGACAGATGGCCACATTTATAAAGTAATAATAATAATGCTCAAAAATATGTTATGCAGACTCATGTTACAGCCTGTATTTTATATGAATTCACTGTAGTTTTCTGTGCCGTTCAGCACAGAAGGTGCAGCTGAATTTAAGCACTGGCCTGAGGGCTTGACGCCTCTCTGTATAAAAAAAGTAACAACTCAAGGCTGAGGGTGTCAAGATGTTACCCATCATGAACCCTTTCCTTCTTTCCCCTGACTTTCACATACTGTGTCTGCTGCCTGACTAGCCTTCTTGTGGTGTCCATTGTCTAATTTAGAAAAGGAACTGGAGGTGCTGCAGGACATTGCTGATCTGACAGTCAAGGCAACGGACCAAGCTGTCTTCAAGTGTGAGGTGTCCGATGACAAGGTCACAGGAAAGTGGTTTAAAGATGGAGTGGAGGTCTTGCCAAGTGACCGCATCAAAATGAGTCACATTGGAAGGTACGCAGATGACGAGATTATTATTATCATGTCATATTAAACTACGACGCATTACCTAAAATCCATCTTGTCTGTTGCTGCAGGTTTCACCGTCTTGTCATTGATGACGTGAAGCCAGAGGATGCTGGAGATTACACATTTGTTCCTGATGGATACGCACTGTCACTTTCTGCCAAGCTGAACTTCTTGGGTGAGAAAGACAGAATGGTTACATACAGGCTATTGTATCTGCATTAATCATCAGCAGCCTACATAACGTTGTCAACTCTCTTTATTTCCTCTTTAAAAACAGAAATTAAAATCGATTATGTGCCAAGACAAGGTGAGCATTCTTAATTTACCATAATTCATGAATCATCCCTTTTTATTTGAACTTTAGCATGTAGTTCATGCCATAGGAGAACCCACTCTCTCTGTATGTTGCACATTAAACAGATCCTCCAAAGATCCACCTGGACACAACAGGAAACATGGTCTCCCAGAACACCATCATTGTGGTGGCTGGCAACAAGCTCCGTCTAGATGTGGAGATCACCGGAGAGCCAGCACCCACAGTGGTTTGGTCCAAAGGAGATCAGGTAATGCTGTGTCTAAAAAACTATGTCACCAGACATGGTGCAAGGACTAAGCTGGTTCCCACTAAGAACATTTGATTAAAACACTCTGAGGCATATTTTTCGTTTCCTGTATATTAGCCAATTACAGACACTGAAGGACGTGTAAGAGTGGAGTCCAGAAAAGACCTGAGCTGCTTCGTGATTGAGGGGGCAGAGAGAGAAGACGAGGGCAACTACACCATCTGCGTTACCAACCCTGCTGGAGAGGACAAGGCTGTACTCTTTGTGAAGATTGTGGGTGAGTTTTGCACAAAATACCAGCTGCTGCAACTTAATGGCAAAAAAATTATGTTCTTTCTGTTCTTGTGTGTATGTTTAAATACATTAAAATCCCATTTTAGATGTGCCTGACCCACCTGAGCATGTCAAATGCACATCAGTGGGAGAGGACTGTGCTACCATCATTTGGGAGCCTCCTAAGTTTGATGGTGGTGCACCAATCAAAGGTACAAAAAAACAGATTTTGCACACAAGAGAAAAATGTAAATGTCTAAATGTTGTATTTTGCTCAAATATTTTTTTTTCCACTTCAGGATACCTCATGGAGAGGAAGAAGAAAGGCTCATCCAGATGGACAAAGCTCAACTTTGATGTCTATGAATCCACTACATATGAGGCCAAGAGGATGATTGAAGGAGTTCTGTATGAGATGAGGGTGTTTGCTGTCAACAGCATCGGCCTGTCTCAGCCGAGTCTCAACTCCAAACCCTTCATGCCCATCGGTACGTTTCACAGTCACCGCTGCAGCCTCTTTTTCAGCTACTGTCCCTGTCCTTTCCTCTGTGCATCACCCTGCTTTGACCAAGCCAGTCAGTGATTCTCTTGAGTCTCTCTTCCTGTCACTCTCAGCCCCAACCAGTGAGCCAACACGTCTGACAGTACATGATGTGACAGACAGCACATGCAGCCTGAAGTGGCTCGCCCCAGAGAAGATTGGAGCAGGGGGCCTGGATGGCTATGTTATTGAATACTGCAAGGAAGGAGGTGATGACAGACATTATGCTTACCATAGAGATAATAAGCCGTCATGATAAAACACTAAATGATCTATAAATCTTACATTGTGTGATTTACTGTATGCTATTCTGTTTCACTTTAGACACTGAGTGGGTGGTGGCAAACCAGGAACTTTGTGACAGGCAGGGATTTGTGGTGCGTAACCTCCCTGTGGGAGAGAAGATCAACTTCAGGGTGGTGGCAGTAAACATCGCTGGACGCAGTCCTCCTGCTACACTGTCACAGGCTGTCACTATCCGAGAGATCGTAGGTGAGTCAGGTTTCGTTGTAAACAGTGAAAAAAACCCAGCTTATCCATATTCAGGTATGGCAGTTTGATTGTACATTTTTTAATACTTGCTTTAGGCTTTTAGAGATTCATACAGTTCTTCAAAAAAAAGTTCTCTTTTAAGAGCTATGGTGCAGAACTTTCAAGCTTTTTGTGAATAAATGCAGTATTATGCAGTGCTCCAGTGATATAAATCAGATGTCTGTGGTAAAATATCTGCCCTATAGCAAGGATTGAAAAAAAATAGAGGAACTGTTGCCAGCATCCAGGGAAAGTTTATGTTGCTCCAGACTTCACAATCTTTAAAGAATCAGATGTGAACAATGTCTAGAATATTTACTCTAATTGCCAGTAGGGGGAGACAAACGTTCTATACTGTAGCTTTAATTATTCATTTGCAAATTTGTGTAACACACGGATGTTTGTTTTTCCTTTAGAACATCCAAAGATCCGCCTTCCTAGAGACCTGAGAACAAAGTACATCAGGAAAGTTGGAGAAAAGCTCAATCTGACAATTCCCTTCCAGGTTCGAAAGACCACATCAGAGAACTATATTGTATATTGTATATGTTCTCATTTTGCTTTAAACCATTTGTAGAAACAGCTAAATGAGCAGCCATTTTTTTACATCTTTCAAAATACCACGATTCGAGGCTCCATTGCATTCTAAGTTTTTGTGTTGTAGGGTAAGCCCCGCCCTGTGGCGACCTGGTACAAGGATGGTCAACCCCTTGACCCGAAGATGGTTAATGTCCGCAACTCAAATGTGGACTCCATCCTCTTCATTCGCGCAGCAGAGAGAGAGCACTCTGGAACATATGAGCTGGTTCTACAGATTGAAAACATGGAGGACAGGGCCTCCATTCAGATAAGGATTGTTGGTAGGGCTGCTGAATCAGAGAAACTTGATGATGATGCGAATTAATTGACAGTTTAATGGGTTGTACTGAAAGATGTTTGATCCAAACAGACAAGCCTGGGCCTCCTATGAATGTGAAGGTTACAGACGTCTGGGGATTCAATGCAGCGCTGGAGTGGGAGACCCCCAAGGACGACGGCAACAGTGAGATCACTGGATACACCATCCAGAAGGCAGACATGAAGACCAAGGTAAGAGAATGAGATAAGGGAACTGTTTTAAACTTTAGTTACTTACAAGTCATAATCTCCACTTCATCAATCATATTAATGAATTATTTTGGTACATCATCTAGCAATGGTACACCATCTATGAGCACAACAGGCGGACAAACTGCACAGCCTCAGATCTGATCATGGGAAATGAATACATGTTCCGCGTCTACAGCGAAAACATCTGCGGCCTGAGCGAGGAGCCGCGCCCAAGCAAGAACACAGCTGTCATTGCCAAGACAGGTATGACAAGTGTGTGTGTATATACAGTATGTGTGTGCTGCTGTCTGTTTGTGTTTGTAGTGTAAATTGCACCCTGCACTACCAGCAGTGGATTTGTTTAGCGAAAAGAGTCACCTTTCTGCTCTGATTTACTGGGGTTTGACTTGAAGTTTGGCTGTCATCGCTCTTTTTCCTCTGCAGGCCTGGAGTACCAACCACAACCCTACAAGGAGAAAGACATGGCCTGTTCACCCAAGTTTACTCAGCCCCTGGTGGACAGATCTGTAGTGGCTGGTTACAGCACTGCCATCAGCTGTGCTGTCAGAGGCACCCCTAAGGTAAAAAGGGCAAGTTATAAAATAGTCTGTGGAGAGTGATTCACAGGAAGAGGCTGACAGTGGCACTTGTCATGAGCAAATTAGTGCCTACAGCCACATTTTTTTTTAAATCAAAGGTCACGTTTAGAGGCACTCTGATTAATCTATTGCATTTTCTTTCAACTTTTCTGTGTTCTAGCCTAAGATCATCTGGATGAAGAACAGAATGATCATCGGTGATGATCCTAAGTTCTTGATGCAGAACAACCAAGGAGTGCTGACCCTCAATATTCGTAAGCCAAGCACCTTTGATGGAGGCAAATACTCCTGCATGGCTGTCAATGAGCTGGGCCAGGATGAGGTGGAATGCAAGCTGGATGTCCGAGGTAAGAGATGAGGAGGCTGTGAGAGTGAGAGGAATAAGGAGGAGGAGTAATGTGGGTGTGGATTTGAAAATGGGGACATGATTTGTATAATCTGGGCAATGGAACTTACAGTAATGATGTATTCTGTTTATTTCACAGTTGCAGTTTCCACAGATGCAGAGAAGAAGTGAGAAACGGAACAGCAAAGAATGTGAAATCATGTGAACCAATTACTGCATGTTACAATATACAGTAGAGTACACGCTGTCTAGAGTGAATCAAATAAAATGATGCGTGCTACAAGTCTTACTTTCAATATATTTTATTTCTCCTGCTTATGAACATGGACATAGACAGAGCTTCAGAACCTCACACTCTCAATCTGGATAGATTGAGATTAAAAATCATCATTAAAATCATTTTTTGTATGTTTGTCTTATATGCATGTGCACTACACCTCCCTGGAGTAGCGCGTTCTCTGTCTGTGTAGTGCCACCCCTATACTGAACAACAGCGCCACTGCCAGGAGTCCAACAGCCACTGCAAGTGCTGTAATGACACCTGTGGGAGACAATAATACATATGAAGGTGGCTCAAGCAGTCCCCTCACTGCAAGAGACACAGAATATAAAAACCAACATCTTCACCTGTGCTTGACCATCTCGTCCTAAAACCGCACTCAACTTCCCAGTCTTCCACCATCACGTCCCTCACCAGCTCGGTGAATACAGGCAAAGGGCAGGGGTGCAACCCATTACACCCCGGGACAGTGTTAGGGTAGGGGTCGCGCCTGGAGTCATTGCGGTAATACAGCTCCAAAGAATAGGATCTGTGTAATTATTAGGAGGAATACAATGAGATGTGCACACTGTTGTGGTTGAGTGTTATGTAAATTAGTTTGTATCATGTGCTAATTTGGCCATCGCAGCCCTGGATGGCTGCCAAATTTCCATCAAATTGAAAGGGGAAATCTATTTAAATGCAATCACTCAAACTGTGGTGTGTTTCTCACCACCTGACCTAGATAGCGTTACTAGAATATGCAGAGAGAAAAGTGCATGAAGTAAAAACTGGAAGGAAGTCATTACCCATCATACTCCTGGTAGAACTCAAAGAGTTGACAGGCAGCATAAGGAGGGAGGAGGCCGTTGTACACGTCTAGAGCTGCCTGCAGGGTGATGAGTGTGGAGTCATGCTGAAACGAGGAGCACCACAGAAATGAGGTGAGGAGACACAAAACGGCATGATGGATTAAACATGTACGCAAACAAAGAACTTACAGCAGAGTACATAATGAATTTAAGAGTGCTCCCTTCCTCTACAGCCTTAGAGAAATTCCTCAGGATGGCATTCAGTAGGACCCCTGGTAATGAATACAGTGTCAACAGTGCAAATGAATTTTTTCCAGATAGCAACACAATCCTTTTGACCTTATCGAGCTTGTCATCTTTCTCCCATTAGCTCATTTGGGCTAATATTCTTTTAGGGAAACCAGACCCTTCATTTTCCACTGTCTGGCATAAACAAAACCCTAGCCAGCAGTCACATGACACACCACACACACACACAGCCTTTCCCCCCTTGAACAGCACTCTAAATTAATTGCCTCTAATGTGAATTCCCACCTCCTGAGAGCCTGGCCTTCTCTTTTCGCTTGTGACTGAGGATGCTGTACATGACCTCAAAGGATGCTATTCCCTTCAGGGTGTCCAGGACGTCTTGGGTGGCCCAGCGTGGGAGAGTCAAGTTATGGATCCTCTAGAGCAAGAAAAAAAAAAAAACCTTCATTACACCCAGCTAATAATCACATTACACAACACATGAATGGCAACAAATGAGCTTTTTAAGTGGCTGCATTTCATCGTTTCTATTATCCTGTCTATTTTTAGTGCCAATGTGAAGATAACAGATGCTCATTTTGCAAGTGTGAATGAGCGTATTCAACCTGGCCTAGAATCCACCCATCTCATAAAGCTTTAATTATCATTTCAATATGTTGTCTATTCATGTCTTACTGTATGTATAAAAATGATCTCTCCACACTCCCACACCCTCTTCATCTCTCTGCAGATTATTCTTCTCCTCTCTTTTTTGTTTCTCCTCTTCTGTATGTCTAATCTTGTTCTTAATTCTTACATGTCAGTTTGATTTAAACAAAAACCATGCATACCTGACAGCTCAGTGTGTCGTAGACCCTCCAGATTTTTTTGCCGACCAGTTTGGACACCGGGTAGCCAGTGTGATTGGAGAGTCCCTCCACAAAGTACTGCAAAAAAAAACAAAAAAACATAATCACTTTATATTCCCCAAGGAAGGCAGCACTTTAATTATACTTATTATGAGTAATATTAGGTTTTTGGAGGACAAATCAGTGCTTTTTTGTATAATGGATCAAAATGGATTATTTGCTTAGACAAACCAAACACAGCCAATCTTGTATATACCTTGCTGGTTCTCTGCCTCCAGCAGAGGATGTTAAAATTCCACACAAGAGGCCCTGCCCCTGAACTCAAACCGCACCTTAATAGGCAGTGCGTGGTTTAATTAAAACCATTTTTATTGTAATTCTTAATCTAATTCAATCCAACCGTTAATTAGTGTCTCTGAGAATGTGAGAGAAATTGCACTGTGCAGCTTTTTGTAGGCGCTGGAGTCACCGTGCCTAAGAAATTCACTGAGAGGACATGATGTCTACAGCATAACTAACACGTCCACTGGAAGGTGCTGATTATGTTGGCACCAACAACTGCGAAGTATATATTTCACTGAAAATGTGTATTTCACCGTGTCAGCTCATTTACAAATCAAGGCAGAAATAGGTAGAACAGAAGCGGCTGAGGTGAGGAGAAGAGTTGTTCAGAGCGATTATATAAGTCTGATGATATAAAACAACAGTTACAAACACATTTTCACTGGTTAACAGGCACATGACTCATGGAAAAGTGATGCTGAACACAAACTGAGCTGTGAGCGGAACATTGGCGTCACTGAACAGATGCTGAGAATGAGCTATATAGCACGTTGCATTTAGTCATCTCATTGTGTGCTTCATCTCACCTGGTGAGCCCTGAGGAACCTCTGGTAAGGCTCACTCTC
This sequence comes from Parambassis ranga, assembly GCF_900634625.1. Lineage (NCBI taxonomy): Eukaryota > Metazoa > Chordata > Actinopteri > Ambassidae > Parambassis > Parambassis ranga. The sequence goes on along the minus strand of NC_041039.1, from coordinate 11,458,609 downwards.
AAAGGTCTCCGTCATCAGTGCTCTGAACTTTGGACAATCTTTGCCCGGAGACTTCAACAGCTTGAGAAATCGAAAACAACAGCAAAGCATCAGTGGGAATGATGCGCATTTACTGCAGGTACTGCAAGTCTTCTGGGCACAATTAAATGTTCATTTCACACTTTAAAAAACAGGGGGGAATTTCAGCTTGCCAGGTTCACAGCTGAGGTGAACACACACAGAAACATGGAGCTACAAAGAGAGGCTCAAATGAGCCATACAAGTTTGTATTTAGCTGTGTGAAAAGGAAATATTTATGTGGCTCTGCAGCCCACCTTGTCATGGGCCCTGGGGATGGTGTGCACTGGAACAGGCCGCCACGGTAACTGGGGCATGATGGGAGGTGGCAGTCGGGTTGGGGGAAACATCCCAGCGAGGCAGGCCTGGGCGCTCATCAGAGTGCGGTCGTAGTCGGTACTCCGCACATATATCTGTTGTCAAAAATGAGGGAAACACACTTTTAAAACGATTTTAATCACAATATAATATTAGCTGGTCAAAATAATGACTAGGAAGAAGACATTGTGATGGTTGATCGTTGAAGGTGACTGTCTACACATACAGCGCCCTCCTATGGTCATCTCAATATAGGACATATCAAATGTGTTGGTCAGCGGGACCTTTTCATGGTAGCCAAGATAAATGATGGGTCATGAACCCCACTCTCCTGGGTAAAAGGCTGGAGGAAGGTTTCATCCATCTCAGCCTTTATTGCGGACTACAACCAGATTTGTCATTTTTCTGGGTTTTATAGTGTATTTTGTTTCTGGAGACAGTAATAATTAACCTATTTAAGTGTGTTGGTGTGTTTTCAGAACTACATGTGCTAGCCCCCCACTCTATTCAGCACTATAGATTTACACTATGGTTATTTATATCCTTTTTACTGAAACCACTGCCATTGCTTTATACAGACAACCCAGCTGCACTTGGAAACTCAAAAAGAAAACTTCCTCAATGGCTGCGTGAGTCTATTTTTATTTAATAAAAAATGCAAAATAAATGCATCCTCCAAAAGCAGCATTGTGACTTGAATAAGGCATATTTATCTCAAGTCAGCTGAGGTATTCCCTGAACACGAAGAGAGAGGCAGTCAGAAGAGAATCAAATGAATAAGAGAGAGAAGGAAAGGGGGGAAGATCCGTCTTACTATGATCTACCCTGACATCAGCCTTCACTCGTCTATATCCCTCTGTCACTCTGTGTCAGGTTTTGCACACGGTAAAGCACACTGATAAGGTTGGATGTTCTTGTGATACCAAGAATGCGTTTTGTGTGTGTGTGTGAAATTAAAGCAGACACGGCAGTGCAGGGAAAAAGGTATCGTACACAAGTCAACTGAGACAAACAACTCAACAAATTGCCGCTGACAGGTAGTGAGAAGAGTTGTTTTTTTGTGGTAATTGCATGTTATTTAAGATAGACAAGACTTAAGAAACAAGGAGGGTGAAATGAAGGAGGGTAAAGAGGAATAAGGAAGTGTGTGACAAAAACATACTGACACAAGAATGGAAATTGTACACTCAGCATGCAGCCCAGGGGCACACATGCATGCTGCTTACTGTAGTACTGCACATGGAGCCCAGGGGCACACATGTTTTAGCATAATACAAGGCCATGGCAGTGATAACACCAACATGACTCATGTTCATTAACTCAGCCATTATAGATGGTAACTGACTATAAGTTAACTTAATTTCACAAGTTGAAGCAAGGGCACACATGACACTCATGAAAAAAACACACAAATTAACCCTTACCTCTTTGTTGTTGTAGTCTTCACTGAGAAAGTTTCCATAACGCCTTCTTAGAAACCTACCCAGCTCAAACTGCTGTTTCATGCCCAGCTGAAAGGAAAATTGCCGGCACTGTTAATTTTTTTTTTTTTGTACAATCTGACCTTTTCGCTGACAACTTGGCAGATTTATGATTCGATTTAACTTATTTACATAGAATAGCAAATTCCGCCCCTTCTACTCTGCCTCCAAGAGCACACAATAATAAATGTATCCACTGTGAACCAGCTAATTGCCTGAGAGCAGAACAAAGTCACAGTAGGAAGGAATTTAATTAAAACTCTAAGCAACAAGCTTTTCTCCCATCATAAGATTTAAGTCTATTAGAAAGTCACTGTATAATGTAGAAATTATAAGTGAAATAAAGCATCCGTGCCTTTAGATACAAAAGGAGTTCAGTTCAGTTCACATTAACCATCCATACTCCAGCCTGCTGTATCCTATTCAGGATAAAAAATGGTAGCTGGATTGATTTTATACTATGCTTTATACACTTTAAGGAAATGTTTTGTGACAAATCCTGCTAACAAGCTAATGATACAGAGAGAGAGAGAGAGAGAGTACCTCAGTGAGCTGTCCAAAGCCCTGAGCCCATACTTCCTCCCCATGTGGATCCCTGGGATATGACTCAATAGGTGATCGATCACCATGTCGGAATACCTTGAAAGTCAGAACAGATAATGTCACGTGAATTCAGATGCCACGCTGCTGCTGCTGCACCCACCATTACACTATGTAATTAAGGGAGCAGCCATAAATAGAAACATGTGATTGTGGACAGTTCAGTCTGGATTTGAGGCAACAGTCTGGATGTTGTTTTTAAGACACAAATGCTGGAACTGGGCCATTAGTATTATCAACCACTTTCTAAACTGTGACATAAACCCAAATTGGATTATGGAGTTATCTGATTCACACCATAGTGATCTGAACACACAAGGAAAATCTCAAGAGAACTAAGTTTGCTCACAAATTTTTAAATAGAATTGAAATACATTAAAAAACAAGTTTCTCTTAAGGGTTTGTTTCTATAAATAGACAGTTAAATGTAAATATACAGAATTTTTCTTTCTAACCGAAGAGTACACCACATACTTAAAAAAACTGCACTCCGTAAACAGTAGAAAGTGGCCACAGTTATAGAAGATGACCAGAAAGTGTCACATCATATAAAAACATATGTGATTTTCAGTGTGTCGAGGTATTATGTAAAGAGGTTTATGAGCAAAGCTCTAGTGTCTGGGAGAGATATGCCTGACAGTGCTGGAGTTGAGGCTCAAAGTAATCCTTTGTCACACAAAAGTATAAATATAATAATACACACTGGGCAGAAAAACACAGTGTAATCAGCAAAAGAAGCTCCAAGATTACGTTAAAATCACGGCTTTCAGCAAATAACAGCTGTCAGTAATACTGTCCAAACATCTTTTGTGTCATAACTCCATGTTCCGACACAACTGAATGTGAAACTGCAATAAAATCTTCAAATGTCATCATCATCAATTATGTAAAGGCAGAGAGAGACAGAGGAAAAAAGAGGGAGAAACTTACAGTTACAACAAACTTGAGCACTCTGCACTCAGTCAAGCAGACGCAACAGAGAAGCAAAACACAGGCAAAACTCTTCTGCAACTTCTGCATCTTTTTGACTTGTCAATCTTCACCTCCTTTATAAAGTCCCCCTGCTGGTATAAAAAGTAAATTATAAATGGCCATGATAAAAAAAATATTAGCTCAACATGTCATTTTTGGTCACACTTTAAATAATAAATTTGTACAACAAAAAAAAGCACAATTCAGCATATGCACTCACCTCAGCATACTAATTCACACATTTTCCTGCTTCAGTTGGACCATTCACAGAAAGACCCAGATTTGCACTCATACCCAGACTGACATTGAGTGCACGTTCCAGTGAAGTTAGCCAGTGCTTTTATAGCCCTCCTACCTGACCTCGTCTCTTTCTCTCTCTTCCTCTATCTCTCTCTCCCTCCCTCTACACCTCTTTCCCCAGGGATCTCTGGACCTAATCTGCTTCATCGTCAACTGATGTCAAATTCATTGTCTCTGCCAGTGTCCCATGCTGTGGACATGACATGACAAGCCCACCCTGGCACGGATTTTTGAGTCAGCTTCTGATCTTAAGGACACAATTCATTGGCACCTAAAAAAAGGTGATGTAAAAGATACCCATTCAGTTTTACAGTCACAACATGACAAAGACATGTGTTGAGTATTGATGCACACACCTGGCTTCTCTAATTGTGATCCTATGTACGTAAACACATGCGTACACACTTAGCCACAAATACTCATTATCACTTGCTATGTCATCCACCATGGGTAAGCCCTAAAATTACAGGGCCTGGAGTGTTTTTCCCTTACTTGGCACACATGTAAGTATCTGTTAGTATCAAAGCAGCTTTATGGGATACAATGGGATTAGCGAGTGTGAAGATTTAGAGCTATACAGCGTTGACATCATTTTTGATAAGTGCGAGATAGGATCTATTGTACCAAGTCATTTACAGTACTTACTAAGGTGGCCTGTCAGAGTAACATGAATGTTTTATATACTAAATTAAGTCTCACCGATAACGAGATAATAAAAGCGCACAGACACATCTTGCAGCTTTTGAGCTGAAACAGATGACTTCACTGTTACAAAGTATTAACACTAAAAGTACCTGTATGTACAGAAGCCTGACACCCAAGCCGTGTTTACAGTTGAAAGATGTATACATGAGGTATGATTGATAACTGATAAATGAACGCTTCAGAGACAGACTGGAAGATGAACCCTGCACTAGATGAATGGCTCAACACACCGCTATGACATGATCTTGTCAGACTGATTAATAACACAACAACACATTGTTCATGAAGATAACCATAACACTGAATGACAAAGGTGTCATCTCACTGGGTTCTGATGAGAAGCAGATTCAGCACATATCAGGAGACAATCTGCCATTTTTGAGATGGTACCTAAAAGGGTTTCTGAAAACATTGAAGACAATTGTGTCGATCAATGGTTTATGCTTTAAGTCCACAAAACCATGGCAGTGATGGCTGCTGTGGATGCCCTCTTCACCTGATTTAGAATCCTCTGAATACTTACTCTTTCCCAAGATGAAGAAGAAGCTCAGTGTTTGCCATTTTTGTTGTCATGCTGCTGTGGTCCATGATGCCATCTACAAAGATGGGTTCCATGTCCTCCATGACTGCTGGACAAAGTGTTTTAACATTGGCAGGCATGTTGAATGTAATGTTAAATAAATGACTCTCTCTAGGAAGGCTGACAACTCCTTATCCCTCCTAACGTCTGTTTTTTGAATCATGCATGTAAACATAATTTAAAACACACTATGCATGTACACTATGTGTTCTCTTTTTATCTAGCACTGTAGTCCAATCACTGGGGAACACATACAACACACACACGTGGTACAGTAGCTGGTACACACACACCTGTACAAATGGAACAGTGAGTCCACCTGCACTCATCTACAAAGCAGCATAAACCTACAGGTCTGAGAGGAGAAAAGGAAAGGAGTTACACCATATGGGGCCAACACACACACACAGGCACATCATGCTGCAGTCTATACACGCCAGTTCATTGCAGGGTCACAAAACATGCATGCACCCACAACTGCACATCTCTGTGCTCTTTTTGTCATTCATGCACATAGACACACAACACACACACTCCCTCCTTTTCTCCCAAGTGGCCATAGTGTTTTTTTCTTTTTTTTGTCTTTGTTGAAATAATTGCAGTGATTTTCAAGACCGTCGTCATGGCAACACAGGGTTGATGCATGTTGACAGAATCTGTTGCAGGGCGACCGAGAGACTGAAAATGGGAGATAAGAGGTGGGAGGAGATGTGATGAGCATGTATGCGAGCATGTGTGTGTGAAGTGGATGATGGTAGTGGTGGTGCGGCTTACATGTGCTTCAATCCATATGATGAATGGAGATGAGCAATATGGGACATCTCATCCTGATAGAACAAGGGCCAGGATCAGGACTGAACAGTTATGTGTATGGGAGGGAGGAAGGGAGAGAGAGGGAGAGAGAGAGGTAAGCGGGGTGCTATTTTAGTCTGGGCGTTGTCATGGAAACTGCAGCCTCACTACAAATGGAGACATCCAGAACACATGGATCGTCAAACAAATGGCGTGCGTAAGGCTCAGCAGGGAAGCTACGCCATGGCTGTGCGACACTGTGCCAGCTCGGTTGAACCCACCCCCACCCACACTGGCACCCACCCCCTCCAGCCTGATAACAGTAGCATCTTCTTCATCACAGAGACTGCATATCAATGGGAGGGTGGCTTTTTAGTGAGCAGAGGAAGGGGACAAACAGTGGGAGTCAGGGGCTAAGTGACAGGCAATGGTGTCCATTCAGTGACTCACAGCCACTCGTTCTCTCTTTTAATTAACAGTCTTTTCTGCACTCCCTCCTCTCGTCTTGTCTCTTCTGTCTACCCCTTAACTCTCCGTCTCTCCCTCTTCCTCTTTGCCTCTATCTCTCTCCCGCACGCTGAAGGACGGAGGTATTCCCACATTTCTCCGTTGCTATAGCAACACTGCAGCGAGAACAGGAAAGAGAGGATGCAGGCAGGCAGGGAGGAGGAGGAGGAGGGGAGGAGGATGGAGACATGGTGGTGGAGGAAGAGAGGCAGAGGGGGGAGGGGTCTGTAAGCATCCTAAGATGAGGGGATGTGTGAAAAATGCTAATGCTAATGGTAGCAGCAACAGCAGAGGAGCCAAGTGTTGGTGAATTCCCATCTCGTCACATCATGCTGGGTGCAGACTCACATGTCGCGTCCACATTTGCATAATTGCCAGTGGGAATCTATTTGCTCAGTATGTTGCTATGTTCATTGATGTCTTCTACAACATGATACACAAGTGTCTAGTTTCTATGCTCCAGCCTCTGACAAACGCTGCAAAAGCTCAATTTCTTGCAAAAGAAACACCAGATTCCAACCTATGCTGAACGGCTTTTTAATCCAATGATTCAATCAGTGTAAACCAATGCAGGTCAAATGACCCAGTAGATAAGAATCTATCTGTGTGGAATACTCACTGAAGCCATGGGAAGACCAGAGCTATTTCATATCGATGTCATCATCCCCTTCAATCAGGACACAACGCAATCTCATTATCGCTTCATATATATCGTAAGCCATTAGAACAAAGCCCTGTTGCATCAATTTCCCAATATGTAAAGATGTGAAGCGAACAACAAAGCTCATGTGGCCCAGAGAGGAGAGCCCACATCCTCCCCTTCTTCCTCCAAACACTGCTTGCCATGTTGCACAAAACTCTGCAGATTCACATCATCTTAGAATATTCTGTCATATATTCTACAGACATGTATGAATGCTTAAACTGTTTAGCAGCCTTCCTGCAGATGTCTGCTGCATGTCAACTGTCTTGCTGTCCTCTTGGTCAATAACTCATCTCTCGATGTCAATATTGTTTTCCCCCATGGGACAGAAATGTCCTTCTTTACGACAAAAGGAGAATAAGCAAGGTTGGAGGAAGGGGATGTGGAAAAATAGAAGTATGAGTTTGTTGTGTCTGTTTTAAAATAAACACTGACGCACAAAAACCCTTGATTACACAACATGCAAAATGTAGTGGCATGCCATGTGTACGCATAATACATGTATGAAAGCTACAGAACGCACCAAGTTTCAACCTTCTTTCCTACTGTTTTAAGTCCTTGTGCTATGCTAAGCTACCCAGGTGCTAGCTTCTGTATAATTTCCCTTTAACGACTAGTCCCTTCAACAAAGTAAGTAGGTCTCTACATAATTCATGGTGCCATTAAAAGCAAAAAGTGCCACAACATTAACCAGGCAAAGTAAAAACATTGCCTCTATTTGCAGTTATGGTAAATCAATACTCAAGTATGTGTAATAATCTAATAACAACATCAGCCCAGCGCCAGAAAAGTGTGTTTGTGTGTGGGAGTGTATGCTCTGGGGAACAATTTGCTACATACCTTCCTCCAGTAAATACATGGGAAGTGTCTGCTCATAGTGCGTGCTGGAAACAAAATATTAATAGGAAAGTAATTACATAGAATCCGTCTCCGGTGAGACGTTTGTGGACAAACTTTTGACTTTGTTGTTGCAGTATAACGGTGTATGGATTTTCAGATTTACATTTGAACCGATATTTGCAGCAAATTATGTCATCCTGTAGATACATGACACATAAATAAACCAGCAATGCTTTGTGGCAAGAAAAAAACCAGTGTAGCTTTTTTTTTTTCCGGGTGACATGTTTTGTTGGTTAGGTTGAGTGTTTTATCCCCAGAAGAGGTAAAGAACTGTCTGGGGTTAGAAGGGCTCCCGAGTGCTTGCAAAGTACACTAGATAGCTACTAAAATAGCTTCCCTATGGTGTGTTTGTTTGTCTCCTCTCCCTGGATTATTAATTGAGTTCTTTGGATGGAAAAAAATAAAAATAAAATAAATTGTATTACCAAGCAAAAAAAATATCTTCTGCGAGGGTCTTAATGATACTGTGGGAAGAGAGAGAATCTAAATATAGACTGAAACAAAAGCAAAGTGTGTTCAGTACAGTATAAGAAAGCCCTCTGAGAACATCAGTGCTTATAATTCACTAACATAGTTTCATGTAATAACAGTCAAAAAATAAATCGTTAAACAAAGAGCAGACTTGAAATCAAAGACCCACTGCTTTTCTTTTATCCATCTTACACAAATTAAGCCCAACTGGGTCACTGTCGTATTTTTCTCACACTTCCCATGGATTCTCATCCTAAGCTAAGCCCGCAAGTGGTTCTGTGTGTAGCCCATCTTCATATCAATAAGGCCTAAATAGGCCACGGGATGATCATTTTCAGCTGTAACTGCAGCCCACACAGCTATAACACACCACTATCGTGTTAAACGCATGTGTTTTCCCCTGCAACCACTTAAGTGTGAAGAAATAAAAAGGCATTTCACATTTCCATGGTTCCCCCCCGATCCGTTCAGCCCACAGACTCTGACACCTCTGCTTCACCGTGGAGTTTATGTTGTGTCAGGTTCCCCACAGACTCTGCAGTCTGTCTGTGGGCCAGGGGGAGCTGCATGGGGGAATCCCTGGAGAAACACACAGCTGGGAGGTTATTGAATTTGAAGGGAAAAGACAGCATAAGGGAAGAAGAGGAGAGGAGGAGGAGAGAATAGTCCAGCCACAGTGGATTTCTAGAAAATGACTGCAGCACAGCCGTGTAAAGGGAGATGTCGCTGCACAGGGACAAACAGAAAAAAGGCTCCCCTCTATACTTTCTAACACAGAGCACAGTCTGAAATTACATGTGGGGATTTATGTTTAAATATATATATATATATATATATATATATACCTCCTTTGGATTATGGTTGTTTCTTGCTGCAAGGGATGAATCCGGTATTTTTATATTCCACCTTTTTTTTCCTAATTTAAAATTACCCTGCTGCATTACATTATGTTCATGCCAAGATCACAGAATGCTCAAAATGTATTTGCATTTGAGCATTTCTCTTTCATCTTTAGTGCATATTAATGTATTCTTTTTCTGCTGCATACACACTCTTGGCTCATTCTCACACCCCCACCACCACTTCTTCAACATGAACATCACCCTTTTTCAAGGGGACAAATTCAAGTTTTGAGTCTTGTGCATTCACCATATGTCGCCTTGCCATCAACGACAAAAAGCTGCAAAACATAGATGTTAAAAATATGCTTCAAAATGTGTCACCTCTAGGTGTTACAGAACAGTCCTTCCCTTTTTACTTGAGTTTACAGAACAATGTAGGCATCTTTTCAGCGTTAGGTATCCGTACAATGAATTCAAGCCTCAATTCCGAAGACGTCTCATGGGGATTAAAGCTCTCCGGAGAGCAGAGTACAAACCAAGGACAATTACATTCAAGAAAATGTCTTTACATAGATACACCAAAGATATGTGAAACACCGGTCTCCCCTGCTGGGAGGCCCAAACATTTTATCTAAACCCAGTCAGGTTCACGGTTGTGGCTGATGCAATCCTTCCTCTGAATCCCTTCAAGTTGTTTTAAAATACAGAGTCAGATTAAGTCGGGAGCAAAATACAACACTGTGAAGCAACCAGGGTCTATTCCCTGTTGAGAAAAGAAGTAATGACAATGATGCACATTGAGAAGCCCTGCACAGCTTAGTCACTCCATCACCAATATAACCCTTTTTACCCTTTTACCTTTTACACACTTGCAGGAAGTTCACCTAAGATGAACTTGTTTGATTTTTACATGTCTGTTACATTTGCAAATTCATAACATTCAATAATACAAAAAAAATAACAAAATGGCAGCACAGGTTAATGTACAATTAAGCTAATGTAACATGGCGCACCATTTGATTTATTAAGGCAGAGTGCCTCGCTGTGGTGATTGCAGAATGTATTAGAAGTAGAATTTGTTAGAATAATGTGACTGTACCTCTGCAGCAACACCTCTTTATCAATTAGTGAACTAATTTGTTTTGACAATTTCAATCTGCAAGGGCTAACAAATCAGAGAGGTGCTTTATTTATTTTCCAAGAAAGTTATGAGATCACCTTCAGAAATATAACATATTTTTTAAAAGTAACGTATTTTTGATTTTCATATATATGAGATATATGTCCTGTAAAATATTTGAAATAAGAGTGAAAAGGAAATGATAAAACTATTCTTTCTTGCACCATCTAAGGCCCCTTTTCAACTTGAAGGGGGCTGGGCTGGTGTCCGGTCTCCGCTCTTATTTTAAAAGAAAAAAGAAAACAAATACAGTGTAAACACAATTATTGTTGGAAGTCTTTTTCATTTTGTATTATAAAATTCCACACAATAACTTATTTGAAACATCGTCAGTTGGAACTCATGTCTTATTTAGTTAGTTGTAGTTCTCTGCAGGATGAAATCTCAACAAAGAATGAAGGTGGTATATGTTTCTAACAGCCGTACAAGCGAGCGGAAAATTGAAGTCACACAAGAAGCAAACAGTGAAATTATATACCTCTCAGTCACTGCATGACAGTCATTGAAGTGCGACTACAGCACGTTTTGATTTTGCAATAGCTGAAGAAACATACTCTTCTGCCACATGTGTACCTGGATGAACATGTGGGGGCAAAAAAAAACAAAACAAAAAAACATTTGATGACCAAAACTGAGAATACCACAGACTAAGATACAACCAACAACAGGAAATAAAAAAGTAAAGTATGTACTTTCTGAACTGTTTCTAGTGCTTGTTCTCTGTCCTTTTAAAAATCTTCCAGAGGAGACCAGCTTGTTTTTTATGTTTTATCAAACAGATCAGCTTACCTTTAAAGGACCAAAAGGTCAGTCCATTTTCTTGTCTTACAATTTGGTGTCTCAGATACCATAATCCATTTCATTAAGGAGGTTTGCTTCCAACAAACCAAGAAATGTCATCTGGACTGAAGCATCTACATGTAAGCGATGGGGTGGTGGTGGAGCAGAACTCCACCTGTAGCACAATGTTGCACATTATGTACATATTCCAGTCTACAAAAGCTGTTTAAACATTCCTAGAGTCAGCTTCCCTTCAATAGCATCAGGTATCATATGTACAATGACAACCACTAAACCGAGATGCAATAAAGACCTTCTGCATTTCCTCTAAATGTTTATAATAATAATAATGATGATAACTGTGCATGGCCTGTTTTTACAGATGTTCAGAAGTATGAAAGGAACATTTCTGTGCTGATTAGGTGAGTCACCATCCTAATGAAACAGTGCTACAGTGATGTTCACGAAGGAAAGATTTGTTCTGTGGTTAACATGCAGAAATGTACCCACACACACACAAACGCACACACACACACACACACACAGCACAAGGAGGTATCTAGTATGCTCTTTGAAATCTGACGACAGAACCACCAAATGTAGCACATCAAGGGAGCAGCCATATGTTGTGTCTTTAGCCTTCATTTATATTCTATTTGTGTCTCTGTGGGGCTACAGCTGAACCCTGCCCACCAGATCTGCTGATGGTCAGGTCGCACATTTACATGTACTATGGTTTTGTATTACATTCATGGCCAAGCACAGAAAAGTCCAGAAAAAAAATATGGCTGCTATGTAGACGACCTGAGTGACCTGATGCGCTAACCAGACATACAGACCTTTAGGATTACACAGGATAAACACAGAAGATGTTCCTTCCATACCTCTATAAAAAGTAAATTTATGATATGGATTTTAATAACGTCTCTCATTTTATCATCACTGTTATTTACTTCTATTCTTCCTTCCAGTGCAAATGGCCTTACGACTGTTAACGAACCCGTTCCATGCACACTGAACACCTCTTAGGTTTGGCTTTGAATCACATTTGTGGGTACACGTGTGGCAGAGTGCCAAAAAACAATCCCGCAAAAAAAAATCATACACAATGCTGAATTACAGTCAAATATGATTCTGGACTATTTCTGGGATAACTGGTCACATGTCCAGTTTGTGCTCAATTGCAACAAACATTTTCCGCTCCTGTTTGATAAATGCAGTCAAGAATTTAAAAATACAAAGACGAGGAAAAAAAAAGAACAAATCAAAAATGTGTATTGAGGACTTTTTTGCTAGTGAGATACAATTCATTCCCATGTTCTGATAATTATGTGTGTCTATGTGAAACCATTGAATGTTTGCAGTATAGTGTGTGTTTGTGTTGCTGCTCTGTGTATAGATGGGCTGTGCTCACTTGTCTTACAGCCAGCTGCCCTGACACTGATATTATTTGTTTAGAAAATGTCTCGTTCAGGTGAAGATTAGTTTAATATTGTCGTTAAAATGCAACATCAGGGACTTAGATAAGAAACTGGAGTTAGCACAAGTATGAATTTTCTGTAACTTGTATGTATAAAGGTTAATTTGTGCAGAATTAAGGGTGGGGCTGCTTTGTGTAACAGGTGTTCCTCCTATATTTACTGGAACTGATCCAAAACAGAGTCAAAGTTGCTTCACAAGACATCGTAGATGGTTACTGATGAAGGAAGTTTGTGAATATTTCTAACATTTATTGAAGAAGTGCATGTAGTGCACTTCATGGTCTGTGCTGAGTGTGTGTTTTTTTAAAGTACACTTGTCACATAATATGGAAACGAATTGTATCTTATGCACCAGCAGAAGCGTTTTGAGTCTTCAATATAGAAAAATATAGCCTTGATACACATATTTTTCTCTATGGTGACTCCACAGCTCTGTTAAAAAAAAATCACCATAGCTGACCAATTTCAGACAAAAGCACCTTCATTAAAAATGAAATCGTAAAAAAACACTCATTTTCCAAAACCAGCCGTGTAGCCTATCTATAGGAGAGTGACTAAAAGCCTGCCTGAACATGTAAACAGAGCAGGCGGCACCCGTCATTACCAGGATGACTAATGGCTGAACCACAAACCATACATTCAATCTGGGTTTAGCACAGAGGACTGCATAACGTCTCACTTTTGTTTGTTTGTTTGTTTCCTCATGTGGTTGCCATATTGACCCACCACAACCCAATATATGATTGATTTATTTCACACGTAATGATACATGGCTAGACAACTGTACACATTATATCAAACTAACAAAAATAAAGAAATACATAGTTGAAACGCAAGAAGCGTAAATGGCATTTTTAACATATGAAAGTTACACTGTAAAAATGTGGATCTTACAATTGTCATACAACCAGACATTATTATTATTATTATACTGTACATTTCCATTCATTCCAGTCATCCAAAGATGGATGTTTAATCCCTTCTTGAATGCTGCTGCAGATAGATCATCCTTATGACAGCATTTTATGGCATGATTATGGCAACCATGAGCAAGGAGGTCATATCAAATTCCTGTCTAAAAGCAAATATCTGGCTACTGATCTGATTCAAATAACACATTGTCAACACTTTATTTTACCCATACAGGCCTTTGCATTGGATTACCTTTTGTGAAACACTGTTTTTTTTTTACCATTATTTGATGCTGGCATTTATAAGTATCAGAATTGTCAATTCAAATACCAAGTAGCTGGCTTTTACAAAATACATAATACACTCTCAGAACACAAAAGTTTGTAATGATTATTACTGAAACAACAGACAAAAGTTTGTCAAACAGAGATCTGCATTTACTGTTCTACAACCTAAATGGACTTCATGTCACAAAGCCAATTCAAAGATTCACAATGAGTGTTGCAATTGAGCCCTTATGTTTCTGAGAAGTAGCCAAACTTAAAACATATCAGAACAAACCTCCACTATCACCGCCCCTGATTATTCACAAAGAAACAAACTACACCAGCTTATACATCCACCCCAAAATATGTCTGCATCGGAGTCTGCAATGATACATATTTAGATGAAAATATATTTATATAATTTGAGGATTTTTCACAGTAGTTTGTACTGCACTGTACCTTTTTGTCCATCTATTTATGCCTACATAATTTTCACCTTGTGGGAGTCTATTGAGTCACTTGAGAGAGGCTCGTTTTTTTTCTTTTTTTATTTTGTTTTCTGTTTTGTGGAAGAAAAAAAAATGTCTCTTGGATTTTACTCTGCAATATCTCTGATCTTCAGTGTGGTAAGTGCTCTGCGTGTCTTTCAACTCTGCTGGCCAACAACGATTTGGGGACCGATTACTCTGAAAGGCTAAGTTTTTTTTTCCTATGAGAACACAGCTTGTAGAAACTGCAAAAAACATTTGCTTTGGCACAGATTTACATTGTAGCAATGTCCACTCCTTGATCTCCATGGCCATGATCGTTACTACAAACACAAGTGGGCCATTGTGGTAATCCTTGGCTCAGTACACTGTCACAGATAAGTCTATGTGTTGGTGTATTGCCGTGTCAGTCTATCCTCTCTCCTGGTGTAATGTCAATGCACTCCAGTGTCTAATCATTCCACATGTAGACCCAACATCAATCCCCTCTCTGTCTTCGGTTCTCACTCTCTCTCTCTCTCTTTCTCTCTATACTCTCACTTTTGTTTTTAAATCTGTGTCTCTTGGACATTCTCCTTTGAGCTCCCCTTGAAGAGAAGAGGCTCCATTTGGGGATTCTGGTTCTGGCTCATGAAACCCTTGATCGAACCATGTAAGCCCATGGTAGGCATTGGGAGGGACATTGGCAGTGGTGGGGACATAGAGCTGGGGTTGATGTTGGTGCCATTGCCTGATGTGGTGAGCAAATTAGTTGTAGAGATTGGGACTGAGGTACAGGAGATGGGGATGTCCTGCTGGTTCTTGTTGTTGAGGATCCCACCTGGTCCCATCCCGTCAGGGCCAATGCTAAGACCCATCACGTTGTTGTTGAAATGATGCGTTTTGTAGTAATGGTTGAGAGTATCTGTGCGGCCAATATTGGGAAGGTTGACTATCTCCGGATGATGTATCCTCAGTGTTCCTTCTCCCCCAGTGCCAGAATTCATCGTCGAACCTCCTGAGATGCCGCTTCCGGCCCCAGCTCCGGCTCCAATCTCATCTTCCACGTTGACGATTTCAATGGCTCTGGCTGGGCCATGGTGCTTGTGTAGTTGGTGCTGCTTCCGGAGTTTGTAGAAGACCACTAACATTACAGCTGCCATAAAGGTAATGGCCACAAAGCAACCAATGATGATCTTAGTTGTTTTCATTACATCATCCAGGCCGGGAATGTTAGTTACATCCATTATCGACACAGTAACTGCATTTTCAGTGCCTCTGTTGGCTCTTGGGGACAGTGACGAAAGGGAAGAAGGAGAAGGTGATATAGTGATGCCGGGTCTGCCATCCAATCCTCTATGAACAGTAGGATTAGGGAAATCTATGAAAGTCTCATTAATATACTGTCTTGCAGAATTTTCCTCTTCTCCTCTTACTGTCTCCACTGTTTCCACAGTGACAGTGGTGAAATAGCTGTAGCTGTTGCTGGGGTCTGAAGCAGACACATTCAGCACGGCGGATGCAGTGGTGTTTCCAGCAGAGTTGGTTACCATGCAAGTATACTGCCCAGTGTCTTGCACAGTCACATTTGTAAAATTCAGTGTTCCATCATGAAGCACTGAGATCCTAACTCGGTATGATCCATGGGTCATCAGAGTGCCATTTGGAGTGAACCAGTTCACAGAGGTCATCGATGTTCCAGTACGACATTTCAGCTCAGCAGCCATGCCTTCAGTGACATTGAGGTCTGTGGGTGGCTCAACAATCACTGGGGCATAGCAGGTAAAGTGGCTCTGGTCTAGCTCCCCAATGTACTTGCCCTTTAGACCCGGGGGCGCATGGCAGCGAGCACAACACGTGGTGTTGCTGGGAACCGTTTCTTTCAGCCACCAGCTCAGCCACAGAACATCACAGTTGCACACCCAAGGGTTGTGGTTGAGATGTACCCTCTCCAACTGATGCAAAGGGGTGAAGAGGTCATGGGGAAGGGAATGCAGGGAATTGTGGGAGAGATTGAGCTCCTCCAAGTTTTTGAGGTCATCAAAAGCATTTCGTTCAATGACTGACACTCTGGAGTGCATTAGCCACAGCTTACGAAGCGACACCAGACCCTGGAAGGATCCAGGTCGGACTATCCCCAGCTGGTTCCCCGACAGCTCCAACTCCTCTAGTCGCACGAGTGGGGTGAGGTTAGGGATGTCCTTCAAGCCACACATGCCAAGATTCAAGAATCGTAAGTTTACCAGACCTTCAAAGGCAGCCTCTGAGATGAAATCCAGCTTCCTGAGTTCCCCTAGATCGAGACGCCTTAAAGAGGGAACACGGTGAAAGGCAAAAGCCGGCAGCGTCTCGATGGGGTTGTTTCGTAGCCATAGTTCTTTTAGCTTGCTAAGGTACTCGAAGGCTTGGGATGGTACCACTGTGAGACGGTTGTCAAAAAGCTCCAATGTATTGAGGTTGGGAAGGCCATTGAAGGCTCCCACCTCAATCTGCCGAATGTGGTTCTTGGAGAGCTGGAGGATTTCCAAATGTCGCAAATGCTTAAATGCATCCGACTTGATCACCTGTTGTGGAAACAAAAACATAGAGGCTGGTTGTAGCAAGAGCAAATCAATACAGTCTAAATTAGTGTTTTATTTTTTTCTGTAGGTGAAAACATATTTACCTGAATTGTATTCTCCTGTAGATTGAGGTATCTTGTGTTCTCAGAAATACTGTCTGGGATTTGATCTAGGCTCTTTCTTGTACAGATGACACGGCTCGCCTGATTGGAGCAGGTACAGGGGTTAGGGCAGGGGGGTGCTGCCTCTGTCAGCTGAGGTCCATGGCTGTGAAACCACAACAGAAGCTGGACCAACCAGAGGAGGGGGAAAGGGGTACAGGGGCTGGTCACCATGACAACACGCATGGCAACTGTGTCATGACCCACCCCTATTGCTATGATGTTGATAAGTTACCTCCAAACAGGGGAATTTAAGTGCTTATCTTAACGTTCATATTTAATGCTTCTTTTCTGTTTTTCTCCTTCAAGCAGTCACTTTAAAAATTAAGAGAAAAGTGTAATGTTATATTAAAGACTCTATTTATCATTCATAGATTCTTATTTCACTATGCTCATATTCCCCTGATTTTCTTCAGCGTGTCATTTTTGGGAACCGTGTACATTTGTTCCCATGACAATTATTAGAAGAGAATTTAAATTTAGGGGGAGGATTTGCTTGTCACGGAGGAGGCCGTCGCTTCTCTCTGTGGAGGGAGTAGAGAAAGAAAAGAAGAGAGAGAAAGGAGGTCAAGTAAGTGCACAGTGCAGTAGCTTTAAGATATTAGCCTAACACACACATACAAGTATTCATGGCGTTGATTTTAAATCCCAAAATATTACAATGTCCTGAGTGCATGATGGGTCTGCCTTTCTTTCTTAAGAGGTGTCTCTCAAATTGTGGCCTGCAGCGTAACTGGTGAGTCAGCTGCCATTTTCTTCATAGGGGTCATGGACTGAAATGGCCACAAAATTCAAGCCGGGTTACAAGTGCTGCATTAGGATGACAGTCTCATCATCCACTGTATGATACTGACATGCCTCTAGTCACACGGACAGTGGTAGAATCTCACATGGTGAGGAATGCAGGGCTGTTGAATGCAGTTGGGAAACTGATGAAGACCCTAAGGTTAATGCATAGATTCAAACAAATCCATCATGAAGCAGCAGCACAGAATTACAAATGAGATAACAAAGGATGCCTGAATGCAGCAATTTAGCAATTAAGATATGAAGGAATGATTACTGACTCCTGACACTTTACTGCAAAGCACATGCTGTGGACTATATCCAAACACTCGATCAGACAAGATCCCCAAAGTTGTTGAACCAGACAAAAATTGAGGGGTAAAAAAAAAAATAAAAAGCTAATGTGCATGAATATGTATTGTGTTTTTCAGATGCCTTGTAGAGGCTGTCACACACATCTTGAAACAGAAATGGCCGCAGGCATCAGCAGACTCACTAAATTTAGAAATGCTTGGGCTGTTTTCCTTATTAATGATTAGAAGGAGAAAGTGGTCATTGTTTTCTCAAGCACATTATGCCTTACACTATGACTCTAATAGTCACGAGGCTGTGATGTGTATTGGAAGCAAATAAGAGGATCCTTGTACCCTGTCATTAATATCACTAAGACTATTACCTACACCTTATTTACAATAACTCTTAAATACATTTTAAACATTGTTTCTATCTTCTGCAGGCTTTAATGAAGGGCTTATTTTTTAAACAGAGGATCCATGGCAGTCCTTAGCATCTCCTCTCCTATGCGGCGACGATGCATGCGCTCCTAGAAACACGGTTGCTGTGGCAACCTGCTCACTCACCATCTTGTGTTTTTACTGTCCAGTGCCCTATTCCACGTTACTGTGTTTAGCTGGGCTTGATGAACATTTGCTGTTCAAAACATAACAACAGCACGTTTGTGATCTAAATCAACATGCATCAGATTTAAGATTATTCCTTTCACAACATCTGTTAGTGCAGCAGATGGAAAATCAAGTCTGCTTGTATCCAGAGAAACAAGAGATGAATGTAAAAAAATGCAAAAGTAGAAGTAAATATCAGCTGAAGCTTCAATAGCCACTAAATGTGAGCAACAAAATCTTAATCTCTGCTGGATCTGAGGAGGAGGTCAACATCAATCCTTATTAAAAACACAGTTCTGAGAACTTTTAAAGCAGCTATTAGGAAGATCATGAAAAAAGATGCTAAAAATAGAGTTTTTCAGATGCCCTGCACATCCCACAGACGCTCTCACCCCTTCTCTCTCTCTCTATTTGACACACAAACACACAAAGAGGTACACACATCCATTATCTCCAACCATCTTAACTGTAACCACCACAGGGAACAATGATAAACTCAGATGGTGGATACATGTAGATGTTTGAGTACATACCGTACATGATGAGTTTCTTCTCATCAAGTAATTATGCAGTTTAGAACTTTGTCCCACCAGCATTGACACTAATTTACTAAATATAGCTTTAATATACAGCCAGTAAAGTGCCAGGTTTATGCAGGCACTTGACAACAATAAACAGTTTGACGCAGTATTTTGTCTTACATAAAAAAATCATCACAAACAGCAGAACTCCTCAATGTGAAACACCCCATAGCATAAAATTATATTGAGGGAGAGACCTTGGATTGGCAAGCCTGTTGACTTGACCTCCCATCTTCCAGTTCTGTTTCTTATAAGAGCTCAAGAACAACAGCATGATGGTCTTTATTTTTAGAAGAGCTATTAGACACCTTGACTCATCAGAGGGCCAGCTCTGTTGCCAGTGGCCTTCTCCCTCATCCTTGTGCAAAAAAAAACTTCTTTCTCAGAGACGAGGTTGGAAACATTGTATTTTCTTTCTTTTACCCAATTTCATCCAAATATATTTCTCTATCTTGATCTTAGCTTTTTTCCCCCTTGATGTCAAGAGCAGATTGCAGTCATGTGGATATTGATTATTTGATCAGGCCTGAGAGAGTGCTCAGTTGTGAAAAGACAAATTAGCTGCAAGCTGCTGACCAATTGCTACAAACCAATCACATCATCGTAAGCGCCTGATTGTATCAATGCCCTGCTCTCCACAACAGAGTCATTAAGGTTTATGAAGAGGCAAAAATGGTGGTGTGTTGTTTTCAATAAACAACGAAGGAGGCTGTGGGCTGTTTTCCTGTATACCTACACGAGGCCCAATTAAACCTCATGTATTTACAGATGGTCTAGATGAACACAAAGCGACACAGGTGCAGCAGGGCCAACATCATCTACTGTAACTATGACAACACTAGATTGATTCAGGACGTGGGAATCAGGGAAAGATGGGACGCATTTCACCAGAGAGTGGTGGGGGAGAAAATAAAAATACAGCTTCATGCCAAATATTGTTTTTCCCCCCACTTTCACCTAATGACAAGTGCATGTCATCATTTATCAACTCATAAAAAGCCATTACACTGACCATTTTCTCCTGCACGTCGCAACCTCTGATCTGCAATCTCTCCTCATCATATAGCCTCTAGCATAAAATCTCCTACAATTGAACAGAATGGCCTTATTCATCTATGCAGCTGCGCTCACTACGGCGCACCTTCTCGGGAACGCAATTGAAATTCTGAATAGGCCTAATTCTGCACATGCTGCATTACAAAATGGCTTGCATCCATTCTCTCTCTCTTCAGGGTAATGACAACATGACTGCACCCAAAAAAAATCCATAGTCTCTGTAATATATTTTGTTTCTAAACACTAGATATCAACACACATACTTACATGAGGACATTTTAATTCATATGCCAGGACTGCCACAGATTTATTCCACTGACATCGACTGTATCCTTTGCACATATTAATTATTGACTTAAATTGTTATGCATCTTCGCATCCGTAAATCAATCTTTTGTTTCGTCTGATCCCAGCAGTATCCACACAGATTAGGTAACAAATGCAATAAATAACGCCGACCATTTCCATTACAGTCCCCCTTCTACCTGTACATCCAACATAACCCACACATACCTTTATGTTTCGGCGGCTGCGGTGTAAGGTCGACGTTTTCTCCGCTTTCCCGATCGTCAGGTTTCCAACCTCGCTGATGTGTCTCTCCTTCTTTTTTTCTTGCCTAAATTGATTCGCTTGTTTCCACGGCTGTGAGCTGGCTCTTGTTCTTGTAGGCTAGATCCGCAGCGCCAACGCAACGCGGGGTGCTACAGCGATGGCAGGTTAAAGATGAACACAATCCACATACACACACACACAAACACACACACACACGTACGCGCGCACGAGGAAAAGGGGGAAAAAATATAATCAAAGATCAGATTATGGGTCGTCGGAGAGGATGATGTTATAATTAACACATTTAGGAACGAGGTTCGTGGATGAGTGCATCGATGCGCCTTATCATCCTTGGAGAGGAACGCAGGCAGCAAACGCGACGGCGCCCGCTGGGCAGAGCAGTTTGCGTCCAGCATAAGCGGCTCTTTACGCACATTCCGTATGTTTCAGTCTGAATCCTACTAAGACAGCTTTGAGTGAGGAGACGGAGGATGTGTACATGTAGTGCGCCTTCTTCACAGTGTAAACTGAACACTCACACACACTCACACAATTTAATATATTTCATATGTTTCTTTGAAATTTTATCCGCAGGTTTTGATTCATATAGGTGCAACATAAGCTCTGGGCAAGTAATGAGTTGTCACAATTCTTAATATGACTCAGCAGCAGTGTATGATCACTGGCACAGACGTGAGTCATGTGTGTTTATCCAAATAATAATATATATATATATATATATATATATATATATATATATATATATATATATATATATATTAAAAAAAAACACACCCATCACCTGTAACAATCACAGCAAGGAACATTATTTGTAGTCCACTGAGTCTTAAAGAGTTTTGTAGTCCTATTAATGTCCATGTTTATAATGAATGGTCAGTGCTAGCACATGCATTCTGCTAATGTCCGGCTAAGATTAAATCTAGCAAACTAATGAGGTTTTCTGCTGACTCTGCATATGAGTATTTATTTATTTATTTATTTGTTCTCCCTAAACAAACTCATGTGCTGGATTTAAACCTGTGAAGAGCCACGAAGAACATCACCCCCACAATCACTTGCTATTATGAAAAAAAAAAGTCTAGAAATGTGCATGTAAGAGTTGGTGGTCAGTGGCTTGCTGCATGGTTTAATTAGTGAGAAAGAATCCCAGCAAGTTATTAGCCAATTAAAACATCCTTGTCAGTAAGAAGATGGCAGTCTTGCTAAGTGGCTTCTCAGTATTGATTTTTGTCATGTGTGTGTCCATGTGTCAAATGCCTCACTTTCACACAAGGTGAGCTGCATTTTTTTCCCCAGTTTAAATTATAAATATTTGTGTAGAAGAAGAAGAGAAACCCTCCATCTGTTTCCTTGTTGTTTCACAACCAAAGAGGGTAAAAATAAGTACATCTTTGCTCTGTCTGAGCTCATACTAAAGGTCAAAGGACAGAGAAGGCCAGTGATGCTTCAGAAAGACCCCCAAGATATATACTCCCTCTCCCCCTCCTTCTCTCTCTCTTCATCCTCCCTCACTGCTTCCCCTCCCTCTCCCTGAATGCCGTAGTGAGCATTGTTCATGACCACTAGCTTTTGCTGAAAGCTGCACAGCAATGAGGTCTCTGTGCCTTTTGCCTCTCTCTTCCTCTCCCCTCCCCCTCCTCTGGCTCTCTCTCTCTCTCTCTCTCTCTCTCCCACCCATCTCCCCCTCTCTCTCTCCTTTGCTCTCTTTCTCCCTCTATCTCTCTCCCTCTATTAAATTTCCAGTCACACAGTGGTGCAGAGGATATTCCTCCTTTCCCTCTTTCTCCCTCTTCCCTCATTCCCTCTCACTCATGTTAAAATCTTAGCCCATATCCAGTCTCTCATCCAACCCCGGCTGCCTTTTTTGCCACTCTTTCTGTACATCTTTTTGCCTTCCAACCCCCACACCATTTAAAATGATTCCATGCCGCCCATGCCAAACCCACCCTGTGCCTCTCCTTCCTTCCTCCCCCCTCTCTCCACTCTATGTCCTCACTGTGTCATTGCACATTGAATCTGATATTCCCCTTATGCATGTGTATGGTACGCTCGTGTGCGTGCAGGCACCCTTGAGCGTGTGAGTGGGAGCGATGTAGTGGAGGGAGGGAGAAGGACATGCATTTGTGCACAGTAAATGAACAAACACTCATTGCTGTATTGCTTGTGTCATCAGTACAGGAAGGCTCTTGGAGTAGAAATACAGCAGAGAGAGCTAATCCTACTATCCAGAGGATGAGTGCACGGCATTTCCAACACAAGCCGAACCCCAATAAACTCTTCTTCTGCTGTGTTAGGAGCCACGGGGGAGGAGAAGGGGAGGGCAATGAGGATTTGGCAGCAACATGTTAGTGCCAAGACATATGTGGCATGCTGATAGCACTAGAGAGGTGCAGCTCACACTGTGGAAGCTTTGGAGGGGGTTCTGATACACATCCATCACTTCTATCGGGTTTTTTTTTTTTGGGAGCTACAGGCCTCGCCACTTTGGAAGCGGGTAGCATGCGAGTAATTGCACAGTTGAAAGCAAAGACTGAGAAAGTGGGTAATTTTTTTTGTAGATTTGGGTGAAGAGTTTTAGTGATCTGTTTAATGGACTCTCCAAGCATCCAACTGGGACTGTGAACAAAGTGATATTTCTCCCAGTTATTTTTAGAAATGTAACTGAAAAAGTTGTTGCTCATTGCCATCTGTGCAACAGAATAAGAGAGATACAAGGGAGAGTTTCGACTTATTCATGGTGACATTCCTGTGTGTATGTGTGTGTGTGCGTGAGACATGGAGGGAGAGAAAATAGAGAAAAATCCTAGTGTCACAGTATCTTAGCAACTGCCTCCATCTCCTTGGAGACAAGAACTGACATCATTTCCTGTCTGTGAGAACTCACTTTTCGTTTGTACACAGTGTGTTTGTGCATATGATTGTAAGGATTTGTGTGTGTGTGCGTGTGTCCTGGCGTATCTCCACATATGCAGATGCGGGCCTGCAGTGTATGCACTAAATGCAAAGAGGATATGTTCTAGTGTTTCAGTCAGAGTGCTGCTCTGTAAGCTTTGCTGTGAGTTGAATGTGCTTGATTCTACTTTAAGTATTCAATTGTGCAGCAAGAAAATAACACCAAGACCAGTATTAACAAAATACTATGTTTCTATGGGAATATATGTTCTTTACAACTTTAAGTTAAATCCCTAAACATTGTGTGAAATTGGTTCTATAACTGAATACACAGTCGGCATGTCACTAATCTCAGTGGACTGTGCATTATCTTCATTTTCCTTATATGTGTATGGCCACACCAAGGATTGTGTGTTTATACCATGAAGTTTGTCAGACTCCACTGTGTTAACGCAGAGTAAATGCCATCTTAAACTGCCACCTTGTGGGCACTGGGGTGAAGTGCAATCTTAAAAAAAAATTATTTGTAGCTTTTGATTGCATGTAACCACCTCAATGTCTGTAAAAGGACAATTCCATAAATGTTCTGATTTTATAAAATTAAAAATAAGTGCAACAATCAGTGTTTCCTCTAGATATTGAACTGGTTGTATCCACCCAACAGAAGCATCTAGGACATGCTATTAATGGAGTGCATCACACTATGCACAACAGTACTATGACAACCTGCAAGCTTTAATTAAAGATTTTTGTAAGCCAAATACAAGAACGGGTCATTCAGCTGTAGGAAGATTATCTCATTGTCAATCTCACTTCTCACATCTAAACATTTGTTCGACTGCAACACTAAGATTTTGTTTTATAGATCTACAGAGTGTGTATTAATAAAGGACAATACCAACAAGTATACACTGACCTGCAGAAAAAATAAGAACTGAGTTTACAGCAGATACCTCCAAATTATGTAAATTCCAGGAATTCTATCTATGTGAGGACAATGCATACTAATCATCCAATGGCCAATAAAAATCATTGCATACACTAATGACCTTGGCAAAAATCAGAATGAGTACATGAGTTAATACTTCACTTTAACCTTTAAATTATTCCAGACCTGCTTGAATCAACAAAGTCAGCAACACGCAGAGTCAGAGCATCACACAGATCAGCATACTATTTACAAGACACCCCAGGGGAATCAGTGTCCAACACTGAGCCAAGCTGATGCTTCAGCAAATTTTGCACACTTCAGCAAAACATTATTATTCAAGCACATGACGTCATCATTAAAGTCCTCTCAATCAGAGGTAAGAGGAGGAGGAGCAGGTGAGTTTGAGGTTCCTTAAAGGTAAACAGAGGGAGCAACTAAGTTTGCATTCAAAATAGCAAGTGTAGGTACAGAAGTATGCAGTCCAAGACAGTAACAATATTGACATGTTAGCATGCCAGTGAGAGATATTTAGCACATAGCTACACAGTGCTGCGCCCAGCTGCTAACTGACAGCACACCTACACACTGATCCAATCATACGAGGAAGAGACTCCCGTTCTCCTCCTCATTTACATAATTCTAACTGTGAAATTGAGGTAAGAAATGAGGTAAAGCAAAAGTCCCTCAGTCCAAATGTTTGAAGGATGGTAAAGGATTCTTTGTAAGACACGTTAGAACTGTAAGGCCAAAAAGTATTTTAAAGTATGACTGACATTTTCCTAATATATATATATGTCATATATTAATAATACTGGTGGGACATCCTGTCTAAATTCACTACATACGTATACATGTTTTCAACGGCAACTGTGTGAAATTTCAGACCTTTTAGCCTAATGTTATGGAAGCTACAGGAGTTCTGAAGCTCTCTGAATAAGCAATATTCAACATAAAACACTGTTGCTGCAAAACTACTACCTGACCAGCAGGGGTCAGGGTTGTAACATTATTGATCATGCAACGCAACCCAAACAATTTATTTCAAATATTGCACATTTAAAGAATAATTGTTGATTTTTTAAAATCAAATAATCAAAGATTTTTATCACATTCTTGACTTGTTTTCTCGTCACATATTTAAACATAATGCTGCAGTGATTGATGTGCCTCAGTAAACTGTGGTTTCAGCTCATACTGTCAGTGTGCAGGAATCTACAATAAATGATTGATTTGTTAACTGACATTCTGGCAAACACACACACACACATAAACAACACTGCAGCTGCAGGTTTGTCACTAAACTAAACAATTCTGTGTTTGCATTTTCTTTTCCAAGGGGGTGTGAACCAAACCTGTACAAGTGATTCCTTATCCATCTGTAATGTAAAGTTGCCTGCATCATCTATATCTGCCCTCACATTCATGACAGAGTGAGGTTACCCCCTACCTTAAGGCATCACGTATCTCTGAAAAATGAGCAGCAGTGCCAATGATGGAGTGGTCAGTAAGCAAACCATGGGTGATATTGGGATTCAAAAGTAAAACAACATGAAAATATTTTTGAAATCTTTAAATGTTCTCCTATAAAGGATCGCTGATTTTTCTTCAGTGAAAAATAAAGCTGAACTGCACTTATGTCCAAAAATCCTCCACTGTTCTGTAAGTGGCTAAAACAAGACATATGTTCTGTGAGGGTAAACTGATTTTAGGTAACAGCATTTTTGATGGTGGCACTGAAAAGCCAAGCTGTTCACTCAGCAGAGGTGATTATAACATTTAATCACCAAGCCCTATCGCTGAGCTTTGCAGGCACCTCGCCCCGAGGTTTGATTTACCCGCCCTCTTCCTGGGGAAAAAATCTCATTCACTAGACGGATTGCTGAGCGTGTCTCTCTGACCAGCCCCTATAAATCATTCTTTAATCAGAGGCCTCTGAGATTGGGCGCAGACACCCGCAGGAGCACCACTGTGTGACACCTCAACTCCTCCCCATGCGTCTCTGCAGTCCTGGGAGTTTTTACCCTCCTCTGTTTCCACCTTAGACTTGTCTACATTTGTATCAGTCTACAGGAAACTAAGAGAGATGACCACACAGTAGCACTACAGCCCTCCCTCTGCTAAGAAGAGAGGGAGGCCAAAAAAAGGAAGGCAGTGGCAAGAAAACATGGGCCAAGTGGGAAGCTACTCCTGTGGCCTTACAGAAGCTTTAGTGACTGCTGTGAACATGTGATGAGGAATACTCTGTGCACCCATTACACATTCAAAAATCACTTATAATACTTTAATGATTTCATTAGATAATGTTCCTAAATATAGCAAAAAAAATGGGGGCTTTCAAATTCCTTCACATAGTAGGCTACAAAATCCCAAATAACAGAGGAGAGATGACAACTAAAACACACAGAAATGTTCAATAAAAGACAATCTGTCTCTGTAGTAATATTTGTTAAAGATATCAACTTATTGTAAATGCCAAGATAAATGTTTGCAGTACAGACACAGCGCATAAATGTTGCCTGTTGGTGCAGCAGCTCACAGGAAGCACAAGTTGATAAGGCTGTTGCAACAATCATTTTCATTACTGATGCATTTTGTTAAACAGCGACTTCTGTGAAGCCCATCCATTCTAGATCCATTCCAAATATATTCATTTGGTCCATTTGGGTCCACTTACAAGTTACATTACTTACATTACAAGTTGTGACAACTGCCACGCTTAACAATTCTTCACTCTGCAAATCTAACTTGTAATGAAAGCAAAACGTGAACGCCACTTTCGCTGCTTCCTGATCAACGTGCTAGGGTGCGCTTACTTTTGTTAACTTTCTGCCCCGCTGCTCATTAGCTGCAACACCTGGACAGCCCCTTCCATCGACCGAGCGCTCCCAGTTGTTGTAACCTTTCTGCTGCCACTAACGAGATCTCTTTATTGGCTACCAAAACTGTCAAGCCACTCATTCCACCT
Source organism: Parambassis ranga (assembly GCF_900634625.1). Lineage (NCBI taxonomy): Eukaryota > Metazoa > Chordata > Actinopteri > Ambassidae > Parambassis > Parambassis ranga. The sequence goes on along the minus strand of NC_041039.1, from coordinate 11,430,887 downwards.
CTACAACACTTTGTGGTATTGTGGATATTTGGCTCCACAGTTTTACTGTGACGCTCTCACTTTACGCAGCGGCGCACGCAGAGCACGTCTGCGTAAAGAGAGTACAGAGAGAGAGAAGTAAACTTTTCCAAACCTTTACAGTAAATTATATGATTATATATACACGGACTGCGGAAATGAATACATCTGCTATGTCACACCAGGTCATATAGGAACAGTTGGGCCATTTGGAAACTTGGAGAGGTGACGCCAGAAAGGCCCGAAGGATTGATGTTTGCACAAAATGATTTCGCAGAAACTCCAAACAATTCTTGTTATTCACATTTTTCACAGAAGGATAAAAAAAACCTTTGTTTTTGATTGGGCATTTATGTAATTTAAAACATATACGTTTTACGCACGCATATTTCCAAAACCTAGATGTTATTCCAAATGAGGTCTGTGTGCTTTTTGTTCCTTTTACAGATATAATGCTTGAAAGCAACCAAAGAAGATATTTAAAACGCAAAACCATTGAGTGGCTGTACTTCCTACCACATTAAAGTCTGAAGATCAACAGAAGAGATGTAACCAGTGCTGTGATACATGCAACAGGAAGAGAACGGCTGCAACACCAGCTGAGGATGGAGGACGGGGTTGCTGGGTCATAAAGTCTTAAATTATAGATGTTTATGGATGTGTTTCATGTGTTTCAAGTTTTCTGGTGTGCTGCTCGCGTAAATGTGTCAGAACTATACCCCGCTTCTTTTTGATCATAGGTTTCAAACGTATTCAGATCTTGCTGAAGAATAAAAATCCCATAGGGTTTGAATTTATGGCATCAGTAGCCACAAAAGCAACCAACGCGATAAGAAGTAAAATCATATGAGTGAGACTTTTTTTTTCCAAAGAGGCTCTGACGTCAGTGTTGAAATATTTTTTCTGTTGCTCAGCCGCTTTAGAGCTGACAGTCCGCTCAAGTTCTCAGAGAGCGCGCTCCTCCCTTCTGCTTTTCACTCGTGCGTGATGACCATGGAGACGTCCAGGAGTCGCTTCCCAACTCAGCGCGCAGCGAAGGACGTCTCCTCACTTAATGAACTAAAGAGACAGGACCCAGATGGATTGTGTTAAAATGACAGTGATGGAAGTTTTCTGATTTTCTTTCTGCTTTTGTGTCAGTGGACTAAATCAATCTGAGGGGAACAAAGGCGAAATCAATTATAAAATCATGCACTGTTCATATCCATGGAGAGATGGCATGCGTGCTCCCCTTCAGTCGACTTCTCCCTTTCTCACACCGACTCAGGGGAACATCCATCTGCTTGTTATCCCTTTTCCTTACATATCTGTGCTACTGCGTGTTGTTCCCTGACAGCACTGTCATGCTAAAGTCAGGTGATCCGACGCCCAGCTGTCAGCGCGCTGATGGAGCCAAAAGGCGCCTTCAGAAATCACTCCCATGCCTGTTACCGTTGGACGCGCGGGCGAGCGGTGCTGAGGCATCTCGGCTGAGAACCGACCAAAGACCTTCATCCAATCTTCACATCGTCAGTAACGGAACACCCAGCTCTCCCATGAGTAATTTGAAGTTTGGCAATAAAAAGTTACCAAATGCCATCATAGTTGGTGTGAAAAAAGGAGGAACGAGAGCAGTCCTGGAGTTTATAAGGATTCATCCGGATGTGCGCGCAGCAGGAACCGAAACACACTTCTTTGATAGGAACTATGACAGAGGCCTGGAATGGTACAGGTAAGGACACCTGCACAGGAGGGCGACCATCGTGTAATCTTACTGTAAACAGGTGACAGCAAATTAGAGCTTGAAGCTGGTTATGAGACACAAATGTGGACACAAAATTAGGAGTGTGTATGTGTTTCTCTTCAGCTTAAGTAAATGAAAGCATGAAAACAATAATAACAATTGTAACTTAATGTAGGCTATATAGTGTGTGTGTGTGTGTGTGTAATACCCCCTTCACAAAAAAGCAGTTCAATGAAAAATCCCATGTTGCACTTGTCCTTCTTCCTCAGTGCCCCTCTTCCTCAGTGCCCCTCTCTGTGTATATTATGTTTTGAAGTGGGTAAACATGCTGGATGTGTTTTCCGCAGTCTCTTGACTCATTTCAAGTTCTTATTGCAAAGAACTTTGGAGAGCTGAGCTCTGTTTACACTGGCAGAACAGTGGTCCTCTCTTTTTCTTCTTCATTTTACTGCACTGTGGAGCAATTCATCAGATTTCTCATAAAATCCCCAACCCTGGGAGGCAAACAGTATAAACTGCAGCCTGCAGACACATCTGTTTGTTTGTATTTCAAAAATAATCTTAAAGGGGAGGATTTATTTTCTTATAAAATGCAATATGATGCACCTGCAAGATTTATGTCTAATTAAATTTAAAGCAAACAGCTCTTGATTTAGTTAATGAAGTAAAATGTGCATGTTTAACCACACTCACATGCATCCAAATTACATTTCATATAATGATTTGCTGTCATGCTGCTTGCAGGAGGGATGTGTACCAGTAGCATTATATAATAATTATAGACTGAAAGCATCTCCACTAATTGGCAGTCTTCAGGGCGGTTGGCAGCTGAAGCCCTTTTATCTTGGAGATGTGACTTGGAGATGTGAACCCTTGCCCATTACTGTAGTTTGATTGTCAGCTGTCAAAGCCACTGAGAAAAGGTCAAATGAGAATTGCTTTCAAAATAAAAGAGCTCTATGCTGCACAGGCTCTCCTGTAAACAACGACTCATCAAAAAACGACTCATCCAAATTATTGTTGCAATACCTACAGAAAAAAAAACAGATAAAATGGAGGACTGAGGGAAAAAAAATCTCTGCCAAGAATGAGATGGTGGCGTGACTGGCTCTGTGCTGTGCTAAACGCTGCAGTGCAAATGGAGGTGGTCAGGTGCTCCAGTAGGAAACAAATAAAAATCACACTTCATGAAAGTGGATTCAAAATGATTTGTTTCAGTTCGCAGCAGAATTCAGCTCTCGAGTTTGTATTTAGTCTTGATGTCATTCAAAGCTTAAGGTTAAAGCTGCAGGATTTTAGCTGCTGAAATAGTGTCATATATTGACTCACTATACTCATCAATCTCAGCCTTACTAATGGCCTTTTTTTGTCACTGTCCTTGGACTGTGATGGTTTCCAAACTTTTCCTCTGCGAAGGTCTACCTGTTCATGTCACTTCTTTCAAAGTCCACAGTGGCCTAGTTTGAAGACCCAGAACTAACCTAACCGAGACACACTGCTATATGTGTTCTGTTTGCATTCATGGTGATTTATTACTCTTGAACCGTGCAGGGCTGATGCGCAGGAAAACCTGTCTCCGAGACAAGTCTCCAGTGACGACAGGCTACTATGACTCCTATTATCATTTACATGGGGAAACTGGGTTCACAGCCAAACTGGAGCTCAGTTACAGTGGGTTTTATGCCTTTAAAATTCACTTGTGTAATCCTGTCCTAAAAAAGATGTCTAATACACTTCTTACTTTTGAAAGAGTGAATGCAAGGACAACACGTCCTCTGTGTCTGAATCCTTTTAGCCTTTGTGCTAATTCTAGCAACTGTTATCACAAAACAGTTAAATTAATGTGAACGCAAATGAGAAGTGTTTGTCTTTGTGGAGCGTTTACTCTGTGTTTTAATCTTTCCTTCAGAGGTTTAATGCCAAGGACTCTGGAAAGCCAAATCACAATGGAGAAGACGCCAAGCTACTTTGTGACAAAAGAGACACCACAGCGGATATCAGCCATGTCCCAAGACACCAAGCTCATTGTGGTGGTGCGTGACCCCGTCACCCGAGCAATTTCAGATTACACTCAGACTTTATCCAAAACTCCAGACCTGCCTAGTTTCCAGGAGCTGGCCTTCAGAAACCAGAGCCTGGGCATAGTGGACATGTCCTGGAACGCAATACGAATCGGACTGTACGCCTTGCACCTTGAAAACTGGCTGCGATATTTCCCTCTGGCTCAGATCCACTTTGTAAGCGGGGAGCGTCTTATCACAGACCCAGCAGGGGAGCTGGCACGGGTGCAAGACTTTCTTGGGCTTAAACGCATTGTCACTGATAAACACTTCTACTTCAACCGCACCAAGGGCTTCCCTTGCCTTAAAAAGCCGGAGAGCAGCGGCTCGCCCCGATGCCTGGGCAAGTCGAAGGGCAGAACTCATGTGCAGATAGACAGAGACGCTATCGAGCAGCTGCGGGACTTCTACAGACCGTACAATGTCAGGTTTTATGAAATGGTGGGACATGATTTTAAGTGGGAGTAGAGAGAGAGAGAGAGAGAGAGAGAGAGAGAGAGAGAGAGACATATTTTTACACAGCGCAGGAAAGATTTATGTGTGGTTTCCCTACAGTAATGTATCATGACTAAGGCAGAACAACTTTGAAGTGACTCTAAAGAAAGGAGCACAATCTGAGACGACATCGCTTTTGCACTTGTAATGATCAGTTACCAGCATCAACATTATTTTTTGTTGCCAGATATAGCAATGGTTTCAGCTCCAGGATCACGTGAGTTTAGTTACTGTATATTTGTGCTGACTCGATTAAAAAAAAAATCCAGGATTAGTTCCTCTTAAAAATCTGCTTCACTAATCACAGCAGGGTTTGAAAGCAAGACCTTGGAAAATGTCAGCGAAGTCTTCAGGGAGAGCAGAATTAAGCTGCAGCACTGTGGTGGTAAATCCATAATGTAAAGCCATAAGGCAAGTATGAACTACTTCATAATGTTCAGTTTGCACAGAGTGGAGTTTTCTTCCATTCTTTTCAGCATGAATCAGATAAGTTAGGATGCACTGTAACGAGCAGCACTGTCGGCAAAATTCATGTTTACATTTTTGTTTTAAAATCGCCACAACGCTTGTCCTCAAACTTCATTCAATTAAAAAGAAGTACAAACAATGACATTTTTACTTCTCTTCTAGAAAATTCACATTTTTCTGTAAGGACTGTTTCGTGCCTCTGTGGTGCTGTTGGTGGTGGTAGGTGCAGTGCATGAGTGGGTGTAGGTGTGAGGAATTTCAATCACTTTTTCAAAGACAAAGCAGGGAACACCACGTCGTGGCATGTTATCAAATAGATTCCGGTACTGTGTGTGTGTGTGGTCACAAGATTGCAGTGAAAAGTTTGTATTTGGCTGCATGACGTGAATACTAAAAACCAGAACGTCTGAGCTTGAGCCAGATTGATGCACTGCTGCTGAACAAACAACGGACACACACACTGCACAAACCAGCTGTGATACATGCACAGAAAGTGTACCGCGTTTGATCTGAAGCACTGCGTATAAATCCTTATCACAGAAGACGAACGTCTGATTGTACAAGCAATGTATAAAAATACTAATATAGACCAGGCTATAAACATGTTTTTGCTGTGAACAGGCACATTAACATTAACATCTATGGATAATGGTGATCAACACATCCTCACAAAAAAAAACTACGACTCATGGTTATGACTCATGCTAATGCCAATTTTTTACATTTTCATTAACAGAGCATGTGATCTTATTGGCCAACGTAATCTTATTATGAGACCAATAAAGCTGGAGGACCTTCACTCACTTTCATTTTCGTGTGGTTAACTTTTAGGTTTGTTTTTCATGCGGTTAACTTTTGGTTTTTAGCCGCAGCTGGCTTTAGCATATAAAGTGAGTGGTTAAGGATAAGGGTCCATCAGACCACGTACAGCTAGAAACCTGCCTTGGAAGTTTTTTTTTTTTCTGGTGAGAGTGGACTGTACATGATTGGAGCCAGCCCCTAGAGGCTGTATGTGGTACTGCATTTTTTAAATTTACCACATGCTGCATTCCTTTGTCTGGAGGGTAGGAAAATTAAATTTTCAACTGAATGCAAAGATGTCTATGTATGTATGCTGCAGAGATACTAAATTCATAGTTAGCATGCTATATCATCTTGTGATGCCACTTTCTACCTCAAAAGGCGATAGTGAGTCACTGGACTCAATGGATTTGGATAACTTGGACCTGTCCTGCAGAGAAGGGTTAGCAAGACAACCAACCAACCAGGCTTTCGTTGTAGCTTAGCATTGACCTGTTTCCATGCTTCTGCCTTCTTGCACAAAGCTAACCCTTCCAGCATCAGGCAACCCAGTAGTCTGATGATGGTCTGGTGATGACAGACGTTTTGAAGACTATGGGCTATTCCTGTGACTTTAGATATTGTACCTTTAATTAAAAGAGGAATTATTTAGCGAAACATCAATTGAAATGAATTTATAAATGACGTAAAAATAGAGAAAGATTGACAGAGCTAAGCAGAATTAGATCTTTAAATATCATATGTTTTCAGATCATTGAAGTCTGAGAATCAGTTTCCTCATTAATAGTGCCCAGTAAAATATAGACCACATTTCTTCTGTCTGTTATCTGCATGCCTTAGAAGACAGGTACTTTTATCTGTTTGGATACTGTTTCATCTGCTGAAATTTGCATGGAACAGTGTATCCTTTGAAGATTTCCTGGTGTTTGACATTAGAAATCCAGAAAGTTGAGCTCAGGAAGCCTGTTCTCATCTTTACACCGCTGTATGTTCAGGCTCCTCATTCCTCCCCTCCTGGTCACAGTGCATTGTTAAAGGAAAAGAAAAAAAATCTTGAAAGATGCTCCTCTCCCTGTGACCCTCTCTCAACCCAGACGTCTGCCTTTCTCTCGCTCTCCCTCTCCCTCTCCCTCTCTCTCCTCTTAGCTTCCTTTTCAGTCTCCCTATCCTAACATTCATTAAACTCATCCGACCTCCAGGTGGGAGGAGTAGGCAGTGTGGCTCCACCACCTCTGATGCCCTTCTTGTCATCATGTTCGCTAGCAGCTCATTTCTGTGGCTTATTGAGCGCGCACACAGGTGAGCATCTATCCGGTCGTCACTGTGAGCGGCAAATTTCTATATGGTACACAGGGGTCCTAATTAGGCCTGAGGGCTGGAGAGAAGCAATCCCTAGAACAAGCATCAGCCAGACTCTGATTAGACTCTGCTAGTGAACGCACAGCTCTCCAGAGATTGCTTGCAGGTCAAATCTCTCCTTCTATTTCTCTCTCTCTCTCTCTCTCTCTCTCGCACATATACAGACACACACACACAGCTTTCTTTTCAAATAAGAACTCCCCCAGGATGCAGCCCATGCAAATCTTCAAACCCTTTGCATTTTCCGAGCACTATGATGTGACCTATTTGCACTCAAGCTAACGAGGTGCTTGTTAAGCTTAATGAGTATTTGTTAAAACCAATGTGTGAACCAATCCTGTTGATTAATATTTTGTCTTGCTGTTATGAATGAGCAATTTCAAACAAATCCCTGCACAGGGTTATGTTTAATGTGCTGCATGGTGGGATTATATTTATAATCAAAAGCCTTTTTTTCCCATATAGAACAAATTATATCACCTTATTCCCATCAAGCTGCCTCATAATTATTAAATGCTTACTAATAAATGAAGAGATCCGTTAATACTTCAATGTACTGTTGATAAGACTAATAACAAGCCTTCAAGGACATAAACACATGTTTTTTTATCTTTCACACTCCACAGAGATTTTAAAAAGCTGTAATATTTCTATCTTCTATCATCTTATTTTGATTAATACTTTTTTAATGAAAACAGAAAATGCCTTTTTCTCTGTGCCAAATATAATCAGGAGGACATTGGCTGCAGACAGACTTATAAGAGTTAAAATGTCACAGTACAGAGATGTTTCTTGCACATAACGTTGATCATCTCCTCCAGAATCCCTGTTGCTTAAAACATTCAGTCTTTTGGATTTTTAATGAGCACAGAACTAGGATGGAAGCAGCAGCAGAGGAGGAGGATTATTTCCAAAGGAATCCTCCCCTGAAACATTAATATTGAAGTCATTCTTTATATGTGTAATTGTTAACAATGTCATAACGAGCGATAATGCATGCCTACAGGAAAATACATTTTGCATGTGTGCTCTATTTAAGCTGTGCTGAATGAAAAGAGAACACGTTGGAACAGCCTCCCTCATCCTTTGCTCAGAGACGTTCTCAAGGGATGGAATGAGGTTCCATGGTTTCCGAATGAGACAGCAGCTGACACTGCAGAGGCAGAGATTCAGCAGTGTACCTCGCTCAGTCCTAATGCTTCAGAATAGTTTAAGTTCTGCAGCCGACAGGATGTCCCAGTGGTCGAAATCACCAGTGACTTAGGAGCCAAATTAAAATGAAGTGCTGACAACTGTGGCACAGTCTCTGTGATACATGTTCTACAACTATTTGCAGACCAGTGTTGGAACTGCAGTCTGTTGGGATGACACTTAATAAGTGCGCACATGTGATTTACTCAATAAAATTATGGAGGAAACTGGGGAGAAGAGAAATTAAAGTGCAGAGAACTCAAAGTTTGACATGTACTTTAAGATAAGTTTGTGTACCTGCTACAGGGTCATGGTTGTAGCTCTTTCTGGCAGTCTGTACTCACCAGAAAAGTTAACCAGAGGTCGATATTTTAGTCCTTGAATACGAAACGTGTGCTTTTTTTCTCCAACTTTTACAGGTTTTCCTGGTAAAATGTGTGCAATGTTATGAATTAGTGTGTTTTAGGATGATCTTTACTCAACCGCTTACCCCTGTTTTTAATGCTTAACCTTAACTAGTACTTTTTTTGTTCCAAATCCAGCCGTGATTAAAAAACACAAAATAACACCGAAAACTCATCAGGGGGACTCAAACCTCAGACTTCTGTGTAGCATGTACCCCCACCCTGTGCCGAATCTACCACAATACAATCATATTTTTTTTTACATAAACGTAGCATAATGTCGTATTTCATAAATATGTCCATATGTTCAGTTGGCATAAACCTATCCCTGTGTATGGCATAGGTGAATGATCTGTGTCAATGTGCATTATATTATGTTGCTATTGCACCTAATGGGACGAGAGTGTGTTGCAAACTGTGTGCTAACAGGCTAACATTACTGTCTGTGAAGACTCTCCAGGTCATGTCATATCCAAGAGTTAATAATTAAGGACTTTCAGCATTGTTTTCTAAAAAGATCTAAACTAAGCTGTGAGTCCAGTTGAATACCTGAATATTAACTGCTGCTGCAGGGGATTTGGCTGTTCAAATACAGCGCACTAACCCTAACCTGCTGTTACATTTCTGTACATGAGTGAGTCTAAAAGCAGCTATACAAAAATCATTTCATTTGCATTCATATCTTTGCATCTATGATCACATCATCAACCACCTGCACGCCCCCTTTTTAACTCGCCTCCTGCAGAGAGCGAGAGGAAGATGGTGAAGATGTGAGATTTTTGTCGGGCGCGTGCCCTTTCAAGATTCAGATCTGTGAAGTCCTTCAAATTAGAAACAGTTGTTCGGTGCCATCTCCTTGTTGTTGTATCTGTTTGTCAGACGAGCGCGAGTCTGTTTCTGTGGAGTAGCTAAAGTGAGGCAGAAAGCTGATTAGATTGGAGGAGTAGTCAGACCTCGGCGTCTCTCTCACCAGGAGATGTGTTCTAATTAGAGTGCGTGCCTCATGTCTCACTGAGGAGAATAACAAGCTTCATTTCAAGACTGCCTCTAGATGATCCAAACCAAAACACATCTCAAGTATCAGCAACCCCTGGACTTCAGACCACACCTGAGTCGACATGCAGCACATTAGGATTTTGATAGGAGTTTTATGTCTCTAAGCAGGGGGCCTTGCAAAGAGGGAGCATCAGAGAGGGGGGAGCCAGGGGCCCTGCATGCAGGTTTCCATGTACATGTTTCCCAACCAGGAAATTCTATCAGTATAGATTTGAGTGCAAATGGTGTGTTTTCCCAACAGATGAATTAGCATGACAGCACAGATATACACTCGGCTTTGAGGTTATGGGATTTATGCATAAGGCAGCTCCAGTGTGTGAAGCTACTTTACATAACACATGCCCCTACAACAAATGCCCTGCACTCACACACACAATTTAGATGGAATCAATGGGATGAAAATGGCTTCATTCAAAACCATTAATATTTTGGCAACACTAGATCATCTTTAGCACTTTCAGAAGTCATCATAGAGTACTTTACTTCACAAAATATTAAATTTTACTCCATCACACACTAACACATGCACTCACAGTGGAGGATGGTCCAACCTCCCCGGGCGGCTTGTCTCAGATTGGATGTCAGATGCTGGAGACAGCTGCACTCATCACAGCTTTTATGAATACATTACCTTTTATGTTCATCCAAACACTAATTTATCTTCCTCAGAAAATCAAACAGGACAGACATTCACTCATCACTCTGCTGGAAAATTGGAACTTCCAGAAACGGTGCTGTGTGTAAGACAAATATCCACAGCTGGGCGGTAATTCAAGCCTCTATATTTACAGATGTGTGTATGTCTGTGTATGTATATATATATATATATATATGTGTGTGTGTATTTGTGCTGTCTGTTTGTGTCTGCATTTTTTTTTGAGCAGAGATGGCTTGCAAAATATCAAAGTGTGTTCTTTGCCTCCATGAAACTTCACAACATCAAAGACTTCCCCCCGTCTCCCACAAGAACCCAAGAACCTCGAGTTTTTTAGCCGTGCAGCTTCGCCTGTCTTCCATCTCAGCATCGCTCAAAAGGCAAAAGCCTCTAATGATACGGAATACAAGACGGAAAGACTGCTGCCAACAAAATAGAGAGGGGGGGAAAAATAGGATCGACAACCAAACAGACACAGTTTGGGTGATGATTGACATCCCTGCATCTTTTTATTATTCCTGTGATGTTCCTCCAGACGCACTGTTGCCAGAAACTGTGGCCTCACACTTTGGCTGATGCAGCAATCTGGTGATATGCGCCTTTCTGCCTGCCAACCACCTGGCTGAAAGAAGCATAATCAACCTCTCAGTCAATCACTCCTCGCGCAGCCAATGGTGTAGGATGGGTGTCAGAGGAAGAGTGGCAGACATGCGCTGGATGTATGTCCAAGTTTGACACTTCACACCTTGCTCCCCAGCATCCTGATGAGTCCTTCGTATTGGCAGGGCCTTGGAATTCCAGCTACTGTGCATTAATGCAGGAGAAATGAATGTGCTGCATGTGGGATGAATGCGGTTTCTGGGGCTCAGACATTTTGTAGGTTTTAGTCAGAATATCCTCAGCAAAGCACTTGAAGCTGCCTAAATGTCACTGAATTCATTAATGAAGAAATTATACTAACATTAAAACCTTCCAAATAATTCTGTGAGTTTAGGAGGGATAGTTGAGATCACTGTTGCGTTAACTCTGTAAATAGCCCCAAGCTACTGAAAGCACTTTCATCACGATGTTACTAATCATTTAATTTATATCACCAAATAAAACAACACACTGCTCCACCATGAGAAACTAGGACCACAGTGAGAGGTAAAGTGAGGTAAGCATGTCCAGCAGGACTCTGAGCCACCCATCTGTAAAAACAAGGCTGAAGAATAATTTATTGTCAGGAGCAGGCGCTGGATGCCCAGCTTACAACATCCTCTGTTTGGCTTCACTGCAGGGAAGCTAAAGAGAGACAGCAGCTGCCCCTTAAAGTAAAAAAACTGTACCTGTGGTACATCCTTTGTCCATGAGCAAACGGTATCTCTGTTTGGAATTTCAAACTTCAATAAATCTGGTTATTGTTATTGTAAGATTTATTTTTTCCCCTCTCTCGCTCCGCATAGTGTCAGACTCTTGGATCCAGTGCTGGTTGACTCGGCTGCTTTCATTCCAAAATTTGCTGGACAAATCAGCTGGTTCCCTGGGACGGTGTTGTTGTCATTCCTTCAGTGGCGGCTGTGTGCAGTCATTTCTGCAATTGACCGTGTTTGGATTGTAAACAGTCCTGCTCATACCTGGTATTAGTAGCACAATCTGAGGCACTAGTTTTTGTAATTCGATGTAGCTGCCTTGTTCTTTGTTGTGTTATATTGTTGGTTACTTTAAAGTGACCCAGCACTGGCTGCAGTAATATGTTTATTCTCCTTAACTGAATTAAGTAACTTACTAAACCGATCTGGTCTTCCCTTTTCCCAACTGATCTGGGTCATAACAGAGTGTTTTTGGTTTGTGTGTGTGTGGAATGAATAATATTCATGAATAATATTCATTCCACCATTATATGAATAATATTCATTCATGTAAAAGGCTTTGTGCTAAATGGTGTTCGTATTTGCTGTAAAATGTTCCAACAACCCTGGCCTGACTTGGCATCCCCGCCTCACTGGCATCAAACACTACAGGATTGATCCCCACATTAAACTGCAATCACATAGTAGATTATCATACAAGTTGGCTTTTAGAAGACTAGAATATGTGTGGCTCATACATTTTAGCTATAACATGAGAGCAATTTTCCTCACATTCTCTTACTAATTTGACTCTATTTAACATGTAAACTTTTCTTTTTAATCTTACAGGCTTTTTAAATCTCTCCATAGGTACCGTGAGGACTGATTGTGATGCTCCATGGGAGCTGCCTCTGCTCTACAGCACAGTCTCTTTGGGTGTTAAAGTTGTTTTCAAGGCACTGCTTTGGGTTATGTAATTCAGCCGTGCATGTCCCACATGACATATCATGTATATTGCATTGCCTAAAAGGCAGTTCTCTCTCTCTCTCTCTCTCTCTCTCTCTCTCTCTCTCTCTCTCTCCAATGGCACTCAGTACTTACTGGATTTTTCATCCCCAATTAAAAGAGAACTAAAGTACTCCATCACTGGACTCTGGAGGAGAGAAATAATTGACACGCTTGCTCCTGAAGCAAGTGAATTATTTAATTTGTTTTTTTTTTACTTGCAAGGGGGAAAATCACACTTTAGGAATGCATTTGGTGACATTCATTTTAAGGTAAAGAACTGTATGTGTACTGGACAGAGTCAGGACTTCAGCACATGCAGCCTGCTGTGAACCCTGCTTGCTCTTTCACATTGTATTTTCCCTTTTATTTTCATCCCCTTGACATAGTTTTTGCCATCTACATTAACCTTTTGGCATGTACAGTGTTCTTAATGTGTGGAAAAAAAGGAATTGTATATGGTCTGGGCAAATGCACACACACACAAATGTAGTTTTATAGAACAAATATATTTGTGATAGACCCTGAAGTACCCTCAGACGTGTGTCAACCCATCTGAGCAGAAAGCAGTATTGAAAAAGTGAAAGCTAATTCTGAAGATCCTGCTAATGCTCTGCTCATACCCAGGGACAGAGTGTCTCAAAATGGAGACTTTAGCAGCAGCATTAAGAGCTGAATTCAGCCTCCGGAGATAGGAGCAAGATTGGATTGATCAATACAATTAAATTGCCTTTCTACGATGCACAAAGCACATGAATGTAGCAAAAGCAGCACATGTAAACTGATTCAGCAAGTTAGATGTGTTACATTGTGGAGTCAAGAAGGCTAATGTCACAGTCTGTGTGTCAAAAGCAGATAAAAGTTGTTGAATTCTCCACTGAGGTATAGCTGATGTTCTCTTGGAACTGATACAATTGGCAAATGATTATTGATTTCACCGCAGGAGCAGTCTGGCTCTGTTACAGAATGATCTTCTGCGGGGCTGCGGTTGGTACATTTTCTAATTACATTCATATTAATGGGAGAACCTCACTTTTTTAATCCCCTTTTCTTTACTAAACTATAAAGGATGTAAACCAGAGCCTTACTGCTGCAGAGAGAAGAGCCGCTGCTCTATCACACGACAGGCAATTTTTAAAATTTCATCACTCACTCAGAGGTGAGAAGTGAGAGGGTGAAAATGTAATTCCCAAAACTGATGACTGTTATACAAAATAACAAGAATAGAAAGACAAAGAGGCAACATTAACTCTTCATGTGCCCAGCCTTGGGCCAAACTAATAAAACCACAATTGAATCAACTCTTTAATAAATGATGGTGCTGGAGTTTAATAACATATCATCTCCACCCGCTGACAGCATTTGATGTGACACTATTATATATCTTAATAATCCCACAAGTTCAAATTAAAGTGTTGCGTTATTCCCCCCCCCCTACTCATTATTTCTGGGTCTATACGGAGACATTCAGGCAAACACTGAGCACCCCCAAGTGGAGGTAAGGAGGAGTGTACAAAAAAAGAAATGGCCTTATCTGTAAATGAAAAAAAGAAAACACCCACGGCTAAATACTGTAAATGGAATTTAATGCCGTTATATATATATATATATATATATATATTGCATTCCTAAAGTTAATGCCAAAACAAACCACTACTGCCAAAGAAGGAGAAACATTTCAACAATTACATCACAAATGGAAAAATAAAGAGAAATTTAATCGGCCTCATGCATCTGTGTAAATTCCTCATTCTTTATTTTCATTTAAAATTAGAGTTAATATACTGCATTTATATAACTGTACTCCCACAGCATCAACACACTGTAGCCACCAGGCACTGGTCATTTTGAATTTTTCCTGCACTGCACGTGCAAAAACAAACCAACAAACCAACAAACAAAATAAATAAAAAAAAAGGTCTACACATCTATGAAGGAGTTTGTGGTGGAGGTGCTTCCACACGCCTCCATGAAAAGGACATTTGGGAAACTTCCAGTATCCGCTATCATCAATAAATGGATTCCTTTTATGATCCGATGAGGGTTTTCACAGTGATAACATTTTACAGCTTATCAGTCTTTATAATTTTATTTTATTCACAGCCTTCTAACATTGGGCAATGCAGTGTAAAATGTCATTAAAACACTAAATATGTATTTAATAGAATTTTTAATGTAACATTTTAAATATAAAACTAAGAAATGATGTTATGTTGTTCCACTCCGGTTAGAATAACATTATTCATTGTTTTGTGTGTAGACTCATCCATTGGGTCTTTTAATAAACTCTTCTATCTGTGGGCTTATGTCATTGCTAGGAAATGAATTAAAATATTCAAAGCAATACATTTAAAAAAAAGCAAACACAAATTGTAAATAGGAAGTGGATCTGTGAGGAGAAAATGTGAGAAATAATTACAGTACAGGAAACATTAATTTGAGTGAGCTGATTTACTTTGAGAGGGCGAATGAGCAATACTTATCATCCATACAAAATGTATAGAACTTTGAAGAAATGTGCAAACGAAGCTTTAATAAAGGATGCCTCGACATGCTCTGTGACGCTGGCATTATGGAGAAAAAAATATAATAATTTACAGGTAGAAATAAATACACATCCAAGAGTAGCATTTCTACATACCAGTGTGGGCATTAGCAAGAATCTGCTTGCATAGTTAAGTGCATGCATAAGCAATTTATCATGCAACAACTGTCATATACTTCAAAAGTGGTGATTTCTCAGTCAGTGCGCTCTGTGTTTGATCTACTCTGTTAATACGAAGCTAAAAATGTGCATAAGCTGGGATGTCACACGTGAAGACAGAGGACGAGCTGACTCAAACACATCATAAATGTCTATAATATGTACTGGTGTTCAAATGAAGGCAATCCCAGCTGTCTTTGAATGCATCATTTTGTGTGTTCTCTTTTTTTTTTTTACAATAACCCTGTGTTTATCTGAGAGGAATGTTTGGAGATGTCTGGCAGTCTGAAGAGGCTGACCCCCATGAGGAGCATGGAGCACCGTGGTTAAGTATTGGCATCAGCAGCTGGAGGGTAAGAGTCGGTGGGAGGTGGAGGAGGGTGGTGGTTGGGGGGGATCTTTGTCTGAGGACTAACAGGTTATTACTGGTAAATAAAACACGACAAACAAGGTCTCCAGACATTTTAACACCAACAGCACATGCTTCATTCCTTTCCTGCACTTCTCCCTTAGCCTCTCGGTGAAAATCTTAATTTTAGCTGGACCGAGAAAAAAAAACACTTCTTCTTAAAGGCTGTTGCAGAATTATTACATCAAAGAGCATAATGTAAACAGCATTTCAGGTTAAATAGGCGTAACTGTGTTTTACTTGAAATAACATTTTTTCGGTGCTTAATAAATATTAAAATTGAATTATAAATTTACCAACACCTGCAGTTATACAATTTAGATTAAATACTTCTCTATGATTATCTGAGGCACTGATGTTTGTTGTTGACATATGGCTCTCAATATTGGAGGAGAGCAGTACATAAAGATTTCTTTGAAAATAATTCACTGCATCAGCATGTTAAAAATTGCCAGTAAACTTCCTTTGGTGACTGAATAGTCCGTGTTTGATGTATCTCCTCTTTCCGTTCTTGTGCAAAGTGACATTTATTTTTACGCTTCCTCCTATGATGTCCTTTTCCCAACAATGCTACAGACAGAACAAGGCAATAATTTCAATACATCTCCATGCGTATTTACAATACAGTATAATATTCCTCAAAATCAATGCAATCCATACAAAGTGCTTTGTTTTTAAAATCCATTCCTAAATAGCTATTTAACAATGTGGACATTTGAGTGTCCAATATGGCAGCTGGTATTCAGTGACCACTGAAAAGCTACAGGTGCTTTAAAGTGTCTGTCTGACACTCGGGTCTTGTTCGATGGTTAAAAACACCTCAGAGCTGCACATGAGACATTGTTTTCAGGCCCTCGAAAATAGCATCACTTGGCTTTCTGGCTAGTTTGTGTAGAATTGATGGGAATTTTCCTTGACTGTAGTGTTTTTTTGGCAGGCTCTTTCTTTGAAGGCTCCTTTGCACTGGCAGAAGACTGGGCGGTTGCTTCTGCCCCAGAGAGCTTAGATTTAGTGGAGGACAGCAGTGAATGTTTAGTTGAAGCTGATGTTTTAGAGGATTCCTTCTCTTTGGCTGTGGTCGCATTAGTCTGAGCCTCTGAAGCCACATTCTGGGCTTTTTTGCTCGCTCCGTGTGGGGCCCCATCTTTAGCATCCCCGCTGCCATCCTCTGGACTTCCTTTAGTTTCTCCCACCCCTGCTTTCCCACCATCACTCGGTTTCCGAGTCTCTTTGGGCCTCAGAGCCGTTTTAAAGAAGGACAAACCTTTGTCATCTGCCTTACTGTTCCTTCGGAGTTCTCTTGACGGTGGACCTGTGCTTACAGAGGACACGCCTACACTCGAGGATCGGAGACTAGTCATGGAAGAGCTACTACTGGAGCTCCGGCCTGGTGCCCTGTTTTCTGCAACCCTGCCTGGCCTGCCTTCAGCTCGATTGGCAGCATTCAACCTAGAGGGAGGACCTCCGTGGTTAACTTTCCTCTCAGAGACCGAATTGGTCCGTGAGGATTCGCGGCTAGTGCTCCTGTCGCCTGCTCTAGTCCTTCCTGAGGCGGAGCTTTTCTCACCTCCTGCTCTGGGTGATGTCTTCCTCTGCGGGTGTGAGCTCTGTGATCCTGGAGAACCGCTCTTCCTCTGCTGGGCAGAGTCAGGATGTAATACCTCAGGGGTTTGTGATGACCCTTTCTTGGAAGGGGTCGCTGTTCTTGAGGAAGCACTCTTACTATTTTTAGCTGCTCCGTCGCCTTTTTCCTTGGGATTTGATGCTAATGCTGAACTCTTGGACTGCGTTCGAGACGGTGACTTGTCGATGGCTGGAGATGCAGGAGAGAGAGAGCTGGATGAGGTTGAGGAGGTGGCAGTACGCTTCTTTGGACTCCTTTCACTTTCTACCCCAGTCTTGGCCGAGGTCCTTTTCACACCAGCACCATCTGCAGCACCATTTCTCATTTTCGGCTCTTTAGCAGTGACCCCGTGTCGAGGACTGATCTGTTCAGCAGCAGGAACTACATTGTTGTTATCAGCTGCCTGAATGGAGCTCCTCTGCTCTGCCTGTGCCACAGCCTTAGAGTGCACCTGCTCTATTAGCCGCTTACTGCCGGCATTACTATCCAAAGCAGCAAGGGCCGACTTGCCCCCTGACAGCTTGGCTGGCTTAGGTGACCCAGTGAAGCATGAGGCTGACAGCTTGTTATCAACCACTTCTCCTATCCTCTCCAGTGTCGGGGAAGAGGAGTGGGACTCCAGGGAGAAGCGTGAGGGAGAGTTGGAACGGAGTTGGAGCTTAGCAGAGTGGGACCAGGATGGTTTAGTGCCATTCTCACTCAGCACGAGCGGACTAGCAATGGAAGATCTTGAGGAAAACGTTTGCCTTTGCATGCCTCTCACTGCTGGTCGATTTGAAAAACCTGTGTGCCAAAAAGATATACAGATTCTTTAACAAAAATGACCTCATCAAGAGCAATAAGCCAAAGAAAACGTGTGTTTTTCACCATCGTCCTCGCTCCGTTCACCAGCAAACTCGGCGGACTCCGAGAGAGAAGCCAGTGAGGTGCGTCTGGAGGAACCAGATGAGGCTTGGCTGGGAGGACGGCTTCCTATCAGCCGACTAATCCAGTGCTCACACAAAGAGGAGCTGGTAGAGCCTAGGGGGCAAACAATCAGTGGTCGTACATGTTTATATTTTATTTAATACAGCATATTTAAACATTGCACAAGATTGCATCATAACAAATTACCTCCAACTGAACTGTTTGCAGACCAAGATGGGATTGTTGCACGTCTCTGATAGAACAAAATGTAAGCAGTCTGCTTACAGACCTCATCCTCAGACATGGGATGAACATCGCTATCGTCAAAGCAATACCACTGTCCATCAATGGAGTTCTTACAGTGAGCTACAAGGCACAGCAAAATGAAATATGATCAAGCTTTGCTAGAAGGAAAAATCTGTTAAAACTCCAAAGACCTGTCACCTGTTGTGTATGCAGCACTCTTACCTGTGTAATGTCCTCCCTGCATGGTCCCATGATGGTTACACACTGCATACAGGTCATAAAGGTAGTCCTCTGGGTCACGGCCCATCCCATAAGGTCGTCTCCATGGTGACCAGTGAGACGGAAGGCTCCAGCTGCTCTGGCTTCTCTTTACAATGTGGGGTGCCATGTCCATGCCGGTGAGCGGGAACTTCACCATGTTCTGCATCTTCATTCGTCGATCCGCATCCTGAACATATTTATGGTATTTTAATTTATTTTTATTTATGAAGTATGATAAAAAGATGTAAACACCCTATAGCGACTTCCATACCTGTCTAAAGCGTTTCAGGTGAAGTATGAGGATGTCTGGCAGGGTCCACAGACTGAGTTTGATGCTGCCCTGCTGAAGCTGTTTACAGTGGGGACACCGCCACGCATCATCAGGAGCAAGCTGGAAGTAATTCAAATAAATAAATAAATAAAAATCAAGAACAAGTACTCAGAATTATAGGTTGAGGATTCATAAGTCTAAATATTTATTGGCCGATATCAGCTGTGGCTGACCTGTTCCTCTTTAGTGTAGAGCTGAAAACACTGGGCGAGTGAACAGGTCTGAGGCTGCAGATGCTGCTCCTTCACTTGACGCACACTCTCGGCGTCTGGGATGTACTCGTCCTCAGTTCTTTTGAACAGACTGTGGGCGTGACACAGCACAAAGTCACACGGGGATCACACAGAACTTCAAAAGATTCAGAAACATACATCACACACATCTGTCTTGAGCTTAAATTCCCCATTCAATCAAAGTGGAGTCATTTTGTTAGAATTGTGTCTAACCCGTGTCTGCTTTAGCCCATTGGCCAATCAGAGAATGAGAGCACCCTCCATACCTTACTATTTTCATGTAAACATACAGAAAATAGCACTTTGATAATATTTTAATGAGAATTTTACAGAAGTGTGTGTATTTAAGTCTCTCACTTACTAGTCTTTCGTCTCTTTGTCCCATTCAACAACAATTTTGACATGAGGTGGCCCTCCGGGACCACAGGACTTGAATGCCCTTATTAAAATAAAAAAAGGGAAACAAATAATTGTCTCAATTAATCAAAAATATTCATGAGTAGAAGTATAATAGCATAAAATATTACTTTTTGAATATCTACTTGTTGCAGCTACAATACAAGATCTACAAACAATATACTGTGCCAAACTTTGATATGAAGAAGTGTGAGTTATTTAAGTAGCAGCAGTAGCACCTTTTTTTCTCATTCTTTTAATTTAAAAAGAATCCATGCAACAACCACAGAGGTGACCATCCTCTTACAAGAAAATCTATAAGCTTATTATACATCTTAAGAGATATTTGAACATCAATACCACCAAAGAGCTCCTCAATCACCTTCAAGTGAGCTGAACACACAGCAGGATTTTATATAATGTTGGTTCAAGTGAACTAACACTGCTCCCTAGTGGTGTGAAGTGGCATTACCTCTCCACAGAGGGATGGCAGAGTGGCTGCTCCTCCTGAGGCAAGAGATATGTGATTCCAACCACTCCCACCACACGCAAAGTGAAGGGCCCTACCTACACACCATCAAGGATAAGACATGATAGAAATTAATTGAGAAATTTTTAAAATTTAGGTTAAGTGTAAGATTAAAGAGCATGTACCTGCACAAAGACTCCAGGACGCAAAAGATGCCTCATCTTCTCTAAGATCTCTTTCTGAAGGATGTCCCATGTCACTGTGCGCTCCAGGTAGAGAATAAATGGATTACCAAACCTGCAGAAAAATAATGTTTTTAACATATCTGTAATAAAATTAATACACATTATTGTTCAAAAAAGTACCTGCGTCCTTGCTGTCCAGCGCAGGCTCTGTTACAGACCAGCAGGACAATCTTCTCTGCCTGTTCACTGTTTTTATTGGGACTCGGCGGTGGTGTTGTGGGCTCTTGTATTTGTGTGGGTATCCTGTTATTGTCTGTGGCATACTTCAAGTTGTTTTGATTGAGATTTGCATGCGGGCTTCCTGAAATTAACACACAAAATATATAATTAATCCATCATCATGGTCAGCGTGTGTAGGAGCTACCAGAAATAGAAAAAACAATATGTCCTCCCTTAATATTATTCCATTTCTAATCTAATCTCCTGCTGTAGGAAGACAGAGGGCTAAACTAATTTCAGAGGGATAAACAGGATGTTGTACCGCCACGCTTGGAGCGGATCTGCTCTGGTCTGAATAGCTCAGGTGTCTCGAAGGCAAAGATGGAGTCGCTCTCCTGAATGATCTCAAGGTCATCGTCATCATCACAAAAAGAGCGATGAAATCCGTCGTAGTACATCTCAGTGAGGACAATCTGAACAGAGAAAGGGATGAAACAAAATATGAAATTCTCTGCTAGTTTAAATCAATGACCATCCAAATTTCCTTCCACACAACACTGACAATAACATTAATGGACCTAAAGAGAAGAAGTCTTAAATGATGCAGCACCTGTTGAGCAGGGATTTTTGTCTCTTGGGCCACGGCTTGTCTCAACCTGGACACGGTGCCAGAGAGAGGCACGGCCACCCCAACTCTCATACAGTGGGAGCACTTTCCTTGGTACACCACTGTCACATACAGAGGCCTGCAACACAGATTAATTGGATGTTTCATAACGGCAGCTGGACTGACGATTCAAAGACAGACAGCATCTTCTAATTTTAGCTTTCTCCTGTCACATCTTTCATACTGTTTGTCTACAGTATGCTGACTTGACACGCCTTTGAATGTTAGATTCTCAGTGCATTTTTGGACACAGGAGCATTGCTATCTATTGTCTTATTCATAACAGTCACCTTACCGTGTGTGAGGTACTGGGATTGGCAGTGAGATGCAGAGGAAAGGATCAAAGGTGTTGCTCTGTTTCTGGCAGTTAGGGCAAGTCAGAGAGGACCTACACAGAGATATGAGGAGAATAATACAAAGTAGCTTGGATTCATGTCGAAGATACAGCATACTGTATGCTGTTTACTACCCAGAAATGTTGTGTTATTTGTATATCAACACTAAAAGTTCTACTGAAACCTGATGTGTTACTATTAGAATTAGGAATTTCACCTGTATTGTGCCTGAAACAGCTCCTGTACAAAAGAACCAGGTGCTGGTAGTGGAGATCCTTCCGGAACAGGTTCTTCTTCTACTGGAGGCTGAACATTTTTAAACAAAAATGCATAATAAAAGGCAGCAGATTATAGTAACATCCACATTATATGTATGAAACAATGTGCAGTTCAAAACAGAGCAGCTCCGAGAGCAGAACACAGGTGGCAGATTTTAAAGAAAGAGGCCAAAGGATTGAACAGGAATCAACTTAAGGAATAATCAGGCTGATTGAAACATCATACATGGCCAAGAATCTACAGGACAATATTATGGTGTTAATTACAATACAGATGGTTGTTGTTGTTGTTGTTGTTTACCTTCCTGGGTGGTCTGATGTCCGGGTGGACAATCTGGTTGAGGTCTTCATGCACTCTGTCAAGCAGCCAGAGGAGGAATTCCTGGGCGTCGTGCTGAGAGGTTCCTCTAAACTGAAGGGCGCTCTTTGACACCACATTCTGCAACAATATAAATGAAGCGATTTTTAGTGTACAGCAGTAAAAACTGAGATGGATCTATGGGGCAGTGAGTCCACTTCTGTTTTCATCTTTATTTCCTCATAAAATATTCATTATGTTTGACCGGGATGATCAGTACATTGCTAAAGGTCAACTAAGCTGTGGCAGAGATGCTTTTGAAGGCAAGGACACAGGCCGAAGCTGGAGACGACAACAGTGTGTACTCTAATGAGCCAACCTGGCTGGCAGCTGTGAAGTCATCTCCACTCACTCACTGGCTATCACATGTCATACAAGGTCAAAGATATAAGGGGACGGAGCACTGTGTGCCTTTACACCCTCTCCTTTGGGACAGCCCTCTTCATTCTTACAAAGGCAGCCTCAGCATTTTGTGCACAATGTGGCACAAACAAAGAGAAAGCCTCCCTTCTTGACCGCAAAGGTTGTCTTTAAGCAAACTTCTGCTGGTGATACATAGCTAGATAATGATTAATTATCTCTTTGGAAAAAGCACACCTTGACAAAAATAGGATGCCCTGTAACTCTTATACCAGAGGACATAGAGAAGTGTTTTGCACAGAGGTACAGGTGCTGCAAAAGGTCTGTGTCCAAAACCAAAACAATTGCCAATTAGCTATGTTCTATGCTACAACTAACATTTCCTCCTATTATGACATACCCTGTTGTGTGGATTACTTCCATCAATCACAAATTAAATTTCACAAATGTCTCTCATAGTCTAAAATTCTATGAGATTTTGTGTGGAGCATCCTCTTAGGCAGTTTGGATGGTGTAAAACATCAACATAGTCCTCAGACCGACTGCTTCAGGGAGAAAATGGATTCCCCTGACTTATTATTACGGATGTCTCCCTAATGATCTTTAAGTGCTCCCGGTTTAGGTTCAGATTGTGGTCTGAGACAAGAATCGCCAAGCTGACACATGTGCATGCTGAGCAGTAATGCACACGAATCGTGTAAATGGGACAATGCAAAATGCACTTTTCAATATTTTCCACCACAATTATGTGTCCAAACACTAGAAATTGAATAGGAAACAATGTGACTAAGCTACTCTGATTTACATCCCCTTATGATGTCATAAGGGGATAAACCCCTCCTTCAGCTGATTTAAATGTTATGTTTACTTTTACTTTTTTTCCCCCTTTGCTGTCCTGGCATTTGGAACAGCAGCACAAACCTCTTTCTGAAAGTGGTTGGGTCAGCAGCCCCAACAAGTAAAACTACTGGAAACCAGGAAAGCTATAATTAATTGTCTGTTCTGTATTTTGAGCTAAAATTGGGGGGAAACAATTAATATATGTCAGAAACCAGCTTTTTTAAAGAGACATGAATACTGCTCCCAAACATGTCAGAAATGATATTTCACATGTTACCATAACAACAATCCATGTTAGTATAAGATATATACAAGTTTAAAGTGATTGCACTTTACTTTCCTATCCAGTTAAACGTACTCAGTGCCTCTCACTCTGATGAGAACAATCTATATCCAATCTGACTGTTTGTACTCTGGCAGGAAACCAAAGTAGAAAAATGGACAAAAATAGTAACGCTGTCAAAAAATAAAGAATGTCCTGAATGACCCTGTTCAAACTTTCAGCTATTGAAAAATAGGTTATCAAAAAGGGAAAAACACACACACACACAAAGTGTCTCTTTGTGATTGTGACAGGCAAACTTTACAGTGCTGAGATGAAATGATGAAAAACCAGACAAGGCCGGAACAAAGGCTGCATGGGCAGACAATCAAACAGCCCAAATAAAAGAGGGGGGAAAAAAACAAAAAACAGTTTTATTACAGATCAGGTGCAGGACTCAAGACTCAGTTGAATGGCTAAAGCAGACTAAGAAGTGTTAAACTATGAATACTAACTTTGCTAGTTTGATTATAATTTATTTTTTACTATATAAAAAAAGGCTGTTTAAATTACACTAACATAACCATGATGCAGTCTGATCCCTAAACACATGTAGAAACTAACTTAAAAACAGGAATCAAACTAAAGATTTGCATTGGATTAAAAGCAAGGATGACCTCCAGAGTTATTTCAAACTAGACTAACAGAGGTCAGGGTCCTGTGAAAAGGGGCTTCTTTGAAAAGGCGTCATAATACCGTGCACTATACAGCCCACAAACTGCTGCATGATTGTCCAAAAAAAAAAACATAAAACACAATAACAAACTGTTCTTCAGCACCATGGACAGCACTACACATCCAACAAGCTGTGCCACACAGGCAGCAAGTCAGGAAGCATCTCACATTCTCACAGTTTGGACTTTCTCCACAACACTACAGCAAAATAATGCAAATAAAACAGGTTCTGCAGCAACTATTATTCAATTTATTAGCTATTTGAATGAAGCACCAAATACAGGATCAAAACTTTAAACTGGACCTTTGTGTAGTCACTGCACGTGTCTTTTGGCCCCATGTGAGACCCATATGACGCACAGCCTACCTTGAAGTCTCTGCTGTGCTGAGGTGTGTACTCAAAGGTCCACAGGGCCCGAACCAGACCGGACAGCTGCTCGGTCACTTCCCCCGGGTCCTGCTGCTGTTGTTGTTGCTGCTGCTGGCTGGCCACCTTCTTCTGCCCCAGCACTCCGTTAGACTTGGCCTTGATGTCGTTGTTGCTGGTCGTCTCAGCTACTTTAAACTGCTCCAAAGCCAGGTACTCGGCGAACAGCTCCGTGTTGCTCAGGCACTGCAAGATAGCGTTCATGAAGCAGGTGTTCCCGTGGTTCTTAAGTCCGGCGACACCCGGCACCTTGTCTCCGAAGGGGAAGCCCCCACAGTCGCTGTCGTCGGATGGGAGTGAGCCCCCTGTGGTGTTTGGGATCAAAGTTGCATCGTCCTTCTCATCCTCGGCGGCCTGCTCCTCGGTGCCAAAATGAGAAAGAGTCGACAGAGTCCGGAGAACTCTGTTCATAAAGCTCCCCACGGAGCGCACCGAGCTCCTCCGGAACAGCTTTTTGCTGAAGGATTTCTTCTCCTTGTTACTGACAACTTTCGACATGGTCGGTCTAATGGCTTTTCCCGGCTTTTAATTCCAAAGAGGGCCCCTACTCTTTTTCAGAGTATCTCCTCATCCCTGTGCACAGGCAGCTCCCTCATTTTTATGTTTTACGCAAGGCCTGGGCATATTTCACAGAAACAGAAAGGCCTGGCAGTTCTGGGGATCATACCATACACAGACAGCAGCTTCAGATCAGCCCACTTGCAACACTGCGTCGGATTGCATAAATAACCTCCATGGAGAGCCTCTATCAGGGCGCTTTACATGAATGCCTGGGGTAGTCCCGCACCGGCCGACGGCCACCATCATCTCTAGCAGTGGTCCGGTGACATAACATCACCTGGGTCATTGTTCAGAGGCAAAAACAAGGCGCTGAGGTTGAAAGCGTGTTAGACATAAACATCAAATGTTCACAATTAGACTGAGCGGAATTCCTCATAATTTATTAAAGGAACCGCAGCTCCACCCTATTAAAGGTGGCTATTTATTCACCTCCAGGCACAACAATCCGCGCTGTCGTTCAAATTAGACGGGTTGAAGATGTTTACCCGGTGGACGTCTTCCCTAAATCGCCTCCACAGAGGGTGCGCTCGCAGGAGCCCTGCCAAACTGAGGAACCCCCCGACCGGAGCGACACAGCCCGCCGCTCCCCCTCGTTTGGCTGCTGTGGGGCATCTCTTCCTGTGCCAGATAATAAAGGTGGACGTTTCGGTATCCCCATCCGAAAGTTGTTCCAACACTTGTCCCCTTTCTCCGCGCGCTTTAATTCCGCCTCCGGTCGCTATTCATGGCGAGGCCGCTTCTCTCGTCTCCATCATCATCATCATTTGTGGGAACCGATACTGCAGGCAGGCAGGCAGGCAGGCAGGGCGGTAACGGCTGACGTCAGGGACAAACACTGGTCCATGTTGGAGGAGAGCAGGTACAGCAGCATGTGATGCTGAATGATGCTCCATCTCCGTTTCTGGACAGCATGGACAGCAATAACAGCCAATCAGCGAGCAACGGCAAAATATAACTGGACATCACATAATTTAGGCACAATAAAAATAGTCTCAGATTTATTTTTAGGGTGGGTCGCAAGAGACGTAGCAGGATAATAACCCAATTATTATTATTATCAATGCCTCATTATGTGCGTTATGTCACAGACAATCATTAAAAACCGATTCTAAATGTATGTAAAATATGTACTGCAGCAAAATCTTAATCTCTACATTTAACAGAGAACTTTTTTTTTAACGACCCAAGATT
The DNA here is from genome assembly GCF_900634625.1 of Parambassis ranga. Taxonomy (NCBI): domain Eukaryota; kingdom Metazoa; phylum Chordata; class Actinopteri; family Ambassidae; genus Parambassis; species Parambassis ranga. The sequence goes on along the minus strand of NC_041039.1, from coordinate 11,404,324 downwards.
TTAAGAATTTTGGCAAATTTGTGCATTTGTGTCATCCTCCTCAGTCAGGAGTCTTACCTGTGTGGCCCAGTGAAATCCTTCATTTTTTTTGTCTTCCCCTGATACTTGACTGTGACAGACAATTTTCATGACTTGAAGGTGCGAATACATTAGTCAACAACATAGGACAGCCAATAAAGGCATTCAAACGCTATGGGACTATGAAGCCATCTGCAGCGAAAACAAAATCACACATTTAATAAACTATAATAACCGAGTGAATAAAAATTATCTTAATAAAAACAGCAAATAAAAACAGACCATATTTCCATGTTTATGTCAATGTTTTATACACAGATTTTTCCCAAGCTTATTTTAGCCCCTACTACAGCACCTTCTCTTAGACTTCTCTTAGACCACCTTCTCCCCACTTTCAAACTGAATTTGCAGCTCAGTTTTTTTTTTTTTTTTTAAAAATCAACAAATCATATTAGATATATTACCTTATTATAATATAGTAGCCAAGATTTTATTAGCGTGACACTTGTGATATATATTGGTCATATAGGTTTTTAAATGCTTTAACACAGCCCCTATCAACCTTATAAATGCATTAAATAAAAATCAAGTCACATTCAACTTTTGGCCTGACTGGAAGGCATCAACAGCAGCCGTTTGGAGCCAAACGTAGGTCAACATTAATCATGAAAAAAAAGCTCATAATCACCCTGATTTCAATCCATACAACTAACAGACACCACTGAAGATGCTGCATCCCCATGTAAGATGTGAGATTCAAGGAAGTGTACTATGTAACTTTCTATTAATGTCATCCCTCAGTTTGAAGTCTCAAGTGCTGCTCTTAGAGTCTCTACCTAGAGTCCTTCTCTTTTGCTGTTAGTAGTCAATGCAGCGGAGTGCAGCAATGGTGGCAGCCAGTCGACGGGGGAGCAGTTTGGAAGTCTGTCGGTAGTCTTCTGGTTTCGCCCTCAGAAGCGTGACGATGTGTTGAAGGGTGCGTGAGGGCTGCAGGCCCAGGGCGTCCATCACATTGCTCAGATAATCTGTGGAGCAGAAACAGGAATGGAATGATTTCATACATGTTAACTTATGTATGAGCTTGCAATGATTAAATATGATGTTTGTCCAGTTGTATTTTGTTATTATGGTATGATACCAATATCTGTAGCCAGCTGTTTAGTTGAATGGGTGCTCAGCTGTGGGATGAGCAAAATGGCATCACAGTAGGTCTGCATGGTTGCCCGAGCAATGGAGCCCAACCAATAGTCTGCTGTGTTTTCCAGCTCTGGAAGGTCGTCACCTGAGACAGAAGGAAGTACGGAGAGAACAAGAGTTAGTGATGACAATGATAGAGGATGTGTAGAGCAGTAAAACAACAAAAGTCATAAAAGAAATCCGACAACTATCATGTGAGAGAAAAAGGAAAGAGGATAATCAGGAATGATCTATCAGCAAACCTTGCTCAGGAGGGAAAGGCAGCTTCCCAGCATGTAAAGCCATGTCTAATGCTGGGTCCTCCTGCGACACAAAAGGCTCCAAGTGGAGTGGCAGAGACATCAGGTACTGCCCTATCTATATGGGGAAAACAAAGTCATAATACATCAGCAGTGTCACATCCACTGCCCCTCTTTTAGTTGTGAATAAGATCAAAGAGTACAGCTCAACTTTTACACACAGGCCTGATCTGCACAGTTAAAATCTCACTAACATTTGTAATGTATTCTTGTGGTGACAGGCTGAAGGTAGGCAGGTCCTCGGTGTAGCTCTCTCCAAAACCAGGGGCCTCTTGACTCTTAATACAGACAAGAACCACAAACCAGTTACAGCACATCCAATACTCAAATGCACATGCACAAAGTCAATCAAAAAGCTCTCAGCACTCAAACTGTATTTAAAATTAAATAAAGTAGAAACTTGACACGCAATCACCTCCATCTTGGAGATGAGGCAGAGCTGGTGTTTGATCTGCAGGAAGACAGAGTCAAATGCCAGCTGGTTGGCCTGCTGATTGAGTCTGGTCAGAGCTGCTCTGGGCTCAGCTAACAAGCTGGAGTTACCTGTGCCCTTCTCCTGCAAGACATAGTGAAAGAGAAACATCAGAACAGCGGCACAGGGCCTTTGATAAACCAGTTATAACAACTTTCTTTAAAAAGCATCTGCAGCCCTCATAATGTGACACCAGGACCTGTGTTATACCTTTAATGAGTAGAGGACTTCCATCAGGTTGTTATATTCAGCCACATTTCCCCTCTGAAGGTAGTTGTATTCCTGCCAAGGGTTCTTGGTGGTGCTCTTTCTCTCTGCGGAACTGGCCTCCTGGATGCCCGCCAGACTGCGTGGGCTGTACGACTCTGACAAGTACTTACCTGCTGTGCCCAGGATCCTATGGCAATGATTGAACACAAAGAATGCATGCATTTGGTTTAGACTAAACCTCCCTGACAGTGTGCTCACACACGCTTTCAAGTAAAAATAATAATGTGACATCCACTGTAAACATTTTTCTCACTTGTTTGACAGTTGTTGCTCAAAGGCCCCACACTGTCTAAGCAGCTCTCCACATGTGGCAATTATCCTGTAAAAAAAGGCAAACAGTAAATCCACAGAAGCATGTAAATAATTTGCAGTTTAATTAAATCTGAAAATTAAAAAACTAAACATTAACCTGACTGAGTTCTGAAAGGCTGTCCAATCTTCCTGGAAAACAGATGAACTTGGCACATCTTCAAGTTTACACTTCTTTTTGATTGACTGGAGTGTTGTGGAGAAGTCCGACACATACCTAAAATGAGCAGAACATCAAAGCTGGCAACATAAATCAACCTATACGTATTAAAAATGTGTTCCTTCAAATTAAAATTATGAGTTGAAAATCTTTACTTGGTGAAGAGGGCTTTGAGAGCTTTGAGGAGGCCACACACAGCCAATCCATCTGACAGTTTGACACAGCGGTCCACTGCAGCAGTAGCCAGGCCAAACAACTTGCCTACAGAGTGGCTCAATTCTTCTACACAATCAATTACCTCCCCATGCTCCTAGAAAGAAGACAGAATATGGCATAGGTAAAGTGGCAAGACACAGATTATGTCATGTAATAATAATCTTGAGTCTGAGGTGTCTAACCAAAGGTATAGCGCTGATCTGGATGAGGAGGTGAGCTTCTTCCAGCACTCCATACTGTAGTTGGTAAGATTTGTAGGGATCATACAGTGCACAGACCAGCTCATTCACCTTCAGCAGATTATTATCGCCTGAGGAGAAAACAGACAAAACTTAAGAACTTAGATTATTCGGTACTTGCAGCCATGCCTTATGTCTCTATACAGACCCATATGTGGCAGCATAGCAGCCTCTAGGCTGTGTCCAAACGTAGAGGTGGTTTGATAGAGTTCCAGCAAAGTGTCCAGACGCTGCTCTTGGGCGGCCCGCTCCATGGCAGAGCTCAAACAAACAGGAATGGAAGGGACCATGGCCCCCAGGGTCTGGATCAGCAGCACCGTCACTATTTCATAGGGGTTCTTGAATACCTGAAGTTAGGGGTGGGCGATATGGCAAAAATTTTATATCACGATTCTTTAATGATAAAATCACGATCTCGATTTTATCACGATTTGTTTTTACATTGACACTAATTTGCATGTTTCTGTGTAAATGACTTCAGGTAGCCTACTCTGTCACCTCTCAAAAACTATCAGTAGATTTTAAAGGCAAACAACAACTCTGATAACATGCACTCAGTATTAGTTTTCAATACACATGAAAATTTAAATAACAATTACAGAACAAAATAAAGTTTTATTACAAATAGGTTAAAAAGAAGACTAATGTAGTTCTGTAAAGTATTATTCAACAGTCATTTAAACAGACTGAAGTGTGCCTCCTAAGGTTAAACAATAAATACAGTATTTAGAACACATGATCAAACTTTAATGGAATCATATCTAAGGAAAAACGGAGCTGCTGCTGTCACCTCTGTCCCCCGTTTAATAGAGTCCTCATATGGAGCCTCTTCATCAAATGCCTGCGTTATTATTTTGGTGACGTCATTAGCTGTTGCCTCTGTCTACATCTGATGTTCGCATGTGGCCCTCCCACTGTGCACACACACACACATACAGGTGTAGAAGAGCTGCTGACGGCACAACAGCAGCGAACCTGAATATAACGAGCTGGTAATGTTCAGAGAGGTGGGCGCGTACGTGCTTGTAGCATTATAATACACGTGGCCCTTCCACTGCGACACACGTTGCGCGCACACACACACAGGCTTAGAAGACGCGCCGCTGCTGCCGGCAGAAACAGTACCGAACATAAAGGTGGAGTTCGTTTTAGGGACCAGTTCCTCTGTTCTCTTTTCGTTTTCAGCCGTAGCTTCCTAACAGGGAGGCTGTCATTGGTTGGTCGTGTTCACATTAGGCGCACTGAGAGTTGGACGAGTGAAAAAAACTCATGCGTCTGCGCGAACATAGAACTGCAATTAATAGAAGGTGCTCTATGGACGATAAAACGATCTGTCCGTTCTGGTAGATCGCCGATACGTTCAAATCCTTCACGATCATTTATCGTCAAATCGCACACCCCTACCTGAAGTCATTTCAGATAGGGGATTAGACTCAAAGATGTATGACCGATTAGGTGTCTATCCTGGTAGTGTAGTGCCCATTACCTGGCTGCTCCACTGGAGCTGAGAATGCCAAGAGGAGAGCAAGGTGTCATAATATTCAGACAGCTGCTGATTCAGACTAAGCTCACTCTGAGAGAGATCCTGCCATATGGTCAATAACTGGCCCTGGGAACAAAAAAAATGAAGGTTATGAATTTTGAAATAGTTTTTAATGACTAAGGCCAGGCATGTAGCACCTACCTTGTGACACTTGTAGTAGTATGCAAGAAGCTGGGGCATTCTATCTATCTCTGTGAATACTTTAACAAACAGCTTGGCTTGGTCTGCAGAGAAAGGAAACGTTAAAGAGAGTATGCTTGGTGTACATTGAAAGCAAACAACAATAAACAAAGACATGGAGTATGGAATAAAGTGGTGAACGACACACTTTCCTATGGTGTCTTACCTATAGACATGGAATTAAAGGTTGCTACTATTTGTGGGCTGGCCATGGCCTCTAGTCTGTTTTTCAGAGCCTCCAGGTGGACACACTTTTCTGAATAGTCTGGTGTGTCCACCAGCATGGCCAGGCTGTTTTGCATGCTGGTCAGCTTGGAAGAAATGACGGCAAAATCCTGTAAAAGAAAAACAAAAGATTTAGAAGTCTAGACAAAATATATTAGGATGTAAAGTACATTAATTGCAATGTATTTGTATCAGCAATTCTTTTTCTATTAAACAAAATAAAAATTATTTGACACCAGGAGCTTGTGAATAGTTACTTTACAGAGTTACAGAGGTTTGATTACCACTGAGCAACAAGCCAGACAGGAAAATAACAAGTGATATTCTGTATTGACTACCCTTTTATATACCTTTTTTTTTACCTTTTTTTATGTACCTGTGTTTTGAAGGTCTCCTCGATGTCTGCACTGAGTGTACTCCATTTGTCTGCCTCCTGTAGCGCTTCAGCAGCCAGCTGCATTCGACCCTTTACCTGATCTATCTCCACAAGGACCTGATGAATATAATACACACATTATACACCAAAAGACAAAGTAATATTCCCAGAGATTTTTATCATCAGCTGCTCGCATACCTGCATAGACTGAACAGTGTCTTGCTCAAACTTCTTGATGTCCTCTTTGACCAGGACCATCTGTTCCTTTAGGAAGGAAGCCTCCTGTTTTAAAGCCTCAACATCCCGCAATACTCGAGGCATATTTTGAAGGGCTTGGTTACTGCTCTCTGAATAATGGTATACAATCAAAAATAGCTGCGTCATTACTAAGAACAAGGACAGTTTAACTTACTTTATCTAATACTTTATATGGCATTTGATAATTCAGAATGCGTTAATCAACATAGCATTTCATAATAATGGACAGTACGTGAAAATGTGCACAGTGCAACACCTAACTTAGCATTAGCAAGCTGTACCTGCACTGAGCTAGAGCTAGCTAGCATGTACTGGTCATATATGAACATATTAAGGGGATATTAGTTGATTTAGACTACTGACCCTCGATAGCATTGTTGACTTCCTGAATGAACAGCTGCAGTTTCATGACGAGTGTGGCTGCGTGTGTATCTGCCTTCCCTGGCGCGTCCTTCTGCACCACTTTGAAGGCGCCGTTCACCCAGTCCTTCACATCAAAATCATCGTCCAGAAATTTGGAGAAATCCATATCACCCCTTCACCAGAACTACAAGCTTGATGGTGTTGTCCAGTCAAACTTTTCTCGTGCAGCCTGTGTCATCGACCCATTGCTAACGCTTAGGTTAGCTAATTTTTCCCAAACAGTGGCTTCGACACAAATATAAAATAAATAGCCCAGGAAAATGAAATTATCATTACAACTAAATATAGTTCCAACAACGCAACAGCTTCCTCCAGAGTTATTTTTAAAAGTCTGCAATTTAAAAGGCAAAAACGTAAAGACACATTTCTAAATGCTGCTACTGATGGTGCTACTACTGACAACAACTTCCTGTGGTGCTCTCTGTTTACCTTCCCCGAAAACAAGTGTTACCGCAACGGACCCAAATTTCTGCCAGGAGAAAGACAGATAAACTTACGTTTTGACAACAACATGTGACCAGTTAGGTTTTTTTAAATCAAGACATTTGCTTAATTAAGCGAGTGAGTGAATAAAAACGACAAAATTGATTCAGTGTTACACGCAATTGTGTCCGTGCAGAAACGTATGCTTATTTTCCGAGTTGACGCTCGTGTTATCCCAATTTCCACTTTGTGTAATTACCTAAATGTTCAGACAATATGTATTATTATATTATTTTATATATTATTAAGGTTACATTCAAGTATAAGCATTAGTATCTGCACAGTTTCGTTTTGAACAGAATATCAAATATAGCCAATAGTACCAAATACATCCATCATTCATTATCTGAACCTGCTTTGTCCTGCAGTGCAGGGTCACGGGGGGCTGGAGCCTATCCCAGCTATCTACGGGTAAGAGGCAGGGTACACCCTGGACAGGTCACCAGTCCATCACAGGGCAACACAGACAAACCACACAATCCTTTAAAACTTTTTTTTATGTGACAGTACTGGCTTCTGAGTCATGCCTTCAGACCGAGGCATTTCATGTTCTTATGTCTGCTGCAGTGCAAATGTATCCATTTATCAGACTATACAGGGAATATTATGCAAACCATGAAGGCAATAAAAGGAGGAGCCACAGAGCAGGTTCACGTCTGCAGATTCTTGGACACACTTCATACAGAGAAAGTATTTCAACTGCCCCCCAGCTCATTTATAGAAATGGGGATCATCGATGATATTAAGGAAACCCTGTCAAAGGCAGTGTTTAGTCCCTCTACTCTGTTATCTGGACGAGGGGGACTGCACATGGCTCAGATCCTGCTCTCTCTGGTCACCTTTGTCCTGGCTGCCTTCAGAGGAGGGAGCAGCCATACCTACTGGAACTATGCTATGTTCACATGGGCCTTCTGCCCCATCATGACCCTCATTATCACCATTATAGAGATGTTCAAGCTTGACATCATACTCAATATGTTTTGCATGGACTGGGGGGACTTCGCCACAGGAATGGCCATGTCCTCTACTCTCATGACGGTCAGCGTTGCTATTACTTATGGCAACTTCTACGCCTGCCTCAAATGCCTGTACGGCTGGATCGTGACAATTTTTGCTTCCTTGACTGCCTTGCTCTACACACTTGAAGTGCTAAAGGACAAATTCATGGACAAGAAGAAGGGGAGCTACCTGGCTGCTCTTCCTGGATTCTGGAAGGTGATGGAGGCTTTTGTGAGCTGCATGATTTTCATATCACTGACTGGTTACAGAGACAAACCAGCCCTGATCGTGTGTGTTATAGCGTACATCATACCGTTTCCTCTCCTCCCTCTGATCATAGCCACTAACATCCTCAAAAAGCTGAAGACCTGTTTGCCCTTTAATCTGGACAGGTTTGTGTTTATATTTCTGGTGATCTCTGTGATGCTGTATGTGTTTACTGCTATCATGTGGCCCATTTTCATGTTCAAAAACAATCCTCGTCCGAGTGATTGCCCACCCAGCTTTTGCATATGGGCCATTGAGTTTATGGTTGCGTTTTTTACCTATGTGAATCTTATTCTTTTCACACTGGATCTTATTTTTACCCTGCTCGGTATCTGTAACTTTAAGCGCACATAAACTGGTGTGTGATTATGATGAGTATCCATTGTGCTGTTTTGAGCAGATTTGAAATATGAACCCCAAATTACATTCTCAATGAATATAAATTCATGTAACTTGCATTATGTGCACTTGAAAATGAGATTACAGAGAAATGGAAACCTATGTTTCCTGGAATCTGTCAGCAACAGACACATACAAGAGGCCAGAATATAAAAGCGATGCTCTGAAAAAGATTAGTGTTATTTATTAGTGTATTTGACCACATTCCACATTGGTATTTTACATTTTTTTGTTCAAGGTTGCTTGAGTATTACTACAAAGTTTATTGCCTTTCTGCATACATAATAGTTTGGAGACAATATATTCAAATCTCCCAACTGTGACAGGCCATAAAACTGAGATACCAAATGCAAATATCATGTTCTCATATATGTACAAGTATTGAAACACTTTTTAAAGCAATTAAAGCATCTTCATGTAATTACATAATAAGAAATACATAAATATAAATGCAAAAAACAAGTTTGTGTCTGTGCATGTGCGTGTGTGTGTGTGTGTGGGGGGGGCTCAGCAGTATTATCTTTGTCAGGCTTCCTCTGGTTCTTCTTCAAACTCCACTGTCTCCAGCAGTCCCTGAAAGCAGAAGTAATGGGAGTTGCAGAAGACAGCAGGCTTGTTGGGACCCGAGCCCACAACCTCTGGTTTCAGTGAGGCAAAGGGGTTGGCTCCACTTCCCTTCATGTCCATCTCAAGCTCCAACAGGATTTGCAGGGAGTAGGTCATTTCTGTCTCACTGTGTACAGAGGAAAAGATTATGAGACAATCAAACATGCTGCTGTCAGAAATGGCTGTTATATTTCATGTGGTTACTACTGTGTGTACTAGTGTCCATGGATGTTGTTCCAGAACACTCACTTGAGAGCTGTGAAGAGAGAAGGAATCTCATAGTCCCTGAGAAGCAGAAGTGTGGGAAGCCAACCCTGGTCCAGGCCTTGACTGGCATCAAACCCTTCACATGTGGAGTCAGCAAAAACAGTTTAGAATTTTCTTCGCAGTGTCATGATGATGTGATAAACATAAGGTTACATGTACCTACCAGGATTAAATCCAACCACAAGGTCTGGTTTGGCTGCTTCCTCTGTCTCCACCAGTTCCTCCCAGAACTCATGGTACAGGCCCTTGTAGGCACTAATGTAGACCCTTTGCCTGGGGCCAAACGCTCTGAGAGGCGGCCTCAGGATGGGGCCGTCAACAAGCTCAGGTCCCACCATGACAATCTCAATGCCCTGGTGTCCTGGGAACATGTTGTTCAGCTCGTCGTAGTCTGTCAGTCTGGCTGCCAGCGTCTCACTGGGGCCTGCTCCCACCAGGTGAATGGTGAGAGGTTTGGTATAAGGATTGAGACCAAACAGTCGAATCCCCCAGGCTATTGTAAGTGGCCTGGAGAAGAACTCGCTGCAAACTCTCCAAAGCGACTGCTTCAGGTCTTCATCATCGGGTCGCGGCCGGCCAGCATTGGTCCACAGGTCCTTTATGGCTTCTCCATTCATGATGGGCTCAAGGTGTGCTGTGAGAGCTCCCTGCATGGAGAGCCAGTCATCCCAACCCTTCACCTCTGACTGAGGCTTGGACCACTTTTCTGTAGGGAACGGAAGCTCTCCTGATCATAGAAGAGGATAAATAAATAAGATTATTATAGAAGTAGACACAGTTCTTTCTTTTGGATTTAGGATGTTACCTTTGAACACAAGCCATTCCACAACTCTGTCAATGGCAGCTAGTCGCAGCTGTGAGCAGAACTTCTTGTGTTTAGGCCAGTCCTCCTTCTGACAATCCTTACAGCAGTAGTAGGCATTCAGGCATCTAGCAAAGAAAGGACAGAAAGAGTTCATAGCACTGATATAATGATGTTGGTAGGACAGGCTTACTGGATGAGATTTACCTTGCACAACGCTTCAGGTTCTGTGGGTTTGAAAGCTGATTGGCCTGTTTCTCACAATGAGCACAGATTTTAAAGGATTCTTCCATCTTTTCAAACATCTCTTTTGGGGACCGGAAGGCCATGGATTTTGCCTTGGTCTCCGGAACAGACCTGGAAACATTAATTATTATATAAACAATTACTAAAACCAACCAGACAGTATTTTGAACTGTTGTCCTTTAAATGTCCAAAATACACAACTTAAACTAAAAACGGTGTCTCTGTACACTCCCCAGCACTGGGCCACATGGGATCTTAGACAGCATTTCTATTTTTAGACTTGACCATTTGCTGGTGTATGAAAGACTTGCAAAAAAAATGACACCAGGATCTTGAAGCTGAAAATAAACGGAAGTGGGGAACCCACAAACAAAATCAGGCCGTGGTTGCATCTCAAAATGACATTGAAAAAATGTCACACCACCATTGTTAACAATCACAAGGTCAGAGTCACAGACATTGTTTTTAGATGAGCATTTAGAAGAGTGTTTCAAACTAAACTAGGGAAAACGTGTTCCACTTACCTCTGACTTTCTGTCATTTTAATTGATAAAAATACATAAGTCTAACACCAGGCGCTGTTCAGCTGCTTCCTGCTGCTCCTCTGGTTTGATATGTGAGCTCCTGCAGCCTGTGGGGGTCTGCTGTGCCAGATATAGCCCCCTGTACTTTGGCTTCTAGAAAGCTCTGACAAATCCAGACCTTTCCGGAGTCCACAAGACTTCACAACAAAACTAAAATAACTCCCAAAACACAATGAACAATAAAAGAGGAGGCATTTATGGCAAACATTCTCTATAAAACAAGCAATTATTGTGAAATAAAATACATTATTTTTTTTCAATTAGTAACATATATCTTTAAAAAAATAATTATCTGCTGATTTCACTGCTAAACACTCTGAGGGATTTAACCAAAATTCTGTGCTACTGTGCTTTTGCCACATGTATCCAGAAGAGGTCAGTGTCACACCGTTAAAGCTGTTTCACCATAACAACATCAATGAACCCTAAGGAATGTTGTGCAGTTGCATTCTATGATTTCTCCCAACATACATTAAGGTTAATGAGAATGCTTTATTATTCAGGGTCTGAAACAATAATGCCTGACAGGGGACACACAATGATTCGGAGAAAACCAAACTCTCAAAAAACAACACTATGAATGCCCATGTATTGTATTTTATAACACTCAACAGCTTTTATTATTATGATAATTAAACAAAATCCACTGAACAGTGCTAACACTAAATCCTTAAATGAACTCCAGACACTGTGTGCTACATTAGTATGCATATGATCTGATTTCATGCAGCTGCTGTGAGATTCTGGGATTGGTGTTGCTGTTGAACAAATCACAGGAAGCCATCAAATGATGACGGCACTAATTTTGGTCTCATTATGTTAGTACAACAATGACCCATTATATCCAACAACAGTGTCACTTCAGGGCATCAGAAATGATTGTGCCCCGCTGGTGCCATCGTCCATTGAAACAAGCTTTTTGAGTGAATTCTGCAATCTGCATTGTTAATTGATACCATTAGAACACAAATGATTGTGTTTGGTACTGTGAATGTCCAATTTTCACAATGAAATGCCAGAAATAACAAAAGTAAGATTGCATCCATTCTCATGTGGCCATTTATCTCATAAAATTCCCCCAAATGTCTTACTGAAGGACTGTTAGCTGTCTGCACATGTCTCCTCCATGTCTTCTTGAGGCAGCAGTCCTTGAAAGCAGACATAATGAGAATTGCAGTACACCGGGGGTTTGTTTGGACAGGCTTGGACCTGCTCAGGTTTCTGTGAAGTAAAGGGATTGGGTCCACTATCCCTTACGTGCACCTCCAGGTCGAGGAGGATCTGCAGCGAGTACTTTAGCTCCAACTCACTGCGAAGGGAAGAAGAGATAAAAAAAGGAGATATTCCTGAGGAACAGCATCAACAGAGGAGGACAACATCTAACTTTGCTGAGTAACACTCTGAAGGGGGTGGAGGTGGGGGTGGGGTTGGATGAGAGTGCCTGCAGCACAAGAAACTAATCTTTTCTTTAACTTGGCCTTTGCACAAAAAGGAAGCTGTTCTTTGCCACAAGGGGAAATAAAAAGGAGAAGATCTGGTCTTGGGCCAATCATGATGAAGGACTATGTTGATGAGGGTCAGTAAGGTGAGGAGTGGGTAGACCAGATACATGGGAGACCAAGACACTGCCATAGAGGAGGTCATTCTATATTAAAAATGTCTTTGTGGAGGAGTCAGCAGATGGTATAGAAAATGAGCACAAAGATGTTAACTCTTTCTCTTAGGACATTGGATATTATTATCTCTGCTATAAAATATGAAACAAGATGGAACTTACTTGAACAAAGTGAAGAAAGAAGGGATGTTGTAGTCTCTGAGCAGCAAAAGGGTGGGGAGCCAACCTTCAACCAGACCCTGGTTAGCATGGAAACCTGGTTTAAAAAAGGACACATGCTTTGTATTAGTAATGTATGCATAAAGTGAGGGAGCACAGGGATCATCTTGTCAATAATGCCTCATATTATTACAATTATAACAAGATCCTGTGTAGCTCAACAAGTTAACAAAACTATTGCCAGTGTACACAAGCAGCAGCTGTAGTGTGTTTCCATGCAAATTCAGCCTCTGTCTGTTTGGCAGCTCCTGTGGGAAATGTGAGGATCTTTAGCTTCTAAAAACTCTACCCTCGTCATGAGTCAGCTGAGTGATACTGACACCAAAAAGTTCTTGCACTCCCCCATTCCAGTCTACTGGCCGACAGAGGAAAAAGTCCTTTTCCCCCAGTGACAGGCAGATCAAACAGATTACAAATGATTAGACTCCAGCTGGCTGTGTCTTTTCCTTGTTAGCTAGAATATAATTCCTTCTGGCGATGCTTAATTATCAGTCAATATGACAAAGGTAGTGTTACTATAAAACAATCGGACCTCATTTAAGAACTTCAGTTTGACCTGAGTGAGCTGGAACTTAACTCACACTATGCCAGCTGAAATTTTTATGACATTCTCAGTCACACACAGACACAGCACAGCAGAGCTAAAGGAAGGTTGGGCCACATAATCCTGCAGCATATTAACTGACAGATGTCACTTTTCCCTGGTTTATATCTGTATGTGTGTGGTTTTTTTTTTATAGCTGTTGAGTGTAGTGTGTTGAAAAGTTTGCCCTTCAGCCAGATTACTGTGGTTCAAGCTAACATGGCAACAAATACTGTAAATCCATCCAGCTGAAGTGTCCTTGAGTGAGACAAAACCGGGCAAGCTACAGAGAATCTTCTTACACTAATCAATAACATGAAAAATAAGTGTGCATGTATGAATTCATTAAATACCATTTCCCAACGCACAATACACACCAGTGTGTGCACCATACTGCACACACTGGTGTGTATTGTGCATTGGGAAGCGGCTTTGAGGTTTTTAAGGCTGGTGATACTAGCACACAGATGCTATGTTATCCGCTGCCTGCCACGTCTTCCCAGGGAACTCAAACTACAGGAAGAGGGGATTTTGATTTGAATAATGCATAAAATCAAGATATGAACATCCCAGAGGTTATATTGCTCCTCATGATAAAGCATTCAACGGGGAGTAAGTGTTTAGAGGTTCAGACATCCAGGAGATAAGGTGACAAAGAGAAGCTATGGTCTGGCTGTTAATGACAAGGATAATCACCCACCAGTGTGAATTTAAGCCATATGGTGGATAATGCTGTTGTTGCAAGTGTATTGATAATACACTTTGTGTCGAGGTGTAAAATTCATCTCATGTAACTAAAAGCAATCTGGATGTTGTGCTTATGAGTTATGCTGTCTATCTGTATATGGATGACTTTGCAAAACCCACATCAATCTTCTCCTATGAAAGCTGACATCATCCCCTCTCTCCCTTCTCATATAGTAATATAAACAAATACTCTCTCTCTCTCACTCTCTCTCTTTCTTATTTCTTTCGTCATGCTCTCTGCTCCCCTATCGCCTAAACACTGTCATAATGCAGCGCTCTGCCAGCTTTGCAGTATAATGTGCAGCCAGGCTCTCAGGCAGTTTGCTCTCAGGATGACTGATCCCTGTATATTTAGCTCCATGGAGCCTGCAGCGATAATGGAGTCAGGGGGTTATGGGTACATTCGGGTCGGGGCTTTACTGATGATTTGCAGGTTAAAGGGTGAAAGAATAGATTTAGTACCTGAGCTTAGGAGTTGTAGGGTTTTAGTATAGCCACTTTAATGAGGTGCTGGTTTGTGAGCATGGACAAAGGGATGGACAGGTGTCATCACTTTCACTCTAACCTGCTATTTGTGGTTGCCCTTGGTGTTGTATTTAATATATCCAGACAAAAAATGTTAAATAAGATCAAGTCAGATTATTGCTAGTGCTGAGACCGCTTAAAATGAGTCATTTTGCACCTAAAGGGAGTGTGTGGCAGTGGGGGAGGCTCCCTTTCCAAAAAGGGCAACTTGCTGACATTATGCTGAGTCCAGCAATTGCACGCCAAACTCTTTCCCAGCTGCTACCATTAATCACCCAAATCCCCAATAAAAGCCTGGTGCTAATGAATGGGCCTGATCCAGTGAGTTACAAATCTCCTACTTTCTCTGTTCTCTGAAAGAGGTAATTGTCAGATGAATATAAAGGAAGACAAGTCACTGCTTCTCTGAGGCAGCTGACCACTTAAGCTAAGCTGTTTCTATTCATAGCCAAAGTGATCATTATGGTCATTAGAGTTCAGGCCTCTCTTGAGGTTTTAATACGGCTATCACATTCTGTTTGCTTATGTTTGGCAGGTAGTTTTGAGCACATACCAGGATGAAATCCAATCACCAGGTCAGGCTTGGCTGCTTCCTCTTTCTCCACCTGATTCTCCCAGAACTGGTGGTAGAGGGCCTTGGAGCCACTGATGTAGACTCTCTGCCTAGGGCCAAATGCTCTGAGGGGAGGCCTCATGATAGGGCCGTCCACCACTTCTGGTCCCACCATCACTACTTCTATGCCCTGGTGTCCAGGAAAAATGTGGTTCAGCTCGTCAAAGTCAGTCAGCCTGGCTCCCATTGTCTCATTGTGTGAGGCTCCTACTAGGTGAATCGTGAGGGGTTTGGCATATGGGTTCAGGCTAAAACGTTGGATGGCCATCCCAACGGTGAGAACTCGAGAGAGGAACTCGCTCTGAACCCGCCATAAGGACTGTCGCAGGTCAGCGTCATCTGGTTGCTGCCTGCTGACGTTTTTCCAAAGGTTTGCCATGTTGGCACCAGACAAGATGGTATCCAGGCGTTGCATGAGGTCTCCCTGCATGGGAAGCCAGTCATCCCAGTTCTTCACCTCAGATGCTGACTTGGACCACTTCTCAGTGGAGAATGGAAGATCGCCTGTAAGGGCGGTAGAACAGAACAGTGAGTGATACCAGGGCGGAAGGATTTCTTTGACTTTTTCGTCTGTCTGGCATTTCATCCCTGTCATTTCATTACTGTGTTTTGTTAGCTCAAAGAACAACTAACGAATTTAAAGTTCCACTGCAATGCTTTTTTAATTCCTCACCAGTAAACATCAGCCACTCCACTAGTCTGTCAATGGCAACCAGGCGCAAAGTCTTGCAGACCTTTTTATGCTGAGGCCAGTCCTTTTTCTGACAGTCCTTTGTGCAGTAGTACACATTCAAGCACCTGTTAGAGAACAACAGAAAAAAGTAAAACACAATAGTGCGAAAGGCATGAAAATGAACCAGCAGCACAACACAACAATTTCAATCTTTACCCCTTCATTAAAGACAAAAGAGCTGAGTCTTGGTTCAAAGTTCAGCATGTGCTTTGCTAGGTCCCCTTTGTTATTTAGGCTCCTAGGATCCTCTCTAAGAGGATGTTGGTAACCGGAAAAATATGTCTCCAGTGCCTCCAACATTTTGACCTTCTCATTCAGCGACAGGCTCATGCCAGAAGGCAGAAGCTGGAATTTATTACTGCTATTTGACCTGTTTGAATGGACATGCTGTTAAACATTTTAGGTGATGAGGTAATGTATTGGATGAGAGGTCTGACAGCCTGCAGCAGTTGGCATGTTGGGATATTATATTACTCTACCCTGCACCCCGATTTTACATAAAATTATTTATCAACCTCCATGTTCTGTCATGGTGCACTTTGTGCTTACTAATCCTCCAAAAGAGGCTTACAAGTGTGACAAAGTCAGTCAAAACAAAGTAGGAAAACAGATGTGCCCTTGAGTTACAGAATTAGAATTAAATAGTACTGCAGAGAATAAGAAGAGCAATGTGAATGAGAGTGAGGAGGTCAGCAGTTGGAGTGTCTATATGCTACTTTTAGCAAAAAAGTTCTTTTTTTATTGTGTAAGCATCTCTGTTCCTTATGTGCCTGCTGTTAAAGTTAATGGCAGCTGAGGATTTCAAGGGAACACACTCACAACAAGAAGTGTGTGGGTATCAGCGATAGAAAGAGAAGCAGAGTGCCAGGAGAAAAATGAGGAACAAAGACAATGAGACACAATATTCTCAAAATGCTCCTTAAAATACACTCTGTGATGCTCTAACAGTATGAAGTCCATTGAGCTGCTCTTAATAAGCTGCAGAATTGCAGAGAGATGAATCACAGTCAGGGGACTTAGCTATATTTGCCACTGGCCATTGTCCACCGATGTAGTGTCTGTCTGCACATTGGTGGCTTATCATTCCGCTGCTGGTAATGCTTCACACATGACAGCTATTGCACAGCAGCATCAAAACAATATCGTGCCTATGCGATGACAGAGGTGTGTATGGTTTTCAGTTCCTTAAAATATTCTAATTGTCCACAATGATTAATGTTAATCAGTGTTAATGCTAGGATAATGTAAATCACACACAATGGGAGTCAATCAACAGTAAACACTCTTTGTGATCTCTCTAAGTATCCCTCTTCACTTATGGCTTTGCACTCACTTCACGCAGCGTTTCAATGTCTGGCCCTCAGCTAGATGCGCTGGGAGTTTGTTGCAGCCGGTGCAGAACTTGAAGGTTTCCTCCATCTTCTGGAACATCTCCTTGTAGTTGCGGAATGAGATGGCTTTAGCGTTTCCCTCGAGAGCGGCCCTAAGCAGCATCTGACATTAATCATCTCACAAGATTAGTTTTATCTGTAGCTGCTATAAGTTTGTGAAAGTACTTCTTACCTGTATTCTCCATAGTCTTTCATGTTGAGCTTGTTGAGAATCACTTTGGACAGTCCAGGGACATTTGAGTCCAGAGAGTAAAAGCCAGACTGGTCAGAAAAGACACTGTCAGTGGCTGGAGCGTAGGACTGCGGGAGGGCTGGGATCTGGGCTGCCATGCTGTGACCTTTGCTTTCCACTATAGAAGATCACACATTAAAAAATTGAAAAATAATAATAACACTCAAATGCACAAAGTACGGTCATTATTTTACAGATATGGAAAACCAAAATTCCTATTATACAAGACGTTAATCTCAACACAGACAGAGGTACCTCTTCTGAACATATTTGAAATAGCAGCCTAAAGATCAGGACTGCCTTTATGCTTTAAAAGGCACCTCTGTCTGTCCCACTATGGGGCCCTGATGACAGCAAAGCTCACCACAAGAGGATCACACAAATCTCAGACAAGCAGAAGCTCCATTAGGCATGTTCTTCAAGGTGCATCATTGTGTCTCTGCCCATGACAGAAATCCTAAGTCTCCATGACAGACATACATACATACACACACACTTGCTTACATGCCACATGATTTATCTGCTTGGCTTTGACATGAGGGAAAATAAGAGGGGAGAGGAAATTTGATCATCTGGTGGTGGCATGTCTCTGTGGCTCATATAGCTCCATAGATCTTTCTTTAGATTTGTGAAGACTTGGTGGAAGACATGCTGCACATTTACTCACATTATTACCAAACTGTAAAAAGTATTTACCCAGGCCATGATTCATTTGAGTTCCTTAATACAACTGCTTCACTTTATCACACATAACAACACACCGCTTCCAAGTTTTAGACTTAAAAAAAAGTTTCTCCTCTATTGTTTTAATGAACTCTGTACCTTTTAACACCAAGCAAAGTGAATAGATGTCCCATAGATTTCTATGCTGACTATAGCCCCTTTGGTTTTTCAGAATCCACAGTCTTTCCACTGACTAACTAGTCACAGCATTCTCACACTTCCATGCTTCTTTGCCACGCACAACCAACTAATGAGAAGATGTCTTGACACTGAGATACATTTTCAGGGCCATACCTGTTTGGTTCCTGAAGAGCAGAGCACTTTCTAGATGATTCCAAAGTTTTCTTTGTACAGGAAAAATGAAGGTGATTGACAGCTCCTTATGCTCCACCTTATGGAGCCTTCTTGCTGTGTCTGCTGGGGTCTGTCAAACTTCAGGGAAGAGGGTGGGCTGAAGACTGCTGCTCCTCCTGTCATCTGAGGTTAGGAAGGAAAGACTGAGTGGGATGGGCTGGGGAGAGGAGGCGGGGGGGGGGGGGGGGGGTCTGTTATGGAGGAAAGTGGGAACCAGGGCATAAGTACATTTTTAGAAAGAAGGGAGGGGTGTGGTGCAGACACAGATCAGGAACTCACGGGTGGAGGGATTTTGTTGTGTGTACCAGAGAACCATATACATCAGAAGAAAATATTCTTCACTCAGCAGGAAATGGAGATGAGAAGAGGTACATCACAGGGCCGGAAATGAAGAGCAGAGGAGAAGCAGAAAGCAGATCTGTGAAATCAATGAAAGTCTAGTAAATGAATGTTTAATATGTAAATAAACCATCCTTTCATTAGTCGTATATGTTTTTTAAAAATCTACAGTGCAAAACTTCCTCTTACTTCTTAGAGAGAACAATCATGCCTATCCAACCTATGCAATGCCCAAAGGGGAGGAAAAAGGCATATTAACAATAATGACCAGTGCTGTTATAATTTAAAAAAATTTATTTGGTCCATTGGAACCTGAGATTGAAAATGAACATACATATTTTTGTACACATATACTCATAACCCCCCCAAAAAAGATCAATAAAATATATATCACATTCGTCATTTTTTCAGCATTAGGTTACGTTTTTTTAAATCAATACTACTATTATACTTTAATTTTTTACAAGTTTTAAAAGTGTCATTTCATTTTTTTTGTGTGACTTTAGTTTGCAGTCTGTACAATTTACAAGAGGGAGAGAACAGGACAAAGGCAGAGAAGAGAAAGAGACCATGTTGCTTGGTCTGTCTATGACCATCTCTTCTCTGGCAGCAGGGGGCGCCCCTAAAGCACAGAAGAGCCAACAACACAACTAACTGAAAAGGAGGACTCTTGGTTCATTAGGACATCAGCAAGAGCCAAAATGACAATCATGACAGAACAACATAGTAGAAAAGAAAAATAATAATCTCATGTAAATGTAACGTGATCCAGCAGTGACACTTAATTTTCAGGTGTCTCATCTTCGCAGGTGTTTCAGTGCAGTTCTTGTCAAGCTAATCCCTCTGGGCTCAAACTAAAGCCACAAATGATCATATTCCTTTATCTGTCACTCATCAGCTCAGTATTCAACAGTTATTCATAAAAAAAGGAGGAAGAAGATGAAAACAGGCCTGCAAATCACTTGTACAAATAAATTAGACACTGATTTCGCAGCTTCTTGGCTGTGACCACACACACTCACACAGGGCAAACAGACGGAGTTCAATACACGTGATGTTTCTTTGGAAAACATATTTACAGTTAAGTCAGCTGACAACAGGTTTCCTTAAAGACCCAGTACAATGCTGTCCTGAAGCACGACCTCCCACTGAAAGCACTGGGACACAATGCTGCCATCTAATATCAATGCTGACAAAAAAAGGACAATGAGATCAGCTCATTTGCTTTCAAGTTTTTGTCCAATTTCACTACATATGAGTAAGACATCAACATTTACTTGACTCCCACTTTATCCTGTTACTATAGTACCGCATTAATCTTTACCCTCTCTGTCTGATGAAACATCCATGTTGCCATGGCAAGCACTGACAGATCCTTAGAGAATCAGAAGTAATGGCTTTGACACTGGAGAAATTGGAACGAACAATCCCTGAACAAGGACTTACATAAAACAGCTGTAGGCAAACCCATCTTTTGAAACAACACAGACTCTAAGAGAACTATTTTCTGTGTCACAACGTGTCTTCGGGGTCTCTTCTCTCTCTTGTTATGTGTGCACTGAGTCTGACAAAGCAGTATTTTGTTATTTCATGAGGACTCTGCGTCGTCGCTAATATGCTGTCAGTGTATTCTTGTGGGAGGATGGGCTAGACGCTTGTTGCACCCAAGCAAACAAAAGTGGTCCCTGACCCCCTAAAAGTAAACTCAGCAGCTCCTCTTAAGAGCTCCCCCTGGGCAAAGCGACTATTCAAACAGCCACCAGCTCCTCTAGTACTCCCTAAGTACACTGAAGTGTAATCAACATACCGGCAAACTGAACACACTGACCTTCAGTACCGAATTATAGTGCCTGAGGGGACAACTGTGAAGTTAATAATCTGTACTAAGAGACTTTAGATTAGATTATGAAAGTATGCAGAGAAAAATGGTTTAGTACCAGACTCTTTGTTATATTGGATTATAATCCATGGAGAAAATACCACTGATTCATTGTATGGTGACTGCTAGCTTCTTGTAACCTGTCTGCTTGTCACAATATCAATTGATCTCCCAAGTTGTTGCAAGACAGACTGTAAACAATGACCAATGCATTGAACAGGAGATCTTGGCCTGGATATCATCTCATCTATTACATGGCTTCATCAGAAACAACTGCAAAGTCATCAGATAAATTCGCACACTGATTAGAATTTGCCTTCAGTGGCAAGAAAACAAAATAAAGTAAGTATGAGAAAGGAGGTATAATGTTTCGCTTTTTTCTGGAGGGAGAAAGCCAAAATTATATGTCTGTATCAAACGGAAAGCACTACAGGGCACAACAAATGTGGCACCTCCTACACCACAAACAATAGAGACAACAGAGAGAAATAATGCTAATCCAACTTTCTAGGAATTGGACACCTGCCACAACATCAACTTGAGTCCAACACATCATGGGTTTGGTCCTGAGCTAGAGAGCGTGCTGGACAGCACTGTGGAGATGATGGAGAAAGGAGGACAGACGGTATGGATGATGGCTTTTTCTACAAAAACACAAATATGGACATGACTGTAACAAGGGCTGTGTATAAAAGTCTCAAATAAAAAATGAGTTGGGTTTGGCTCATAAAGTACCCTACTGAGGATGGGTGAGATAAACTCCCACAGAGGTGTCCCACTTTGTAAGCTGTCTTTGACGACGACGTGGAGGGCAGGGGAAATGTCTGATCGGGTGATTGGCTCATAGACTGTGGGCCGGCTCAGTAGTTTCAGCACTTCACCCTGGCTTTTTTCTGAAGCAGGGTTGTCTTTAAGCATATGAAACCGAGGGTTGACATCTGTTTCATACAGCGCTTTCTACCAGCTACCAAAAACATCCAGAATTTCAAGTGAACTGGATCCTTGGGTAAATTATTATTGTCATTTCACAAGGCCCACATTCCCTCATTTTATCCTGACATGGCACATCCACTTGGCAGGGGACAGAGGGGGTGTGTGGGCCTGAAGAAATCTTCAGCATTTATGGAGCACTAGAAGGGGAGCAAAAACATGCTGCCCGGGTACTCTTTACATTCAGGTGTATATCCCAAAAAAAACTGCATCTTTCTCCATGCTTGAGGGCTCCACACATCACTCGCCTACTGCTGCCTGATTTTTCCAGTGGTCTGACAGTTCATTGGATTAGTGTCTGTGCGTATGGGACAAAGTGGGCGGTGGTCATAGAGGCCTGGGCCGGTGCAGGCCATCAATGTCAGGGGTGAGCTGGGGGCTGTGAGTAGCCTTGGTGGGTGTCCAGTCTCCCAGGGAGGCCTGGGCAGCCTTGCGGTGAGCCAGGCGGTGGGTGATGGAGAAGCCAGCGTTTCCCTCCAGCTGAGAAAGCACCACCAGCACCTGCCTGCAGGGGGAGACAGAGAATATTAATAAAGCAAAGACCACCTGAAAAGTATTAGGCTTTTCAACATCAGTTATAAATTCAATGAAATGCTTGAGAAAATACAGTGGAAAAATAAACCCTTACTGCCTTTAGTGGTGTTATTCACACCTTAATTAATATGAATAGGATACAAACACCTCTTGAATACAAGCAGAGCTGCTTGATGCTTTCACCTATGAGCTGACTGTATAATAGCAACCAAGAGAATATATTTTCATCAAGCAATGTGACACAATGTTCTTGTTAGAGAAGGACAGTGAAAATAAAAGACATGGTTTTCATGCATGGTGACATTTTACAGCTTCCCATTAAGTGGGCTTTAACTTTAAAGTGCTAAGGTCCTAGATTTACATTAATGAGGGCTGTAATGTGCCAAATTAACAACTGAAACATTCATCCAAAGAAACTAAATTCAGAGAAACCTAATGATGTGAAAACAGCTACAGCATGCCTGATTCTGCCTGTAATAGAGTGCAGAGTCCAACAGGGACCAACAGAAAACAAAGGCTGCTATTAACTGTGCTGGGATCAGCCTGAGGTAGATTATTAAGAAATATAGAGCACTAATCCTGTGGGGATCACTGTTTTTTTTACGTGTTTATTTGTGGTGGATGTTTGTCGCACCTGAACTGAATGTACCCGCAGCATTTAATCTATTTTCTTGTTATCTTTTCAGGTTCCTACCAAGGTTAAAACAAAGTGAGAAGAGGGGTGTGTGTACCTGTGTAAGGGTGGAACACTGTCAATGGTTTTGAGGCTGCCGCGTGTGGACACCACATTGAAGCTGTCAGTGCAGTCGCAGGAGACGTGGAGGTAGTACTTGGGGTGGCGGTTTTCCACCACCACAATGAGCCCTGCCCAGCCGTGGGTCAGGTAGTAGCATGTCATGCCCTCGCGGCCCTGGGAGCACAAATGCAAAAAAAAGAGATGTAAGAGCAGAAAATACATGCAGAGGACACTTACTTCACATGATGTCAGATCATTTTTCCAGTCTATCTTGTTGTGGAAATTATTACTCTTCATGTGTATATTTACTTCTTTCCAGGAAAAAAGGAGAGATTTAGCTCTAAAGACACCATATCATATTTTAAAATATCTGCAACACATGTATATGCTCACAAAATGCCTTTTCACTGGTTGGAATTATTTATGTATACCTGAGAATCCTTTATATAACCACACTGTTAAAAGACTACTGCTTGTGCAGGTGCTTCAAAATGCTCAGCATACTTATTGAAAACAATGACTTCCTGGAGAGCTGAATCATTTAACAAAGATGATCTCAAGTGTGTTAAAAGCTCTATCCTAGCTCTCCCATACAAGCCAACATGACAGTACTTTCAGGAAATCGCTGTTCAGAAGAGCCAGAATAAATTGTTTCCTTGGATTTAAGTGGCTGTGTGTATGTGTATGCATGTGTGTGTGAGAGATAATGTGCAGAATAGGATTCAGAAAATCTAAAGTGTTATCTCCAAGAGGCTCCAAGAGTTGCAAAGATTCTCCATCTTCATGTTCATGAGTTATAATGTATATTTTTTTGGGTCTGTGCTTTAGACCATTCTATTAAAAATATAATATTGGATGATTCAGTTTAAGTTAGTTTACATTAAAATACAAATGCCTGTCTCTGAGATATACTGTATCTCTTTTAACTGTCAAAATATATATCCTGTTACTTTGGATTATGTAGAGAAAAATACAACATTGCAAATAGTTTTCTATTGTGAAAATATCAGGGATCCACTAATCAAACCAAATGGATGAAAACATGCGGAGAAAAAAAAGGGCAGCACAAAACACCCCCTTATTTCTCAAACATGGTGGAGCAGTCTGCCAATGGAACTGGCACACTGGCATTTATTGATGATTTCACTGTTAATAGATGAATGCAGTGGTACATCGGAGTGAGCTGTGTGCTCAGATTCAGCCATTAAACCTCATCAACCAGGACGACTACAACCCTGAACAAACAGCCAATGCAACCAACAACAAGTGGACTATCCATGACTGGGCAGTTGCTTAATATCTGTAACAATGTGCAGTGAGTGTGTCTCACCTCGTGTCTTTCTCCCTTGTTTTCTGTAAGCAGAATGATGGCGTCGGCCAGCGTGGTGGCGGTTGCTTCCACCTGCTCTACCATCACCTGCCTAGAGCTGTAGATGGCCAGTATGTATCCAGGAAAGTCCTGGCTGGGCCGCCGTGCTGCTCCACTTGTGGGGCTTGAGACTGAGAAAAAAAGAAGAGGTGAGAATGTGACAATATAATATAAAAAGAGACAAAGAGCTTCTGGTAGCCATAGCATCTGTACACCTACTGGGAGTGGGCGGACCTCCCGTTCCACTGACATTCATCTGCCAGTGGTTGAAGGCGCAGCAGACGACGGCGTATTCTCCCGGCTCCAGCATGACATCACAGCCAACAAATTTCTTCACCGCCCGCTTGCTGTGGGCTAACAGACGGCCCAGAGTTAGCTTGTTTCCACTTCCAAAGGAGGCACGGAACACCATGATGCACAAGTCCAGCAGGTGGCTGTCTGCTGTGTCAGAGCGCCTGGAGGGTGGATTGAAAACAAAAAAAAGAGAAAAGAATTTAGAGATAATAATGAGTAGGAAAGAAGGAGTGTGTGCGGGCTGAGAAATCCTAATGACAGCCTACCTGCTTCCCTCTTGGAAGAGAGCAAATTCCAGAGCTGTCCTCTCCAGCACAGTGAGAGCTGTGACCGTGACCGGCCCGCTGGCTTTGCTGGGAAAGCAGCCTTGTAGCCTCACCTCCTGCCAGTCTGAGTGGATCTTGCAGATGTCCACTGAGTCAAAGTACCTTAGGGAGGACAATAAAAAGCAGGCAGACTTTTTAGTCCATATATATAGCACTGACAGGAAGAGCCTATGTGTTTGTGAAAGGTTTCCAGACCCACATATGAACCCACCCATCTAAAGAGAACAGCAGTGTGACCGGCAGATCTCACCCTATCATGAGCCAAGTCCATTTGTATGCATTACAAGAAACATTAGCATAGCCTCTGAGGGTGCTGCTGTACAAACACAATTTACCTTGCTAACATATCAGACCTCTTCCTTCAAAGAAAAAGCCCCCTGAGAGACATTTTCTTCAGCACTTTCAGTCTGTTTTTCCAACATTTCATCACTTCCTAACCTCACCCTGACAACATCTTACTTTTGTCTTCTTGACAATAAGGAAGATGAGAGAAGAAGAAGAGGCAGAATTTTACAGCTGCTTTTGATCACAACAGACAATCACATCTGCTGATGGAACCTGTAGTTTCCTAGTGTTTGTTTTCAGTGTGCCCATGTTTAGTGTTCTCGGTCCTATTTGTTCACTTGATAAGATGATATAAGGCCTTGTAATTTCCTCACTTTTTCTTTTGTCGCACTAAAACAAGTGATGGGAGATTGCAGTTTTGTCATATAGTGCGAAGCCGAGAGATTATTTGTCTGTCAGGGGAAAACAATAAACAGCTAGAAGACAGATGGGACTCTCCTCTAGGCTGAACATATTTTTCCGTATCTGAGCTGTTCAGGAGGACAGCCATGTTGGACTCTTAGTTTGTTAGGAAGAAGGGATACGTATAATAGACAGCACACATATGGGAACCTGCTATCCAGGCGAACTCCTCCCATTGATCAGATGGTTCTCTAGGTAATAGTGGTCCATTCTTGCAGGTAATGAATAATCTAGAGAATTTCAGCTGTCTTTGCACAACATTTTTTATCTCGTTTTTCAGCTGTTGTTATAGGAAAGCCAAAGGCTACAACTCCCTCAGATTGCTTTCAGTTTTGTTTTCAATCAGGCTGGTACGTGCAGCAGTGTTTACTGACTGCTGCAAGGCCACTGGCCTATGAAAATGGCAATTCAATAAAAGAGGTACGCAGAAAAACACACTGAAAAACCAGAAAAACGCTAGTCAATGCTTAATAGTGTGTATGTCAGAACAAAAGGATTAATCTAATATGAGACAGAGAGTCATGACAAGTCTAAGCCATGCCTGCCAAATCTCTGGCTACCACAGCAACCACACACACAAATACGGTACACAATTCCATATGGAAACCAGTGCATGATCATCTACAGAAACAACAACAAAAACCACTCTATGTGGTGTCAATACCAGATGGTCAGCAAAAGCTAGAGTAGCATGAGATTATTACATTTCGTTTAGCATATTATATGAGTACATTATGGCACAAATAAAAGGATATTTTAAAATATCTCTTGACAAAAGATTTGACACCTGCTATTCAACACAGCTAGTCCTTTATGGTGTAAATACTCTTAAGAAGTCATGCATTTTGCATTTCATACAGCAATATGTTTGGGCCACAGACAGAGTAAACATCTCAGCAATGACACCTATGCGCCACTAGGAGGCAGAAATATTAATTGGGAATGACTGAGGAGAAGAGATTTATGAAGTTAACCCAATCTAGGTGACAGATTTAAGAAATAAACTCATTTTTCTTACTTTATAAAGTCAGTGTACTCCATCCAGAAGACCCCCTCACTGCTGCCATGAGCCATCAGCTCATGGCGGAGATGCTGTGGCCAGTCTGTCCACTCGTCTGACCAGCTGCCATTCCACGAGAAGCGACCCCACGGGTTACGTAGCCGCAGCAACCTGGACAACAGGGAGAGAGAGTGAGAGCGGTGAGAGGAGCAAATTAAAGTGACAGCAGCTTTCTGTCAATGCAGCATGTCCACCTCTGCATACTCATATTGCTCAGTTTATGCTTGATTGCCTGCATTTTAACAACTCATTTCCTTTTACTGCCTCTTCCATACAGTGAAAAACTTAGGAGGCATAATGGAAAACCATATTGGGAAGTGCAAAAAGTGCAAGTTGGTCCCTGTTTCTGAGCTGCTTCTCATCTCCTGGAGCTCCGAGCAGGAGGACTCAGAGCTCATTTTAGATCAAGCACTGAGGCCCAATCTTCCACTCCGATTGCTTTATGGCTGTAAATTAAAGTGTCTCTTGAGCAAATTACATCTCAGATTTTTGGCCGCTCTTGACTTCCTCTTACAGGTAGGATTGACGAACCCTCGGTGTGCGCTCACAAAGCTATCTGAAGTGAACGGGTGTGCACCTGTTCTCAACAGGCATGAAGTCACTGACAAAAGACACATCTGTCGAGCTGAACCTAATCTTGAGACACATTTTCAGTGTAGCTCTAGTCAAAGTGTAGAAATTTATAACCATTGAATTTCCTTTTATGTTTAAAAAAACAGAATAAAACAGCAACTTACAGATGATGTAAAAGAGTCCATTCTTACCTGTAGCCCTGGACATCCCGTACGTCTAAGATGGAATATGCATGTCGAGGCCTCAGACCCAAAGACTCATACACAGCATCATCTACCTTCATATTTCCTCCACCACAAGACGCGCCCATCAGAAACCTAACAGGTAAGCGATCTTTAGTTTGGTAACACAGTTACAGAAATTTCATTATAATTTTCCCACAAATGTTTTTCTGGTATCTTTAATATATTACATAATGCTTCTGGCAGGTGGACTTGTAGTTTGGCCACAGATGATGATTTGCCCTCTAGAGTTTTGCTACTCATCTCATGCTGTGTTGAAAGCTCACGTATCAAAGTGCTGACTCCCTGCCCTCGATTGTTATGGACACATGCTGTAAATTGGCACTAAGCACCTTTACATGCTTTGTATCACCTTACTGTTTGTAGCTGTGATTACAGAGTCTTCTCAAATGAGATGTTTGCTGTGTACGTGGGGTAACTCCACCCTGTGCTTGCTCTCTTACCCAGCCTCTTTGGAGCTGAGCATCTTGGCCCAGATGAGGTCTGTATCAATGGGCTCCTCTCGGGGGTTGGTGGAGCTGACCTGGAGCATGAGGGAGTCACAGGGAGCACCAGTGAGCGTGGCCAGGCCTTCAATGGCACGCCCTGCCTGCAGGGCAAAGTAGGAACCATGGAGTTTGGCCAAAGCCTTTTCAATCAGCGCCACCCATAACTGCTTCCTCTGAGCCTGGAATGATGAGGAAGAGGGGGGGAGGAAACATAAGCATAACTCAGTGAGAGATACATTCGTAACAGGATGTTATTTTAAACCTGGCTCTCAACCTGCTGGCCATGACTCAGATGTTTAACTGTTTCTGAACATGACATTCTGATAACAATTGTTTCTTATCTGAGAATTAACACACACACTGCTGTTACAGCATTTCTTGCATGCCGAGTCCTTTTGATGGAATTCTCTTTGACCTAGCCTACCCAGCAACTATTCTATTTGTCTTTTGAGAAAACAAGGGTGTTGGTGCCACGAAGGTTCGACAAGATAAGGTGTAGATAAAAGTATGCTGTTTTTACATTATGTCTGGTACACCTGTTTTTTTTACTGCTGTGTGCTTTGTGTGTTGCATAATACAATGCTTTGTTTCTCTCTGTAAATGTTGATTAATTACACATTGCTCCTCTTTTGGGTCCTGTGAGACGTACTTTGTCATAAAAGCTACATAATTAACTAACATGAACTCATTAATAGGTTATTATTCTGAGTTTTTGCAGGGTTCAAGACTTTAAGAAGGCATGGTTAATGCTACATTTTGAACGCACCTAAATACCAGATTCTCTGCCATACAACAAAAAAGTATGTAAGACATCAATGGGATCCCAACATTGACAAAAGAAAAATAGATTTATGGGCATATTTGGCACAGTAAAACGCTATCTTTATAAAGACCTTGATAAGTAGCAGAAGTATAGGCAGTATACTAGATCTGCAACTGATAACTGTTTGCGTTATTGATCGTTTCCAGACTAACAGTTGCAAAGTAAACTTCTATTCATTGACTCATTGTTGCAGTATTAGCCGCTTCCTGTTATAACAGGGTACTATAAAGGACAACAAATTCACCTTCCCAGTATAATGTGGAGGAACTTGCCTGTCCTAACCCCAAGACCCTAAGACCACCTGATGACCGACCTCTATTAAAATTGCCTCTATTATTGTTTGCAGGGTTATTGCATCCATTTTCCAGATTCTATACATTCTTCTGACCTGGGAAAAGAGGAGGTAGCCATAATCATCGCAGGGCAACATGTCGTCCACCAGCACCGTCGTCCACGTCCCATCTTTACATAACCGAACCTGGTAGGCCCCCTCCTGGCAAATAGTCCTGGTGATCATCACCCTCTCCACCAGCTCTGGACGCTCCGCCAACACTGCCAGCGCGCTCAGAAACCTGGAGAGAGATAAAATTCAATGACCCGGAAAATAAAACATCAAATCGGAATGGACGGATGGCAGAGTGAGAGGATGTGACACAAAGCGAAGCGGGGAAAAGGCAAATAAGGCAGTGAAACAAATGGGGTAGGAAATACATAAGCTGATTGTGACGGACAAGCAGATGGCTGAATGGACGCCCACTGTAGTCAAAAAGACACACAGGCTTGACACACTCACAGAGGAACAAAAGAGCAAGAATGACAGGGAGCCATTAAATTGTAGATGTAGAATTAAAACATCCAAGGTACCTCAAGCAGTTATAAAACATTTTCTTTTTACATAATTTGCCTTCATTGAAAATCAATCACATTCTATGAGTCAAGCTTCTATGCCTCCTGGTTACCTCCCCATTACTGCGAATTCACCCTTCAGCAATGACAAACGGACTTGCTCCCCCTAATTAGCGTGCAAGAGGAATTAGTTAATCAAAAATCTTAATACATCTAAAAATGCTAATTCTTTACACAAGAGGAATACAGCTAGGGACACAAGGATCCAACTTAAAAGGAATGTATTTTAAAGTCAACTTTAGAGCTCCTGAAAATGTAAAAAGGAGTTCATATAATACTAATGAAATGGCTACAAAAATGAGCTAAAAATATTTGTCTTTGCGTGCTGCTGACTCGCTGCTGATTTCGCACATAATACCACTTTGATCCCCTTATTACCGACATAGCCAAAATTTACCAAACTGAGTATCTACATTGGCCCCTAGCAGAACTGTCACAATATGTACGGATAAAAGGAGTTTCAGTCCACCCAGCAGTGTGTTAGTGCAGCAGCAGCAGTTTAAAGACTGAAACACTTGTGTGTGGTGTATTATTAAAGCTATATTCCAAGTGGCAGCATAAAAAAAGGCTGATTAGCTCATTCAGCTGCTGATGAAATACCAATCGTACTGTAACATTCCAATAACAATCGAATTAGCTGTGTTGTAATGTGACTCTGATGTCAGCTTGTATTGCAGCCATACTCAAGGACAAAGGTGACTGGCACTACTTTCCTCTGCTGTCATTGGCTGGCTAGAACGGGCTGCCGTGTTTGCTGGTTTATTAGGACAGTGTGTGCAGTGTGTGCAGTGTGTGTGTGTGTGTGTGTGTATAAGAGAGAGATAGATGAAGCCAATGAGGAAGAATTTGGGTTACATCCTGTTGTGAGTGAGAGGATTTGGCTCTGGGGAGGGTTATTTTTGATAAGCTGTGTGTCTGGTGATGAAGCGAAAAGTTGTATTGGGACAACTTTGTGAGTGACTGTTTTTTGTTGTGTGTGTGCTGGACGATGGTTGATGGTTGCACACACCCCAAAGGACACACAGAACAAGGGCAGAGAGATAAAACATGTGTCCAGACCCACATTTCGGTGAATAATCTCCCTGTCAGGTCTATCTATACATCTGTCCAACAGCAACTGCTCGCTTTTTCATTTAATGTTTTTATCCTGCCTACCAATTTTTTAGTTTCGTGCTTTCACTCTCTGCACTTACTGAGTCACTGCCTTTCTGCCACAGTCTCCATCTCTGTCTGTTAGCTTCAGGCTGCAGCGTTCAACATATGAGACAAAATCCACAGACAGAAGTGTTATCTGTTGTCTGCTTTATATTCTTCTGACCTTTCACAGAGACTAAACAGAATGGAATATTTCTTTTTGCCTTGGGGATCTTTGGCAATTCTATTTCATCCTGGGTCAAAGCACTTATTAGGGAAGCTTTTTGTATTTGTCCCTAAATTGTTAGAGGTCATCTAAACTGATTACTGTCCCATGTGTAGTTGTGAGAGCTCACCAGCAGTTTCCAAGGAGTCCTTGCAGGATGTCAGAGGGCCTCGGTGTGCGGAAGACAGACCACTTGACGCCTCGGTCTTTGAAGTTGCTGCAGTTGATCTCGTGGGGCCGTAGCCACTTTTTGATTCGCTGCTGGACACTGTCACCCTCAGGAAAGCCCACAGAGCGAGGTCCCGGGGGGAAACTGTCATCTACAAAGTTCACAGAGTTCTGAACAAGGACAACAAAGAGAGAGAGAGACAGCGGAGGTTAGAAGAGGAAAAGTAAAAAGCAGATAAGTGGTACGACTAGGGAACCTCTTCAAATATTATCACCATGACTTTCATTTATAATGGATTCAAGAAACTTGTGGGTGTTAGGAGACAACATCTTCTCTAAAAACTCCAATCAATTTTTAAATTGTGCCCAAAGGAGCTGATGAAAGCATTTAAAAATAAAGCTTTTCTAAAGGCAAAGTACGTTTGATGGAGAACTTACTGTGGCACCATGTACTTGTCTAGCCAGACAAAAAATAATTTTAAGCTGTTCCCTTTCTGACACATTCCCTGCAGAGCACAGACCACTTTAAATGACAAACTGTATTTTAACACTCCGAAATGTAGCTGGCCCTCTACTATACAGAGCACCTGCACTACATGGATACATTATCAGATCAAGACACCCAATCTGACATACTATCTGACCATCTAAAACTCTGCTGTACAAACCTGAGAGGGCAAACAGCCATACACGCCAAACCATATCCAGTTTCCTGTTTGCGGTGTCAGAAATGGGCTTGACCAGTTGTGTGGGGAGGCAGGGAGTGGGATGTACTTTAGGCACCCCACTGGCAGCTCGAAGTGAAGCGAATTGATCAGCAACCATCCTCCACAATCCAATTCTGTAGCCTTGATGCAGCATTAGCTACCAGACAAAATCATTTCAATGCTGCTTTACCACCCAGAGGTCTCTGCATGGCTTACAGATACTGTAGTTCACCAGCTTATGTATGACCCTTGTTCTGGCTTTTATTCGGAAGGCTAAGGGGTCATCTTAGTAGGGGGAGAGTAAAGCTTTGCCTTGGACACATTTTAGCTAGTGCAACTTGCTGAATATAGTGACAAGACTACAGAGAAGTGACAAACACCAGACTGTGATTAGTAACAAGGGCTTAGAGAGTCTCATTATGTACAAACTGCAACAGCCAGAGCCAAACTTCAACATTAAACTTCTTAATATGATGACAGTTTCATCGACTAGTTCTTGAATTGACATAATACATTTAAATGTTAAATTTAGTATAAATTGTTGTGTCAAAATGATGAATTATAACCACATATACAGCAGTTCCCTTGTTGCTGTCATTCTGCTGTTGTGAGTTCTACCAGCATAAGCCTATCTGACTGTCCTCATTGAGTGAACTTGTTCCTGCTGTCTCTGATTCTATCCCTGGGCACATGCCAGCATGCAAACCCAGGACTGCAATCAGCCAATTCAGTGCTGAGCAAGGGAAACCTGCTGTCTTCCCGTCATCTCCCAGACTACACAAAATTGGCAGCCATACAATTTTTTTTTCCTGAGGATAGTAAGCTTGCAGCTAAATATCTACATCTTACAGAGAACCTATTGATCTCCTTAAAATGTGGTGACATGGAGCTATAGAGATGAATTTCACAGCAGCACAGTTATTATATCCAAAACAAAAGCGTCCAAGAACAGCCTGGCACGTACGATGCTGTCACAGGCGGTGAAAACCTGTCACTGCGGGCAGTCTGAACTCACAACCCAACATGCAAACAAAATAAAGAAAAAAAGAGCAACAAGTAGGACAAGGAGTGATGAAAAGCAGGAAAATAAAGCAATCCGTTGCCATGTAACATATTTTTTATTGTTCCCCCCAGAGGGTAATATGGAAAGGGAACAAAGAAACTTGTTCAAGCCATGCTGTGTACACAGTTAACAAGTCAACCTGATGGCTGTTAGTAGCATTTACTTATTTGTCACAGTCAGTAAGCGGACACGCTCTGGGGGACAGACATTAGGCATGTAAAGCAGAGAAGAAGCAAACCACGCTCAGGTGAAGAGAGAATAATATTAGTTACACCAGGACTCCAGCTCTGTCACTAGCAAAAACGTCTGCCTAATCCTGGCAAGTCTAGAAAGAAAATCATGCAGTCTGAAACATCTTGTAGTCAGACTGGCAGCATGCACATCTCCTTACAGAGTAAACCAAAAGCTTTTATCATTATTAAACTTTTACCACTAGTGTTTTGGTGCTTGCCAAGTGTTAATGCCTTGACAGAGATGGATTAGAAAGACTAGGAAAAGTCTGTTTACCAATTTACCCCCTATTCATCTCTTTGGCTCCTGAAACCTGAGATGCAGCAGCTGATGCTGTTGGTGATTACATTTACTATAGGGAAGCAGATCATTCCTACTCCTCTCCTCTCTAGCTGTGCTGCTAAAAATAGGCCAGCCCTGTGTTCACCTTACCACATACACACACAGAGCCTCACATTGACGGCTACACTGGAGAATTGAGTGCAGTCGTGTGGAGAGGGTGGGATCGGGATGGAGGGGTGTAGTGGGTGGCAAGGGGGAAAGTATATTTTGAGGTATAAGCAGTGAGGAGGAAAAAAAACAGGATGAGAATGTAGGGATAGATGTGATGGACGGAGACGGGATAAATAAGCAGACGAAGAAGGGGAAAGTACTTTCAAGAGTGCAGACCTAAAATTTCTGATGAGAAAAAGAACGATGATAAAGGAAAGAGCAGCTTTAATGACGAGCTTAAATTAGGAAAAGAGGAGGAGAAGGTGGGGATGGGGGATCTCCGATATCCTTCCTTCCTGTCGAGCCAGCTTCCCTCCCACGTTCTCAGCAGTGAGCCTTGTGACTTTCAAAGAAGGCATTAATAATGTATTCTAAAGCTCACTTCATGCTATTGTAAACATGGGTGCCATCCTGGTGGAGTAAGTGGGTACGCATTAGACGCCCAAATAAATCAGGGGAATATTAAATTATTATCAAATACACAATGAATTTTTAAATGCCACCTTTTTTAGTTTTTTTTGTCATTAGCATAGTTGCTAAATCGTTTTAAATGAACCCTTCTGACAGCTTCTGTGTAGTGTATCCATGACAACATAATACAGGCTTATCAAAGATTTTGCGCCACAGAGATGAAGTGAGCTTGTGACGACGTAACAGGCAACACATCTGAATCACAATTGGGAGCTGTAAACTACACAACTGATCTTTGAACATTAAATGCAAGACCAGGTGATGATGCATCATCATGTAACAGATGTCCTTAATTACAAAATTATAATTATATTTGGACATTTATGACATACACATCAACTTTTTGCTATTTGCCTCTACCAGAAAGGTTTGTGATTACACAGTGAAAGGTATTTCATTTAGTAGAGCGCTATCTTCCTTAAAGCAGAGTTATGTCAGTCAACAAGAAACAGTATCAGGGTCTAATCAAAAAAAGTTCATGTAATTTTGTCAAGTGACTTCATTGTGACTGAGAGCAGAATGCAAATTTGTGATGCAAAAATCAGACACACTGCATCTGCAGCTCATTTACGCGGCCAAGATTCACCCGTCGGTGGTTTAAAAACTCAGCTAACATAGTAAGTGCGAAGAGAGACAATAACAAAGCCTATTGGCATTTCTCAGAAATTAGAGAGACTGAGGGAGTGGGAACAATACCAGTATCAAAACAAAAAAGAGGAATTACAATGAAGGAACTGTGCACTGAAAAGCAATGTGAAGCCTCCACGCATTACACACTGAAACAAGAAGTCAGGAGAATTACCAGCAAGCAAAAATAGGGGGAAAACAGAAAGAAAAAAGCTACCAGTAAATTGTCTGCTGATAAAAAAAACTCCATGTATAGGGCTTTGCTTGTTCAACCTTTAAAAGTTTAGTTAAAAGTTTTTTTATTTTATGAGAGGGTTTCACTTACTTCTCTGCAGAAGCTGACTATGTTCTCCCATAGCTCCTTGGCCTCGCCCTCATCATTTCGTCGACGGGCTTCTACATGCATGCTCTCCCTCCTCTTCAGAGGTTTAACTACCTTACGTAGGCTGAGGTACTGCTGGGGCGTGTGACATGCCGCACAGTTCTTGGCCTTGATGTCATTGAGCAGCGTACATGCTGGGCAGCTCCACTGTCCTACCTTCTCCTGAAGGCTCGATGAGGAAGAAGAGGAACCAGAAGAGGCAACAGCAGAGGAAGAAGAGGAGGGAAAGCCCCGAGCCTGTTTTCGTGTTTTATGACCTGAGGAGGATGAAGAGGAAGATGGTGTGCAGGAGCATGATGATAGGCCACAGTGTGTACAGCAGCGGGGTAGGGGAGCCTGCTGCTCCTGAAAGCCATGCAGTTTGGAAGAACCACAAGCTGAGCACTTGGGTGCACCTGTGGGGTTGCGAAGTGTGCACTTGGAGCACGCCCAAGTGCTAAAGTCCGGGCTAGAGGGACTGGCTGGGGTAAATCGTACCGTCTCACAGCCTACCAGGTCAATGAGGTCAGCACCAGCCCGTGATGATCGGCAAGCCTCACACTTAGATGAGCCTCCTGGGTTGGGCAGGGAGCAGCTAGGGCACTTCCAGGTGGGGACTGCTGAGGAAGTAACAGGGAGATGGGGAGTCAGAGGGTGGTGCTGGGAGTCTTCTTCCTCTTCCAATATGCTGAGGCGCTTGCTGGGGTATGAAGGTTCCTGGGGTTGGGCATGTTTGGGCTTGGCTGGCCGCTGTGGGCCTGGCTGCAGTGGCACACTGGCCGTTGAAGGGGAAGTAGGGCTAGGAGTGTTGGTGCCTGGGTTTGGTGGGCGCCCTGGAGGGGGGACTTCCCTCCTGCTGCGGGGCACTGGATTGTTCTGAAGGGAGGAGAAAGAAGTAAAAGGGGAGGAGAGGGACTGTGAAGACACATGGGGAGGCTCTTGAGGATCACAGGGAGGAGCTGGGGGAGAGTCATCTGTTAGGTCAATGAGTAGTGGGGCTGATCCAGCTGTGTGAACAGGAAACCCCAGAACGGGTGTGCGTACCTCAGGTACCACAAGAGCCTCTGGGGGAATTTTAGGCAAAGACAGTTTTCTGGGTCCACCACAGGCTGAGCATGACACTGCCACCGGGGTGTTGTGGAGTGTGCACCGGGGGCAGGCCCAGCCAGAGTGCTGCCCCTCTAAACCACCAATCTCTCCATTGCTCTCAGACCTACGTACCACCTCCTCCTTTACTAAATGCTGTCCATGGGGCTCAAGCAGAACTGTGGGGGTGAGGGTAGGTGTTGGAGGCTCCTTGGGAGCAGGCGGGAGGCCGTTGGCAGTGGCAGCTATGGTGGTAGTAGGAGGGGTGTGAGTGGCAGGCGATGGACCAAAGCCACAAACGGAGCAGGCTCCAGATCCCTGTGGATTGTTGAGCGTACACCTAGGGCAGGCCCAGCGATGCTCCTCAGTGCTGCTCAGTCGCAGGATCTGGTTAAGGTCAGGTTTCTGGCGTGGCGCCTCGCAGATGGAACAGCGAGGTGCTGCGCCGGCATTTAAGAAGGTGCAGCGTCCACATGACCACTCGCTGCCTCGCACCGCTGCTGCCATGGACCCAGGAGAGTGAGAGTGGCTAGAAAAAAAAAAGAAAGCAAGTCAGAACAAACTCAGAAAACACATGAGTTAGTCATAAATTGTAAGTACTTAAGAAAAAAATAGATGCATAAGTACACAACTTCTGCTATTTTAGACAGTGTTGATGCAGAAAGGAGGGAGAAATGACAGGAACAGACAAAGACAAATTATGAAAAAAACAGTCTGCTTCCAGGAAACTAATGGTGATTATCCAAAGGAAGAGAGAACAGCAAAACATCTCTGAGACCGCAAGAGAGGCAGAGACAGAGAGAATTAGAGAAGAAAAATAGAGAGTGTGAGAGGAAAAGATTAGGCAGTGCAGGAGAAAAATCAAATCTCCCTCCTGGGGGCAGTGAGGGCAGTAAATCCATACACAATGGCCACCTGATTAGAGCCAGAGAGACAGCACATAGAAAGGAGGAGCTAGAGAAGAAAAGACGAGGCAGAATTCCCCTGACTGACACTTATTAGAATGAGAAAAAACACAAGGATCTCTTCACATCATATTAGCACCTCTTTTCTATCACAGTATCTCAGTATCAGTAGTATCTCTATGTTTCTATCAAAAATGATGGGTGTATTAATTCCTGCAGCACTTAGGACTATTTTAATGGCAAGTCCTTCATGCTACTGAAGTTAAAGCAATTTAAAGTCAGCTAGTATCAATATATTTAATAGGAATTTAACTGTGTAAACAGTGTAACAGGGAGAAATTCATCCCCTTAGTCTAGCTCCTCCATTGATAACTGAAAAATGAAAAACCTAAAGCAGTCTGTTATTGTGGATTGATTTGTATGTACAGTTCATTCTGTGTGCCTGCTGCTCAGTCAATCTGACTTATTGATGGTGGGCCTTTCAAAGGGAAGAGGCACAGTGGGATATTTCCTGCTGTGGAAGGGGATAGACCCCCAAGGGATGGACATGGTTGCTGTCTGGACAAGTCCATAAATGTCACTGTCACTCAGGCTGCTCATGTGTGAACACCAAACACGTGGGAATTTTAGGAGGGTAAGGTGCTAAGAGCAAGGATGCTGTAGTGCTTTTCACATTGATCCCAGGAGGAAAACATGTTGCCCACAAATTGACCAGAGCTTGTAGGTCTAGGTCATATATTTACCTCTTCTATTTACTGTGGTTAGACAAAGATTTAGGGCTGTTTTCTAACCTGTGGACTCTCTTCTATAAAAATATTCTGATAATCCTTTGTTGTTTTGACATAGGGCATGGAGGAAAACAATCTATCATGAGACATTTTAATGCCACTGATGTATAGGGTGAGTGCTGGTTGGACAGCCTTTAGGACCACCCCCTCTCTGCTGCAGCAGCATATATCCTAACCGGCAAACTGGTTTCAGTTCAACTTCATTAAATCCTTTTCAAATCCTCAGAACCCATGGGAACCTCAATATACAGATAATATATTACTCCAATCATACTGTCCTTTCCTCTCGTCAACCTCCTCCCTGAGGTAAAGAGGAAAAGTGACAGCAAGAAAGCATAAAAATGTGCCTCTATGGTCGTCTTTGAGTGAAAGGGTCCTTGCTGCTGGGCTGTGTACAGGCATGTTGCTATATTTATCTGTAGATATGGCATAGCTGCTTAGTCCATTGTCTACCTACATTTGTGCAGTTTGCGTGTGTCCTCAGCCGCAGGGTGAGGTCCCACTGCTTTATGTCAGGAGCCATTAGCACTGCATTCATTCTGCTAAGCTGAAATCAGCACTCCTACACAAAACAGCCCCCCCTGAGTGAGAAGGAAACTCTGCTTTCCAAAGACAACAATAAGCAAAACAGGGGAAACAATTTCTGTGAAGATACACAAGCACGCTTTGTTTTTATTCAAGTGTTTCATCTCACAGCACTTTCTGCCATGTCCTCCTGGTAGCAATGCAACATTATGTTACTGGCCATTTAATCACCAGAACTGTTTGTCTTAACATATTTTCTGCATACTCAAAAAGTTTATCTATCCCCAAACAACCTGTGTTGTGTCCCTGATACGACAACACAATTTCCCATGCCCTCAGCAGTAAAGCTGAATTAAGTGGCAGCCCCATGCTAGCTTTGATGGCACATGTTCACACTGTGTTTGGCTCTCCATAGGCCTGCCTATCTGAGGGCCGCAAACAGCAATGACGACAACGACAACAAGTCACACAGCAAGTGTCAACACCTCATGTTTGATGACAGGTTCTGCCCTGTAGCCATTTTCATAACTGTCAGGGCTCTTTCATCTCCAGCAAGAGAGCAAAGTCATGATAGTGTCAGCCACATGAAGACTCTGTCAAAGCAAGTGATCTGGTTCCTGCTGGAGCTCAGGGATTGCAAATTCATTATGTTTCTGTCGGCAGCACACGTTGAAGGAGCTTTTTATTAAAGTGATCAGCCTCAAGGACTTTTTTTAATATCTCGATTAATTATTATCTGTAACAAGTATAATTATCAAATGTAAGTAAAACACGATGGTTCAATTGACAGGGCACATTCTGAAGGCACGCACGGTTGTATGTGAATTACATGTCTGCAGCAGAGGATGACCACTATAGCCTGTGATCCCTGGATCCTGCTTAGAAGGATGTTCCTGTGTACAAGCTCCACTCACTCCCAGGACTGCGCACAAACACATAGGGACACACACACAACCCTTTTGTCCTTGGTCCTGTGTTCAGTGGAGCTTCTATAAAAGTGCCCACTTCAGCTCCTTAGTTCCTCAGTGTCGCAGACCTGGGCGAGTAGCCAGTAGCGTACAGTGATGAGCGAAAAAGAGAGAGAGAGAGAGAGAGAGAGAAATACCTATATACCTATATAGAAAAACCCTATATTTTAGAGCCGTTCAATGCATCCTGCTGCACTTTGACTATCTGCTCCCAGGCTAAATTCACTAAGAGACAATGACGCTTGGCCAATTTTTCAAATAAGTTCCAAGCTATACAAGTGAAAATTGAAAATTACCCATCCTGTGATATCATGGAAAAGGCACATTTACAGCTACACTATCTCTGTCGAGAGGTGTGGTCTGTACACAGCTCTGGACACAAGATAAGTCAGAGAGGCTTTAAGAAATTCTACAAAAAACCTGATGGCCACCTATGGCTCTCTACTTGGCTTCACTTTACATACTGAACTCTGTAGCAAGATCAACTGAGCTGAATCTTGCCAGTTTCTCCCTGCCTCACAGTGAGACATTTGGCCTTTGTGCGACAGTCATTAGCACTGCCTTTCCAAGGTTGGCCCAGGGCCCAGAGCCCAGAGCCTGAGGGAAAAACTGCGGTGCCTTCCTTGGCCAACAGGGGCAGACTGCTTCTGATAATCATTCAACACAAAAACAAACATGACCACAAACTAGATGGCATCAGGGTGTGAGTAGGGGCTTTTTCATTGGCAAAAAGGCTAAACTGCTGCATTTGTCATTAGTATTATTTATGTCAGATGTTCTGTGCTGCACAGGTATTTTTTGCCATCACTCTAAAATGTCTACCTTCAGTCTAATGAACAGTGACATTAAACTGAGCTAAAATATAAAACAGTCAGCACTTCAGAGCTATTATGACAGATGGCCTGTCAGTCATTGTCACAAAGGCTCTCTGTGACAGTTTCTCTTGTGACTAGCTGTGCTTTATAGATTTTTCCTTTGGCTATAAACACAAACAACTGCAGTAAATCACTTAAAACTAAACATACTGTTTACTATACACATTCTCCCTGCCCATGACAACTATTAAATTATATTTCTTATCAGGTCTGCACCTACAATACATATTTGAGCTTCTGCTAAAAGCTGCCTACAGCACAAATAAAGGCATATTAGCTACAAGCTAAAGGGTTAGGTTTTACTGTACAAATGAGCAAAATGGCTGACATGAACATGCCTCAGTTGAGGGAGTGGTGGTGCCGTTAGTTAATAATGTAACCCATAAAGTACTGGGTCAAGCCTGTCAGTACATTTTACATGTCTCTCTGACATGCAGAGCTGAATCATAGCAACTGATTTGCAAAGCAAAAAATGCTGAAAGAAAATATATTGTATCGAGTTTTGAAGCTGAACTGTACTACACATATTTTGTTTGTATGGTATAGCAATGATCTGTATTATTTACTTTTATAGTAACAAAATTTAAATTTAATTATTTCTCATATTGACTATTGTCAGACAGTATGGTCAAATGCAAAAAGAAAAGATTTAAATAAACTCCAGCTAATGCAGAATAAGGCTGCCCATGTGGCATTAAATTGTTCATATAGGACCAATATAAACACCATGCATTCAAATCTTGGCTGGCTAAAAGTTCATGATAGGGCATTTGCTTAACTATTATTGTCAATGTGGAAACTCTTAAAAAATCAAACTCCAATGTTTTTATTTTAACAATTCAAGACAAATTTAGATGGTCATGGATATGCCACTAGACATGCAGCTGAAGGATGCAGTTTGAGTTATGGAAAGATTCTCCAGGAATATTTGAATTTCTTCAGAACGAGAACCAATTATTGATTGATTGGTGATCGATTATTATTTGGACTAGATTGGTTTTGGACTCACTTTATAAGTCAGACTCCATATGCAGTGCCCACACAAACACACTCCATTGAAGTGAACTGGTCTTGTGGTCAATTTTAAAGGTGTCCATTTATGACAGTACGTGTTTGTTGCACTCTGTGTCAACCCTGCTGCTCCTTCCACATTGTTAGTGCTGCCTGTGAACCTGCTCTGTCCTCATCTTCCCCCTGCTCTTGGATTCAAACAGCCTCTCCTTCATTAAAGTCTCTGTCCATGACAGCCAACAGCCTGCACAGATACTTAGAAGTCTCACTTGATTCTTGGTTGTAATCTTGTATGTGCACACCTATTAATGTGACTCTCTTGAAAGTAATATGTAAACGTTACTAGTTCCAACCTATAAGAGTCCATCAGGAGTTCTTTTACAGCAAAGTGATCAGGCTGCTCATTCAGACATGAATGTGATATTCAGATGCTGTCAGATTAATACAAAGAAGGCTTGTCGTAACTACCAGCTTCCAGGGCATTACCCAGGATTTCCAATCTGCTGCCATTTCTGCTTCTACTTATATTTGTATACTTCTTCCATGCAAACACCATTGAAAGACAAAAGGATGATGACAACTGAATGGTAATTCTTGGTATTTTTAGAGATTTGAGATTTTTAGAAAAAAATATATAAATAAAATCACGACTTATCACAGTGGCCGAGGTGCAGCTGGATCAGATGAGCTATAAAAACTATAATGAATGTTGAAACACTCGGCTGCCTCTGAACACACCCAGAAAACTCTGTGACAGGAATAAGATCAGCACTTTTACATCATCCACCACACTTGAGAAAACTGGCTGAGAACTTGTTTTATGCTTTAATAATGAATGCAGTCTGTCTATGGAAGTCTTACTTGGAAAAACTTTTGTTTCCTCACTTCACTGAAGGATTTTTATTGCTGACAAGATCAGAGTAACTTTTTCACTTAAAAAAATAATTTTCTCCTGCCATCCATTCCACCCTGTCTTTGGAGTCAGTGTCAGAGACTTTGCTAGCAACTGTAAGGGCCTTTTTTGTTTAACCTGACAGGTAATATGTTGTGGCATGAACATGAGTCATTAATCAACTTTAGAATTCATGCGTTACAATAAACACTGAGGGATGAGTCACTCGCTGCTGCTTATCTGAAGTGAGTACCATATGTACTTGGCAGCAGATAAGGACACACTGAAACTTGATGACGTGGTACAAAGGATTGGTGAAAATGAAGTCTTTATAGCTTGAGACAATATAAAGATAATGGGATAGGTTTAATAAACCGACTGAGCGGGACACCTTAAGAAAAAGACAAGCCAGAATATGGAAACGCAACATGTTGATGATGGTACAAAGACACAAAAGCTCTTTTGAAAAATGACCCTACGGCAGAGAAATTCCACCAATAAGCATTGCTGACGCTATAAGAGCAATTTTAAAAACTGAACAAATATTCCACTGTTATGAAAATGGAACATCACTTGAGGACATACAGAAACAAGGGTCATGCTGTGTAAGAGTTACCAGTGTTGTCAGAAAAATGTCATCCATGGAAACTTTTGAGTCGTGTCATTGTTCTTACATAAGGCCTCATAACCCTGAGCTCTTATTATTTGTCCTGAATAAGAGACTGAAGATACAAAGAAGGCAAATGCTGATCACATGGTGAGAACAGAAAAAGAAACAATAACAGCAGCCTCTGACCTCTAGCTGTGCCCTCAGTGAATATTTCACGACCAGTGCTCATTTTTGACGGGTGGATCTGTCAGCGATGGAGACAGCTTCAGACATTTGAATCTTTAAACAGAGGAAACTGTCTGACTGGGTTTCAGCAGACATCAGTGGCAAAAGCAAGGGCACACAGGAAGCAGCCAGGAAGCTCCCGAATCTGAGAGGACAAATGGGAGGAGATGGCAGGGGCATGGCTAATCTGAAGCTCAAACCTGGAGGGCAGGCACACAGCTGAGACTGAGTAAGGAGCTTCTCAAACTGACAGCAAAGCAGAGCTTTACCTCCTGCTACTAAGACACATATTTTGAGGGTAAACCAGTAAAAAACACTTGTCATGAAGATGCTCAGTCTCACTGGTGCCTACCTAACATCACTCAATATCTACCAAAGGTTTCTATACTTCTCCAGGTGTTAGTCACCGTCTCATTTTTCTTTCTATATGACACACTGCTAGGTTACCCTGTGTGGTCTTATCTGGGACCCAATGAAATTAGGTTACTGAGCATATGCTACAGATTTCCATGGCAACAAGATTGGGGAAATCTGAAATCATGTCAGTTGCAGTGCCGACAGGCTAATTTTGTCTTTTCTTTTTTTGCAGTGCATCAGTGCGTGTTTACTACAGAAAGCCACACTGTGAGACAAAGCCTGCATGGCTAAATCTACTCTGTAGGATTGGGGACTGTCCTGATGTGGCCCTGTCTTCATCAAGCAGAAAAGAGCAAGGTGGAAAGCCTGAAATAATTCAGACATGAACACAGCCAGTGACCATGCTTGTTGAGCCCAAGTGGACCCGTTTTAATCCAATTAAATGGAGGAGAGCCAGTGGAACGGAGCTATGATAAACGCCATCATCCATCATGCTGCGATAGTAGAGACGCTGGGATAGACTCTGGAGAGAGCAAACGCCGACTTTAAGGCCTCAAGACTCTGAAGTCCGTTAACAACACACAGCTGTGTGTCGCTGGAAGAAAATAAAACACAGTTGGAA
Organism: Parambassis ranga; assembly: GCF_900634625.1. Lineage (NCBI taxonomy): Eukaryota > Metazoa > Chordata > Actinopteri > Ambassidae > Parambassis > Parambassis ranga. The sequence continues at coordinate 11,360,101 of NC_041039.1, read as the reverse complement.
TGTTGACTTGACAGTATTAGCATATTATTAATAAAACAGAGACAGGATTTAGATTCCAAAGTTACAAAACAATGCAGCTTACACAACAACACTCCTGTCGCACACCCTTGTCTGCTGAAAGGGTTATTATCACAACTAAACATCCACAGTTAAAGGTAGGGATTCAGGGCACACAAGCACCCCCCAAAGTCAATGGATCACTGCTGGATGAAAACAAATTGAAACTAACCAAGGACAAGACTGTTCATGCAGTCTCCAAGGAAACAATAACAAGGGAAAGAAAATGCTTTATAGGACAATATAAGAGAGAACAAACTGTATGAGAATGCTGAAGTTAAGCTGGGCTCATAGTGTTCTGTTGTTTCTATATTTCATGCTCTGTCACCGCTCAGCAAAGCTTGCCTAACATTGTTAGGCTCAGACAGCAGTGCATATATGTGCATAAACTGTGAGTGAGTATGTGCGTGATCAGTGGGGGTGGACCCGAGGGCATTTTGCAAGTGCTACTGCTCTGTCTGTCTAAAATGTCTTTTGTAAGGATATGCATGTATGTCACAGTCCCTCTAGTCCTTCCAGCAGTAGATAGAACTGGACCGTAATGTCAATGTGTTGATGTGTTCAGCTAAGAGATGGTGTAGTCTGATAACTGATAACTTTTGCTACAGCGATGCATATACAACATAGTTGACTGCCTGATGCAACAAATGCACAGTAGCTGTAGCATTATGAGCTTCCCCTAAGTTTCATTCATGAACTGAGTTATGGTTTGTGGTGCAGTGGGTAAAGCTGTCTATATTTTTCAAATTCTAGTGCAGCGGAAGCCATGACAGCTTTAACTGTTAAATGTAGAGCAACTGCAAGGAGAGCACTGACAGCAGTGGGCAGGAATCAAGAAAGATGAAAGCCCAACTGGAGACTGATGCTGAATAAATAATGACATCCATTGTGGGGAAATGTGATCGGGCTCTCTGAAAATCAATAACTAACAACCAGACCATGATGCCCTAAGTGACTCAGCAACAACTTCAATACACTACAGGCAGTCAATATCAACTGCCTGTTCTCGTTCAGGGAGACATGACCCAAAAAAACTGAAGGAAAACTGGAAATACATGTAGAATACATTTCAGTGAGGGCAGTGGAGAAGATCATCCTTTGGAAGTAAGTCAGTCAAAATTGCTAGATGAGCTGCATATTCAAAGCCTCTTACAAATGGTTGCCTTTCACTAGCCTGCCAGTGATTCAGAAAGCAATGACTGGGACAATGTATTATTGCAGCACATTGCAGTCTTGTAGATACAGTGACCGAATACATCTTTGTCATGCAGTCAATACTGAGAAGAGCAGTCGATGGAAAGAGCTCCTCCACAAATAATTTGTTCTGTTAGACACAAAGCTTGCTCAGTTACACTGCAATTCAATAAAAAAAAAGTTTGTTCTTCAAAAACAAAACAAATTAAAGCTGCAAGCAGCATTGCGGGCCCTCGCGCACCTTGCGATCTGCGGGGTCATCGCAGTCTTCTCTCCTATGCTCTCGTCTCCTATACTCTCCTGTGCTATGCTCTCCTCCTCTCATTTCCACAGATATACAACAAACACATGTTTACAACCAAACTTTCCTGCTACCAGTAGGTGGCGCTATGACCGTATCATCCTATTAGCATATATATCTGTTTAGACTCGGCTCCATGGCAGTACTGTAAGATTTTGTCCACATTGCATAAAGTATATGGGTAGTACTGCATAAAACACAGCGAGTTCCTTTGTAATGGCGAACGGTCAACTTTGAGGCCACTCCCCCGCCACACAGTAATACTTTTGAAAGAGTTTTGGAATGCGTCTATTCCCTATGGTGTCCTGAGTGGACACAGTGAATTTCAGCTCAATTGCAAGAAGTATGTGAGTCGTGAAAAGTTTTGAAGCAGGGTCACAAATAGGCACAAAATGGCCACAAAAGTCAAAATGGCGGACTTCCTGTTGGGTTTGGAGGGGGGGTCCAAGAGACTTTTTTGTGCGTCTTGGGGTGATACACATGTGTGCTAATTCTCATGATCCTGTGTCAAACTGGCCAGCGGGGCTACGCATTAGGGCAATAAATACAGTGAGTTCCTTTGTAATGGCGAACGGTCAACTTTGAGGCCACGCCCCCGCCACACCGTCAGACTTTTGTAAGAGTTTTTGAATGCGTCTATTCCCTATGGTGTCCTGAGTGGACACAGTGAGTTTTAGCTCATTTGGATGAAGTATGCGAGGCGTGAAAAGTTTTGTAGGAGGGTCACAAATCGCCAAAAATTAACAGAAATTTCATAATTGCGGACTTCCTGTTGGGTTTGGAGGGGGGGTCCAAGAGACTTTTTTGTGCATCTTGGGGTGATACTCATGTGTACCAATTTTCATGACCCTACTCAAAACAGGCCAGGGGGGCAGGCAGAAAAACCTATGAAAACACAACATTTTGTGTAGCCAGTAGGTGGCGCTCTGTCAAAGCCTCAATATTGTTGTATAGATGTGTTTAGGGTCAGACTCTGATCATACATGTGACATTTCGTACAGATCGGACAGAAAACGAAGAAGTTATAGAGACTTTCTGTGTCCTCAGAAATGGTCAAACTTTGAGGCCACGCCCCGGCCACACCGTAAGACTTTTGTAAGAGTTTTGGAATGCGTCTATTCCCTATGGTGTCCTGAGTGGACACGGCGAATTTCAGCTCAATCCGTTGAAGTATGCGAGGCGTGAAAAGTTTGGCAGCAGGGTCACACATCGCCAAAAATGGCCACAAACCTTCAAATGGCGGACTTCCTGTTAGGTTTGGAGGGGGGGTCCAAGAGACTTTTTTGTGCGCCTTGAGGTGATACATATGTGTGCCAATTTTCATAATCCTGTGTCAAACCGGCCAGAGGGGCTACGCGTTGGGGGCGCTATAGAGCCATTTTTATATGTGCATTTCAAAAGTCAGCAAATTTCAAAATTTTTCGGGCGAATGAATTTTTCTACCAAGTTTGGTGAGTTTTTGGGCATGTTAAGGCCTCCAAAAATGCGATCTCGGAGGGGAAAAAAAAAAAAAAAAAAAAAAAAAAAAAAAAAAAAAAAAAAAAAAAAAAATAATAATCCTAAGGGTTTCAATAGGGCTCTTGCACCATTCGGTGCTCGGGCCCTAAAAATGATTCAGAAAAAATTCCAACAAGGTTATATACCACTAAGCACAGACTCACAAAAAATGTGCAAAATGCATTTTGGTTCACATCACAAATTCACAAATGTACGGAGTGTAATTTCTGTCCCAATCACGCTCAAATGGAGCTTTCGGTGTTTCAAACAATACATGGATGTGTTTATACCTAAATACTGCACTGTTTTTGTTGCCTCATCCTAACCAAGCAACAGAAAATAACAAAACTAATGGTGAGCCTAGCTCAGATGTGTAAAAAAGAAAACAGCAGGGTTGAGTATTTATATGTGCATGTAACCACCGTTATTAAGATTTATTTGTACAAAATGTAGCCTTTCTGCAAAATGTAAAAACCCAAATCAATGCTTAGTCATAAAAAAGCATGACAGCAAAAACTCATATTCTAATTACCCTTGGGCTGGTTTTCGTCAGGACACACGGAGGTCAGGTCACTCTATCTGCCCAGGCAATCCACTCTGCATTGCCTAAACTGTAGCACATACTGTACAGCTGAGCAAGGAAGAGGTGGGATTTTGTTTTACAAATCCAGCTTAGCCAGATTTTGGGTGCATCATAGAAAAACATCAAAATGCAGGCTTTGATTAGATAAGCTTTGATGAAACAGTGGATTTGATCCATAGCCGTGAGGTTACTGTACTCTGTAAGCATTCAAAAAGACTAAAGAGAAAAGTGTCTATTAAACAGTGTCACTTTACAACAACAAAAATGTCACCCTCACACTGAAGTACACATAAAGCCCGTCTTGCTTACATGTGGCTTTAAATGACAGCAGTTGTGTGTAATTGAACCTGTAGTTTCACCAATAACAGTCTGAGCCAGAACAGTCCTGGCCCAAGTTCACTCAACTGAAAGATGTGTTGTCACCTGGCTGGTTACACAGTGCTGGCTCTTACCTGCGCTCTCGATGAGGCAATGGATGCTGCTGCTGCCGTGTGATAAAGGTGGTGCCCCAGACCGGGCTGCTGTGGCTGTTTCTGAGCCAGCCCACAGGGGGTGACGACGAGTAAGGGGTACTGCGGAAGCCATGGTCCGACTCAGTCTCTGCAGCGAGAGATGAGGCTGAGCTCCCCATCACCACAGAGATGGAAAATTGGTCTCTGAATGCTTGTTTGTTTTCCCCCCCTTAAAGCAAAAAAGGTGTCAAAGAATTCCCCTGTTGCAGCAAACCAGGCACACTGCTTCAGGAAATAGGGTCTGTTTATTGTATTGTATGTTTTTGTAAACTTCCTACTGACAACTTTCTGCTTCAGGTAGGAATAATTACGTCTTGCAAAAGAACGCTGAGGGGGCTTGAATAAAGAGAAAAACACAGCAACAGGGAATCAAAGACGAATCAAACGGTGCTCCAATCTTGAAAGTGGCCAAGTATGCAGATCTGGGAGGATATCCCACAGCCAGGGGGGGATAATTTTTCAATTCAAATCTGAGGTGTGGAACGTAGATTCCAAAGAGGGCAAAATGTTTCCTCAAAGCGAAACCTTTTAACTCTCTCTCTTCCAGGCTTTAAGCTTGTAACACTCTGCACTATGTACTCCATAGTGCCGCTCATAATTCCTTGCGCATTCCTCCTGACAAATCTCCCCAGCCAGTGCAGGCTCATGCCCGGTTCCTGTTTCTTTTGCACATCAGCAAAAACAAGAGAAAGTTGTCCACATATATGCGTTCACTGTCCTTTAACATTTACAGCAGCAGGGACAAAAAGAAAAACACATCCTGGACTTCACAAAAACTTGCAAATCTTGCAAACAAAATATATCCACAGAGTTATTTACAACACAAGCACTGAAAGAAATCAATGCACTGCATTTCTTGGGAGGGGTACTGGCAAAACTACAAGTATGCTAATATCGAAGTCTCCTCTTTCAGACATCCAGTCTGACTAACAGCTGTTGAGGAGGTTTAAGAGCGAAACACCCCAGCTGCATTTCTCCCACTGGATAAAAACATGCCTGAAATGGTTAGTAAGAGCTACTTCAGAGATTACATCACTTCTGAATTTGGGATTTTCAAATGAAAGCTCACTTGGATTGAACCTGAAGTAAAACCCTGACACAAGGATGCGTTCAATGGTTGAGTTTTAGAGGTTCTTTCAACATGAAAAAAAATGCTCACAACTCAGCTTCAAGTTCTGAGTTATATCCAACAAAATACTCGAGAGGAATGTTCCGTTTCAGGCTGCTTTGCTCTGCCAGCGCGAGGACGGGAGATGATCCCAGTTTCCGCTGTCTGAGAGACACGGCTTAATTTCTGTCTGATCCCACCGACGAGGCCGGTCGGTCTAGTTCATTAACTTGCGCTTGGATTTGTGTGTACTCGTCTCGTCATAGCAAGTCTGTGCAGGCGCAGCAGCTGAATGAAGTCCCATCGCGGTGGAACTGTCAAGACGGAGAATCCACATTTGTATGTGTTCCGATGGATAGTTTGTAAAACCCAGAGGCAGAAGTCTTGGCACGGGGATCATCTAGTGTTTCTGTGGATCACATGGACTTAAAACTGCAGTTTAGCTCCTCGGGTTCAGTGAATGTTGCATGATAATGAATCGGTGAGAGAGCGTACGGCTTTTCGATTTAGCCTGTTAACAGTACCGCAAAGCGTTACTTGTTTGGAGAGGTGTCCGCTTCCACGCAGCGGCACAGAGGCCAGGGGAGACGATATTAAGCAGGAGGGGATGTGGAGGCTAAGGAAACGCGTAACCAGCCGAAGACATTTCATCCACTTAATCGCAAATTTCAACATCTTCCGCCGGCTCCATTCCTCCTGGCGTTCATATTCCCAGCGTTTTGGATGTAGCCGCTGAGCCTTGTTGTCTTACATGAGGAGACATCCTCGCGCCGGTCCCGCTGCCGCCTTGGTTGTAGGCTTGCTCACATTGGAAAGCTGCTCCATCTCAGAACGCCTGTACTTCTGGCTCCGTTATGGTCCTATTATAGATTCATATTGTACCAGTCTCCCGTTATATGGATTTCTCCATCTTTTAATTCTCCCTCACTGATAGCCTGAGCAGCAGTGTACGAGGATGCAATCTCCTCCAGCGGATTACTGGAGTGTCAGCAGAGCGCAGGCGCATTGGCCTGACGAGCATAGAAAAGCTTGAAGGCTGCGTTCAAGAGATTTAAATAAAACCTCAATAGAACCTGAGCTGTAGAGGTCTCTCTCATTAATGTGAATAGGAACTCAGAATCGGAAACAGCCACAATGAGGCATGCTCATTCAAGGTCAACACACTGTGGGAAATAAACAATAGGCTACTGCATAGTACCAATTATTCAGTATATAAAAAAACTAACCCTGTCTGTATTGGTCATTGCCAGAGAAGGTAGTGAAGGGTTAAATAAAAGACAGTGGTGACTGCAACACTCATCATTGCTTAACTGTCCCTGCACATTACTGAGATAAGCCTTCAAACTTTCCCTCTCTACTCTTCCACTTCATATAACTTTGCTGACCTCATTCCTGCTCTGAGTCTATCCATAAATTCAAAGCACACCAGCAAAATAAGTGCACAGGACATCAAACCACAATTCTTCAGTGCATCTATTGGAGTACTGGCTTAAACATTTGCCATGATGCCACTCAGGCAGACTGGCTGTGACTTAACAGTGGCTTCAAGGGTGTGATCTGCATGCACAGCTCCACTTACAATTCCAGTAACAATACAGCCTATAGTGGGCTATGTGGCTTGGTTGCTGATGCAACCTGACGTATTTCCACAGTAGCAGAATGCATTACTGAAGCTGTCATGGATATATGTGTTATATAGAAAGCTAGACACAAACCTGTATTCTTGTTTGTGCTGTTTCATTAGATTTGGAGTCAGAGTTCTCATAAACAAAGTGAAATCCACAGATTGATGGCATAAACATCCCTACTGTGCAATCAAGGAGAAGAAACCCAATGTCAGGAGACTACAACTCTTTTGTTAAGGGTGCACCTGTCCAACAACCACCTGTCCCTCTGCGAGTCAGCACCCACAGATACAGCAGCTGACACAGTCAGTGCCAGAGAGAGCGAGAGATTGGATTTCATTTCTATTCTCCAGGGAGTCACTGGTGGAAGAAGGGGGAAAGGGAGGATGTGAGCTGATTTCACGCTACATTGTAAGTTGTCATTTCTACACAACCAAACATGTCCTGACTGTCACAGGCTTTTTTACCCCCCTTCTCCCTAGTGGGCATGCTCAAAGAAGGACACAACTGGTTATATTGGGTAATACAAGCCTACCTTCAGACACATGCTATTTTGAAATCAAATCTTCAGCTAGAAGCTAAAGCATCATGTCACACATCATCACAACAGTAAAGTCAGTGTCTGGATTACCCCATGACCTATCAAAACTCCCCTAAACAGACAGGTTAAACGAGAATTTCCACGTTGTTCTGGGCAGTGAGACAGAGAGAGTGAAATAAACGCCTCATGTTACTTAAATAATCACACAAGACATGTCACATAATCAATCTATTTACGTACCGACGGTAGACCAGTCACTATCATTAACATTAGCTGTAGGTTGGCCAAATGAAAACTCTGGACAACCCCACAGAGACGAGGACGCCGGGGGGAACCTTGTAAACAAAGACGCTCTGCTTGTGACATTTCGACGATGCCAGGACGTCGTGCACTCCGTGAAACCCACTCACAAACTGGTTATTCTTACCTCTAGTCGGCTGAAAGGGAATTATTCCTGTTTTTCCTGTCGTCTCTGCGTTAACTTTTCACAGCCATGGAAACGGCAAGTTCCTCCCGGGTTGTACTCTGGTCGTCCCCCGGCGTTAGCTTCGCACTCTCCGCTGTCGCCGCATACTTCAGACATTGGTGTCTGGTGGTGTCGTTACAGTGCAGTTTATTTTCACTCCGTAAGGTATTAACAGCACTGATGCGACCGCGTAGGTTTACCTCAAACAGCCCAGGAAGGAAGGGGAATCACTAAAGAGCAGAGAGCGCGCGTACGGCAAATACGTACTGATGACTTATCGGTCCCGAGACAACGCGAGCAAACCTACGTATAATCTATACGGGAATATGAATAGGAAAGACTCCATTTCCCATTTGCAACTCTGACGTTTCAACAAGGATATCCGGGTATCAGTCTCGTCACCATTGACAAACACAAACGACAAATATTACCGTTCCGCTTAAAATTCAAGATAAAAAAACGATAGTTGGAGATTTTCTTAAATTATATCGTGCAGATATTTGAGTTATATTTACAATAAAGTATTTTGCTTCGCGTCTTTAGATAGAATGTCCTTTCTGTGTCGAGGCGACTGTCAGAGCGTGGCACTCTACTGCCATCTAGTGTCAGTAAATTGTAACCAAATTCAGGCTGTGGTATTGCATGGTGATATATGGTTGAAACGTTTAATTATGATTCCCGCACTGTCGAGGCTAAGTTGCACTGTTATATACGCGTACACCAGCTATCGGAGATCACATGATCAAATCATCATGTGATCAAATCATCATAATTGGCAAATTCAGCTTCTTTACGTTACCTTTATAGGCTAAGTTACATTTAATAGTCATAATTGTGTGACCTGTTTTCAGGCCATGTTGTATATTGTTTGACTGTAGTAACATCGATGCTTCTTGAGACATTTTTGTTCCCATTCCTTTGAGTTCTCCAATAAAAACAAACAAATAATCCAATCTTATTTTCAATGTTAATTCATTTTTGACTCCTGGGAAACTTAACGTTATAATTCAAATTCAAAGACTTTATTATTTATCTTTTGTTTTGTTTGAAAAATAAATTTCCGTATAGGATAAAGAATAGAATGTGAAACATTCAGTGACTCTGGATTACTTCTGTTAATGCCGGTGTCAGCCGGGTTGTTTGAACTGGGTAAGTTCAAAGGATTAGACCAATATCAGCCGGTTGGATAATGAAATGGCAGAATCATAAAGTCCATAAAAAAACCCAATTAAAGTCTTATTAAGATAATCATCTATCTGATATCAAAACACTGTGGAATCTAATGTTTGAATGATTGCATGCAAATTTACAGTATTGTAATAGGGGTTAACAAATAAAGCCAATGTAATAGGATGGGAATCATATGGGGAGAAAATAGGCTGCCTTGCTGTTGAAGTTGTATGCTTCTTTATAGCCAACTCTCTATATATAAAAGTATAATTATTCTGTTGTCAGTTGTACATAATAATAAGGCTTTTCAGAATGATGTTTTATCGTAAAGTACTAATTTTACATTTGTACATGAATCGCAGTATAAGTCAAGGATTCTGAATACTTGTTCCAACCACTTGTTAGGAGACATTCGGATTTCCTTGGATCAGTGATTTATCTTCATGGCTGAGTGAGGCGGAGCAAAGCATCCTTTGATAGAAGCAGGCAGAAGAGTTGAGAATGAGTCTGGGCGGGGAAAGTTGGACGTTTGTTTCTCACATGCCGTGTGGTGCTTAGGATCTCAGTACTTACAGAAAACATGTAAAAGCTTGTAACAGGGGTACAAATGTATTCTTTTTAATGAGAAAAACAAAAAAATAAGTAGGCAGTAGACGGTGGACAGTCCCCATCGCGATTCAGGAATACGCGTAAAAGACATTCTTCGCCAACAAGGTATGAATGCATCTTTGTACACTTCTTTCTTGTCTCTGCGTACACTTGTTCTTCGCTACTCTCTTCTCTCTCTTCGCTCTTCGCTTTCTTTTTTTTCAGCGACCTGATCTGTTTTTTTCTCTAACTTTTTAGAAGCGGCTAAAACTTCTATTTCTGCCAGCTGTATTGTTTTCAAAGGCCAGGGTCTGTGCGTACACACTGTTGTCATGACAATGCTAGGGAAACCCTGCGTGAGGCACGTTGGTGGACACAAAAGACAGCAGCGTCTGTGCTTAACTCTGCTCTAAGACTGTGTCTGACAAGGAAAAGTTCACCAGAAAGTCTAAAATAAAACCCACAAGTGGCTGTTATGTTATTCTTTTTTTGGAGGCAGCTCTTATGGTAGCCTAGGTGTCAGTGGAAAGAGGAGAACTCTGACAGGCATGGGGGGGTCAGAAGGATATGTGAAAACTGTTGGACTAAGGTGTGTCCTGTGTTTATATGAGACAAATTGTGACCCTGCTAGTCAGGAAAGGGATGCTTTTAGTGGGCTCTTTGCTTTTTTTTATGGCCGGCACACATGTGGAAATGCCTGGCTTCCACAATAGAGAGTGAGCAACACAATTGTCTTAGGGGAAAAGGAAAAAGATGTGTGTGTGAGTGTGTAGGTGGATGAATGGAGGGGGGCAACAGTTGCATGAAGGACAGAAAACAAATAATACTGTGTCACCTAATAGGGCAATGTTAGTGTAGATGGGGTCAGGGTTACTTTACAGGGTCACGGACTCATGTGAGGCCAAGCCTTTATTTATGTGACGGCTAACACACACACACACACACACACACATCCCACAGCACATCAGAAGGGCATGAATGAAGCTAATGACAAGCAGGATAAGCTCTGCTCTGTGATGACTCATGATTGTACATGTTTACACTCTTGTGCAAGGGAAGTTTTCACAACTCCAGGTGCTGAAAGATGACAGTCTCATGGACCAGTGCCATAGTGCTTGTGATTAAATGCAAAGCCAGCAAAAATATCAGAATATCAGACTATTTGAGTCTTTAAACCTTCAGCAATATATGTTAAAAGGACTATAATACCTCACAATTTATCTTTTCTTTAACTGAAAACACCAGGAGACCAAACTTTTTTCTGGATTTCTTTGTATTATTTGTTTTGTCTGGAAAATGTGAGAAAATATTGTAAAGTATCCATCAAAAGGTATTTTTTTGACTGCCGATATAAAACCAATATTTCTTCTTTAAAATGACCATTAAATGACCAATTATTTTTTTAGAAAGAAATTAAGATATAGAAATGTGATACTTACATGGTAATAGGTATGTATATCCTGTGCAATCTCTTATTTTGTACAGTTACTTCTAAGCAGTTCAGTGCCACAAATATACACAAAAATGGAAAAAAAATCCATTACCATATAGTCTATTTTGCACATCTGAAGTCAGACATACACACAAGACTTTTTATGATAGTAATATTGTCTTCCAAAGCAAGACAAAACCAATATCTGTGCATTAGACTCACAAAAGAGACACCAATCACCTGAAATGACGTATTACTGAATTGATTATTAATCCCTCTGAGGGTCTACGGCAGGCCTCCCTCTTCTCCCTCTGTGTCAGGGCATGCAGCCGCATTTCCTCTAGCCACGGCTTCCACCCGCAGGGCCTGGGAGCACGCTGACAAAGACATATAAACACACAGCCACGCATTGACACACTAATGCACATGGGGCAACATGAACAAGTCTACATCAAAGATACATCTGTTTCTTATGCATGTTTGATGGAACAGGCAGGCAGCGGCTGGCCACTGCTCCAAGTTACAGTGCAGATTAGTATGCATGACTAGGTAGAAGAAAGTGGATGACTGGTGAGGGAAAAGAAGGGACAGATATGCACAGAGAGACGCTTAAAAAGAGGAATGAATAATTAAGTGTTTTTCAGTATTATAATTTTCATTAAAGAAAAGAGAGTACTACACACACACACACACACACACACATGAAAGTAGCAAGGTAGCAGAAGTTTGTTTTGGTGGCTAAAATGTAGCCACTGCTAAAGATACTTTCGTGGAGATGTTGATAGAACTAGAGTATTATAATAATAAAGCTGAGATGCTAACGAGTTAATAATGCTTTCCTCTGTTGTGCACTTCCTGCTGTTTGATGTATTATTGGCCTTGTTAGCTGCAAGCTGCTGGTATAAGTCTCTTTGTCTGAATGTCACTCTGTTGGCCAAACATTGCCATTCTATGAGACTGTTACAAAAACTGTATCAGCTGGGTTCCCAGACAAGGATTAAACCCAGTCCAAGGACATTTATGCTCAGTGGAGGGTTTTAGTGTATGTATTGTTTTTGTATTACAGTCTTAGAAGTCATTTCCAGGGCATAGTAATTGGAATTCAGCTCAGTTGGTAAATTCTGTGTAAGTACATCAGTAAATCAAAGTATAGAAGAATATGTTTACTGTAACGGATTAATAAACTGTCAGCGCAGGTCATTTAACACATCCTCCTTTGGTGATATCAGTGAGTGTAAGTATAATAAGGTAAATGCAGGAGCATGTAAGGTAAGTTAATTTGCACCTCTTGACCTTGCAGCACTTGTTGCCAACATCCGCTGTCTTGGCTTTGCCAGGATTTCTTCTGTCAGATCAGTGAAAGCTGGGTTTGGCTGCTCATCAATTTCAACTGGATCAGATCTTGGCACAGCGAGATATGCGCATCCTAAATTTAAGTGAAGTTCACCTTCTGAAACATCCAACACTTTGGATCAAGGGAGCTCCCCGTCGGTTCAAATAGACGGCATGTTTTCCTTCTCGCCAGATGTTCTGCTTAATTAACATACGGGCTTGGGGCGACAGGTGCTACCACCCATATGCAGTTTATCCAGGTGCTGCAGCTCTGCATAATTACTTCACATTAACATGAATAATATTAATTAGATTCATGGTGTGTTTCCTTGAGTGAGAAATGGGTCAGTGTTATTGGTGTGCAGAATGTATAATTGAATGTTTGAATGTAATTAGCCTTCGATGTGTGTGAGGAAGACTTAAAAAAAATAATGATGGAACATATCTCTGTAGACTGGTAGCAATTACTCAATTAATTGATTGACATTAAATTAATTTAGTTTATTTTTGCAGAGGGGTGAGACTCATAGCACAAAGGCTATTCAGTCTATGCAGTAGAGCAGCCCCCTCAAGAACAGGTTAGAATAGACTACCAAAGATAACTATGTTTAAGAGTCATGGTGTAAATAGCCACATTAGCTATGGGTTACAGACACACTCAAAACATTCTTTGAGTGGATTGTGGTCAGACAGATCAAGACATTCTAAGCTGTCTTCTTGCAGTGTGAATAATACAAGAATGTTCTGATGAGAAGACTTGATGATCCTGATTATTCATTTGCATTCAACACACATCCAAAGTCTTAGCATGTTTAGGGAGGCAGATGGGATCCAGAAAAAAAAGAGGAGAAGCATGGCTCAGCTCTGTTTCTGTCATAAATCACACAGTATGAAGACAACTTTGAAACTGAACACCTTGTGATCTGAGAGGGGTTCAGAGGTCTTCAAAGAGACAAAGAAAGGGTGTCGGACGAAAAAAAAAAACCTCTGAATGATCTCTGTGTTTCTGGAAACATCCACCAAACCACAGTTTTCAAACGACCACATGTGCTTATTCATCAGTTTCCTCACGTTTGTACAGTTTATCCTTGCAGCTGTCAGGATAACACATTATGTGTTTGTTCCCAGGTCAAAAGAGTGGAGCACAGTGTAAGAGGAGGACTACCAACCCAGACCTGGGGAGCCCCAGGGCGCTGGAATGGACCAGCTCATAGAGTAAGAGATTCTATCTTTATTTATCTTATTTCACAGCTGCTTTTACACAGTTTGTTAACATGTTACTATATGAACATCCTGTCTCTATTTTGGTGCTTCCTGGAACTGTTGTTGCCCATGCTCCATCTGTTTGTGTGGCACTAGGACTGTGGAAGCAATTTACCTGAGAGATGGAAGATTATTTCACCTCACTGAATCTTTCGGATATGGCTTGCACTTTATTCTACCTTGCAGTTTTTGAAAAGCAATTTTCTCTGATTTAAGCTTGTGTAGTTAAAGCCAGCTGAGGTGAGGAGCGTGAACATCCTGTTGACTGTTTGATTTTACTGTCTCTTGAATTTGATGGACTTTTCTTTTGGATGACATTGAGCAGATGCTTCATGTTCCTCCAACCTCTGGGTATTTAGTAGGACAGGTTGATGAGATGCTTGAACGTTTATAGCTCAACATGCCCAGGCAAACCTTGTTATTTTCTATTTTTAACGAACCGTCATCATACAGTATGCGGAAGGTTGCTGTTTGGTTTGATGAGTGGAGATTCGGCTAGGTGAGGGTTAGATACACAAGGGCCAGTGAAATGAAGACAGGCCGGGAATACAACGGAACCCACATATACAATCATGAAGAAGCTTGGGAGCAGCACACAAACACAAACATGCCTACAGCTATGTCTCTGTAAGGAGTGAGTCAGCACAAAGTTGGAAAAAATGGCAATGATGGCATAGAGCAGAACAGAAAGCACTGTCAGAGGGCAATATCTATCTATCTATCTATCTATCTATCTATCTATCTATCTATCTATCTATCTATCTATCTATCTATCTATCTATCTATCTATCTATCTATCTATCTTTCTATCTATCTATCTATCTATCTATCTATCTATCTATCTATCTATCTATCTATCTATCTATCTATCTAGTCTTTCAAATCCTGTGTCACTTCACTGTCACCACATTGTAACTTCCTGTCCTTTGCGCATGCATCCCTTCCCCTCTTTGTCAGTGCTGCTGGGCAGAGTGTGATAAGAGCCCTGGGAGTTGTATCTTTTTGGCTCGGTTACATGTCCTCTTCCCTTCTTCTCAGCACATTCTGCAGATAGCTGGAACAGGACTGGCATTGTTGTTTCTGGGCTTTACAGTACAGTAAGTGCTGGCTTTCTGTGTGTGTGTGTGGCTGTGCATTGAAGAATGTGTGTGACTCACACACTCCTTGGCATTTCATTATACGTACCTTTCACCAGCATGTATAATTCATACCTGTGACTATGCCTAGATAGGGACGCGTGCCTACATGCTTTCCCCTCCTACTCGTTACACCCCAAACCTGTCAACTGGAACCATTCATTTACAGTGTATCAGTTCTGGCCCACCCCCTGTCTCGTATTGTACTGTGACACATCAGGTGATTGTTGAATCACCTTCCTCTGAGTCCTTTCTCTCAGTGCCAACGTGACTAGCTTTCTCTTACTGATTTGGTTTACGTCACTGACCTGCCGTTGCACCGTGCCAAACTGAAGAGTGACAGAAAGGGGCTCCCGACTTGCGCAAATTCTCTCTCCTCTCTGGCCTGTGACTCACTGGTCTGAGTCACAGCAACAGGCAAAGGGGCTATAAATGCAGCCCTCCCCCCCACACACACAGACACACATGCTTGTACTTGTTAGACAAAGTCCTCTGATGTTACACACACACACACACTTATTTTGTGTGTGTGTTTGCATATGTATTTGTCCTTTCTCTTGTTGAGTCCACACACACAGCATTATTTATAATAATCATCCTAGTTGTAATATAGTTTGTCTTTTTCAGATAAGTCCAAAAGCAGAATCAGTAATTGCTTGACACATTCCAATTACCGCACTGTTGACACAGCCTCGGCAAGATAAGGCCAAGCATGATAATGAGGACAGTTTGTATTTGTGTTAAATTAGATTGAGGTACTCAGCCAGTAGAGGGCGACACAAGCCTTAGTATTTAATATAAAGAGTTGAGTTCACAGTGACATAACAGCACAAAAGTTCCTTCTTATTACAAACCTAGAGCTGTTTGTGTCTTGATTTAATGTATCTTTACATCAGTCTAATACTATTCTATATTTCAGATATCTAGGTTTGTGTGTGGGGGGGCGATAACGGCTTTCATTTTGATGCCTCATAACATTTTCTCTGTCGAAGTTCTAAGAGCCTCATTTGCTGACGATAAACTTATGAGAAATGTTCCCGAGGGAAGCATGGTTCAATATATTAGATTGCACTGTTTAATATCCCATGACACACAGGCTGTCAGGGTTTGACACTTACACGCAGGTGTTGTCACAGTGGGCCTCTTCTGAAAGATTAATGTTCACAGCAGCATTTTCATATGTGCTGTTTCGCAACATATATGTCGTGTTTGTTTCATAAACTTATAAATGTTGTTTTTATTAGTGTTTACAGGTATTAAACATTCTTTGGAGGGCACTAAAAATTAATTAATGTATTTAATATAAATACATATTATTGTATGGGGGATGTTAATGTCAAAAATCCATAATCTTGGAATTTCTTCTTATACAATGAGCTGGCAATCTTCATTTTTATACACCTTCCTGGTTTATTTCTATAAATATGAATGGTTTCGATCATGTATCAGTCATCTCCTGATATTTGTGTAATAATATTCTTAAAAACGTGGCAAAAATAGAGACTGTGTAGCATCTGATGAAAAATATCCTGAAAATCACCTCTGAAAAATCGTTCATGTTCCTTCTCTAACGTTTAAAAGTGTCCTGATAGCAGATAACACTGCAGTGTTTCCAACCTTTTAATAGCTCATTAACTTCCCTCAGTGTCCCTGTGTGCATTAGAAGAATCATTTGTCTGGAACAACTGGCCAGAGTAAATTTACCACCTCCTTTTTTTAGGGATTGAATTACTTCTGCCGGGTGTAAGCTGGCAGCAATCTGATAAAGAAATCAGTGTGTGAAGGAATTGAGGTCTAAGCTATTTGAAGGTTTAATGCTCACACTCTATTAGGGGCCTGCATGCAGGATATCAGTATTTCAAGGCAACTGGAGGCTGATGTTAGACAGCTGTCACGCTGCAGGCAGGTGACAAATTAAACCTTTAAACAAATGGTGATAAGGGGCGACTGAATGGTGAGGATGGTTTGTTGAATGTGAATTTCTGCAGAACATACAGTACATCCTGTAATAATAATATTGCTTTGCTCTATGTGCATCAGTGTCAAGTAAGCAGATAAGGAGTGGATTTAGGAATCTTCCCTCTGCTGAGCTAAGTAAGTAGTATTTGTCACAGTTAGAAGGTCTACAGCGACCCTAATTGGGTCATTTGGGGCCGAGCTGTGACACACAGAGAAAATGCTGAGATGCACAAACAAGCTGTGATACTTTACACTGCAGCGCTTTATGTGGATTGTTTTTTAAAGATGATTCATGGGTGTTCCAGTTGTCAGAGACACTTTATACTACCTCCCATCCCTCTTCACGCAGGCTCAGTGTGAATGAAGTCATTGACAAAGCGGCTCCTGGTCAGGCTACAGGTTTGGGATTTGTTAGGCCTAATGGCATTGACGTCAGATCAGCAGGCTTGTTTTCGCTGTGGCTGGCAATTGTTTGATCCATGTCACAACTGAGTCCTTGTGGTGCCTGTTTATGTTGCTCTCATCATTACGCATTCATGCTGAGTGGAAGTCTGCTCTATGCATTTTGGTTGAGAAGACAGATTATCGCTGCCGCTCAGGGAACGGCCGCACGCTCTCTCTTTCCTGTGTGAGTGTCTGATTTTCCGACACTGTGTGAACAACATAGCTGGAAGGTCTTATGGCTGTGTCTTCAGATAGACATGATTCTCAGCACACTGTCAAACCCTTGCACAAACAATCACATATGCACACGCGTACAGTCTAATACACCCATGATCCCTTTTGTCGTCATCATGGCTTTCTGCCATGTTTTTCTTTTTACATCTTTCTGATGTGTGTATTTGTGTAACAAGCGTCAGACGAAGCAGAGCTTTGTTACAAAACACAGTTCACTCATCCGCGGAGGGGCTGGATTCTGATTGAGTTTGTGGTTTTGCAACCACCACTGGAGGAGCACTCATCTCACACTGAACACTCCACACACACACACACATACAAATATATACAGCAGCGACAGCCTAATCACTCTGCAGACAATGACGACAATGATGAATGACACACAGCGCTGTTCAAGTCTAACTGAACTGCCGCATAATGAATCATGGAGGGTGGTCAGCTGGACATCAGACATGAGCAAAAACAGAATCAGTGGTCAATGTCCATCAAAACAGGGTGTGTGTGTGTGTGGGAGGATGCCGGAAGTGTGTGATAACAACAAAGACAGCAGCAGACATATTAAGTCACAGCGTGAAACTGAATCAGTTGAGTGAAAGAAAGAGGAAATAAGAAAGATTTTTATTTAGTGAATAGTTGCCCTCTAGTGTTTCAGAAGAGTATTGACTGAAACCCAATGAAAGCTAAGAATGCTTGTTGATACAGTTGCTTGATCTTGGTAAGACTTTTCTACCCACTACACTATAGTTTGGTGCTATAAAGCCTCTGTGTGTGTGTAATCCTCACCTTAAAACCTCAGTGAATACGCCCCAAGAAGAATTGATTGGCTTCCTAATCACTGGGGATTAGGTGGGAAGCCACCTTGGTGGGGAGAGATCCTCAACTTCACCTCACAGTCCCTCTCACCTTCTCATTTCAGTGTCTAATTATGTGGTTTTAACATCAAGATGCTGCATCCTGGAAAGGATGTTACCTGGCTTCATCTTTTATTCAGACTAACTCTCAGGACCAGAAATCTTCAGAATTAAAGGATGTCTGAGAGCCTACACATTACACATTACACATTAACAATTTTGAAAAGCTAGAATAATGTTTTGCTTCCATTTTATCTCAGAAAATGGATACATCCGAAAAGTATGGCGGAACATTAGTGTTCTTGCTTTTCTGTGGCATTGTGTCAGTGTGGGAGTGCACTCAAAAGGCACATTTAGTCCTTGTAAAGATCAGTCAGTGGAGCCAAATTAATTTCACTGCATTGGTGAGATCACAATGCAACAGCAAGGACATGATAACACGCCACACACTGATGAAACCATAATATGAGCAGACTGTCGAACAAGCTATTGCATAAATATTGTGCTCTACTGCTCAAGAGCTTAACAGCCTCGGGGAATGACCTTTTTGAACCTCTCACATCTAAAACAAGGCTTTCTGTATTTCCTCCCTGAGGCTATTTCCCCAGAAAGAAGAGAATCATTAACAGTATTCAGACCCTTCTGGCGAAGCCAAAATGTAAAAGTTGAAGAAAATGCAATTTAAGATTGGGGTCTTAAAGTCTCAATGTGAGGCAGAGTTTATGTATCTCTTGACAAACACATAATATGTCAGTGGGGGATATGAATTAGGTGGTACCCAGCTGTTGTTTGTTTCTCTCTGATCACTCATTAGGCTGTATACACAATGTACGAGAACCACACACACACACACACACACACAGATACTTGTCAATTATTATTATGAATTCTCTGTGAACCTCAACTGAAATGCCAAACTGCTAAATATACAAAGAGAATGGATCATAACTGAACTAACTGGCATCGACTATCCCCCCATGTGGGGATAGGTGGAGGGATGAGAGGGGCTGAGGCAGGTGGGTGATACCTGGAGAGACAGCTCTGCCACTTGAATATGCATAATTTGAATGCATATTGAATTTAATTAACTATATGGGAATGCAGTTTATTCATAAAGAGTGAAGCTGTATTCACTTGCTTGAGGCAGCCTCAAGTGGACATTTGTGGAACTGCAGCTTTTAGCACACCTGCATTAGTTTAATTGGCTTTCATTTCCTGAGGTTAAGTGAACTTTGGAAGCCAAATGTTTTAAACACAAATGTGATCCTAAGATGTAACCTATAATTTTACTGCCAGATTGAATTAGGTGTTGAATCAAGCAGCTGTGCATCATTAATCTAACCTTTCTGAATTACTGTATGCAATTTTTAAATGAGTAGTGATACTGGATTGTTAGAGGATTATGAACAAAGAGGAACAGACATATAAAAAAGACAGACATAGACAGCTGAGAGCTCATGGAAGAAATGATTAAAGGCAGGAGAAAGGAAAAAGGGGTGATGACTTTTTCACAGTGAAAGTGGAGGGTGGGGACGTCACCGAACACACTCACACATCCGCACACAGAGGGAGAGACAGACATTATCCTGGGGCTGCTTCGCAGGGCCCTGTACTGATGACTCATAAAGACAGTGGCAGTGTTCATCCTCAGCCTGTTGTATATATGTGTGTGTGTGTGTGTGTCTTTCAGTGCAGAGCGCTTATCATTCCATGAGCATATCAATGATTCTTCTGGTGTGCTCCAAAATGATGGTGTTCATTTTACTGTGAATAACTTAGCTTCTCTCTGTGTGTGTGTGTGTGTGTTTTGAATGGTCCTGTCTGACTGGACCCAGTAGGGAAGGCCGCTGAGTGCTGCCACAGTAATTACAGGAAGTAGCTTTCTTAAGCTGTCTCTCACTACCTACATGGTTATTTCTGTCCTGTCAAATAACTCCACAGAGAGGATTGATGTATGTTCCACAGTGTACTCTGTGAATATACATAATCACTCTTAAGTGCAAGCACCATAAACACAGATTGATTTTAAAACCATGATTATGTGTGGTTTAAAAGTTTGTTTTGTGCTTGCAGCATGAACCATGATTACAACAATAAGGCTCTGTTGAATCAAGACATGTGACTTAAGAAGGGAGGAACATGGTCACACGGTTTTTCTTCAATGATAAATATTGTAAAAAAATGATTGTCTGTCATAATAAACAAGTCATGAATAATAGTCTATTTTAATTTATAATTCAAATTTCTGGATGACCTCGTCTCTATTTTAGCTCGCTGGAAAGAGCTTTTACATTGTGTTCCCAAATGGATGTTGCCAGCATGTTCTTGTGTTTGAATGAAAATAGCCCTAAATAAAAAAAAAGAAATAGCAGTATATGATTTATTCATCGGCCAAAAGCATTTTAGAGCCAAATGCAGATGAAAGCTATCAATAGTCTGAGCTCAGCTCTCCCTTACTGTGGTGGTGAGTTCCCTTCAGAGGCTTGGTGTTCAATCCCTTTTTTTTTGTCAAGATCACTGTCTATCAAAGTCCTTTGAACTCCTCCTCTCTGTCTCCAAGACATCAATGCTTTTCTCTCTGCAGAATAAAAAATTTCTTTGCACGTTTACATTAACACACCACACATGCACATGGACATACACTGATGTAATGTTATTATTATTGATGGTGAATATTAGCCAGTGCCAGCCTATCTGCAGGTATCTTCATCTTCATCTGATGGCTGATATTATATTATTTATTTTAAGGCCAATACAGCTGCCAATACAGATAGCTTAGCAACAATATTGTGCATCCCTAGTATTGTTTTCTTATCCAAGGAGTGGCATAAAAAAACATTCAATGAAATGCTTTTTATATAAAGTGACAGAACAGCTCAAAGAAAAGTCCATTTCTAGCATCAGCAAAGATGTAAAATGCAGAGGGTTTAAGACTCATTAATATTGCACTATGTTCACCTAATTAGTCTATCTCAGTTTTTCAGTATTCTCTCTCTCTCTCTCTTTTCTCTCTACCCAGAGACTTGGACTCAAAATATTACTATGCCTGCTGGGCAATATAGTCAGACCCTGCTGCTTCTCAGATCAATGGGCAGTCGCAGAAGTGCAAATCATGACAGCGAGGCAGAGGGAATGAAGAGAATTCTGATAGAGAAAGAGGGAGACGAGAGGTCGATCGATACGCTGAACCCTTTAGCACAGGAACCTGCAAAACAGACACATTCCACACCTTTCACACAACATTAACTGCAGCGCGGGGACACACTTACTCACCTAAAGAGACAAACTGGCACATAGACAGTGTCTCTGTGTGTCTGTCTGTCTGCACTGTGATACTGAAACAAATTTCTTTACTGATTTAAATCCTGTGGTGCACTTAATCAGATTTAATGCAAGAAATAGATAGTGTTTTGTCTGGCGGTGCTTTGTCTTGATTGATATACTAGGTACAGCAGTGTCTTTCATAGCTCAATGGGCGGATACCGATAACTCAACACAGCAGAGTATTTAATCGGTGGTTTTACTAAATGTATTTGGGTGTTTTCCTAGCTGCTCTTCTCACAGAATGCTCCACTGTTCATGCTTTGCAACCTCTACACCTGTCGGTGTCAGAGACAAATTGCATGCAGGTCCTGGCCAGGAATATACAGTAAATAATGTCAGTTGTTGCTGCTTCTCTTGCTCACTTGATAGTCCACAGAGAGCTTGCAGTTAGATTGTGTTCTCTTTCATTTGAACAGTGTTTGCTTGAATTTAAACATCTGCACAGCGACCCCATAATAATCAGCCACTGCTAGAAACTTGTGCTTTGGAAAATTGTTTGTGGCCGTAACAATTAATCAACCTACAGAAAGCTAATCAGCAGATTCACAATAACATCATTTTGAGCCGGAAAAAAAAATCTGTGTAATTGCTGACTTTCTGTTCCGCTTGTTAAAACGCATCGTATTTATTGAATGGCTTCATTGATTGTGATCTGTGAGGTTTGCTTAGCCGACCAATTACTTTACATGATCAATGCATTTTGAGATTATTGTTCAAATGAATACCTTGGGAAAACAAAGACAGAGGAAGAGAGGGGGGGGATGAGATGTATAAAAGGGAGGCATGTGGCAGCAGATGCATGAAATGAGGCAGAAAGCTAGAGGGGATGGAGAAGTGAATGGAGAGGTTTTGACAGCGGACGTGGAGAAAAAGAGAAAAACAAAACCTGTTTTTAAAGGAAAATAAAAAAACACAGTGATGGCGAGACTGTGAATAGACAGAGGTCTGCCTGTATGTAGCTGTCTGGATGTGTGGGAGGGAGACACACACACACACACACACACACACACACACACACACACACACACACACACACACACGTACTCACTCACTAATGAGCACTTCACTAAAAGCCCTCCTTCTATACCTCCTTTACCTCCTACTTCTCCTTTTCCCTCCTCCTATGTCCTTTTCTCACTCTCGCCATCCTTTTCATTTGGATCATATGTATTAAGCCTGTGATTCTGCCATACATCTTGTAGTAATTAGTGCATGCATGGGCATAAAAGTGGGCAAAGTTATGATGGTGGAGCAGGTGTATATGCTAAGAGGGGATGGAGAAAGAGTCAGACACAAGGCTCAATTGTCGCCTGCTCTCCTGGTTTGATCGTAGGTTGTGTTTGTTCTTACCAAGAGTGAAAGAATGCATGCGTCTGAGAGAGGAAGAGAGGGTGAGAGAGAGAGGAGAGAGAAGAGAGAGCGAGTGGGGGTGGGCTTATAGGTACAAACATCATAGCAGCTCATATTCTCCAACAAGCTCCGCTTCCTCCAGCACACAAGAAGACACTGAGCCACCCTCGCTCTCTCCCTCTCCTCCTTCTTGTCTGCTCTCCACTGGGGGTGAGAGTGGAGGGGGGGAGGAACTGCTCCCGCTGTGTGGATTGGTAGGCAGTTACAAACGTTACTATTTTGAGAGTCAGTGTATGTGCTCTGTGCGCAGTAGCAAGCGGTCGAAAGAGGGGGGAGAGAGGCAGAGAAAGGCAGAGCGGGCTTTGGCTCGTTCCTCTGCACATTAACTGCTGTGCAAAAAAAAAAAAAACAGGGGATGAGGGAGCGCAGGGAGAGTCGGACCTGCAGCTGATGCCGAGCCGTGCCACTGAATCCAGGTAGAAGTGCACAGACACTGTAAGTCAGGAAGTCGTGTGTGCCAAGGAGCTTTTGCAGAACAGAACCAGAATCAATCTTCTCTATACGGATAAACGGTGAATAAAGCCAAAGAAGAAGAGGTGGACGGAGAGAAAGAGAGAAGATGGCGAGTTTTGGGAAACTCACAGATTACTTTAATCGGCGTAAGTCTCGAGAGGAGCTGCGGGTGGGCAGAAGCTCACGGCGCAGTGGCAGTTACTGCTGCACTGTGGCAGAGGCCAGGTAACTCATGTGTCTGTTTATTTGTGTGTATCTGAGCACAGGTATGCCTGGATGTATAGTTTACTGGTTACTGTATAGATGTATTTGTGTAACAGAATGGCCATGTGTACATGTTGTCACACACTTGCATCTCTCTGTTTATCAAAATTTGTCACTAAATATGTCATCATTAGATTATAACAAATACATCAGAGAAGGGGAAAAAACTACTTTGAATGCTGGTCTGCACACAGACAGGGCTGTCTGCCTTACAGGTGTTTGTGTACCTGTGTGTATGCAAGCATGTGTGAGCAAGCAGTGTGTTACATAAGTGCGGAGGTGCAGTGGATGTCTGCTGTCAGGCATGGTGGAAGCTAATATAGATTTTCCCCACTGATGCACAGTTCAAGAAGAAGTCTTTGGTATAGATAGAAATAGAAAGGGAGGAAAAAGAAGGAGTGTTTTTGATGCACATCCTGCATCACACGCATTAGGCGGGGAGCTTTCCAGTGGCATTATTCCAGTTGTGCATTCATCTTTTCCACATTAAGAATTCTAATATCCAGATTGAAATTATTATAGGTGTGCGTGTAACATTTAATCTCCCATATCACCTTACAGTCAGCACAAACTGCAAATCTCTATTTCATGCAAATATGAAGGAATGGTCTTGGTAATAATAATGTGCAATTCTCATGTGTCGTGCAGAAGCTGCAAACTTAATTTATGTGGCTTTAATAAGATCTAACCACAAGAACAGTAATTAGCATCCTGAGTTTAGAATGTTGCTTGCTTGCTCTTAAAGTGAGACCCCTGAGAAAAGAAAAGAAGAGAAAACCAAAAACTTTAAGACTAAATTTAGAGTATGGTGTCCTCTTTTTTTTCTCTCTCTCACTGCGTCTTTCTAAATAAATGAATCTTGGAGTGGATGTTAAATTATGTAACCAGAATAAAAATGCAAATCAGAACGTGAGTGTTCAAAAAATAAATAAATAAAAAACACTCCCACCACACTGCCACTATACTCTACATTCTGATATTACATCCGTCAAACCTCATACCGTTTCCTCACACGATGAGTGTTAATGTGGGTGGACATCTGGTATATTTATATATATTTATCTGTTTTTTAAAAAAAAGCCATCAGATTCACTACCATTACAAATATGGCATCACTCTCATCCCCACAGTCTCTTTGTCTCTGTCCCTCCTACTCACTGTCTCTTTTCTCACAACCCACCCCCCTTCTTACGCCCCTCCATCTCTCCCTGTCTTCTAACTTTCTTGCTTTCCCAGTATTGCCCTGCTCTTAAAGCCTGTTCTCGCTGACAACCACAGAGGAAAAGCCAGAGGGGTTAGCTACAGCTGAGCCCCTCTCTGCTTTGGCTCCTAATTGAATAGGAGAAGGTGCAATTTAGTGGGGAAAAACAGTGTCCACAGTCATTAGAGAGAAATATGTTTTATCATGATCCATGGATGTGTTAGATGTAGAGAACGAGTGACTGCAGCAGAGACTGTTATCGGTCACTGTCCCGGTCACAGTAAATGACTGAAAATTGAGCTCATTGCCTCGGTAATCATCAATCTCTATCATTCCAGTATTGTCAAGAGCTCCTGCTGCACAGCATCCCTGCTGACATTGGTTGTCCTCCTTCCAGATTTCATTGAGATATATATACTTATAACTTGAGCTGATATTAACCTTCACTTCGCTACAATAAAACAACACAATTCCACCTCCAATCCTTAATAACCTTTCAACAGTATGACATAACTACTTTCATATTTACAGTCTTTATTTTTAGGTGTAGAATCTGTCTATAAAAACAGCTCATGGGACAGTTTTGGACTGAATCTTTTGCCAGATAGTGACCATACTAAAAACTGGAGGTCAATGGCACCACATGATGCACAACCCCAATTTTCTATCATCCATCCACATGACCTTTGCAGCACTTCTGACCCACACATTTAAGAGTCAGGTAATACAGAGTTGGTAATGCATTATTTCTTTGTTAAAGCTCAAAAAGGTCAAAGGTGATACTTGTAGATCTGCTCTTTTTTGTGCAATGTCTTTCTTTATCCCCACTGATTGGGCATTCAAATTCAGTACTTCAAGGCAAATGAAAATTCCCTTGCTGAAAGACAGGAAATGTAGTTTCAGCAGTCTTATTCAGTAGGTAGGCAATAGCTTCCATGTAGCCGTAATGAATGGGGACAAGGCGGCCAGTATGTTACTTAAGCGGCTTCAATTTATTTGGTTCATTGAGTTCTCAACTGATGTCGATACCGAATGACTGAAAGATGAAGACAGCGATTAATCTGTCCACATTGCCCTGTGGTCTTGTGGAGTCTATCCCACTTTTTCCACCCTGCTGAATCCCCCCCACTCCCACCCCTCATCAGCATACAGATGCTGCTCTCAATGACTGATTTTATATGTTGATTACTTTTTTTACATACCCCAAAAAATCCCTCAGTGAAGCTGGTAATGTGTGGGAAGAAGATGTGAAAATGAGAAAACAAATGCAAGGAAGTGATAAGAAATAATTCACACCCAAAACACACATTTAAATACAGACTTCTAATGAATGTGGCCATGCAGAGCAGCACATTTGGTTTATGAATGAACCACATTCATTATTAATTTGTGCCAGTTAAACATAAAAAAGATATATAGATCTAATGAGTGTGAATTGTTTCAGTGCTGAACCTTAAAATGATTTAATCATAGACCTTCCCTCCTCTTGTACCAAATATAGTTACATGAAACCTCTGCGGGCATGTGAGTAAAAAGGAGGGTGTGTGTGTGCTGTGTTACAAGGTGATTCAGCACCATAGACAGTTCTATCTGCATTCACCATAAAAAAAAACTTCCATCCAGCTACTGATGCTGTAATGTTAATTTTGATTGAGCGGTTTAGATATAGTAGCATATTTAATACATGAGAAGAGGTTGCATGTGTTATTTTTAGCATTAAAATAGGTCACTAATCTGTTGCACCAAAGTATGTTTCTGTGGAAGTGGGAGCAAAGTGTGTTTTAGCCTGCAGCGAGACAGAGAAGTCCGGCCTTCCAAGTCTTCCCCTCATTGTTGGTCGGGCAAAGAAAAGAAACAGAGGATGAGTGCCTATGCAGAGAGTGTGAGTGGTTTGGCATGCGATGAACACACAGTGTATTTTCATACAGCACTTTCACACCAGCATCTAAAACATCATTTTCCTCCTAGGTATCCCATTGTTTGTCATTCTTAAAAAAAAAAAATCTCATTCATGCATTTTTATTTCTTGTTTTCTCCTGACTGCAATTTAAGAGATATGGCAACAGAAAACGTGTGGCTCACTGGATGTCAACTCTGGGAAAAACATTGTCCATGTTGAAATATAGACTCCTCTCTCCTCTCCTCTCCTCTCCTCTCCTCTCCTCTCCTCTCCTCTTCGAGTCGCTTAGCAACAGGTTTGTTGGATGAGTGAAGCCCAAATTGTCAGACTGACCTAGTCCAGCTGTTCAACCCATTGTGTTTTCATCATGATGTGTACTGGTGGGAGGCCAACAACTGTGTTTGTTCATGTATGTTACTGTGTGTATACCAGTGGTCCCTGAGTTATTTAATCTTCCGCCAGCTGCGAGAATTGCGTACGTCTATGTGTGCTTCGGGCAAATACTTCTCTCATGCGAGTCAGTATGTATTGCTGAGGAGTGAGAAACCTGCCGCTTTTCATTACTATCAAAGTGTGTATGTCTGTGTGTATGTGTGGCCTTGCCTACATGGAGTCAACATAAAAGCATTATTCACCATCAGCCCTTCAGGCCGCTTTGAATCACGTCTCTGATCCCAGGTCAAATATTCACAACTTCAACGCCCACCTGCTCTATCAAGTTGTAGTTTAATAGCTGTCAGCGGGCAGCACATATCAGAGCTTTGCCTCTCGAAACTGTAGATGTGCTGACTTGCGACCTGCTGTCAGTTTACCTGATAGATCCCAAGTGTGAAATAGCTTCAAGCCTGGAAATACATCCTGAGCCAGACATCCAGGAGGGAACTGAAGTATTCCACTCAAACACTGAGAGTTTCACTCAAGAGCACTTGCAGTGGTTTAAAAATAATATGTAAAAAAAAAAGAGAGAGTAAAAACATAATGTACATGAAGTGAATGATGCTGCAGCATTGGAGCTATACAGGATTCAATTATTAGAGTAGATATGATCCTCTTTTCTGTGCACCTGGCTTACACCAGCTTGATTTTGATAAAATAATAAGTGATATATGTTAACATGAAACAGCATCAAAAACAAAACAGCAAAAATCACTAGCAGTCGCCTTCTATATATATTTTATAGAATAAATATAAACAACATCAGAATAAATCAGTTTATCAGTTTAAATCGTAGGATAAAGTCTGTCTGCAAATGTCAGGACACATCAGCCTGAGAAAACTCATGTCCTTGTTCATGTCCTCGACTGATTCTCTTCCAGGGATCATGTGTTCAGTACCTAAACTTGTCACTCAAGTCAGATGTGATCCATGTGTACAAGGCTGACTGATGTCTGAGACGCTTGCTGCATTTTATTGAATCTGATCACATTAAGCTGATCGGAGCTGGTGATAGTGGAGGATGACTCACTATTGTTTGGAAGGTCTTATTTCTGTTCTCTTATACCTGAGTCTCAACTATTTGAACACATGAACACATTTGTTGTAATAATAATATGTCATTTAGTTGTCTTTCACAGCAGGTATTTTCTTCCACTGGTTGTAGAAAAAAAAAACTTCCATGCACACACATCCCAAGAATCTAATTTGCTGCAAAGAGGTGACTGTGACAGTATTCATTGGTTTGTAGAGGACAGTTTTGAAGTCTCAAGTTTGGCAGTTCATCATTTTCTGGTGGTAGTATTGATCATGTTTAAGTATCTTGTCACCAAGTGTGTTTCATTGGAGAGTGTTATTACATGAATCTATTGTTCTGGAAGACCTCCAGCTCAGTTATGCTGTGGTAGTAATTTCACTAGTGTTAAAGCTTTTCATCAGCACTATGCTTTGTGAACCATTATGTGTCAAAATGTGTGTTTGTGATACCATAGATATTATATTCCTATAAGATAGGTAGATAAAAAAACAGGCTCCTATTGTCATTTCTACTGTGTATGGATTGGTTGTAATAACAAATGGCCAAATAAAGACCACATAGTGAAATGCTCAGTGATAATTGTTTTTTTATTTTTTGCTGTATGAACAGGTCACTGGAAAGGAAGCTGCAGAGACCTCTCCTGGCTAAGTCCCGTACTCTTCCCAGCATTCCCCAGTCTCCAACCGTCTCTAGAGTCCACCACTCTGATCTGATTGGTGGAAGTCCTCCACGCAGGAAGAACCCTCCTACTACCACCAGCCAATCGAAGGCCTGCACTCTTCCACCTGCAGGTAAAGACAAAAAGTGTTTTTTTTCAGTGGTGACTTTATAGAATTGATTTTGAGTAATTCTTTCATCTATTCTATTATTCTGTTATATTATTTTAGATGAAATTTTGGCAAAGTTCTTTCAAATGCAAAAGATTTGTCTGTGTCCTTCCATTTTGTAGCTTGTCAGCATCTTGAACTGTAAATGAAAAATGCTTCGATTGTAAGGGAAGCATCTTGTGCTGACGAGGGTAAAGGGCAGTAGAGCTTAAACTAAAGCCTTCTTGGATATGTCAAACATGACCTAATTCTCTTTTTTCCTTTCAAACTTCTACACCTGCTTTGCTTTGATATTTGCTCACCTGAGTGAGAGCGTGTGGCAGCTAGCTGTCTCAGTGGTATAACATGGACAAGAGAGATATGTCCTCTCTCTGTCTCTGTTTCCCCTCTTGGTTATAAATCAAACACCTGAGAGAGGAAACTGTCATGAAGAATCCTGGAACAGTGGCCCGCTGACAGAGATAAGCTTTCATCTTAAGGACAAAAAAAAAAATTTAAAGGAAGAAAACATTGATGTTGAAGGTTTTACATGAAAGAAAACCACAAGTTTGTCTATAGAAATAGAATAAACAGATTTTAAAATCTGTGTGGTGCAACCTAAATTCTCTGTCGTCTAATGAATTTATAATTTCCAGTGGGTAGTTAAACATCAGTTAACACTGCATCTAACTGCTCTGACACTTTAACAAAGTGGGTCATTTGTAAAGTACTCTTCCCTCTAGCCCGGAACCAGCCAACAGCCAACACATCTGCGCTCAACAGTTACAGAACCAGAGATCTTCTCGCCCATATGCACAGTCAAAAGTCTGTCACTGCTGAAGCCACCACCAACAGGTGAACAGGGATTTAGGTGAGGATAAGGGAGAGAAAAATGCTGATCCGTATTTAATACAAGAGAAACTTGCACAGCTTCAGTTCTCTGCGTAACATTTGACAGAAAAGAAGTAAATAAAAGACGCAGCCTAGATCAGAGAGGAAAGATCGTACTAAACTAAAGGGCAATTCTTCCTCTTGAGGTTAACCCAGGTCCCACTGGATTCACAGGCAGCAACACAGGAAGTAAGAACTTTAAAATCAATGCAAGTTAAATAAATAATAATTACTTCATACTCAGAAATATTCACTGTATTCGATGTTTACCTGCAGTAACTGTGCAGATCATATTGATCTTCTCAGTGTTAAGGCTAAAGATGCTGATGTTGCAAGAACAGATTTTTGGCCTCTCCTTCCTTAATGCTTTCTTTCTGGCACTCTTCTTTTGCTGACTCCTGATTGCTGTCAATGCCAGTTCACATTTTAATCAAAGCTGTCTGCACCCTGATAATGTATGCAGCCTCTATAGAAAGGGCCAGGCCCATCCTCACTATGATAAAAAAGCAGCAGGAGGCAGATTTTTAAGGTGATTAATATGACCCTCTGGAGTCATGTAAACGCATGTTATGTATTTCTTTACATGCTGCATATGTGTGATCATGGTGACCTTTGACCCTGTTTCATCAGTGTTATCTTGGAATCCCACTAACGGACGGATGGTGGTCTGATCTGTGATTCTGTTCATGGAGATGTGCCTACAATTCCACCCTTCGGTTAGGACACAGCCAGTGAGAGATTGTGTCTCTCTTTTCATACGTTTATCTGCCTTTTGTTTGAACTGTGAGATTTTCTGTCAATAAACCCACTTTGGCAGTGGAGCATCCAGTTAATACTCTGTGCTGTAATCTAATACAGCCACTGTCTTAATAGCTTTGTCTGTGATTGGCTGATTCAGGACAAGTGCTTTCATTTTATGTCCTTTTACGCTAACTATCTGATGGTATGTTTCTGCCTGCCTCTCTGCCTGATTTCCCCTGACCGGCTGCTGCTCCGTTGCAAATATCAAATTGAGGCAGAGTTCAGTCTAATGTGCCTCTTTGTTGCCTAGCAACCACTGTCATTGACCATGATGCTGCCTCACTTTACCTCTTTATCCCTCTAGGGGGTGGACAACTTTTCTTT
This sequence comes from Parambassis ranga, assembly GCF_900634625.1. NCBI lineage: Eukaryota > Metazoa > Chordata > Actinopteri > Ambassidae > Parambassis > Parambassis ranga. The sequence goes on along the minus strand of NC_041039.1, from coordinate 11,328,963 downwards.
TTTTTTCTCTCCAAGTTGTTTAATAACCCAGCCACACTTATTCACAGACTTAAGCAACATCCCATATTAATGACAAGTACGCCTCAGGGCTTACACTGGGAGTGACTCCCTAGTCATTTTGTTGCAGTATTATGCGGCTCGGCTTTGGAAGCCCAGATGCATTTTGGCTGCTGCTCAGACAGTGGAACTGATACTGTAATATTTCACACTCTGCAGCTCATTCACAGGCTCACGCTAAAGCGCGCACTGCCAAAAGACCTGCTGCTGAAATCTTTTAATAATGATGAGATAATTCCTCATGAAATGAAATTCCTGGAAAACAATAAAATGTGTTCATCCTCTAATAACTGTACTTACACTTCAACAAGCTTCAGTATATTATTGTTGAATAGAAAACTGATTGAGCCTTCAGCTATTTTTTTGCTGTGAATATCTTGATGGACAGAGTCAATGTAGCTTATCTGGCACACATCAGGTTCTGTAAGTACCTGAAAGGCCGGTGAGCGTTTTATGAGTGCTGGTAAGTCAGGCGTTGGGCACTGACAAGACGCCTGACGTGCATCAAATGCAGAGTGATTGAAGTGGACCGTGATTAGTGCAGCTGCGCCCCATTTTGACAGCACTCATCCATCTCTGTTGTGCAACTGTAAGAGCTCAGCCATCATGTCTGAACAGAAGTAAAACACCACTGTCGCTGTAAATCTGCTACTTTCCTTTCCTTTCATTTCACAGTAGCCCTGGGTATCAAATCATAATCAAGTTGTTATAAGGAGGCAGGCAGAACAACATTGTGGTTGTAAAGCAGAGGCATAATTAACAGGAAATAATATTAATGGAAACAATCACTAGATGACAGGCCACATTGAATTTTCTATAATTGTGCTGTCCAGTCTGCCTTGCTTTTAGATGCTTCCTTCACTCTTTATGCACCTATTTGTCAATTTATGTTCCTTCCCCATCCAGGGGAGCTGTGGCGGTTGGAGGATGACATGGAAGGTGACGATGAGACTGAGCAGAGTGGCTGCACTGAGGTCCGCCCTCGATCCCAGTCGCCTTTTTCCCACTTCCGGGCACGAGCTGCCTACCTGAGGAAGAGTGTGTCGGCAGATGACCACCTGGACATGGGCTCTAACTTTGGCTCAGGGACTGCAGTCGAGGGAAAGCCAGGTCGTGGCGGGAAGGGCAAGTTGAAGAGAAAGTTTGTAAGTTTGATTCCTCAATTAGTTTTTCTCGCACATGCCAAAACCATAGGAGTGATTTCTGATGTGTATGCACACACACACACACACACTTAAAAGGAGAGCTGTGCAGAAGCGCAACTATCTGATGTGGCAGTGTAAAAAATGCAGGCTACTTCTGTTTGTGTTGATGTTTTGTTTTCTTTCTCCTGCAATGGAAAAGACCTGACAAAGCACTCCATGTAGTGGAGGGGAAAACATCAGCTTTTTGTCTTATTATAAACTCCTTTATGGTCGTCCCCTTTCTGGTTGAAGACAACTCAGACGCCGACACTGCAAATCTGTCGGGTGGGTGGTAGTTTGAAGATTTTCCGTCAGAGCCTGTCACAGTACATATGGCCATTCTGTCGAGCGCGACTTAAGTTTTCTTACAGTGAGTGTGCCGGCATGCAGGCATTCACAGCAGCTCTCAAATGAACACAGCTTGACTCCATCTTTCTGTCTCTGTACTTCATGTCTGACACTCACACTGACTTTCCCTCTTATCTTTAAGTCATTGCACTTTGAGTTGATCATCGCTGCTTGCAGCTCTGTCATTAGATATTATAGTATAGTATGTATAGTATATAGTATGATAACTCGCAGAAGGGCTAAAGAAAAATATTTAGTGGTAAAAAATGATATATTTATATATCTTACTGTAATACTTGCATATTTGCATGCATACTTTTTTAATGCATAAGCTTGCTAAGTACCTAAATGTAGCTTTTGTTTTTGTTTATTTTGGTAATATTAGTAAAGCAAAGTGACTTAAACATCTAGAGGTTGTATTCAAGAGAGCCAGAAAATGTGCAAATTGTGTTATATACTACTGAAATACAGAGGTGTGTTTTCATTCCAGATTATAGTCAATTCAAATCATTCAAGCTGTCAACTTTGGAAATCCCAGGTTTACTTCTGGCTTTAAACCAACCCCTTGTAATTGTCTTCCATGCTAATGAAAGCATTTAGGTTTATTTCGGTGGGTTTGGTGTTGCATTGGATCTTTAGGGGCACGGGCAGCAGGCTTGGCAAATGTGCATTAAAGATTGAAGACGTGTATATTGTCCCTTTGGACACTGGATCAGGTAATTGGAGACCTCATTACCAGCCTCAGCTTTGTAATTGATTCTCCGGTGTCACAGGTGCAACAGGACACCGGCATAGGCAGGGGGACAGTCTGGTGGGAGAATTTAAGGTGTATGTTTTCTCTTTAGTATAGTGCTGCACATGATGAGTGCTCTGTTAAAAGGCAATTAAAGCCTGATGACTTCTCTGATTGCTGAGTGCAGTTTCCTTTTGATGTTGTTAAATCCAATCTTCGGGCACAAGTCTTTTTTACCTTTTGAACCTGGCTTCCGGATCCTTCACTGAACATTGTCCAAGCTTTTGTCACACTCGAAATGGGAACAGCTCTAGACCTGATGACCTGCCGCGCGTGTTTTGGGGTGAGAGCTCATTCCATGTCTTGTAATGGTACACGACAATAGAGGCTCAAAAATGACTTATGGTAGCAAAATTTCAAAAACATAACCATACATTCATTCTTAGGCAATACAATAATACATTAAGTTTGTTCAAACTGTCTTGTTGTGCAGCTCCTGTAAGCCTCCCTGCTAGATAAAAAAAATGAAAACCTAAAACAAGAACATAATAAGACCCTCAAAAAACAGGTTTATGTAAGGCAGCTGTCTTCAGGTTTAAACACTTCCCCTTTCACTTTATCTCCACCTCTAAGAGGATGCCTTATTTTAAAACTTGGAAGAAAGTCAATGCATTCATTTTCACAGCAAGATTGTTTTTTTATGTCTTCCATTCATTTATGCTTCCTGTCTTCTCTGCCTCGCTGCTTTTTTCCCTGTTCTTTGTCTCCGCTCAGCAACACCGACACATTTGTCATGGGTGTAAAGAAGAATACATTTATAGCGGTGCAATGTTGCTCAACACTTATATCCTCCTCAGAGCACCTGCTTGCTTCATGAAAATTACAGTGAGAAAAACGACTTGCAGCTTGAGCCGCTTGTGCTGCGGTGTTTGGTGTTTGACTGTGGAGGTTGATGGTGACACAGTAGAGCAACAGTGCCTTAATATCAGGATGGAGCAGCCCTGTCACGCTGAAGTTCGATTTAATCTGTATATTAAGATACACACTGAGGTGGATTAGGTTAAATCCACATGTTTATCGCACCACTGGGAGCTGGTAATATTTGAAAGATGGACATATGTGTCCCAGAGTGAGAGTTTGAACATCGTGTGTGTGGACACATTGTGAGTGACAGAATATAAGTGTGTTAAAGTAAAGAGAGAGAGACACAGGGAGTATGAATGTAACCCTGTGCCCTTAATTATCTACTGTAACAGAATCACTCCATCTCTGCCACACGCCGTGATCTTCTGTCACATTTCTCCTGAACCAGCAGCATAATAACATTTTAGAGTGCATCTTAGGTTAAATTGCAGTGAAAGCTGTAATTTATTCATATAACAGGAGCAGCATTATGAGCCTTTTTTCATATATAGATTTGCATTTTCTCACCTCCTGTATCTCGACAATAATCATGTCTACCTGTGTGTTTGTGTGTGTGTGTATGGATGTGTCATATGTTAGGCACCTCCAGACAGTAGACTGATTTGGCACTTGACACCAGCAGCGTTGTCTGCGGGGCAGAACAGCCTGATTTTGTCGTGCGATTGCATCACCTGCTCTGAAACTACATCGGGTTGACATCTTAAAGTCACCTTCATGCTCTTTGAAGTGAAATTTTACATGAAGGAGAAACCTTTTTTTAATGTAGGCTGTGGGATGTGACAGGTCGCCTGTACAAATCTCATGGAGGCACCGTGTTTTCTACTCTGTTCCGTTCTTAAGTGCACAATTCTTTGCTTTGGATTTAAGGATGGAATTTGGGTGGTCAAAGGTCACGGTCACTGTGACCTTGGCTGTAATTTAGCTCATCATGTATGTGGATGTGGATGTGTGTGGACCTCCCCTGGCTGACAGAGGCAGACCATTCATTCTAGTTTTAGATGATAATAGCGTTGTGCCTCAACAAACAAAATACATTTAATGGTTATTGTTTTCATCAACTATAATTTAACCTCTTGTCGTGCTGCTGATGTAAACATGTATCCGTGTGCATCTCTGTGTGTTCTGTTTATGAATGAGTGTATCTGATGTGCAAATGCACTCAGAGCTGAGTGGCTGACTAACCACATAATAATCAAAGTACAGACTGTATCATTTCAGTTGATTGAGCGGCTGTGGCTACATAATGCTTTGTTTGTGCTCATTTGCGGCACTTTTATCTGACACATCCTCCGATGACTCACAGAGTTTCTCTATTAAATGAAACAAGGGGAGTCAGTTTGCTCCATAAAACAGGGAATGCAAATAACTTGTTTGTCATAATTTCCGGATTTGTTGGAAACCCACAGGAAACACCGCAAGACACATTTCAGACAAATGGCATACATAGATACATACTCACACACACGCGGGACTCCTTGTGCTGCACTGGCAGGAAACTCATTGGTACCTAGATTGGCCAATAAGGAAAATTATATTCAGTATGTTGCTTTGGTCAAAAGGCTTGTGGGTTGTCTGGTTTGGTTTAAGAAAAATGACACTGTTCCCTGTGGCTAAGCTCCGTCTCTGTTTGGAATCATTTATGCTGTCAGGAAACAGGCACAGGGTGTGCTCACACATAATCATTCATAAGCACACACATGAAAAAAAAGGTATTAATGAAGAGCTACACAGTGATACAGTACTCACTGTCCTATCTACCACCTGATGTGATCATAAATCAGACAAAGAGAAAACATTCATCTGAGGTAGGGACTGTGGGGAATTTCTTTTAGATTTATATGGGATACATCCAGCATGGCCATCTGTTCACACGGTACCTGCAATGACTCCAGGAATATATTGAGTCCTTGTGAAAATCGACCTTTCTTAGGTATGATGGGAATTGAATGCATGAGGGCAGTTTAGATGTTTATTTCCCACCAGTTTAACCAGATTTGGAGGCAGGATGTGTTTTTATTTGATGTATAAGTCACAGTCGGATTCTTGAACACAATGAACTACAGTGAAATAGCCTAGATAGACAAATGGAGCAATTTTAATGTAATAGGGTGTTTAGCTGATAGCCATGATGGTGGATGATGAAGACGTGTTCGTCGTTTTGAAAATAATCTCTGATGACAACAGAACTGAGAGCCGATCTGTTTGGTTGAAGTTAGCCCTTGATGGAAGGTGATGGACAGATGGTTCATCCAGTGTCTGCCCCCTTTCCAAGGACTCACCTGACACACACTCCAGATGGTTTGTTAACACAGAACCATCTGGTGCGTCAGGTGAATGGACAGTATGTACAGTTTTATATGGGAGTGTCAAATAGCAAGACTCATTAATCCAGTGGCCTAAAGCTGTATGTACAGTTGATTTAATATTATTTCTTACAGGATGTAGCTTTAAGAGTAGCATTCATGCCTAAAAATATATAATACATGTCAATCTTATGAATGGAGGTTTAACAGAAATTAATATTCTTACAGAAATCAGTGTACACGTGTGTAGGGGGTGTGGTTGAGGACCACAATGTGCACAGCCACTTCATTATCTGATTACAGTTTTTAAAAGGTGAAGTGGTTGTTGATAGTGACACCCCAGTATATTACCAGCTGAGGGTCTCTGTCTAGGAGGTCAGCATGAAAATGTCATTTTTTTCTCCCTCTCCTCTGTACACATCAACAAATACACACTTGGACATGTCGCCTGAAAGGACAGGGATGACAGATGTTGCAACAGCGCACTGGCAGCAGTTTGAGTGCTTCTCTATTCCCTCTAGCTGACTAACTTCCAGTGGCCTCGATCGAAATAGGAAAGAAAAGTGCAGCCTGGAGGCCCTTGCAGCATTAGCACAGTAATTACTGGGGTAATTAGTCTGATGGCATGGCCCATGTGGAGTCAAGGGAAGGCACGGTGATGGGAACTTCTCCAAGTAGTCTTCCTCATTCTGATATCATCCTTTTAGGATCTTTATTTATGTCTACCCACTTTTGTTTCCCTCTAATTCTTCCTCATTCTGTATCTGTCTGTTACGTCCTCCTTAATGACTGGACCAGTAGCTGTTCTGGCATTGAATAATGCTATGGTCACTTGGGTAATCTCTCCTAATTATCTTAATGAACTCAACATGTGCCAAGTTTGCTGAATAAAATATGCATCCCAGCTGACTTGCCACAATTGAAGCAGTATTAGTGACAAGAAAGTTTACATTTCAAGCGCTGTAGCCACCACAGAGAGGCATTTTGCTCATACTTTGTACTGTTAATGATTGTACTTCTTGCTTTGCACACTGGTTTACTGCACAGCTGTCTGGCTGATGAAGAGATGAGCTCTAGTCTGTAGTGAATTTTCTTTTTTGATTTGAGCGCTCTTTTAATCCCAAATTGCCAATTTAAAACATCAACCAGTTGTAACTGGTAACTGTAACTGAAGGGAGGAAATAATGTTCTCTGTCAGTGCTGATAAAGTGAGGCTCAGTTACACTTCTCAGTTCATACTCTTCTGTCTGAGCACCGGTCGGGTTTATATATTTTCCGCCATGGCCAGTGAATTCCAGGAATTGTTGTGCTTATTCTTACATTTATCTCTGATTTCTACCAATAACCACCTGTAGACTAGATGTCTGAGTTATTAAGATAAGAGAAGATTATTTTTGAGATTAGCTAACCCACACAGCAGTTTTCTCTGTCTTAGTCATCTGTTCATGTTATGTTAGGAACTTACACAATAACGCACATAAAATAAAAATATTGATGTAAAAACCAAAGGTTTCACATACCCACACTGTTCGGAAAGGATGTCTAATCATCTAAAAGTGGGTATGTGGGCACTTTTATGACAAAGATTTATATCACACTCACTTGGGTCTGGAATACCATTTTTGGATTTTTATTAGTCACTCATTAGTGTATTTTTGCATCTGCCTGCCTTTTCTGCTCATTCCTCTACTGGCCACATGGTGGCAGCATGATGCCACACAACCACATTGTCCTGCCTTACATTCTCTGGCTGTTTGCATCTCACTGCTGTGAGAATGTGTGTGTGAACTGTTACCTGGGTGGTGCTTGAGGTTTCTCTCTGGTGACTCATTCATCCTGAGATGACTAACACACACAGACACCACAGCGGACAGTCATAACTGCCATCGGAGCCAAGGTTCGGCTGCAGACAGCTTACTAACATTCATTATCTATGGAGACTTTTATTGGAATGCACAGAAGCAGGCGAAGGAAGAAGAAAAAAAATAACAGGAGAGAGAAGCCAGACCCTTGGCTACTTTGTGAAAATAAAACAGTGGTGTTTTTGTTTGCTCAGCATTCCTGTGCATGAACACCACACCGGACAATCAAGGCTGTGAAATGGTGGCTCAGCATACTGTAAGTGCCTTTGTGCATGGCAGCTTCCATCTTTTCTGTAACACAGATGTAAGATGGATGAATAATTCAGTAAAAATGATTAATGTGTATAAACAAACAAAGGCAACCACACCAAAATGGGATTTTGTGGAGTGTCTCTTGATGTAAACTGATTTCAACACATCATTTTTCATTAACTTCATCCACGGCCAGAGTTAAGTTAATACACCAAAGACAACGCTGAAAGATAGTTTAAGTTCACAGTCAAAGTCCGGCTCAGAAAAGTGCGCAACTCTAATGGTCTGGCTGAAAAAGACGCATTTATGGTTAGATTGGTTACAGTTTTGTACACACTCAAATGCTCTTACTCCACTTCACACATCATCGCACATGATTCATCACCATTTGTAGTCATCCCCTCCCACTCTGTGTCTGTTCCTCCCTGTGTTTCTGAAAGAGTTTGATGGATAGAAGTTTGGCTAAAGTTGAGAACCACACTCTGATTATTTAGCAAAAAAAACAGGAACAAAAAAAATAACAGCTCATTTGAATGTGCTTGTTCAGTCAGACCTCTCTTTGACACACACACTCACCCAAAACAGACCAAGAATGGCATGGGAATGTTTTCTGCAGCCACTTTGGTTGCTGATGGTAACCAGTGAAATGGTGTTCATTAACTATGTAGAATCTGAATTTTCTCCTCATCGCTCGCTCTCCATCACCCTCCCTTTCTCTTCACTTTTCACATCTTTTCTCCCTTCATGTCGTCAGGACTGGAGTTGTTTTTTATTGACATGGGAGCTCTTGCAGAGGATTACGCGGAGTCAGTAGTTCACTAATGATGATGTATAATAATCTCTCCTCTCTTTTCTTTTTCTTTCCTCTGCTGTTGGTCTTTTTTCTTGTCCTATGTGCCCACTTAAATTCTCCATGTTGACTGTTTCAAGTAAGAAATCAGACTTCTTAACCACAGGATGTTCTGGGGGCAGTGGAATTACACTCTGTACTGCTAGCTCTTCAAGTGCTTTCACCCTGTTAGAGGCTGCATGGGACTTACTTGGACATCTAGTCTACTCTTGCCTTGATCCTCCAGTAGGATCTTGATTTCTATGGCTACAGGGTCAGGTGATCACCCCCATCGATCACTCAGGACCCCATTTATGGTCTTAGTCAGAAGTTTAAGCATCACAGAATACTGTATGCTCTTCCAACACCTCCAATGCTGAGTACACTGCATATGTATTGCTGCACTATGACAGCAAATGGAAACCATCTAGTACTGTGCAGTATTTTGCATTTCTTCTTAATTCAGCTTGACATTTAGGTACGTTGTTTGTAGTTGCACTTAGTGGATGGTAAAACATAATTTAGCTTGTTTATTATTACAACAGGATGTGTCACTCCCTTTAGTACCTTTTCCATCCAGAGCAGGAGGAGAAATGGCATCGTCTGTGTTCTAGCAAGCTATATGGAACACGCAGCCTCTCAGCAGCTGTTCGTCTGTTATGGTGATGGGGCTCTTGGCAAGCCCTTTTCCAAACAGAGGCCCACACACTGGCTATGTGAAGGCATTTCACATGCCTATGAGCTTGCAAGACTTAGACCCCCTGGAGCCATCTGAGCACACTCCAACCAGATTTGGAGGCTCTGTTCAATAAAGCATCTGCAGAGGGTACCTGATGGCTGCTCTCAGATCCGCTGCTGCTCCTATTATTTATTTATTATCATTCTCAAATCTTTGTCGCCCCCTCTGTTCATATTTAGGATCATTATTTGCTGGTATGCCTTCTGGATTGTTCAGGTCAGGTGTGGCTGTGGGGCCTGGACCAGTTGTGAGACCGTCCTGGTTCTGTGTGATATTGTTGTTCTCCTGACCCCAATCTAAACGTGGCTCCCTGCAGCTGCACACTGACAGAAAACAGAGGATGGTAAAGTCTAAATAGGTCATCAGAGAGCTTTGTTCGACACTCCCATATTTCTGTCTGATAGATCTTTCTGTTCTCAGTCTCTCTTGGTTTCATAGCATCTCCTGTTTGAGGTTATCTTTAAAGGTCAGCTGTTTCTCTATGTTTTTTTACTGTACTTCATTTTTTAAAGTATTTCTATACAAAACAAACTATTTCCCCCTTTATCTACATCACATCCATTCAAAACAATCTTCTTCTCCACACTCATCATATGTACCACACTTACATCTCTCACTTCTCATTGCCATCTGCCCTGCTGTCCTGCCTCTATCTCTGTGGCCTCCTCTTTCTCCACGCACTGCCCCACTCTCCATTGACCTTCCCCTAATCGGTCCGCTGCAGTTGCACCTACAGGATCCAACCAGCTGTCAAACAGATCCCTGCCTGTTGAGGTTAACCTAAAGTAGGCCTGAGCCAGGGCCAGAACCCAGCGTTTGTGTGGTTCTCAGGGTCTAGGGCCCTCCGGCTACAAAAGAGGGGCCAAAAGCATTTCTTTTGAGAGCACCAAATCTCCTGTCTCCTCTTCTCCCTTTCCCCGGGCCTCCCTTCCTCCATCCCTGCCTCTCTCTCACCCTTCATCCTTCCCTCCCCTCTACCCCGTCCAGACTCTCTGTCTGCGCTGACACCGCCTTTAATAAGGGGGAGTGGGGTGCACTGTTTATTTGTGTGGTGCGAGGTTAAAAACTTCCCCCTTAATTGACATTCCGGTAACACTTTCCAATAATGGGGCGAGCAATTTCCTTGAAATTGATGTGTGTCCACCGCAAGGAAAAACACTGCTTCTAGCTTTCACTCACCCATGGATGACCTACACTTGCGCTGTGTCTTTGTCAGTGTGTGTGTGTGTGTGTGTCAGCGTGAGAAATTGCATGAATGGCCTTTGGCTGGCAATAGCAGTGTGTTTGTGTTTGTAAGACAATCACACCCATCTCTGTTCTGCCAATATATGCTAATCAGATCATTCATTAATATGAATGACTGCATGTTTTCTCTGTGTGTATGTATCTGTGTTTGCTGTACGCATGTCTGTCTGTTTTCAGTGCTTTTGTTAGCCTATTTATTGCTTGTGTACCATTTATTTCTGTCCCCAGCAAGGTGGAAATAATTCAAATATTTTTATTTATACCACACACACACACACCAGTGAGTGACAGTTCCGCCACGTCAAAATACTAAAACCAATCCAATGCAGAAAGCCTATTTTGCGCTCTGTCCTTCGTCAATGTCTGTCTGTGAGAAAGTATGCAAACACAAACATCTCTGCTGCATACGGCATCCTTGGCCTAAATGGTGACCGCTGGACGGGACTTGTGGTGTAATGATGGTTGGTGTTAAATTTGTGTGTGTTAAGGAGAGTGAGAGAGAGAGAGCACACGGGACAGTATGTGTCAATAGGTAGATGGGTAAGTGTGACAAATGTGTAAGTATGAATATGTGCGTGTCTGTGTGTGGCTACAGGCAGACGCTGGCTGGTTCCTGGCCTTGTCATTCTGTCTCCCACACACTCTCTGATGTGGTTTGAGGCTGCGGCTTTCACTGTGTAGGGGGGGGGGATAGCCACCGCACACACTCACACTGTTCTCACATGTCTGTGGAAACACACGTTGCGCACTGGTATGCAGTCACATTCTCAGAAATGCAGACACACATACTGAACAAACGCACACACACACACACACAAGCATACAGCTCAATGCTGGAACGATGGTAACAACATAACGGCGGCCTGCCAAAGTGTCTGAGCGGACGCCGAAGCGCACTCATAGATTAACACACACACACAGCGCTAGACGCCATCCGTGGTGCTGGTGGGCTCCCACAATAAGCGGTTAGTTAAATAATATCAAAGACAGATGTTGGCTTTGGTCCCATCATACTTTGTGTGTGTGTTTTTATCGTGTGTCTGTGATTGAGAAAAGAGCAAAAAAGAAGGGGCGCACTGATAGGCAGCTTCCTGGGAACACATGTTTCATTGGAAATTATTACATGTGAGCACATCATTCTTTTTTAGCATTAAAATAAATAAATGCAGATAATGTTTTATATTTTAAATATTTATTAAAGAAGCATCAACATTTTTTTAACTTGTGGAAGCATTGCTCTAACCACAATTATAAGAAAAATATATTCCCTTTATTGTATGATTGTCTTGTTTCAGTAAATAAATAAGTTCTGTCATCCAGTAAAATAAAAAAAATCCACAATATAATACACAACTTCAGTAGCAGCACCACTGCCTCATGTCTGTGAGCCTCAAAATAACCCGCCGCCTACTGTATGTGTTATTTTGTATCAGAGTAGTTTTTTGATGCTCCGGTGCTGCCCAGCTGAGACAACTTACAACGATCAACTTCAGCCTTTCCACCTGTGCTTTTATCTGTTGCACTGCACTTTATTTTGGTATCAGTGCGGGAAACTACAAAGATGCTGGGAAGCATCTTACATCAGTCAATGGTTACCTGTGATTTCTTTTAGCAAAGATATCAAAATGTTTCAGCATTTCATTTTCATTTTTTTTAAGTCTTCAATGCTCAAGTTTTTACCTACTGTCTGCTTCTGTAATTTACTAAACCAGGCCAGATCTTAGCTAGTGAACTCAGGAGGGAATAACCGTGTTATTTTAGACTCAAGACTGAATATTATTCATATAGCATCATTTACAATCAGAACTGTAAATGGTTTCGGTTATTTTAGATGGATGTCAGCTGGCTGCTGGTGTGTGAGTGTGTGTATGTGTGTATGTGTGTGTTATCATCTTAAGATCACACAGTAAGAGCAGAGCTTATCTAACTGACAGGACATCAGAGACACAGACATATATCTATGCACACATTGTATAAAAAAACACATACTCTTGTGTGCTTGTATCCACAAGCCAGAGATTTTCTCTCTCTCACACACACACATATACATTGACAGTGAGCCTCAGCAGAAACTCTGCTACTGACCCCTCCTGGTTACACAGTGAATTTGACATTTGGCACCACACATATACAGAACATTTGTATACTAATCTCAAACAAATATCTCCTCTAAAGAGAGTCCAAAACCTCTGCGAATGAAATATGGTGTGTATCATGAAATGAGACAGGATCAGAGGAGAAGGAGGAGGAGGAAGAAGAGATGGATATCTTACAGAAAAAGACCAGCCTTGTTTGATTTTTAGGGACGTTCATACAAACGTTCACGGCAGTTTAGGAGTAAATAAAAACTATTCATGGCATTATTTTACCAAGCATCTTCTTTAGCATCAGTGTAAATCCAGGAGCCAACGTGCCTTGTGTCAACAGTATAGGTGCAATACCTGCGTGTAAGTATATATTGACACAAGGTAGGCTGAGTCCATGGATTCATGTTGTTGATGCCAAATTCTGACCGTAGCAGCAGTTTTGGTGAGCCTGTTCCCACTGCAGCCTCACATTTCTGTTTATGGCTGACAGGAGTGGAACCCAATGTGTTGACTTCTGACTTTTTCTGAGATCATTTCTGTGGTTATCTGAGTTAATGTAGCTCAAACCACTCAGACTATTATTTTTTGTTTGTTTGATATAAACTACCAAGACTGTTGTGCAGGACAGAAACTGTCTTACACAGTAAACATGAACAAAACTTTTTGATCTGTTTGTGTGACCTTATTGCTCCCACATCACTGGCATTAAAAAGCAGGTGTACCACACAGTGTCATCTTGAGAAAACACTAGTACTGCTGACACAATTTCCTGATTCCTGATCACCAACAATGGCTGCTGCCCCTCCCTGGCTTGTTTGTATCTCTCTTAGAGGGCTCTTGAGGGGGCCCTGCCGTCCCTTATTTTCTACAAGCCTGTCTCTTTAAGGTGGTGTTTGTTTATGCCGGGGCTCAGCTCAGTGAGACCTGTGCAGGCTCAGTGCTGGGCTCCTTTCATAGGGGCTCCATTTTGTTCTTAATAAAATGGCACTCAGTGGCCGGGGGACTGGCAGGCACCCAGCTCCCTGGGAAACCAAAGAATGCCGGCCTTCATTTAGCGACAAACAGCTACTGCCTGAGGAGGCTAGTTCTCCACTCTGCTCCTGTACTGGTGCTGAGGCCTGTGTGTGTATGTCTCACTATGAAATGGGGCCACGGTTGAAGGAGTCAGGTATGACGGCTCCTCACTTAGCTTGTCTCTTGTTGACGTTTGCTTACACCATTCTGTCTTTTCTGCCCCCCCTTCCCGTCTCGGCGGCCCTACTTGAAAACAGCACCACTTCTCCTCATCATCCCCTGCTTCACTCTCTCCATCACTTGGTGTGAATGGTGGGAACAGAGCGGCCATTAAGATGCATATTTAGAAGGGCTTACCCCTCCTTCTCCTCTCCTCCCATCTCCCATGTACTCTCATAACACACACATACACGTACTGTAAGTCACTAAGAGTGCCTGTCACCAGGGACACACGCATCATTACACACACATTCACATGCACACTGAGGTATACTTGGAAAGCTCCTTCTTATTGGCTGTAGCAAGCTCCTTGTCCTGCTTTTTACTTCAGCTGCTCATCTCTCTTTCAAATAAGACAGAAGCCATGTATGTTTTTTTTTGTACTATTATTATACGTTGAATAGCCTAAGATTTGATCCCACATATACAGCATCCTCTTGGCATAGACAGATAAGTGACATGTGGCAATGAAATGTATGTCAGGCAGACTGGAAGAGTTTTTTGTGATCTGATAACAGAGCTACCTGAGCCTCACTATTAACAAGGTAGGTACTGATACCAGGCAAAAATGAGCCTGCTGCCAAAATAGTAACAAGACACAGCTTCAGTGAGCTGAGAAAATATGTGGGAGGACTGTGCATGTAGTATAACTGCTGCATTTGACAGATCTGATCAAAACTTTTCTATTTTTATATTTCCTCATTGATAGAGGATAAGTTATTGCAACACCAACATGTATCAAGATGCACACAACCACAACCAGGTGTCTTGCACATACCAACAACTGTTGTCCAAACAGGAGGATGCTGAAGAAGAAAGGGTGTCTGCTAAAGAACTGTTAGGAAGGACGGTTTTGTCCTTTGTCTCTTCCAAATTCAGAGCATATGAAAGGCTATGGAAACAATGAGTCATCCAAAACAGGACTGCGGCCATGCTATCGGGCCTGAGCAGGCTGTCTGTATGTCAGCTTGTCATTTAACTTTTCCCTGTGGTGAATTTTCACCTCCTTCTGCTGTCGTTTGGACTGGACAGCTCTGGGTTGATGTGGCAGAATGAGGCGATGGCGGGTTCTTGGTTGTGAGACAGTGTTTGTTTTTCTCACCCATACACTAAAAATACTGTCTGAACGCACATTTACAGGTATATAAACCACCGTTTGCTACAATCCTTGCAGATTCTTCAGCCATTGCCTCATCACATAGAATGCGGCTGACAGAGGGCACAGCAATGACAACCTCTGATGTATAGATGGGCAGGTGGAAGTTGGACAAAGACACTTGTAAACCCATTGTATGGAGTTGTCTGTTCTCTCCTACTTCAGCTGCTGCGCTCTTTCAATATAAAGCATTTCAAAACAAATCCTCTCACTCTCCCATGTTGTCGCACACGTACACACACACAAATGCACAAACACACACAGTCAATCCCTGTCAACTGTTCACTCCTTGTCCTGAAGTCTGGCAGTGTTTTCATCCTTCAGAATAGCTGACAGATTGACAGTGAAAGCCCTGTTTATTGCTTGCGTTTTCTATTTAAAAATGACACACAGTGTTCCAGCAGCAACATAAAATAATCACTTACTGTTAGCCCAGTGTGCCTTCTTGTTAGCCACAGCGAGCTGTCAATGTAGTGATTGATTGGCAGGCCTATAGCTGCTCCAACAGGCGGTTATGCAGGGAGGTAAGGCAACCGCGAGCACGTTGCAGTGTGCAGGCAGTGGCCTTTTTCCATGGGGCCAATTAGAGGGGAGATTTCCCAGCAGATTGCTGCCGCTCCGTCTGTGTCTGGAGCTGTGCTTTGGTTTGATCCCATGAAATTAGCCTGAAACAATAGAGCCGAGCCATCTTTAATCTGTCAATTCTTCAATCCCTCAATGTCTTTTCATTTCCACCACCTCATCTCACTTTATTTTTGTGCTTACCTTTTTTATTTCTCTGCCAACTTTTCCTCTATTATCCTCATGACCTCTGCTCACTTTGTCCACACTTTACACCAGCTCTTCATGATGCAGACTTCTGTAAAACTTTTGAGGCGATCAGACCAACAGCAGATTTATCACGGTCTCTCAGCACCAATATTGTAAGATTTTTGAGTATAGGCCTGGTCCATCCCCTTTAGGTGAATCAGAATGGTGCAACCAGTGTAATGTAATCTTAAGATCAACCTTGAAAACACTCATGTCATGTAATCCAAATGTGGAAATGAGAAAACATTAATTTAATATTGTGGTCGATATGCTGTTGGGTTGCTAGGCAATAGCTGATTGAGTCTGCAGACAGCATGCAGGTCAAGAGGCCAGGTGGATGAGAGTGGTAAACAAGAAAAGACAACAGGCAGAGGAGGAGGAGGAGGTGGTGGTGGTGAGTGAATGAGAGGAGAAAATGCCATGCGAGAAAGAGAGGAGCATGAGGATGAGGGAGGATATGGAGAGGATGAAGAGAAGAGGAAAGAAGGATTTGGGTTGTGAAATGAAAGATGGGGTGGGCTGAATCAGGGTGGTCCATGTGAGTGTTCATGTGAGACACTGTAGGACAACTTAGTTCTTTCTGAGTGGAAATTATGTTTTCTATTGATTTTTGTGCATAATTAGTTGCCTCGATTTTTAAACTCTTCACTCTTCACAAGACACTTCACCACTCAATGTTATTGAGTGGTGAACACACACACACACACACACCACCCCTTTTTTGAGTTCTCTGGTTTATTGCAGATTTCAGCGGGGATGCAGAGCCTTTAAACTTGTACTAATGACCTAACACACATCTACACTATGTTGGACATGCACAAACACACACACACAGAGGCACCTACACATGTCCTTATTAGTCCTTATAGTTTTCTTTACACCAATGAATAAGACCCCATCAAAGGAGTTCCTTCATATACGTTACATTAAACCTGCACACATACACTCCCTTTATTTTTTTCTTTGCCGAGGGCTTTTACAAAACATCAGAGTAACAGCAGATACCTGCGTCCATTAGGGCTTTCCAGTCACTCAGCAGCAGCATTGTGATACAGGAGGGCAGGCAAAAGAGACACACTTGTCGTTCAGTGGCGGCCTAAGGGTGCACTGCTTCCATCTTGACAGATATCTTTCCTCTAATGGCCCCCAAGAGAGGCCTACCTGCCCTCTTGGTGACTGATGAACAGAGGAACAAGTGGTGATATCCTGACAGACTGTACCATAAATGCAAGATGTTCATACACTTCGTAAGTGTATCCTCCTGTGTGTGTGTGTGTGTGCAAGCACTGCTGAGACTGGCAGTGGAATCAAAGTTGTTGATGCCACACTTAGTTTGGTCCTTGAGAAACACTCATGGTTTTTTGTGTGTAACACTAAATAACATTGTTTTGGTTTTTTTGTTTAACATTTCTTCTGCATTCTCCATGCACTTTTGACACATACTGATTTTAGTAGTGATTCCATTCCATATTAAAAATTCCTACATTACAGCATTTTACTATATAATAGTAGACAAGGACAGTTATGAAAAGGAATGTTAAAAATGACAAGCACAATCACAAGCAACCCCAGTCATATTCCTTGTTGCAATTTAATGACAATACAACAGGATGCAACACCAGTCTGAACAAACAGAATGGGAGAAGAGTCGTTGGCCCCTCGCACTCTAATTTGCTGGCTGACTGCAGAAAGACAACACTGTCTCTTTAATGTGGGGAGGGTCAAAGGTCACTGTATTGCATTTGTAAGGTCAGCAGTTGAGGTCACGCTCAGCTCTGGGCCTTCCTGCTGCAGACAGCTGGGTCATGCCACCTACATAGAGTCCAATTATCCCTGCCAACTAATAACTCTTCAGCTCACTCCATAGCATAGCACACACACACACACACACACATGCACAAAATGCCCTGTTACACGATGAATGTCTTTCCATGTGCATATTGTATTACTTTGAACACACACGTAGACACACCAACCTGTGCCAAATCTTTAGGATACATAGGAATCTGCTAAAGTCTAAAATAGAACAATACGCTTCTAAACGTTGTGGACAAGAAGGTGAAGTTTTGGTCGTATTGACTGTCCACGACATGTTTTATGGATTGATGATTAGTTTCCTTTGTTTTACCATTCTCTTTTATCTTAACTCTTACAGAAATCATTTAGGGCATCCTTTACTTGCTGCCCCAGGTTATATGTGCCGGGACTCTTACGTCACTCTACTGTAAAACTTTATGTGATATGATTATGTACGGTCAAAAACTACAGTGTCTTTTTTAGCAGTAGAAGACACTATAGTTTTTTGACTGCTTATAGCCATCAGTTTGTTAGATTTAGCAGAAAGGGCTCTGCTCTACTGAGACAGATCCTCCGCTTTCATAAGCACATACATATAATAGTCATATTATAACAATCCAATGTGCCACATACAGTAGAAGGCGCAAATCAGCAGAGTGACATTCCTATCTGAGCTTAGTTATTGTAAAGGGCATTGCAGACAAAAAAAATGTCACACAGGTCCAAACTAGCAATGAGCTTGTTGTAATTGGTGATCAATCAAGTTATTATAAGTGAAACTGATCCAATGTGACACAGCTTTATATTGGTTTTACATTGTAGACCTACAATGACACAAAACACTACAGCCTTAACCAGCTGTACTGCCAAACACATGTAGACAAAAAAAAATACACAATGCAAGAGAGACAGAGTAGGCCAGAGAGAGGAGATATTTTGAGGTGTATCCTGGCTGTCTGGCTCTGGCTAATGCCCTCTTCAGTGAGGTGGAATGGCACATAAGCTCCCATTAATACGGGAATGAGTTGAATTTAGCTCCGTCTGCCTGCACGGCTGGCCTGGCCAGCCCCCCTGGCTTTCCATGAAGTGTGGGGTGCAACACTTACTGAAAAGCTCTATGCTGTGCTCCGGCATGCCACACCCTCCTGACACCCCCAGCGCTTTCCTTTGTTCTCTAACTATAGCCGTAGCCATGCCAAGGCCCCCTGACTTAAATATTCCACTATAAAACAAGTGATAATGAACATGAAAAGCACCCCGTGTTGGTAGTTGACTGAGCCACTAAGCACATGCTGCTGTGCTCATACACACACGCGCAATCAGTGCTACATGTATGTGCACACACACACAGCTGCATTACACGCAAAATGCACTAACACAACCCTGCCGACCCCTTCTGCATATGCACAGTGACTGTAGAATCAAAAAGGAAGGTGAAGAGAGAGTGGATGAGAGGTGTAGAGACCTGGGAGTGGAAAATGATTGATCCGTTTTAAGGGTCCTATAAATCCACCAGCTGAAGTGGGTATAAATGGGCGGTGTGCATGTCTTTCCTACCTGGCAACCCATCTCAGCATCACAACAGGGATATTTATACTGTCCATCCTACAGTAAGACCTTGTCAAACACTTCACGTGTCAGGAATGGACAAATTAACATACATCCTCCTTCTCTGACTTTCACTTTGTGATTTGTTAGTCTGTGTATTTGTTGATAAAAATTAATGTGCTGATTCATGAATGTTGCTATTATTGTCTGCGTGTCTGAGTGTGGCTATTGATGAGTGGTCAGAGCTTTTACAGTAAACTGTATGTAACTGACTGTGGATATCTGTACTGAGGAAGGCTCCATGTAAAGGTTGCCTGTCTCTGGAGCTCCCTGGAGTGCCCAGGCAGCCAGGCACCTTTGACCAGGACTAGACCCCCTCAGGCCTTCACATACAGGCACACACACACACACACACCTCTGTGGGCCCCTGACTCTCCCTGGGGTGAGATGAGCCCACCAAGGCCCCTCCTGGAGCTGTTCCCCCTGCAGCCTAGGATCTCCACCTCTCTTACCGACTGCTCCACACAGACGTGGCCAAAAGCCAGGGGACGCCACTGTCTGGATCAGGGGTTTGAGGGTGGTGGAAGATATGTGTGTGTAAGTGTGCACGTGCTTGTATACGTGCATGTGTGAGTGTGTTTTTGCGTGTTTGTGTATATGTGCAGAAGAGGGGTGGTGGCGGTGGTGGTGGTGATGATGGTGGTGAGGGGGGTCTATCCCTAGACACAAGTTGCTCAGTTTTTTGGAAAGTCTCTGGCCCACCCAAGAGGAAAGAGTAGGAGGAGAAGGTGGTGGTGGTGGGGGGTGGAGGGGACCAAGGCCTTGGGGGAACAAAGCTTTATTTCAAACTTGCCGAAAACAGGGGTCTTTATACTGTGATGCTGGGGCCCCCTCCTATGTAGGGAGATGTTATCACAAAGATGCAATATCCACCTCGGCATAGGGCCGGGGGGGGGGCGGGTGCATAGGCCTCCAGTGTTACACTAAGTACCCTGGGGCACTGACCTCACTAATGAAGTCTCCCTTGGCTGCTGCTACCCACTACTGTACCCTCCTTTGTCTTTCACATGGCAATCTCTCAGTCTATTTGTCTGTCTGCCTTTCTGACAGCCTGCCTGGCTGGCTGCTAACAACAGCTGTGTGTATGTGTGAGACCATTGGTCATATTTTGTCTGCTTTGTTTACAAAGATTATTGTTTGTCAGTTTTGTTCTTTCATGGCAATATTTGTTTGTTTTTGTCTGCTGTCGTAAATTGTTCCATGATCCTCTGACTCTTTGCTCTGCCATTCATCTATCTACATGGCTGTCTTCATAGCTTACTTTGAAGTGTCTCCCTGATTTACTGTCCGGCTGTCTCTTAGAGTCCTTTTGACTTTGAAGCTTTCTGTTATCTAACCGTCGAAGCCTCCTTTTTTTAAGCTCACTGTGACTTTTATATGTGGCCTTGATTTGTATTTAAAAGATGTTCAAGCTCTTGAGGGAATCCACAAGTGGGAAAAGGGAAATTTGATTTTGCGAGATGTGGATAGGGAGAAAAGCACAATTAAAGTGGACGACTCACATTCCTGTGTGGAGCCAGTGGCCTGGGGATAGGATTTGCTCAGTTTTCCTGACAGCTTGGAAATCCCACCACTCCACGGCTTGATCCTCATCTCAGCTTGCATCTTCTATCCGAACCTAAAAATTTAAAGAAGGAAAATGATATTCATTTAGAGAAGAGACAGAAGACAGCTGTGTGGTATTTTCGTGAAGCCTTGAAACCAGATGACAACTTGATTATGCTGAAAAAAAGTTGTTGTTGATGTTTTCATATCTGTCTTCACTTTACACACACCAAGAAATGGCATTAGGGACTGTTGGTTTGCAGTGCTTTATTACAAGACTTCGTAATACTCTGCTAACCTATCCTAGCCGTGTCAACTGTAATATCCAAACTCTTCCTCAAGAGCACTGTGAATCAGCAGCATGCGATGTGGGTTTTATACAGTCATCACGTAGGATGGATCCTCATGCCTCCTATTGATGCTGCTAAGCTGACACTGGTCTCTGAATCCACCACACCCCTTGTCTGAATCCATCAGGCAAGGGGTGTGACACCCTGTCTTTGAGAGAACAGGTCTCTCTGCTATTCCACAATACCCAGACCCAGGAGAGCCAAAGTGGAAAGTTTGCTTTAGCACCCACTGGGTTAGAAGATGAAAGCTTTGGGATGGCATGGGTCTATGGTTGGGGGCACAAGGGGGAGAAGTGAGCATGGGGGAGCTTATATCTCTTTATCCCGTCTGGCGTGATGTGGAAGGGCTCGACCCACATCAGCTGTCCTCTTTTCTCCGACTGCCAGTCGCCGTGCAGTCCAAAGCTGGCCTGTCTGCTGATGGATTACCTGGGTGAATGAGTGTACCCCTTCATCCCCTTATACAGCTCACCCTGCCACTGCCTGAAAGCCCTCACCTGAGCACCCCTGCATGGCCCTGGGGTGCAGTTATAAAAAGATGAAGGGGTCTGGAGCTTGGGTGTGGTGGAGCTGGACTAAGGCATTGGCAGGGGTTTGTGGGGGAACTGCTGTAGTGGTGTTTATGGGGGCTAGCCAGGATTAGTTGGCGGCTGGTGGTTATTGATTCAATTTGAGATGCTTTTTTATCTGCAAGCCGCCTAAGGCCGGTGCACATGCTAGCTTCCTCCAGTGGGCCCTAATCCCTGCTGGTTATAAAAGGAATATGCCTTTGGTGTCGGAGGAGATGCTCTGAATGCCTGCGCTGCAGCAGAGGAGGCATCTGTCATGTGTATGTTTGGTTGAGCCGGCGCTGGGATCAGGGGGGCTCGGCATGTTGGCTGCAGGTTTTAGCTGGTGCTGAGAGCTAGAGTAGAGTGTGAGTCGGCGTACTTTTGGTATGCACTCATAATTTGTTCTGCTGGTAGTATTTGTGTCTGTAGCTTTTAAATGCATGCACGTTGCGCTGTTGTAAACAGGCACAGATCCATAAAAATGTGTTAAAATTCTCAGTCCTGTTGCAAAAGGACAAATTGCCTTATATTATTACAAAAGTGGGAGAATGAGTGAAAAGAAGGAAAATGAGTGACATGCACCAGAAGAGAGTCAGGGGCAGGGACCAGAGGTTAATGAGAAGACCAACAGAGGCTGATGGATGATGAAAGAGTGATTCAGCTCTTTTTCTCCTCCCCTCCCTCGCTTGTGTGTGTTTATTCTGAGATTGTCATTTGTCATTGATGGAGGGTCTTTCTTTCTGTCCTGCGACAGCCAGCTCCAAATCATGCGCAGACAGATGGAGAGGCCAGCAACTCAAATAGAGATGGGATGAAGGGTTGGGGTGAGGGTGGGTGGTGGTGGTGGGGGGGGGGGGGGGACCAAGGCCAGCATCCCACGTTTGATGTCTCTCCCCTGGGCCTCATCCGCTCTGTCACCCCCCCCCCCCCCCACCCCCGGATGGTGCTGACAGATGGAACTTCGAGACACTAACCCACCGGGGACAATGACACAGAAGTATGAAACAGAAGGAGGGATGAGTGTGAAAGATGAATGCTTAATGAATGGGAGCTGATGTATTAAACAGTGTGAAAGGCAACAGAAACCCACTATTTCAGCCTTTCATGGTGCATGAAGCCTGACACTTCTGACAACTTCAAAAACCTGAGCGAGCATTCTGTTAATTGATTACAGAAAAAGAAACATATTAACAAAGTCGTGTGTATTAGTGTCATTGGGGCTCACCGACTGCCCATTTCCAGTGCAGCAGTGTTTTTTAATAGTGTGTTATTGAGGTTGTGGTTTTACAGGTAACCACTAGAGGCTGACAAACTGCTGTGACCAGCTCACCACTGCTGCTGCAGTGCTGCACTACCGTAATTAAAGCAATCCACAAAATGATATACATATTAATATTAAGCATCCACTTATTACACTTGAAAGGTGAATTGCTCTCTATTTCTTTGCAAATAGAGGATGCATTCACAGATACAACAATGTATAACCTTGATGTAGTTACTATTTACTTAATTTTGTGCTTAATACAATTAACTGGATTACCAGGATGCATAAAAAAAAGATGATCTAAAGTGAAAGCGTTCATCAAATCCACCTACTTATCCTTGGTAGCTGCCAGAAGATGGAACTGACTTCAGTTTTCGGCTCATTCCTGCTCAGTATGAATTTTGGATGTGGTGTAGGGGAGAGTGGCAGTGCCAAGCAGGTCCACGGGCCAATCATGATAGACCTGGATGATAGGTGCCTGCAGAGAAAAAGGTGCTGGGTGTGCTCACTCTGGCTCGTTTGTGTTTACCTTTCGTTCTCAGGTCATTCAGCGCTCGGCGACAGGTTGTCTGTCTGTTAAGTTTAAGGTCTGTGTCATGTGGGCTGGTGTATTTTGGCTTCTCTTTTTGCATAGCAGCCCACCGGTCCATCTTTATATGCGGTCAGTGATACTGCCGTAAATGTATCTCAAGTGACGCACCTGAGCGGCTTGCTCAACAGACCTTTATTTGGGCCTATATACTGCCTGTATATTTCTCATATTTTGCTTCAGTAGATTTGGTAGTTCACATCTGTTATGGTAAAATACTTCAAATGTTGAATTATTTAGTTTACAAATATGGAGTTTATAAAATGTTGTACTTTTTAGTTTGAATCAGAATACCGTGCAGCTGTGTTCATGTTGGGGCCAAGGGGTAGGTCAAGTTTAGCTTTTCTGGCCTTTGAAGCGCAGAGCTCATTTAGCCGTCCCCCCACCCCTGTGTTATGTACTGTATTTGTCTGGCCTTTCCGATTGCTGCTGCAAGCCCCGTGGAATGCAGAGCACTTATACACAGTTGTCATTGCAGTCTCATTCCTCAAGCTGCATGCGATGGGAGGTAGAAGGCAGTGTGTATGTTTATGTGTCACATCCACTGTGATAAGAGCATGTGTCATTGAGTTCAAGTGTGCCGTACATTTGCAAACTGAAGCCTTAGAGCAGTAGTGTAAAGTACAGTCTGACTGTCTTCCAGCAACATAATCTTAGTGTTGCTGCTTCTCTTCTTCTGTGTCACTCATCCCTTTTCTTCCCTTTGCTGCATGGCTCTCGTGCTCCCTCTCTCTTTCCATTATGCCAGGCCTGTTTAAACCAGGACCTGTTTTCCATAGTCACACTCCGCTAGACCCATGTCTAACCCATAAACATTCTTTGTTTTGGAAGTCATGGACCAGATCTGAAAGTCCTCACATCCCATGTAATAGGAAAAAAAACTCCCAGACATTGTAGTCAGTCTCCTGGAATTCTTTCATTTGCACCAAACCTCAAGAGTTCTCGTGGTGTTTTTGACTTCTAGCAGCACTATGAAGCTATTTTCTCTATTAGTATTTTATTTATGGTTCCACACATGTCCACAAATTGACCTAGGAATGGTACCACAGAGCAATCTACAGGTGCCATGCTAAGATGCCTGGTACAGTGCCGAAAAAGGCAAAGAAGAAGATGGAGCTAATTAAAGTGGTTAAAGATGTTTAATTTGAATGCACTGATCATGTTTGTTAGAGCTTTTGTACTTTTCTAATTTTTTTGCAAATGCATTTCGTGCGACATTCCTGTAGCAATGCATCTGTAGGTGAACAACAAGGTCAACGCTTATAATAGTTATAATAGAGCAGGTAAAAGAGAAAGGAGTACTTGTTCTAGTTCCCTAACCTTTATGTGTGTACCTTGCACACCAACCCAGGCAGTCTTCAGTAGTGGTAGTGATAAGTAGTGATGATGCAAGAGCAGGCTTGGATACCCCTCTCCCTCCTCCCCTCATTTTCCTCACCTTGCTCTTGCTCTCAAACTCCTCCTCCTGAACTGACATGGCACCCACCAGGCCAGGAACCAGGCTGGGATTCTGAGGTGGCGCCCAGACTCGGATTATTTACAAGAGCTGTAGCTCTGCAGCGACTGTGGTATTTCTTCATTCAAAGGATTGAAAGGCATGTTATGGGGAAACACAGAATATTTTAGGCCCCCATATTTGGTATGAGTCTTTTTTTCTGTTGCTCTCTCAACCTATTTGTTTGCAGAGAAGGAAGATGTGTTGTTTGGCAAAATATTTCACTTTCTGGCAGTGGACGAAGATGCAGTCTTGCTTGTCTCATCAGACCATCCCTGGATCACTCGCGCCAACCACCAGATGCCAGTGCTTAAAAAGGTTCTGGCCTTTTGTGACAAAGCAAAATGTTCTCCAGACTCAGTGACTGCTACTGGGCAAGACACCTGAGCCAGCCTGCTTAAATGCTTTAGCAGGGGATAGTGAGCATGGTACGGTAGTCGGGTGCACATAGGGGAAATCTCGTGGACACTATCCGGCATTGATGCCATGTTCCACATGCCCAGAATAGCGAGCCATTCACGGATGTCTCAGTACGCACAAACACTGTAAAAAACTAGAGGCTAGCAGGTGGAAAAAAGGGGGTTGTGAGGGGAATAGGGTGGGGGTACACCAGGCTTGGGAGGGAGATGGTTGTTGAGGCTAACTGTAGGGTAGGGGGGGGTTGTTTCTGGGGAGTGTGTGGCAGTGTGGAGTCAGCAGGGGTCAGGTTTGCTGTCTTGGGTATCAGCATCCGGACACTAACGCCAAAACAGCACAAACTGCAGAAACGATTAGACGGAAGGGAGAGGGGGAGAGATGGAGAGGCCTCCAGTGTGGGTCCTGCTCTTTCACGGTTACTGTAGCCCCTTGGAGAGATGAAGGCATGCCAAAAACAGAAAGGAAAGGGGGGGCTGGAGAATGAGACAGCAAAGAGGAAGAAGAAAGGTTTGAAGTCAGTGGAGGAGGAGACATGGAAATCCCAGACTGTTGGTTATGCTGGCCTGTGTGGGGCTTCAGAGTCTAGCCTGGCTGCCTCCTACCTGGCATCGGTAGGAATGAACCTGTCACTGACTCCTGCTTGTAAACAAACTAAATACTGTGAGAAAGATGAGGTGTGAAGCAGAGGATGCTGCTGTCTCCATGCCCTGTCTCTCTCTAACTCATGTTCTCGCTCATCAACCCCCAACTTTTTCCTCTTGTGTCAGCAAGAAATCAAATACCTCCCCCTACCATTCACTATTCACTATGTCCTGAACCCTTGAACTTTCCTGAAAACCATGTGCTATTTTATTTGTTTGCCTCATGAACTATTGACATGGATCTCAGCTCTTCCGGTCCACTCCCTGGCAGCCACCTTTAATGAAACATGTTATGGATATTAATAACTTGTGTTTGTATTTTGAATTTAGACCTCAGCGTTTTACACATTTTCTTCCGTGGTAGGGATTTATATAGATTTCTGTCCTGATTCAGCATGTTTGACAGTTCCAGCTGGTTTATTCTTTTCATAAAAATAATAAACCAGTGTCCCAGAATAGGCAACATTGCAAGTCTCTATGGCAACTGGAGGCTTTGTACATGATAGATACAGAATATGACCATCAGCAGCCAAGGAGGAAGACAGACAGGCAGACATTTTTAACCTTTAGAGAGATACCATTACATGTTAGTCCAAAACTTCCCATTGCCAACCCAGCCGTGAAACCCACTCTCAATGTTCTTTCCAGTTTGTGGATACAGGATCTTCCCTCCCCCAGTTTTTTTTCTCATCCCCCTCCTAACAGGACTCACAAATCCACCCTGTCATTTTTAATAAATGCTTTAAACTAAGCACTGCTTTTTGTACTGGTGATCGTAGAAATGACTAGCCAATGGCTGGTTGCGAACCCTCTCTGGACAGGCTTGGGTTTGAGGGAATGGAGCTAGAAGGAGGAGCTGGCCCCCGAGACGCCTGCAAGCCGTCAGGATACACACTGGCCATGCCACAAAAATGAGCCTCTGGCCAGTGTTGGCCGCCCATCCAGCTTTGCACAAATACACACACACACATACACACACACCACTGGAAAAGTGTGACTGGAAGTAGCCGAGGCAGCATGTAGAGAGGAGGAACGATGTTGGGAGAGTTGGGAAATAAAAGATAAAAAGTGGAGGACTGGAGCAAATTCATTCATATTTCTCCTGCTCCCTGCACAAGCAAGACAAACCTCAATTGGTGAATCAGTGTTCATCATAAATAGGCCACAAGCACACAATGGCGCCTCTAACTCTAGAGAAAAGGAGTGACAGAATGAAGTGAGGGGAACATACTCAGCCAAACAGCAAACAGGCTAAATGACATTACCAGTTAAGTCATAGAGTAATAGCAAGAGGTTTGATGAAACAGGAATATAAATGATCTCTCCTCTGTCAGTAGTGGCTCCTCAGTTTTCACCTTAAATCTCAGAATACCAAGTGTTCACCTCCTGATGTCACAGTGTGCATTTTGCAGGCCTTTTATTTACAATTAAGAAACATGTACACTAATTGTATGTACAGTGAGTTTGTGTTATGCAACATACAAAATTTAATTCATGAGTCATCCCAAAATCCGACCAATTTCTTATTATATATTTTAGTCCTCAAGCTCCACTATGATTGCACACAAAAGCAACAGGACCCTCTTAGAAATAATGTATTCAGATTAAAGGCAATTATGGCTTATTACCATTTTGTGGGGGAAGCGGGGCTCATTTGCAGTATTTGTTCAGTGAATGTCTAATAGCGGGAAAGGGGAGGGAGCCTTTTTACTTCCTGCTGTGCAAGCTGTGATGCTGCAAGAGAACTGTAGCGTGGTGCAAATATTAATGACTCATTTCCCCCTCCCCCCTTCACCTGGAAGACGAAAGTGGAGCTAATCCAGATACATCAGCGCTAATAGCCCAAATAAATCACTTGCGAGCACACATTGCGGCATGTTGTCTTTTGGAAGAACAGATTTGAAAAATCAAGCCACAATCAAGTGTTATGAAAGGAACATTATACGTTTGAACATCCTTTATTGCAATAAAATAGCCTGATCAAAGTTTTTCTTTTGATTGATAATGCTATCACGTTCTGGTTATATGTCCACACTAGAACTACCTTTCATCATCCTTTTCCACTTCACATCCCTGACTTTTTCCTGATAACAGCCCCCCATCACATTCTTGTGGGCACAGTCTCTTACAATTTTTGGTGTCCCATCCTTGCTAAATCTATTTTAACATAAAAAAACAGCCTAAAGTCATGTGTGATATTTTTCTTTTTTTAAAAATGGGTCAAGATTTTGCATTAGATTTCTTCCACTGACACACATTCAGAGGTTTCCTTTAATATTATCAGGAAGTGAGTGGGTGTTCTGCTTTTATTGAGCTTTTTTTTGCAGATTCTAAATTAACAGAGTGAAATTTTGGCAGGACAGGCCAGCAGACTTCCTCCTCTCTCACCACTAAGTCAGTCCTGCAGATTTGCCTCAACGACTTACCAAAAGACTGCCAAATGACAGTCACTTACTGGCTAATACAGACTGCTGTCAAACTTAGCATCCTTCCAGTGCAACCTTTTGCCACAAGAAATGTGGAGCATGAAAGGGTTGCTGTGTATCGTCATTCCTTTCCTCTGCACTCCCCGTTTCTGCCGCTGTGCGATGATGGACTCTGTGGCAGTATATTTAGGTGTACGGTTTGGGACAGGAAGAGGGGAAGCGCTGAGGTTATTTGATTGCTTCATTATGGTCATATATATGGCCATATATTTATGTATACTTTGTTACGTATGTCATTACATGTACACCAGTGAGTGTTTGTTTGTTTGTGTGCATGTGCTTGTGTGTGTGTGTGTGTGTGTTACTGAGTAAAGAGGGCTCAGTGTTTGGACCACCCTGTGAGCTGGGCTGAGTGACAGCATGGGCCTCAAGTCACACACACACACACACACACACATTCACTCGTAGAGCCACACATACTCATACAGTGTGCTCAAACACACACGTCAGCGAGCTCATTTTTCAACATGTTTTCTACTCTATTAATGTCTCATGACCAAATACATATCATGCTCCAAAACAAATATGCTGTATTAAAATGGAATACATCACTTTCAGGAGAGAACACATACACACACACTGACTTGTACCACCTAAGTGTACATTGTACCTGCTTTTTAACCCCAAATTTCTAAAATTTGAAATACATGTGGTGACGACAAGCTAAATTGAAATGAATTGTTACCTATTTTCAGCGCTGTTTTCCGACTATAATTTCCCATTAGTCATCAGTTGCTCCTCTTTATTACGACGTTTTGCTTCTAACCAAATGAGGCACAAGTCCAGTCATCCACCCACCACAATGAAGTGCTATCCTCGCTAACTGTGTGTGTTGAAAACCTCCAGTCAGAAATTAAAAACAGGTCATGCTGTGATGATGTCATTCATATCAAAAGGCTTATTTTTCTCCTTAACATGTCTTGTTAGTGGCTAGACATGTGGCTCGACCCCCCGCTATCACGTCAAACACAAACACACTGCTAGTTTTGTAACACTGGTGGGGCCATTATATAACTCGACACTTATTTTGCTTTTACATTTTATTTAAAAAAACATCTATTTAACACATAATTATAAATTAAGCCCTGGATCCTTGAGTGTGAAAATATCATCATTAAAGAATCACTAGCTGTCACGCACAGGCCACAGATCTCTGTTAACTGGGGGTTGTCAAGAGAAGGATTATTTCAAACTGAGCATGATCCAGCTCATTTGTCAAACTGCCTGATTCTAATAATTAAGAGCAGCAAAATGACATCATTGCTGTTCAGAAGATATAGAAATAATATTGATATAGTGGCATCAAGACGTTTTATGTCACCATTTATAAAGGATAATATAACAGGAGCGTGCACTGCCACAGTCATTTCGGCACCTAAATCATTTTCAAATATCTCTGTAATTTTCATAAAGTCCCAGTGATTAAAAAAAAAATCTCAACACTTCTTACATTATTTTGATAGATGTGTGACTCAGAAATCAGAAAAGCACTTTGCAAAGTGCAGCAGAGTGGGCTGCAGCAGTAGAAAGGGAAAGGAAGGAAACACAGCAGCATGCTAGGTTTGTTGACAGACTGAATGGGGGACATCAAAGAGGTCAAAGCTAGCGCTGGGCCTAGTTCTCTCCAGTGATTAAAAGCACGGGCCACAGTAACGTCTGGATGGACCATTTAAAACTAATGAGGGGAAATAAATAGAGCCATGGCCATTGGTATGTGTAAGTGGAGTGAGTATACTGTATGTACATGTGAAAGTACGCATGTCAGGTGGATAATGTTTGAGCAACAACAACAAACATCTGCTAATAGTAACATTAATGCACTCCTTTAACTTTATATTCATTATGTCAATGTAAGAAACAAGGAGGGCTGTTAAAGTTGATTTATGCTGATAATTATCGTCATCATATTTTGCATCCAATCTGACTCATCCCGTATTTCAGTATCGTGTGCGGTAGCGCCGCGAGGGGCGTAGGCAGGAGGCATTTGATTTTGTAAATGAGTCATGTACTCTGGATCATTTGTCCTCACGTTGTTGTGACACACACACAGGCGCACAGAGTGAGGCAGATGACAGTAAGTGGAAGTGAAGTGCTGACAAGGGCACATCAATTTATAGAGAATATGCGGACATGACAACAAAACTATGTCTTCTGATTCATCTGAGGTGAAGCCTGTTGTTGCTGGTGTCTATAAGTGAATGGTGCACGTCATTACTGACGTTAGGAACGGATCCCTTGCAGGGGTTTTATTAACTCAAACAAATTAACTCAAACAACAACAAATAGCCCTGTGTTATTCATATTTTCTACTTTAATTTCCTTACCAAACTTGACTTCTACATTTTCTGTTTTATTCCACAATAATTTATTCCTGCCTTTCATGTTATTTTCTAATTTGCAGTTCTCTTTTTCTTTGTTGCTTTTTCCCCTTGTTGTCATCAACTTTTCCATGTTCAAAGCACAAGGCGCAGACTGCAGAGCTCCTACAACAAGCCATCGTTTTCTTTGTTGATAATCCAAGTGCTTGGCTGGATGATAGTACAAAAAGCCAACCCATCTTAACGGATTCCAGGCCCCCTTTCACAATGTGACTTTTTTATTATTACAAGTTGCATTTAGCGTCAGACTTGAGTTATTTCTCAATCCAGCTCTCTTCCAAGATCTAATGGGCAATTATCTGTGGAGGAGAAGTTAATGGGTGTCCCATTTCACAAAGTCCCCAGTTATTTATGTCAATGAGCACCATTGTGTGGAAACGTGGCAGACCCGTGCTAACCACTCGACTTGTTTAGATTTTCTCTAAGGAATCCCACACCCATTGTAAGCCAGCAATAACCACAAGACCAGTGTGTGTGTTTGTGCAAGTGTCTGTCTGTCTGTGTGTGCCCGGTGTAAGATATCCAGTGTGTGTATAGATCAATGTGTACATTAATGCACAGACATGATGAAAGTATATACTAGCAGACACACACACACTGGCAACCCCAGTACACACAAACCCATATAAACAGACGTCCTGCCTCCCACATACACTCACCACAGACACTTACACAAGCAGAACTGTAGACCTACCACCACATACTCAGACCCCCCCTTACACATACACGCACATTCACACACGCACATCGCTAGAGACCAGCAGCCACATATGCAGGCACCCCCCCCCCCCATACACACACACACTCACACAAATATATATGCAGAACCAGAGGCCGACCACCAGCATCAACACCCACAGGCTCGGGCTTGGTGACATCATGGCTTGGATGACAGCACGTCTTCCAGCCCCATTAGTTTGATTGTAGGTGGCTCCGCCGCAGTGATTTATGGGTAAATATCCATAGTCTCTGCTGTGTTGATTTATGAGCCATGTTTGGTCCCTTTGGTCCCAAGACCACAAGAGTTGGGAGGGGGAATCCTATACAAATAATGACATTGTAAAAGTGGAGACAGTGATGCAGAGGGGGGGAGAAGAACCACCCTGTCACTCTCTCATCACACAGAGCTGCTGACATGTTTTGATTGGTCACAGAAATCAAAAAGCATGACACAACGTGTATGTCATTAAAAAGTAGACAGAAGTATTCAAAGTCTTTCAATACACCTGCCCACCTGCACAGTGTACCTGTTGAACAACCTGCCTCCATTCATCTTCATGCTATTCTGTCCATTTGTTACTAATAATGTATGTGTGTGTGTGTGTGTGTGTGTGTGTGTACCCCTGCTACCCATGGCCCTTGTCATCTGTTTTCTTTTCTTCTTTTTTGTGCCTTAAAAGTGTCTGAGTTTTTTATAAGCCCTATTAATTCTGCCTAACACCACAGTGGAAAATGGATTAGCTCAAAAAAGAAAAAAGAACACGCTGTTCGCATCCTCCATCATCCTCACGTCTGTTAGTGTTGGTTTACCAAACCTTCATTTAAATCTAAAACACACCTACTCATTTTTTTGTAGACAGATGTGATTTGGTTTAATGTTCCATCAACAGAAAACATTGTATATTGCTTGCAGGGCAGAATTGTTAACTATAAACAGTCAAGGTGTCGCTGTAAATTCTAAGTAGCAGATTTATTAATCGCCTTTGTTAGGGGGCTTGCTGGTGCATACGGTGCATCCTTCAGCCAGCTGTCACACTCTTCTCTCAGGAGCCCACATGGTAAAGGATACACTAAAAGGCCAAAAGGAACCCACTGAGAGGCCTTCGAGCAATATGTGTGTGCATGTGCAGATGTGCATGTATGTGAATTGAGTTTATTTGTCAGGCTGTGTGTGTGTAATTGATGGACTCTTGCTGTGTGAGATATTTTTAGTAAAGCTTCTTCTTGACTGGCAGGTGTTTGGACAACCTGCTGCTGCCTCTCAGTGCTGCAAGCTGGGTTCTCGCATCTCTTCCAGTTTCAGTCCCTAAAATTGGCAGGTGGATTGTTTTTTTCTTAAGTAAGCAGAGGTGGGTGGAGGTATAGATGGATGGACATAAGTAGAAATAAGGTGATAAAAAAAGAATATTTCCTCCTGTGTAGACTTTAAGAACACTGCCAATATGTTTGACATTTCTACCAGCTATGACTAATGTTCCCTATACCACTGTGTACTCACTCTCTGAACAATGAGGTGGCAGAGATTAGTCTGTGCCCACAGACACTGAAAAGCACAGTGACTCATAATACACCATACACATGCACATACTGTATTTCTTACATAGACACACAGAAACTCTCTCTCTCCCACATTAATTAAAGGTCACTACGTACATTAATAATGTATTACTGAACTGATTTATATTGACATACAACAGATATAAAAGACTTGCCCGTTGCTGTAAGATATTGTCTACACCTCAGTTGTTATGTGGGTCATAGTCATAATCTGTTACTCCACCACTGGGTCTGTTGTGTCTTGTGCAGCCAGTGTAGATGGCAGTACTTGTTGATTTGCTCTTAACTTTCAAATGTGTTTCGTGATGTATATGTTTTGCACTACCTCAAGTGGCCACTAGAGGCAAGTCAGTCCCTAGAGACAGCCACATTGAATTGTCCATCCGTAAAGCAGATATGAAGATGCTTACAACCTGGAGGTTTCTGTTTTACACTACATCTGAAAACGTGCCTTAGTAAACATTTGATTACATAAACTGTCTATCTATGAATAACTTTAACCAATCAAACCTTGTCCTTACTAAGTACTTGTAGTTCCTCTCTGTAGCTTGCTGTAGTGCTGCAAGATGGATTGCGTTGGGATCTCATGCTCTTGTAATCTTGTATACCTCCAGCTGCTTTCAAGACTAGCTCTTGGTGTCTTTACATAATGAAAACAAGTTTAGCTATTTGTTAGCTTTAGAAAACGGCACACAAAAACATATATAAGATAATTAGTTGATTGTTTATTTTCTGCAAACTCTGAGTTGTCCTTCAAAGCGTAACTGTTTTTTTTCTACATTTAATGAGCTGAATGAAAAAGTCAACCGAACAAAAGATCTTCGGAAACGCATGTAAAGGAATTCTCTAAATGCCATTGTTAAGCATTTATTGCAAATCCTCCTCCCGTTGCTGTGGCTTAAATGTGTCAGGTTGCCCAAGGTGATCCTGAAGGTACAACAAGGAAGTCTCCTTCATCCATCCATATCTGTTCTCTCCTGTAACCCCCCCCCCCACACACACACACACACACACACCCCTTCCCCTTTACTGTCTATAATGAGCATTTCCTCCAACTCCCCCACCACCTATTCTATCACTCCCCCCTCCCCCCTCCCCTCCCGTTCTTCCCTTCACTCTGTGTGCAGAATTGGAGAAGCTTATCGCCTAGCAACTACAATTAAAGTACAACAAGTCAGTGGCAGTAGCAGCCACCGTTGGAGCAAGCTTCGCAAACCTCCGTGTGACCAACAGCTTTAAGCAGAAGGAGAGGAAAAATCCAGAGAGTTGCAGGGAGAGGGAGGGAAACAGAGCTGGAGAGTTGAAGTAGAACAGGTGAACAGCAATTAGAGTCACCACAGAGAGGACTTTGGATTTTTTTTTTTTCCAAGACAAGGGAGAGTGGAGTAACGTCCTCCGACTGGGTTTACTAGGTTGGACTCGACAGGTATGTGTACGTTGGAATTAACAGATGCAAAGTGAAGGTGTTCCTCAGATATGATGCTTTATGTCTACTGTACTTTTTTCTGGCTTTAAAAAAACACATTTAAAGGGGATTATCTTTTTGAGGCTTTTAGCAAAGAAACAGAAAATACTGTCTGTGCTTCCACAGCTGTGAGGGATATTTTTGGCAGCTTCTGTAAAGGTATGTGCTCAAACACCTGCTTCCACACACACTTAGGAAGATGCTAACTTGTGGCTAAAGCTGCAATCTGGTGACTTACTGAAAGACAAACGCAATGATTGATTCCTTTTTGTTTATTACAATCACACCCATGCAATCCCTTTCATATGGTCTCTGTATATCTGTTGTCTTAATGATCTCATCTACTGTACAGAAATACATCCTACAAAAAAGCCAGATAATGATCACCCATATGCTCTCTGCTGTCATTTAAATAAGTGACTGAGATGTTAACGCTCTGGTAGTTGTCAGGTGTGAGTGCTTCTGCTACCTGGGGGAGGTGAAAGGTTAGTCGCTCTATATGCCACATCCTGTCCCCACCAGGAGGATGAAACTTGTATGTATACATACAGTATATGCACAGGAAAGTCAAAATGTCAATGCACTACACAGATAAAAGCACACACACATTTAAAATGTGAGCGGAGTCAAAATGTCACTGTGATGCTCACATAAAAGCACACACACACACCTGATCTCTCTGATGTTCAGTTTGAGATTCAAAGAGAAAAATCAATGTATTATCCGACACTTAAAATTAAAATGTATCCTTAAATGATTTCCAATTATGAATAATACATATAAATTGTCTTTGGTATTAGCTAATGGTATGAGTCAAGTATTAGAGAAATCATGACTTAATGAAGTAAATGTATATTTGAGAAGGTCAGTGCAGGTCTTCTAACCGTGGTCATGATCCTAATTGCAGTCCATTTACATTTATTAAGCCTTAATTGAACATTGCAGCCTTCATTTAACATTTACTTCAGTTCTGTATCAGACTTCCTGGTAAGTAAGGGTTACACTGGGCTACAGGATGATTGACAGGCTCTCACACTAAGGGGTTCAGTTTCACCTTAGGTATTATTAGACGCTTTTAATGGCATGGATTTGTGTTATTTCCAACTAGGAACACAGTTTTAGTCAAAAGATGTCTTTAGCCTAAGGCCACGTGTGTGTGTGTGTGCTTTGTGTGCACAGTTCATCTCAGCATGTGTCACCTCTGAGTGTTACACAGCTCCGGAAGATGTGGACAGCAGGGGATACAATACTATATGTGTGTCTGCACCTGTGTGTGTGTCTTTGTGTGAGTGTGTGTCTAATAGGTTGGTGCTGCCGGTGGTGTTGGGCACCCTGTCGAGCAGAGCTGGCAGGAAGTATTAGTTTTGCACTTGGACTGAGCTGATGTCATCATCAGTAAAATAGATTATAAATGTGTCTCTCCCTTTATTCTTTTTCTGGATTCACTTTTTCTGTGTGATTGATGATGTCACTGATGATTTGATTGGTGTTGCCCTAAGGGTATTGAGACATATATTAACTGTTGATCACCCCAACTGGGAAAAGCAGGATGTCTGCAGGATTGTTGAGTTTCCTTCTTCATATATATATATATATATGGATGGGTGTTTACATGAGGAATTCTAATGTCTGTTTTTCTTCACTTGTTTCCAGAGTCTGGGCTCTGCTGACCGAAAGGAGAATCAGAACAAAAAGTAAGTCCCATCTGCTCACCTGCCCATTCTTATATTCCTCCAATTTGTTCTTTATTTTGGTGTTAAATTTCAAAGGGTAATTGGATGAAATAAAACAATACTTATGCTGAGTTTTGACAGGTCCGTGTAAAAATACAATACATTACATGTTTATCTGGCACTCCAAATGAATGCAGGATATGGGAGAGAGCCATCATGCACTCACAAGCACACGGTTAGAAGCTGATTATGTGTCAATCCCTTGTGTGGTCAAACAAGAATGTTAGGCAGCTCCATTTTCACTAGTTTGAAGAATTTGTCCTGATTCATGTGCGTTGAGGCGCCAGTTAAGTCTGCCTAAGCCTGACCCATAATCCATTCCATAACAATAATACTGTCATCTGTCATTACGATTTTCAGCGTGGGATCAAAATTGAAATAAATAGTCACACACTGAAATCATTTCTGTAAGATCCTGAAAAAAAAACTAGGTTCCTGGGCCGTGCCTCTGACCGCAGCACGTACATCGTGATGGTTTGTGATCCGGTCCGATTTAAGATGCTACCATCAAATTTGCACACTTTGGTGTTTAATGGTAACATTTATTCAATATGGACCACAAGTTCCATATATTCCATCATAAAAATATACCACTTGTCTGTAAGGTCCAATAATAAGTAAGAAACAATCATTGAATCATTAGAACTCTGCATTTGAGACACTTTCTCACTGTGATGATGGGACAGGAACTTCTATCAACAAAAATCGGCTATATGCTTTAGTTTCCTAGCAACCCATCATTATGTTCATGGCATATTTTTTCCCCTATCTGTCTCTAAGTGGTGTTTTTTTTTCTGGTGGCCGAGTTGCTATTCTTTATCTCTGTGTATCTGAAAGGTCCTTGTTGGACTGATAAAATCCATTTTTGTTTATTAGTTGGCTTCCTTTCAAAGCTTTGAGTGCAACCTGTGTTTTTTTTTTCTTCAGTACATTTAAGCTGACATAAACAGGCTCTTTGAAGCCATTGATTATTTATTTTTGACAGGCAGTCTCAGCTTTGAGCTGTACATCTGAACTGTCTGTGTTCACATGGTTTCATAGCAACAGGCTTTTCCCGATGAAACACAGAAAAGTGTGTGTACCTGCGGGAGATTTGTGTGTGTGTGTGTGTGATGTCCTCAAGATACCCAGCTGCATTTTATTTGGAACTTTAACACAAAATAAAGAGGGAGTAATCAGGCCCAATCACAGAACCCTCTCTGACTCTTTGGTTTACGTGTTTGACTGAAAATGTTTCCCAAATGTGAGTCTCAATTGCTGTCGGGGTGGATGGATAAAATGTGTACTTTTGTTGTTGTTGTTGTTGTTATATGCTACAATGGATCATGTACAGACTTTGCTGGCACAACGAGCACTTACTGTGCCAGAAGTCTGAGACATCTGTTGCCAGGAGACGAGCATATGTGTCATCAGCGGAGCCATCATGGCATGTCAAGTAACGGGTTTCATCCCGAAAATGACTGAAATGGGTCTGTTCAATATTCTGTTTGATTCAGTGGCATGAGCATATACATAAACACACAGTGTGCACACACATTTAAGTGCATGATTTTCATCTTAAACTTATTATTAACCTAAGGAAACAAACAGGCAACGATGCATTTGTTTACCCGTTGAGTGCATGCTCTTTAATATCACATCAGCATTAACAATCACTTCCTCTGCTTTCAGTCTGCTTTTCTGTTTTCACAGTCAGTATATCACGTATGCTGTTCTCAGTCAAACTTAGCCTCATAATGTCGAATAATAATTTGATACGATTACTTCAAAGATGGATCAAAGATGCAGATAGTGTAAACACTATCCAGTCCAGGCTAGTGTTTGATTTCCTCTGCTTCTTATCAATGAAAGTCTGCTGCTATAAAGAAGATCATTCATGCCTTTATTACATTCTGCTTGGATCCATTCAACTTTCTTTTTACAGGCTTTAGCGGGTAATCGCTGGATCTTTTACAAGTGGTCCAGAATGCTTCTGCAAAGCTTATTACCAGATGTACCAAAAGGTTTCACATTACATCTATTTTGATATCTTCCTCCACTAAGTCAGAGGCATGGAGCGTTTTTGCCACAATGTAAGGGGGGTGGAGGGGAGTAGTTTCCAGTATGGATGTGTATCTGGCTTACTTTTGATTTTTAAAGCTTTAAAATCATAATGATTTGATTATTTTCTACATGTATAGAAATTTACAAAAACGTTCGCGTGCACATTTAACTGTTCTAAAGGAGGGATGGAGGGATTAATGGCGGGATGGAGGAATGGAGGGAATAATGGCGGGATGGGTTACGGCAGGCGTCATGGAAGCTGCTGAATGCATTCTTTCATGGATAGAGGGATTTAGGTACAGATGTCAAGCAAGAGAGAATTTGATTAGACTAATTTATTCACAGGAGTAGACCGTGTAATTGTTCTCATATGTGTGGTGACGTAGGTGTGTGTTGTGTAGGTGAGTGACTTCAGATACAGGAAGGATCACTGTAGCTCCCCCCCCCCCCCCCCGAATGTACAATCCAAGACAAATTTAAGCACAAAGATAATAAGACTGAGGGTTCCCACTATCTGACCGGTGTGTAACACATTCCTTTATTTGTTCCAACCTTTTTTTTTTCCAAGGTTCTGAAATCCCAGCGTAAATACATGCTGAGGAGTATTTACAATACAGTGGTAATGGTGGTAGGAGAAGGAGCTAACTCAGCAAGCCTGAGGGGACTGCTGCTGCAGTGGATCCCGTTTGTGTGCACACATATTTTCAAAAAAGCAAAGTGTGTGTTTGTAGCTGTACTGTTTATCCAGCGCTGTCTCATAACATAAAGCGGGCATGATAGTAAAATATATTCAACTATCTGTGTGTGTGTTTATTTGATGTGGCTTTGGCTGTAGTGATGTTGGGTTGTTTGAGAACTTCCCAAGAGCAAGCAGCCATGCCAAAAAACTGAGCAGGCAGAGACAGACATTGTTTTTGTGTGGAGTGTGTGTGTGTGTAGTGAGTATCTGTGAGTATCTTCAGACAGAAACACTGAAGAAAGACAGCTTAATTTGAGTGCTTGAACATCTCTCTTCTATGAAGCAAAGCCTTTTCCATTCTGACTTTTAATACAAAAGTATGCAGATACACACACACAACGGCACAGCATACAAACATCCTCACAACCACATTAGCAATGGGAGTTCTCAGGGAAAATTTCTTTCTATCATGTTGCACAACAACTTCTTTACCAAACCTCTCCCTGCAGTTTAAAACCACACACATCAAAATCTGATCAGCTTTCCCAAAAACATCTCAACAACTTTGGATCCTCATAGTTTGCTGGCGTACAATTACAAACATGATTTCAGGATTAAACTGCATTTAGTGTGTATAAGCCAACTCAGCATTTCAACCGCAAATCACAATTTTAAGGTCGCTTAAGAGAGACTTGTTGAATTCACGTTTTCCCACCAGAAAGAAAGGTGGAAGTAATTACGCTGAAGATATACTGAAACAGCATGTCAGTGTGCACAGAGGTAATCTAATGTTAATCTGCCTGCAGAGTGTGGCACAAGTTGTAGTAAAAACAAAAAAAAAAGAGGAATGTTTAGAATGCTCCTTGACTCATGCTGCCAAAATTTGCCAATATTGTTTAAATGTCGACTGGAAAAATGAGAACTTTCCTCAAGTTTT
Organism: Parambassis ranga; assembly: GCF_900634625.1. Lineage (NCBI taxonomy): Eukaryota > Metazoa > Chordata > Actinopteri > Ambassidae > Parambassis > Parambassis ranga. The sequence goes on along the minus strand of NC_041039.1, from coordinate 11,288,946 downwards.
TATCTTTGAGATAGACCTTTGGTTCTCACAAGTATAGAAGGGCTACACACGTCTCTCTCCCTCCTCGAGGTTTCCTCATCCTTTCCAGCATAAATAATCCCTTCAGTCTGCTGGCTCAACCCTGATTGGAATCTCGACGCCGTGCTCAATTGTGGCTGGATGAGGGAAAAGCAGGGTGCCCTGAGCATGTGTGTCTGTTTCAAGGCCATAAATATAATACCAATAAGGGTGTCCATCTCCATCAGGCCAGGCCTCTAAAATCCTCAATTTAAAACTAAGCCTGGCACACAGATCCTCACTGTATTATTCACTTGAATAATTGCACATTTGCGGTAATTTGTAAAGAGATATATTCTGGAGAACATGCAGACTCTCATATTCACACTTTTCCTTTTATTCACCACTTAACTAGTGTTAGTGAGGCATGAACCTTTGCAGACCAGCAGCCATGCTGCAGGACTAAATGTACTACAGGGGGTTAAGATCCAGGCTCCACAAAGTTTTATCAGCTTTTCTGTGTCCTAGAGGCGGCCAGCTGGAGTCTTATATGGAGTTTTATATGGAGATTGTGTGGATAAGTTAAGATTGGGTGCAGAATTATTAGTGGGTTACGATGTCATGTGAAGCTGTGTGGTGATTGGTTGCTGTTGTCAAGTCATTGTAGATTTCTGACACCACTGACAAGACTTACAGGTGCAGTGAGATTTATACATTTTTGCATTGGTGCGTGTGTTTCCTAGATTGGAGCTGGTGCTCTGATGCTAACGTCAGTGGGCACTATACAAACTGCCAAACACTCATTTGGGTGTTACCACGTGATAGCTATACACCACATTACTTTCCTTCAAATGACACTCGACATTATCTCACTGATCTCATTCCACCAAACCAAAAAAAAAAAAAAAAGCGAGTGGAAAGAGAAAACTGTGGTACTGTTTGCTTTGCCCCTCCTCTCTCAGTGGCATCGGTACTCCAGCTAGAGACTCTAATAATTTGCTGGATTTCACGTGCTTGTCAGCTCAATTCAAGATTAATTTGAATGCAAATCCATCATTGGTATATCTCACTGTGTTGAGTCAGCCTTATGCCACACATCAAACACAGAGGGGGACACAGGGGGAATGGTATCAAACCCGACACCACAGGGAGCCAACCAAAGTGAATTCCTCCCTCATTTTTGTCTCCCTGACAAATTCTGTATGTGCCGACTCTGTGGAAAACAGCAGAAAGAGAAAGCAAAGTAATAAAAGAGAGACAGCTGAAGAAGAAAAAGAAAAAAAAAAGATGAAACGATGAGTGTGACTCAGAGACATGCACATGAAGGCACAGAGGGAATGAAGCTGAGATGGAAATATATCTGTTTACCATAGTGGGTGGTTGGGTAACATATGAGAAGACGCGTGTAGGATGATAACAGAGTCCCTTCCTTTGGCACGTAGCAGTATGATTAGATCATTAGCACTTGAAATTGAGGCAGTTATTGTTAAGATTTATTTGTCAAGGCAATAAACTGGCTGTTAAATGGCTCCCTTCTTCTTTGGACCCATATGCATGCTGGAACAATTATCCATCCCATCTAATAACAGCAACAACTCTGTCTTAACTTTTTAGTTTTAGGATTTCTAAGCATTATTTACAATAAGAAGCCATAGGAGTGCAACAGGTATTATACAACCAGCAGCTGTGTTATTGCTTCTTCTTAATTGACCCTCACAGCTAACGCTACCAACGGCTACAGCCACTCAGATAATGTAACTGTATCACAACCGAAGGAGAAGCTTGTTAGCTCAAAGAAATATCGGCATGTTTTATTGGTGGGACCTCAGTCCAAGTGAAATAAAAGCAGGCCTATTCCATGTAGAGAGACGTACACACAGACATGGGTTTGGATAGAGATGGCGAGTGGAAAACAAGGCTTTCTTTGAGCAGATTTTAATTAGCAATGTTCATAGCTTGGCTGCACTCTTTTATGATTGGACCACTGAAAGCCTTTTTGTTTGCCTAATGAAACACATTGAGGAGTATGTTCATGAATTAAACTGTGCCCGGCATATGCACTCACAGTACCAACATTTGCATCCTTTTTTTCCCCCTGCATGTATCTGTTATATGGGCTGGAGCCTACATTCTTTCTGGTGTATTTAGTATTCCACTGGTAGGGATGAGAAGACATAGCAGGAGACAGAGATGAAAGAACTCCTATTGCTTTGTTTTCTCTCTTTTCCAAAATAGTTGTTTTAGGTAGGCAGCCATTGCCCATAATTGCTGAAATAGGGTCAGGTATTTGTCTACCCTACTCATGATTTACTATAGTGTCTGTGCCTTAGTAATCTGACATAAGATCTGTGGTTAAGAGCAGCCTAAGCCTCAGACAGACCACATAGATTGTTTAATGCACACAGCATTCAGCTGGTTTCAGTGAGATCCCCTTATAAACTCACACAAAACCCTCTGTATGACTTGAGAAGCTATGCACAGCATGTTTGTCTGTGTTTTCAATAATCCAGGCAACTGTTAAAATGCAATTTTCACGATTTCTAATTTTTTTGTCATTTATTAATTTGATAAATAACATTTTAAAGATCTTGCAAGACAAGACTTAACAATTTAGTAGTTAGTGAAAAACTGTGTCATCCACCACTGACTCGTTGAGCTGCACTGTTTTCTGGTAGAATTCCACACGGTCTTAACTCTCTCCCAAATAGTGGGTTACTGAGGCTATGAGCGGGGTCAAAGTGCGCCGCCAAAAGCTTTGTGTACTGCGAGCAAGAACAATCCGTTCTTTAGAGTAGCCTCTGCACATGAATACCTCTGAACAGTTAATAGCTGCCATGGTAACAGAGCAGAGAGTGGATAGTGACATTATAGGTGAGTTGTTTGCGAGAAAGCAATCCGATGCAGTGACACTACGTGTGTGTGTGTGTGTGTGTAAGCGTTGAAGGTGTGTATGTTTACTCCGTATCATCGCACAAGCCATTCAGAGCTGACAAAAGCACTCTTGTGCCACAGGATTGGGGAAAGTTACTAATGCTGGAAAGATCATAATCTAAGTCACATTGGAGGGAGGCTTTCAAAGAGCAGAGAGATATTAGGAGTGGTTATCGTATCTTACAGTCCATGGCTGTGTCAAATGCGGAAGCAAAGACAGTGTGATAAAATACTAAAAATACACTATTTTTTTAATCTATGTTTTTTTTCGCATCATTCAGAAATATCTCAAGTGTCAACTCAATGCTAGCAGTTCACATGCCTGTGGGAAGAGCACAAATACAACACACCCCTTATACATAGCGCTGCCCCCTGGTGGCTGGATGCAGTAACACCACATCCACCCTGTTAATGGATAGGATATGAAACTAGCTAAACCCTAAAAGTGCTAGCTTGTCATTTCTTACTTTAAAATAAGTATGTCTAAATACATAATTTACTGCACTGATTGATGACTAATCCTGCACACAGATTTTGTGTCCAATGAAATGCATTTGTTGTGTCCCTCACCAGCAATACTGCACCGTCTGAGGTGGGTTGTGCCTGCTAAGACCAATGAATGGCGAGTAGGCTTCCAGTAATAAAGTAATCCATTCATTAGTTGTTGAAACAATTTCAAGACCACAAATGTCAACCTTAGAACACAGCGTTTCAGAGTGCCTGTACTAAAACTAATGCCAGTCGATCTAATCTTCAGATATTTCCCTGGAGTGGGGGACCGCAGAGGTTATTAGGATTCATCCGCCGGGCACCATGGGTATCTGGACTAAATTTTACTGCAATCCGTTTAATAGTTGCTGAAACATTTCACTAAAAAAAAAAAGTCAACTTAATGGTGATGCTAGGAGAAAAGACGGGGGATCACCGAAAGTCTGCAGGCTTCATCATCTCCAGACCGCAAATGTCTCTGTAAAATCTCATGGCAATCCATCAAACAATTGTTGAGATATTTCAGTCTGGACCTATGACTTGACAGCTTTACTAAGAGACTGATTTTAGCCAAGTGTAGGCTTTCTTAGGCAAAACTGGAACAGAGTAAAACAGAATCAAATAAAATAACAAAAATAGATATGTAATGTAAGATAGTGAAATGGTGTATTAATGCAATATTTTACATTGTATTCTTGTATCCACTCAAAGTCAAAGAAAATAAAAGAAAGCTTTCTCTGCAGGCCTTCTGTCAGTGCACACGTGCTGTGCAGCTTTGCTCAGTGAGTGATCCGCATTCTACATGCAGACTGAAATGACTTAATGGCCTTTGTCTGTGCTCACTGGGAGGAAGGGAAAGCAGCAGAGGTGTGTGCTGACAGGTACATTTACAACAACATTGCAGTTGTAAATGTGGGATTTTTTTTTTTTTGCACCAGTTCCCTCCTTTATCTGCACTGGTAGGATCACATTGCTCCACTGTCATATCTGATTTGATACTTCCTTCTCTTGCCTCATTACTAGAATAAACAGCAATTAATCAAATCATTGATTTCTCAAACTGTAATCAACACCAGGGAAAAAAATGAAAGAGAAAATATAAGTCTGATGAGAGGATAATCGACCGGGATATCCTGCGCGGGCCTCTAAGGGGATTGCATCATCACAGTGTGCCTGCTGTGATGATGTTATCAGGGACAGCTGCATGGGGTGGAGCCAGAGTTGAGGCTCTCATGGAGCCAAGGGGCAGCCAGTTGCCAGCAGATCCGCCTCCGCTGAGACCCACCTGCTCCGCATGTGCAGTTTCCTTCTAAACCCCTCAAAGGGATTCCCTGAGTCCTCTTCTGTGTCCACTGGCCCCCCGTGTCTTTGAAGTCATGATCCTGTGTGTTTTCATAGCATTGACGTTCTTATCCTACGGTCATGTCGTGTCATGTGTTTGATCCAAAAGTCTGTTTGAAGTTTTTCAAGGAACTCTCACGGGCCAAACCGATTCATCGACGATGAATCCAAACCAATCATTCCTCATGCATGTTCATGCATCTTAATTGTTCAGGCCAATGAAGTCTATAGTTTATGTAAATGGACATCAGTTATTGGCAGTAGCTTGTTTGCACAGGGCAGTGGTGCTAATTTAATTAAAAGCCCTTGAAGAAGAGGCCCAGCCTTGCTTAATACCATCAATTAGAGGTTTCTCTGCCATCTGACTAAAATCCCACACCCCATTTGAGTGATTCATACAGGAAAATATGCCTCTTTGTCTTCGAGGTCAACCAGCTCTTTAGAGATGTTGGCACTGGGTCAGGAAACAGTAGTTGAGGGTGTAGGAGTGGGAACGCAGACTGTAGGACTGTGGATTGTTCTACTAGATAAGCCATAGCATGAGGTCATTTTGAATGAGAACTCATGCGCTTATGGCACAGGGAAACAGCTGGTCTGGAGAGAAACATCTTCTTGAGCATCAGAGAATATTTTTCAGGACTTCATTCCATCCGAAGAATCGCTTCCCAATTGTGTATAAATAGAACTGCTTTTTGTAAAATATGTATTCATGCTGCCTGTCTAGGATAGGCACTGTTTAGACAGAGAAAAATTTGGCGATAATTCAATCTCACTGAAAAAAATTGGGGGAAAAGGTGTTAGCACTTAGCATGCAACTTTAAAGAATCTTAATTCAAAAGGTCATAGCAGTGGTTTATTCATCTCTACAGGGAAATTTACAGGCCATGATCGATTTTCATCTTTTTAGTAGTGAGTAATCATTCTCTCCAATCCGATCTTCCATAGAACCATTTTACATGACAGGACAATCTCAGACCTTCTGTCCTCTTTCAGTCTTCTGGAGGAAAAACATATAAGTTACTTATTCAAGGTTTAGTCTGACTTCTGCATCAGAATGCCAAAAAAACGCACATGTGACTCGATGCCAATTTAATTAGGCGTGACCGGCTGAAACATCATGCTGTCATTCATCCATGTCACTGCAAGAACTATTGTGTACAATTTCATAAATCCAGTTTTATCGAAGCCTTATGTGAACTGTTATTTCTGCAGCGTCTCACAAAAGGCAGCGACAGCGAAGGCAGATACAAGTCCTGTGTTTGAGTGGCAGGGAGCGCCCCATTCATCTGTACGAACCATTCCTGTAGTTTGTCTCCAACAGAGATCGCCATGGAGACTAAAACGCTTTTTGGCTCCGCTTTAGAGGAGATCTATGTATGTGTGTGAGTATGCATGAGTCATTATTAGGGATGTTTTACCATTTCATAATAAAATGGAAACAGCATGTGTGTGAGATTAGGAAGAGGGAAGAATTTCTTACAATGCTTGGGCGTCATTATGAGAAAAAAGTGTTTGTGTCTCGCAAAGCTTTGACTTACCTTTAAAGTATTCACATTTTGTTTTCTTTTTGTCTAAATTTATATAAAACTCTGCTTATTGTGTCTGTTTTTTTAAATTGTGCCTCTCCAAGCTTGGCCCTTTAATAGAGAATATTATTACATTTTGATTAGTCCCCAAAGTTACCACAGCAATATTGCAATGCTGAGTCTCATCAAATGTGTCCCTAGCTGGAATGAAAGAAATATTACATTTCCTGTTTTTAATTTTGAGCAAAAAGTTGAACTGGGACACTGGCAGCCCAGTAGAGGAGATTAAAATGTGTGTGACTCCACATTTTTTTTTCCTGTGAAAAAGATTTGAAGAAAATTAGGCAGGAAGCATGCGGCTTTCCCTGAAACCTAATGTTTCCACCGGGAAACTGAAGCATTGTTTCACTGTTTGTCAACTTCACTGACTGCATATTCATCGAGTAGTGGGATTTCAGCAAAACTGAGTTAAGTTTGAATCATATTACTAAGGTATTCGTGTTCCACAGCAACGTTCAGACCTAGCGGGGCTTCATGTCCCTTCACAAACTGTCACTTTACTTTGCTTCATTTGCAACCCCTGACCCTGTTTTGAATGCCTGACCTTAACCAGTCATTTTCTAAGACATATCCAATCACGATTAAAAATATAACTTAACAACAGGTGGAAAAAAGAAAGCAACTCTGTGTCAGGGGACTTGAACCACTTTAGATACCCATCCATCATCCTCCAACCATCTCCTTTCAGACTTTTGCAGCTTTATTATTTCCATGTTCAGATGATGTTGGGCAAAACTATCACAAGTTCTGTTAAACAGAAACATAACCATGATTGTTGATCAGGCAGATGAATCCACAACCAAATGCAGCATTTTTCATGAGGATGTGCTGAGAAAGGTCATGATTTGTGTTTAAAACAAATGGCCTTCCACAAGATGTTGTAAGACAAAAAGTTTCTTTAAACCATTTTATCCAATCAATGTGCAATTATTTATTTTGTGTAAAAGAGTCTGTTCTTGTTGTGTTCCTCCAGGTCAGAGTCAGGAATCTCCAAATTTACCCATCGTCTCTCCCTCAAAGAACGTCCAGCCAAAGCAGAGAAGACTTCCTCGGATAGGCCTCCAACGTATAGGAGACGATCTCTTAGTGTGGACTGGTAAGAGCACAGACCCTCTCATCATTTTAGTCAGTGTTGCTCCTGATGACTAATTGATCAAAGGCTAACAGTTAGAGCAGAGATAATTTACAGATGAGCCTTGCTCCAATGTGTCTGTTTACAAAGTCAAGGCTTCTTGGGTCCGATGAGGATTGGGTGGGCCTGGTGTTTGGGGCGGGATCAGAGTGGTGATAGGGTACTGTTTTGTCTCTGAGTCTGGGTTTCGTTGAGGAGCGCCAAGCAGCTCCAGTGGCGCCGGCTCATCTTGCTCTTGTAAAGCTCCAGTCTTCAGGCAGCCGATGAAAGGAGTTTGAAAGCTTTCCATCGTGAGGCTGCCTTCCCGTCCCCACCCATGGGAATCCTTCCCAGTCTCCCCTCTTGTTTCCTGGCCTTCACTCATTTATCTATCCATTGATCCTGCAGAACGCCCATCTGGCATCCCCCCCTTGAGCTTCCTGCTATGTATTCTTGGCTCCTTCGTCACACCTCTCTCTCTGTTGGGAACTTTGGCCCAGGTTTAAGAGGATCTTGTACTTCCTTTGCACTTAATTTTATCAAGTTAAAAAAAACTCCAGTCAGTTATAAATGCTTTTTTAGGTTTCTAATTGTTGTACAGGGACTACAGTAGCTATTCAACAGAGTTATTTTGCGGTTTTTGGAGTTACAGGTGTGTGATTCTCAGAGGTCCTATCGAATCGTGCTAGGACCCGGTGTGAGGTCTTACGAGGTCTTTTGTTGGTCTTATGAGACCAACTGTGTGGTCTAGGACTGACACTGCGATGTGTGGTCTGCCAGCAGAAATGTGGTGTTAAGTGTATGAGCACTGAGAGTGTATGTGCAGTGTGAGGTCCTTTAGTTTTTAACAGCTCCATGTTTTTCTCCCATGTTGCTGGAGAGGGGACCTGGCCTTTAAAGTTCAGGCCCTGATTGATGTGGTCTGGTTTTAATGAAACACAGTGGGCAGATTGGACATGCTCATTTATGAGTAGGATAGGGGGGGGGACTTTCTCTGGCCTGAGCCACCGTTGCACGAGTGTAACTGGCCTTTTGTGACATAATAAATAAGGGACCCCAGTAGGAGAGCTTCAAGGTTGAGAGTTGAGTCATGCTACCGGGAGGTAAAGGAAGTTCGGTCCAGGCTTTGACAAGACCAGGAAACAACTCCTCTGGAATGCACATCGTCATGGACGCGGTCAGAAGGGAAACACGTGTGCTAACAGCTACAATTGAAAACATCCCCTTAGTCAGTTGCATATTTGAAATTCTTCAACATTTAAAGCACTTCCTGTAATCTGTGTAACTAATGTTTCCAATTGCGAGGCAGCAACTAAATCTATGATTTTAAAGGGAAATTCTACTGTATGTTGTCCAGGTGAGCTTAGAGTTATAAAATCTCCATGATAATATACAATGAAACAGGAAAGGTTTTTGTTTCATTAAAACTCTACCTAATTTGTTTGTATCAAATGTTGAGAAATTATAGTAAAAATCAGCTGCAAACAAGTAGCTGATGAATCTTCTGCAGACACTATAAAACAGCTAAAGAAAACACTGCAATGTCTGAAGTGAAATGTGGAAATTGTCCACCATTTTTAAATGAAGGTTTCATTATGTTTATCTGCCCCCTCCTTTCGCTCTTTAAATTGAAACTTTAAAGTGTAAAGTGAGACTAGAGGACTATAAAATACCAAGCTGGAAACCAACCAGCAGCCCCTTCGCTGTAAGGCAGTCTCAGGTGGCTTAACACTTTACTATCTATTTAGTGGACCATTGCCATTTATGTCGATTCAAGTCAGATACCCAAACAAACTGTGACTATTAAGGAAATTCTGAGCCAAGGGAGCCCATATACAAGCTTGAAACAGGAGCCGTTTTGTAGCTTTATCAAAGTCTGTGAAGGCTGGCAGAGCCTTGGGAAAATGCGATAATAAAAGATAATGGCGGTGTTATTGTTATTGGTAATCATAGTAAATGGGCTCTAGGGATATGGGTGAGGAAAAGAGTGGAAGGAGGGGGAGAGTAAGGGGTTTCAAGGAGTGCTAAAGGGAAAACAGGAGGGAACCTCTTAAGATTGCTGATGGTTTCTTTTCAGGGAACCATCAGTGGCATTACAACATATAGTAATGGATGGTGCATAGTGGCAGACATGGTCTAACTTTCTGCATAAGTCACCCCTTGTATATGCTTTATGTGCATGACATGGATACTGGACACATCTAGTAGCATTCAAGAGGCAAACCTGGGGTTCTAAAGGGACACTGGTTTGGTTCCAACACAGGGCCAGCAAATAAGTCTTTATTTTCATATCCTCACATGGTGACTGAAATCCAGCCCCAGGCCATCGCCAAAACCCCATGAGCACAATAGAAAAGCAGCCACGTATGTCTGCCAAGCAGTTTTTAATCTCAATATACTCCTGGAGAGGAAACTCTATACATAAGTACTTAAACATCAACACAGCATTCAGAACTCCGCTCAACCAACCAAATCCGCCTCACAAATAAAAGTAGAAAATGGAAAGACTGCACTTGGTACGACACCGGTGGGTGTTTGATGGTAATGTGTGCGGTTATGCAGTATGCACTGGAGAGCTTAAATCCTCTCCATCCCCTGAAGGCCCTCTGCTCAGCCTGGTGCCACCCTGTCTTCAGGGATAACCCCAAGCTGACAGCGCTCTCAGGATGACGTCTTAACTTTGATGGAAGGGAAACTAGCCTGCCCTGTTGGCAAATTAACACAAACACGCACTAGCGGAGTAGCAAAAAAACGCATGTCTGCATGTCTGATTTTCTCCTCGATATTCATGCTCACACATATACATGAGCTAACACACATTGTAATACTTAGCACTGTATGGGGGGAATGGGGGTTACCAAGTGCTAATCCTTATGAACTGTGCACAAAGGGAATAAAAAAAGAACACAGAAATCACCAAAGTCTTAGTGGAAAAAGAAGGATAATGCTCTGGAGGACTGGGTGTAAAGTGGTTTTGGACAGCGTGGCACTTGCCTCATTTGGTTCTAATTTTATTTAATATTCCCCACTTTTTCTTTTTTTTATTCTCTTCAAATGTTTTCTTCTTTCTTCTTTGGCTGAGAGCTGTCAGTTCAAAAGAAGTGGGCAAATGAGAAGGGTTATAAATGTTTTTAGATATTCTGATCAGAACATGTTTAAGTTTCTGCTTCTGTTAGAATGTTACTGCAGTAAAATATTTTTATTGCCTTATTGAAAATGTACAAAAATGTCCCATAGGTCTCAGTTTTAGTGCAGTTTTACTTTTTGAGCCAACACGAATATGAAACCCTCTTAGACCCACTAACATCTGGCTTTGGTCTTTGGTGGGAATAGGTACAATCTGCATTCATTTCAGGGTCAAATAACTCCTCAGTAGTCACTGGTGTTTATCGGCTCCAGCTCCAATCGACAGTGATATAAATGTAATCTTTGTTTTCCTGGCTACTAATTCCATCTGTCTCCATTTCAGCAGCACTCATACATCTACACTGAGACATGATTTTACTTTTTTTTTTTTTACTGGCTCTGAAGAATACGTGCAACATTTTCCTCAGAACAAAACTGTTTATCCACACTGCTTCTTGGACTGTAAAATTCATTTGTTGAGTTGCTGGCGAGATGAGAGACTACAGATTCCAGTCCACATGAGGGAGGCAGAATTTCTGCTAACCTCTCTGTTTTTGGAAAAGTCCTGGGATATTCTCTCTTACATGATTTTACACACACACACACACACACACACTAACACAAGACTGCAATAAACCTGCATACAGGTTGTATCAAATATAAACACAAATGAACACCTCAGACATGCCTGCGCACACACAAATGCATGCAATCACGCATACGTATGTACACACACACACACACATACACACATAGTGTTTTTGGGATGCTGTGGGCTGCACTAAAGGAGATTTATGAGGCTGGCTCCCTCTTGTCCTGTGTGTCTCTGACTTGATACTCTGGTTTCCACTCCAAACCTCAACTCAGCACACAGACACAGAGAGACGAGGGGGGGCCGCTGAGCTGGGGATGGAGGGGCAGTGGGAAAGAGGCAGACTGAAAGAGAGAAGTTGGGGTTGAGGGGGGTGGATGTCAGAGAAGACTGAAATAGGTAAGAAGAGAAGGAGACCCAGAAACAAGTTTGATTGATTGAGACTGAAGTAGATGAAAAGACAGATTGGGAAGATGATGGAAAGAGACAGAAGGAAACTGGACTATAGAGCTGGAAAGAAAGAGGATAGGGAGAAGTTACAAAATAAAGAGTGTGGGAGGAAAGAAAATCCACTCAATGTGGTGTATCTAAGTTTCTGTTTGTGCATGAGTGTGCAGAGACAGACAGTCAGTAGGTCATGAGGGTTAGAGTGGCACTATGCAGGAGGAGCTGTACCCACCTGACCAAAAAAAAAATCATGATTGATTTTTAACATCAGCCCTTCCTTGTCCAAATGGTATGTCCCACCTCCACCTGTCCACCTCCAGCTCCACAACGTGGGTGTTATTCATCCATTCTCCACTCCTGTGGTGATGGCTCCCATCAGTCCCTCCACACAATAATGCTAATTTCATAATGTAGATTCACACACACACACACTGCTGTGAGAGGAATCTGTCACCCTTTGCCCTCTCTCTGTTCACCCATTCTGGAGCATGCATATGTTGGAGAGCATGCATGTTATCTTCTTTACAACGCATCTATCACAGTAAGAAGAATAGTCTCCCCCACCCGCCCATCCAACCACCTCCTGATATCCCTATCCCAGATAAATAGCCGTGGGACTTTAAACATGGCGCCCGGCCGGCGTGTGACTGAGAGAATGAGCCAACTGGTGGCTTCAGTGGCCAGGGGTCGCCCCCACCCCTCTCTCCTCCCTGGCTGGGTGGGTGGCATATGGTGGCCCAGGCAGAGACCCCATTGGTGTGACACACACATACATACTGAGAGACACACAGAAGGCCTGGAGCCACCCAGGCTGGACCCACGATCGCCGTGGGAGACATGGTGTCACCAAGCCTGTGACAGAGGAGGGGTTGTGTGTATGTTTGTGAGGGGTTGTGTGTGTGTCTGTGTGTATATGTGTGTGTGTCTGTGTGTGTGTGTATGATCCCACCTTAGAAGCACCCCCTCCCTCCTGAGAACGCCGGCCGCTGCCCGCCACCCCATCCCCATGGTGACCCCACTGTTGTCTCTGCTCATCAAAATTAGAGAGATTTACCTCTGCATGCACACACAACACATGCACACACACAGAGCCAACAGGTGGCAGGCCTTGCTCGGCACAGCAGGCACACTTCAAAGGTTAAACATACAGCGAAACGCCCACTCTTTCTCTACCATTCTCCCAAGGGAGAGAAGAGAAAGTGAGAAAAAGAGGACAAGATAAAAGAAGAGACTTAAAAAAGGACAGTGTATAGGGCAGCATGAGCAGGATGGTATTGTATATACCTGGTGGTGTCCTCAGTGGGTCCCCAAACATGCATGCAGCTTATGCTTTACAGCAGAATACCTGAGAAGATTTCATGTTTTAACTGTATCAGCAGACACCCAGTCAGCAGTACAGACTTTAGTACTGTCGACCAGGCTGGACCCACAATACATTTGCAGCCAAAAAAGGCGTCGCCTTGTCCAGACTCCATCCTAAACTCTCCAACTAAAGTGACTGATAAAACCCAGTCAGTACACAAACATGAGGGTCTGTGCCATAATTTGCAAGAGGTTCTACAGTCTTTCACACAGCTCCAGCGTTTTTAAACTATATACTCATATCCATATGTCTCAAAATGACACATTGAGTATTGATGTAGTTTGAGACTTGGTTGCAACAGCCACACACACACAACAGAGGTCACAAGAGAATAGTCTGACTCACTTAGAGCTAACAACAACAAATACATATCAGGAAAACAGTGATATACAGAGTTCCACTTCAGCACTCCCAGCTTATCAAAACGAGGAACTTGATGACACAGCAGTGGAAACTATCGTCTGGATGGTGTAAATCCGGCGTAAACAAACACAATCCATGGCTTTATCCTGTTTGATATCAGTTTTATGGTCTGCTGCCTGTAATGCAGCAGTATGTGTAATGTTTTTTCTGCACCTATTAAGCTGTTTGGTATCAAAAATCTCTTATTTGAACTCCACAACCTCTCTCATCAGGTACATTACATACAGGCCAGTGCAGCAATTTAGAAATGCACATCTGGCAGGATAATCTGTCTGTGTAGATGCTCTGGGAATTAATTTGAAAGAGTCTTTTTGTAACACATTAATGCCGTGATGCACACATCTCCCAGTAAAATCTAATCCATATGACCCAACAGAGTTTTAGGAGTCATCATATTGTGGCTATAGCATTATGTGATCTCTGTGCTTTAACATGTGAGTATACACATCGCATGTTATGTTGCCATACTGACCTATGGTCACTCTATGGGACTCTGCAGGTCATAGTGTTAGTGTGGCCTCATGTTGCCTAGAAGCTGATAAGAGTCAAAGCAATTCTAGCAATACTGCCCCCCCCCAACCATCTCCCTCCCTCCTGAACCAAACCCACTCCTCTCTCTCTCTCTCTCTCTCTCCCTGTGTGCATCCAGCAGCCTGGCTGCCTCCAGCCTGTCTGGTGCCAAGACTCAGATTTCAGAATTTCCTTCTACAAGCCACATTTAGAGCAGCCAGCGTACTCTGTGTGTGTGTGTGTCTGTGTGCATGTGAGTGTGTGTGACTTTCTCTTCTCACTGTCTACCTCTCTGACCCCCCCACCACACTGTTTTCACTGAGCACTGTCCCTCTGGTGCCGCTCTTTGCCTTTTTTGTGTGTGTCTCTCCCTCTCTGTCCATACCTCCACTTCTCTGTTTATTCTGTGGAACTTCATCTATGCAGCCAACTGATGTAATACATGTCAACTAATATGAATGGTCACATGTCCCCGCATGTAATAAACACGATTAGACACGCGCACTAACATACAGTGGAGATTTATGTGTCCTCGTCGCGGTAGACTCGCCATAGTGAGAAGTTTGGAAATAAGTTGGGGGGTCCTGTCAGCACATGGCTGACTTAAGAGACCCTGGGAAAGACTGGGCTAGGAGGATGGAGTCAGGGTTGAGGTGAAGTAGAGGCAAGAGCGGGAGGGGGGGTGTTCTGGATGGAGACGGAGAGGAGGATGTTAAGGAGGTGTTAAGTTAGAAAGGAAAACAAAAGAAAGTGATGATTTTGGCTTTTGGGGCAGCAGTACACTAGAGTCTTTTACACAATCATATGCTTTAAAGCAAATAGTTTTAACACAGGCTATTGGGGTCTGCATGAATTGAATGGCCTGCTCAAAATGCACACATTTGAATTTGGAAGTAGATGTGTGTAAACTGGATTTTCCTCTCTGCTGCCAGCTTGCAGAGCTGCACTGAGGTCGCTCTACTCTTCACCGTTATGGGCTGCTGTCATGATTACTTGAGGCATGCCAGAAAATCCCAGAAACTTTTCCCATCTGTGCAACACAGGAACCAACAATTATTTAACATTTGTTTAAATCATAGGTCTTTCCCATTTTGACTTTTAGTCAAACCCTAAGTGTCTAGACACTGTTTGCGTGCTTCTGTTTGTTTACATCTGACTCACTGACTTTCGCAAAAATCATGATCTAGCTAATAAAGCGGATGTTGTGACTACGTGTGCTTGCAACTTGGGGGTGTTGACTGTTTGTGGGGCCAATTGTAGCAGGCGTGGGTGTATTTGATGTGGGTCTGATCAAGGGCCAAGCTTGGAGCCAGGATTTTCTGTAGAGATTTTTTGTTTCCCAGAACAACTGCTTCCTGCTTCCCAAAACTGGTAAAACCCTAGGAAATTCTGTGCAATATACTGTCTGTGTTTGTTTAAGTTCAAGTGAGTTCAAATGTGGTTATTTGTGCATTTTTTTGTAGTAAAAGCAGCACCCTCATGGATTTGCATGCATCATCAATTGACTGAATGGGCTGTAAATAGTATTTTACAGGATGAATAAACAGTTTTAGGTGTAAAGGTTTGATTGTCATTGAGAAATGACATCCCAGTCTCATTTGCAGGATGCAGCCTCTCTTTGAAAGCACGAACGTACACACACCCTAATGTCGTCAGAGAGTGATGGGGCACCGTCCTGCCGACAGAAAAAAAGTCGTCTGTTCCATCTCAGGCAAATAACAATAAGCCTAGGGCCGGATTCCAATGGGCTTTCTCTTTGAAATGGGATACCGGCACACGCATTACAAATATATCTCTTGTTTTATCTTCCGGGCCAGGCCCATGGAAAAATTATTCCAAATACCTGTCGCGCTTTATCTGGAACCCTGGAATAGGTTAGGCCCAGCCGGGAACACGAGGATGTCTAAAATAAGGCCTCTATTACGGGATAGAGTGGAGATGGATGGGACGGAGCGGGAAGGGACGGGGATCGTGGGGTATTTTAGGTGTATCGGCCCTGTGAAAAAGGCCTTGTTGCGGGGGCTCGGAGCTGCTTTAAAGTCTACAATGTGCGCCGCTGTCAGCTGTTGCACAAACTGCATGTGTTAGGGGAGGGTTTGTGTGTGTGTGTGTGTGTGCATGCTCATGTGGGCTCACACGTCCATCGCAGAGCCGGAGTATAAATAACATTTTTCCTACAGATGTTCTCACCTTGACAAAACTGTTCTTGGCATGTGGCATGATGGCCTAAAGTAACGCCTTTATTTGCTTTCCTCAACCTCTGCGTGCTCTTGTTCAATCCATGGCTATCCACACATTTACATTCAAAAACACTGAAGAGATGAACAACCCAAGGAGATTGACATTAGAGAGGGAAATGAGGAAAGGGTGAGCATGCGATAAGAGATGATTTAGAGATAGAGAGTTAAAAAAAAGACCAGGAGTAAGAGGAAGGAGAGGGGCAGAAATCTGAAAAGGAGGATGGGAAGATTGGAGGAGAGGTGTTGCAAACAAGGAATTAAAGACTGTTGACAATACATACTTAAGGAGTTCATTTATCTCACCGCCTCTGTTTGGTGGGGCCCGACACGGAGTCTATCACCATCGCCTGTAGAGTCCTGCTGACATTTCCTTCAGCAGCTGAGTGTGTGTGAGCAGCACGTACCAGACTCACCCTTGAAACACACTGTCATCTACATAGTTCCCATGGCAGGATGGAGAGAGGCGGTGTGATAGACATACCAGTCATGTCAAGACAATCAATTTATCACCTTGAAAATATCATTGATAAACTGTCACTCAATTCAAGAAGATCCAGTTTTATCTATGCAAATCTTAACTGATTTGTTCATATTTATGCTTTGTGGCAAGAGACATTACGCTTTTGGGATGAAGTGATCGCCCAGATTTCATATTCCACATCTCACCTATCGCTCACATCTCTTTCCCACCCATTGCTCCTTCAGGGCTGACTCTGCCAAGATGACGCAGCCCATGAGAGGGGACCAGGCCCACCAGCCAGCCTCAGCTCGCAAGTCAGCCAGCCTGTCCTCGCCAAGCGCAGCTCGGCGCTTGTACCGCAATTTGTCTGGAAAGTTCCGTGTGGGCACCAACCCCCCTACTCTGGAGGACAGCGTGGTGTCAGGACGGGGAGGAGACAAGGAGAGGCTGCGCAAAACCACCATAGTAAGTCAGAGAGAAGGAGAAGGAAAAAATAATAAACCAAGGAACATTGTAGTCTAAAAATAGTCAAGGAAAACACATAGATTTGGATAGTCCTGGAACCTCAGGCAGTGACACCATTCACCCACATACCTATTGTAAAGCTAAGAGGAAATATATAGATCATGTTTGTATTGCTATCATCAGCATTCACTGGCAAATCGTCCACAGCACCTAAACATCTGTTAGAATCCTCCTTTTAATTGTTCTTTGTATCAGTTTCAGAGTAATGAAACATTGTTCGAGGCTGTGGAGCACCAAGAGTTGGACTTGGTGCAGCTGCTATTGTCCCAGTACAGTCTGGAGGAGCTGGACCTCAACACTCCAAACAGCGAGGGCCTCCTGCCCCTCGATATCGCCATCATGACCAATAACGTACCCATGGCCAAGCTTCTGCTGCGAGCCGGTGCCAAGGAGAGCCCTCACTGTGAGTAGAGAAGCTGATCATGTCAATGTTAACGGGACAAATAAAAACAGTTTCTGTTTTGAAAGCAGTATTGCACTTACTAGAAATAAGAAAGACTACACGTGTGCTGCACGTGTTGCCCGAAGACACAAAATCCATTCCTTGATCCACGCTACATCAACAAACTCCCACAACACTTTCACTTTTCCGCTGGCAGTGAAAACATATTAAATGAAATGAAAGCGCAGTAATCATGATGCAATATTAGTCATCTTGGTAAGTGTTTTTCATTGTCTGTGATCTGTGTTGAGCCTCCGCTCTCTTCTTCTGTTAATGATTACAACTCGCCAGCAAGGCTCCTAGGCTGCCTGTGTTTGCACTTGCGTGTGCGCACACATTTTCAAGAGCTGAGCCAGACGACTTATAAAGGTATCATTAAATTGAAAACACTTGAATGGAAAGTGGTGTTTACTCAAGTTTTCTCTTTGATTGGGCTCTCTCTCTCTCTCTCTCTAGTTGTGTAAACGAGAGAAAAAAAGCCTTTTTTTTATTTAATCAAACTCCATCCGAGGGGAATTGACATCACACATGCTGCAGGCTTGTACTTGAAAGGAATCGATTCTGGTGCTTATTGATATTGTCATGCTTGACTTCACAGTGTGTTGTTACTAGAGAGACAAGGGCAGACGAAGACAATGAAACAAATTCTCTAAAGCGAGTTTATATTGACGTTAGAAATCCCTCTGTGGCTCTCAATAAGACATAAGCCTTGATGTGAAATGAGGACAAATCAAGGCAGATATACACACTGCTGACAGCATCTAGACCTGTTTGAAAGCCCGGAAGTGTGTTATTATTAATTATTATCATTTTAATTTTTATTATTATTTCCATCCAACAGTCCAAGTTCGAGTATTTTCATTAATAGCCCTGACATTCATAGTCTTGCCTTATAGTATTCACACAAAGTGGATGAAGACAACAACAAAACTGACACCCAGAGGAGACACTCAGATTCAAAGAGAAGGTCGCAGCCACTGAGGAGACACAGAGAGAGCCGCAGAATTAAACACCCAGATGGACATTTTGACACGGAGCTTTAAACTTACTGTCAACAGTGGAATCTAACGCTCAACAGTGGAATCTACAATGAACAAACACAGACCGCGCAGACTAAACACAGACACACATCAGGCCCAAACACTCCAAGAAATGACCAGCCACCAAAGAAGGAGTACAGTATGCTACTGTCCTTTGTGACCTCAACAGCTTTACATTACCTGTCCTATGCTTCATCCGTATGCATTTGCAATTGGAGCGACCTATGCAGTCACTATCGGTGTAACCGCGCGGCCGTGGTTTGAATTTTTTCACGGGGTGTCACATGTCGTAGCGGTGTGTTTTAGTAACACCCTACCTACTTTGAGAAAAAAAAAAAACATTCTTCTAGAGACCGTATGAGGCTGTGGTGCATTGTATAAATAGATCTGAATTTTCCACCAGTTTTGCAGAAAAATACTTTTACAATGGCAGTTTAAAATGATGCCTATGCATGTTCCCACCATTCTCTGCTCCCTTATAACCGCATATGAAGAATACTCCCTCCCTCTCACCCCTCTCACTTTCATTGCCCCATTTTCTCTGTCATTTTCTAGGTGATGTCATGCCTCAAGAGAGACTGGTTAGTTACATTAAATGAAGTTTATTGAGGAATCTGCCACAGTGTTTTGGCAAACAAAGGCATTAAAAAGGACTGGCCTGCAAAAGCAATTTGCAGAATTTAAGCCAACTGTTGAAGCTTTTGATAAAATTTTAATTAACTGAGATCCTGACAGAGGAAGGAAGGAAACGTTTTCTTTCAATTAATATGTTTTTTTTCTTTTTCATGTTCTTAGTTGTGAGTCTGGAGGGCCGAGCAGTACATTTGGCCACCTTGGTGCAGGAGGCTGAGCAGCGGGTACTTGAGCTTCAGGCCCAGGTGCGGAACGAGGGCCCCGGCGAGCGGGAAGGATCCGACCAAGAGAGGCAGCTAAAAGCCTGGGAGTGGAGGCTCAGGCTCTTCCGACGCATGCAGACAGGCTTTGAGCATGCTAGTAAGGCTTCTTTACGTTGTCACATGCTAATGAGCTAATGGACATTCAGATTGGTCCTGCAGGGAAGCAGTGATTTTTGCTTTTCATCTTTTGCACTCTTTTTCCTTTGCTGGCATTCTGTCTGGGCTGAGTTAATGGCTTCCACACCTAGCACACGTCTATGTGGGCATGCATGTGTGTGTGTGTGTGTGTTCCTGCTTTAATTTTTTATAGGCATCTCATGACATGCTTAGTGGCAGAGCAGACAGCCACCCCCCTTGTAAAGCAGACACTCATCTCTTTTATCAACCTGCACTTTGATCCAAAAACACGTTTATAATTCCACATACTCATGTAATTTTGTTCATTTAAATATTGTGTGAGCATCAATAGAACCACAAATCGCAATACAAACAGTTATGAAAATGGTAGCTTACAGATGCAGATCTGAAAAACTATGCAACTGTAAAATGCTATATGTTATATGCTATAACATGTTGTGTTATATCCTCTGTGTGTGTGTGTGTGTGTCTGCCATCTTTTTTTGTTTCTGTTCCTCTACCCAGACCCTCCAGATGCTCCCAGTCTCGTTCGCCTGTCTGTCAGCAGCAGCAGCAGTCTAAAAGTTGACTTCCAGGAACCTCTCTGTGTCAACTCTGCTGTGGTTACCAAGTACAAAGGTCAGCCGACACACCCAGCCCACTGCCCCATTTAGAACAAAGCGCTTAGTATTACAATAGAGGAGTAACAGTAGAGATTTTGTATTAGTCTAATGAGTTACAGAAGTTGTTCACTATGATAATTTAAAAAGTCTGTTTTGTGTATTTGAAGTGAGTTGGAGCGCTGCTCCGTTGTTCAGTCCTTTGCTGGGTGAGACGGTTGTGGATGAAACCACTTCACTACAGTGTAACATCACTGGACTCACTTCTGTAAGTTGTCCTAGAATTCCTACA
The DNA here is from genome assembly GCF_900634625.1 of Parambassis ranga. Classification (NCBI taxonomy): domain Eukaryota; kingdom Metazoa; phylum Chordata; class Actinopteri; family Ambassidae; genus Parambassis; species Parambassis ranga. Next base: position 11,268,398 of record NC_041039.1, on the reverse strand, counting down.
CATTACTGACAGTCTGAACTGTGTCTGAACAGTTAGTCTTTGGTTTCAGATATCCTTATGATGTCTATGTTTCACTGACACCACAAACTATTTTCACTCAAACCTGGTTAAGCACATGTATTATTTCCCTCCTACATTCATAGATACGGTAGTTTATGAATGACAAAGACACAAAAAACCCACTAAGCTGCAGCTTCTCCAGCTTTGGTACAGACTCTTTCACAGGCCTCTTATATTATTTACACACAAGATCAAGCATTTGCTGGGGCTACTTTTGAATGTCTCTCCCAAGTGACTCTTCTTTATTCTATACATCAGACTTCACACATTAAGTCACAGACGTCATCAGTCCCAAAGCTGGCTGTGAAAGACTTATGGCTCAAAACACAGTTGGAAAACACAGTTTATTTGTTATTTGTTGAAAGTCTTGGCTCCGACCATTCAAAAGGAACAGTTGCAAGACAGCCCTCCAAAATGATAAAAAGAGCAGCTTGGTAGCCTGCCACCTGATTTATGTTTGGCATTTTTAAGCGGGCATGTAGACAAATGGACACTCCACTGGTTGTTTGTTATTATGCGAGAGAAACCCCTTCCCCCTTTAAGACCCCTGCTACCAGCCAAAGCTCACTCCTGTCACAAGACAGGGGTCAAGGCAAGGCCACTAAGTGTTGGCGGCTGTTTGATTGATCTGGCTAAGAAAGGAGAGACAGAGACAGACAGCTTATAGATGAGAGCGAATAACTTACTGCTTTTCTAATGCTACAAACTGTGTCCTGTCCTTCCAGGGGACCTATTACTATGTACAGGTTTCAGCCTACAACATGAAGGGCTGGGGGCCTCCTGTAGCTTCCACCCCAGCCTGCTGTGCACCTTCCAGTAAGTCTAAATATGTGTTGATGTTGTTTTTTTACACATTTCTTAATTTTACACATCTTTCACTTATTTGACAAGAGTCACTGAATCCACACCGCTGCAAAAACCATTTCAGACAAGACGTCTTCGTGTCATAGTTTCCCTTCACATGAAACGACCTGAGTGTTGCATCACTTCACTCTCATTTACTCCAACGTCATGCCGACGTTGCTTTGACATCATTAGAGGGATGACAGCTGGACTGTCCTCAGTCAGGAGGCAGGGTGGGTTTTGGGACACCCACTGTGGATGTCAGTGAGTGTAACCATAGCCTCAGGATGTTGTCTAGTCCCTGGCTGGCAAAAGGAAATGATCCAGGGTTCAGCCAAGAAATTAACCGTGAAGTCATGTGCAACAGCTGAGGTGTTGACCAGCAGCTTAGCCTTCTCTCTCACCTTCTATCTATCTATCTGTCTCTACTGTAAGAGAGTGAACGTAGGTACTTTGTGGGTATACTGGCACACTCATACAGCACATCTGGGGAGCACATGATCATGTTTGTCCACATCAGCACACTGTTTTTCAGCCTCTGTGTGTGTGTGTCTTCATTTTAAGAAACTAGGCTTTCCCTCTCTTTTTTTTCTACTGTCCCACCTCTCTCTCTCCCTCCCTCTCAGAGCTAATTTCGATGTTGCGTGTTTGTGTTTTCCATTTGGGCCTACCACTGGAAATATTTGCATGTCTCTGCTGTAGCGCGCGGCGCGGCCCCAACAGTGGGGGCCTTATACCGGGCCGTGGATGCCCATTAAAGGGCCCGCTTGTCTTGTTGGGACAGGCACCTTTCCGGGAATAGAGCTCACCGTGTTTCAGCCCCACGCGCCCTCCGGGGGGCTCCAGGAGAGGGAGTTGGTGGGGGTGATGAGGGGTTGGAGAGGGGTTGATGGCTGTAGGGGGGGTTGGGTTATCGCTGACACATCCTCTGGTGCTAACACCGAAGGAAGAAGGTGCTAAAGGATCGTTTTCTGGACAGCCTGTCACCTATGAGGGGTGTGTCATTGTATCATTTTGAAAGTGTAACACAAAGCATTGACACAAAGAGGGATAATTTAAAGAGAGAAAGAAATTGAGACAGTCTTTGTCTTAGATCCAATCAATTGGAGCGACCACACTGTGTATACATGTGTATGCGTCCATTCTGTAACCAAATATGTGCAGAGCAGCCAGTAGCAGCGGTGCTCTGTGGGTCTGTCTGTCAGGCAGCACCAGCTCTGTCACACACACTGGGGTGTGTGCTGTTTCCTATAGTACACATACTAGACCTGTTTGCAAAGTTTGGCATCACATGTACCTCACACTCGTACTTCTGGAAACCTCAGGGAAAAAGGCCAACCCAGGAATTTTTGGGGTCCCAAGCAGAGTATGAGCTCACTAGCCTGACCTTACCTGGACGATCATAACAACAGTCAAGTATATTATCAATAACTAATAATAGGAATAAAAGTATTGCTTTACAGATTTTTTTTTAAATGAAAGTCTTTTGGAGACCACTAATGTTTTGCTTGTTGACAACAACAAGCGATTAGATTGGTTGATAGAGCGTGGAACAGCAGTAATTTGACAGATGCCATTGCATGGGCAGTTCACTTCTTGACTTTTTGGGACCCCAGGTGAGTCTGGGATTAAATTGGCAATGTACAAACATTTGCAACGATAGACCTTATTTTAAAATGTTAAAATATTGTTTTGTTTTCATTTTTACTTCATTTTATTTGATGAGTGTTGGTTGGTCAGGCCCCCGACAGGTTCAGGTTCTAGAATCCTTACTTGCTTTTGAGCAATCGATACGCTAACACCAGCATGGAAACATTGTCTGGATCAATGACACTTTTCTTTTAATAAGCAACTCTAAAGGCCAATCTAAAGATATAATAAATAAATAAATACACAATGCTGCAATATTTCTGACATCTTCTTTCTGCCTGCAGGTTGGAGGGATATCGATGGCCGTCCTCCACGTCAGAGAGGCCAGAAGGAGGCACTAGACCAGCTACTCGGGCAGATAAAGGAAGCTCATCGCCACTGTGTCTGCCACGGTATCAGCAACTTTTTGATCAGTTTGTTCACCCGTTTACCTAAAGGGACTGAATTGCAACATAAGCGAAACTCAAGCCTCCTAAATGTGGTAGTGACAGTGACTTGCTGTACTCATTGAACCACACACGAGCATGTGTCTCTAGGTATTTTAAAGTAGGGTTTAAAATAACAACTTGATGACTACAAATACACTTGACCCTAACCGGCTTTTAGTACAGGTATCAGTTAAAGTGCAGCAGTGCGACCTCTTAACATTAACCTGAGCTGTCGTTTTCACTACGGCACTTTACACAAACAGAGGTGTATTTTTTAGCCACCGTCCAGTTCATGTTTCATAAATATTCTGAACAAACACAGCAATGGACGGCTCAATTTGCAGGTGTAACACGTCTCGCTGATTGCTGTGTTTCATCTCACCTTGACAGACACTTTACAATCTCAGGCACGACAAGTACTTCAGGGGCCATGCACACTAAGATGGCATGCCACCTCAAAAATAATACCCTCCCCATCTGTCTCAACAACCCCCTCTACCCCCTTATGAGGCTTTCCATGACTCAGCCCTTCCTCTGCTGAATACCTCTCTCTTTCTATGTGACAAAATGCAGATCAGCTTCTCTCACACTCTAGCTGTTTATATCCCCAAACACTGCTGCCTGTAAGTTGGTCCCATAAGTGTCAAAACCTGTCCACACTGACTCTTTTACATGATGGCAAAAAGCATTTAGCATTGAACAAGTTGTCTCTCTTTTGCTCTCACACCCACATGCCCCAGACACACTCAGCCACTTACTATTGTCCACTGTGGCCGAACCATATATGCAACAGGGAGAGATGCAATATAATACTCTGTATTGAGGCGTTCTTCAGACGGCGACTGATTGAGCTAGAGAGTTCAGGCACGGTAGTCAAGGTGGCGTGTCCCGGGGTCATGTTTGTTATTCTTGTAAGAGACAAGTTCTAGGCTGGAGTCTGGAGAGGGCATAAATTAACACTGACTACTGCCCCCCCCCTTCCAGCCCGCCAGTCGTCCTGTCTACTGTCCACACATATACACCCATGTAAAGATAGACAGGCTCACACATAGATACACATGTACATGAACAGACACAAATGTTCAAGAACATGCTTTCAACTCTGACTCTGTCCCACATGACCATGTACGCACCCCCCATCGCAGCCCGGCTTATGGCCCACACCACCTTCTCCCTCTTGTCCAAACACTATTAATTAAACTGTGAAAGAGGCCTTGACTAACACAGGCACCCCAGCAGTCAGCGCGACTTGTCTGTCTTACTCAGTGTCAAACAGGGGCTGAGGCCAGGAGGACTGGGGCTGAACAGAGCCGCGAGGGGAGAGAAAATTTGGGGAGGTGAGAGGGGTCGAAGGCTGCTGTTTTTTCTTGTTACTCTACCTCGACTCGTCCACCTGAAGAGAAAATTAGTTCTTTTCGGGCCCTGAATGGGGGATTTATTGACTTTAAGTGGCCTGAGGCTGGAGTAAGATCACCTGGGAGGGGAGGGAATCTGTGAAGGGTTCTGGGACTCAGGGTTTCTAATGAGTTGGGAGGTGCGTTATCTCACCAACAAGCACCTACACACACACTTATATATATACATATACATATACATATACATATAGACACACACACACCTCCTTCACTCACCTCCAACCCCCTCCTGGCCCACTAAAAATAAACATGTCCCCACAGACTTAACTGACCTCCCTGTCAGTGAGTGGCAAAGGGTTAAGACACATACAGACATACACACACAAATTACTACAGTTCCTTGACCCCATGCATATAGCTGTAGCTCAAGGCATGCCATGCTCCAGCAGCTATAGTGTGCGCAGGTAAACACACACAGACACACACACATTTATACACAGTTAGGGCTCCTCTGGGACTTGAGATCTAGTGGTTCCCTCTAGGCCCATAGTCTGCTGCTGGCGGCCAGCATGACTGTCAAACGGTGCCGCACGACTGGAGAGCTTGAAATGTCAAAAAACATTCCACCCTCACCATGTTGTTGGACGTGTCAGGTTTGTTGTCAGTTAGGTAACGGCCTGTCACTGAGAGAGATATTTCTGGTGTGGGTCAGGACGTTGGTTTAGTGAGAAAACTGGACCAATGAATGCACTAATTTTAAACTTCAAGGGCATCAAAATATTCATTTAGGTAATTTAAATCTGTCTGTGGCCATGGAATTGACCTTTTTTTTCTTTTTACACAGAACAGTGCAAAGCGCCACCACAAGGCAGGAAGCACTCAGTGTCTAAAAGCCTGCGCCACCTCTTCCAACCAACCAGCAAATTTGTAAAAAGCTTAAAAAGGTAAATGAACATTTATGTGCAATGTGACAAATTTACAGCCAAAAAAGCAGCACCTACACATTCTCTACACTATTTTTTTCCCCAGAGGTCTCTACCTGACATCCATATTCTACAGAGACGATAATGTTTTGGTGACACCAGAGGATCAGATTCCTATTGTGGAGGTTGAAGATTGCTACTCCAGCTCTCTCATGCAAGACTTTCTCTGGTTCACTAAGGTACTGACAGGGCTCAGAAAGGAAAAAATATGTTTTAATAAGATTTTTAAATGTGTGAATTGTATCTGTGCAACAGGTGTCTTATCTATGGGAGGAGATTTCCTGGTTGCAGCAGTGTCTCAGTCCATCCCAGTCATCATGTTCGTGCACTCTGCAGACACGCCTTAAGATGCTGCAGGCTGTCTCTCATCTACAGGTAGTCCAGGGGTTACAAATTTTGGTAAATAAGATCTTCTGAAAAAAAATGAATGCACATTTTTTTATCATCTTTCATCATCTTTTAACAGGGGATGCTGGGAACGCAGGATCTTGGCCAGGTGTACTTTGAGCCAATCAAGGACAAGCATGGTAATGCTCTGCTGGTGCTACTAAAGGACATGAATGCCTGCCCCAACCTGGACGGGGTACGCTGGACACAGCTTTGTAAATTACAGCTCCAACGTAAGTCCATCTCGTCCCCCGAAGAGCCCACAGCCCTGGACATGCTCCTCATCACACTCCACGTGAGTCAACAAGAGTAGACACACATTGAATGGAGAAAAAATTCAGTTTTGGAAAATTGGTTATTTTTGTTTTTGTTTTGGAGACATTGTGATTCCACAGCAGTTAGGAATGGCAGTGTGGTTTGTCAACAGCGGTTTTTCAGTCAATCTGTCTCATTCTTTGCATTTTTTTTTTTTTTTTTGTTGGAGGTTTTGTAGTGTAAGAAATTTTGTCAACAACAAAATGCCCCTAAACATTTCTTTATTGGAATTGCTGTAATGTTTTTAAAACGCTCATTCATAGAAAACCAAACATGTGGCTGAAAGAATAGGACTGTAAATTGAAATGTGCTTCCAATTACAAGCGCTGCTTGTGCAGACACTCTTTATTTAGACAAACATTAATCATCGTGACTCTGCTGCTCCTCCATTCGTCACCTTCTCCGTGAGGGGACATATTAAACAGACTTTTAATTAAAAAGCCAAGTTTCAGGTCAGCTCTTGAAATTCCTGCCAGCCCCAATGTGATGATGATAATCATCTAATGGTCTAACTGTTGTTATTTAGAGTTATATAACTATTTCTGTGTGACTCCTTTTGTTCAGAAAACCCTCAATCTGGACCTAAACCACAAGTTGATTTTGTCTATATAGCTCAGTAAACCTGATACCATTGTTGCAATACTGTTTTGTCTCCAGTGTATGTTGGTTTGGCCTTGCGGTTCCAAAACAATGGTGGAGACTCCTTTTGGCGAAACCACAGTTCACTGAAATATTTGTTTTGTGGCCAGTTATGAACAAATTGTATGATGAAATACATAAAAATGCACTGATGGGCTATTTTGCAGTGCAGTAACTTTAAACCCTTTGAAACAAAAGTGCCTGAAAAGCGAAACATAAAAACAACACAATTCACTGTGAGAATGCTTCTGGAGAAAAAATCACATCCAGTCACCCCTAACTACTCTTACTTGTCCACCTGCTGTTTCCAGGAGAAGCTGGCGTATCACAGACGTAGCAGGAAGCTTCTGTCCCCAGGTTTATACCTGGGCTACTTGAAACTGTGTACCTCAGTGGAGCAGATACGAGCGCTAGTACCCCAGAAACTCCCCAACGTCCTCTGTCACACCAAAATCCGGGACAACAATAATGTGTCCAGGTGGGAATCATTTATTGTGGGATGGTCATGTGGTGCAGTGGAATGAAATTTGATCGTGAGCCAGAATCCAAAAACTATTTTTTTGTTTCTTTTCAGAGAGGAGTGGCAGTGGCTGCAAACCCTCAGCTCTCTGGATGAATCGCTGGAAATGGACCGCGACGTACAGAGCGCTCCCCATCAACTCCTACAAGACCTGCGCAGTGCTATCAAGGACCTGATGGCGCACATCAATGTCCCTGGCAATCAGGTCAGAGCGAGACCTGGTTCAACCTCAGCCTACATCAGAAGAATTTAGTGCAGTGTGACTGATTTTGACTGATACTGTACCAGGGGAGCAGTTCAAGCACGCAGCCAAGTTTTCAGTCAGGCAGTAGCAAAGCTCTTAAAAATGATTCCAGTGGATATTGAGCCAGTTCTGGTTAGACCACTAATTCTACATCATTTCTCTAAAAGAACATGGGTTGAATTCCAGCACAATGGCAGTCATTGTCCATTTGACTTTTGCCACCCACTGTTCAACAGACAGACAGTGGCACTATACAGAATTTTGCTGCTACTGTATGTATCATGAAATATTACATGAGCCTGAATTATATTGAAAAAATGTAAAACTAAAAATCCTTAAATGTGATGTTTTTCCAGATGGGATAGATGGAAATATAAACTTTACACGCTTTCACTCTACTGTTCTGCACACTGTATTGGTGATATGAAATAACCCCTAATTACATAAAAACCATTGAGTTGTTGTATTCCTTACTTTAACTATTTGGAGTTTCGAATTCTAAATCTAGTTTCTCCATAGTTATATGAGTAGAACTGTCTTAATTCATGGTGGTCTAGCACTCAAATATCCATATCTAACTTCTATGGTTTGTGAGTGCAACCAGCTAAACACATGCAGACTGAGGGGCCACAGTGGATAGAAAAGATTCTGTACTGAAGTTCATGCATGTGTCAACAACTGCAGTTCCATCTGCAACCTCTGGGGGCTAACTCCAACAGGGACTAAACCTGCATGAATTCCTATATTTAAATGTCCATCTATACAGGAAAGTAAACATATTTATTGCAGGGCATAAAAGCAGTTTTAGCCTTTGTTTTAACTTAAAATTTACATAAATAAAGATATGACCACTTCCTGCTACTGAGACTGCCCATCCTCCTCAGCTCTGTGCCTGTTTTTGGAATACTATGACACTCAGAGCCTCCACCAGGAACTCAAAATGTTAATTCCCCCTTTTCTTCTTTGACTCAGTCTCTCTTAAAGGTAGGGTAGGAGATTTCATTCTGATGCACTTTTTGTTAAATTAGTGTAACTTCTCTTTACAATCCGATAGCAACCAATTAGTTCGGCATTTTCGCATTAAAACGAAGAATATTAATCATGAAGCTATAAAATGCTAAAAACATCAGCCAATCCTCCTTGACGACCTGCGCGGAGTATTGGGTGGTTGTCACTCTCTTTCTGCTCTGCGCGCACCAGAGAGGTACAAGCATGATGGCCGAAATCACAGACTGCAGCTTCAGGTAATGCGCCGTCCATGTGATTGGAGGCGTGGCTTCAGGGTGAGCTTCGAGAGAAAGGGGCATGTGGAAATCTGGCTGACTCCCACTGAGTTTTCAAAATACCTTTAAGTCAGGGATGTGTCAGTTGTATCACTGATATCCAGACCTTAAACTCAACTGTCTCTGTGCTTCTAGTTGCAGGACTTCCGCATCTACAGCCAGGAAGTTTTGGAGTTTGGGGAGAAGGTGTCCTTCCTGCTCCTCCTGCCACCATCTGATGAAGTGTGCACAGCTCCTGGTCAGAATAACCCATACTCCCCCCGCTCCGGCTTTCTCACCCTGCCCCTGCAGATCTTTGAACTGGGTCGGTATATCAAATTTTAGCTCAAGTTCATAATCACACACTACATCGTATAAAACAAATATTTGACACCAACTGCTGTTTCTGTATATGTTTCTGTATGTACTGGCAAAGCATTATGTATATCATTTTCCTAACTGTATTTCCTTTCCTCCGCAGTCCATTTTAATGCCTATTGCCCCAGTTTCATCGGCCAGTACTGCAGGGTGTCGGCTTTGCTGGAGCTGGAGTCCCTTATGTCCCAGCAGGCGCTACGGGAGGCTTTCTCTGAAGCCGAGCTCCTCACTGCCAAGAAGAAACACCAGCAGATCCAGGAACACATACAGGTATGAGCATAACATGTATAGACAAATAAAGGCCGACACAGCTGAAATGTTTTCTTACACATTGTTTCGACATCTTAACTTGCTCAACAGCAAATGGAGGAGGTGTGGCGGGATGCGAGGTGGATTATGGAAGCCTTGCAGTATGCCCGCTACAAGCAGCCGACAGGAGGCATATCTATAAGCTGGATTATTGACTTTTCCAAGGAAGTGCTGCCTGACAAACCTCCCTCTACCTCCTCCCAGCCAGACTTTATGCCGTCCCCCATGCCTTCACCTGAACCCTGCCGCAAACACTCAGGTCTGACACATGTCTGCTTCTGCACTTATATAAAGGATGTTCTGTTTCAAATTACCAATTATTTCTTTCCTTTAGATTATGCTGGTTTATCAGATGAAGAGGGCTCCTCTGAAGTCTTCCTCACCACTGACAGCGACTATGACTCTAGCCGTGCCCAGAGTCCACGGGAGCTTGACCTATTGCCCCCTTCGCCACTCTCCTCCTCTGGGCCGCTCGAGCCCCGTGGTTTCCTGCGTAGTGATGGCAGCGGCTCAGGAGTAGGGATGTGTCTCAGTGGGGTTGGACGTGGAGGAGGGGCTCTAAGGGATTCTACGCCGGATGTTCTCCAGGCCTCTGAGCTACAGCACGGGAGAGAAAGTGAGAGGTGTGGGGGAGGAGGAGGGGTTCGGTGCGGAGGGGAAAGGCGTCGGCGGGCGCCGGAGCTGTTTGACAGTGACTTCATCCTTCCCAGCAGACAAATTGAGCTGCTGCACATCACAGAGAAGAGACAGGCCTTCTGTGTGAGAACCAGCAGTCTAGAGTTCCCCTCCACCACATCAGGCCACCACCAGCCTTACTCCCACCACATTACCTGCCCTTCACCTTCCACTTCACCGCAGAGAAGATGCCACAGGCCCTCATCAGTGGACCGCTGTTGTTCTGCTGAGCGCTGCCTACCACTGCTCCCACCTGCACGCACACTATCAGAAGACAGCGGCACCCAGAGACTCTCCTCACCATCGCCTGCTGCTCTCAGGAAAAGCTGTCATGCAACACTGCGAGTGTACCCACAGTATCGCACAGGCCTGCCAAAGGAGACCAGTGTTAAGGTATTAATGTACTTAGATGTTCAAGTAATGCTGTTTTGTTGTCAGGCTAATGCTAAAAGTTGCTTGTCCTCCTGTGTTTCAGCTTTGTGTAACTCCAGGAACATCGGCACAGGAGATGGTCCAACTGGTGGTGCAGGAGATGAACATTGTGTCTCGGCGCATGCTGGGTAGCAGCGGAGGTGGCAATGATCAGGATCAATGTGTTTACTACAGTCAAGAACAACTAAAGCACTTTGGCCTCGTGCTGGTGGTGGACAACAGAGAAAAGTGGCTTCAGGATGACTTCTGTCCCCTGGAGCTCCAAAACCCCTGGCTGAGGGGAAAACTGTGTGTCCGCATTAAGGAGTATTCACCACTAGCACTCAAACACAGCCGGGCCACCACAGTGTGATACTTCCAGGAGTAAGAGGGGCAAAGAAGCAAAAGGTGCAGATTCTTGTTTTGTGTACTTACACTGTCACATTGTGCACGACCTCTACTCTCTTTTCTCTCTCACTGTGGTGATACCGTCGTCAACTGCAGCAAAAACATGTTGTCATATTTTCTGCTGTTATCTGAACTGCTACCCTGAGAATCTGTTTCCATGAAATCTGTTCTCTTGTATGTTTTTTTATGAAGATCAGAGACCCTCATATGGACACCAAATGAACAATAACTAAGTGGAACAAAGAGAAAAGAGTTTTTTGTGCTGTCAGAGTTCATTGGGCTAAGGATTGTGATGTGAAATTAATAGACCGTTCTTGCCTTCTGGCGTGATTCACGCCAGTGCATCAGGCCATGCACGATGCCAAAATGACATGGGCAGCATCACCAACCTCCCCAGCCACACACGGACACGGCTTTTCCTATGAACTCTCTCATTGTGTCATTCCCAAAGAGCTGTCGGCTGCAGCCGTCCGGCCCCATGTTCCCAGGATGTGGGCTCTGGACCTGGACCAGAAGGCAGGAAGGAAGAGAGAAGTACAGAGGTGGCTGGCGTCTCCGCTTGGGGACGCAATCGACCCAATGATTTGGCCCGTCAGCCTGTCACTCAACTGCTCTTGGCCACTGTACTCTCTGTTAGCAAGCTGCCAAGCAAGGAATAGAGAGCATCAGAGAGAGAGAGAGAGAGTGAAGAGGAGGAGGAGGGTGGAGGCTGCATCTTGTAGAACCTGGCACTAACCCTCCGGTGCTCTTTTTCTCCCTTTTGCAGTAACAAGTCCTCTGTACAGTAGACTCAGTCGTAGTGTAGCGGACTGATATGATCATGTCATCTTGTGAAGAAACACAAAATAAAATCAAGCTAATTTGGTTCAAATCAAAACACAGAAAAAAAAGAAGCAATACTTTTTACGTGTTGTTTTTCTAATTAATGGGAAAAGCATGTAAATCTTCCAGAATTGTGCCGAGTACGTTTAAAGTACTGTAGTCATGCTGTACTTAAAGTTAACCAGTTCAGTGTTTTGTTGTGTTCGGTTCAGTGGTATTCCCAGATGCATCAGGAAATGGTGCCCTTCAGTCTAGAGCAAGGGTCTCCCAAAGGGATTCTAGTGTGTAACGATGACTCAAGTTGTTAAGAGGCCCAACATTTCCATGTAAAGTTACACAATCCCAAACTGTCCCTTTAGCTGCTTCAAAATAAGTTAAATATTAAAGAACCTAACCAAAGTTTCTCAACAACTGGCTGTCTGATGTAAAGATAAAGAAGGCAGATTTTTATCAAAGCAGCGGTGGAAGACAAGGCTCTCATACAAAGTTACTACACTAACTTTGTATTTCAAATAAACAACTTCATTCTTTCTACAAAATAAATGGGGCCTCTTAACAATAGAAACCTTTCTCTTTTTTTAGCCCTACATTGGTGTTATGACTGCAGGATGATGTAGGTTATCAGTGGATGCAGGTACTTTCTGCTGAAATCCCATTATATCAGAAACTTCCACTAATGATCTACAACAGTAGCTGCAACCCAGCTGCATCCTTTACTACTGCATATTTATTTTTTTCTATCAACAATTTTCAGATGGTTAAGAAACGTTGCACCTCTGTAATGACCAGAAGCATTTTTCAAATGTAGCACCAGAAAAAGTCTGCAAGAGTTCCCGTGAGTGAAGTCGGTGGACCTGGCCTCACATACTGTAGCATTCCAGGTTGGCGAGAGGAGCTGACAGTGTTTACAGAGTTTACTTTCCTTACACTTTCAAAGATGTGTGTAACTACTGTATAAAGATGTCTTAAGACAAACTGATGTTGTAATAAGTTGTAATTGGTTTTACTGATGGAAATCCTGTGTTAGAGCTTAGATGTCTTCTTTATTCGCATTCTTTAAAGCTGTTTTTACGAGGGCCATCTGCAAAAACACAATCACACAGCCAGAGCATTGTAAATAGACAAACAAGATCAGGGGATGAATGTACTGTGTCGGCCCAAAATGTGAAGTGGGTCTCTCAGCATTACAGAGGTCAAAGATCAGCGAAGCGACAGAACTCACAGATTTTGTTGGACGGAAAAGGGAGTTGAAATTCCCATTCCACTCCAAAAAAATAAGAGCCTGTGTTTACAAGGAGCTGTTGGCAGATCCATCAGGCAAAGTCATGAAGGAGACATCACGTCACTTTTTTTAAATCTATTTTTATTGAACAATAAATGAATATTACAAAATGAAAGCCCTGGTTGTTTTTGTGGGTTTCTTCACTTTTAACGGACTGTGGCACACGAGCGTACAAACTTTCTAACCTTCATGTGCATCCCACTGAGCAATAACAGCGTCTTTTTTACGTGATATTACCTTTTTTACGCTTCCTGTTTCACATTGTCCACTTTACAGATGAACTGTGCTACACTTTCCTAATTCGGAAGCTGAAAATTCCACTAGGATCAATTATAGTTTTTTTGGCACACCTTATCTACCATGAGGACCATAACAAGCTTAAATTTCAAGTGTGTGCAGATCAGATTTTCTTTGGGGCTTATTCTTTTAGCTTGGAGTTTCATCCACACGTATGATGCATTCCCAGAAGCCATTCCTTCATCTGATATGAATGAGAGTGACAAATAGAGGGCTCTTGTTCCTACAGATGCTATATTGCAATGACCTCATCACTGTTTGCCACCCAGTTGATGAAAAGTGAATAGTGGGCAGCTGCAGACTGGATCTCAGACTTTAAGTGGGGGGCATGGTCACATCAGCCCTGTATTCGGCAGGGTTGAACAATGATGTGACTCTTTCGTATGTTGAGGGAGTGTTTTTACCGTACGTTTTGTAACAGGTTGCAATGACGTTTAGGAAAATGCTTGACATGATGCTTTACCTCAACATTATGTTATGAGTTCACGCCTGTAAAGAGACATGCATAATTCACAGACATGTATATAGGGAGTATATTAATGCACAATATGCCTTAATATTACAATATCAGCTATAAGCAAACAAGACTGACAGATAAGTTGACATTGATTATTACTCACTGTGTCCCCATTGGATGTGTAAGTATATCTGTGAGCATGTCTCTACACTGTGGAGGTTTTTGAAGTTCCAGACACTGTTAGCATTGTGGCTGTCTGCTCTTAATAGCTCAGCATTGGCATCCCATCAACACTACAGGTTTATTTACCTATTTGAATTCACTTCAGATAAAGCTACATGTTCTCTGAACATAAATAGAAAAAACAAATGTGAAGCAAAAATTCCATATTGTTCATCCCCAAGGAAAAATAAACCAGCATTCTTTCTGTTCAGTAGTTCACTTGTTGTGAAATGAATTTGTATAGAGGTCTGTGAGAAAATGGCCCAATGAACTGTTAATACCTAAGCTGCCTCATAACGTACTGTGCTTTCACATTAAGTTGGATTAATTGGAAATGTGAGTTTCCAGCTGGGATATCCAATGTAAACACTGCATCAACACTGAAGTCAGCCAAAAATGTGATGACCAAAGGCTTCGTGTAAGCAACACAAACTCAGTCAGTGTTACAAAACTGTCACTCACAACCTTCATGTCCATCTCTTGTCACACTGTGAAAGCAATGCCTACATTTATACGGCTTATGGGGAAAAAATCTGAATATCATTTCCACAAAAATGCTCAAATAATGTCATCTCTACACAGATTAATAGGACTGAATTAACAACATTTGTCATGAAAAACTGTCTGCAATGAGATATTTCTCAGATTCCATTGCTCTAAGTTAAAAAAGAAACGCTTGATTAATAAACAAGAGTCAAATGATTCACTTAATATGCCTGTTTACGCACATATCTGTTTACACACCTGCAGGCTTGATATAGCAGCTGCAGATATTTTTAAAAAACTTTAAACTAATAACAGCGCATCATCCTGCGGCAGAACCCATGTTTTCGCCTTTGCATTCATAAATCTTTGTGTTGCGCCGTTATGTTTACATAAAGTGTGTTAATATGTTTAGTTGAATCATGATCTCGGGGTTGAATTCTGGCCGGCCAGATTGCTTTCAGCAGGCTCATATCACAGCACTCCCTTGCTAGTGCCATGTGTTTTTTCAGCCCTTGAGCAAATAAAATGCTGCATGCTTCCCTGTCAACAGATCCTACAAACACTAATGTGGAGATGGACACACAAACACGCACACACACACACACACACACATACGAGGCACGCACTCAGGAATCTTGATATATAGATGTGTAAGTGCACATGTATACCATGTAGAAGATTTACACTTTTGTACTATATCAATACAGATTCTCACACACGTTCTCCAAGCAGCTTATCGCACACAAATCATGCCACAACGCATTCTTGCCAACACACTACGCCTTTAAGAGCAGCCCTTTAACGTTTATTGACAGTAACTTAAGAATTGTACTGGAATTCTGACACCTCCTAATTTTAAACCTTCTGACTCCAGGAGGACCCGAGCTAAATATAAACCCTGGCATATATCTGAATACCTATAAAGAAAACATTCCAAAAACGCCTTGAATAGTGGCTATTCATGCTCATAAAAGAGATTCGACATGGAGCTCGCTTAGCTTTGACTCATCAAAAATATCTCCATCCAAATGGCGACAGAGTGAAGTTGTGTATCCGGGGAGAATCATTTGATATTTCATCAGCACTTCCACTGGCAAGGAAAGTGGGATTCAGATACTGTTAAGCTTCCGTCCTGGAACTGCTAATTGCATGTGAGCAGCCTGCTCCAGTTCGAGTGTGCAGCTAAACTGGTTCACCTGGAAAACAGCAACCAGTGCGTTTTGAAAGTGAGCAGACTTCAGGATCCTATTCTGCTGTATACCTTTTGATACCTCTTGAAGTTGATGAGGACTAGGGGCCAAAGGGTTGGTCTGCACCTTGACCAGATATCTAACACAAATACAGACAAATATCTTGCTCTCTTTACTTTGATTAGATTGCATGGATTTCGTTGGACAGGGGATCTTCGCAATGAAGCAAAACACAACCTTAATAACAACTGCTTTCCTCTCACATCACTCTGCTCGTGTGCTCTTTTCTGCCCCAACTGATCACCTGTTTCATTCTCCTCACCACCACCCCACCCTGCTTGCCACTAGCCGATTTCAGCTTGGCACTTGCTGATGGATTAGCAGCAGCATATATGTGTGTGTATGGTGGCGTGTGTGTGTGTGTGTGTGTGTATATATATGTGCATTGGGTGGAGAAAGTGAAGCCGACCACTACTGCATCATTCATTTCTCTCTCTCTCTCTCTCTCTCTCTCGCTCTCTCTCTCTCTCTCACTCTCTCTCTCTCTCTCTCTCTCTCCCTCCCCAGAGCCCGTAAACCTTTAAAGCACCTATAAAACACTTGGCGAGGCCTTTTTGAAGTTTTTATGAAGATCTGGCTTTATTGTTCCCAAGAGATGAGCCCCGCTCCGCTGGCGCCTCGGAGCTTTCTGGAAGTGCCAGTGAATTCAGGCAGGGAGGGAGGCAGTGAGGGGGGCGCTGGGTGGTAGTAGAGGAGGGAGTCCCAGGGAAAGAAGGTCTAGGAATGGGGGTGAGGCCTGTGTTTTTATGCACCCCCCTGTGCATATGTGTGTAGTGCGCGGTGCATATGTGTTGTGGCAGACGAGCAACATAGTGACAACTTTATCTTCAGGTGTCCTTTAAATCTTATATTTAACACACATCAAATCAGATTAAGAAAGTTCTAATAAAAGCACACGTGTGTGCACGCATGTGTTGCAGCATGTGTGTGCCTGCGTATTTGTTCGCAGACGATGGGGCCAGCAGGTTGCGTTCTTGTTGTTTGAAGTGGGGCTCTGTTGTTCTCATAGAGCTAAATGAATGGAGCCGGACCCCCCTCCATCTGTCTGATCCAGCGGCACCGGCCCTCCCTCCCAAATCCCAGCTCCGACGCCCGACGCACTGGCCCCCTCAAAGGAACAGTTGGCAAACGGGCGGCCCATTAAACAGGCAAGGACGACGAGCCCTCACCTCTGAGCAACACTTGTAAGAGCAGTGTGTGTGTGTGTGTTACGAGACAGAGAGAGGAAAGACTGTGTGTGTTAACTTGACTGCTTCTTTACTCTAAAGTGTGTGTGTGTGTGTGTCAGGATTGGCAGTTGCAAGTCAGTGGCCATGACATTAGCCATGCTGGTGGCTTTGACTGTGCCTTTGGCCTCCACAGCCCACAGTGATGTGTATTCCTACCTTCTAATCAAGGCACTGACAAGGAAATATTGTCACTATGTACTTCATTTATTGCCATCATTCATTTGATCATCAAGTCTGATATTTGACTACATAACCTTGAACTAAGTCATACAAAAGGCTCAAAGACACATGAACCAATCATTGTTAAACGAAACAATTCTGGCCTACAGTGAATTTGCTAACTCTAATATAAGTTTCCCCAGCAGCCATCAATAGGTCTTGGTAAAGTTTGTTTTACACATGATTCAGGGTCACATTTTTCAACCTTGCATGCATTAGTGCCTTCTGTCACCCAAAAACCAGGGCCATGTCAAATGCAAAAGGGTTCCATCTTGACAGAAGGCTTCTCCTAGTGGAGGTCAAAGAGAAAAAACAGTTCATCCAGTATCATAGTGGGGTCAACCATTTGTCATCATCTGCACAGTTATGAACTTGTGTGATTTGTTTGAAAGGGCTCCAAACGTCCCCGCACCCTGGGGAAAACAACAGCTTGGGTCTTCACTCAGAGCTGGTTGCATGCAGAGTAGCCAGAGGGTTGGGTATGAAGAAAGCCAACACTGATGACAAAGATGAGAGAAAGAAAAGGGCAGCAAAGGATCAGGGGCACTATGGGTTCAGTTTCAGAATTCAACCTCTAAAAGGAATTTCTGACATTTTGACTCTAACTACTGTTGGTCTCTGACATCTTTGTGTGTCAGGTGCAACTTAGTGAAAAGTAAGGTACTATAAATTAAAGATGGGGCGTGAAAGAGAGCCAGGCTGCTAGATGTTAATCCAAAACCACGAAGAGACTAGAGGAAGAACAAACTTCTCTTTTCAAATGGTGGGACTGATGGACTTGTACCCTCACACACACACACACATACATCCATCCATATTAACCCCCGCTCCAGCCCCCTTTGTGCAAAGGATGATGTCATGCTTTCTGAAAACATGGTGGTGGTGGTGGTGAAGGGGTGGGGGTGTCAGGGGGTTTAGGGGGGATTCCTTTGGTCCTTTCAAGTTTGCAGGGGGAGCCTTGGGCCACGGCAGGGTAGACAGTACGAGGGCAAGAGGCTCAACGCTAACACCCCACCACCACCCCTCTCTCCTGGATTCAACCCCACCCCAGCGAGCAGTCACATTAGGCACGCTCCGGCCACGCCATCAAAGGCCGGCTCACAGCACACACACCTAAACACACACACTTGCCTGTGCACACACAAAAGCATGCAGTTGTCATAAAACTGCATGTATGGTCACTCACTCTGACACAAGTCAAATGAGCATGTTCACACTCAGCTATAACAAACGCGTGCCTAAAAATAACAACGCACACAAAAGGACATACACACACACACACATACACTCGCATACCAACAGATCAAACATGCACACACTTCAATCATGCCCACCCACCCCCCTGGCTGTGTTATTGTTTTGAAAATATGATTGCGGTGACGGATGGGGTGGGGAGAGGAGAGGGCGTTGGCAGGGGCGAGTGGCAGGGCCCCTCTATTGTCCCCGGCCAGTGTGAGTCTGTGTCCATAGCTATAGAAACTGGGGCCACACTGGGAAGGCATGCTTTCATCTTCACCACAGGCTCACCGCTGGCAATAAGGGGTCAAATAAATCCCCCTGGAAGCAGTGTGTGTGTGTACGTAAGGGGGGTTATAGGGCGCGCACACACACACACACACACATACACATTCAGAGCATGTTTACCTGAAATATCTTGCATTCACACTTGCCGAGTGTGTCAGCTTTACCTACAATTTGAATTCTACTTAAGCCTGTTTTACATTACAAAAGCATCTAAGAATGAACATTTTAAGCCTGTTTCAAATTGTTCAATCTCTCAGCAACACATTTTTTGATTCAACTTTCAAAGGGATGAAATTACTTCTCATGAAATGTCACCTCGGCTCTGATACCTCTTGATTCTTAAGCACTTTCATCTAATTTTCGAACGTCTGACATGAAAGAGACCCTCGTCTCACCACAACAGAGGTGGTCTGGGCCACTTTGGGTAAATGTGCCCTGAGCACGCAGCACATGTAACACAGGAATACAATGTTGATCATTAGGATTTGCAATCTCTTGAGACATTCCAGAGTCGCTGATTGCAACTACTTAAACACACAGGCTGTATACACAAACAAATGCCTGCAAAACTGTACAGGCACACTCTCGAGCGCTGTTAGCAACATGCTCACACATAAATAAGCACACATTCAAACAGCATTGTGCTGTGCACATGTCCATCTCAACTTAAAGGCCTGTCCGACTAAAACCTTATGCATTGATGTCAGCCATTATAATGCTCTGTGGGTGTGAGTGTGTATGTGTGTACCCAAGTGTGTAAAGCTGATGAAGACATAAGAGCTGGACAGCTGGATCAAGTGGACAAACAGCAGGCAGGTATACAGTGTCTGGAGCCAATTAGATTAGATACTGGTTACAGCAAATGTAGTGTAATGAAGATAGCAGTAACATGTTAGCATCTAAGGAACAGTGCACACAAATCCATGTGATTAATTATTGATACAAGAAGGTCACCTGTGTGAGGTGAGGTGAGAGGAGAGGAGAGGAGAGGAGAGGAGAGGAGAGGAGAGGAGGTCAGCACCACCACCACATGCCACAGACAGACTGACGATACTTCTACTGGGCTCCATGCCGGGGACCTGGCTGTAATTACACCACACACACACACTCATGCATGCGCACACACTGTTAACAGACAGACGGCAAAAGGTGCCCGGCTCCTGAATCCTGTCTCGCTCTCTCTCTGTGTCTCTTTATGTTTTTTATGTTCATTTTATGTCTATCACCCACCTAAACCATCTCAGTATTGCATTTACAAGTACAT
Organism: Parambassis ranga; assembly: GCF_900634625.1. Taxonomy (NCBI): domain Eukaryota; kingdom Metazoa; phylum Chordata; class Actinopteri; family Ambassidae; genus Parambassis; species Parambassis ranga. Next base: position 11,248,479 of record NC_041039.1, on the reverse strand, counting down.
CTGAGAGGAGTAACCTGTGATACATCAATACCTGGTGCAGAAAGTGGTCTACAAGCTTACTTCTTACTTTCCATAAGACTTTGAAATACATTCTCTCCCAACACAAAAACACTTGCTTACACTTTTTCTGTTGACCACAGTTAGGCAGCAAAAAATGGTCTATCCCTAACCAAGTGGTTTTAATTTCTAAACCTCCTAACCTAGGTGATCTTTTCACCACTTCCATGATTTTCTTCAGAGCGCCAACAGACACAGCCCAAGCAGCTCTAAACAAGTCACTTCTATGGAATCAACGGTAAAAGTCAGAGTGCCCTCACACAAACACACGTTTTCTTATTTTCTTTGTGAATGCACACTTGTTGTCTGACCTATAAAGTGGCCAAATCCAAGGTTAAATAAGGTCAACAAGGCTATTGACACAAACCACAATTGTGTTCCTGTTTGACTCTCAGACTGACACCAGCACAGATCTTTTGGTATCAATAGCTCCTTGTTGATCTACTTGGCCAGGCAGTTTGTCGTCTCTCTCGCTCTCTCTCTCTCTCTCTCGCTCTCTCTCCCTCCATGGTCCCTCTGAGTTGTGAAAGTTATTGGAGTGTAAATGGATTTAACAGCCTCTGTCTGCTGCTGTCCATGTAAGGAGAGTGCTATCTGTTGTCTGCCCCATGCTTCATAGTAACAGTATCTAGGCAAGCAGTCAGAAAAAGGTCTGCAAAAGTGAGTTTGGTTAGTTAGGTAAGAATAATTTAATCACACTAACAGCATGCAAACAGACTGTGAGAAGAGGATGGGATGCTTCAATACTTTCTTGCTTTCCAGTATTTTGACTATTTTAACTCTATGGCTGACAAAAATCCACACAATTTTTGATTGATAGTCTTGACATCACCTTCCTAACATTTATGGCAGGTGGTCTATAAAGAAGAGGTTCATATTTACAGTGACAGGTGGGAGGGAATGGGTGTTCCCTTTTCTCAAAAAAAAACAAAACAAAAAAAACACCTGAATCCCTGATTGAGACATGAGAAGTTTGAGCTTGAGGTCTAAGGGAGCTTTATTGTTCTGCTGTTCTTCAACCACAACACCACTTCAGTTTCTCGTGTCGCTTCATTACTCTCCTTCAGTTTTCATACGCCTCCCCCCCTCTAACCCAATATCCCGGGGTGACAGGAGAAAGGCAGACGCTCCTATTTACACATGGCTCCAGGGGCTTGTGGCTCCTGATTAGCAAACCAGTGTGAGTCAACATCTGGTACATCCCTTGGACAAACTATCTCTCTGAGCGCACACTCAGGCTGTTGTCAGACTCTGTCCTTTTCCGTCCGGTTCCCAAGCAGCCAGGCACCCCCTGCACGCTCACACGTCGGCGAGATATTTCCCAAAGCCTTCCCAGTCCTCCTGGCATCTCGGCAGGCCGTCACCTCCTTACCCTCCTGCGTGTTCCACAAACATGCCACAGGGCCAAAGGGCACCGCCGCTGCCATTTATCGACATGCTCGATTGCGTGGGGGGGGGGGCGGCGCGACTCGTACAGGTCATGACACTGATGTGGTCCATCATGTCTGTGCAACCTGCAGTGATTATTTGACTGCATTCCACCCATGACACATCAGTTTTTAATGCGGTTTAACAAGCTGCCAGGTTTAAACGGGGCCACCTCACTCTGAATCCCGTCACAGGCCGATGAAGACGCCATCGTAGAATTTCCCTCCCTTTGTTTTTGTTACGCAGTGCCAGTCTGTGAAAGTATCTTGGCTCTAGACTCAACAGAACACACATGCTGAGGAGAGTGTCAGGCAAGGGAACATCTGTTGTGGTCAGTGGCTGCGGGCAAACTGTTTCATTTCGACAAGATGGCCTGTGGCAACACAATGGCTTAGTGGTTGGGAGAATGACGGGATTGCCAGTTACTTGTGGTCAGGGTTTACCTAAGTTGGACAGAGCTTCTGAAAGACATGTGGTCACATTTTACATCAAATTACTCTTTAGTTAGCGATAAAAGGGGTAATGACATTGTCTTGACACAATTGAGTTTTAAAATTTGATCTTTTCAAGTGGAACTGTGGAGTTTGAAGCAGCCAGATGTTTTTGTCTGAAGTCTTTATTCCATTGTAGTTACTTTTCCATTTCTTTTCTTGAATAAACAAAGAGCACAGGAAGTTGTTTCATGCAAAGAGTGATTGATAAACTGATGAGAAATTTAAATAGAATGACGGATTGAATCTTCAGGAGTCACAAATAGTGAAAACACATGACTTAACTGTCCAAAATAATCGTGATATACTGTATGTTCCACTATCACAGCGCTCATCCATTTGAACACCGCTTGACTTCTCCAACCAGCCAAGTCTGTCCGAAAGAATGTGGAGCGCTGGTCAGCAGGACTGTCTGAAGATGTCTGAGTTTCAGCACAGGCCTTCAGGTCCTAACATTTGCTTTGCCGTCTCTCTCTCTCTCTCTCTCGCACTTCTTCTCTTGGCTCTTGTGCCACCGTGGAGAAGGCAACAGTGACCCTATTGTGAACGGTGGGAATTGGGCAGCAGGCCAATGATGTCATCCTGCTATAAGGAAGACCAGGAGGAACGCCCTCCTGGCGTTTGGAATGCACAGTTTTTTCCTGTTGTTTTCCGGAAGGTGGTCATCAATTTAATTCCACTCTCATCACTCACTGATCTACTAAGGCAGAGCAACAGGAGGAGGATATGCAGAAAAAAAGGGGCGCTTGCTGCCTTCCAAAAGGGGTTGAAACAAATAAAAAAGCTGATAATGTGATGCTTTGGACAGTTGAGATCCTTTTTTTTTTCTTGTTAAGATGTGAATGCGAGTAATCACCCTGGAATTCTGTGAGGTTACAACCGCCTCCCCAATTACAAGTTGCCAGACATCATTACAGAAGAACTGTGATTCATGAAGAAAGAGAGGGGAATGGCTTACGGAAACTAACAATCTCTAACTCCAAGTAACCCCGCAAGGCCAAAACACAAACACAACTTAGTTGTATCCACTTTGCCCCTTATCTTTTAAAGACTTTTACCTCTACTAAATTACTTTAGAACACAAGAACATTTAGCAATGACTTAATTTCCCATGTCCAGGATTTACATTGATGATAAGTATTCAATACAAAATCTTCCTAACCAACAGTTTCATGTTTTCTGCAGTTACTTGTGCCATGACTGTTTCTACTAGCAAAAGCCAGCGAACCATCTTTATGCATGCAGTGCTATGTTTTCTAGCGTTCTTCATTCTCCGAGTTCAAAGGGAGCCCCACCAGCACATCACAAAGCCAATGAGCTGTCTCTGATATGATCACCATTAATCACAGCTTTTGATCAGGCATCGAGCAGCATTTTCTCAATCACGATTGGAATGCCGTAATAGAAACAAAGAAAGTGGGGCCCTGCTCAGATTGACTTCAGATTGAACAACAGTGTGGCACGGCGCTCTTTCAATAACAAGGACAGGCTATATACGCTGAGTGCCAGCTTCTTTTCTTCTCCAAGAGGAAAAAAAGGGGGGAAAAATATCACTTTGATGCTGTTTACTGGGGATTTCGCAAAAAATAACTTTATGATGAATTTTAGGGGAGAGAAAAAAAAATGTAGAGGGGGAGGTGGGGGGCTTCAAAAGTAGTGTTAACGGGAGACAGATTTTTGACATGCTTCCCAAGCCATCTGCTTTGGGTTAAGGCTCGGAGACAGAGTTGAATATGGGGGGTTGGGGGGGGATACGAGGGGAGTAAGACTGGAGAAGATGGCAAGGCAGCAGGGAATAAAGGGAATGCAATATTGACAAGCATTGGTGGAAAGCTGTTTATTTGAATTGTGAGCCTCTCTGTTTTGAATTGTTGTAGCACGGTCCATGCAAGACAACAGATATCTATCCAAACATATAATAAGTCGGTCTTGTTCATACAGCTATTACAACAAAACCATACAAATGAATGTGTTGTGGTTCCAATCCCAAGGTTACTGCTGGAAATATAAAGTTAAATATTCAAAAAGAAATGTTTTCTGCTTTGTTGACAGTTCCAAAAAACTGTTGAGGTTCTGGTTGGGTCTGAAGTCCATCAGTCTGCCAAAGACCCAACAGAGAGATTTCTGATGGAGAACTAATTACAAGATGCGCTCCAGGCATACCTATCAGTTTGAAGGGAGGGTGGCTTGGGGATTTCAGAGTTCTTGTCTCTTCAAATTCCTTAAGTATCCTTATCTTCTGGCCTTAATTGTGCAAGAAAAAGATATGGAATGGAAACAAAATGTTGGTTTTGTTTGTCCTGCTCTGCCTTTTTTTCTCTTACTCCGCTTACTCCCCTCTCTTCTCTCCAAACTGTCCGTCTCCATCCACCCCTCTGTGCCATTCTACCAGTCCCCAGTGGGCACAGTCAGCCAGTCTGGCCAGGCTTGCCCCTTGCTGTGCCCCTGCACTGGATAAGCTCCTGTCTGGACCTTGGGTAGAGGCATTTGTATAGAGCTGTGGGGGTGTTAGTGTGTGTGTGTGTGTTGCATATGTGTGTATGTGTGTGTTGCATTCAGCAGAAGAGGAGAAGGGGGTCCTATCTGTGCCTAAGGGTTGCCCCCCCTGGCGCACCCTCACATGCGCCCTATTGAGACCTAAGGGAGCGTGAACAATCACTGCAAAACCAAAGAGCTAAGTCCCCTTGTTATACAAGCCCAATTTTCAGCACCGGTCCCACCTCTCTCCTCTGTGGTGAGTCCCACCCCCAGCTCAGCACCCCTCTCCTGCTCATCAGAGGTTGACGGGCTTCGTTAAAGCGAGCCAGGGTCCTTTAATGTCGTTATTTAATTAGTCATTCCACAGCAAACTGCCATCAGGCACCACCGCTGCCCCCACCCTTCTTCTGTCCTCTTTGCGGAAACCCTACCATCTTCATCACCACCTCCTCTTCCCCAACTTGCACACCATCACCCTCCTCACGGTCCCCTCCCCTCTCTACTCCTTGTCTTTATCTCCAGTAATTAGCCAGGGAATGGGGGTCGACTCATTGCTGGGTTAGTTGAGCATTAGTGCTTGAGACTATAGGAAGAAGGGAAGTGTCTTTCCCTGCATGGGGTTTCTCTCTCCCAAGACCTGCAGAGGAGGACAATGGAGATGGCCAGTTCTACAGTGACCAGCTCAGCCTTACTGTCCCTGCAGCCCACTGAGTCGTGTCTACACAGACACCCTAATCATACTGGAGTTCAGTATACTCTTAGGATGCTGCTGGTAGCTCTTTCCATGCGGTTAATATGGTTAAGCCAAGATAATGAAGTCTCTTAATCAATAAAATTACAGCAGTTCTTGCGATACAAGTCTATTTTTCTGTGATTCAGGTTGGCATAATGGACTCTAGAGTTGTGTTTTAAGTTTGATCACATAGGTTTTGAGCAGTTTCACTTGTGCATAAGTGAACATTCCTTCTTCAAACATGAGCAGTCCTACAGTGAGAGAGAGAGAGAGAGAGAGAGAGAGAGAGAGTCTGGGGAGCCCGTGGATCCACACCGTGCTGGATCAACGCCCTCTAGTGACCACTACAAAAGACAATCACAATGACACCAAGAGAAGAAGTGCAAGGCAACCACACTTTGTGGCTGGTGTAATTTACTGTATATTATGGCCATAATAATGTTGATTTATTTATTGTTGTGAAACTAGACTTTTTCTTTATTAAAATTCTAAAGGATTATACCTGAATATTAACATAATCTGGCGTTATTATAGTGACTATTGAAGCTTTGTGCATTAATAAATTACTCAATAACTTCCCCAGATAACGTTTAAGTTGTATTATAGGAGGATAAACATAGTTCAAACAAAAGGAAAAACGTTCAGCACGGCTGCTGATTTTCTCATAATGACTGCTTAGCATGGGAAAGGTACCGCTTAGTTATCCGTGGCCATTTATAGCCCTTAATTATGCGCCTATTTTGTGACCTCTGAGTTCAACGGGCCAATTCCTGTGTAGACCCAAATCCCGATGAACAAAGGTGGAATGTGATGCCCCTTTTCCGCAGACAAGCTACCAAACGTTTCCCATCAATTTCATGGGAAAGTTGGAGCCTATGAACTCTTAGACGCTTCAGCTGAATATTGTGAGTGCATCGCAGATGCTCTGCTGATGGAACTGGCGGGAGAAAACTGTTGAAATAATATTTAAAGTGTGTGTGTGTGGGAAGAAAACTCCTAATGCATACGTTATAATATTGTTTATGTTGTGTAATATTGCGCCATATAATGCAGGATAAAAACTGGCCCTTTAGGACCCAGTTGATCCTTGTCATTGTGGCTGATATTTTCCACGTTGTGAGGGGAGGGGGGGTAGCCTGGGGGAGGAGGAGGGGGGGGGCTGTCAATCATAGTGAAAGTGGCCGGGGTGGGCAGGTCCTTCTGACACTTTGTACCGTCGGAGGGGGATATTTAACTTGGGACTGAGCACCACTCGCTACAGACACACTCACACACAGTGTGCCTAAGCAAAGAAATGCTCCAGCGCCAAGTCTCTCAGACTCCTGAAGTAGGAGCGACTCAGTAGGAGCTTCTGTACCAGTTATCAAAGGAGTAGAGACGCTCCCTCAGGAATTGACCGCTTGCACCGACCGGGCAGAAAAAAAAATACAAAATAAAACGCTCCAGATTATGGACTGTCTCCTCGTGCAGCGACTCTACGATCTGGAGATTTTCTGAAAGGATTCAGCAATGCCACACTGAGAGGAACTCTGAACTGACAACTGGCTCTCTGCAGTTTGCATTTCACATGCAAAGCTTCTCTTCGTCGTTTTTTTCTTCTTTTTTTCTTATTTCATGCACAGCCAAGAGTTTTGTGGGGATATAATAAGCTGAGACTTTCTGTGTAAAATAAAACTGCTCTGCCATTTGGAACATCCTCTGGAAAGATAAATGGCTGTTATTTAATAAGTTGAGATTGTTTCCTACGACTCCTCTAAATTTTGGACATTTTCAGGAAAAGTGCACACATATCGACAGCTGGAATACCACAGGAGGCTGACTGCATAGACTTTCCCCCCCCCCTCCTCAGTCCATGGACCGTGCGCCCTGGGACCCTGTCAAACCTGAGAGCGTCAGGCGACGTTAAGAGAAACCACGTTTATAAAAGCCGTGCGTAAAAATAACATTGGCCAAGGCAGCCCTCATTGCCTGGCGCGTGACATTTAAAACTTGGTGAAGTACTCTTTTGTGTGCCCTTCTCTCTCGGGACGCTCCGGATCTATTCTGTCTCTTTAGAAAACACTTCATTCCATGCAGCTCTCGCCTCGGCCGCTGTCATCCAGTGTAGACAGTTCGTCGTGGCTTCGAGTCCCCGGGGTAACCATGACGACAGAAAGAAACCCAAAGTGAATCCAATGAGCGGGGTGAGGCAGCAGAGAGCTTGAATAGAGTTTTCCCCATTTTGTTTTGTGCTTTTTTTTGGTTAGACTTTCTGTTAAGCAGGGGCACCTCTCCACGCTGCAGAGTTGCATCAGCGGGCAAATTGCAAAGTTGGAGGAGCCCTAAAAAGCAAAGCACTCCGCTCCATGTCATTCAAACCCGACGCGGTCTATTAAAAGTATCGCCTTGCTGGTGACTGAACTTCTACTATTTATGAAGCCCCGGGCAAGTCATTGCAGACAACACAGTAAGTGGGGAAAGAACTGAATACTATCCAGGAGAAGAGCCGGTGCGCAACGCAGGAGGAATAATGGGCCTCTCACAAACGCTACTCGTTTACGCGCTGGTGTGCGTTCACATTGGAGTTTCCCAGCATTACCTTCGCCTCCGTCCATCGCCCAGTGATCACCTTCCCGTGCCCGATTTGAAAGAGGACCCCGACCCGGAGTACGACCCCCGGGAACAGGACTTGGCCGAGAGGACTCTGAGGAGAAAGCTCGGCAGTAACTTTGACCCCTCCTTCATGTCCATCACCTTGCCCACGCCGGTGAACGTCACCGCGCCAGACAACGAGGTAAAGCTGGGGCCCATACCTAACGAGTTTAAAAAGATAGACCTCACAGTGACCCCCTATGGAAAGCGGATAAAAGTGGGCAAGAAAGCCCGCAGGAAATTTCTGCAGTGGCTCTGGACCTATACGCACTGCCCTGTAGTGTACACCTGGAAGGATTTGGGCGTGAGGTTCTGGCCACGTTATATCAAGGAGGGAAACTGTTTCTCTGAGCGCTCTTGCTCCTTCCCTGAGGGGATGTCTTGCAAACCCGTCAAGTCAATCACCAAGATTTTCCTCCGGTGGTATTGTCAAGGCTTTCTAAGACAGAAATACTGTACGTGGATACAGGTGCAATACCCAATCATCTCAGAGTGCAAGTGTTCGTGCTGAGGAAGTGGTCGATGAGGGGAGTGGACTGGAAATACGGTTTCTATTGCACTGTTAACTCTCTACAGAGATGGGCACCATAGCGAATCTATTTTTTTATATAGCATTTTAAGTGAAATACCAACATTGTACATATTTAAGAAAAAAATGCAGCTATTTTTGTTTCTAATTGAACCTGGACCATATTTTATTCTCCACCCTGAAACGTTGCTTTTTGGGGGAACACGAGCACTTCATAAGGAAGAGCTTTTTTTTGATATTTTTTATGAGACATTGAGGATGGAATGCATATGCTACACTTCTCCAAGAGGTGAACCTTTTTTTTTTCAACTGAACATTGATGCTGACTGTTACTTCACTGCAATGCTGCCTAGAGTTTTTTTGTATAATATTAATATCAATAATAATTAAATTGTAAAAAAAAGAAAAAAAGTTGAGGTTAAAGATATATATAAAGGCGTGAACTCAGCTTTTTTGGAATACATAGTATTGTAGGAATAAACAAATCTGTACGTTTTATTTATTATTTTAACGATTTGTGAGTATAGAGCATAAGAGAATAGCAGAGTATACCAGAATAAAAAAAATATGGGAGATGTCTACTTGAATATTTCTAAAAATGACAAAAAAATAAATAAATAAAGAAAAAACATATCAGTGTACATGTTATGGTTACACGTTTTAGCAATAAAGTCTATCTTTTCAACATGTGTTACTGTCAAGCCATGTTGCATACAACGAGTGTCTATCGGGGGGGGGGGGGGGGGCTATGCACTGTAAAATATATCATGTCAAGCCCTGGTGGCTGAGTGCGTTTGTTTCCAATTAAACTTAAGAGGATTTCTATAAATAAGCATCATACCAGGGTAATTTGATCCAGACACATTGGCTGGAAACAAGTGATAAGTCATGAAAATCTAAGATATTTTTTACAGTGTAGATGGTCCCGACGTGGAGTGGAGCTACTATAACTGCGAGTTTGAGTGGATCTGTGTGGACTGCCTGACGCTCCACGCCGTCACAGTGATTTTAGAAAGGGCTGATTTACTACGCTGCGTAATGCGCAACACATACCTCAAGCGCCTCCACAGAACTGGCATTCATTTGTCTCAGCCAGAGAGAGAGAGAAGAGGGGGCCGTGCGCGTTCATCTCCGCGTGTACGCGCTCCCTTCAGGGCTCCGAGGTGTTAACATAATGGGTAAAATATGATTCAGACATTTCAAACAGTGTCAAATGATGAAATGGCGAGCGTATGTAAACGTGTGAGCCTGGAGCGTCTGTGTGTGTTTCTGTTACTCTGGAAGCTCCACACAAGTTCCACTGAGGTATTTGTATAGAGCTGGACTGGAGCAGACCGGCGCCTATTCAAGTCTGACCGCCCTGGAGAGAGAGAGAGAGAGAGAGAGGGAGAGAGTGAGTGAAGAGAGAGAGAGAGAGCACAAAGCCCATAAAACAATGGTCAACTGTTTTTGACGTTAGCAGACTATTAATTGGAGAGCTGCTGTCTGCAAGTTAAAGAGATATGGCCAATTAAACGCGCTGGAGACGCGCAGGGAAATTAAGTCCTGTGGAATCAAAGCGAGGAGTCATTTTCTTTAAGTAGGCCTTTTTAATAGTGTTTATATTATTCTTTAAATATAATCAACGACTTCAACAGAGCTATGACTAAACGTCTGAAAGCTAAAAGCAGCGTGTGTAGTAGTATTTCCACTGAGCGCATCTCGTGTGCCTTTAAGTGATTTGTGTTTTTCTGCGGGCAGAGTTGGATTTGACACTTGCCGCCCGGTTATTGTGACAGAACCACTGAAGGGATTTGGTAAGCAGAGGAGAAGAACGGCAGCATGCCAGCGGAGGAGGAAGAGAGGGAGCAGGAGGGGAGGGGAAGGGGGCTGCTTTCCTTACTGTCAGCTTCTTTCTTGATGATGTCTCGGGGTTTTTAGAAACTGCGTCTCTGACTCGACGGCGCCACTCAGCCGCCCCCTCTCGACTGCGCAGAATGAGGCACTTTGGGAAACAGTAACCCTTTCAGGCTCTGCCCGGAGAGTATTTTAGAAGCGTGTGAAAGGCAATACGCCGCCCTGGCTCCAGCCAGTTAGGTGCGCACCTTTTAGAAACAGACCTTGCCAGCCAGTCAGATCGCTGGTTCTCAAAGTGGGGTCCGGGGACCTCTAGGTGGAACTTTCACAGGGGGGTCCTCAGGAAAATGACGAATATTGAATGTAATCATGCAGCACCTTTAATCCTTATAATCTCCAGGTTAAAAAAGGGGGAAAAACAAGGAGTAGGGATGTTTCTTCTCTGATATTCACTTTTAATTATATAATCTTGTTAGTCTCCACTGTGCTGAAATTGTTGCCTACTTGAGCTCAGGTTTCTTCTAACCCTGGTTATTTGCTTAAAGTCCATCTGCACTTTTAAACCCACTAAATTAATCCCACTAGAAATAGAAACCTTTTGAATACAGAGTTAATATAGAAGCATCTAATACGGTTGTAGGTTAAATATGGACGCTGTGGGTTGTTTTTCTCTCACACACAGGGAAACATGCCAGCCCAACTACCAAATGTTCTGTCCCGTCTTCACTTCGTGCAAAACTGTTGTGACTATTTGCGCAGCTGATGAAACCTACATTAACAAAACACAAAATGTCATCATAAATTCCAATCCTGGCTATAAGCAGAGCTCTGATTGACATGTTATGTGAAGAAAAATGAGCGAAAAGCCTCCCTCAACATCAACATCAACGTCAACATCAGCGGAGCATCACACATTGTCTGTAAAAATGTCAAGACACTGGTGGCCTTTAACCCCATCAGAGGCTCAGCATCATTATTGTTTGTCACAGCTTGTCTTCAGCACACGAAGTGCGCAACAATAACCACACAAACGCTTCATATATACATCTGCTATAAAGCACACATAAGGAGAATTAAATAAAGGCCTGGAGACAATTAGGATGGGGGGGGGGGGTGATGGGGGAGGAGGGGTGACATGCTTAGTGGTGAGGATGATGAGTCTGTGTCTCCTGATGATAGTCAATTATTATGATGGATTGTGGTCCAATTGGGAGTGATCTGTGGGTGGTAAAAGGCTTTCACTCAAACAAGACACATTCGTACCTGTGTGGACACATCTTTGCTGAAGTGTGATCGCATGCATGCACACACCACACTGCCGCGTGCACAGTATAAGTGGGCTGACAGACAGAGATGGAGACAAGGGTCTGTGGCTGTGAGTAAGGCCCAAACCCCATAGTTGTAAAAGCCAGTGAGTCAGCACTGGTGAGGTTATTGATGATGACAGGGTATTAGATTGAGCACTGAGGGGAGGGAAGGCACACACACACACACACATACACACATGTACATACACACACACATGAACAGAGTCACCGCAGATGATACCCGGCATTCCATCTCAACACTAGCTCCAGCTTGTGGTGTCTGCAGGCTTGTGTGTGTGTGAATAGACGTCATGAATTTGTTGTATAAGAGGCAAGAGATGATTCTAAGTGAGTAGTGTGTGTTTTTCAAGGTCAGTTTCAGTTTTCAATTGATTAGTCACTCTGTAAATCACAAAAAAAATCTAAACGGTGAATTACAATCCCTTTTCATTTGCCTGAAATGTGTGTCTATGTCAAGAGTCTTCAGTGAGCTCACATATGCTTCTCAGACCAATCCAGGATCATCCGCTCGTCTGATGTCAACTGCAAGAGCTTACAAACCTGACCTGGAGTCAGCAGCAGCAGAAGCAGGCGCAGGATTCATAACATACCGTTACATCAACACAGTGGCCATCTCTGGTCGGCAAACAACAGGTGACTGTGGTCGAATAACAGGTGATTGTAATCAAACTCCAGTCACTGCCAACAAGTGGTGCTTATGATAATTAAGCAGACAGGTAGGTAATCTGTGCAATGCCACAGAGAGTCATGAGTGCATTCATCATTCACAGGATTACATTACTCAAATCTTAGTTTCTCAACATTGGCTGGCATTTAATTGTAGGGATTTGTCACATGTGGAAAAGCAGTTTTTTCATGTTTAAAATCAACCTCCATGCACACAGTTTCCCATATTTTTTGTGTGTATTTTCTGCTGGGACTGCTTGTTGTAATCCTCCTCTACCCAAAGTTTTAAGAATGTTATGAAGCAATTTCCCCACTGTGGGACAAATAAAGAGTTTTTTTTATATTTTAATCTTAGTGAAATCATGCAAAAACAAACCTACTGTCCTAACTGGGCAAGGGTAGAGAAAAGATTGCATTCTATATTCTTCTGGTCTATATTGCACATGTACAGTATATGATGCACATCAGAAAAAAAATAACAGCGACATTTCACCAAGAAAGGTACCACACATAGCAGTAAAAAGCTCACACAAGTTCCCCCTGTACAGTATATATGCCCTTACGCTGCTACCATTTTAATCAGACATACAGTGTCAGAGTCACATTTCCGTAGTCATGCTTGGTGATTACTCAGTTTAACTCGTGTAAGATGTAACAGATATAGTGAGCCCAAAGTAAGGCCTAAAAATAGAGCTGTGGGTGGTGCAGTACTCTCACGGCTGGGAATAGTGCATATTCTGAGCTCTGTTTCCATGGTTACTTGTGCTTTCTCCCATTGTTTCAAATTCAGAAAACAGTCCCTCTGCATAACCGGTCACATTTTCACATGTTTTTTTACCACTCAGGTGAGCAACACAAGGAACACATTCACATTACAAGTACCCCTCATCATTAGACATCACCTCCACCGCACAAACACTTCATGCTCCTGGTTATTATGAGGACCTATATAGGTAGACTATATTTAACCTGTTTACTGCCCAATTTGTTTGTGATTGCAACATTATATACACACACACCTGTCTCAATTAAATCAATATTTTCCATATTTCACCTACTATCAGCTCACAGATTGCTGTGTTACTCCCTGAGTACACACATATACGCAGCCACACTCACACAAACACATACACCTCCCCCTCACAGCCTGTCCGGTGGCTGTCTCCCAGTACCCCTCTGTGCGCCTGGATGGCATGCTGAGAATGTTTACTTTCGCCACAGTGTGTATTTACAGAGCCTAATAGTTTTTTAGGCCGCAATGGCGCCTCACTTCGTAACATGTGTACAACCCACCTACTCCGTCTGACTCCCAAACACACACACACACAAACACTCCACCGAACAACAAATCAAATCTCTGGTATTTGGGGTTTGGCAGTGCTGTGCAAGCTCTGATGTAGCCAGGTGACACGAGGAAGCAGAATGTGATGGTACCTCGTCTGTAATCGGAATGAATGGAGATGCAGCTAAAAATAAGCCTGGGGACGGGAGTATGTGTGCTATGAGAGAATGAATGAATGCATGCAATGAATGGACACATGATGTCTTGAATGGTTGTGTGGCAACTAAAAAGATTTATGAATGTGTGTAAAGCATGTGTGAGCAAGTTTGTGAGCGAGGAAGCGGCTGAGGGAGATGATGAAGTGTACCATGGATAAAGCAGGCTTTGTGATGGCAGATGACTCTTTCCTCACATCATGTTTGCCAATGAGATGAGGAACCTGTGGGCTGATTAATGCATTGATGATCACTGCAATTGGGTGAATGACACAAAAGTCTTAGTCACTTTTCATTGATTCTACACAGAATCTTAACACATGGAAAAGAAGGCAGAACCCTGTAATTAAAATAAGAATAAGGGTGTACAATTAATCTTTCCTCCCCCTGACTCATTAATGGTTTTTACTAAGGAAGCTTGCCCTTGAGTGATAAACAAAATGGCTACTACTAAAATGTAAGGTTATCAACAGCATTTTTATGTCGAAATTTGTGTGGCGGGCTTTTATTGTTTATTATTGTTTGTTTATTATTGAAAATAAGAAAAATATCAATAATAATTAAACATTAGACTGCAGTACCATTACAATGAATTGATAGATGTTATTGGCCTAATGTAGAAAGAGATAAGTCAATAACGTGTGGTGTTTAAGGTGATTGCAGAAAATCAGCCTTTGTGTTATTAACCCAAACCTCTATGAGGACAGGAAAACATAGGGGAATGTGAGACAGTGAGAGAGTGAAGAGACTCATCATCACTGTACAGGCCACTGACAAAATTCTTAATGGACCTGATGAGAAACATGGATCCAGATAATTCCATCTTCCATCTTCTGTAACCAGCAATAGAAATCTTAGGAGCCTCGACCTCCGAAGACAGACAAATCAATGACGTCTACAGGGAAGGTGAAATTCAGTGCTGCTGATGAAGGATTATTGCTGGGCTTCTTCACCTGAACAACACTTTAGACTACTACCTTCTTCTCAAAATGAGGAAGAAGCTCAGTGGTCACAATTTAAAAAAGGTTGATGTCACTATATGACAACACATGTGTGCCCGATATCCATATGGTCCATGATTAGAAAAGTGACTCTTTATGTCTTGAGCTAAAAACTCCATTGCCACTAATACGCTGTTGTTTGGAGAAAAACGAGTCTGTCCTCCTAAATATTTTCACAAATCAAGTCCTATTTTCTGGTAATCCGCACCGTGGGACATGTTAGACCAATTAGAAATCACCACAATATACCTCACCAAGAAGTGTCTAATAGTATCAAATTAATGTGTCTTTTAACAATCACCATTAAAGAGGCAAAGGAGGTGGTGTTCTCGATCCCACTGAAAGGACAGAAAAGGCATTAAGAGTGGAGTCTAAAACACTCAGGGCATTGTTTTATTTTCTTTCTCCCATTAGACAAAGAGCACGAGGGAACCAAACAGGTGAAAATAACTGCCTGCATTTTCCCCACGGGGCCGCCATGCACGACTTGGGCTGCTGAACCTGATGTTCTGACGCCTGTCTGTCTGTCGTATTCAGCTGAGGTGGTCTATTCAGAGTGAGAGGGACCAAGGGACACACAGGCCACAGGGTGTGGATGTGCATATGTGTTGGTGTGTAAGGGGGAGGGAGGAGGCACTGTGAGCAGCAGAGAATGCCTGGTGATGGGTTACCAAAAACAGAGCACCAGGGGACAATGGGACCCAGGACATTCCTGACATAACCCCAACACACCGGGGAGGAAGTGGAAGGGGGGATTTATTGGTGTCAACGGCCCCTTGCCCCGAGAGGAGGAACGGGTGCCTCTTTTGTCCCCTCTGGCGTTGGAGATGGACTGAATCGAGACGCCTCGTATAGAGAGGACGCCTCTACACACATACACACATAATCACTCCTTTGAAAGAAGAACCACCAATTAGGGAATGGACATATAGTGGTTTAGACTCAAAGGGGGCAGGTTTCTGTGTGTGTTCTTGCAAGCCCGCCTGCATGCACTTTTCAATAGGATCTGAATGTAAAGGGAGAGCCAAATAGGATGCTTTTCAGCTCAAAGTGCACTAGGGTCGACCCCATGGGAACACCGCTACCAACTTGTTTGAATCAGAGAGCATTTAGTCTCATTTAGGAATGGTTCATGTTACACTGAAATAGACCACAATGAACACAACAATGTAATACACTGATAATTGGCGGGACAATTGGCAAGTGAATTTCCCAAACTGTTCCTGTGCCACTTTGGGAAAAAAAAACTAATACAAAAAAAAAAGTTTGAGTTCCTAGAAATGGTGTGAGTCATATCATCCATTATGACCCTTTCATATTATTCAACTGGTGAGAAGAAGAAGTTTTAGTAATGGGAGGTCTGGTTTTGAATTGCATTGTAATTACTGACCCAGTCTGAGCTATCCTCACAGCTTACAGCTTATGCAAACCATATTGAAGGTAAATACCTCTTTTGTGAACAGAAATGACTACAGAAAGCTGACCACTGAGCCTGACAAAGAATACTTTTTCCCCATAGATACTCAAGACGTAAGCCTAACAGAAAACATCAACCACACTGACTGAGAACTATATTTAGAGCTATTGGTTTAGAAAATATCGATATATATATATATACACACACCAGGACAAATTTCACCTTTACTTTTAACACATCAGTCTACACACATGCACATATATATATATATATATATATCTATATATATATATATATATATCTATATATATATATATATATCTATATATATATATATATATATATATATATATATATATATATATATATATATATATATATATATATATATATATATATAGATATATATATATATATCTGGCCACCTGTTGTTTGCTGCTTTTCTGTCTGAAGTCAGGTTTGACCAGTTTTGATAATCTGTGGCCTTGGAGGTTGATCACCTACTTAACAAACAATAAAGCAGGTGAAACATGCCAAACTGGACCAACACTGTCATCTAGTGGTGAAAATACTGTGTTATCTCTTCCAGTTATGTGTATATAATGATAGCTTGTAAATCCGTGTCACCACACTGTGGTTATATGTGATAAGCAGCTATGAAGCCAACCTTTTGAGGTTTCACATGCTCGGGGGCTGCGTCACCTTCATGTTCACATAGTTGTCTGGGTGACATCATTGGACAGTCTGGAAACCTTGCATTCGGCGTGTAAAGTAATCAAATACGGAAAAAAGCATCAGTGGATGTAGGAGCTCTAGTCAACCAAATGACGGTCGGCTGTTGGCCAGTGTCATGCAGTCAGTTTATCCGGCATCGTTGGCACTACTCTGAGTCTCGTTGGTGGCTTTGGCTGCAGAGCCCACTGGCTCACAACACCACAATCAGCTTTGGCCCAGTGTATGGTGTATCTGGGCATCTAGTCGTGAGCTGCCAGTTTAAGGCTGCCATATACATAGCAGAGATTTCAGCTAAATGCCAGAATATTTAAAAACTTACACTATGCTACTTCATCGGTGGGAAAGGCTCTGGTGAATGTGGCAATAAAGCACATAAGCTAGCACACATTTGTTAACTTACACAGTAAGATTCCATTCAACTGGATGATCACAAACCAATCAGAACTGGTAATGATTATCAGCTATGATGCTGATCAGTGTAGACAGGCAAGAGGGAAATACTGAAACATTTAAAAACTCTGCTGCAATTGATTGCAGATTTATTAGGCCATTATATCAGTGTGCCTGACTCTAACCTCTACCATCATCCACTTCCAGCTCACTGGATTACGACTAATTCAGAAAGCGGCTCTGTAGCCTTGGGTGGCATTGTTGTGGCCATACAATTTATTAGCTAATCAGAAAGACAGTGCCAGATTCCGCTGCTCATGAATATCAGGAGGGAATGAGAACCAGAATCTGAGCTTTCATTAGAGAGTTTTGACTCTTTCACATCTACAGAACACACATAGAGTTCAAATGGGAACTCCCAAGCACTTCCAGCTGGCAACACTTTGGGATAATGATGCTGGATTCCACACAAATGAAGGGTCTAAATACCACCAGAGAGGCACCTGAATGAACCCCCCTTCCTTAATGCACAGACATGCATGCATGTATGTATGTAAAAAAAACACACATATACTTCCAACCAATACTTTTTCTCTGTGGGTTAATCACACATGCGCCTAAACACCAAGCCAGTTTCCCACCGTTATCTTTGACAGTCACTGCTGTCAAATGTAAGCAGCTAGCCCCAAAATAATCCCACATCAAGCCAGCAGCAACCCCCCCCCCCCCCCCACGTACACACTGAGGCCAGCACACATCCTCCGATTCTTCAGGAGTGCAGATTGGGTTACTGCAGATTCCAAGCTGCGGCCTCAAGGTATCCTCGTTTAAAAACTCTCTGCGGTTGAGTCATCAGTGCAAGCTGGGAAGAGACCACCTTCAGTGGTGTGATGTCAAAATGATGGATGGGACAATAATACTGGTAGAAGAGCTATTGATAGCTCTCTTTCCTTAATGTTGACATGTTGATACTGCACACCCCAAGCAATGTGTGTGACACAGAGAGAGAGAGAGAGAGAGGGGGCCATGTTGGTATTATAAAACCCATTAATATCTCTTCCGTTCCCACTCAGGCCATGGGTGTTTGAAGTGGAGTGGCAGCTGAACCCTGAGCAAGTGAGTGTGCCGAAGGATGTATACAATAATGCCAAGATGCTGTCTTGACTTAAGATGAGTTGGCAGAGCGAAAGTAAACAGGCGGGGTTCCCCAGGCGGCTGTTGTTATAATCGGGGGTGTGTTGAGAGGGGCTCAGGCTGTTTATTTTTACATGAGACCTCAGTGTCTTTTAAAGTGCCCTCTCTCTTTTTTCCCCCTCTTTCTTGACCTCATTTTCTAAAGTCCCACCCCACCCTTCTTCATCCACCTCTTTGCCAGCAGCAACTAATTAACAGTCAGTTGGGTTCCACCATACTCTGGTGTTTGGCCCACTTCTCTACCACTGACTGTAAAGACATATGAATATGCAGTGTGTATCACATTACTGTGAGTTGAACTAAATCCACTGTGGGACGTGTCAGTGTCAGGTTTCCGCTTGTGACACTAATTGAATCACTTGTCCCATTAGCTGAGTCAATCTGCAGCCTTTTCGGTTCATGCCACTGCCTATAGTGTAGCTCAAGTTTTATGTAGATAAGTAAAAAAAATAAAAATAAGATGACACAACGCTTTGCTTATAAGTTTATGCTCACTGTTAATGAGTGCACATCACAATTGGTGCAGGCATAGCAGCTGTGGCATAATCACTACATGATATTAGCTAATGCGTTCTTATGCTGATTGTCTTCTGACGACTACATTGTAAAAATCCATATAATTGAACGTGGAGATAGAGTGACCTCACCAGGTCTCTGCAGTGAACTCCTAACTGACATGAAGTCATTTTACTCTATTTGATTTTATTTCAAGCTGACTGCAAACATTTTGACTCACAGGTGTAACTAATAACATTAATGATGGCTGCATTCCTTTTAGGTGTTTTAGTGCCAGTTCCTCTACTGTGCTTTGGCTCACTGGAACAACTACATGAAACATCATTAATCTTATTAGTAACACCTGTGCTCCTCCTGCTATGACAAGGCTACATGTCTTATTACTTAGGCATGCTTGATTACGTCTTCTCATGGGGTCTTTTATTATGGGCACAAGAACAACAAGGGTTTTGGGGCTAACGGAAAGTAATGAAATGTAAATGTATTGATCAGTGAGATAAACTGCGCATGTGAACACAGATAAGAAGTCAGAATGCGTAGTGCAGGTGTTTCACCACAAGAGGGCGTCCTGTCACCATTATAAACCAGACGGGGGTTTCCCCCCCTCTGGACAAGGTAAGCATCTCCTTGCGCTATAACAGCAGGGATGCCAAAAAATGAAGCGAGGAAAAAGCCGGAGGCTGACATTTTCTCCAGGGTGTCCGCCGCAGGGAACCCAGCGCTGAGAGCCCCGGGGCTTTGAACAGACAGACCACTGAGGCTTGCTTTGCAGACACAATCAACACACTGATCCAAGTGCAACAACTCTAAAAGGACCGAGGAGAGCTCCCCGCTTGAATCCCATCTGACAGCAAGTGAGTGTGTTGCCTGTTGTTAGCCTTGTTTTCTTTTATTCTGTCTTTGACGCAGTCCAATCTCTACCACTTACTTGTAGGTACAGAGATAATCGCAGATTAGTGGCTGTTTTGGTGGGGCCCCCTTATTTTACAGAGATGCGTCAAAATTGGAAAGTGCGTATAGATAGCCTACTGTCACAGTGTGGAAGAAACAGTAAGATCAGACAGCAGTAAAATCTACTCAGGAACTTAAACTTCCAGCAACTCCCAGATCAAAATTCTCAAGGCCTGCTGTTTTCGTTTTACTCTATTTACTGGTTTATTTGTTCAAATGGCTCAGTTTAAACTCTGCTATTTTAATCAAAAACACTGGATGGCAAAAAACGGCATGTCCATCCAGAGTCTGAACTAATCAGGAATTAAAATAGAAATAAAATTGGAATGACTGTTTGTTCTGAAACTGATTTAGATTATTCGCCTGAGAACACCAGTGACTATAATGAACAAAAAACATTTATAATCAACAAATAAAAGACTAAAACAAAACAAGAAAACAGTAAGATAAATGTACAAAGACAAGAAGTGTTTTTGTTAGGATGAAAATGTATTCCGTTGTGACAGAGCTGGCACCCCGCTGTTTCTAAATCTATTCTTTTTTCATGGACATTGGTAATTAGTATTGGCTGCAGGTGTGTCGCTCTGTGGGCGTCACGAGCACGCGCACTCGTGCACAGGATTGGGGTTAATGCCTGAAGCGTTTAATTATCCGGAGGTCTTTAATGCGTCTTTAAACGCTCTTTGTTTCAGGTGAATTATTAGAATATAAAAGATGCCAAAAGCGCAGCTTTGGTTCCGGGCCCGGCTCGGCTCGACTCGACTCGGCTCGACCCGGGGGCTGTTCCCACCAGTGGATGGTACACTAAATAGCCTCTACAAGAGGAATGTTGATCAGCTTACTGCGGAGCCAGGAGGTGCGCGGGATTTGATCAGCCGCGGTGCTTGAATGACCTGCCGGTATATAGGCAGGCTGCACCTGCAATAACACGCAGAGCAACACGCGAGCTGTCGCCTATAAATTAACTGGAATTATGACGTGGATTGAGACCGTCCTCGCGGTTCTGCTGGGCTGCTTTTACATATGTAACACATGTAGCTTTTGATGTGATTGGCTGAGGCAGTTCCAACAGGAAATTCTTTGGCTTTTTAATGTAAGGAAATAATATAATAATAATAATAATATAATAATATTGACTACATGTGACATATCTGTGTAATTCTGAAGTCACTGTAATCCAGTGACCTCTCCAGTGCGCCTTTACGCACACACCCTCTTCACAGGCTGTATATAAAATTGCACTCATCATGACAAACCACATGATTTTTAACCGGCACTAAGAGAGGGGTATAAAGCCATATGAACGCAGTTAATGAGTTAATGCGATGCTGTCATGGCCGGGGGCGCAGAGCCACATTTTGCCTGCCAAAGCGAGCCTCTCTTTACACACACACACACACAGAGTCAATCCCTACGATGCAAACCAATACCAAAATAGGTCATTTTAATCTGAATCTACTTTTATTCTTACATATTAATAAACTCGTCGAAACATCAGCATTGTCAGTGCCTTGACGCTCGGCCGAACGCTAATAAGTCCAGCATGTGTTGGACTGTTATTGGGATTAATAAATTATAACATTCTGCATCTGCCTCTTGTTTCTGCGGGCCCCGGAGCCCCGCTAAGCCTCCTCTGTTTCAACAGGTTCAACGTTGTGTGCTCATTACGACCTCCATATGGCTGCCTGTGAACACAGTGAGCCATGGAGCATTTGGCAGGCAGCACAGTAACAACCAGTCCGTAAAGCGGCGGAGGTATTTGTTGTAAAAGTGAGACCAGTTGTGTTGTTTGAAGGAGGAAAGAGATCTCGAAACAAGTGGTAGTTTGTTCTGGGGGTTATTTTTGTTTGGGTATGTTTATTTTTTTGCCACACAACTAAATTCTACTCATGTTCAAATTACAGGTAAAGTGAAAGTTAACATTATTTTATTTTATTTTACGTAGACGTCTCTCTCTGTGTGTATGTGTGTGTGTGTCTCTCTCTCTCTCCCCCCTCTCTCTCTCCCTCTGGTGCGTTCTGACTCTTGCACACATGGTTTGGGAAAATCTGGGTTTGATTTTAATGGGGAGTAGCCTACCTCGGGCTCGCTTTACATATGGATGTACTGGACAGTTTTCAGTTGGTGTGAGCTTCGGGCGCGGATGGGTCCGGTGGTCTACCTCCTCTCGTTATCTTCACGTTCATGACTATGTCGCGTCTCTTTTTTTGTCCTTTTAACATTTTAAGGAGGCGAACGTAAGAAAACCGAGACACTTCTGTAGAGGACAGACGGAAGAAGAAGCACAAGGCTAATTGGTGTGGATCTCTCTTAGGGGACGTCGTTTAGAAAAGCGACAGTGACGACTTGACACTGAGGTAAGTTTATAATTCTGCCGCTCCCGCGCCCGTTTATTGCGCACCGTGTGTGTGTGTGTGTTTTATGTGGAGCGCAGATTTTCAATTTTACGCACCGCTTCTTTCCTTTGAGGAGGAGTAAAGTGACTCACGGCGCTCGCTGTGACGGGCTGTCCATTACCTGTCATTTGTTTCAAGTGAAGCCAATGACTGTCATTACCTTATTATAGACCGAAGTGACTGTAAGTAGGTGTTTGGGTTGCTGAATCACCGGAGCGCGCTGGATCAGAGCGGCGAACCAGCAGACAGGTGTCAGCCGCCTCGGTCTACACCTGGCTCCTGGGTCGCCGCAAAGAAGCGACAAAACAGCTCAAGCTGAGGATTTAACGCCAGGTACAAGATGTAGCCAGAGAGGTTTTTTTTTCTCCAGCATCTTGGAGCAGCTTGTTCTTCCTCGGCCAGTGTCCTAGAGCCACTAATAATATTTTCCCTTTTTTGCCACCACGTGTATTTCTTTTTTCAAATATGTGTTTGGGAAAAAAAGCACATTATGAAATATACGGAGCGAATTATGATGAGAACATTGAAGTGGCACTATTTTAGCCCATTGTTGGCAAGGTGTGACAGGAAACAATGGCCCTGACAATAATGATGAGCTCCACCCTCCCTAAGCTCATCCACCCTCAGCTCTCAAACAGTCACAAGCCTGGAAGTGAAAGCGAGAGTCCCACACTGATTGCTTATCTTAACTGCTTCAATAGACTTAAAGTTTGCCCCTATTGCAGCCTGAAACAGTGTCAGCCACTTGACCTACTTCTCACTCTCAGCAAATGACTGGAATCGGTCCCATGAAGAAGGCCTCTGAATCCTCAGTGCCGCTCAATGAGGTCAGGAAGAATGTGGAATTGGAAGTTGAATGGGTGATGCAGTGGAGTGCTGCTCGTGTAGAGCGCTGCCCTTGCTCGCCATGTTTTTATAAATTAATCATCATTATTTAATTGCATCACACCCTGCTGCCATTAGGAACAGAGTAAGAGAGGCAGAGCCAGGAGCGGCTAAAGGCACATGATGTGTGGAAGCTAATCCAAAGCAACATAGTGCAGATCTTATTCACTCCTGGACGTGTGTGTGGTATTTATGAAGCCCAGAGAAAGGTGGGGGGGCATAGGGATGGAGAAAGCTGCAGTAACATAAGCAGATCGTTTTCTTCTGCCTTGAAAAGCAGGATTCCTCAGGACTCTTGGCTCCGTCCACCTGAACGAGTAAAGTCAACACTTCCAATATATTTTTCTTCTGTGGCTTCAGCAACTTGACGGGGCAAAGTAATGCTAGATCTCTCTTTCTGTCAGGTCCTACTTTTCTGTTTTTGCTGCATGTAACATCATCCCCTTCCTTGACTCAAGCGTTTGTCATTCTGAATAAATGACACAAGCCGATTAAAAAAATGAGCTCTGCTCCACCATGATCCTGCTGCTGAAGGCTTGAACTCAGAGATCTGAACGATCACTTTCAATAATACAGCTGTTTGTCAAGATCAGATAATTACACAGGGAATGCACAAGAGTGTCGACAGATGTTCGATCTGACACCATGTGGAATTTCACACACAGACTTTTCCTGTTCTTTTACTTCCTGGATTATGGCCATCAACGACCTTGCATTTATAGTCAGACCTTGAAACAAATGTGGTGTGATAGAACACCCGCATTAGGCTCGCATTCATCGGCTCCGCTTTGGAGGTGAGAATGAAGTTAAAATGCTGTCGTACTGCTGACATAAGCGGCTGTGTGTTTTCTCTCGGAGTGACAAATTGGGTGTGCGTGTGTGTGTGCGCACTTAGCTTTTCTGTTAAAATACCCATCATTCGTCAGCATGACACCCAAGACGTCTGTAACTGTGGGAAGAAGATCCAGGGGCAAAGATTCACATGCTTTATCCTGCCACTTCCTGCACCCTGCTAGGCCCACGTTTGCTGGCAACACATTTCTTCCAGATGCAGAGTGATAGTGCGTGTGAGGTCTGCATGTGTGCCCGCTTAGTAGGCTATCAAAGATACAAAGAGTCACATAATGCAGAAGACAAAAGTCTCAGGTGTGCAGAACACAGTGCGAAACAACACACTGTCAAAATAGCAGGCTTCTTCTATAAAGCTGGACTAATATGTCCGCATGTAAATGTCAAACCGATGGACAGGCCTTTATGCTGCGACCTCTGACCTTAAGGCCAAGATTACCTGGAGTGCCATAACATAGATGTGAAGGAGTGGAAAAACTGCTGTTTGATGCTTCCTAAGCTGCACAATCCTTCAATCTTCATGTGTGAATGAGAATACAAATTATAAATACTAGAGTACACACTTTAATCCATCAACAACATTAAGTGTAATGTACACAACCTTGCGAGTATTCCAAGCATTTAATAGAATGATTTGTGGGTTTTTTTTCCCCCTGTGAGTTCAAAGCAGGTCCCTGCTCTCTGCAGTGGGGTAGAGGTTGTTCTTGTGCAATGGAAAAAAAAAGCGACTGTTTTCCTGTTAGGGGGGCTTTTTTTGGGAAAACCGCGGCTCTGCCTACCGCAGCCAACCTTCAAAGGGCCCTGAGTGTTCACCTCTCCTCTCCTTAAATCCTTCCATCCCTCTAAAACGAGCTACTTCCTCTCATATCCAAGAACACCTCACCTGCCCCTCAAGCTGCGGTCTGTGCTGTGCTCACGTCCATGGGAAATGTTCAATCAGTCCACCCACACACGCTGGAAACAGAGCACTCCGCGACCTCAGCGTCTCTCGTATGACTTTATTATCTCCGTCTGCTGCACGACAGTTGTTATCCAACTCGGAGAAGGAATCTTTAGCTCTGTCTGCCATCGTAGGACTGTGGGTGTCATCCTTTTTCTCAGGCGCATCTTGACAGCATATGTAGGGGAAATATTTCTTGTATTTGAAAACAGATCACAGCTTGACATCGGTGGCTGTAAATTTTTGGATTCCGGTGCCTGGACTTCCAACTCTAACATCCTGCCAGTTAAGAATTCAGGACAAATCCTTCCCTTTTAGTCAAGTTCCTGGCTATATTTGTGTTTTCTAAGTAGTTATTCGGGGCTGACAGGTTGTGGTTGTTGTAAAGTTATGTTCATTTGTTCATTTGTCCCGTGTAAAAGAAGCATTATTCTTGCTACAATTTTAAATTCTCTGCAAGTACTGCATACAGTTTCTTGTTGCAGCAAAAACACAGTGGACGTGTGTGAAAATCATGAAGTCATCTATAATTGTACCGTTTTTCTGTGACAAATTAACCTTGTATAACCCTGAGTGCGGTGAGTCACTAAATCTTTTTGCCTGCTCATGTCCTCTCCCCTCCCTACAGCTCCGAATTTTCTCACCAAAAATACTGACCTCAGTGACGAGCATGTTAACAGAAAAATACACCACAGTTTATCCATATCAGCATTTTCACCTCCACTTTTGTGCTAAACAGCAGCTTAGCACAACCTTCTGTCAGCGTCTGTGAGAACGAGCCTGACCTCATATTCCACCTTGCGCCGTCTGCCGTCTCCTTTCTCCTTCTGTTCGGTTCTGGATCAGGTTCTGTTGATTCAGAGAGCGGCTGTCAAGAGTCGGGGCCAGGCTATGCGGGCTGGGCCACAGAAGCTGCTGCATTCCTCCGCTGGGCGTTCAGCCTTTCTCCCTGCAGTGTCTCTTTCTGTCAAATGGAAAGGTATAACATATTTAATTTGTATGTTTTATTGATCCATCTGCTTGGTCTATGGCACACAGGTCCTGGAGCATATCAAACTCATGTTTTGGCCTTTCCCCACTTTTCCCCTGTTTTTCACATTGAATTGTTCAGGCACACACACACACACACACACACAGTGTCTGAGCCAGCATAAGTGGGCTTTAAAAATTTGTCAGTGATCCCCCTGCTAATGACGCCCTCAGCTGTGAGAGTTGACCCCCTCCTGCCCTCAGCCCTCCCTCCTCCTTCCCCTCCTCCTCCTCTTCAGTCCCTAATGAATGCCAGTGAGGAACTCAGCATAGCCTTCACCCCCACATCCACCACCCACTCACACAAACAGGAGGATCCTCGTCACTGCTGCCGAGACAGGACATCATCAAGTGGAATTTAAGCCACTAATATCTGACCCCCTGTTACCTGAGGCCTGTCAGTCATGTTGATTCATGTGGACAGGCTTAGTCAATGAGTGTGTTGATACAGGATCAGTTTTATTTATGCTCATATATAAATGTGATTATCACATAAAGGGACAAACGGTGACGAAGATGAAGTAATTGTGAGAAAATGCAGGACACGTATGAGAAGCAACAGGCCATGTGTAATCTGAGGGCTTCCTGATTTGTTGCATTAATAAGAATATGAAAACATACTGAATAAGAATGGAGGTGACTCTGTGGTTGGCCTATTAAAAAAACCCTCTGGGAAGCCAGTAATAACCCCACATGGGATTACCGTACAGGAGGCTGGGGGAAGAGCAGGGTACCAGTTTGGACCACAGCTTGCCGTCATCTGACACAGGCAACCCCAGAAGACCTTCCATTCACTCCCAGTCTGAGCACGGCCACCAAGCCGGCCCTCTAGAACAGCGTGAAAGGCTCCCACTTGGGATACAAAGTGGCTCAGCTGTCCCTCTCCTCTCCTCACCTCCCCCGGCGCCCTCCGCTACACCCAAGCCAAATAAAGCCTCTCAGCGACTTCTGTTTTCCTAATCTGTGAACTCTGACAGAAGCGCCCACGCTTGAAAGAAAGACAACTCAACATGGGATGATCTCCCGGTGACAGGGAGAAGCTGAAAAAACGTTCCCTGGAATGTCTCCGCTGAAACCACCAGACCACCCTGTCATCCTTCTCTTCCTCCCTCGCCCTCTCTCTCGCTCTCTGTCTCTCTGACTCTCTGTGCGGCTCCCTATATTCCTCAGTCACTTCCTTTTAATCTAATTTCCCTTCCTTTTGCCCCTCATCATCCACCTTCTCTAATTGGGCTGTCACCGGTTGATTAAAACCACTGAAAGTGTTCCAGCCAAATGGCCCAAGCGTTGTGGCAGAGAACAACTTCTTAGGGCTTAGTGGGAAGCCCCCACTCTGAAAGCCCTATATTTTTACATTCTTTCACACTGTCCATTACATTACATTACTAATGAGCAAACTATTTCACACTGCAGTAGCTCGACCGGCAGAGATTGCAGCATGTCAGCACAAGTACATTTTCCTTGCCATTAATCCACAGAAGAATGTTGTAGTGACAAATTAGCAATGCACTTTGTATTTGTTGCTGCACTCCAAGCAGCCATTCACTTGGAAGGAGTGCAGTAATAGTTTGTTAATTCAAACATTGACAGAACTGTAGCCATTATCAGAAATAAAAACATAAGTACATAGAAAAAACAAGATGTCCAGTGCACCCTGGCGATGTCCACTTCTGTCTGAAAGCTTCACCTGCACAGCTTCCTGAAAAGATTTTGTGTGTTATTCATTGTCTTTTTCACAAAGACAGAGATATGGGCCTGCAGCTTTTGCTACTTCAACCACATTTAATGAAAGACAATTTTCTCCCCCACTGAGGGGAACTTGTGGCTTGTTAAACACACTGTCGATGCTGAAAGCAGAGATTTTATGTTTTTTATTATTTTTTTTGCTGAAACAGGCCAACCTGCAAGGCTCTGTGCTGTGCTGACATCCTGGTAACGCTAACAGATGCTAAAACATTTTGTGCAGCTGGTTCACATGTGGCAGATTTCAGTGTGATATGGAAGAAGTCTTACAGTTCGAACTTTGCAGTAGTGTTGTCGGATTGACTGTTAGCACTTGCTGCTGGACGAGCATCTATTTCAGACGGCAGACTGAGTGGAATTAAACAGCCATGTCACTGTTCTCTCTCTGTTTAACCTACACGCTCGTCTGCCAGACGCGCCTGACAGCACCAGACCCTGGAATAGTCTCCCAGCAGGCCCAGCAGCACATGGACCGCACCATATTTAGTCATCCAAAGTCCAGACACAGACCAATGCAGCCCTCCACCTTAATCTGTCTCTCTTTCTCCCTCCATTGCTGCCTCTCTCATTTTTTATGTCCCTCCCTCTATCTCTGTCACTTTCCCTCTCTCTCTCCTACAGCTCCCATTCATCTCTGTCCTCGCTCACCCTCCCTCGAGTCATTTATGCTTTATCACTGTCGTGCCCCTCACTGTTTCTCTCCCCCTCTTGTGTCCCTCTTTCCCTTCTTACCAACCCAAACTCTTCCTGTTTGTCCTGGTTTCTAGTCTCCTGTGTTTGCCAGTTCTTTTCCTGACTATTTTTCAGAATCTTCCTCTTTCTGCCTCCCCACAACATTCCCAATCAAATCTCCTTTCTTCTCTCACCTGTCATAATTTTTACTTTCTTTTTCTTTTTCTTTCTTTCCCCCCCCCCCCCCCCCCTTCTATCTCTCCCTCTCCGAGCCTCCCCACAGCCTATTTCCTCAGATGAACATGCTGCTGATGGAAGCTGGGTCTGGATGCTAATGAGTTGCTAATTCTATCAGCCGTCTCTCTATGCCCTCCCCAGCGGGTGTCAGGCCAGCCAGCTTTACCATGGCCAGTCTTTTGATGAAGTGCTTTGGTGGATGAACTCCCGCCTGCATGCCCACTCCTCATCCTCAGATGCTTGTCATTGATTAACGTCCTTATCTTTCCTGGCATTTTTTGTATAATATTTTCATTATCAGGTCTTTAACGTTTTCTAGCTTGTAGTGGCCAAAAAGAAATCTGTATAATTCCCTCACTCTGTTTTTCTAATCTGCACTCCAGTATAAGCCAAATGCCTTAGTTTAAGCACTTGTGCGCAGAAGAGAGAGGTCCTATTTACAAGGCCATTTGGCTCCTTTTTGAAGGTTGCAAGCTTTGGACCTACACACAAGAAAAAGAACAAAACTTTTGTCCTTTTTCAGCTAGCCTTAAATCCATCTGTCTGCCTACCCCACTTGACCGGAGTGGATACAGAGGCAGTCCTTTGTTCTACAAGATGAAGAGGGATGCTGTAATAGAAGGGAGTGTGAGGGGTTGGGTGTGACTCATTGTAATTTAATAAATACCTCACAAAAGAGGGCTAGGGTGCCTTCTCAACCTCTTAGCTGACTGTTTTGAAATAGGGCTCTTCCAGATTTGACACCCAGGGAAGTAAAAAGGGGGATTAAGGAAGGCAAGGCCTCAGGCTATATACATCTCTTTCTTTGCTCCAAGGCTTTTTTTCTCCCTTGGCGCCCCAATCTTTCCCTCTTTGGGACCAAGAGGCCTGCCTTCTAACTGTGAGCACATGAATGATGCCATCCGGGTATGTATCTTGACCCACAAATTTAGGATTTGGTTTGAATAGGCTCTCAATCCTTAAACAGCTATCACTGGGTAAATTTTCTGCTTCAGTAAATGCATATTATGTGGCCTCCTCTAGGGTCAGCAATGTGCAACAATAGTCCTGCAACGGTTGATTTCCTGTACAATTCCTTTAAAAAAAAAAAAAAAAAAAATCGGCACTAAACTACAGCCAGGGTCCTCGTATATAAAATAAAAGCACCTCTCCCAGCTGAGGTTTGACCAGGGTCACACATGGTCCACTGCTTTGCGGTACCACCAGGGATTATAGGGTGACTTCTGCCATGCTGCTCAAGCATTACCAGAAGGCTTGTCCAGTTTTGACTTGAAGTTCTGAATGAGTGGCCGGCATTGAAATTCAGGATGCAGTCACTTGCAGCCATTAATGTCTCTCTTTAAATGGTCACATCCTTTCTGTTGCCCCCACCCCACACCCCTATCTGACTGTCTGATCCTCTGACAGGCTTTTACTCAGTGAAAACATTCACTTGTAATTGTACAGTACAAAAGAAAGGCAAATGTTATTTAGGTTTTAAGAAGAAGACAACATTATTTTTTATGCAATGTCACTTTCTATTTCATATCCTATTATGGTAAAAATCTGTCTCTGACCTTTGTGTTTATTTCTCTCTCTCTTACAGGAAAGACTGGTCAGCTTGAAGTGAAGGGTCACTGAGCTTTCCTTCCACTGACTCACAATCACACACACAGACAGGGGAAAGTCACACACACAGACACATCAGTGCAACTTCACATACACACTTAATTTACAGACTCTTGGCTCCATACACACAAAACCTTATCCTTGAATAAGCGTAGACACACATTCAAAAACAGGCCCTTTGAGCAGGATGAGGGGACCTTGGAGGTTCCTGCTGGGCCTGTCCCTTCTGGCGTGCTCAGCCTCCACCCATAGTGCCACCAATCCCTTTGCAGGGCAGCAGACCCCACTGGACCCTTGCTATGATGACACGGGTGCTGCCCGTCGCTGCATCCCAGAGTTTATCAATGCTGCATTTGGCAAGGAGGTGATGGTGTCCAGTGTCTGCGGCCGGCCTCCATCTCGTTCCTGCAGCGTGGTGGAGCGGGGTGATGAACGACCTTCTGTGCGCACATGCCAGATCTGCGATGCAGCTGACCCTCGTCGTGCCCATCCTGCTTCCTACCTCACCGACCTAAACTCAGCTCACAATCTGACTTGCTGGCAGTCAGAGAATCTAAACACCTCTCCACACAATGTGACTCTCACCCTGTCACTGGGTAAAAAGTTTGAGATCACCTATGTCAGCCTGCAGTTCTGTTCACCTCGACCTGAGTCCCTGGCCATATACAAGAGCATGGACTATGGCAAAACCTGGATGCCCTACCAGTTCTACTCCTCACAGTGCCGCCGTATGTATAATCGGCCCAACAAAGCAACCATCACCAAGCAGAACGAGCAGGAGGCTCTTTGCACAGATGGTCACACTGACCTCTACCCGCTATCTGGAGGACTCATTGCTTTCAGCACTCTGGATGGACGACCCTCTGGTAAAGACTTTGACAACAGCCCAGTCCTTCAGGACTGGGTCACTGTGACCGATATCCGTGTGGTGTTCAGCCGGCCCCAGCTACCTCGGGAGCTGGGACTCGGGGCTGGAAGCAACAGCGATGACCCCATGGCAGTGACTTCAACACTGCCAACTTATTTCTATGCTGTGGGAGACTTCCAGGTGGGCGGGAGGTGTAAATGCAATGGTCATGCCTCACGCTGCTTGAAAGACAAGGAAGGCAAACTGGTGTGTGACTGCAAACACAACACAGAAGGACCCGAATGTGACCGCTGCAAGCCCTTTCACTACGACCGGCCGTGGCAGAGGGCCAACGCTCGCGAGGCCAACGAGTGTCTGCGTAAGTCTGTCCCTTTATCTTTGCTTTTAAACAGTTTGTCCTGTGTAGATATCTTTTGGCAGTACTTGCATAACTTGGATTTAGTAGAACACTTGAGAGGTGATACGATTGCAGCGGGATTTGTTCTTAATCATAGGATTGTACGCACGAGAATATACAGCATAGATATTACTCAGAATTATCTTGCCAATTCCTTTTGTTTTTCTCAATAAATTCACAAATTCCTCATGATGATGGAGATGCAGTGTTATTGGACAAGTCGTAGTTGTATGTGAAGTTCTGTCAATGGTTAAAAAAAAGGGATTTAATTTAGGAAGACCTGTGCTTGACAGTCCTATGGGTAATTAATAATGTTGCCAGAACATACCGGATGGGGTTGTGTTTACACAGGTGAGGAGTTCTGGTAGCGCACAGTGGTTGAGCTGGCAACTTTTTGGCCTCTCAAAACATGAGCCCATACGCCCCCTT
This sequence comes from Parambassis ranga, assembly GCF_900634625.1. Lineage (NCBI taxonomy): Eukaryota > Metazoa > Chordata > Actinopteri > Ambassidae > Parambassis > Parambassis ranga. Next base: position 11,216,548 of record NC_041039.1, on the reverse strand, counting down.
CATTTCTCATCAGCCTCAGGGCTCCTCTGCGGGGAAACAGGGCTACTGCTCTCAACAAAAATGCTTTCTGGCCTTGTCTTTGAAAAAAAATCTCTTTTGCACAAGCAAGTCTAAACAGTGGATGACAACAGCTCGACTCATTGGCACGCTGCTACAGCTAAGACATCCAAGAATGTTATTTGGCAGCATTTGCCTTTAACCTCAAGACATGCTCAGTAAAAGCCATCCAGACGTGCTCTGAAAGAATGCCAAGAAAAATTATAGCAATTTCTATGGCAATTGTTGTTAATGTAAATGGATTCCCTTTGTATTGGCTTAAGTGTGTCTATGATATTATTTATTTGTGTGAAATGTAGAGCATATATCATGTTAATGGCTGAACAGAGGTTTGGGATACATGCAGGGTCGCTGTTTGAAGCAGGATTTGTTCTCAAGTATGTCTTTCTTTGGTGGCAATTTTTACAGCATTTATCTGTTAGTATAAATAGACTGAGGTGGAACTTTGTTAAGGTCAATTTTGCTTGTCATAAAAATTTGTTAGCATAGGAAAATAAAACCATATTAGAAACCACTGTCCCCGTTTTAACCTTTCCCCATAATGAAATAAAATTACAACTGGAGAGAAAAAAGCAGGAGTAGAACATTGAAAAACAGTGTATATTTTTCTAACATGTTGTAATTGCCCAGTGAGTTGGCCTCAGATCACATTTAGCAGTGAACAGTGCCAGATCTGTTTAAAGGGGACAGAGAGTGACAGAGCCAGAGGAGCAAGCCTGTTTTAGCATTACATCGGCCAGCAAATCCATCCTTTCCTCGGCCTGTGCTCTGAATGCCAACTCTACCTTACTTTGGCTTCTCGAGTGTCCTTGACACCCTCACTTACTCAGGCAAACACACATATAAACCCCTCTGTAACAATATCCTGTCAATCCCTCAGTGTTTTCTGCCCCCATATTTTTTCGCACACGCCCTCTTTCAAATGTCCTGTAGCCGTTTCTGAAGTGTTACGTCCACTTCCCGTAGACCGCTCCTCTGTGGAATTGATATGTCACTTCGATGCAGTTTTTGGACTAAACAGCCCGGCTGCACTGGCCAACTCTCATGATCTAATCCCTGTGTTGATACAGGGCAGTTAAAGCCCTTTGCTAGTTGCACGCTATACCTGATCACACATCCAGACTTGCCAAAAAAAGTCAGTCCCAGTTATCCCTAACTTCATGTTCCAAAAGTCTCTTTACAGCTTATTCCGGAAGAAATGCTTCCAAAATATCTGTAAAGTAGCAGGAGAGCCTTTAAAAAGCCTCTCCAGCGCCTGTTAAAGGCTGTTTAAAATGCATCCGCCCCTCGTTGATTTCTCTGATTGCTTTTCTTTCTGACACGGCATACACATGGGAGGGGGAGGGAGGGGAGGGGATGCTGTGGTGCAAGCCCCCAGGGCATGCCACTGTGGCAGTGAGGTGTAAGTATTTAGACTGGGAAAGCATGTTAGAGTGGCATGTTACAGAGACGAGGGGTCCCTTAGGTGTCACGAGAGCCGTCATGAGGTCCTGAGGAGTGTTTGGGTTGGAGGGAGCGTTTGAGAGGTCATGATCCTTTGTGCAGTGTTGACAGAGTTAAGTTGACTGGGAGATGGTTTGTGGGTAATGAGGAATTCAGAGTGGGTAGATGCAGAGCCACATCAATAGTTCAATGTTTCAAACTCTGCCCCGTTAGCCGATTTCACCACTTTAAGCATCTTTGTTTAGATTCTGCAAGATTTTGGCCCTCAGTCTTGACTTAACCTGCATGACAAGAACACTGTCGCTAACAGGCATGTTTGATTGTTCGTGGGTTTCGCTAAATGTTTGACATGCCCCGCACCAAGATTACTGTCTCTTGGCAGCACTCGCGTACTGTCTCCAGACACAAGCCATGCACACACACGCCCATCTGCCGCCTGCCTCTCTATGAATCCTGCCTCAAGACATTGGTTTACAAATCTTGCTGTAGTAGTCAGAGAGGGCAGCCTCGTAAAGGAGCACGTCTGTTTGTGTTGTGGGAGACATGATGGAAAAAGCTTTGATTTATCTGCCCAGTGTTTGAGCCACGGGACAGAATGAGGAAACAGATGGAGAAGAGCTATTTGGTTACCGTTCGGGATGAAGTATTGGCTTTTCTGCTGGCATGGCTGATTCCTTAATGTAAATACTATATGTTGACTTAAAAATGTGAGACACTATATCATGCCATAATAGAGTCTGCCAGAGTCACTGTATAAGATGAAGAGGCCTCTTATGGAGTCAATGACAGTGTGACATCCCGAGTAGATGATAATTTATGGTGCTGTAGTAGCTCCCTGCTCCTGGCTGTGTCTGCAGCCATCTTGGCCCTTGTTTGGCTGCGGCACCAAGCTGTTCTATTCTCCAGCCCTTCCTTTCCCTCATTTGTACTAAACCTGCAGGAAGTCCAGAGTACTGCTCTGGGACACTACTAGCGCAGAGCCAGACACCATCCATCCCTAATGGACCTGCCAAGCCAGGTCTGCTCCTCAGCGGTGCTCCAGGCACAGTGGTATGCATTCATAGCATCAGCTACAGAGGTCAGGGGGCTGAATTGCCAGAAATGCAGGTGAGCTGCGGTTGGTAGCAGAGCTGGGTGTTCCGGCTCTGCTGCAGCGTTTGGGTGGGGTGTCGAATATTTTGAATAGGAAATTTGACATACTGAGTCCACAGGGGGAGCGAGTGATATGGTCCTCTGTTTTTGTACAAGAAGGGGAGTTTCCTTTGAAATTAAATCAATCGAGCAAATAAGTATCCACCGAGGACCCTTATTAAACATCAGTCCATGTCATCACCTTAAGGAAATCCCACAAATTAGTTATTGCCTTTGAAAAAGTTATTGCCTGTTATATAATAGATGCTATTAGATCATGTCTGCTATTAAAATGTGACTTTATAACGGAAGAAGGAGAAGCAAAACAGAGTTTGAGCCTCGTCGCAGGTCTGCTCGAACCTTCTCTGGAGGCTTGTGGCTGCTGGTGGGCTCAGACCTCTGTTTTTTGGAAACTAACAGCTAGAATTGACAGATAGTTTTTTTCAGCAAGAGCAATGTGATCCAGCATGTGTGTGAATGCATGTGTCAGAGGATAAGGCCAGCCAGAAACACACGCTCAGGACCATAGCTCAGATGAAGCTTTCAGATCTGCACAAAGCTGGAAAAACTGAAGACCACAGAAGCTAAAACTCTCATTTTTCTCTCTCTTCATTTTCTTCACTGACAAGGGGCAGATGGTTATTCGATGCTGATTAGAATTTCAAAACAGGCCTCCATCCTTTCACAGCATCCCCCCCTCCCTTCCACGTTTCCTAGCAAGGGCAAGCAAAGGTCAGGCCCATGTTCAAGTCGTGGAGCAGATTTGTGAAGACACTTTGTAGGTCTGATGATTGAAAAATGACCTCATTCTCACACACACACACCACACATGAAACCACAGTTTGTAAGGGTGCAAGATTTGGGCACCAGATTTTAAATCATAGCGTGAAAAGGAGCAGGATTTGTGTGCTTTTGTTCTTGTTTGTTTGGTAGGAGTAAAACAAAGCCAGCCTCACCAAGGATTGTTAGAGCCAGGAGAACTTAGCTGTGCAAATCCTAAAACTGTGGAAAATGGTGAGTTGAGATGTGTTTTAAGTGATTTTCAAAAACGTATACAGCTTTTAGTATTATATGATCTGGGGATGCTAACAAACATGAGGCCTACAAGCCTCATTTCTGAAGCAAGAATAGGAAGACAGCAGGGTTTGGTCGGTTTGATTGGTTTGTACTGCAGCTTTGCCCTTTGCCTTCATTTCTTTTGACAAAATTGCAACTTTGGTCCTTGGCCAACCCACAAGGGACTGATGCTTTTCAATTTCTATGAAGCCACCCATAAAGGCTTTCTGGAACACGGTGAAACAAATGTTAAGGACAGCGAAGTGTCAAATAACAGTCAGCTGGGTTAAAGGGCTGAATCTGCCTGTGGCCAAGTTTGTATGTGTGTGTGCATCTCTCTGCATGTGTGCCTGTGTGAGAGCCACATGTAATCTAGTAGTGCAATGTCGCGTTTCATCCCAGTGCCAAAGCAAACTGGTGGAGATGCAGTGTGTGCCCACCCTGCTCTCCCAGGCCCACATGGACTCTCTTCCACAGATGGTAGCAATCACCTCCTGAGGTGCCCATCCCCGCCGGCGCTCTCTTCCTCTCCTGTCCTTGTGTAACTGACTCTTGTCAAAAAAATTAACTCTTTGTCTACCCGTAACTTATTATTTTTTCATTTTTGTTTTTGCTGAAATCCGTCTCTTATTTCTTGTTATTTAGTTATTTGTGTTTTGGGAACGGTTTGCCTCTTTTTTATACTGTTGCAAACCCTTGTGCTCTATTGCCTGAGAAAAATATGTGGTTTTTGGCTGCTGGTGGCAGCGAGAGTCTGAAGCTAAAAAACTCAGTCTGTGTGCGTGACAGTCACTCCAACAAACAGTGGTTTTGTCTGTCATTGTGTATGAAATCGTGTGCATGCATGTGTCACTACATAAGAAATAAAAGTGATTTGTTGCCTGTTACTGACTGTGAATAGACAGACGGAGATAGTGTAAGTATTATAACCAAATGTTTCAATATGAAGTATGGTTCAAGAAAAAAGATGCAATATAATAAAATATGTTACATCACAGGACCACATATTATGACACCATATACAGATAAAAGTTGCCATAGGATCTGATTGATGCTCTTAAACAGAGTTTTAATAGGTTTTGAGCCACCATTTGTACTGCCATCGCTGGCCAAGGTGGTGAATTTACACAGTATGTTCCATCTGTCACTTTCTATTTCCAAACCAGCAGAGGCATTTCATGCATTGCCCCGAGTGGACCTCATGTCTGTTTGTGCCAAGAGTCAAGGCAAAAGTAAATCTGTTACAGTCTACCTTTTTTTCTGATTCTCCATGATAATTTGATTGCACAACATCCTCCATTTCTTCCCCTAACTGCTGGGTAATATGGAAAAAAAGTGAGACAGACAGAAAGTGAAGGCAAAGGCAGAGATAACAATGTTTAGATGTGGGGAAGTGAAGTGGACCATTGAGAGGGAACGGAGCGAAGGACTCAGCTCTCCGACTGACACCAGGCCCCCCCAACCTGGCAACCCTCCAGCCTAATCTTGTTAAAATCTTTCCCTGCCTGATGCCATCCAGAAAGAGGAGATGCAGGAAAGTATGGAAGAGGGAGAGTTATAAGGAAGAAGCTAGCAAAAAAAACATTTAGCTTTAAAGTATTTGAGATGGTCTTAAAAGAGTAAGAGAGGGGAGGGAGAGGGAAAGAAGACAGCTTACAGGAGGGGTGGGAGAGGATTTTAAGGGGACTCTGAGTTCAAAAGGGCTCCCAAGAGCCTGCTCTTAAGCCCACGGCGTGAGGCTAACCACAGAAACCAGCAGAGGGAGGGGAAGGCTGAGGCATGGTGTCAAAGCTAGATGTGAAAGTTATGTCTGTATGGAAGAAGCAGGGAAGGGAAGAACTAAAGTGGCTAAACAGGTAGAAGCTTTTGTGTGTAGAGCACAGTCCATGCAATGCACACAGCAGGGCTACAGTGTTATAGTTTCCTGTTAGTCCTCTGCTCAGAGTTTTAATTCTTTGTGTCTGCTTGTTCACATTTTATTAGAGTCTACAGAGCAAGCAGAGTTTAAGACTCACCACTGTTAGCACGGTCTTTATCGATTTGTGAGCGGTCACTACCTTAAGCTGCCTCTGGTGTGCACGTGTTTACCCACACTGTACACACCGCCTTGGCTATAATGAGGAGCTAATTAACCGGGTGTTCCCCTCTGTGCCCTGAGCAGGTGGATGGAGCAGCCAGGTGGAACTCAGCCCAAACACACACACACACGATGGCATGAGCCCATATAGCAGAGCCTGTTTGGCCAGGCGGAGAGAGAGCACCCTAAGGAGGGGTGGGCTGCAGCAGGTCTGGACTGTGGCCTGGGCCAAGAGGGGAAAGGTGGTAGTGGTGTGAGCCCTTCAGTTTTCAAGGACCAATTTTAGCCATGGGATTTGGGTTTTGCACAGGCATCCAAAATCAATTGGCTGTGCTCACTGGCTTGGCTTTGTGCAAGCTGAAGGAAAAATGAGGTTAGATTTATCCCTGACATATGGAGGAGAAGAGAGAGGGGGGGGGTGCACTCTACAAACACAAACCATTTTACATTTTATTTGTTGAGTGCAGTCTTTAAGGACCAATTTGTCAAAGCACAAATGGCAGATACGCCTGTAAGCCTGTTCAAAGCACATTGATTTGCTGAAGCACCTGTTATGATCGCTGAAACAGAAGAGTGAGGGGACTAAACATTTCCTGTCCAAAGTGTGACGAGGCCGACTCAAGCAGTTATTTCACCAAAAATGATGGCACTGTTCTGTTTGATGACAAGTTGGTGAAACAATCCTCTGCTCTAATATTTTCCAAGAGGTTGTTCCTCTTCTCTCACTTATTTTTGTGTGTCTTAGCACCCCTCATGTTGCAGTGTTTGTTGTGATTTCCACGACAACACAAGCTTTACACATCCTTGAAATCGGACGCTCACCCACGAAGGAACTACAGTCACTTGAGGATCACAGATCCTTTGTCTCCCACAGAACTCCTCTCTATATTTTGTTCAGATCAGAATTAGTGTTTCTGCAAAGCACAAGTAAGTCTTTGATATATTAATGAATTGAAAAATGGCCTTCAACAGTGTTCAGTTATCCCCGCTGAGCCTAATTTGGGTGGGGGGGTTTGCAGAGGCGGAGGTGGGGTGTCAACATGTGTGTGAGTGCGCACTCAAGCACTTCAAAACAAACCCATAAACATTCCAGGATCTTTGGGCAGTTGTAGCTTTGAGCTGAAGTTAACTACACCGTAGAAACACACAGGTATCATGCACACACTTTTTCTTTCACCTCAGCTGGCTGATTTTTTTATTTTTCTTGCATTCCTCACAGCAATTTCCATTCATGTTTTTCTGTCAGATACAAAACTGCCCCTTCTGCCAGAACCCTAATTCTCCCATTCTTCGTCCGTCACGAAATGTCTGGCTGTTGTTAAAGCCATTTCCAGCCATCACAGCTCCACATGCTAAATCATTTAAAAGGTTAAATTCTGGAGCTTTCTTTAAATTCTCCACACTTGAACATATCCTCTCTTACTCTGGACTTTGTTGGCTGATCTTGTTGCAAAAGCAGTAAATCGAGTGGATGCCATGAGAGGGCCATCGGTGCTTCAGCTGGGGAGAAAATGTGATCCATCGCTTTCATGTTCTGCTACAAGGTGTTAATGGACACAAGTGCTCGCAGCTGTGCGTATGTTTGAGATGCTTGATCACAATCACAGCACCCCACCTTGATCCCCCTCCCCTCCCCAACTGCACTCACTGAAGCTGGCGTGTTCTTTGTCACTTTTCCCCTAAAAGAAGTTGGACAGGCTGTTTTGTCGCTCAGATGCACACACACACATTTGTGCAGAGTGACTGAACCACTTACACAGCCAACGTGTCATTGATTTGCTGTCTATTGTTTTTCCAAGTAAAACATGAACAAAGTGTAAGAAAAGTAAATCTTCAGTTTAGGCACTTAACACTGCCTACAAATCCACTTTTGACAATTCTCTTAGGTCAAAGGTCAATTTTCATCCTTGGCTCCCCCACTCCACAAATTCACTGCAAAGAAATCCGGCAGTGTGTCTACACAAACAGTGCTGCCTCGATATGAATTTATACATAAAACAGTATTTCATTAACTGCAAGATTCCATACAAATTGAGCCACATAATAACCAGATGGAACTGGGAAACAGTCTGGGAATGTGCCCCCACCCCCCTTTTTCCAGGGTCTGCAACTAGGGAAAACTGGGCCTCTTTCCCAATCAGGTGCCAGGCTTCCCTGTGAGTGTGGATAGAGATGCATATTAGGCATGTTGCACACTGCTTACATAAAACCTGTGGTATCAATTTTATTTAAAATGAGTCGCTGTGCATAAAAGAAACATTGCTCATTCATCACACAAGTATACTAGAAAGCAGTATAATAACACGACTACACATGTACGGTATCTGCAGCCTTGTGTGTGTGGGAATAGTTGAAGCCTGAAGCCACTGCTGCTTGCTGTAGCTTCATATTTACTCTTCAGGCACTACAGGTCACTCCAATCCCAGTTGCATGTTATCTGAGCGGATGCATAAGAAAATACACGACATGTATCTAACTATTTCCATCAGTGTTGTCAATTTCAGTTTTCTGTGCTGCCTCCTCACCAGACACCACATTGAACAGAAAAGCCACACACATAAAAGCTCCCCAGTCCCGCAGCCTGTCTGTCTTTACTTATTCCCCCCATTGTTGTGTCTCATTCTATTCTAAACATTCACTGTTTGTGAAATCTATTTTCTCGAACATACTCCCATCTGACTAACCTTAATTAATATCACCTTCTGTTGTGATCCTCTAATAATCCTCCTTCGCTATAACTGTTGACATTTTTGGTCAAACAGCTCTGCTCTTGTTTACCCGGTTTCCAATTTATCTGCGGATAACTTTGAACTGAAACCGAGCTCCGTAACAGTCAACTTTGAAGACATGGCCAAGTCTTCAGGTCCCAGGTCTGACTCTGATTTAACTAGCAGAGGGTCTGGATCAAACTCTCTTAGCCAAACAAGAAGGGCAGGTTTCTCATTAGAACACTCAAATGCAAACCTCACATGTAGACAGGGAACAGAGTTTATCAATAATGTCAGAGCTGGTGGATGTGGTCTTATGTGGGGGAATCAATGGAAAGAATCGTGAGCCAAGGAGACATCAAGGAACTCGTTGGATTTCATGTGGAACTGGGAGGGGCTGCGAAGAGCTATAACCTCACTTCACATTCCCATATATCCTGCTCGCCTCATTTAGAAGACAGCCAACTCGAGCCCATTCCTTTATCTGTACTGGCCTTTCTTTTATTAGATCTTAGAAGTCTTTGCTCATCAGTGATTCATGAAATTAATGTCTCTCTTTCCAGTGATTAATAACTAATGGGCTGAGAGAAACTGAATTCATTAATTATGAAATGGAGAAAATGAGCTCTGCAAATATTACTTTTGATTGATGAGTTCTGGAATAGCAGCCAAGCACACAGCCACAGAGTAGATTATAAAACACTCACTACTACACTGCCTTACTGGAAAAACTATCTCAGCTTGCCTGTGATATAGAACTACGTTTTTTACTGCAATGCACATTTCACCTTGGTGAACTTAAGACTCTTGGAGAAATGCTTGAATGTCATTGTATCCAACTGGCCTATGCAATAACACAAGCACTGTTCCCTTTTCCCTCTGCAGCATGTAACTGCAACCTGCACGCCCGCCGTTGCCGATTCAACATGGAGCTGTACAAGCTGTCAGGGAGGAGAAGTGGAGGCGTCTGCATGAACTGCCGTCACAACACTGCAGGACGTCACTGCCACTACTGCAAGGAGGGCTTTTACAGGGACATGGCCAGACCAATCACTCACAGGCGGGCCTGCAAAGGTAAGAGTCCAAGAAGCTGAAAGAAGTGCTTATACAGTTTTTTCCAGTGTGCATGTATGTGCATCAATTGTCTGTGTTGGGTAACTGAAAATTGTAAGCGTGTCTGTCTGTTCGAGAAACTGAACAACATCGGCCTTTGTACAGCACCTCAGTCTCAGGGTCTAAGGAGGAGCAACACTAGAGGGTGGTGCTTCTTTTTACAGCATGAAGTGAGCTGCTGAACTAGAAGACGACCCCAAGCTGAGTCAATATGCAAAATATGACAAGACCCAGATTGACGAATGACATGCACAAAAATAAAGACCACAAATGACCAAGGAGTTCAAATCTCCTTGGACACTGATGAGAACAAGAATTGACAAGTCAAGGGACAATCAGCCATTTTCCAGGTGGATTGTGAGAGATTTATCCAGAAAATTGTAGCCAAGGGTGCCACCTGGGTCTTCCTCTCCTAAAGAGAGGTGAAAGAATAACCAAAAATAAAAATGTTGAACGGAACATAGACTGACTACATCTTTTCTAGGCCACCACTCCCATATCCCCACTTTTTTTTTTTGGTCTGCTGTAAGAATAAGAGTATAAAACCCATTTTTTCTGGGAAGGAATTACCAGCCACAAGTATTCATGAGCATTAATTTTGTGTCACATCAATCATTAATAGCGTTTCGAATACTTTTATGAATATTTAATCATATGAAAACCTAAGAGTTTATTACTTTAAGCTCAGTTTGACATTTCTTTTGGCAGCAGGCGGTGCACAGTGTTTACAAAATGTTCAAACAAAGGCTGATTGAGATATTCTAACCCTACTAATACTTGTGTAATCCTGTCCTTTCTGAGAAGTGTAAAAGGAGTAACATGCAATGATTGGAAACATATGCAGTCATGGTAAATTTCAATAAAAAAAAATAAAAATATCAGCATGTCTGATTTGCCATACCATAGAGAGAGAGAAGCCAGTTGATACTATGCCCGAAGCTTTTCTGGCCATCCCACCAAATGTTTCCCCACACATAGTATTATCATTTGACCAAGGCATTTCTCATGGGGAAAAAAATATATTTTATTATTTCACATTTGCAGTGAATATTTTTCATCCTGGATATATTGCAAAAATAACACAAGTTTCCTGAACTAGTTGTTGAGGAAAATATTCAAATAAATATCTCAGCGTTTTTACCCCGGCTGATTCTGATGAAGGTAAAGAATCACTTCCAGAACATAGAAAAACAGTATTAGCCGCCAGCACTCACAGCCGTGAAAATCTTTTGGTCGAAATTTCACGGCGAGAATCTCTCACTGGCTTCTGCTCAGTTTTCCCTCTGTGGCCGACCCAAACTGAAACCCAACACCGGGAGGTTAGAAATGGCATGATATCAGGCCACATTCACCCATGTTAGCTGCACTGATGTCGAGCCATTCATCATGTAATGGCAAAAACTCCACAGCAACTTGGTCACATACCATAAAACTGAAGTCATTTGACCTGTTACTGCACCGAAACAATAACAGAAAGAGATCTGCTGCAGTCCTGACAAGAGATCAGTTCTGAGGTGTTTGTCCCTCTGTACAAATAGTTTCCTCATCTTCTATTTCCTGCGGTACCTAGAAGCATAATACTCTCGCACACATGCAAGACCCCCTGACACCACAATTTGTTCCTATCAAAGCCTAGTGATGAGGTGATAAACAGTTTATCGCTCTCCTTCATAAAGACTCCAGATGTGACAGGAATTAACGTCCAGAAAGGCTCTCCTGAGCCGGCCGCCTCCATGATTGATCAGAGCAATTCCACAGCCCTCTAGGAGATGTCATTTCCTTTGCCTGAGCATTTGCTCTCTTTTTTCATCCTCAATGGTGCCAAGACTTTTCACTACACATTTAAAACCTTTGTCTATCTCTCTCTGTGTTATCCATGGTTTTGATCTACACATGCCCTAGTTATGTTAGAGGTCAGAGGTGGGATAAAGGCTGAAGGAGGCAAGTGTCATGTCTGAAATGGACAATAAAATACAGGTGTTTTACGAAGGGGAGACATGAGGGTGGAGGAGGAAGGGGCCGTGTCTGTTTCTAATCAAACTGGCTTTGAGTAGGTGTCTGTACAAACTCCATATGAAGAAAAGTAAACACACATTCTTCTTTGTGTACTAACATCACAGTTCAAAGTGGGTCTAACTTTGACTTTCAGGCTGACCAATGATAAACAGCATCGAAAATGAGGCTACAAAGCAATATTGGCTAATAAACCACTTTTGCTGCTTCTAATTATTATTATTTTAAATGCTATTAAATTGTGAACATTACTCTCAAAAGTTCATCTTAACTAGGAAAATAATCACATTGTATTTTTTTTATTTTTTTATTTATTCTCACAGAGAACAAGCCAGAAGACACATAACACATTTCCAGTTAAGGGTACAAATAACACCATTTTATCCAAATGTGGCGGCTGCCAATACCGGCAGACAAAAAGCAGTCCTCACCGGCACTTAGGTCCATATGCACACACACACTCGCAGCCACATGCACTGAGTAACACAAATTAGTTAAACTGAGCAAACGCCTGTCAAAAGACTACAAATCCCAACGCAGGGACTGTAACGTCTGCAGTCACACAGGCTTGAAAAGTCATCAACATCTGAGGACGTTTTTACGGCTTCTTAACTGGCTCTAGCCCCTGCACATAAAACTTCAGAAAAGCTGTTTGAGGAGGAGAGCCCCCCCCTCCCCCCCCATTCCCCACCAACATCCACATCTCCATCCTAGCCCCTCACAGCCCCATTCAGGCCTGGCAATTGCTGGTTGTTTACTGAACTGTGTGGACACCGGCAGTAAACTCTGGAGTCTTAACGGTCTATGACTGTTTAGAAGGGAAGTGAGAATGTCAAACATTATTCACATCTTGTTTATACTGAGTGGGTTGATAGCCTGTGCTGTTCAGTGATCAGTGAGGAAAAACAATGGTTTGTCAGTGGCCTTGCTTCGCTACATGTCTCGGCAAGCACAGGCCAACACACAACTCGTATCCAACGGATCAGATGACATGGGTTTGTCCCACATTGGCTTTGGACGCATCATTTCACTGGCTAAATAACCCCCAAATTTATCTGAAAGCAATTACACCTTATAGATCATCAGTTTAAAGTGACAAACTATACCAGATCTAAGACTATTTAACAAACTCTGATTGCCATTACTGGTTTGACCCCTGGCACCCAACCCTGCCACATGCATCTCTGCATTCTTATAGAATCACAAAACTCAAAAAAGTGTCATTTAAGCTTCAGTTTCATTTAGAATTTCCTGGGAATTTTTGCAGAAACTGAAGCATCAGATTTATGCGCACAGCTTCAAACACAACGCAGCCACTCTGACACCTGTAGACTGCTCGCCCTGTCGGAAAAAGAAAGAAAAGTGTTTCTGTAAGATCTGAGCTGCAGTTAATCTCTCCTCACCCCACCACCCGACACACACACACGCAAAAACACTCTTGGGTCAATTTCAGACACTGAAACGCTCCCTTTGCCCAGTCAACAGGTGGTAAGGTCCTCTCCTTTGTTGTAGCAGCTAAAACATCCCAGGCGCAAATAAACACATTCACAGTCCTGTCAGGTGACGGGAAGAAACAATGGCATGTTAGCAGCTGCCTTTTTCTGGCAAGCTCTGTAGTAAACTGTTGGGTTACAGGGTTTTTCCCCCAAAGTGTAATTTTGTCCTTTTTCTTGTCTTTTCTTGATAATCGTGGACAATTACAGCTATTGTGTTACAGTCTTGTAAGTGTGCCTGAGTCATTTTGCATTGTGTTAAAAATAAGGGGGAAAAGCTGAAATATCACCTTGATTTAATGGTTTGTTTCATTTTTGGCAGCATGTTCATAGATTAGATGGACTTGTTTTATTCTGGCCAGCAGAAAACAATCAGTCACACACAAGAGGATTATTCAAATAGATGAAAAGTCTCATAATTGTTTCTATATGACACAGATTTGTTTGTTTTTTAAGTGCACAGTTTGGTTAGAATCACTGCTGTTTATGCTGTTAAGAGACTGTTTTTGGGCCTACTCGCTTCCTACTCCTCCTCTTAAGAGATGTTGCCCGACATTCGTGTAAAACTTTGCCAAATGGCTTCAGTAAAATACCCGATGTTGGTTAGAGTGACTTAGAATAATAAATAAATCACCTAGAAGCAGAAAAAACTCATAAAAGTCTTGCCAAAGTGAGGTGACCGTAGCATTGCTTGTTGCTGTTGGCATTCGCAGGGCATCAACTGAACTTTCGGGAAGTGATGAAACAGCAGAGCGTGTGTTACCAGACAGGCACACAGCAGTTAGAGAGGAAACAAGCAGAGAGGAGGACCTTAATGTCCTGATGCACAAACACTGCCTGCTGGCAAAAAAAGAGAGAAGATTACAAGATTTAACCCAGTGCCCTGCAGAGACTTTGTCATATCCGAGGATAGGTCGATGTCTAGTCTGTGCCATTTTTGGCAACAACTTTAAAGTATTGGCTTCTAATCTATGTTCTGTCTCCTCTTTGTTGTGTCACCCTTTTACACCTATACACCACCCCCCCCACACCAGCCTGTGACTGCCACCCTGTGGGAGCAGCGGGCAAGACGTGCAACCAGACCACAGGACAGTGTCCCTGCAAGGACGGTGTCACCGGCATCACCTGCAACCGCTGTGCTAAGGGCTACCAGCAAAGCCGCTCACCCGTGGCCCCCTGCATCAGTAAGTGAATCACACCCACACATACAGCTATCAGTTACAACATACGGCACTAATAACCCAGATTGCGTCTCTGGTAATTTTATCAGCTTCAAGGTGACTCACTAGATACAAAACTGAAGCTCCATTGTGAAGAATATAATAAGACAAAAGGCATAGCACATAGCCAAAGCGTGGAGATTACAGAACATAATTGAAAGCACACTACTCTGTAGCCTCAAGACTTTCTGGCAGTCTGACAGATACACCCAGTCCCTGCAATGAATATATATGGTACATGTGTTCTGTGGGTTTGCATGGCCACTGAAAATGCAATGATAATTTCATAGAGAACAGCCATGTGCCAAACAAGATCCCAGATGTAAAGTCAGGCTCAACTGAAACACGATCTATGGTAAGAAGTTGAAGTATAGTGTTGATTTTGGTGCGACTCAGTGGAGAGACGATAGAACTCGGTTTCTGTTATTCCACTTTCTGTCAGTGTGTGTAGTAGGCTGTATTTTGGATGTCGACTACATCAGGTTTTTAATTTCCTGTGACAAGTGTGCGTGTGTGCGTCCGTGTCGGTTATGAGTTTCGCCAGTGGTGCGGCACATGCAGGCATGTGTAATATGGGGCAACTCTCACAACACATGCACACACTCTCAAATAGCATATCGTGCCACACTGTACCACATGGTGCCATGTTGTTTCTGTCACATGCAGCTCCGGAGCAGATGGCGGATAGGCGACAAGGAGAAGACCACTGTGGTCATGGATGGCGGACCACACGCTCGTTTGAGTGCCACTGAACCGTCTACTTAAACAATAGTGGGCATGTTCAAGCATTGCGCATTTGGATCCATTACGAATCGTGTTAATGACAACTGCGTTTGCCAGTATGGCCTCCTGGTGAGAATCTTACCTCCTCCTGAGGCTCGTGTAACCCAAGACAGAAGACAAGCCCATTAAGCTGCCAATTAGTATGATGGCAGCAGCCCACATCTGAATGATCCTTTCATCATCTGTCTATCTTCATAAGATGAGGCCGTGGGGGCACACCGACTTAGAGTGGCTTCTAGCAGCTGCGCCTGCCTTCACAAAGCTCTGTGCCCTTGTTTGTTTTTGTTGGCAGGGTGTCCATAATTTTAGAGAGACAACTGCTCTTTTGCCGCAAAACAGCCATCCAAGAACACCCTCCCCTTTCCCCCCAACACACTCCTACTTACTTGGTTCAGACCCTCAACCTCCAAATCCAATCAAAAGCAGATCCTCTGGGTGGATGCTAAGTCGGTGTTCCAGTAATTCTGTTTACGGTAAAAGCAGGAGGGCCTGTTGTTAGCATTAGCATTTGTATTGGAAAGTTGCATATGATTAAAGGAGAAGTCCTGGAGGAATTCCACAAGGCACTTTTTAGTGTAGCCAGCGGGCACAGCAAGGGAGGGCTGCATCTGTCTCAAGATGATCCAACCAAAATTGCCCCCTTGCCATCTGTCCATCTGTCTGTACATGCTTGCATGAAGCTTACACAACAGTGTTAACCCGGCATCTGTTTGGGGGAGGACGAGACCAATCTAGCATAGCCACCTTTCCATTTTAATCAACTTCCCTCTCAGATGTTTTGACTTTGAATGCACTGAACTCTTCATTGCATCTGCTCTGACCCTCCATTATTCCTTCCACTTATACCAGCTCAAGAAGGATCTTTCAGTGTATTCTTTGAAAATGGTGGCGAAACCAGGACATTAGTCGATGGCATGCATGGTTTGTTTGAGCCTGTCTTCCCTCTCACCACCAATAAGTACGGCTGTCAGTCTGTCAGTCTGTCAGTTTTTATCTAGAATTCCTGCCAGTGAATCCCTGCATGTTTCTATGTGCATAGTTGACATCCAAATCCAAATCTACTGTAAGACAACTCTGCTGTTTTCTCTGATTGACCTTCATGAGCAAGAACATTTTCTACTTTTTCTCAATATGTTGTTGAGGGAATATTAACAAAATCCATCCAATCCTTCTAATGAATTCCGACACATCCTACCCACAAGCTTGGTCACTTCAGACTGACTTGAAAGGTATGAATTTACGTTTAACCAGTGAAATAACTTCTCTTTCTTGTGTGTGTGTTACAGAAATCCCCGTGGTCAACCCCACAGCTGTGGTGAGCAGCACAGAGGAACCAGCAGGTTAGTGTACACTCTCTGCACCTCGCCCATGAGCACCACTGCTTTATGAGAGGAACAAAAACATATTTTTTAAATATTTCTGGACAGGAGTTTTAAGGTGTGGAATAAATATTAATAGAGGGCGGGTCCTGCAAAGAGAACGTGCGCAGTGGGGACGGTAGGATTTTTTCCATTGTCTTAAAAACCTGTGTCCTTGGCACAGTTTTCCCCCTCAACCATTAGCCTGAAGTTAGTGGAGCCTCGCTGTGCAAAGCATAGCAGCAGCAGCAGCTTAAAGCTAAGGCCAGCAGATAGGCAGCAAAGGTGATTAGTTACAGTTTAGCTGGGAGATATAGTGGAAGGGAGAGTTCTGAGGCGTGAAAGGAGAGTTGGCAAGTGACTGGGGGGAAATTTGTTCAGTCAAAAGCTCCAATTTAGGCTCCGGTCATTTACCTCGTCCTTATTTTTCATTCTGCGACTGTTTGATTTGAATGATGGTGTTGATTTGGAAACATTGATTCATTAGTAGGTTTATAACATATATCATCACTCATGACTTAAACTCACGCCCCCCCACCTCGCTATGAATACTTCACTGTAATAGTTTTATTGTTTTCATTTCCTTTCTCCTGTAAAAAACATTTTTTTCTAGAAACCTCACTATGAATTTGTAACTTGACTTACATTTCAAAGGTTAAATACTGTACAGATGAGGGGGTTTGAGATGTTTATAATGGCTGATGCTCCAGCTAAACTTAAGATTCACACAGAGGTCATACAGTCTAAGTACACAGAAAAGTACAGTTAAATAAAATATATATAAAAAGAGATGTGTCAATGCATGTGCTGCAAATATAACAGAAACATGATTCTCTACTCATAATGCAAGCAGTGACATTACATCTGATGAACAACTTTGTTCATTCTGCCTGCCTTCCATTGCTTGTTTACTGCTTCCCCTGGGAAAATGCTACAGGCTCCAAGAACACAACAGTCATTGATTTCCGATTCAGCTTCCACCAAACACTCCCCCACTCCCACCCCACCCCATCCTTCTCCTTCCTAAACTACCATAGAACGAGCTCCACTGTCACAAACCTGAGGCCCGCAAAAAATCTTTTTGTGTAAGGGGGCGGTGGATGCAATTTGTCCTTGTCATGGCACAGTGAAAGAGGCTCAAGGGAAAAAGGGCATCGGCAGCCCTGGAGCCAACTGTGCATGTTTTTTTTTTTTTTAGTGGGGGCTGGTCTTCTGGGTCATTGGGCGATTCACCAAGAGTTTTTCCAGGTGAACAGCCAGCAGTAAGATTTTTCACAGGAAACCACACACACACTGTCCTCCAGCCAGTGTTTCATCACTGATAACGCCAGGACAACCACTGTATACTGCACACACACACAGAGCATTCTAATGAAAGCCATACACAACAATATTTAACATCACTGATTTAAATTTCAACGCGCACACCTGCACATGTCTGTTCCTCATCTTTTTTTTTTTTTAACATCATTGTCTCAGGATTATTATCTGCACTCTCTCTCTCTCTCTCTCTCTCTCCTTACTTTTCTGCCCACTCTCTGGCTAATAAAATCTCCCGCGCTCTGATATACAGCCAAACCTACTAGACACTTTTATGGGCTCTTTGGTCCCCCGTTTCTTCCTCCTCCTCAAATCATTCCCCCAAAAAATGAACAATGCAACACCCTGAAATCTCTCTTTTTTTCTTGCTCCTTTTTGTGTCTAATTGGGGTATTTCATGTCCAGCAATTTTATTCAGTTTGCCTTGGAACGTAACATGACTTGAATGGTTTTTCTTTTGAAGGCAATGAGAAGCCTGACCGCAGATACCAGTCCAGTTACCAGCATGTGGTTTTTCAGTTTCATGCCCTGACATTCCTAGTGAGCAGCACGGTCAGCTTTTCATGTCCCCCTCTCTCTCCTCCTCACCGAAACCAACTGTTGGAAAAAGACCTTCACGGCATTCCCTGCAATTTTACCCCATCATATGTTTTTCTTAACTTTGTGTCCTTCTCATAGTTTTGTAATTGAAATAAGTGGATCCAAAAAAAAAATTCGACAGTTCAGTAAATCCAGTGGCATCCAGTCAAGTACACAAGAGCCGCACTAATGATCAACAGTGTCTTTTTCTGTCTGCTTCCAGTAGCAGCCGTTACCATGAGCACTATTTGAAAAACACAGGATTCTTGACATTGTTTTCGAACATGAGCGCTTTCATCTGTTCTTGAAAGTTCTTCTAATTTTGCTTATCGTCTCCGCTCTCTCTCTCTTACAGCTGATGGAAAACGGATTTTTCCTACAAAACTTTAAAAGTTGAAATGACAAAATCAATATTTCAGCATCTCAACAAAACAAACCACAGAAAGTAATTACAAGCATGTGCTCCTAAGCCTTTGAAGAGTTTTTTTCTTCTTTTTTTAATCTGAATGGACCTATCTCCAACCTTCCTGTCATTGTGAAGATTGTCAAACTACAAATAAATTCAATAATTTTCAACTGTTGTTTCAGGTATGCTTTGGGTCATAGAACAGAGGAAGGAGCGGTGAAATCCAGGGGCAACTTTACAAGCCTGTTAGTCAAAAGCTGTGCACAGAAAAGCCAGCTCTCGTGGATACGTGACCACAAAAACCAAACAACGGCTCGTTTTAGAGTCGGTCAAGAAGAAGAGATCTGAGATCGGTCAGTCAGCCAAGAAATCAATTTTAACTGTCACAATCATAAAAGTAACACCTCATCACTGGCAACCCCACCTACGAATGGTCAGCGGAGGTCATCTGTCCAATGTGTGGTCTAAGTTGTCACACTGGCAGCCAAGGCCTGTTCACATCCATCCAACCATGACCTGCTTCCACCGCGCTCTGTCTTTTCTCAAGATCCCAGAAAACATGTCAAACTGAACACTTTTACTCCTCTGGTATGTTTCACTTGCCTCTCAGTACTGGCTGTTGCAGTGGCCTGATGTGTGATTCATCAGAAGTTGTATTTTAACACACAAAAATCAAACCAAGCTCAACATTATCCAACCTGCTTCAATTTTTCTTGGAGTCTTAGGCTATATATGCATCTTTGTGAGCACATATAAAACAATGTAACATGTCCATGTGTCTGCATGTGCAGAAAAAAAGCACATGGTGATTTATGCTGAGGCTGTTCAGTGTGTTTATTGGTGGTTTCACAGTACATAACAGTTCACAGTGTTTTGTCACACCAACTTTGCACTACAGTGTGCCAAGAGTGTGCAAGTGAAGTGATGGAGTTGTCCTTGTTTTTGCAGATTGTGAGTCCTATTGTAAACCAGTGAAAGGCAACTTGAAGATCAACATGAAGAAATATTGCAAGAAGGATTATGGTAAGAGAAAAGCAGTGATTGTGGGAATTGTTAAATGTTTTAGAAGTACTGACTCTCTCGTGAATGTGTTCTCAGCTGTCCAGGTGAATGTCCTGGACATGGAGACGGTGGGAGATTGGGCCAAGTTCTCTGTTAGCGTGGTGTCAGTGTACAAAAGCCGTGGCGAACCCTTGAAGCGAGGGGACAACATCCTGTGGGTGCACATGAAGGACCTTGCCTGCAAATGTCCCAAGATCCAGATGAGCAAACGATTCCTGGTGATGGGCGGCAGCGAAGGAGGGACGGGCACGGGGACAGGCCCAGCAGTCGGGCCTGGAGGCGGAGCCACGGGTACGGCAGCGGAGCGCATTGGTTTGGTGGCTGATAAGAACAGCCTGGTGATCCAGTGGAGGGACGTTTGGACGAGGCGCCTGAGGAAGTTCCAGCGCAAAGAGAAGAAGGGGAAGTGTAGCAAAGCATGATGGGAAAGCAGCGTCCGTCCCTACCTCTCCCTCCATCACACACCTTCATGAACTGTTGACTTCTTCTCCCCCTGAATCATCCGCCTCCTCCTCCATCGTGGGAACACTGCAAATTACAAAGACTGCATGTACCCTACCACATTTTGTGTATATTGTATAATTATTTTTATTTTCCAAGTTTTGTCTTTGTAATGCCACTTTTTGTCTTTTTGTCCAATTGGTTTGCCTTAAAAAGGGACCATTAAAAAGGGTTTGAAGTGTAGACAAAAGCAGGCGCCTTCCCTCACCTGACGACGACAGCGGAAATGTCCACTCGTAATCTACAACCCCGTCCACTGCCACTGTGTTTCAGTCCTCCCATAAAAGACTGCACACTTCAGAGGATTTTATTCCACAGCGTTTGTCACTTCAGAAACTGACTGATTTCAGCAACAAGACAAGCTGCCTCACGTTTCATTATTGAAACAACTTTGATCAGCAAGCTGGACCACCTGACAACCTCTGATGAAATGGGCCTACTTGCTGCAGGTCTTTGGAGTAACTTAAAAAAAAATCCCATGAGGAAACAAGGGCTCCCTTTGCAGGGACTTTTTTTCCACAGCGAACCTCAGTCACACCACCACTGCTGCTGCCACCACCACCAAACAGCCCTCACAGAACAAACTGCACATGTAAGCTTGAATATCTACACATACGTGAAGCCACTGCTCATACCAGAGTTTGTATTCCTTTTGTGGCCGATTGTTCTCACATCCATCCATATCCATTTTTGAGGTGTATCGTTTTGTTTCATGTTAAGCAGGAAGAAATTCTATTGGCATGTATGAGTCACATTACAGGCCTCCAGGGCTGTGCCTCTTCACCACTAGTCCCTCTCATGAGTGGTTTCTCAAGTCATGCATCACCATTGTGACTCATTGCTTGTCACTTTTTGTGGAAGGAAGATTAAGCAGTATGGACAAATGGCTGGAATTTCAGAACAATACCAATATTTGCAAGGAGACTTTTTTTGTCACGCTTATGGATAATGTCTTCTACTGGGTACTGGCCTTCCAGATGTTTAATTTTTTTGTCATTAAATGTCTGGACATTTTCAGATGTGTGTGAAGACCGGCATACTTTTGTTTGCCAAAATAAGAGATTGAGTTCTTTTTCATGCAGTAAAAAAAAAAAAGAAAGAAAAAGATAAAAAAACAAGCGGGACAAACAACATAGATGTGTTTTTCTCCGGTATATTTTGACAAAATGAATGAGGCTGGAAAGTTTCACTGATTGTATTATTATGACATGAGAGGATCATATTTCATTCCTCGTGTGCGTTGTTATGTTTGCATGTTTGTGGTTTTTGCTGGTCCATCAAACCCATACAGTGAGCAGAGGGAGAACAAAACTAATATGAGCATCAAAATCCGAAGAAAAACTTCCCTTGTCATCTTCCACCACTTGCCCACCCAAACGCACAACCCTGTCATCCTCCGCCACATAAGAGCAGTCAGTTTTAAATTTAATTAAGAGACCACGAAAGTCAGAGACCACGAAAGTCAGGATTGACAACAACAACCAAAAAAAACAGAGAGACCAGTCTGGTTGCTTTAAGGCTTTCTATCTGCCTTTTGCTGTTATTTCATTTTGTGAAGGACATTACAATTTATTTAAATAGAGAACAAGATAAACACAGAGTTTTGAGGGGCACATCATCCTAGCATGGCGGCTAGTGTGCCTACAGACATGTCATGCTAGCTGGTGGTTACGCTCCTTTGGCTGCAGCGCTATGTTTGGTTTGTCATCCCTCCAAAAGTGTCTCTCCTCTGCTCTCGTGTCTGTGTCAGCCACCGCCCTCCCTGAACTCTCTTTCTAACCCATTCTGCATGTTGTGTGTTTAGCGTGTTAGACAAATGACAACACAAAAATATGGTGCCATGGTCCTCTGTGATGTCTAGTACTGCACTGTACTGAACTGAGATTGTAAGTCGGACTCTTACACAATACGATGCCGTGGATTGGACGTTATTCAAATAACTGTGGATCTTTATGCTTGTGTATCATATTCCAAAAACAAACTTGTAACCAAAATGATGAGAAGAACAAAACGGATAGCCCAAGACAAAATTTCCACTGATGGAATTTCACAAAAAATGCAGAACCAGACAGTCCATTATTTGTGTGTTGGGCTGTCCACAGTGGCCTGTCAGACAGGTGGTGTTACAGCAGCACTAGCCTCCATACCGCCTGGTAACATGAGAATGGCATGACACATTTATGATGAACGGTCAAACTACGTGCCTGTGAGGCCAGTCTGGCTACTTGAGTGCCCAACACACTAATGGAAGAACAGCATGAACTACTGAGGGGAAATTGCACCTCTATAGAGGCAAAGTTCAAGCCCTGCATGTGGATCAGGTGGGAACTTAGTTTGGAAAACATTTGTATGGTGGTCAAATTTTTTTTTTTTTTTTAAATGTTAACTATAAATATTTTCAGGTTATATATATATATATATATATATCCAAATGAATCATGTGATTTGGCAACAAAGAATGCTGAGTTTTGGAGAATCATTTTGGGAGTTCAGTTCCACAATATATACATCACAAAAGCTGTTGTGTCTGCAATTGATACTTTTTTCTTCAAGAATTCAGCATAAAGCATACAGGTTATGGCCATCTTTGAGACATTACAATAATTCGTAGTATGTTGCACAACTCAGAACAGACCACTGTACACCTTCATTTTCCAAAATAGGATCACGTGGTTAACCAGGTAGAGGTTAGACTTTGCCTCTACACACTCTGCATTTTCCTTTTCTTAAGTGCTCACCCTGAATGTTGAGGTAAGAGGTATAAGAGGTTAAAAATCTGATTTTTTTTTTAGCTCTTGTGAAAGCTATTCAGTGAGCCTCATAGGGAGAGCTGCCCCGTTGTTTTACATTAACAAGCCCAGCAGCTTGGCAGTGGAACTGAGGCCATATAACTCCTTTACTTTGTTCCCCCTGACTTTTGCAGCATTTAGCATTCACAGGTGTATGCGTGCAAGTTTGTGTGTTTAATTAACCTTCCCAAACAAAGTGAAAAGTGCAGAGAACTCCCATTAGGGAGGGTCGACTTTTTGGCAAACATCTAAACAACTATCGTTCACATTTCCTCCTGTTTTACCTTCATCCGCATTTTGCTTGCTTCATAAGTCTCGATTTGCATTTTGTAAATATGTACTGAACTGCCTCTGGCATTTATGTTGTCTTTTGTAAAGCGTCACTCAGCCCTGGATGACTCTCAACAGTTATGGATGTACAAACCAGATGATTATGGATGTTATATGGATGTAGAAACCAGGAACATATGCTTTTGTGATCACGACCAGAAGATGTGGTTCAGATATACACAGAACGTATTCCTTTTTGTTTTATGTCATTTCCAGACAACAACTGCCCTGTTGTAAATGACTTTGAGGTGAATCGAGTAAAAACGTGTGACTGGTTGGACCCCTTGCTTTTCCCAAAGATGGACACAACAGCCCACCATGTCCTGTTACATTAATGTCCCGGGAATAATGGTTCATTCACACAAAGATTGTCCGCCTACCTTTCTTTGGGGGGAACAAAGGGATTCTTCCCTCAGACCAGAACTGCTTTTCACCTCTGATATTATCAAAGTCTTCCTTGTACATTTTCCTCTGAGGCAATGAACCACTGATTTTTAATCTAAATGGTACAAAAATAAATTATTAGTTAATAAACTATTTGTTGTGTTGATCATCTGTCTCTTTAATAGCAGCCATTAGCCCGAACAACGGAAATGATATAAAATTGATATGTGTGTGTTTCCCATTGGAAAGTATGCTCACATCGAGTGGGCACTGCTCTGGTATGTTTCCACTTACAAGGGACAGATGGGGGTTTGAAGGGGAGAGTATTGGGGTAGAGCAGCTCACCTCCACTATGAACACAGCAAGAGCTACGGCTCTGTAAATAAACAATGTGCAGTGCGCACACACACACACACACACACACACACTTCAATGTGTGCCTCACCTCAGAGGAAATCCAAATCCCAAGTCAGACCCGAAGCAGGAAACTCCTTACTCCCTTTCTCTTTTTTCCCTCCTCGCTCACCTACAGTCTCCTCTCTCTCCTCATCTCCCCACCCTTTAACCAAACAGGCCTCCTCCATCCATTCTCCTCTAGGTAAATTACAGGAAAGCAACCATTTATCATCACTCTCCCCAGGCATTGCTATCAAGGCTTTGAAAAAAGAGGTTGCAGAGAACATCTTGACACACACACACACGTGTGTCAGCATCAAGCACATCCATCCTGGACATCCTGGCCTCCTGCCATTTGTGTCCAGTTCCCATGACACCAAAACAGTTTCAATTGCCAAATGAAAATCCAGATTTATGGTCCTCTGAGAGATTGAGTGACAGACTGCAGGCTTTGTGTAATGCTGCAGGCATAAGACTCATTTTCTGATTGCCTACTAGAAAAAGAACAATGGAACGCCGCTAAAAGTGCTGATCTACCTTTAGTACTCCACAATGGATCCTGTTGTAGAAATGGTCAGGGTCTTTTTAGGATTCATACTCAATGACTGTTGAGATACGGATTTTATTACATTAAATATTACCTATAATTTGCCAAAATGTACATTTTAAGTTATTTTAGAGGAAACCGCTCTGGTGTTTGCAGAATAAACTGAGTTCTGAAAAGTTACAGGGTTTTGGTAGAGGTTGGGTGCTTGGAGGAAAAAAAAAAGAGCATTACAGATCAGGCCAAATACTGTCCATTCTTCCTCCCTCTCCTTATCCGACTGAGACACACATCCACAGCAACACACACACACAGCGGCAGGCGAGGGGGGCTTACCAATCGTGCTTTCATAAGCTGCCAAAGCGGCTTCATTGGCTTTAAATGGAGCCTCATTACCACTGTGCTTCAAAGCTCAACAACGGTATTTTCCAGCATGGGGTCGCTGTGCGTGTGTGTGTGTGTGTGTAGGTCTGTTTCCTTAATCTTCTCCTTTCTCTAATGTACTTCTTTTACTTTTCACCACATTCACGACTTTCCATTCTAATGATCTCTGTGACTTATTTCTCTTTTTATTTCATTTTCCCCCCCTCTCAGACACGGAGCGCGTGTGTGTGTGTGTGTGTGTATGTGTGTGCATGTATCTGAACACTCATGTAATGCTCGTCTGTGTGAGTGTGCGAGGGTCACCAAGTACTAACCCCCCTGAAAACCGCAAAAAATGTGGCGAGAAATCTGTGTGGACCAAGATCATAAATATTCAGTGGTGAAGGTCTGATCTCTTTCTCTGCAGCATGTCTCTTTTTTTTCTCTGAGTGAAACCAGCTGTCGTCTGAAGAGACACCGCGCTCCCTCTGGAACTGACAACATGCGTGACAATGACCACACCTCTGCTCGCACATCTGTCATCCTTCAATCTCTTCATCTTTCTATTTTTCCATTCATTTAAAAAAAGGAACATGTCATCCTTCCAAAGTAAATGCCCTCTTCTCACTTTTAACCGGTTCAGTTTTTTTTTGCCCGCATCACATCCGTTAAAATTTTACTAAAACAGACAAGACAGTGTCAAGGATTGTTGGAAATTGCTGTTGCACAAAACTGCACTTCAGTGTTCTCTTTATTTTGTCTTTTTTATTGGAGAAACAAACTTTATTGGGCTAGTGAGTGATTGAAAATGAGTGAGGAACAGGGGGGTAATTTAAAACCAGTGTGGTCCCTGATAGGCACATTGTGCAGCACAAGCCTGCTCCTAATCCGCCCCTCAGCTTTGTGTTTGATTGGGTACTGTTGAAAATAGGGATGAGTCTGCCTCTTCAAAGCCTGTAACATAAGAGGAATGTGTGTGTGTGTGCTGCTTGTGTATTAAGGTGATCACAAAAAAGCGGATTGTGTGCAGATGGACAAATAGAAATTACACTGGTAAATTTTGCATAAGCTCTTTGTGAGTTGTCTCACTTATTACGGCACATTTTAATAGCCTTGCTTTAAGAATTACAATCCTGGCTCAGGGAAGGAGAAGTTATTGAACTTTCACTTCCACGCAAGCACAAGAAAACACTGACTGTGTTGTAGTGTTGTGCTTGGCTTAGAGTCCTCTGTTTTAATAGAAGGATACTTACGGATCAGGCCTGGAGCAGGCACTTTGGTTTAGGATAACAAAAGGATACAGAAATCAGAGAGTGTCTCAAGTCTGTAAAATTTGATCCTCCTTTAAGTCTTGTCAGCAAAAATATTGTCTGATCTCACTGATGATCAAGTCCTTTTTGCAGGAAATATATTTAATGGGTACTTAAGACGGGCAGATGAAGTCACAGACCGTGTGTTGCCGAGATATCTAATGAAGTGGACCATACCTCACAACTGGTGAGGCTGACTGATTAATCTAATGCAAATCTGCTAAGGATGCACCGAATATTTGGTAACCGAATATGTTCGGCCGAATATTGCAAAAAAAAAACAACATTCGGCCTTCGGTTTTGTGGATTAAAAGCAAGGCCGAATAGTGGCGTGTGACACAATCACGCAATATACAGTGATGCTGTGACCTGGTGCCGTGGTGTGGAGATATTTCAAAGTGCAGGAGAGCAATAACAGAATTGCAGTTTGCAATGGAAGTTCAGTCAAATTATCTAGAGGGGGTTCCTCCACAACTTAGCACTACTACATTACACTTGTCACCTAAAAGTCAAAACACCCCATCAACAGCATGCTGAGTGTGAGAGAGAGACGGCTGCAGCAGCTAAAAAGAAAGCTGATCACAAGACGCCCACTCTGTCCGTGGCCGACGTGTTTGAAAAGAAAAAGTTTGCAAAGGACAGTGCCAAAGCAAACGCAAATCACGAAGAAGATAATGAAGTACATGGCTTTGGATGATCAACCATTTAGTGTTGTGGAGGACATTGGCTTTCAGAGGTATTCGGTACTATTCGGTACTGCAGTTCCCTCCGTGGCCTCTAGGGGCCGTCTCCCAATCCCCAGTTGATTTCTATTAATAGTTTTCTTCTAAAATCGTTGAACTTCATCTCTACCGATGCTCCACCTCTTTATCTTAAATGTAAGTAAACCCAAATGTACTTTACATTTTACATTTTTTGTACGAAAACTGTATTCTGAATACATTTCAGATCATCATTCATTCATGTTTTGGAAGCGATGACAGAACGATTGGTGAAAATGTAACATTAGAAGAATATCCATGCCGAATTGACTCAGAGTTACATCCCAGCCAAACATTAGATGAAACATGTATAATTCAGTGGTGAACCATGGGGGCAAGCAGCATTTAAAATCTATATGACTCATTTCTTTTGGAACACATAAACAATTCTTATATAATTGCACAGGACTGAACACAGATGTCTCACATAACAATTCTAGCTTAAAAGCTGTTGACATTTCTCTCGGCTTTTCCTTCTTTTCTTACTCAAAGAGCAAAATTCAGTAAGAATGCTTCTCTTTCCTCAAGGCTCAGGCCCTCTTTCTTTCTTATACCCCAGGCTATACTGTAACACACTGCGTTCAGCCGGGCCCATCCACTTCAGACCGGCATCTGTTGGCATTTAGCACCAACTTCCCCGCCTCTGCACTGATCTCCGGTCTACATTAACTGCCCTAATTTGTCTGCCGAAGCCCACTCTGATTGCTACCATGTGATGTTATGTGAAAGGTGAGGGATGCCTACTTATCTGTGAGGACAGACAGAGAGACAGAGGAGGGGCCAAAATGATGAGAGGGCGAGCAGGGTTAGAGGAAAGGAAAGTGATCAGGGAAGAATACCACATGACAACATGATAATTTGATGGTTTTGTGAAGACAGGGACTTTCCCTTTAGACAGTGATGGGTCCAGACAGATGACATCTGGCTCTACGGTCCACAAGGACCTTTGCCGTCACACTCCAATGTCTGCAGACCCTCACAACCACCCAGTGAACAGGTTTTCACTTGCTATTCCCAGACTTGGAGGCCTTTCCATGCCGGTGGGAAAAGGGGGCATTTATATCTGTGACAGTTAAGTGGAAAAATGGTGGAGGAAGTGTTTCTGATCTTATCATGTGACATCTAGAAGAATTAACTGACTTTCATCATTTTAACAGTAGCTGGAACTGCAGCACAATCCCCCAGTTACAGAAACAGCCTCTAGGAAGATGTTACAATTCTGCCCCAAGCCTCCTGTTCATTCATAAAACATTAACCACCTTTAAGCCTCGGAGATGATTGTGTCTCTGCTGAGACAAAACGAGTAGCTGCTGCAATACAGCACAAAAAAAATCAGATCATACAAATGGGGATAAAAACAAAAACTCCAGGTGTAATTAAAGACCTTTATTTCTGTGGATGAGAAGGAATAGCACAGTAATTATGTGGTGCACTGCAGCAGTTGCAGCATGGGTGCACTGAAAGTTCAAATTTGTTGAAATGCTGACCTTTGACTTTAGATGCACTGACCTTTGTGGATGCACTGCTGACCACCACTTAAACAGATGAGAAACTAATTAGCCTACTTGTTCTGAATGTTTAAGACACACATAAGAACAAATGACTCTCATATCAGGACAAAACAAATCAAAGGTGACAATACTGCAACCCTATTGTGTTATTGTGTATTATATTGTGACAGCCAAGGATCATCTGGGAACTGTATAACATTTTTCACCATGTTAATAATACTAATCCATCCTGTAGTTGTGTAAATATTTCACACCAAAGTGCTAGACTGACTGACAGGCTGCCGTTCCACCAGGCATACAAAAAAAGCATGACTCAGCCCTGTGAACGCCGTGTCGTTACAAAGAAGCTCCCCACAGGAAGCAACCTGCTCTCAGCAGCTTCCCCACACAAAAGCCAAAGTCCATGCAGCACCTGGTGCGCACCAGGACGCGGTTCTGCCCGAGGGACTCACTACCCAGAGACCCATGAAAGGTAATGACAACTCCCAAACCATTATTCACCCACCCCGTCCAAATCTGCCATGGATATTTGCACTTAAATATGTTGATGTAATATGAAAAACAGTCAAATGACTTGATCCGTGGTTGCTTTTTGACAGTCTTGACATTAATTTTCTCCCTAGCCCAATAAAGAGATGTCACTTACGGACATAACAACCATTAAAAACCACCGTCAAACTGCATGGCTCTGCTGCGGTGTCACAGAAATAATACAGGTATCAATCTGTCTGAATTATATTCAATTTCTCAATTTAATTGCTCAAAACAACAAAATGAAAGAAGATACAATTTTAAGATAGGACATTTTAAGGAATGGTTCCCAAAGGAGATGGGGGACACCCTCCTTTCCCCCCTTGTTCACCAGATGAAGTTCTGGACAACCAGGCCCTTGTGTTTGCCAGGAAAAGCAAGAATCAAGCTCTTGGTTCAACAACACATGCACCTGTGAAAATACGGGCAGCACACCACGTATCAAACCAAATAAACTCACACTCGCGTAGAGTGTGGGCACACTCTGATGAAAGATGCCACTCGGCAGCCGCACCCACAGGCCAATAAAACACCTTGCTCGCGTGATAGTAGGACTCAGACAAGATCTGGTTTTCATGGCATAGAGGTTCAATTTTTGCAATAGTGCCTGTGTTCACATTCTGGTTCAGGCAATTAAATGATTGTTAAAGTATATGAAGTGTTCCAGGCTGCACAGTGACCTCAGCTGTTGCACAGAAACAGTCATGCAGTGAAAGCTTGATGCTGCAGTCATTTTTAATAAAGGCAAATTCCTACGAGTGTATGTAACAGTTCAGTGGCTAGCAGGGCTGTGCAGGACCCAAGGCCTGACATGGTGCTGTAAAACCAGAGGAAACCACACTTCCTGTCCTCTACTCCTGTTTCTTGAGCAGTAATGGCTGAAGTTAAGCTATGACCAGGGCAGCATGCAGTGTGGTACAAATGGGCAATTTACTTTGGCACCCTGACCTCAGGCCAGCAGAGTACCAACTCAAAAGTACAAATAGGGGCATCCACACACACACACACACACACACACACTCACAGGGAAGAACCATTCTGGCATTGTCCATTCGTTTCCTTTACACTCCTGTCAGGCATAATGAAAGAGTCATGCTTGGCACCACTTGCAGTATTTTTGGTAAGAAAAAGGTGCCTAATCCTGCAGAAAGGAGGCACTGGAAAAAACAATCCACCAGCATCTTAGGCCAGAAACTCACAACTGCTGGCAGCTTAACATGAAAGACAACTTTTCCTCCTTCAACCTTGCATCAGACAAATAATTTCCATCATATTGTTCAATAAAGCTGTAGTGATGATCATGTCTCATAATATAACATTCAAACACATTTCACAAGAAAAACCACTCCCATCACATAATCACCATTTACTGCAAATCCCCCCCCCCCCCCCCGCTTCTTAAAAAAATAACTTTTTTCTAAGTGATATGAAGATAAGCAATACTTGAAAGAAGATGGAACGCAGGCGTTCACACTACACCACACAATATGATTTACTGAGATATGGGACTGTCAGTAAAGAGCAATAGAGAGGATCCACCTGAATGTGCACCTGTCCTTGGTATCCCAGAAGCCAGTGATGGGGCAGGGGCAAGGGCAGGAAAATCCCAGCTGATTTTTTTTGTCAATTTCAAGCTGTCATGTCAGTCTATTAAAGGAGATCACATTACAATACATAAGTGTTCTGTATTTTTTCCCAAAATAAAGAAGCTTCTACTCTTGTTTGATAATTTATCTTGAGCTAACATGCACTCACTCTTGACCTTTGGGTTCCATCTACATTTTGTCTGATGCTTTGAAAAGTCAACAGTGATGTTCATATATGAAGCCTCAGGTGTTTACACAACCCTCTGACAAAAGCAGGCCATTTTGCAGAGAGATAAAGCGGCATTGCACATAATCAAAAACACAGCACACATGAACGCAGCATCATGAAGAACCACTTAACTCCACAATCCAACTATATCCTCTCTGCTGCAGCACAAAAGAAACCCTACAAATGACAGTTATCTTCAGGGTTCAAACTATCAGGCCCCCTGGTCAGGGGGCAGCAGTGCCACACAAAAAATACACATAATAACAACCAGGTGAGAAGGCTTTGTACGTTGGCTGGAAGGCAAAATACTCCTGACTCTCTGCTTTTTTTTAAAAAATAAATAAATAAAGAGAGATAATAGAGATGAAGCAAAGAGGAAAATGATTTTTTTACTTGTTTAAACCAGCATACTCGACATTCACAAATCACCAAACACAAAATCATAGTTAAGTGTAGGCAGCAGAAGCCAAACTTACTTTCATAATACAAAATCTGCCAGAAACACCATAAGTCTCTGGCTCGCCTCTCGCCTCGTCCTTGTTTATCTTTGAACAAATCTAACTACTAAGTCAGTCAGTTAAAGGCCAACATTCAGTAGGAATCAATTACAATATGCGTCTTGAAAAGTCCCAGAAGACTTGTTGGTTTGTGGTGTGAACAGCGGTTTCACATTACACATCTTAAGTGGGCTGCAATGGGCTACCAGTCATTAGAAGGTGTTGAGGTACAATATGGCCAACACCAACCCTACAATAAGCACTGTGGTTATGACTTTTCAGCAGCGGTTAGCACAGACTACTGCAGAGTTTGATCAACTCAACTGCTCTGGAGTAAATTAATGCTGACTTGTAGCCATTAGCATTTAACCCCCAGAAATATATATATATAGACATGAATGGGTAGTTAATTTAAGGCATATTTATGACAGCTGAACAATTCGCTCAAACACAAACATTTGCTTTTATGTCAAGTTTAAGTGAACAATTTGGTTGAGAAACAGATGGGGAAAAAAACATTCGCCTTTAATTTTTGTTTTTTTTACTGTGCTGTCATGGTTTTTAATTATCTCAGCATCTTAATTTAAAAGTTTAATGTTCAATAATGTGTTGTTATCCAGGTGTCTGTGTATTTCTTAGTGTAGCACATGCTTCCATTTTTCTTATTTTTCTTTTAACTGCAAACATCTGGTTTCAATTAAGGGGGCCATATGGATACCCCCACCTCATTCACCCCCACCCCCCACAAAAGATGGAAAGTTACACATGTGTGCGCTCACTTTCATACCTGAGAGGTGAAAGACAGAGGTGGGCAAACACTGCAGCAGACAGACAGGGATGCCTTCGGTAAGATGCTGGAGTTGATTGGACACAAAGAAGGTAGAAATCTAGATGCCAAAGAAAAGCAATGTTAAAGAATTTCAAATTAACACATCCTTGCACACAAATTACATTGACGTGTTGACTGACAATTAACACTTTAGGCAAGGTAGTGAAGAATGTTTTGTGAACCAAAATTCACCCATGAAGCTTGAGGTTGTGTCCATTGTCAAATAATTTGCAACATTAAGTCTGATTAGTTGAAAGCATCAAAACTACTTGGTCATGTGTACAAAGAGGTAATGATTTGGGTCACTATTCATGACTTTCAAGCCTCAGCCTTACACAATCACAGTGCTGTTTCACTGTCAGCACTAGCAGTCGCTCACTAATGCTTTAAAGTCTTTTGAACCTCACTCAACCTCCACTATATCCCAAACAGCTGCCTGACCAGCACTCACTCTCTCCCTCCTATTTGCATTGACATCTTTTTAACCACAGCGCTTTAGTCCTTCAGCTTTTCTCCCACGGCGCAGGGCGCATGCAGGCCGCAGATGGCACAGACCTCCGCCCATTCTGAGTATTCCACCTCACAGCCCCATGCATACCTGTGGCCAAGCCCAGCTGCAGCAGTACAAACATACAGAAAGCCTGCATTCCTATACACGCTGCCTGTCTGCTTACCATCAGCACACTGACTGTGGGATTGTTATTATAATGTTGTGGCAATGTTAGTGTAACGTAAGATGATGTCAAATGTGAAGAGCGCACAGCTGCTGCAGCAGCCAGGTGCAATCACTGCAGAGAGGTAATCTGTCAGAGTTCTGTGACATCAACATTTCATTGATAAGTATATTTCGGATTTTATGAGGAAAAGGGTATTAATAAGGTGGCTTGATGTCAATAATTTTTGTGATATTTCTATTGCTGCTATCACCAATAAAGTCCATAGGAACATGTGACAAGTGGCATTTTTACACTGCATGAACCTACAGGCCGTTTTGGGGCAGTTCACGCTGTTGCATGTTTCTGCTGCTGACACCCATCTAGGAGGGACTGTTTCAGGGGCTGAGCCACCTTTGTGGTTCCCTTCCAGTAAAACCTAGGCAAACAAACAAGGAAACGTAGTAAACAAACAATACAACAATTACATTACATTAACAGTGTAAATATAAAGGAGGGGCTAGTTCTGTAAACAACTGCACCACCTTGTGCCTGCTCGGAGTACCCAGCAGAAGATTAACCTAGTTTGTTACACAGAACGCGTAAAACACGTCCCTACCTGCTAACAGTTCCTCACAGCACACAGATTAGTCCAACCAACTTTGGATCAGGTCTCAGTTGTAAAGCATCTTCTTTATCTCACTAGACAGTTAGTCGTGCAATATCATATCTACATTGTATGCGTAAGAATGTGTCAAACCTAGACAGTCTTATTAAATACATTCTCAAAGATGCACACCTGAGCCAGCTCGTAAAGCCTCCACCCTGAGCATCCTGCACAGCTGTCTGCTTGTCTGGCCTGTTACACACACCTAACTTCTACTGCTAGCACCATCTCATCATGCACATTCGGACTCTGGCTAATGATGATTTGCATAATGGGCTGTTTATCCTCATACGATGAGTCAGTTTCTTTTTTGTTGTGCATTCACTTCTTACTGGTGTTTCAGCCTCTGTCATCCGTCACCAGCACACACACACACCTGCACACTCACCTAAATACCTGTTGTGGTTCCAGAACCCATCATTTACTTTCTCCCTCCGTGGCATTTCCCTGCAGTGACACTGGATAAGTGCATGTTTGTGAACAGCTTAACATTCTGAACAACCTATGCTCACATAAACACACCATCGTTACCGCAATTATTTAGACACACACACAGACTTCCCTCCTGTGGCTAGGCATTCATCTGGATCTCCTGCTGGAAGGTGAGCTTGTCCCATTGGGAGTCCTGCCAGTTTTCTTTTCATTACTCTACCTGAGGGCTGAACCCCCACTATCACAATAAGCTTTATTTTTATCGACATGTCCAGACGGAAGCGGCATTCCAGGGAATTAGGCTCAATTTCACTTGGCCTCCAGTGTTTTTAGGGAATACCATGCTCCACCAACTCCCCCACCCTCAGTTTTTTTTTCTTTTTGCATATATGTTCATAAAATATCAACTCTCACCTGATATTGCATATTGTTATTCTAAAACCGAGATTTGTTTGCCTTTTTTGGAGGATTTCACTGCAACTGTTATTGCCCAGTCAATTGAGCCACTCTATTTACCATCATCATGCTGATATCCATCTGCCAAACATCGGCCTACATGTCCAAGACTTCCTTTATCTGATTATAAGCAAAAACCTGCTTGAAAATATGGATCAGGTGTTGTCTGATAACACAGTGAAACATTCCACGTAGCAGCATGAGCAGCAACCAAAATATGAAATGTATCTACCTTATAGTATGTATATTTAGGAGGGGGGGCACTGAAGCCAGGTATTTGTCTAGTATCATGTATTCATGTTCTAAAGTGGGGGTCCTCTGAGGAATGGTTGCATTTGTTATCACAAATTTGACACTGCCATCATGTGTAAATTATCTTCTAGCCAGAAGCCTGTTTGCACCATTCATCACACTGAGGTGAGTGTGTGGTGTGTGTGTGTGTGTGTGTGTGCGTGTGTGTGTATGTGTTGGGAAGTTCCTCTAAAATCTCGCAAAGACAGTAAAATGCTTTATCACATTTTGTAATTCACCATCCTTAAATACAGAATACATTGTGCAGTAAAAAAGTGTTTGGGGGGCCATTTTATCTTTATCTACATGGTTGCCATGTCATGTGAAGAGTTTGGAAACATGAGCCCACTCAGCTTGTGTTGCTTAAAAGTTACAAAAAAAAACAAAAACTTGATGAATTGTGTTGGATTACAGCTTAATAAATCATTTTAATTTGATACTCACCACATGTGCAATGTGCTACAATACTAAAGGCGTGGGTGCCCGAACACTTCCTGTACTTCTTGGGTGAGGTCATCATGTGATCAGTGATGTCACTGGAATAGTCCAAGCGTGAGGGTTAAGTAAATGGAAGGTGATGTGTTAAATGTGAGCCACTTGTGTAAGGGAGAAAATGTTTGGTATACAATAATTAATTAAAATAATAGTTTATACATTAAAGTCAATAAAACTGGATAGCGCTGCCGCTTTAAGTATTTTTGAGAGGAACAGTTTGTGGCACCTATGGTGATAGAGGCAACCATTTAAAGCAAATGCAATTTAGGTGTTGTCAATCTGTGTTTTAGTTTTTTTAACCTTTTTGTATATGTATTGCTACTTTTGTTAAATATAATAAAGCAAAATAATAATCATACACAGCTCAACTATATAGAGATTTTTTTTAATCTTACATTTTCAATTAAGTAAATCTAGAAAGAACAGCAACAAAATGGCCATACAGACCATGCAGTAGACCTTTTCCTCTCTATTTATTCCCACCTACCCAGCAGTAAAAACACACACTTTAAACATACAGCCGCCAGACACACAAACACACACAGATCTGCATACTCAGACAGGAGAGTCTGTTTTTCATCGCTTTCCTTTACTGAAGTTATTTTTAGTGATTTGCTGAAGAAACTCAAGACCCCAATTTTGATTTTGGTTGTTTGGTCATTTTTTAACCCTAATTATCAAATGACTATGTTGTTTTATTCAGCATGATTTGTGACTCCAGCCATGAGCATGTCTGAATTAAGAGAAGCACTGCTATTACTGGAAAGTGTACAGCTTTGGGGTCAAACCAAAGTTGTCTAATGCAGTGAAGCATTTTAATAAACTTTGTGGAATATACAACAAATATGAGTCTGTCCTGATGATGTTTATTATTATTTTGAAACCACCTGTTAAACCTCAGTTCCAATAGTAAGGAAGTAAACTGCTGGCTGGTAGCGTTTTATCATCACAAACTTAATTAAGGTAATGAGGTTTGGTTGTGTGGGTTTGGATGGAGGTTGACCTTGTGTAGTACTGCTCACCCCCCTCAGTCTGCACACAGAGCACCCCACCTGTAATTATCTGGGGATTACCTCTTATATGAGCCAGCTTTATAGCATCCGAAGGGACCTCCTGCTTCCCCTTAAAAACCCTCCAATAAAAAGAGCCATTGGAGCATCGCAGCAGGGCACCAGCCAATCAGAAACTTGTGTTTCTCCAAGTGGAAGTTCATATGGAGTCATTTAGATGTGAAAAATGTAACAGTAAGTTGTGGTTGTCAAATTACTTGCAGGTATGTAAAGATTGTGGTTCTGTAAATGGAGGGCCTGTCAAATTTCAACTACATGAATGTTTTCACAAGATATTTGCCCACAGCTTCTTTTTTGTGTTGTATATTAGCATGAAACTGGAAATATTTGGCAGAATGACTTTGTGGCACTGATCAAATCCCTGGATTTCTCTGGTTTCTTTCTAACTCAAACCCTATAGGCTGAAACACTCCTCCTAATCCAGGGGAACAAGGAAAAGGAAAGAACTGTAAAATCAGACAGGAATTCTGTTTATGGGGCGCCAGAACACAGCTGCCCGTTGGAGCTGGCGATGAAAGTCCACGTCACAGTCAAAGGTGCAAGCTGCTGGACCTGTAGTGGCATTTACCAGATGCTGAAGGTTTTTAAGCCCACAAATCTATATAGACTGACAGATTTAACAACACTGCAGCCCGCTACAGGTGTATCCACCATCTCGGTGACACAGCGCACACGCAGCTACCCAATGGCCATGTTATTGCTCCTGGACCGAGCCTCTACAGCCTGTAGCAACACGGTTGCACGCAATTTGCCGACTGAAAGCTCCTCAAGTCAAAGAGAGAGAGAGAGAGGGAAGCCAAAGTGGGAGGGAAGGACAGGGGAAGCATGCAAAAGATTTAGACATAGGGCACAAGAGGGATGCAAAAAGGGAAAAGTCCATTAAGTGACTTGCTCTGCCAAATAAAGTCAACTGAAAGGAACAGCTGAAGTCCAATGCTTGTCCTCTGCCAACTAGGAAGAATCTTTGTTTTTTTTTCCATGGCTCAAATTTGAAATCTTCATTAAAGTGGGTATTTGGAGGAGATCCAAGAAGAGAATATTTTGTCAAAACTTTTACAACAAAGCCAGTGTGCACAGGTGGTTCAGAGAGAAAAAACCCCAATGTGTGTGTTGTGTGCCTCACTCTGGGTTGTGCTTGGACTGTTTTCCTGGCCTGTGAAAAAACAAGCAGATTTCAAGACAAATATGTGGAGCACAGAGACGGTGCAGCACTTTAATAAATTAAACTCCACCAAACACTGAACAATGGACTATCACATTAGGTCACAGTTTGTAGTGTTGTAGTGTTCCACTGAAGCATGTTGTAGTTAAAGTAGACTTTAACTGTGTGTAAAAAAATGACAACCAGGTCATTCCTCATCAGTCTTTTGCTGCTAGGTGAGCAGGTGCTGACAGACCTCCTCCACATCTTCCCTCTTGCACTCACTTCCTGTCTTCCCTCTTATTGTTCCCTTTTTAATTGCAGATATAAAAATGGCCAAATGCTGCCCTTTGATGGAGAGAGACATTCCAGGCGTCTCTCAGATGTCTGTGCTGCTTTGTGGTAACCCAACGCTGGTTGAAAGCATTTTCCTGGGAAAAAGAGGCGGCTCGCAATCGACGGGGCACAGGGACACCTGCAGCTCTGGCACAGCAGTGACTACAGATCAGTCCTGGACGTGACTCAACACCAACCTAAACACACACACACGGACTTGTACAGAGAAAGTGCCCCAGCTCTCGCCGCCCTTCCACACAGTACATTCCACCTTTACACACATATCATTCCCCCTTCATTCAGTGATGTTCAGGCTGATGAGAGTTATACATTTAAAAATGAGGACAGCTGCTCCCATAAACTCCGTCATCAATTTGTCCCAGTCATTAAAATTGGCTGTAATTGGCCTAATTGTGGTCAATCATGCTTGCCAATGGTGCAGAAAAGTGCAGGGTATCCCTTTACAAGAAGAGTGGATGATGAAGTTGGAGCAGGCTGCTCAGCTTCAGGACAATGATTGTTAGGTATAATCGTTGTCTAATCCCCACCACAAATCATTTATTTGATCAAAAGGAGGACAAATGATGCTCTAATGGCAGACAGGTTGAAACAGTACGAGGCTGTCTTTCATTATGCAGTTCCCTTCTGGCCGCTGTCTTCTTTTTCCATAAACCTGCTTTGTTTAAAGTCAGTACTATTTGATCAGTCGCAGCACCGCATGACAGGAGCTGTGCCGCACCAGGATTACATTCATAGACCTACATGGTGAGGTCTGCTGAGACAAAACAGTTTCAGGTACTGTGAAACTGGATTCCTCCAGCGGGACCATAGACTGTCACTCTCAGCTGTGAGATGATTGACTCCACCAAATGCTTCTCCCTTCAAACATCACATTTCTTATGCACACAAACACGGACACATCAAGCGTGAGGAGATTGTGACAGGCCGCCCGTGAGTGACAGCTAAGCATGCTGGAATGGTGGATGAGGAGAAAGAGAGGAGGGGGAGGGGTTGGAGGAGGTGTGCTGGGGCAGCTCAGGTCGGCCGGGCCACATGGCTGCGCTGGGAGGAATTTGTATTAAATTCACCACCACCACCACCACCCAAAAAATTGTTTCCAGGCTGTGGCCATCAAAATGCTGTCAGATCACTTCTGTCCTTTTTTATTCTCTTTCCTCCCTTTCCTCTCACACACACACATCTCTACACACTTCACTTTGAGACTTTGCTTACAAAAACACGAGTGTGTGGCTGCCTGTATTGTAATGTGTGCAGACTTGTTTTCCAGGAATCAGGAAACAGAGCGTGGCGCTTGGAATAATGTAGGTGGAACTAAAAATATGTGATTTCATGCATGCTTGGCAGCAGTAATCAATCTCTTTGAAGTGGTGGCCTGCCTCATTTGGAAACAAAAAAATGGCTACTTTTTCCTGAGCTATTGACATCAGGTTAACTGAAACAGGAAAACAGGACAATTTTAAGTATTTATGTCACTTTAAACATCGTCAGGTATGCTATAATCTTTTGAAGTGGCTCTGTTTGAGTCTTTTTTTGCACCTTTTATTCTCAAGTTCTACATCACATTTATCATCACCACCAGTGACATCTCTGATGTTGCTCTAGAGAAAGCAAGGTCCTCAGAGTTCTAGTCCAAGGTCATGGTTCTGGGTCCCAGCTGTGAAGTGTTTGATGGTTGGTTGAGTTCAGACAGCAAAAACAACCTCTCCCATGCCTGTCAGGCCAAAGGTGCAAGGCTGTGTGTGTGTCAGTGGAAGGTGGGAGAGCACTCCCATTCCACCATTATGTGGATGTGGAGATGCTGCGTGTGGTTACTCGGGGCAACGGGCCACGCCTGACTGGGGGGCCCAGTCGAAAAGGGTGGAGGTCAATTAGAAGCAAATGTCCTCCATCACGATGGTCCTATTGTAGCATGCCTCTTTTATGTTTTGTTGTGCGAAGGAGGACTTGATCTGACCCTGGGCATATCACTCTCACTCCATATCACTCTCAATAACCATCATCCATCTAAAGGCCATAAAATTGGCTCAAACTTTTAGAAAAGCATCTTACGTCTCATTTCACACACAATAGCCTCTGTAATGCAATCCCATTCTTAATTCTGTGATACAGGGAGTCCAGATCCACTGAGGCCCCCACCTTTAAAAAACATCTCTACAGACAAGAGGGTGTCCAAAAGCGCTCTGAAAAACCAGACAAATTTCAGAGTGTGATTTTTTTGTTTCTTCTCAGAACTGTGGAAACATCTATCACTTCAAGTGAGGGGAGCGAAATAAGTTCCATGAGGTGGACTGGTCAATAAAGATGTCTCCTTTCAGCCATCCGCTTTTATCATGCTGAAGCTTTCAGCACCCAGAGGCCATGTGTCCTTCACACTTGGACACAATTATGCTTATAAAACTCTCTCTCTCTCTTGGAAAGGAAGTTTCTCGCCCACACACACATGCACGCCTCAAAGATTCATAGTTTAGGAAACACACACACACACACAAAATCCCATATCTCTGGAGAAGAGAGAGATGTTTTTGGCATGACTCTCTCAAAGCAGCGGGATGTGAGAGGTAAGTCATACATCCTGCGGTGACACCATTGCAATGCTCCTGTAGGAAAATATTTCAAAGATTTCAGAGAGATGGCTGATGTGTTCAGGAGGAAATCAGGACTGTAAAAAAAATGGTGAAACAATGTAGCAAAAGATGCTGGCAGGGGATGTGAGAAATATAAAAAGGAAATGTGATGGCTGTCAAAGAAGCCGGAGTGGGAGCGAAGACAAGACTGATGGGATGGATGAAGAGACACAAGTGGGTTTTACAGAGAGGAAGAGATGCAGATAAAGTGAAAGAGTCCACCCGTGTACAATGGATTAAAACCACATGTGTCTGCCTGAGGTGGGGACGCCACAATGTAGAGCATGCATGCATGCAAAGAACGAATGCCGTCACTTACACCCAACAGGGGTGCTTGTTTCCAGAATGTATTCATCCTGCCAACTTTGTGCTGCTCACTAAACTTTTTAACATGTCATCTCCACTGTAAACAAATAAATAAAAACACCCTTTTTATTCCAAAGCCATCTTTCCTCTTACTTGGCCTTCTAACAGAACAATACTTTGGTAAGCGTTGCCATGACAAGAAGCACCCTAGAGAAACCTATGCGGTCGCAGAAGTCATGGGAAGAGGGCAGCAGAGAAACCGGACG
This sequence comes from Parambassis ranga, assembly GCF_900634625.1. NCBI lineage: Eukaryota > Metazoa > Chordata > Actinopteri > Ambassidae > Parambassis > Parambassis ranga. The sequence goes on along the minus strand of NC_041039.1, from coordinate 11,175,410 downwards.
CCCAGGACTCACTGGAAGACCTACTAGGTAATACGTCAGACATGCTTTGGATTCTCATCCACCACATTTTTTTATGTTTTATCTCCTGAAATTTTTAGAATCTGATGTTTTTTTGGAATCGCATGGTTCTGATTTTTTAGCATATATGTTTATGTCAGGTTACAGAAAAGATGCACATCATCTTCAGTAAAATGTATTTAGGACAGCTGGAAGAGTGAGTAGGGAGGGAGAGGTGAGAGGAGAGGGGTAGCTGGGAGAAAAGGGGGCGAGACAGCCATGCTATGGGAAAGTGTTTTGGGGAAACCAAATTAAGGGGAAGAAAGGCCGGACACAAAGGCCTTTGAAAGCAGCAGACAGTTCCCTTGACATGTGCCTTAAAAGAGATGCTGCCGCCGATGCCAAGAAAAGGGGATAGAGGAGAGAGAGGGAGAGAGAGAGAGAGAGAGAGAGAAGGAAGGAGATGGACTAAAAGTAAGAGGGCAGGGAAAAATGACAACACAGGAAGAAGTACAAAACAGTCGTGGGCATGACATATTAAATGGCACCGGTGCAGGCCTTGTGCAGCTCATCAAAGGTGTTCGCTTTGTGTCTGTGCACATGTGTGTGAGAACACTTTGAAGAAATGGTTTCTGACTGAGTAAATGTGCACATGGGTGTTTGTGTGGGAGAAGAAACAGCTTGAATTTCAATTGACTGTTAAATGAATGGCACATATCCCCAATTTTATTTTATTTTTTCATTTTCATTCCTCAGAATGATATAGTAGATAGATAAATGTGAGTGTTTTTTGTTTTATTTACTGATCATTGTGGTTCAGGAGGGGAACTTGTGGTCAGGTGGTAATCATTTAATGCTAACCAACACAATCAATGGAAATAATGGCTGCTCAATGGACATGATTGATGTAACTGAAAGAATTTGTAAACAACAAACACCCACTCTTTGCTCACTGCCGATGTCAACGATAAAACAGCAACATACTTTTTCTCATGCAGATCCGGTGTCTTTGATGCCCTTCTCCATTTCCCGTCCCTCTCTCTCTTACTCTCTCTTTCCTCCTGCCATTGTGTGTCCCTCAGAATTCACACTGGACTCACCCGCTCTTCCTCACAGACAAACACACACACACATTATTCCTTCCTTGCGGCTGTGTCTGACTCCGGCATGAAATCAATTTCAGAGCCTGCACCCTCCCGCCCCGGCTTCGGCGCCCATTTTCTCTCACCATGAAGCGAGACCGTTGCTGTGCCAGCCTGAGAATAAACCCCACAACCACCACGTTAATGCCCCCCATCCTATCCCAGAATCCCTTCAGCGCTCTCTCTCCCTGTGACTCCAGCTCTCTCCTCTTCCTCGCCATCACCTCTGCTTTTTTTTTTTTAATTTAATTTAAATATATCTACTCACACAGATGGTGGAGACCACACACTGCATGTGAGTAAGATTATGTTTTATTCTCACCCTGGGAATGCTGTTTTACTACACAGCTCTATGTGTGGAATACCTGTGGAAATTAACTTTACTGTCTGAGAAATTCAAAGACTTACACAGGTATATCATAAAAAAGCCTTCCTTTGATCATCAAAATGCATTAGCAAGGCTAAATGGGGGCCCATTAAACACCACATAAAAAAAATATCAAAGCTTAACAACAATTTGGCGAGGTGACAACAACATGAAAAGGTTTGGAATCCCAAAATTGGTATGAAGTGACAAATAGTGAGTAAGTTGAAAGAGGGGATGGACATACAGAGGTGCAGCGGCGCTGCTTTTATCACCATTATTCCCTCCACCTACACTCGCCGTTCTTTCCTAATCCACACTGACAGAGTTTTCATCATCTGAGGAGGTGGGGACGATGGGCGGGGTGGGGGGACTGGAGGGAACCAGCCATGGTGGGGGACTTTCCTCTACTTCTTTCCCCAGTGGCGGTGCACGTTGAACGGCTGCAGCCGGGGCCACCAAGGCCCCTTTTGTGCCAGTAATCAGCAAGTGGTGAGTGATGGCACCATGGCCTCCCGCTCTCAGAGAGGGAGCAGGGTTAGATGGAGGAGGGGGAGGGCGATGAAGTGGAGAAGGTGCAGGAGTGGAGGAGCCTGGAATGTTCCCAGAAGAGACAGAGGGCGACAGGAAGAGAAAAAGAGGCTGTTTGAAGAGATGGCAGCGGAGGGGTTGTAGCATCTGTAGTTGTCTCACAGGTGCACTGCAGGAGGAATGTGCTTTGCTGTGATGACTCAATAGGGCTTGAACCATCAATGAAACAGCAAAGGAGAAACACTTCTAACAGTACAGGAATTGTCCAGATTTCACTCATTATCTTTCTAGTTCATCTCCTAACCTTGTTTTATTTGACAGGATCCAATTTAACAGGCTGATGTCATCTGAGCTCTGGACTCGTTACATGTTTCCTGCTCCATGATTTCATGTCCTGACTCAATTACGCTCATTGAGACGTGGTCACAAAGCACTGAGTGACAGCCAAACCACTAGACAATGAGCAGACGTCGAAACATACCGAGTCGCTGGAAGTGCCCGATCGACACGAGGGGTCAAAGGTCGCAACCCCACCTCCACCACCTCTGCTCTTTCCTTTCTCTCACGCTCCCTCCATCGCTGACACACCTGTGTTCTCGCCAGGTCCCTTTCCCCTCTGACTCTGTCATACAAAAAACACACAGATACCGGTGTCACAGGCATCTCTCTCTCTCTTTCATACACACACACACATACACACACGCATTCCAAGCCTTCCCAGCTGCATGTGCACCTGGGCTGGCAGCTGTCATCGCCGTGGTAACTGGCATACAGCAGGCTGTGTCACTATCACCTGGCTCATCTGCCTCTGAAGGAGAGAGAGAGAGAGAAGTGGGCAGTAGAGGAACAGAGAGGGAGATGAAAAAAGAAGCAGGATGGTGAGACAACTGAGGGAAGCAAACTTAAAATTAATGTGTGAGGACTTATTCTGATGTCAGAATGATGCATGCTATTCCATAAATGCTGTTATTCCACACCTGCTGTGAAGTTTCCCACCTGATTCATATTATCTGATTTTTAATATGAGGTGGCTCAGGTCTGAACTCAAAAATTACAATTAGTGATCAGATCTGTGTGTCCATACACATCTGAAACAAACAGTTCAGAGAGACTTGAAAGATATTGAGTACAATGTTGCTGAAAGTAATAATAACAATGTTAAATGCTTAAAACTATAGAAAATTAGCTTCCAAAAAAATAAAACACTTAAACACCGTCTCCTCTAAAAAGGTTAAGACCAGGAGTGTAGCTATAGGCAAGACCCCCCCCCCCCCCCCCCCCCCCCCCCCCCCGCATGAGCGGCTTTAATTACCGCTGAGGAAGTGGCGCAGCTTAACCACCCTGCTTGGCTGTTGCATCTCATGATCTGAATGAAAGCAGAGATGCAGTTTAATATCTTTTACCTCTGTGTGAGAGTCGCACGCTAGCAGTGTGTGGCAGCAGCAGCAGCAGCAGCAGCATATGGGCAGGCGCGTCTGTTCTGCCTGTTAAGCAGGGGGGACATCAAAAGGTGGATTTTATTCCCCCCCATACACCCCATTGCCACCCCTCACTATAAATCCCACCCCAAAAGGAGCCATTTATGGGACAATAAGAGCCAGTTTATGGCCCCCCAGAAAATGAAGGCAATTCAGAGGTGTAGGATGAAAGATGACAAGGGCTTTCTTGGAGCTACAGGCGTGAGCTAGTAGCTCTGTGTTTCTTCTAGGTCTGGAGAATTGAAGAATTGGTCTGAAGAGAGGCTTTGTAAGTTTTTGTGATACCTTTGGCAGCATTTTCTATCTTGTGCCTGCAGCTTGCTGTCAGTGCAGACGACCTTTGTGGCACCCTTGAGGTCACAGAATGGCATACATACATAAAGACAATGTTTTTTTTGGTGGATCTGCCTCAGACTCACTCAGGTGTGATGAGATCTCTAGACATGAGACTGCGAGTGATTCTGTGTTGCCGATGTTACAGCACATCCTTATTCATTGTATGCACACACAAGCACACATACACAAATACACTGTTAACATACACTAACCTCTTTTTTGAGGTTGGCCAACAATGAGTCAGCTACCTACATTATGTCTGGAAACATCTTCTGAACGAATCACTGTTTGCTCCTCTCTCTTTTCTCTTGTTCTTTTTCCTCTTTTATTCATTTAGTTTAATAGTCTGTAATAGTTACCAAGTATCATTAAGGCCAACCTCTGTGGCTTCTAACAGCGCTGTAGGCAAGCCAAGTGTTTGTTGTCGACATTTTATTGGCTTCCAGGGAGGAGGGTTGTTGTTGTTCAGTGTAATCTTGGCACGCCAATAACAGGTTTCAATAAAAGCAGCTGCTTTCTTATGGTAGTAAAGCTGCTCCCTCCCCTGCCCCCACTTTTTTGCAAGTGGTGGAATAAATAAGAGAGCTTCCTGTAAAGAAGACTGTCTCCATTTGTCTCAACACAGTATTTCTGTTTCTTTCTTTGGTTTTCTGTTGTTAGACACCATGTTTGGGTGGGTTATTCACCTCTGTTTGCATCTCTGCTCTGTCACTCATTCCCTATAGCAGGTTGCTGAGGTTTGCAACCAGTAGTCTGTGATGCAGCAGTGACGTGCTTGACCACACTGCCCCCTTTAGTGTAAAGTTAGCTATTGCAGATCCAGAAGTCAGTTTTGTGCCAAATTTGGATTAGATTACTGGACACAGAAACCTTTTAATAATACTAAATCCTGATTATCACTGCTCTAGATAAAACTAAAAAAAAATCAAGAAGTTTATAATATTATTATGGGTCTGATAGGTATTCTACAGTGTACTTATGAAAATTGTGCATTCTCCAAGACTCTCTTTCAAGAAATGTTTATACACCCTATTCTCCTTGTCAGCAAAAAGCTATAACCCATAATTTATAGACTCTTAAAAAGGCAGGATTGTGATGAAGATGCTGTTTAAGGAAAGAATAATCCAAAAAGAGATGTGTAGGCGTAAGACCAAGTAAAATGAGAGAAAATGGGTTTATTCACTCATCTGCCATGGTGAATGGACACCATATAGCTTTGCAAAACACACGAAGACCAAGTGTAAACAGTGTGATTGATAGTACACAGTCATGGAAATATAAAGCATTTTCCAGTAACTATCAGAAAGACAGAAACACATATGAGTTATGTCGGTAATATCCGTCTGCTTTGCACAGTTTGAATTAATCCTGAGCCCTGAAATAAAAAAAAAAACTCACATGCATTTGACTTTTTATAGCATATTCTCCACAGAATTAATATTTCTCTCATATTAAAAACACAGAAATGACGAAACCAATGAATGAATGAAGGTTGAATGTTTAAATTGAAGTGAAATTCACTCAAGTATTGTTTTCTTCTATAATATCCCTCATTTTTCTTGGCAGTGACATTTGAATTGCCACCACATTCCATAGTTAAAAGGTATCAGAGAAAGAGTCCCTGTGTGACCAAAGGAGTTCCTGTCTCTCGTGTAAAATTAAAAAGCACTCAGATAAACATTATTGGAGCATGAAAATTCCATGATGTCGGACTGACCCCAACACAGGTTCAGGTTTCATCTCTTGGCTTTTTGTTGTTTTTTTTTTCTTCTTCATCAATCAATTATTTTCTAAACGTCTAATTCTTATTTCAGTACAAGATACCTCAAGCACATGTAAGTCCAATAGGTGGTCAAGCAAAGCATTTGTTTAACCTGTCAGACAAATTAAGTGCAAGTAGCAAACCAATAGTTTTATAAACTACATTTTGTTGGTATTACCGTAGTTAATTTATCTAAGGTCCACCACAGCAATCACCATGAGCCTCAGCCAATATGTCCTCATGAAAAAAAAACAAAACAAACACCACACTTGTCGATGATATATGCTCCAGGTTGGACACATGGTTGGGTTTATGCTAACAGAACATGGACACACATAGCATACAGCCAAAAAATAAGGTAGGTTTTGAAATAGTAGAGAGGCAAATGCAACACATTCATTCATTTTTCATTTTGTAGTCCAAGGTTCGATCCCCCCGACACCATGAGCTGTGATTTCACCTGCACTTAAGTTTTGTTTTTTAATCACAGCTAGATTAAAAAATAAAAAACATAAAAAAACTACTGGTTACAGGTTTAATAACCGGGTGAGGGGTTAGGTAAAGATCATCTTGAAAAATTCATAACATTAAACACATCCTAACCCTGTTGCATGCATTGCTGACAGTGATCTAGAATAGACACAACAGCAAATGCAATTAGATTCAGTAAACAACACTACAAGCAAAAACACACATTCTACCTATCATAAACACAGACAACATGACAACAATATTGGTTAGAAAACAAATAATCAACTTATCTATGGCTTTGAAGACATAAAATGCAGTTTGTAGCAATAACCACATCTCTAGATGATGCTAATAACTGCCGTTCAAAATCGCACTGCCAATCACCATCACATGGGGGTCTGACAGACACATGGACCTTGTCAGTTCAGCGCCCATATACAGCTCATTCAGGTCAGTAGGCGCTCGCGTGGAACACTAAAACCTTTGTCCACATTTGCTCCACCAATACTAAGGCCTGTTTTTGAACCCGTAGTTTGAACCCTCTGCTATCAGCCTCCTGGGAAGTGAGTGACAGCTTTTATGTGCCATAACACATGTAAGTGATATGAATTAATGTGACTCATCCAGAAATGACACATCATTTTCCAAATATTAGTGTTAACGACTGCCCGCATGAGTGAAAAGCAGCTTTTATTTCCCCTTATTCCAAACAGCTTATAGACATAAACACAAGTTAATTTCCATCATCTTTGAAGCACTCAGCTAATTTAGCAGAAGTCATAGCTGGCACAGCCAAATGAATCCACCAAAGTCATCACAAATATTGTTTTTTTTACAGCCATTCTTCAGTCAATCACACCATGACACCATAGACCGGTGCTATTGACGCTGCCCTGAGTGGTCTGCTGCCTCAGTGACAATGTGTTCTGGTCACATGGAGTTTATCGAGGCAGAAAAGTCTCTTTTTTCGCTTTTTTAGCAATTATCAGAACATTTTCCAAGAAAAACTTCACAGTCAAGTTAAAAAAAGCAGCTTGTAGCCATTGTTGGAGCCATTTTTGCTAACAGCTGTGCCATGTAAGTGCAGCACCCCATCACTGACAGTTGGGCCTTTAGTTGTTATCATTTGTTTCTTTCACATGTTATTTAGCAGAGAAGGATGATGAGACAGGCCTGTTGTGGTCTTCAAAATGGAAATGTAAAACCTTTTCAAACCCCCTGCATGTCCTGTAGGTAAAGTTTACAGTTTCACTCATATCAAAATAGTTGCAAAATACCCATGAGGGCTTCTACAAATCTTAAGTTTGTGAAGCAATCAGAGAATAACATTGGGGCACACAACACAGGAACCCCTGGAAAAATGAGTCATTCATTATGATCAAAATCATTCTGAGGTGTAATTTCTAGTAATATAACTCAAGAAAACACAATTAATCCTGACTTAGGTGACTTTTTTTCCCCAGTTTTAAATGATGAAAAAATATGTGTTTTAAAGACAAACAATGGAGATCAGCCTGAGGGCATGGATTTACACAGTGCTGAGGGGGTTTCCTAAGTCAAAGACGGTTGGGAACCAATGGTTTATATGACAGTATAATCATGGTCATATGGCTGTGACCTCCCGAAGGCATCCAGAGGTTATCCATGATTCACTCAGATAATGAGCCTCATCACTTAGGCTGTCACCCACTCTCCTTTGAGGCCCTGGCTAATACTCACAGCCAGCGAAGCATTGAAGGGCTACATGAGTGGTAATTCTATGCAACGCTGACCAGTGTGATACATTACTGTAAGCGAATGAAAAATTAGATACTTATTTAGCATAATACTGAAGTGTACTGTATAGCATGTGATCTGGAGAGACTGAGAACTGAACCACTTGAGACTTACTGTTGCCAATTCCTACCTAAACTAAACAAATTCTCCCTAAAGTGCAACTTGCCGGTATTTAAAGACTATTTGCTTAACAGTTTGTGGAACAGCTACAAGCAACAACAGGGGTTTTATTTGCACCATGAGACACAAACCCTGAATTCAGCATCCTTCGGTATTTCACAGTTTCTTCCTGAGTATGCAAAAGCATTGGACAAATCTAGATAAATAAATGGGGACATTTGGCTTTGGTTAAAATACTTTACCCTTACACAATGCATTTGTGTTTTCAAATTGTTGCTCTGCAAGGACACAGTCTGCGGTGTGAAGAGTCAGAGCCGGCACAACTGAACAGCAGAGGTTCCTGTTGAAGGCCACAACGGCGACCCCAAGGACTGTAGGAAGGAAACATGTGGTTGACTTCCTGCACCGTGCTGGAGCAAGCCAGTCCAAGTCTGCAAAATGGTAAATAATGCTAAGTTTAGTTGCTGACATGTATTTGTTGTAAATGTTTGCTTGATTTCTCACCTGGTAAAAGCGGCAGGTGTGTTGAGGTGGTAAAAGAGGGCGGGCTCACACAGGAGGGAGGAGCGACGACACACACTTATGCAAGACTGACCCAGAGGACCCAGGTGCATCCTCAGAGCACTTTCTGGAGGCCAAGTAGGGACAGATTTACTGCAGAAGTTCTTGATTGATTTATAGCAAAGAGAGAGAGAGTTGATAATGGTTAGAGTTTGAACCATCTAATGGTTTCATTTATATCTATATCTGCAGTGGATGTCAGTCAACAGCATTGATATCAATCAGACTAATGTAAAGTTTTGCATTCATTTGAAATAAAAAAAAACAGGTCTATATATGACTGATTTGGTGGGGGAGCACCCAATAATATTATGCCAGTTCTTCTGTACCTGGTGAGTGATGTAACCATGAACCCGCTCCAACATTCCCACACAAGTGAACTCCTGAGGAGTGAAAGGCTTCACCTGCAAAAACACACACCAGCACCTATATTCAGTGCTACTGTAAGTGGAATCTGGGGAACATAAGGCGTGTGTCCGCATAAATAATAATAATTTTGTTACCTCAGTGCTTAAAATAGCTTTAACTGCCTCCTGTATGTCAGTCTTGTTGGTCACATTCACAGTCCACACATAGGGTTTACCAATGAACTCCTCGGCATAAGGGTGCTGGGAGGAGATCTAGGACACAAAATCATGAACTGCTTTTTTTTTTAAATTTATATTCCACACTACAAACAGTACTTTATTTTTTGCTTACCTGTCTAGTGGTGGGCTTGCCTTTGTAGAAGTCATTGTTTTCTGATGAATGTGGGGGGTCAAATTTAGGCTGAAGGAAGACACAACCCAGAGCTATGGCCTCAATTGGAGCAGGACCCTCATAGGGAAACCCAAGACCTACAAAAACCTGCAGGAGGATGAGGATGTATCTTGGGCAGTTATAATCATCCATATAAGGGAAAAAAATACATAATCTCTATATTGGATAGATACAGTTGGTGCTTTTGAATAATTCTCTGTCTTCTGAGTGTTTAATCTGAAAAATAATCTGACCTTGGCTCTGCGTAGAAGTCCTAGGAAGTGTTCCTGAGTCAGCAGTCCGTGGTTTTTGATAAAACTGGGCAGAGTGGAGGGATGAGGCTGGTAGACTGTGGCGTGTGTCTCCAGTTCCTCACTGATAACCTTCACATATCCGGATTTACCCTGACGTATACATGCATATACACATAATATTAAATGTATGGATCCTTGTGTACAAAAACATGATGAAAACAACATACAGAGTCTTTATACCTGCCACATGTAGTCCTGTTTTCCATACACAACTGCTATCTTGTCTTTCTTGTATCCCTCTGGCTTAAACTCATCTTCCCTCAGCTCCTTCTTCACCGCCTCTTCACTCACAAAGCCCAAGAAAGAATTATCAGGAGTATGAGCTGGAGACAGGGCAGACGAGTTAGATGATAACACAAAGGCACAATCACAGTTTTGCATATTTTCACCAAAAACCAGCAAAAAAAAAACAACTTTTGGCCACTGTTAGTGAGAATCCATTGCAAGACAGCAGGTGAGTAACAGTTTATATTAAAATTCTGCAAGAGAGCAAAAACATACTGTGCAGCATAAATCATCTGCTGAAGGAAATGAGAACTCTACATATATGAGAGGGCTGGGTGTTTGGATAGGCAGCTGCCACCCTGCTGCCCTCTGACACACCGGGGAAGGTGTGAGAGATGAGTATTTACTTTTCTAGGAATGTGCCAGCAAAGGTGTGTGTTCAAGCATCGATTTGTAACATTTGCATGTGTGTGTGTGTATGTCTCTCCTGTCTCAGGGTTTTGCCAAAATCTCCAGCACAGAGTTTCCTGCTGGCTCCTGTTCAGCGCCGCTTGTCTCCGACGCCTGTCTAAATTCAGTGCTTCACACACACCTATCAGATTAGCAGAGATATGCAATGAAACACTGATATGATCATGCATCATTGGCTGTAAATGGAAGAAATATGCTTGGAGTTTTGGTGCAATCCTTCAGTCCCTTTGTAAAACAGAAGCACAAACATTGTATTTTGTCAAGCTTCTTATGTTTCTCTTTTCGTCTTGTGTCTCTGTGTGGTTTTGTTTTCTTTGTCGCATTCTGTCCTTCTCACATCCTCAACCAACAGTCATCTCTCTCTCTCTCTCTCTCTCTCTCTCTCTCTCTTTCCCTCCCTCGGCAGGACAAATAAACAGTGTTCTAAGCTGAGGGATGAAGAGTGGCTCTCGGCCCAGTGCTTCCAGCTTGTCTCCATCTCCCGGCAGGGTGGGAAAGATGACAGGGTGAGGTGTTGGAATGAAAGCTCTGTCTGGGCACCAAGCTCATTTAACCTCAGCTATTAATCCCCACACTGTGAGGACACTTATAGGGGTGTATGTGAAGGATATATGGAGTGGATTTTTGAATCAATGAGCTGTCTGATATAAACACAAATACAAACAGATATATACACACACAGACAGACTTACGGAACATGGTCATGTACTGCAGAGGTTGAAGACTCCAGCTCCCCCATAGTGTGTTAAATCCATGGCTGCGTGCGTAACTTGGAAAGTTAAAGGCTGGTTCAGTGCCAAATGAGTCCAAGATTCTGAAGCGGCACCTAGATCATCAAAAATGATTTTACTTTTATTTATCTACTAATTTACAACAAGTTCACATATTCAGGAAAGTGTGGTCTTACTGGTAATGCTGGAAAGCCAGTCCCATAGCTCCCTGGAGGTGGGCAAGGCCATGGTAGTCAGTATAGATGAGGTCAAAGGTGAGGGGCCTCTGGATTGGACAGCTGCCCCGGCCTGGAGCAGCACCTATCAGACTGGACCAGTCAAAACAAACACATTCTAGATTTTAAGGGGAAAGAAAAACATCATTATCGGTGCAGTGTAAAGTGAAAAGATAGTAAATAGCTTTATGAACCTGTGGAGTTGGTGCTTTGAGGTACTGAAGGTCAAGTCGTGTCCCAGGATTGTCAAACAGACACTGAGGTCAGCCCACTGGACAAGCTCTCCCAGAGGACCCCCTCTCTCTACCATGGCTTCAAAATGCTGGCCAACATTCCCAGCCAGGGCGCCAGGATAAAGCAGCACCTAACGAAAAGTTGTAACAACCACAATAATGTACTGTGTGCTCACTGTTATTGTTCAAAAACTATGATACAAACATACCCTCATTTGTGTTGAGACTGTCTTGTTGCTACTCTGCCTCATTTTGAGACCAGCCTGGATCCACCGCTCAGACATTCTTTCCACTCTAGTCCGGATAAACTTCACTGCTGGACTGCTGGTGTTGCTGATTGCCTCATATAGTGAGCTCAGAGATGTACGTATCCCAGTCTGTGTCTTATCATAATGTGAGCACAGTGTGAAGCCGGTACAAAAAAAAAATATAAATATTGAACAGTTATACCTTTTTTGAATCAGAATGAGGTTTCTGATGCCAAGGCAGTGCAGAGTGGTTCCTTCCAAAACGAGGAGGACAAAAGTCCTCTATTTGGCTGAGGTAAGTCAGTATGGAGCAAGTGGTGCCATCAACTCCATAAAACTCATAACAAGGGTCTGATTGCCAATGAGCCTGCAGGAACTGCCACAGAGACAGGTGTCAAAGTAAAACAAGGAGCACATGTCGGTTATGTAAACTAATTCATCATGCAGATTGGCTCTACAATATAAAACACATGCTTTTGTGTAGTTCCCGTTAATTCAAAATGGTTTTTCCAAATTTCTCATGCTTACTCATATACTTGGAACCAAATATTAAAGTTTATGCTGCCACATACATTTTCACTTTCTCACCTCCACTTTCTCCACACACACTGGATATGAGGGATCTGTTGGCACCTCACACCTCTCATTGGGCCCTATGGTTAAGAAATTAGCCATCACACATAGCCATTTTGAATGCATCATTATTCAATAACAAAAAGTACATTGTGAGTTACCTGGGTGTAGGTAATGAAGAACAGCAGACAATAACTTTGATATACAGCCTCTCAAATGAAATGTGCACAATGAATAGCAGCCACCAGCACCATGTATAGTGCCTGTTAGAGGCTTTAGAGTGAAGGCAGTGTGTTCTCAGAGGCCCTTTCCCGTAAGCCCCCCACCATCTCCAGCCAATGTCAATCAACTGGAATGAACACACACATGCACACACACACCTGACCCACCTGCCGGCTACCAAACATTCCCATTTACAATGCTAGCCCTTGCCAGAATACACAGTCCTTAACTGTGTAAAACAACCTAGTAAAAAGGGAAAGAGAAGGGGAAAAAAAAGATAAGAAAAGCCATAAGCATAACTGAGGTGTGAAGGCCTAAAAACAGTGATACGCTAGAGGAGCACAGAAAAAGTCTGCAAAAACAAGAGTATGAGTAGACAAGCTGGTGAAAGGACTCATGGGTAATTCAGTCCCATTTTATGGGTGTGAGGTAATGTGAGAGGAAGAGGGTAAGGGGGCGAACAGGCTGGTGATGGGGAAGAGTGTGTTTGTATGCATGCGGGTGGCATGTGTGCACATTTATGTGTAAGTATGGTGGTGTCTGTGTGGACCAGACTTTATAAATTCCTTTTTTTCAAACATTACACCCTCACACACACAACAAAAACACCACGTGCCAACCAGTGTGCGTAACCGGATTCTCACCTGACACCTCACAGGAGGGTCATAACGTAGAAGTAAACTTTTTTTTTCTTCTCCACACTAGGAATGATTGGTGCTGGCTCTGTGGGACTTGTTAAACTTCTATTCAAGGACTTCATCCCCCATAACCATCTGCACCCGCTGCCCTTTAACCCCCAAAGTCACACCCTCTATTATCACAGCTTGTTAATTTCACTGTGTGGTTAACCTTTACTAAGGCTATGAGCCATACATTTGGCTCGGAGTATCATGCTACCACTGCAGGCAACCACAGAGAGGTTTGCAAGCAGCCATTTACTGAAGCTGGCACTGTATTTATTGTCATGTGATGTAATGTCTGCATTTCACCTGATCTATGGTCATCATGTGATGCTGGTGTATGAGCTTGATGGTCTAGGTGGTGATGCTGACTCAGCTGATCAAGCCTCTGGGACACTCTCTTCAGCTCCCTCTCTACCAGGTGGATCCAGCCCTGCTGATCTTGTCTGAAGCTGGAAAAAAAAAACACATAACAATGAAAGTCAAAATACTAAGATCCATGTATGATAAAACTATAGCCAGTGAATTACCTCTGCAGCAGCACACTGAGATCACTTCTGGTTATCTGGGTGACATCTTTCTCTTTGCTCAGTCTCTGTACCTGCATGTTTAAAGCCTCCAAACGCAGTGCAAGCCTTCGTAAACCAAGACCACGCTGACCTGTAATACAAAGAACAGTATAAAAGTTGTTTTTAAAACCATATCCTGTTACTTCAGCACAAAAATACTTGGTAAAATTAAACTGTTTTCCCCAACACAAGCATTGCTGGGTGGCTCTTTGTACACAACATGTGGTGGGTCCTTCAATGCACAAAGCAGTTGTAGCTGAGATGCACCAGTGGGTTATTCTGTCTGCCAAAAACAATTTTCCTGAGAATCTGAGACAAAAAGGATCAGGATGTTTAGATAAAATATTATCCTCTGTGATTACATTTTGAAATGATTCACAGTAGCCACATTGACCAGGCATTTATAAAAGCTAAAGTTAAACCCGTTTATGATTGTTAATCCTCACAAAATTGCACAAAGGGAATGTACATAATGGATAAGCCAGCCTGCATCTGAACTTTCTAAAGCACCATAACATTTTCACATTTATTCTATTATTAAATCAAGACTTGACAAAAACAACAAAACGCCTTGTAGAGTCCAAATGGGACACTGCCCAAAAAAATATGGTAATTTATTCATGGAGTGAATAAAAATACTGCTGATTTTACAGAAAAACACACTCTAACAGAGACTGTTGACAACATTTGTCTCGTCTGTAGAAACCAGAAACAAAAGCCCTTTGCCCAAACAACCTTTCCAAATCCCCCCTTAAATACCTTCCTCAGTTTAACCAGACAAATGAGCTCCACCACAAACCCACAACTGTCAGGCACACGAAGGACCCACCGCGAACTGTGTACAAATCTCCAGACTCAAAATATGTTTCCTTTCATTTCTTCTGTTGCATAATTTTGCTTCTTCTTCTTTTTTTTTGTATTTTGGTTTGATACACTTTATTCGTAGTCATATGTTGGAATGTTTGGTAAGTGTAAGTATATAAGGTATATCAGGATTGGACAGCAAAGTGACTGAAGCACTTTGTCTGTTTTGACAGACAAGGATCAATTTCAAAATTGAGTGTTCTGTGTGTTACCTTGCTCTTCAGGTGATCTTCCAGAAGGTTCATCCCTGGGATTTTCAAGTGGCACCCAGAGGCTCTGCAGCAGCAAGGTGACCACAGACAGGCACAGGCAGAGCACAAGGCAACCACTAGAGGGTGCACCACACAGAGAAATCCTTTTACATGTTACAAGAAGGAACTTCAACACATTTACTTTTTGCCCTCTGTTTGAATATAGCTTCAAGCTGACTTACTCATCCATTTTAAACTTAGGAGATACGTGACTCCAATTATATGTTATTACTATTTTGATTGGCCCTGTGTTTAGCAAGGTATTACACCATTATTTAATGATCTGGGCAAACCATTTATATCCTCATAGATTTGATTTCAGTGGTGCAGTTTGACTTTGCATTTCATGGTCCAGATTTAGTCAATGCAATGGATTGAATTGTTCCATGACTTTGACATGCGGAGACCCCTGTGTGTGAAAACAAGCATCTGAAGCCTGATCTGCTCACATGGGCTCATTGCTTTAATTTTATTTGGGCAGAGGGAGCCATCACATCTCTCCTCTCACTTTCATCAGGACTGTAAACCCATCAACTCTGACACAAAGAAACACAGCCGGGTTCAAGTATTGGCATAAAGGCATTGTGCCTGTAAAAGCACAGATAAAAAATGTACATTTAATTGTATTAGTCTGCATTTCATCAGGTCATTCATGTGGTTATTGGCCTGATTCACTGTTGGTGACATCATATGTTGAAGAGAACCACTACCAAAGGAGAACACTGGATTGAGGTGTCTGAGGTACACTACAATCTCTCCCTGGCTCCTGATCTATAATAGTCTAATGAGCCTAAGTCTTACCTGCGAGGCCGTAGTGCAACACGCATGGCCCTCTTGTCACGAGGAGGAGGATGTCACTGTCACAACAACAACAATGAAAACACATGTAAATGCAGCACATTTAGCTAACCACGTGCACATGCTCTAATGTGTGGTAAAATGCTGAGAGTTTTTTTTCAATTTGCAAATGAATGATCACACTTAGTATTTATAAAGGCAATGCTATTGCTAGCATAAGCCTTTCAGCTGTTTGAACATGTTCATTTGATGGATACAAAATGCTAAACAAACACACCAGTCAACCTGTGTGAGACACATACAGAGATGTCTCAACAATCCCAACGGCCCACAAGACAAGCCTGAATAAAGACAACCACACACACACACACACACACACACACATCCTTACCTCCTTGGGTCTTCGTCCCACCCCACTGGCAACCATCCAGCCTGATTAGAAAAAACAAAACAAAAAGGAAAACAAAGTTGGGGCAGAGAAGTAACTTGCCTCTTTTTTTAATCTCTTTTCGCTCTCTTTCCCTCCTTCTCTGGCCCTGCCTTTTCTCTGTCTTACGGCCTATGGGTAGACATCCAGTGGTTGCCAAGGTAACCTGACTCCCCTCTAAAGAAAACAATACCCAGTGCGCCACTTAGGCCTTTCACAGATACAATGGAGCCCACGCTATTGGGTGACAGTTTCTTTCACTCACACTGGCTAAATTTAAGCCTATTGGTTGTGAATTTATACACAAGCCAGGAGCTCATTTAGACCGCTAAAATGGTGCTATGGTCTAGTGCTGAATTGAATAACATTAGACACAAAACAGGCTGAAAGTTCATGACAATATAAATAATAATGGTAGATCAAACTAAGTAGTGTACATTAACAAGTTTAAAGAGTTTAAATATGGGCTTATTGAACTGGGACCACTGATAATAATCAAAGAATTTAATTATTGTCTGAATATTTTTGTTAGAATGTTCCCATAGCATGTAGCCTATTTGACAAATTGTGTCACATATGGGGTTTAGACCAGCAAATATTCCTGGACGTCTAATTCAGGCATGATTTAAAGCATGTGAATGTTACAGTGTTATTGTGATCTATTTACAGTTTGCTTCCGTGATCATGAGAGCAAAGACACAGCAGCAATTACTACAGATTATAACCGCACAGCATGTCAAAAGTTTCCACACGAGTTAACCAATTAACAAGACAGATTGGGAACATTATGTCACAATGGAGTGACTTTTCATTCTCATTCAGCTGACACTGAGTGACGCTACAAATCACTGTACTTGGACACGATTAGCCTTAATGTCTGCTGAGTAAACCTGCTGAAGAATGAGAATATACAGCAACTGCAAATACATGCAGCAAATTGACTGAAATAGTGTCAGCAGCTATCGTTAGTGTGTTGTTCAGTGACAGCTATGTACATTCACGTTGCCTGTCTCTGTATAGGATTGCAGTAGAGGGGACACATGTTTGTGGATGTGTAGTAAGGTGGAGTGGGAGTTGAGTAAAGGACAGGGTGGTGTTGGAGTGACGTCACACGGTGTGTGGGAGCGGAAGGATTTGATGAGCATAAACCTCCATAAGCTAGGACCTAAAGGCTTACTGGCTTTACACCCATCTGTCTCTCTGTCTCTCTCTCTAACTCATTCACAGCACCAAACATCCATTATACTCATTCCTGTTTGCTTCTTTTTGTAATCATGCTGAGTACATGCACAAATGAATGAATACAACTTTCAAGTGCATATACACCACAAGTGTCTGTGTTTGAACCAGATGTCTCAGCTTAAGATCAGTTCCATGCTATTCTAAAGGACTTTCAGAGACACAAACACATCACATACGTTCCAGGATGTGCAGTAGAACAGGAAAAAACAGACTGTGACCTAACCTAAGCCACAATTTTGTAGTTTTTCTTTGCTACTGAAGAGCAAAGTACAAAACGAGGACATGAAAACCATCAAGAGGGACCAGATGGAACTAAACAACATTTTACCCTGCGTTGTTCTGTAAGGCAATGATGCTTCTACTATTGAATTATCCTTAATAACTGTCATGTGTTGGGTGGCTGTGTTTTGGCGGTTGCTTTGAGTCCCGGACAAAGGCAGGGTTTGTTGCCTTTGCGAGGGTACTTCCTATCCTGTCCCCATGCCATCACCCGTTTGAGAGAGAAAGTCTGCAAGTAAACAGGACAAATCAAATACTGAAGTCTGCCTGAAAACGTCTGCATGGATAGAGATGTGCAACATGTTAAATACAAACGTTAAAGGAAGGCTAATATTTAACCTCATTTCTGTGGTAGCACACATGACCATACTGGATAAGCTATAAAAACATGTGGCATTCATAAATACTTAACTCAGATTTGTGGAACAGCATATGTATTTATATGATATGAGTATTGATAATGTTCACAAACATTGTATGCTGCTGGTAATCTTTTTTTTAAGAATTTTAAAATTGTTGAAAATAAAAATAAAATCTTAGAGTCCCAGGAAATAATCAGAGCATACAGAGAAGTGACGGCAATATATTTATCCACCTGAGCCCCTCTGCAGCAGCAGCAGCAGCACGCTGACCCGGTATCCGAGGCACTGCGCATGCGCGAGTCAACTTAATATGAAAGCTGCCTCACGTCTCAAGACATCTCACCTCCAGGTAGGGAAACCGTTTATTTATTAGCTGTCAGCTGTAGATATTTTGAATACAAGTCGTCGGTCGTGTTCAGCAGATGTAGTCCGTAATCCTGTCGTTGGTTTTGTGTCAACGTCTATAAAAAAATCAAGCTGAAAGCTCCTCACATCAACAAACTCGTAAGACAGCCAGTGGAGCAAATAAATTTGTGGTAGGTAATGTCCATGCTAGCTGCTGCTGCTGCAGCACCGTTAGCCGACAGTGACACGATTGCGTCGATGTCTGTCATTATTTGTTTGCACGGTTTCTTCTTTGTGTTGCGTGCTGTCATGCATTTGGCTTTGTCTGTCCGGGTAAGGTTTCGTTAGCTGCTTACATGCATTGACAGGAACAGCTTGCAGCTAGCTAACGCTAGCAGTGCTAACTTGGCAAGTGTGAATGGAAAAGAGTGTATTAGATCGACTGCGGCGGCGGTAATGTTTTAAATACCCTGTGACCCACATGGCTTCCTTTTAACGTGTCGTTTCACCTCAGGTGTCTAGGTGACGTTAACACACAGCTAAACGTGTATATGGAGCTGTCCGTCCAATGTTTATTGACACAACTGCACCCTGTACTGTAATATTAACTTAGCAATATTGAAGCATTTGCAGATCCTCCAGGACAAAACCGACAACCTTGATTTGCTTGTAGTTAACCTAGTTTGTCTAGTTCAATATCCCAGGGCTTCTGTTTCCTGTTTACTACTTTAAATGCCACAACCATTAATAAGGAACATGCAGCAGAGGAAGCATGAAGATAGGTGTAATGTTAATGTACTGACACATACATTATTACTGTTAAATGCATAATAATGTTTGCATCTGTGTCTGATATCAATTGGCTCTCGATATTATTATGTGTCTAGTAATGTGGCCAAAGGAATAATCATATTTTTCTGTCATAACCACCTGAATCTAAGGTTGTAGGTCCAGGACAGGCCATAATGGTTAACCAGGAAACTTGAATATAATTCTTATGTACAGTACTAAGTGGTAGGGCTCTTTTTCTCCAGAATAATGTAAAAACCCTTTGGAGGCTTTGTTGTGTTTTGTTTAATCATACCTACACTCTCCAATTGTGCATGCAGTAATGCATTGGTATCCTCCATCCATGTGACTTTTTGGAAGCCAGTCTGGAGTTTAGATGATTTTATGATGTCATTTTTTTAGTATATTGGAAGTGATCTTTGAACACATCGCCATGTGACTGGTTGTAAAAAAGCAATGTACCATTACCCACATAATATGAACAGTGTGTTTCAATGCATTCCATGCATCTTGTTGGTTACTACATGATTGTCAATTTCATAAACTTTTACACTTTTACTGCATACAATATAAAACAGATTTTTATATCATTCATCACTGGAAATTCCTGTAGCTGACTGATCTGTAGAAGGCACATGAATGCACTTTAGCTGTCAGAATGAACTTTTGCCGTATTCCATTTAAGCAATGGATTTACTTGATTTGTTTTCACTTAATCACAGATGCAGTATACAGGGTAAAATGTGGATGCAGGCATTTTTCCCCATTTGAACTAGAGCATCTGATTAGCGAAATTGGCTAAATTTGTTTTACAGTTGTCTAATGTACACCTTAAATAACCTCTCAGTGTGACAGACACTGGTCTGTGTACTAGTCTGAACTAATTTTTACACTTACAGCATAGGTGGAAGAGAATTATACTGTGAACAGTTCAGCAAGGACTTGTCTAACAGTTATAGCAGGGGATGGATGTTTGCTGCAGGCAGTGACAGATGATGCAGTTGTTGGTTTATAACAATGCATGTTAATTTCGTGTTTTTCTTTTTTGTGTGTGTTTTTTCAGTGACCATCATGGGCAGTTAATAAAAATACAGTAGCAACAATACCTTCGAGTGCACCCCCCCTTTTTCTACTTGGGTGATCTAGTAAGTTTTTAGCATCATGGCTGAAGAAGACTATGGCATCTTTGTGGACTGGAACCAGATGGGAGATCTCGCCAACAGTAGTGGGCCTACCAAAGTGGACTGTAAAGACCTGAAAGAGTTCAAACAGATGGCTCGACAGGGTTACTGGGCTAAGAATCACAAACTACGGGCACAAGTCTACCAGCAGCTCATCAAAGCCGTCCCCTGTCGTACAGTTACCCCCGATGCAGAAGTATATCGTGACATCATGGGAAATTCTGCCACAAAGAAGTCTTCCTCTCAGATCCCTCTGCCAGAGTTTGTGGATGGAAATCCAGTGCCCCCATACTGCCTGAAGGTGGAGGCAGTCGCCTCAGCCCATCAGATTATCAATTGTTTGGCTGGACAGTTCCCAGATATCTCCCACTGCCCAGCACTTCCAGCTATCACTTCGTTGCTTCTGCACTTCAGCAAAGATGAAGCTCAATGTTTTGAGCATGTCAGCCGCATGCTGGCATGCAATGAACCAGGCAAACGACTGGTAGACCAGACTTTCTTGGCCTATGAGTCCAGCTGCATGACATTTGGTGACCTAGCCAACAAGTACTGCGCGCCTGCTCACAAACTTATCGTGGCCACAGCTCAGGATGTGCTGGAGGTGTATTCGGACTGGCAGCGCTGGGTGCTTGGTGACCTTCCCTTTAGCCATATTGTTAGGGTCCTAGATGTCTACCTGGTAGAGGGCTACAAGATTCTTTACCGTGTGGGCATAGCCTTGCTTAAGTTCTATCGCAAGCATAAAGCAGGGGGCCAGGGGGGACAGGGAAACCAACAACCACAAGATTCAAGTAAAATCAGGGCAGATATCCAGGCATTTGTAAAAGGCATTGCTTCCACTGTCACACCTGAGAAGTTGCTAGAGAAGGCCTTCTCCATCCGTCTGTTGAGCCGTAAGGAGATCACCCTGCTGCAGCTCACAAATGAGAAGTCCCTGCAGCAAAAAGGAATCACCGTCAAACAGAAGCGGTAAAGTCAATAGTAGATAGATCGTTAAAGGTTGATTTGTGCTTTTGAATGCTTTTGTTGATATTTTTGTTATTTTTTTAATCAAGGTCATGGTAATGTCCCATGTTTCTTTTTATGAATTCTTGGTTATTGTGGAGCATTAAAAACAGAATTTTCCCTCGGGGATAAATAAATAAAGTAATTCTGATTTTGTAACAATCCCACAACAAGCACAAACAACCAATTTAGATTAACTCGGGCTGGCTACGGATACATTGTATTGTCTATAATTAATTTCACTTTGTGTAACAAAAAAGATGATTAGAATGAGTGAGTGGCAGGACAGAGACCCTTTACAATTTTAGCATCCAATGGATTGCGGGCCTGTGTTTTGTCTTGTCTATGTCTTGTTCTTTTAGGCCTTATTGCCTGGCATGCTGTGGGAAATGGTTTAACTTTACATCCTTTTTCTCACCATATTTTCTTGTTGTTTTTTTCATTTTGGTTTGTGCCATGATTTTCCTCACACCATCTTCTCTCTCATCTGCCCTCCACTGCTGTGCTTCCAACACTGGTTGCTTTACAGTTCTCGGTGGGTTCTCCTCTCTGTACACTCTGTTCTTATTTTTACTCATACCCATACATTGTTACATGATATTCTTGAGAACAGCTACTTTGAGTTACATTCAAAGTATTTTAAAGGAGAGTATATCACCAGCTCTGTTGTCTCATCTTTGTTGTTTAAGCCTCTTATTCTGAACTTCCTCCACCTTTTCCTGTGTCAAATAGGCGGAACGTGCAGCTTGCCCTCAATCCTGACACCTTCTCCTCTGAGATTGTTAGTGCCAAGGAGATGAGAGACATCTGGTCATGGATCCCTGAGCGCTTCGCCCTGTGCCAACCACAACTGCTTTTTACCACCTCCACCCATGGTTGCAGCCTCAACAGGTACATTTTCCAGCTCATAGTTTACATTAGTCTGTTAAAATCGTGTTCAGAACATCTGACACGGAATTAATTCAAACCATAAAACAAATACTATTGCAATGTAAATTTAATTTGTGTCGAATTTTTTTCTTTATACATTTTCATCCAGATTCTACTCGCATTGTGAAGGCTATGAACCCACTCTGCTCCTCATCCGGACCACAGATGGTGATGTAAGAAACACACAACACATACAGTAAATAGCAATCTCCATAACATGGTATTTAAGCAGGATTTTGTTGGAAGATAATGCGGTCCAAGTTTCTCCTGAACGTTTCCAATAAGCAAATATAGTGTCAAATACACTGTTTAAAATAAAGGGAACACTTAAAGAACACAATGTAACTCCAGGTCAGTCACACTTCTGTGAAATCAGCCTGTCCAGTTAGGCCCCGTTCACACTGGGGAAAAAATGTGGCTTAAGCAGGATTTGGCCGCATCCAGATCAATCCAGATGTGTTTTTTTCCGAGTGTGAACACCTCCAATCCAGCTGAATCCAGTTTGATTTCAAGCCGGCTAGATCCACCCTCGAGAGGTGGATCTAGCAGGATTGGCTCAAATGTGGCTCAGGTGTGAACGCAAATGTGGCTAGCGAATCCAGCTTGCCACATTATTAGCCATATTACGAGGTGCCACCTAGTGGTTTGGAGAACAGCAAACACGCTGGATGAAGCCGGATTGAGTGCGGACACAACTGTGTGCTAGCCAGATTTGAAAATAGGTCTGAACGCATCCAGCTTAAAGGCTGTCTGGGCTCAATCCTACTCTAGCTGGAATGACTTTCTCCAGTGTGAATGGGGCCTTAGGAAGCAACACTGATTGTGAATCAGTTTCAGCTGCTGTTGTGCAAATGGAACAGACAACAGGTGGAAATGAGAGGCAGTTATCTAAGACAACCCCTATAAAGCCAGACTATTTCTCTGTTCTCATCTTTTCTGCCTGATGTTTTTTTCTCTGTCAAAGGTTATTTGCACAGGTGTCCTTTTCCATTTTCCCCTCAGGTTTGTGGAGCCTTCTTGTCCACTGACTGGGAGGAACGGAAGAGAGGAGGAAACAAACTGAGTTTCTTTGGCACAGGAGAGTGTTTTGTCTTCAGGGTGTGTTTATTTGTATCTTACTTTAAAGCAACAATTAAAATACCTTTCTTGGCCAGTTAGAATAATTCAAGTTGTATTATAGGATTATTTTAAATAGGAACACTTTATTTTGATCAGTACCACATTATAGCCACCAGAGGGTGCAGCCCACCCTAGTTTCACATGTTCTTGATTTCAGCGTCACTGGCTTCAGCTGGCGTGTCAGGCTCCTCTTTGGAACAGCCTGCCTACTAGGTCACAAATCACCAGACATCACCATGTTATCCTCTGCAACTACAACCAATCATGATATTCTTGTGCTGATAATACACCATTGATCTTTAATTTTAATAACACCAGAGCTAGAAATAGAAAAGAGGGCTGGGCCTCTCTATTAATTATTTACTGGGCCAAGCTGTGGGATGTCTGAGCCTAGACATCAGAAAACACCATACACTAATAGTTACTAAAACACACACACACATATCGGAAACTCCTGTAACCTGATCCAGTAGTATCTCACCAGGCCCTCATCTGACACCACGCCTGACATACATTAGAAGCTGTCAGCAGGGACTGATGTCAGTAGAGGAAAAGGGTAGACATAATAGAATGTAGTGTAGTCTGGAACATTTACATTTTAAAATAATTAGACTGAGGGCTTTATTATTATCTGTGTCTATAATGTTTTGTCTATACACCAAAAGATTTTAAGTATTCAAGTCACTAGGCTGAGGCATTTAATATGAAAATAGTCAAACAGTTTGTGTGCAATTGATGATGAAATCCTAACCGTACAGGTTACTCATTTGTTCCCCTTCTTAGCTGAAGCCAGAGATGGAACGCTACGAGTGGGTGGTAATCCGCCACCCTGAGTTAGCTTCCTCTATCAAGACCCAGGATCAGCAGGAAACGGTGTCCTCTGAGGGCCAAAATGCAGACAACAATAGCTTACAGCAGCCAGACAAACCTGCTGGAGATCTGTCACCATTTCTCTCTGCCCGCCACTTCAACCTCAACTCCAAGAATACTTCCATGTTCATGGCTGGAAACTTTGACTCCATCATTGTGGGTGAGTTGATCATTACAGTATGCTATTGTTGTGTATTTTGTGGTTTTCTTTTTTGGGTAGTAGTTCTATTTGCCTGATTGGTGAAATATAGACATGAATGAATTACTTCCTCAATTTTTGATAGAGGAACTATCTGACATCCAGTGACTGCTTTTTAACAATTATGTGAACTTAATGTTGATGCAATCTTTGTTCTTGGTAGCTTTCAACTTTACCTAATATCTGTGATTTTATGTCTGATCAGGGGGAGGTGATGGCAACGCTCTGTACATCGACTCTGAGCTGAACCACGGGCGCACCAGCAAGTGTGCCACCTTTGACAACCCGCCCCTGTGTGCAGAGAGCTTTCAGGTTTCACTTCTAGAAGTGTGGGGCTTTCAGGATGCCATGGCCTCATAATGCTGCACACATAGACACACACATTTGTACATTCATACTTCATACAGACATGACACTTATTATGCACATGCATTTTAGCACTTAAATGTAATAAAGCAGTAATCATGCCACATTTGTGAAGTCTTAAAATAGTTTTAGGTAGACAACAGATATGCAAATCAGCCCATATCCGTCCTGCAAGTATTTTTTTTTTATTTATTGATCATGCAGTTTATCGTTATTTCAACATTTATATGAAAATGTGATATTTTTTTGTTTGTTTTCTGTTTATTTTTGTATTTACAGATTTGTATTTTTCTGTGGTGATGGAAGTGTTCAGGATCAGCTGTGTTTGTGTTCCTGCTGAGCTAAAACATTTGAATTTCTGAATGTAAATTCCAGATTTTATGTTGTGTGGTTTATCTCAATCTGCCAAATTCAGTGTATTGCTAGCTCTGCAGTAATTAAATATACTTACCAGGACATGGAAACATTGAAGTTTACAACAAGCTGTCTTGAGGTCTTAATTCGGTGTTAAATGTTAACAGTGTAGTATAGACGTTGGTTAGCTTGAAGTTTTCAGTTATGACCTGCCACATCTTCCTTCTCTTTGCTCTACTGTACATTATTGGGAGATCTGGTTTATAAATTAATGCAGTACATGTTTGTGAATGTCAGCAGTGAGTTTGAGTGTTGCCATTTTTCACCAAATGTCTTTTTGAATTGGAAGAAAAACAGTGCAAACCTTTCAAAGGTTTGATTTACAAGTAATGGAGATAAATGCAGTGTGTTCATCCGTTTCTTCTTCTTCACATTCTCCTGTGATATCCGTCCTCTGCAGTATGAAGATAGTAACAAAAGAAGTCCAAAATGGTGCCCTGTGTGCAAAGTGTTGTGGGGTGGGGGTTAGACAACTTAATTGTGTCTGTACGTTGAAGTATGTGCTCCAGTGGCGTGTCAGTCAAATAAATTTAAATATATTCTACCTGTGGAAAATACAGCATTATGCATTAAATCGAGTGGCTCTGTCTTTGTTTCTTTGGTTGACTTCTTCTCTCACATCCCTGTTCCTGCAATGAGAGGGTTACATTTCTCCAGCCTGTCACACAAGTGTGCCAGATGCCTTTTAAGATCAGGTAACCGTGAATTTAACTCTCTAATCCCCGCCTACTTGTGTTCTACTCTATTCCTTTTAATAGAAAAACATGCATAGCATCCTAAACAAAACTCGACACAATGTGTGACTCAGACAGGCTTGTAGAAGCACGGTCTATATTTGTTTAGAAGTCTTGTGGATGTCTTTGTGGAAGCTGACAATGAATGGCATGACTGGAAAATATTTTGCAGAAATGAGTCAGATATATATTTATAAAAGCCTTAATAGTCAGTTGTGTTGCAGAATTCATTCAAAATTTCAGTCAAACATAACAAAGATATTGTACACTGTATTACACTATTGAAACTGATACTACTACTAATGTGACATTTTACTAAACATTTCAGTATCAACGCATTTTCTGTCAATAGCAGTATAAAAATGTATGGTGAATTAATTTTAAGTGGATGTGCCTCAGCATAATGCATGTAGAGTAACAGTAGTACCCTAAATGGAAATGTGGTGGAGTAATTCCTTCTTTACACTAAGTGGCATTGACTCTTGTCTTCCCAAGGCTGCACTTTTCATTCAGGATCCACACTCCGCTAATCGCACATGCACTTCTATATTTAGCTGCTCCTTTGGGTGTTGGTCTGGTGTGTCTCCTGAAAACTATGCTTTCCAGCCTCAAGGAGTAAGATGCTTAAGTATTTAACGCTACACTGAGATGGGTTTTTCCTTTACCACCCCCCCAGTCCACCCCCACCCCTCGGTAAACAAGAAGCTGAAGACAGGGGGAATTAAGGGAATTAGGCAGACACAGGAGGATTTCCTGAGAAATATTGTTTTGGTCCACAGACAGAATATTGTGATTACAAAAATATCCCAATCTCATAATAGTGGTTTCCTTTATTTAGACATCTATTCATCACCATAGGCATAGAATATCCCTATCCTTACAACCTATTATTGATTGATGCCACTCAATGATGAGAGGATTTACCCAAAACAAGCAGGAAACAAGCGATCACATTACTGCGAGCTGTTAAATGAACTGTGTGCCAGTGACTGCTGAGTATGTAACACTAGCAGGGACATCATAATCCAGTCTCAACAGAAACACTACATGTCTCTCTCTCTCTCTTGAATCAATCGTGTTCACCAGAGAGGGAGAAAATAGAAATAATTTCATTCTCCTTGACCTTTTTGCACATATACATCTTCTGCTGTCTAAGAATAGATGTATTAATCTTTCTTGGTAGTGGATGTTGTCCCAGAAAAGTGTTTGAAAGGAAGGATCTATAGGCCTGTGATGCTTCTAGAGAAATTGCATCACGAGTGATGTGGCTTTACAGAGGGGGAGGGGGTCTTGTAGTGCTGACTTGACGAGGCAATGCAGAGGGAGCAGGATGGAGGGATGGATAGAAGAAGAAAAAAAAAACAGGAGGAGGCTGCACACGCCGTCTCTGAGTCACCCACAGACATTCTTCATCTCTCCCGTAGGGTCCCAGCTCTCTGACCCCTCCTCCCTGTAGATCTCTGCACTTGCTAGGAGCTATACAGTGGATGGCATGGGGATTCACTGTTCCCTCCCTCCCCCCATTCCAAACACACTCAGCCTCAAATTCTGTCACTCTTATGTGCCACATTGCTGCATATCACAGCTGACTGAAAAGCACCGTCTGTTGCATGGTAGAGTCCTGGTGCAAGGTGCAGACATACTTCTGCAGTTTAAATGTCAGACATTGAAGAAGTCACTTAAATGACAGCTAAACTGAAAATAGACAATTATGGTTATTTTGTCATAATGTTTTTAACCTTCATTTTTTCCAGTGTTATTCCCTGAGAGCTTGAGTAAATAAATAAAACTGTCTCTACACTCATTGCTTATTTCCCCAACATTTTGCCCTCCTGCTTCGGAAGGGTGAACGCATAGATATCAAAGGGAAAGCCTGCAGCGGAGTACACCAATGTGATGCCTGGTGGGGGTGACCTTCAAAAAATATATTGACAAAAAATACATTAATAATTACGTGGTTGTATAAAATAAATAACCTTTCTTTTTAAAAACACTGCTGTTATTTCGAGAATAAAAATATGTTGCGTAGTATATCATTAACAAACTTAGTTTAACTGCGCCCCCACACCCAGTCGGTGAGAGGTTTTATCCGTACGGCCAGTCAGGTGATATTTTCCGCTTCGCCATTTTGTGCTGCTGCGCCGGGTATTTATCAGAAGAGTCGTGACTATTCCGTTTACAGTGCTAGTTAGGTGGTCAGACGGTTCCTGCTATACTCGGTTTTGCGTTTCAAACCAGTGGCCTTCGATAGGTTTCGTGAAGTGCGATTTGTTTTCACTTACCAGTGATAATTAATTTTGTATTTAGTTTATTTTTATACCATATTGTGTGAGAAAGAATGTCGGCCGAAAGCCCCGAATACTCTTCGTTCTTCGCAGTGATGGGTGCCTCTGCGGCTATGGTGTTCAGCGGTAATTATCACCTCTTATACTTAAGTTGTGTTGTAGTTACAACATATGTTTTGGTGCTTAGCATTTTGCATGCGTGTTATTCCCTCATAGCTACTTTGAATGGTCAACTATTACGCTTTTCTTGAAGCTCACTTGAAAAAGCCTTCCGCTAGCCTTGCTAACGCTACAATGCTAATCTCAAGCTGTCATATCTTGACACTGAGCTTATGCTACCAACGACTTTACTTGGTTTCTAACATGTCAAGTTTTGTCTTTTGTCTTTTTGTTTTGTAATCATACCAGGTAACTGCTTTAACGTCAGACAGCAGAGACTAGTCAAAGCCAGTTAGCTAGATATGTAGCTTTGGTAGTAGCCTCGCTATGTTAACCGACATTGTATTTTGAACTGAAACGAAAGGATGAGTCCTGCCCGATTATATTATGGCAATATCTTTTTAAGCTTTAGGTACCAACAGAAGTTCTGTAAATTAAAATTATACCCTATTCAATTGATTAAATTGCCATCGTCCAGTGTAAGCTGTCTACATCATCAAATCAGTAGAGTGAAATTTGATTTTGAAACAGCTTAAATGACCACTGAAAACCAGGATCAGCTGGTTTACTTCCTTATTGCTTGAAGGAATGGCACAAGGTCACATGACTATCACATGATTAGACTTCTGACTTGGAATTGCCCATCTGTCTGCTGAACCTTTGAAATGTTAATTTAAACTTAAGGCCTTTCTTAAAAAAAAGACGTATGCAGTTTGATCCTGCTGTTGTCAGGATTTGGATAGACAGTGGCAAGTGCCACATCCTTTGAGACTTGCTTGTTTTATATTTGGTCATGCATGTTTTATTGAGTCCTTCCTAGTTTACTAGTTGCCATTCTAACTAACTAACTAACAAGAGCTACATCCCCTGCAAGTGGTATGCCCTATCATAGAAAATGGCCACATGTGACTTAGATGATGGGTGTGATGGGTGCAAGAAAAAAAAATACCTGACCTGAGACCTTTGGCAGGACAGTTTGTTTTGTACCAAGTGTTTCTCAGATGTTTTAAAATGTACCAGTCTGTAAATACATTTTAATTTTATCTCGCTCGGACGTACTGGAAAAGTGACTTTATGCCAAAGCAAACCTTGTTCTTGCAATAGATCAAATTGAATATAGCATATATATAGGGGCAGCAAGGTGGTCGAGGCCCTTGAAGCTAGAAGTAGTGCTTGTAAGTGAAGAAGTGACAACTGAGAAATTAGCTAGCTGTTAGGGGATCACAGAGATTTGATGTGATAGTGGTGGAATAAATGGGGATGACTTGTGCTTCTGACATGTCACTGTTCACAAGTTGTAGATCTGGCTGCATCTAGGGTTATCATTGACAAAAAATCTATCAAATATTCAAGGCTGATAAACAGGCTCAAAACAGATGATGCTCACAAGGTGTAAATTTTCATGGTACTAGTACCACTATTTCTGGTACTAGAGAGGGAAAGATAGATGTGCTTGAAATGACATTATATCCTTAGTCTTTATTAAATGGTGATTTTTTTTTTTTCACATCATCCTTCTCTCAGTCTTTAGCGAAATTGATGCAGTTGGTGATGTCGATGTGCTCTAGATGTTTTTGGCAATAAAATGGTCAGGGAGACTCGCAGCAGTAGCCTCAACGCTTTAAACGGTGTACCGTCAGTCTGCTGTCAAGCAAGATTGGTGACTGGCTCACATTTGTTCCTCAAAACCCAGTGCTTCTCCATTTTCCCACAATTCAGAGCTGACTAATCTGCTGTCTTTTGCTTGGGCATTTTGCATGCAAGTCTGCAGCTGCAGGCACCTCCTGCTCTGACATCACAAGACGTCACAAGGGCATCCCATATATCAAATATTCTGCGGGGGAGGGAAAAAGAAAAGGGGTAAATGCTCTTTACCTAAGCTTGAAGGGATTAGGATTAAAACCCAGAGGTTCTGCCTCCACACCACTGCAGAAACCACCCTGCGACACATCAAACCTTTAATCGTCTAGACTAAATGTCATGGTTTAAGGATTCCAGTGTTTCTCTAACCACCCTCACCTATCCGGCATTAGTGAGTCCAAGTGTAAAAGGAGACAAAATATTGCAGTAACTTAAATATTAGGTCTTAAGGTTAAACATAATTTTGGGAAAAAACAAATATGCTCAGGAAGGGTTAGAGGTTTTAGTGTATTGTGTTAACATTATTTTGTACATTTTAATTGCAACATTGAGTTACAAAATGTTTTTTTAGGAATATAATATGCTTGGCCTTGCAGAAATACTTCCCAGTTGTTACCCAAGACACATCTCTATAGATGGGGAGGGGTGATTTAACCTGAATTGATAGCATCAGTCTGATGATAAATCAATATAAGTAGTTTGGAACATGGCTGGCTGCCATGTGCACATTCAGAGATTGGCCTGCGTCTTCTTCCTGTCTGCCTTTAAACGTATTTGCCAGAATGCCTTACAGCTAGCTGTTGTGTTAACCAGAACGACCTCTAGGCTTGCTGAACACAAGAAACGAGACACCTCAGGCTGTATGCAAAAGTCTGCCCAGATCTCTCTAGAGCCCATTCAGATTTAATCATCAGTATGTTGGTTTTGTTAAGCCCAGAAAAATGACATGGCCAGGCCCTTGTTTATATACCAAAATGTGACAAGGGCAGCCTGATGTAATCAGCCTCCACTTACATGACAAGACAGAATTTTGCACATCTTTCTTATATTCGCTTATAAGATAGTAACATCTATATGTCTGTGGATGCTCTCATGCATTGAAGACATTTTGCCGCTTCCCCGAGTGGCTTTTTCAGTTCTAGTTGCCTCGATTTAAACTCTTGGGTGGTAACATCTAATTAAAATTAAAGGAGTGTTAGATGGCCATTTGGGCATTCACTTATGAGTCACAGAATATTTAGCATCTATAATGCTGTACAACTTAGAAACTCAACAAAATAACATGTAATGTGTTCATTGCAGTAAGTATTGGCAGAATGCGGGTTATTTATTTTTAATAGTAAGCAAGTATTCGTTTTTTTATTACAAGTTACATTGTCAGGTCTTTCATTTCCTCAGATAAAAGATGGATAATCATTAGACTGTCACACAAGTGTGTACACACACCTCTGGCTTGCAGAAGTCTTTTCTGACCAGCCTGTGTATGATGCACGAAACACTTCTGACAGGATTTGTTGGATGGTTTAAATGACTGCCTCATCTCACCTGCAAGTTGTTCAAACTTTAGAGCTCAGGCTCAATAAAGTTTTTTTCCCCATTTTTTTTTTTTCTCTCTGCTCCAGCTGTCCATCTTTTTTTGTGTGTGATGCAGTTGGCACAGGCTGTGAAAGACCTGGTAAAGCTCAATTTGCTGACTATGCGTTGAATTCTCCTTCTGCTCCCTTCTCATTAAAGTGATGTTAGCCAGAGACTAGAGTGCTGAGATGACATCTCTGTAGACTGGCTCTGGTTTTCAAGTTCTTGTATGACAGCAGTTCCCTGGGTATTGAAGCCTGATGTTGTATGAGTGAACTCAATGTCTGAATCAGTTTGAGATTTCTCCGATTGCATGAGTAAAAAATGTGATCTGCTGTATCTTTTTGAACAAAGGGTAAATTTCCCTGGTGGAGACATGTTAGATTTTTACGCAGAAGAGAAACTGTAACACTTGTGGTATTGCTCCATTGTCAATTTCACTTCTGCTTTGTTATTCAGCCATGATTCTAGTTTCTGTCACCAGATGGCCAGTCTTTTGTAGCTTGCTTTGTAGTATGTGTACACAAATTTGCTATGTTTATTTATCTAATTTATCTTTTTTTCCCCCTTCAGCCTTGGGAGCAGCCTATGGCACAGCCAAGAGCGGTACAGGTATCGCTGCAATGTCTGTGATGAGGCCGGAGCTCATCATGAAGTCAATCATCCCTGTGGTCATGGCAGGTATTATAGCCATCTACGGCCTGGTAGTAGCAGTGCTGATTGCCAACAACATCTCAGAGAACGTCACCCTTTACAAGTGAGTTTAACTAACAGTAGTCACATGTTAACCACATTTGCTTTTTATATACAAATTTCTGAAGACCATTTTTGAGCAGGAGAAAAATTGAGTGAGAGGACCTGTCATGTGTCAGAGCTGACAATTGAGTCTGATATTTAATTATCGACTAATCTCTCTTAATTCAGTGATCAATGGCTTACTAAATGCCTGTATGTATGTTACAATGTGCTTTTTCATAAAGCAGCAGAACTTCATTTTTAGTCACAATTATTAACATCTCATTCATGCACTTTGAAATCCATTTTTTCAAAAACATAGCAATGCTGTTGATTGCAGTCAGTGCATCAAGTTTTAATATCCGCAGTCCCCAAACTAAACCCAGATTATTTGATCATTGACATTGTTTTTGCTGACAAATGTGTGTGTCTGTGTGTAGGAGTTTCCTCCACCTTGGAGCGGGGCTGAGCGTGGGCCTCAGTGGGCTGGCAGCAGGCTTTGCAATTGGCATCGTGGGTGACGCAGGCGTGAGAGGCACAGCTCAACAGCCAAGGCTTTTTGTGGGCATGATCCTCATTTTGATTTTTGCAGAGGTCTTGGGTCTGTATGGGCTTATTGTTGCCCTCATCCTCTCCACGAAATAAACCCCCCAAACATCTCCACTACAAGATCAGTCCTTTATGTTGCTGCTGGAGGGGAAAAAAAGTGTAAACAGGGAAAAAAATGAAAAATTTTCTGCCATGCAAGAAAGAAGGAAGGAAATCAAGACAGGGGGAAAATGAATTTAAATGGCTCCATAAATATGGTCTTATCTCAACAATGTGTACAGTCGTCCCAATTTGATAGTCAAGTTGTAAATGCGCAATGTAGTGATTTGTCTGTCTTGTGTGTGTGGGTGTATGTGTATGGGTGTGTGTTTTAAAAACTGTATGATGAAGATTCCTTTTTTCCCTCCACTTATTTCAGGCTTTGAGACCAGCTGACACAACTTGGTCTCTGGTCTTCCCATATCAACTTGGGATTTGACACAATTTCTGCATTAATCTTGGGGATCTACTTGTAAAGAGAAATGTGTATGGACTAAAGATTTTTTTTTCCACTGATCTTATTTATAAGAAATTGTTCATTAAACTGTTTAATGCAGCAAAGTCGCTTAATTCCCCAGAATATACATATATACATACAAATATATATACAGATATATAAATATCTATATAGATAGAATTAATGCACTGTGGGTAAATTGTGATAAGTGGTTGGAATTCCTCTGGATGTAATTCTTGGTTTAATAATTAAGATTGCCTTTAGTATGTTGCTGGTGGAGTGGGAGTTTTGTGTGTAGCTGTATTCTAATCATTACGCAAACATTCTCAAATTTCAGTGTTTTTCCTGTAGTACTGCTGTTTGCATTAAAGGTGTGTGTGCCCTGTGTTGGGTCTCACAGGTGTAATTTCCACTTATCTCCATCTTATTCACTCTCCTCCTCCCATCTGTGGCTGTCTGTCATCTCTTCCACATTCCAGCCATTAAAATCCTGCATGGGTTTCAGTGTTTTGTTGCAGTTGGAATATGAACCTGAAGAGCAGGCTAGTTTCAGAAGATTCAACCAGATCAAAAAAGCATCACATTATATATATATATATATATATATCCTACAAACATCATGTTTAAAACGACGTAAGAGTATCAAAGGTGCTGTTTGCGGTGTGCAGGAAGAATCCAGGGAGATTAGTATGCAAGTTTGGCCTCGTTTTATGCAAGGACTGGGCCGTTTTGATCTGGAGTTTATTTTCTGAAAATGGAACTGCTGACGTGTTTTACTGAAACGCCAATCTATCCTGTATTACCACTGGTATTGAATTTATCCTGATGTGTTGACTTGAATGTTTTCACAATTGTATTAAAGAAGAGATTCCAACTTAGATTTGCCTTGCTTCCAACCAAAGTAGCATTTCCAGGACTGTTTACTAGAGTGACATTTCTTATACAGGCAGCATAATATAACATGAGATTGCAAAATGACAAAAAAGGGTTGAGTTTCTGTGTCAACCGTATTTATCTCTTCCTGTTCTACTGTGCGGTAAGAGCAGACAATCTTCACACCACCAAGACAGCAACTGCATTACTAAAAGATAACTGTACAAATCCTGTATTGTGCTGTAGGCGGATACTGAATTTTACCAAGAAAATGTGTGAAAACAGGACAATCAGTAAATGGTTTTATTTGGTAAACTATACAGGACATGTAACATACAAAATGATTAATAAATTCCTTATGATGGTATAATCTTCTCATGGCTCATGCTGTCTGGAGGCTGTTGAGCAGAGTCTGAGAAATACTGCTAATAGCACTGAAGGTGGCACTGTCAGGAAAGGACTGGATGAAGTCTTTGCCCTCCTCTATGCTGGCACTGAGAAGAGGATCCAATGGCACCGCACCTGAAATTAAAGGATAATGCCTGAAACTACTCAAACTGTTTACTTGCTGGACTTTATACATCACATACCTCTCAAGTCAGCAGTAAAACCAAGTGGCTGTTAATCCATAAAATGCACATGCATGGTGTTTTTTTTTCTATGTAGCACAACCAGATGCAGCTTCTCACTGCCACAGGGTAGGCTGAATTAGCAGCATCATTACTCAAGAGATTGATCTGCACACAAAGCTGATAGCCACTAAGGGAAACCTAAAAGGTCTATTAATATGACAATGAATTATTGATTTCAAACTCTCTACTGCACTGATTGGATCAACCATTTTAACAGCTTGGCAGGGATATAAATGAATGGTGAGTGAGAAATGGTATGCATTGGCACTGTTCAGTGACACCCTGTGGCTAAAATCTAAAACTGCAGATAATTCACTTCCTCTGAGCTCACCCAGAAACACTGATCCAGTCAGTTTGGCCAGCTCTTCACCACCACCCTTTGAGAATATGTTGGTACATTCCTGAAAAAGAGAAACATTGGTTAAAACATACACTGGCTACTTGTACACTGTATGTTGTCTAAATTTATCGGTGTAAAAAGTATTACTCACTGAACAGTGGGGACAAACAAAGCCACTCATGTTCTCTATAATGCCGAGAATCCGAACACCTGTCTTCTTACAAAAGGTGATCTCTCGTCTCACATCTCCTGTAGATACTGCCTTTACATACACCAATAAACCAATTCTTACCAAATGCATCTTAAAGGGAGAGTAATTAAAGTCTTATTTATAAAACAAAAAGAACCTTTTTGCTTCAGTTACTGATATACAGGTAGGTCTGAGAGTTTAATGTGTACCTGAGGTGTGGTGACCAGAATGGCTCCATCCACTCTGTGTTTTTTAAGGTTTTCCAGCACAGCCAAATGCTCATCAGATGTCCCCGGTGGTGTGTCCACCAGCAGCACATCCAGGTCTCCCCATGCTACATCTGACACAAACTGCCCAATCAAGGCTGGAAGACAAGATGCAAAACAACAATTATGAAAATACACAGCTGAACATCATGATCACATAGTTTTATTGACCAAACTTAACTCCACAAGTCTTGATCAACACAGTTTTTGTACAAGTGTAGAATAATGTACCTGTTTTCTTTGGCCCCCTCCACACTACTGCTTCATCTGGATCCTCCATTAGGAAGCCAATAGACATAAGAGCTAGGCTCTTCTGGGCATCAGTGTAGACTGGTACCCAGCCTGAATCACACTGATGCACGTCAGACCGACCCACACTCAACATGCGGGGGATACTAGGCCCACAGAGGTCAATGTCCAGGATGCCAACCTGTACACAGAGTTTTTCATAAATTACTTTATTTACTTGCAATGACAATAAAGTGGTAATATTAGCAGTGTCAGCAGCTACTAACCTTCTTTCCAGCATGCTTTAGGGCCAGGGCTAACTCTGTGGTGATGGTGCTCTTTCCCACACCTCCCTTCCCTGACAGTACCAACACAACGTGCTGCACCTGGGCCAAGTTCCCATCTCATATGTAAAAGAGAAAAGAAAAAAAACTGCTTACATCACCATGACTAGAAAAAGATGAATGAATGCTTATTCATAAAGTGTAAGTGTAGGGGATCTGAAGTGTCAAAGTAATGTTGAGGTTCAGAGAATCATGTCGCAGATAGTGATGGGGGTCTAAAGTTCAACGTCCAGAAGGATACAGTGGATAACATCAATGACTATGTAATAACATGTTCTAACAGTACCTCCTGTGCTAATATGTAAATCCTTTGTTTAGCGTTATTCACGAGTATTAGCAGGTGAAAGGTAGACTTGAATTGCCCCTAGGGCACAAATACAGTTCTTTGAATTGAACTGAAAGAGATGTAGCCTAATACTTAGGCTAAACAGAGTTCCAGTTAGCTTCTGCTCACCATTTTGCCAAGTTTACAGTCAGCTACCGTCTTTTGGCATAGATACACAGATAATATAAAAATGAACAAAACACACACACAAAATGAGTAAAATTGTGTTGTTTTTACTCTTACTTACCATTATTTTGTTCCATGTTCTGGATTTAAGGCATTGACGCACGACACGTTTGACAATTTCCGGGGTTGTCACGTACTACAACCTGTGCAATCACAGAACAGTTTTTCCGGTAAGTCCCGCCTCTTTTACGAAGCAGCCAATAGACTGCCGAGACAAGACATGATGCATTCAGGCAAACCACAAACGGTAAGCAAACTGGTTTCAGTGCGTCTGCTTTTTTATTAACTGTAGACGCAGGTACGTAAAGCAACTGTTTTGTGTGTACCTGTCTAATAAAGTCAGCTGACCTCAAAAGGCTACAGTTATTACCCCAAGTAGGTGAAGTTAACGAAGCAAATTATCATGAGCTCCTCCTTCATGCAGGTCTTATCCAATAAGCACGAGGTGAGGGCGTGGAGACGTAATGTTTACCTCTATCTCTCTGAGAAGTGGGACAGTACAAACTGCACCTGTTACACAGGCGGATATAGAGGCACACTGGCTTTCAAATGAGCCACTGCAAGACAGTTTATAGGAAGACTGCTGTAAGGTAAGAGCATGACCACTCTGACCTGGTTAACTATATGTGTATGTGTAAGTGTATAAAGATGATAAATAAGACAGAAGTACCTTAAAAACTTGTTTGTTTATCAAACACATGTTCCACTTCTGCTCTGCCAGTTAGGCATTCAGTTAATACTAATATGTTGAATAACAGATAGTGTTATGGATAGTTATATAGATAGTGATTTGAATGATAGATTTTGCACTGACAATGTTAATAGAAGATGAGAAGTGAAACTCTGGGCAGATGTTGATCAGATTTGACCACAGATAGATTTGTTGTATTTAATAACAGCTCACTTTGCAATCACAGTACAGTTAGAGCAATATCATGTCCATAAACACATTGCCTGACAAAAGTACTTGTACTGTCCTGACTTGGTCCTCCAGATGATGCGTTTCGCTGTATCTAGGGTAAGGCTCAATTAAAATGAGCTAATCTAAATTAATGGGAGTCATCTTCTGCACCTGCTTGCAAAGCAGTAACCAGCTGTTGTGGTCAGTACTGGCATTAACTGAGACATGCTATCAGTTAACAGCAGACATTTGGACTAAAATTACATATTATTACAATAGAATAATAGAATAAATCTATAATAATAATATTATGGAGCAAAAAACATTGTTGTTTTATATTTACTATAGTGATTTCCTTCAAGCAAAGAGTAAACAAGGCCATAGAAAGGCAAAATATTGCAATTGATAGTAATGATTACTGACTGTGAAATGATAAACAGGTCAAAACAGCCTGGATGATGTTTAGTGAAGTTATTGTTTAGGCTACACTGTCAATATTGAACTTACATTATTGAACCCAAGATTCTGTCTGGAAGTTGAAATTTGTGATCGAGTGACCTTAATTGTGTCTGTCTGCTGCTGAAGTTAACAGACGTGCTGCCACAGTAGCACAGCAGAGGGTTGGGTTTAAAAGGTTGAAGAAGTACACGGAAACACTCACTGCTGCCAATTGTGGCATATGGGACGGATAGAAATAGGCTACTCCATACACAGAGGTCAGTCTGTATAGGTGACTAAAAATCTTAGATAGTATATTGCAGCTTTCACACTCGCTGCTGAGAACTAGTGGAGGAATCTGTGAGGCTGTAAAAAGTGTTGGTGGTGTGAAATGCCATACACACATTTTTGGAACAGCAGAGTACATTAAGGCTGATGTATCTATTCTGTGAAAAAAACACACATTGCACTAAGGGTCTTATTTTGCAGGTTTGGAAAGTGTGTCATCACACTGATAATGTAGGATGTGAGCTAAACACTGACCTGACTTGACACGTAAAAAAGTACATGACCTTCTGCACGTGTGCCAGCTGGTCATCAGGTGTTGGGTCTGCTGTCCACAGAGCTGCCATGCTGAGGAGAGACAGAAATGGCCAGGCTCGGCATTTGGCCTGGAGTGAATCACAGAGAGAAACAGATGCCATGGCATTGATCCAGATGTCAGACAGAGACGAGTGGGAGGACCTGACTGTGACACAGGTAAGATAATGAGGTTTGTCAGGTAAAACAGTTCAGACATGGCATCATGATACACATACAAGTGCAACTTGTTTCATGTCAGATAAACGGTTAAATGAAGTGTTTTCATTGTAAAAGACAGAGACCCTGGACACATGGAAGATAGTGTTTCTACCTGTTATGCTGAAATAGCAGCATGTAAGACATCTCCAAAGGCATATGGGGCAGGAGGCTCAGTATTTTTGGAAGGCTTCTAATATTACCCAGTAGCACACATGACTTCTCTGACCAATTATATACACTAACCTTGTAGGGAAAAGCCAATGATGCTCAGTCTTTAAAACATAACATATGGACTCTCATTTGGCTCTTGTGTGTGGGTTGTATGTGTAATATTTTGTTGCTGTTTTTGGCATCCTGGACCATGATGGACTTACATGATGCTGTTTGTATTGTTTGTGTGAACCAGATCAGTGACTTGGATTTTGAGGTGGATCACTTGGCCAGATCCCAGACAACCTCTGAGTTGGTGGCCCTGCCCAGCACAGTAACAGAGATAGGGGAGTCTTTTTGCTGCTGTGACCGACAGGAAGAGCTCAGCACTGGCTTCCGTGTCATCAGTGACTGCAACTGCGGGGAGGAGGATCAAGGTGAGCAAAAGCTGGTAGATGCAGTGATACACCGTATGAACGCAACAGGCTACATGTAAATGGGCACAAGTTCAGATATGTGGCTGCACATAAGGCCCTGAGTATTATGGAAGCGTATTGCTTTTGTTAGCTTATAGCTACATATGGAGCAATATATTTTCAAACATTCTGTACGAGTAAAGATATTTACATTCCTAATACCAAATACTGAAACTGGACTCATCACACTGATGACATTATCATCAAGTGAAAATCGGTTGTATCTATGGCTTGTTTTTTGGCTCCTGCATCTCATGTTTGGTGTGCCTTCAGGTTTTGACTGGGTGTGGGATGAGCACTGTAGGTCCTCTGGAGCTTTCCTCAGCTGTGACAACAGGAAGGTGAGCTTTCACTCAGACTACAGCTGCGGCACTGCTGCCATCCGCGGCACCAAGGAGCTTGTAGACGGCCAGCACTACTGGGAGGTCAAGATGACTTCTCCTGTGTATGGAACAGACATGGTGCGTAGCAGTCTCACATACATTAAAAAAACACTAAAAATAACAAATTTTGCATTAATTAAAAATAATATGACATGTTTTGAGTAATATTGTGTCATCAGAAACATGTTCTTATCCATGTGGTTTTGTTTTGTTGTCCTTTATGTAGATGGTTGGGATTGGAACTTCCGAGTTAAACCTGGAAAAGTTTAAATACAGCTTTGGTAGTCTGCTGGGCCACGATGAAGACAGCTGGGGGCTTTCCTACACAGGTAGACTTATTAAAAAATGTCAAACTCGATCAAGATATTTGCAGCATTTTAAAACACTCTCTGTATTTGAAGGTCTGCTCCAGCATAAAGGGGACAAAATGAAGTTCTCCTCCCGGTTTGGTCAAGGTTCGATCATAGGAGTGCACCTGGACACGTGGCACGGTACCCTGACTTTCTACAAGAATCGACACTGCATAGGTGTGTTTTTGTGCAATTTAAGTCTAAGACGCTTTTTAGTTATGCCAGCTTCTATGTTCTCATAATAATTGTGTGTTTTCCTCCTCGTACCAGGTGTTGCTACGACCAGGCTGCAGAACAAGAAGTTCTACCCCATGGTGTGCTCCACAGCAGCCAAGAGCAGTATGAAGGTGATCCGTGCCTGCTATACACCCACCTCCCTGCAGTATCTTTGCTGTGTCCGGCTCAGGCAGATGTTGCCCCGCTGCCCAGATGTACTGAATGCCCTGGAGCTGCCCCCGGGCCTACACTCCCTTCTCCAAACACACATGGGCTGGTTGTTCACCCTCAGTAGTAGCCCTGAAACCTCGGAGGAGCAGAGATACACACCAGAAGATTTCCCTGAGGAGATGAGCCTGCCTTCAAGCCCCATCCCCAGCCCGGTCCCGAGCCCCGTGTCCACCCTGAGTGCCTGCGCCTCACCGAGCCCCTGCTCCAGTCCATTTTCTGACACAGTCCAGTACCACTGCTCCTGTCAGACGTCACTGCAAACTCATTCTGACGCCTGCCACTGCCCTCCCACTCCTCCCAGCAGCGACTATGATAGCTGCTGCTCTGAGCCAGAGGATTATCAGTGCAAAAGATGCCGCTGGACATGACGTAGTGAGTCAGATGATTTAAGTGTTTGGCACCTATCTATTCTACCATGGCCATCAACATCTCCTCTTGTACATCTGTTAGCCAATGTTTGTGAGTGGATTGTTGCTTCTTTTTTTAACTGTAGAAATGTTTTGTCATTTAACTAAGACAACAACAGTGTGTATGCAGTGTGTGCGTGATTTTTTTTAAATTCTTTTTTAAAAAGATACCAGTCTAAATCTATGCAAGGCCTTCTCTTTAGGCAGACTTAGACTTTACATGACTGGCATCTGCTCTTGTTATTCTCAGGGATAGAAAGGAAAGCTGCTTTTTGATACGGTTTTGTGCTTACATGAAGATTTGCTACTCAGCAGTGGAGTTTTTTCTACTTACAGTTACATTTTTGTTTATGAACTTTCTTACTTGGGCAATAAAACAAAATATAACAAAAGAGTTTTTGGCAGCTTATTTTATATACATACAAAAAACAGATTTATACATAACAAAATTAATATTTACCATTTCTTTCTTAACTTGTTAAATATATTTTATTCTTTCGGATGAGTATGAGCATTATATCACTGGAAAGAGAACATTATATCAAAGGCATATTTTTAGCTTGTAAACAACATCATTTGCATGTCAGCAGCAGTGGTGACGCAGAGATCAGATTGAATCAGACTGCTGCCATACATCCTTTACATTCTCATGTGGCCTAATTAGTCCAGGACCAGCTGGGGGTTCTGGGCTGTGAAGCAGCGGTAGACTCTGGCTGATATCTCTGGTCCAATGCGTCTCTCTTTGCCTCCACTTTTCACAAAGAGACCAGCAAGCAGCCCCTTCTTCTCCTCCTCTAGCTCCAAGCTTTGGTAAGCCTAAAGACAGTATTATAAGAATATGGAGTTATTTAAAGTCGTTAGGTGAATAAACACACTCAGACTTACCTGCAGCAGCAGCTGGGGAGATGGGTAGGATGCAGTTACAGCGGAGGTCACAGCAGGGCTGACTCTGTTCAGCTGCTGGATCTGCTTACTCCAGACTTGGATCAGTCCTGAACCATCCTTCTCAACCCGTACCCCGCTGGCCCATGAACCATCCACACAGAATGGCAGCTCTGCCCGCTCTGTCAGGAGCCTACAGGGAGAGGAATAGGCCACCATGTGGGAGTCAGCAAATACAATACTGGCATACTAAGTTGCCTGCAATGTTTCATACTTGAAAGGACGTTTTGACAAAGCCTTGGTGACAGCACACACGTGGTCAGTGATGCCCTGCCAGTCATACAGGAAGACAAGTGAGATGTTTTTGTAGAGCTGTAGGTACACAAGAACCTGGGAATAAAGCCAGTAAACAGTTCAAGTTTAGCTCATTACTACAAAGGATTTAAATAACTATAAATTTAATTAAACTGACCTCCTCAATGTCCACATTTGTCATCCCCATTTTGGACTGTGTAGTCTCATCTTGTAAATGCACACTACAAGCCTTTGGCCTGTTAATAATACACATCACTGAGTCAGGTCATGAAATTTACAATAAAGTCTTTCATCAATTATAAATGATGATGCATTTACTGACCTGTAATCAGGCTCAGAGTCTGTGACTAAGAGAGTGATCACTTTCTTGGCATCTCGATTGAGACACTCCAAAATAGGACCGAGGAAAGACTTTGTTTCTGTTTCCTCTGCTTCGCTGTCGAGCATCTGTAGTAAAGGGGAACACAGCGTGAGTGCTTCCAAACACAATGCAGTCTTTTCTGAGGCCACACAGTCCATCATATTTGTTTTTATTACAGCTCCTTACCTTTCTCACAGAGATTACCATGTCCATGAAGTCACACTGACCCAGAACCAGAACCACCGGCTCCTCCTCAACAGAGACCCTGCCATCTTCTCCTGGCTGAAACGACAAGCAGTGGTATCAGTGGGGTGAAGAAAATGCACATTTTAAAAAAAAAGACTGTTGTGAAATGAGCCATCTACCTGAGGTAAATCTCTGGTCCAGGTGATGCTGTGAGCAAGCTGCTGGATCTCAATTGAAAATCTCCATTCAAAGGTCGCCAGAGTGTTCAACAGGATGTCTGAGCCATCCTGCTGCAGAAGAGCTGGAGGATGGCAGTAAGTTTACAAAACACACATTTTGACAGATTGACTCACTTAATGTAAGTATGACAATGCAATCAGCCCACCTGGATCTATGCAGACAGTCAGACACTTAATGCAGTTCTCCGGTCTGAGACTCTTGAGGTTCTCAGCAGCTTCTCTCCTCCTCTGCTGCTCCTGTCTCTTCTCCTCCTTCTCATGGGCTTTAGCTGCTCTCTGTCTCTCCCTGGCCTCCTTCCTCTCCTTGGCTTTCAGTCTGTTCGCCTCTACCTCCTCCTTTGTGCGACGCTTTCTTGCAGGACTGGGCGTGCTAGATCTATCTGGTCGCGGAGGGGACAAAGAACAAATTTGACTGGACGCTCGCTTGTTTGACTGCTGGAGAGCAGCACTTGTGCACTTGTCGCCTGAACT
Source organism: Parambassis ranga (assembly GCF_900634625.1). Taxonomy (NCBI): domain Eukaryota; kingdom Metazoa; phylum Chordata; class Actinopteri; family Ambassidae; genus Parambassis; species Parambassis ranga. The sequence continues at coordinate 11,131,847 of NC_041039.1, read as the reverse complement.
CTGAGCCTTCTTTATCTCATCGCTGGCTGCCACTGGTTGACTGCTACTGTCGCAGCTGAAATCGGGTTTTCCTTCAGCATCGCTGTCCTCAGACTCAGATATTTCCCACGTTTTAGCTCTACGCAAGACAGACATGCCACATATTTAGTTTGGTTGCCCAGCGACGATGGCGTCCGATGAGGGTCAAGTCATCCAAAACGCGGTACACATAGCATCCAGGGTAAAATTCGTAGAATGAATGCAACAGAAGTAGGGTAGATTAAATCTTTATTTAGACAGGACATAAGGCGGGCACATAGTCTCCAGGTGGAGCGCAGACCAGCGGACACATCTGTTGTCTGTTGTCTATTGGATTATCCCGGGACACACTTAAGGACTAATTAAAAACATATGGCGGGCCATTTAATTCTAATCGACGCAAATTTATCAACAGTGGAATGCATTTGTAAACTTCACCCTACTAGATTATAGTGTAGTAGCATGATTTGGTACTTGATCCCATCATCCTTATAATCTTTTGTGTTGTGTTTTTAATATAATAAATAATGGTTTCCAGATAAAATTAATGTAATTGTTTATTATTATTATTATTATTATTATTATTATTATTATTATTATTATTATTATAACATTTTCCAGGTATTTAAAAAAAAAGTTTTCCGATTTACGCAACTTCCTGAAACTACGTGTACGTCATTACGTACGGGGGCCGCTGCCTTGTCGGTGTGGCGTAAAAAATCTAGCTTTAAGAGCTGCGGTTTGCGGACGTCACCAGCAGTAGAGCTGTTGGACCTGCCCTGTGGAAGCTAACCCAGCTAACAGCTGCCTGCTTATGTAAACAACAACAAGGATGCTGTTTTAAAGTTATCTCTCTATATATATTTACCTTACAGCTTTGTTTTTTTTTCACTATGGCGCAGCCAGCAGAGAAAGGTACGTGCTATTTACCAAAAATAACTTTTTGCTGAATATAGCTGACCACTGCCTGGTAGCCCTAAAGACAACACTCTTCCCTGAAAAAGTGGGACACTTGAATTGCTAACTCAGCGTTTTGTTTTGCTTAATGTGTAGTTACTCATGTGACTAACAGGGAAGATACCTAATGGTTGGTTGTCTGATTTATTATAATTTGTGTGTTTACCCTCACAGTCATTCACCACGATTTACTGTTTGGAGCAAATTTAAAGGATTTTGTTTCCACAAAGTCACCCTCCAAATGTCTTTTATACCTTAACACTGCATAAGAAAATGTAGGTATATGGTTTTTCAGATGTTGATAGGTAATTCAGCTTTACAGAAATTTGAGCAGAAGCATGCCTTAAGGGTATTTATTAATTAATAGTGGAATTGCTGCAAAGTATGTTTGTGTTTGACCCCTCTTTATGTTATTGTTGCAGCTTACTATCGCTTTGTGGTACTTTTCTTTAACTGCCTGCTGACATTTGGCTCGTACTTCTGCTTTGACATCCCTAGTGTTTTGCAGGATCAGTTCCAAGGGGTGAGTAGCAGAGTTGGCTAAAATGTTTTGTAAATATTGTTATATAATAATTAAATTATTTAAGCTTAGTGTCAAATTTCCAAAGTCTGCCTTATAATTGTTGCTCAATAGCATTTGTCCTTGTGCAACAGAACCTGACATGTCCCAATGCCACAGTGATCAATGGCACAGTGGACTGTGTGGTGGGACTGGGGATGAGCCCTCAGCAGTATAATCTCCTCTATGCTATCTACGCTTGGACGTAAATGCATTCACACATTGATTAAAGTGTATTTATGCTGAGTAATGGCTTATCAGGGACTGTGTTGCTTCTTTCTCTCCTATCAACAGGAATGCTATTGTGGTGATCCTGGCAGGTTTCCTCATTGACAAATTAGGAAACCGCTGTAAGTAACATGTACACTATCTGAAACTCTGTTACAACAAAAAAAACTGATAGAAATACAAGAATATTGATTTCTGTTTGCACCTCTTTGCAGTTGGGGTGTTTCTGTTCTCTTTTCTGTGTGTTCTGGGCTCAAGTCTGTTTGCACTGGGGTCCCACTTCAAAGGATCTCCATATCTGCTGCCCCTAATGCTCACAGGGCGCCTGTTGTTTGGATCAGGCAATGGATCTCTGACCAGTAAGGCCTTATATATGTAATCCATATATTAACAGAATGAAAAAAATCAATATAACAACTACACATTTTCACGTTATTTGGTGTTTGAAGTCATTATTTTTTTGCTGTTGTGGCAGCATATCTCATCCATACTAAACTGCTCTCTCACCTGCTTCTTTATTAGTTGTTCAGAACCGCATTACAGCCTTCTGGTTCAAAGGAAAGGAGCTGGCCCTGGCTTTCGGACTGACCCTAGCCTTCTCTCGCTTGGGTTCAGTCCTGAACTTCTTCCTCACACAGAAGTTTGAAGAAATATATGGCATTCAGTGGACACTCTGGGGAGGTAGGTAAAAGAAGGTTTAACAGGGTTATATATGTTGTGACAGTCTATAAATGAGAGGGCTTGTTTGTTTTCTAGGAGCACTGTTGTGTGTGCTGGGCTTCATTTCGGCTATCATAGTGAGCAGCTTGGACAAGGTTGGAATGAAGCAGCTGGGTCTGGACGGAGCCATCCAGGAAGAGTCTCGTAAAGTGGTATGAGCAATAAGAATCTGATATTATTTTACTTACACCAACATTTTTAATAAATGTGCACATAGTATGCTATGTAATAATTGTCGACTTTTTTTCCTGTGTGTGCAGAGGATTCAAGATGTGAAACTCCTGTCGCTAAGATACTGGCTGCTGGTTCTTACCATCATGTTCTTCTATAATGGCATTTTCCCCTTCATTGCAGATGCCAGGTAGAGTTATCAGCACATAACACAAACATTGAAACATTTATTATTAAGACACACATGGAGGAATTTCAAAGCAAGAAATAAATTAGAAACCTGTGGCCCTTATTATTATTTAGACCCTGCATAGATCTACTACTACTGAACTACTATTGACATAAAGCATCATTGTAATGCATCGTTGTATGCTTTGTGTTCCTTTTCAGCAAGTTCATCCAGGACAAATACGGTGACTACAGTCAGAAGGAGGCAGCATATGTCGCAGGGGCGGTTTATGACAGCTCACTTGTTCTCTCAGCTAGTGTGGGCATTCTCATAGTAAGTACTTGTACCCTACATCTTCTCTACAATCAGGTACACAAACGATACACAATTAAACTATAAATGTATGCTGTCCGTTTTATTTTTCAGGATTATGTTGGTCTGCGGGGTATTTTCGCTGTGGCCTGTGCGGTCTTCACACTGCCAGTGTTTGGACTCCTTGCCTTTACCTTTGTTCCTCCTCTGGTCTCCACGATATGGCTGGGAGTCACCTACTCCTTTGCTGCTGTGAGGACAGATTTCTTTGCACTATGGTCTCATTTGTGTTTGCAACATATTAGCATTATCTTTGTATCTGTGCTGTATTCTAGGCTAGCATGTGGCCATCTATTCCCCTCGTAGTACCTCAGGCCACTCTAGGAACAGCCATGGGTCTGGCCACCTCCATACAGATGGTTGGGATTGGGGTGTCCAATCTTGTGGTGGGACAGATTTTAGGCACCAAGTCAAGGTAGGAAATACTTCAGATTAGTCTCTCACTGCAGTGCTCCAATGTTCGGTGCTGTAATTTGACTTACCTGTATGGTTTCTGTTTCAATTGTCCAGCGAAACTAAAATTCCGTTGTGGCGTTGGCAGAGGATGATGATCTTCATGTTGGCCAACACCATATGCTGCATTGTGACCTCAGTGCTGCTTAATATTGTTGATCACAAACAGGTTAGATATATCCTTGGACTGCACCATGGATTCTCACCGCACACAGTGTGCTGAGTTAACATATGTTTTTGAACAGGGTGGAACCTTGAACAAGACAACAAAGAGGTCAGCACCAGCAGCGATAGAGTCCGACCGTGAGCCACTTCACCAGGAAGAGGAAGAGCAACATGAGGATGAGGATGACGGTGCTGTCCGATCTCATTCTGTCAACTCATGAGTTTTGTATTTTAACACTTTACATGTTTATAAATATTGTTTATAAAATGCATGCAATATCAGTGTTTGTCCTTGTAGTGACACATATAAATAAATAATAAATATGGACCACTGAACTACTTGGTCCAATTTAATGTTTTGTCATTTTGTTAAAGTTGATAATGGCTAGTTTCAGCGAAGCAGTGCCCTGCCCTCTCTACAGTCATGGCCAAAAGTTTTGTCAGTGGCACAAATTTCGCATTTTACAAACTTTCCTGCTTCAGCTGCTTGTGATTATTTTTACACATGTTTCCATGGTAAATTGAAGAAGAATTGTAATAATTTCACAACTTTCAAAGATATTTATTGCCAAATGCATCACATTTGCACAAAGAGTCAATATTTACAGTGTTGAACATTTTTCTTCATAACTTCTGCAATTCATTGTGGCATGCTTTCCAAGCCACTTGGTTATTACTTTTACATTGTGATATGGTGCTCCATCATGCTGGAAAACACACAGATCTCCACCAAACTGCTCCTGGATTATTGGCAGAAATTGCTCTTGCAGGACCTTTTGGTACCATTCTTTATTCATTGCAGTGTTTTGGGCAGAAATGTGAGTGAGCCCAATCCCTTGGATGAGAAGCAACCCCACACATGCATAGTTTCAGGATGTTTCACTGTTGGCACAACACAGGAAGCATGGTATCATTCTCCTTTTCTTCGAACATCGAATCTCCCAGCAGTCCCAAAAAGTCAGAAGGGAGCTTCGTCAGAAAAAATATCTTTGGACCAGTCCTCTGCTGTCCAATCCTTGTACATTCTGCAGAATTTCAGTCTATCCTCGATATTTTTCTGGGATAAAAGTGGCTTCTCTGCTGCCCTCTTTGACACAGGACTATTGTCGAAAAGTCTTAGCCTCACTGTGTGTGCAGATGCACTTATGCCTGCTTGTTGCCACTCCTGAACAAGCTCCTGAAGCCTTCCTTACAGCAGTTAAACCTCTCTCTTGATGATCCGGTAAATAGTTCTTTCAGGTGCAATATGCTTAGCCTCACTTTCCTTGCATGTGAGGCCACTGATATAAAGTAACGACAGCTGCAAAAGTTTCTTTGGAGGTAGCCATTGTTAAAAAAATAGTTAAAACACAGAATTTGTGCCACTGCCAAAACTTTTGGCAATGACTGTACACTGCCTGAACAGCATCAGGCAGCATATAGACACAGTTAGTGATTAGTGCAGTGAATCATTTAGCTTATTAAAAATAAATATCTTCCTTAGGAGTAGATTTAAAATAAAAACTGTATTATGTGGTGGGTCTAAAAGGGCACTATTTAAGCTTAAAATCGCACTTGTTTAATCATGTAAAAATACAATTGTACAAGTCAGCACGTCAGCAAGCAACCAGTAGGTGGAGCTCCTTACACACTGATTTGCAAAGGGCAAAGTAGTACAGTCATGGAATTGTGAAGATTTCACAATTGTGTTCATATCAATAGTTTACTGTAAGCTCTTCTTTTCTCATGTTAAGCCTTTCATTTTATTGATCTCTTACATACTCATATATTAAACACTTCCTTTTTGTAAGACAGTGTGGGTGTTGGGGGGGGTCACGCAGGCAAGATAAGTCTACTTCATATCGCATCCGTCACACTGTCACCAACTGCAAGAATGCAGCCTTCATTAAAATAGCTACAGATAAAAGGAAGCACACACAAGGAAGCTGTGTCTTGTAGTTTTATGTGTAAATAACTGCACATACACATATTAAGGTGTATGTCTCTAAATCTCCAGTCTTTTGTGATTTATGCAGCACACTATCAAAGTCATACAACAGGAACAGTAAAACATGTTTCACCTCCTACTTGTCTTTTTCATTTGCATACATTTTTTTGTACTTCAACAGAAAATGATGCAGCTTTTGTAAAATTCTGTGAAATGCGAATTAGACCGATTGATCCGATCACTGTGTCTGTCTGCCCTTAAATAAAGCTGAAGTCGTCCAATACTTTAGAACAAATTCAACCCCCTCCTGCAGCTCTCAGGGTTCAGGATGCTAACCTTTTGTCCTTGATAGTGTGCCAGGTTAAATGCAGCCAGTCGTTCTGCATATTCAAATGGCTGCATGTTGAATAACACTGATTTTTTTTTTGTTTTTTGAAGATAAATTACTTTTTTGCCCAGCTGTCTTTGTATTCAGTTATAATCCAAACTCCTATTAGACAATGTCTGACCTGAGAGAGATTGATTGAGGATTTATATAATATGATTTATATTCCACATCACTGGATGATACAGTGAAAAATCTTCTTAGTCACTAGTGATGGCATTCTATATTTATGAGAAGTCACTTGGGATAAGGAGGAGAAGGATACCTGATAGAGACTTCCTAGAGCTTCTCTGTTTGCCATGAAGATAAACCCTAAAAATATACCTCACCTAATCTTCTTAAGGGGCGTGCGGTAGGAGTTAGTCTTTGACTGCCTGATGGACACACACACATGCTGAGTCAGTCACAAAGTCTTCGAGAGCAACTTAATACCTGGCATTGAAGAGAAGACACTGACTCCTTCACGTTTGTTGTATGGTTTCTAACCTGGTGTCAATCTGCAGCCTGAGTTGCTTGGCTGAAGGTCTGGACAGCATGAGCATGTCAAGCCTCCTGAACCTCAGCAGCCTGGGAAAGATCTGCGGCTCCAGCAACAGCAATGACATGGTGGTTTTGGACCGGGTGAAGAGGAAGAACTCCGTTAGGCGCATGTCAATAATTGAAGATGGAGAAATTGCAGAGGTCCTTTACCTGATACCAAAGCAGTGCATGGTGGATCAGCTGCCATTCCTCAACCCCAATGACTACATCCTGTGTGAGAAGCTGGCAGGTATACCTGCAGAGATGTCAGGTGAGATTTAGTTGTTATCTTTTGGGTAATTTTTACTTTACTTGTCACTGTCAAGTGAATGCTAAGTCTACATGATGCATTCTCATCTGTTTCATCAGTTTGTTAGTCACCTAAAAAACACAACAGAAAGACAGAAATCCTCCTAATTATTTCAAAATAAAATACAAATAAAGCTTAAGTGCACTGGATGGACGAGGTCATGGATCAGAAGCACGAGAGCCTTTAATGGTGCTCCTGCTGTCCTTTTTCAGAACACAAACACATACACACGCACACACACACACCATCCTGCCCTGTGTATTTTTTGGACCACCCCCTTTTCTGTTGGACCAGCAGTCCAGTTAGTTCCTCTCCTCATTCCGATCTGCAGCAGTGAGCTCCACCACAGACGAGCAGAGATCATGAAAGAAAAAGGTAGACTTTTCCAGAAGTGTGTGTGTGTTTGTGTGTGTGTGTTAATGAAAGCGAAAAGAAGTGTGTCCTTGTGCGTATTTTTTCATGTCATTCCACTAGGTGAGAGGCTGAGTGACTAACCTTTCATATTGTGGTGTGACAGAACAGGTGTCATTTGATTGTTTTAAATGTATCAACAAGGCCATGACGAATCAATGACACTATAAAATGATTTGTCTGAGATGTACAGTGTGATAGAAAATAATTCATATGAATTCATGAATTCATATTTTTATACTATATCATTTCAGTTCAGATTCTTTCCCTGCTTTAGATACTAAGTTTGGAGATATTTTGAAAAAAAAAACAACCTCTGATTGCCAAGTGGGCAAAAGTGCGGGCACAGCTGTTCCTGCTAATCGTTGATCTTTGTGCTTAGGTAAGAGCAGCATGTGATTTTAGTTGTGAACTGAGCAGACATTATCCTGTTTTCAGCAACAGGGAGCAGACAGATGTTCCATTGTGACTAATAGGCTGTGGTGACTCTTTAGAATGAAGTTATGAAGTTATTTCCTCACAGACAGTGAGATAAGGCAGCAGTGATAAGCAAAAATCACTAAATGAGTGTCGCCAAGAAACACTGAACAGCTACTTTCTGTATAAGCCTTCAGAGCTATTTTACCTCTTGAAGTTTCTGAGCTATTTCAAAGTATTGTCGCTCTAAATCAAAGCAGTCATCCAAATCGAATGCTTTCCAACGGAAAATATGAAGCTTTGCAAAACCATTTTAATGACGTGGCTCATGTTCCATTATGCTCCTGGAAATGTCTTTTCCTGATATGCAGGTGTATGATTTTTGTTCCCCAAAATATGGACTTCTCAATGCTAAATGTGAAAATGTCCATTTGTTAATATTGTTGTTTATATAAGGGCTTATTAACCACTAATTGAAAGGAAACATTTAGGCATTTAGTATGTGTACACACTGCAACATTTGCTGTATAAAACAGCACACATGGCTGTTTTCATGTCTTCAAATGAAGTGAAATTGTGCCACAAATCCACTACTGTGTGCCACCGTGGAATAAAGAGTAAAAAATATGACCTTACAAAATAACTTCTTAACATTATTTTTAGTCACAGGAAAAAAATAGAATGAAGTACACTTTAATAACCCTGACAAACACACATTATACTTAAAATAGACACACACACATTCTCTCACACAGATGTAGATTTTCATAGCTGAAGATAGCGGGCTGTGTGATTAGCTGTCCGTCTCAGGTTTCTCTCCATTTGCTGTCTTTCTAAATCTACCATTTGCTAATACTCAACACCATCTCAGCTTCACATTCTGGGAGAGATCAAGAAAGAGGGGAGGGTGTAGAACTGCATATCAAAGAATGCACTTCATAAGGAAACACTTTATCTTATAAAGTATACACAGCATGATATAATCTGTCATCCCTCATCTGGGAGATGCCAATAAAGCAAACCTGTTTCTGAGCTGTAGAAGTGTTTCAGCACATTTCCTCATGATGAATGATTTGCATGAATTTGTGTTGGCAGCGCCACTCTGTCATTAACAAATATCTGAGGTTTTCTAGGACAAAGGCCAGTTTGGCAGAGGTTTCAGTAATTGTTGGAGTGCCATGGCCACACTGATGGGTTACATTCACAGGTTCAGCTCCCTTTGTTCACATGGGTTTTTTTTTATGTTGCAGGTTGTCTCATATTTTCAAGGTTATCCTGCATTTCTTTTCTTGGCTATTTACTCATGTGCAGAAAGCTGCTATAGACTTTCAGACATGAGCTTGCAGTTGAATATGATAGTTTGTATTGCAACAACTGGCCTATTGTGTAAAACCCCACCAACATTACATAATGTTCACCTGTACTATACAATCAGTAGACTCTTTATTAACCTTTGGGTGACTTCTAATCTAGTTTGTACTACATGCTTGTTACCATAGTAACAAATCTCTGCTGTTGTGTGGCAGTCAGGCCACATACCAATGGTGCTTGACTCATTTTTTCTTTTGCAGCATTCACAAGGATTAGCCAAGTCAGAAAACATTTCACTTTAGGAGAAAAATGTAGACTTTTCCGTGTCCAACAGGGAAAAGTTAAGAGTTCATGCGCCTGTTTATCTTTTCATATTCTGGGTGTCCAGCCTCCTCACACAGGAAGATAGAGCACTATGAACATGCCACATTCTTCCCCCTCCCTCTCTTTTCTCTCTCTCTACACTAATCACGTAGAGGAGCTTTCAAGTGAGCTGCGATTAGATTGGACTGGCATCTACTGCTTCTGCTGCCACGCAAACATGAAAGAGATAGAAAAAAGAGAAGACAAGTAGGAGAAGAGAAGAGTTCTGGCACACAAGGACCACTGCTCATGTGGACTTCTGATATTTCTGGAGTTTAATAACCTTGTTAGCGAGATAACATTCACCTCGGCTAAATCCTATACACACACACACGCACATTGTGCTGTATGTTTGTCTGTTTCCAACAAGACAAAGCCTGTCTGTACAGAGTGAGGATTATTGTTATTATGAACTACTCAAACAGGAAAAAAGATAAACCTACAGAATGGATGGCGACAGATGATTATTCTCAAAGGACTATTTTATTTTATTTTATTTTATTTTATTTTATTTTTACAAAATAACCTTCTGAACACTTACAGAAGGAAAACAAAATATAATTTGGCACCTTTTATTTACACACTCTTAACTGATTCATTCCATATCTTCTGCCCCTGTAGTACTACTTACCCAGGATGACCATCCGTCTCCTACAGCGAGGAAGCAGGTCATCCATTGCAGCAGATGTGGAGAGTCCTGTAAGGGAGAGGTGCTGCGTGTCCAGAGGAGCTTCTTCCACATAAAGTGCTTTACCTGTAAAGGTGTGTGTTGATCACTTCCTATTAAAAGATTGATAAATAATCCGCTTTTAGCCAGAGTGGGAAATGCATTACCAACTAGCACACAAGCTGTAAAATGTGAGCCCTGGGGCTGGAATAAAAGTGTATTTCTAGCAGGTTTGTTTTAAATTGAGCAGTGTGTGTTGATGATTAAGTGGCGATCCTGTGAATTCCATCAGATGCAGTTTATTACACAACAGTATGGATCTACAATGGGCTGTTGTGAGAACCTCCTGCAGTGTTGGTCATTCACTCTGCTTCATGGAAAACATATTTTTCTCAGGACTCTATTGTCCTTGCTAATAGACACTGACAGGCCTCTTATGTCGTTGTCCTTTCATCACATTGGGATGATGTTTACAGCACGGAGAAAACAAAGAGAGTCTCAGGGAAGGGAAATGTGCAATCATTGTAACAGTGGGAATTGGAGTGTAAGTGCTTTAAGTTATAAAATAGTATAATTTCAGATAAAACAGGTTTCCATTGTGAGTCACAGTGGGACAGGAATAGAGTAGCATAAATCTGTCCTTGGCTTCTCTGTGCATTCTGCTGTGGCAGGCTCAGAGGGACAGAGTGATTAGGTCATATCAAATGGCTCCGAACAAGCTGCGAGAAAATATTATCAGCAACGTGTGACTGAGATGATCGCTACACACGCACGTACACAGACACACAAATTACACAAAAACACATAAACACCTTTGAAAGCCTGGTAGTCAGAGGGTCAGCTAGCCCAAACAGCATTTATCTCTTCCCTGTGATGGATTGTGTCATTGCTGTTAATTTACTACTGTGACAACAGCCTGAAAGAAGTGACACTTCAAAAAAATAGAATAAGTTATGCAGATTACCCATGCCATGTCCACTAATGCTCCACACAGTGTTTTGAACTGGTTGCAATGTGTATATGCAATTATACAACACAGCATCCTTTGTGCAGTTTGTGGCTGTGACTTAGTCCAGAGCGGCTTCTTCATGAAGAACGGGGACTCCCTGTGCCCGCTGGACTTCCAGAGACTTCACGGCACACTCTGCAACAACTGTAGGGAATTCGTGGAGGGAGAGGTCGTTTCAGTCTTGGGGAAAACATACCACCCCGCCTGCTTTGTGTGCACCCATTGCAAGTAAGACATTTCAGGAGTTGTACTTATGAAAACATGGTTGACAATAAGGAACTGTGTAAGGTACACGTCTGTGTCTTTCTCAGACTACCCTTTCCTGCGGGAGACTGCGTCACCTTCAGAGGAAAGGACTGCCTCTGTCAGCGCTGTGTTGAACCTCTGTCTCCTCTTCCTAATGACACCAACTATTCCAGTAGTGAGTGTTTTTTTAAATTACTCTGCTAATAAGAACATTTGATCTAGTGTTCATATCAAGAATAGATCAAATGTTTTGGTCTCCTGCAGACATAATCTGACTGTGGATTATGCTGAACATTGGCAGGTTGTGCCTGCTGCCTGTTTGTATCATGTGATAATAAATCACACAAGGTCAGCACCACACCTGCTGTCAGCATACAGAGATAGCAAACAATACTGCAGGTGACACCGCTGAATACATTTCTGTATGTGTTCATGTTGTTAAAACAAAACATACTACATCATGGCCCCACAAGATCTCACAAACATTATCTTCACCACCCTGTGTCTGAATATTGTCTCAATAGTGTCTCTATTTCCAGTCTAATCTTCTCCTTCTGTTTTCACTGTGAGATACCTTATAAATCCACTTATTCTCTTGGGACCCTGCCAGGCCAGTGACTTCGTAGAGCTACAGCCAAACTCAGCTCTCCACCTCAGTTTGACCTTATGAACCTGTGGTTACACTGTAGACACAGCAGGGATCAATACAGACTTAATCTCCTAGATTAAGAGAATCTGCAGGGCTCTAAAGAAAAGAGCAGAAAAATAATTCTGCAAATCCAGATGAACCGTGTGCCAGTGTAATGTACATCTACAGTGGGGAAAAAAAGTATTTAGTCAGCCACCAATTGTGCAAGTTCTCCCACTTAAAAAGATGAGAGAGGCCTGTAATTTTCATCATATGTATACCTGAACTATGAGAGACAAAATAAGAAAAGAAAATGTAGAAAATCACATTGTAGGATTTTTAATGAATTAATTGGTAAATTCCTCAGTAAAAGAAGTATTTGGTCACCTACAAACAAGCAAGATTTCTGGCTCTCACAGACCTGTAACTTTTTCTTTAAGAGGCTCCTCTGTCCTCCACTCGTTACCTGTATTAATGGCATCTGTTTGGAGTCGTTATCAGTATAAAAGACACCTGTCCACAACCTCAAACAGTCACACTCCAAACTCCACTATGGCCTAGACCAAAGAGCTGTCAAAGGACACCAGAAACAAAATTGTAGACCTGCACCAGGCTGGGAAGACTGAATCTGCAATAGGTAAGCAGCTTGGTGTGAAGAAATCAACTGTGGGAGCAATTATTAGAAAATGGAAGACATGCAAGACCACTGATAATCTCCCTCGATCTGGGGCTCCACGCAAGATCTCACCCCGTGGGGTCAAAATGATCACCAGAACTGTGAGCAAAAATCCCAGAACCACACGGGGGGACCTAGTGAATGACCTCCGGAGAGCTGGGACCAAAGTAACAAAAGCTACCATCAGTAACACACTGCGCTGCCAGGGACTCAAATCCTGCAGTGCCAGACGTGTCCCCCTGCTTAAACCAGTACATATCCAGGCCCGTTTGAAGTTTGCTAGAGAGCATTTGGATGATCCAGAAGAGGATTGGGAGAATGTCATATGGTCAGATGAAACCAAAATAGAACTTTTTGGTAAAAACTCAACTTGTCGTGTTTGGAGGAGAAAGAATGCTGAGTTGCATCCGAAGAACACCATACCTACTGTGAAGCATGGGGGTGGAAACATCATGCTTTGGGGCTGTTTTTCTGCAAAGGGACCTGGACGACTGATCCGTGTAAATGAAAGAATGTATGGGGCCATGTATCGTGAGATTTTGAGTGAAAACCTCCTTCCATCAGCAAGGGCATTGAAGATGAAACGTGGCTGGGTCTTTCAACATGACAATGATCCCAAACACACCGCCCGGGCAACAAAGGAGTGGCTTCGTAAGAAGCATTTCAAGGTCCTGGAGTGGCCTAGCCAGTCTCCAGATCTCAACCCCATAGAAAATCTTTGGAGGGAGTTGAAAGTCCGTGTTACCCAGCGTCAGCCCCAAAACATTACTGCTCTAGAGGAGATCTGCATGGAGGAATGGGCCAAAATACCAGCAAAAGTGTGTGAAAACCTTGTGAAGACTTACAGAAAACGTTTGACCTCTGTCATTGCCAACAAAGGGTATATAACAAAGTATTGAGATGACATTTTGTTATTGACCAAATACTTATTTTCCACCATAATTTGCAAATAAATTCTTTAAAAATCCTACAATGTGATTTTCTGGATTTTTGTTTCTCATTTTGTCTCTCATAGTTGAGGTATACCTGTGATGAAAATTACAGGGCTCTCTCATCTTTTTAAATAGGAGAACTTGCACAATTGGTGGCTGACTAAATACTTTTTTTCCCCACTGTATAAATGAATATGCGCGTGTGTTTACAGGTTGCGCTGGCTGTGGAAGAGACATCAAGAATGGCCAGGCTCTGTTAGCTCTGGGTGGCCAGTGGCACCTTGGCTGCTTTAAGTGTAAAACATGCAAGAAAGTGCTGGTTGGAGAATATATCAGCAAGTAAATACAACACATTCAAAATACTATACTCTGTGAAACATAGGATTAAAACTAACAGGTAAATAAAAACATGTGTATCTCTCAGGGATGGTGTTCCCTACTGCGAGAGAGACTATCAGATCCAGTTTGGAGTAAAATGTGAAGCATGTCAGAAGTTTATAACAGGAAAAGTTCTCGAGGTTAGTAAAATAAACTAGACTAAAATGTTTTATTTTTATTTTGTACTGTTTGTTCTGACTGCCTTTCTCATGATCTTTTACAGGCTGGAGACAAATATTATCACCCCAGTTGTGCACGATGCAGCCGATGTGACAAGATGTTCAGAGAAGGGGAGGAGATGTATCTGCAAGGTGAGTCCAGGGTTCTAATATTCTCTAAAAGTATCAATTCATTGTGGGGATGAATGCAAAAGCTGCAACTGTCTGTGCCATAACAGGATCTACAGTTTGGCACCCGGACTGCAGAGACAACAGAACTGAGGACAGTTACAGGGTAAGCTCTCTCACAGCTGATAATGAACTTAATGATGAAGACATTCTGCTTCATTTCTTGACACATTGTCTTCCTTCCCAGGTCAGCAGGCCAAAAACACCCTGTCTTGATTTCTTTTTCCCCCCTCATAAACTGAAGGTTAATACTGTGAGCGGGCCGTCTGTTTGCACTGTTGGATGTGTGGAGCGAGCAGGCTGTGATCTCACAATTTGAGATTAAGAGCACTGGTGTGTTTCACATGCAGTGTGTAGAATACACTGCTCTCATGACTGGCCAATCAGTTTCTTTCGTGTGTTGATTCATAGATGCTTTATTAGATGAACTTTGTGGACAGGGCTGCATGCTTGGCTGCGTTCATTTCAGGTCTTGCTGCGATTAAGATACAACAGTGTGGCTTTTCACTCAGTAGCTGCCTGACTGAAAACAGATTTTCATACATTACAATGTACAATGTATCCCACACCAAGTTGTGCATGCTTGTAATGAGGTGCTGTTAGGCAGAATTATTGAGCTGCTTTTTTTTCCCTCTTCAGCACAATAGGTCATCATCAGAAAGCTCCTGTTCCAGGCCAGGCTCGTGCACTCCCGGGAGCCCTGGTCGAACCATCTGTGTAAGTTCTTGTCCCAGCATTGTCTTCTGTATCTTCCCTGGTGCGCAATTCACCGTGGGTTGATTTGTATTTCATTTATCTTCTTTATTTGTACAGGGGAGTCACATGGACAAAGTGTCTGTCTTGCAAGATATTTATTGACAGTAAATCAGTAAGAAAAATTAGCAGATTATCAAAATTCACAACATCATTCCATAAATATATATACGTATATATCTATATATATTTAAATATATTTACCTTGACTGATTGGACTTAGTTTCATGTTGCTTGTAAAAAAAATATGATTTCAATTGTGGTTGAATGATGAAGAACAAATTACACTTTATTAGTTCTTTCATTAAAGCCGTTATCTCTGAGATCTCTGTTTATTTGTTTTTGGCGGCACCTATGGTGATAAGTGGTAATTGCAGGGCCACGCCTCTCTAACAGTAGTAGTACAAGCCATGTGTTTGTTTGGTTTACTCGCAGCTTTTCTGTGAGATACATAAATACCATGAGGAAATCAACCACATATTGAACAGGAATGTATTTCCTCAATTCGAATGCATTCAGCTTGAGTATGATAAGATGGTGCTTTCAGTGTCCCTTTTGTTATCACTAGCCAGCCTCCTGTGTCACCCTGTTGGTTTATGAAATGGAATAAACTCTACCCCCATCACAACACCTCTGAGTCTGAGCCAAAATCAGCTGAACTTTTATGACATATTTTGCGTAGTCACCTGTCATCACACATAATCTGTTCGTCTCAAGTGCTGAGGCCAGACCACTGTGGTGTTGAGGGATTAAAGTTTTATTCCTGATGTACTGAGAAACCTTTGACCTTTGACCTGCATAACCCTTGCTGTTTGCTCCTTCTATCTCCCATTCTCTGTGCCCTTCTCCTCACCCCTTTTCTCCCTTCTCCTCCCCTATCCTGGTCCCAGGCAAAAGTAGATAATGAGATTATTGATTACAGAGACTTAGCAGCAATTCCCAGAGTCAAGGCTATATACGATATAGAGCATCCTGATATGATATCCTATAAGTCTGTGAATGACAACCCTTCTACTTTGGACGAGAAAGGCAACAGACAAAGCCCTGCAGAGGTAACGGATCATCCACTGTTCCAAGTTTTATCCAGTGACATGTTCGTGTGTCATTGTTTCAGTGCTTTATTTTTCTTGGTTTGATTTAGGAGTCAAACCAAGTGATGTCTTGTTTTGTTGTTCTATTTATTTGTGTTTTGCTCAGAATGAAAAAAAGAAAAACAAACTTTTATTTAAAGTGTTTTGGAGCAATCATATCAGGTATACAGGATTTGGCTGATGCTCTTATACGGATCAATACTGCCACATACATTTAAATCAGAGAATTTAGTGAAATCAGTAGTTCTTAGTTGTTACGTTGTGTAGTGTAGTGTAACTACCTTTGTGTTTCCAACCGCTCTTCATGTAAAAACCTCATAACTTTGGTAATGCTGACTCTTTGAATATTAGGAGACTGAGATGTAAGGTTTTCACATGAAGTTACCCTTTGCCCTTTAAATAAATCCCTGTTAATATATGATTCAGTAAATGCATTGATTTCTCTTGTTCTGTCTGCTTTAGTCACCAGGAAACTCATCTGAAACCACAGAGGTAAATGATGATGATGTTTAATTTTAGAAATACAGTGAGACAGTTTTTTCCAGCATTATTCACTGATTTTGTGTCTTTCTGTTGTAAAGGAGAGTCTTGAAATGAGAACAAGCATACCAAAGTCTTCAACTCATGGATTGTTTGGGGTTAATTCAACATACAGTCGGCATAGCTACACTCCAACCCTGTCCAGAAGCCCCAAACACTTCCATCGACCAGGTGAGAAAGAAACTTCAGAGCACAGGTCGGTGTCATCGCACTGGCGTTGCATGATGTACTTATCCATACACGGTTGATGAAGTAGTGGTCAACAGAAGTTCATTCCTCAGCTTTAATCCTGTCTTAGTGCCTCTTACAACCTTTAAAGCTTTTCTCTGCTTCCCTTATCTGTCTTACTCCACCTCCTTCCACCTTTGTGGAATAACACAAGGGTTGATGCTTTCTTCCTCTTTATCCTCTGGCACCACCTGTCCCACTTCTCCTTTATGTCACCTCTTAGTCTCTCAAACCAAAGGTAAGACCCCTCTGCTCCTCTACCACCTTTTTACTCTTCTTCCTTCTCACATTCTGTATTTGTATTTGCTCTAAGCGATAAGAGACTGTGGTTGAAAATATTCCAAATTAATAACAACAAACTGATCTAGGGGGTCACATTTGGAAGTTATAGCACAAGGATTTGAAAAACTGAGCCATCTAGTGGCAGGATAGTTCACTGAGGCTGCATGATTTAGCAGATAATATGATATTATTTCTAAAACTGGTTTGATAGATTAGATAAACAAAGATATCTGAGCCTCTTCTTATCTTCACTGACACATTCCTCCACAGCTATGCCTATTTATAGCAGCGCTGTGACTTCTTTTAAAGATAGTTTTATCATGTGTGGACAAGACATGACAAGCTTTGACATTCTGCCTGAGAGAAATGCAGCAGTATTAACATTGCTTTGTTTTCCAGTTTTAAATATTTGCTAATTTAAGACTTTGTTTTCTATTAGCAGACGAAGGTGTCAACATATACAGAAGGCCTCCGATTTATAAACAGCAAGGTACGTATTCAGTTTAACCTTGTAAATGATGCATAGCAGATTAAGGCTACAACATTAGTAAATAACAGTCTTGTAAAAATACTACACTTTAGTGAGCCAGGAGTAAAAAAGTATTGCGTGCAGCACTCAAAATAATTGTAAACGAATTACTTAACTTGTAATGTGACCTCTACATCTTTCTGCTGACTGTATGGCAAGTGTCGAAGTAAAAATAGATCAATACTCAGAAGTGAGTTTTACAGAGCAATTACTTAGAGGTTAGGAGAAGAACCTGGCAAGGTGTTTTTTTACTTAGTAAGTCTGATCTATTTTAGGCGAAGAGCTGAGTGAGACCGTAAGTCGTGTCATGATTAGCTTATCTATCTGCTGTTTCACTTCACATAGATCCAAATTCCTCTCCAGACCAAACATTCTCTCTGCCTGGATATGGTCACAGCAGCCTTAATCCGGTAAGAAGAACCTTACTTTTCCTTATTCTCTCCTGTATTGTGTAAGACTATTCATTTTTATTGGGTTGTTCTGGAAGGCCTTTATATATGATGACAACCTTTCTCATGTTGTTTTCTTCTCATTTAGCCACGATCAGTTGATTATATGCAATACCACAGCGACAGACTCAGAGGTAAGTAAGTATGCACACACTCAAATTATTTTCCATGAATGCTGTAATACTTTAACTCTGATAATATTTTAAAATATAATTTTGTTTGTTTATGTTTCACAGATTTCAAGGTATGTGACAATCACTGAGCGGAGCTGCTTCTGTTGCCTGTTTGTTTTTTTTTACAAAGGACTGACCTGATCTCACTGTGTGCATCTGCATGTTTGGAGAAGAAACATGTGACATAATTCACAGCTGATTATATCTCACATATTACACTAAACTTAATCACCAAGTGGTCCATGGTCCATGATATCTTTCCATTTTGCTTCATTCTTTAGTTCTTCCATGACAGTCCATTAACACGAATGGACAGAGGAGTGTCCATGCCTAATTTGTTGGAACCTAAAGCAAGTATTATTTGTATAATTAAACCCCCCCACCACTACACACACACACTTTGTACTAGACAACATCATAAATAAGCTATGCTATTGCATATATGACTAACTGCTGCCCATCTCTTACTGTAAAACTGTGCAGTGGTTTTACATTAGATGCTTTGCATGGTATGTGTCTATGTGTCTAACATCTAATCTCATCTCGGTTAGGTCATAACAAATGATAGTGAAGCACATTTGGCTTATGAAAGCTTTGCTTTCTTAAGGTCTACCCATATGAAATGCTTGCGGTTACTAACAGAGGACGAGTGAAGCTTCCCCAGGATGTTGACAGAACACGACTTGAGGTAAAAAAAAAACTATGATAATTTTATCTGTTGTTGCATATATTGTTTTAAACTTATTTGTCAGTAATGTTCCGTCTGTTTTTGAATTTGCAGTGTCACCTGTCACCAGATTCATTCTTTGAAGTCTTTGGCATGGGGATTCAAGAATTTGACAGGCTTCCACTTTGGAAACGTAATGACATGAAGAAGAAGGCAAATCTGTTCTAAATGCTTTTTAATGCTGAGCCTCTCATTAATATGCAGTAAGCGAGAAGTTCTAAGAAGTCTTTGCTTATTTTTTTTTTCATTGGCTCGAACCTTAGAAGGTGCTTTGCCTATTGTCACTGTAGCCTAATGTCACCAATAAGGATTAAAACGATGAGAAATAAGAACATGAGAACTCAACTTAGCTTCAGTTAGAGGTAGACATTATTAGCATGTCAGTCCCCAGGAATTCTGTTCATATTGGACAATTCATATGTGTACATTTTATGCCTGTTCATTGACAAGAAGTGTGGTGTTAATGTAGGTTAGAATGAAAAAAAAGGATGGGTCGGATGGAAACGTCATGCTATTATAGATGGTCTGCTCTTTATGTGCTTTGATTGCCGAGGGTAGAGACAAAGCATGCTGGGAAATTCTCTAAAGAAAGGTCTCAGTCCTAAAAATCAATAAGCATCAATAAATATTCCCTGATAACCAGAGAATTCTAACATAGAGTTAGAACAAATAGATGGTGAAGTCTGCACTTATGTTTTTCACTTTATTTTTTTGCCTTCCTGTTACAAAAACAAAACATTTAACATATTTAAGAATTGTGTTTCTGTGTTGATACATTATCACTGAAATGTACTTTTTGTAATATGAATTAAGGGGATTTAACACTTTCGTTTGATTGTTTCATGTTGAGGTAAACTTCACTGTATACGCTACACTGATGTTCCACCATCTTAAATAAAAACCTTGCACTTCTTACAAGCTGAGCAAATATGTGGAAGGTGCTCACCCCCCCTCAGAGTCATCAGCTCAGAGTCTGACAAACATTTCGCTTTTGAGTACACTTCAAAGATGCTTCTGATGATGACAGACATTCTTGCTCGGCACAGATACCTTCATGGATATTCTCTCTGTGCAGTCAGAATTTCTTCAGTATGCATATTTTAATTCCCATCTGACTTCCATGTCCTCCTGCTAAAATCACAAGACATTAGGCCCAGCTTAAAAGAAATGCTCACTGCATAAAGTTAAAAAAAACACCTATCCACATTCAGTATGTAAGCTATGAAATAATTATGCATGCTGGCTGTTGGTCAATGGGAAGAGAGATTTCACAGGAAATCAATAGGAGAAACTAACATGGAAGCAACAACCACCTGCACAGAGACCTCCCTGACTCCACCTGCTTTCTATCACTCACACAGTGCCATCTCATCTGGCTCTGACAGTTTTTACTGTCAATGCTCTGACACAGTGGGCTGTACAACGTGCTGAAATTTAAGGCCAACAGGTGGTGCTCTGGAGCCTGAAATCAAAACAATACTTGGCTTTCTGGTATTTGCTTAGCAGCCACAATTTTATTTAAAATATATTTATAAAATGCCTTATTGTAGCCTACATGTTATCTATCTATCTATCTATCTATCTATCTATCTATCTATCTATCTATCTATCTATCTATCTATACAGGTTTATAGCCTATATTTTCTTTAAAATAAATAAATAAATAAAATGTTACAGTTAAATAAATATAAATAAATAAATAATACAAATTTTAAAATTGATACATTAAATAAAAAATATTACTTGTCAAAGAGTCAGTATTTCAGGTTTGCATTTGAAGTTTTCATCATGGGCTCTTTAAAGCCCTTGGAGAGCATTCAAAGGCTCTCTATTGGTTAGAATCAGACACGGCCTCAGTTGTGGGCGGGTCGACACATGTGATTGGTCGACACGGCTGTCAGTCGCAGCTCCACTCTCTCCACCGAGTGGATGTCCGGGCCCGAACGAGGATTTTCACGAAAACATCAACCGCAGACTGCGTATCAGCGCCAGCAGGAACGGTGCTGCACGACGAAAGGAGACGCGACGCTATGGATCCGACGGCATGACAGCCACGTCGATGGCGTTTCTAAAGTTTGATAACGTATCTGGGCCTTAAATGGAGATAAATATGTTTAAATGCGATGACTGCGGTATCACTTGTTAGATAGACAGACATAGAGAAAGAGCGAGAGCGAGAGAGGGGGAGAGAGAGTGGGGGAGAGAGGGGCCAAAGTGGACTCCCTCCCTCGATAGAGCCGCCGTTCTGCTCCATGGAGGCTGACAGGACTTTTGCACAGAGCTCCAGGCCCGGAATGTCACCTGTGAGACGTCGACACCTCGCGGGAAAACGTAACTGAGGAAAAACATTCGACAACTTATTTGCCAACAATTCTTTTTACAGAAAGCTTGTAAACAATAACAAAAGTTGTCAGTTTGCTGCTGGAGGCGAAACCGAGCGCAAAATGACCATAGATATAACTTAACGAGGTTTTTCACCGCCTCAGGTAACGCAGGACAGGTGAACGACGCACCGTTTAATGGACATCTTTCATCGGATTGTTCTAGAAAACCAGCTCAAAACGAGAACTTTCCTTTTTTTAAGTTCCTGAAGTTTTTCCTCATCAATTTCCTATTTTTCAATTAACCATGTCATTCAAAGAAAACCCCTGTCGGAAATTCCAAGCCAACATTTTCAACAAAAGTAAATGCCAGAACTGCTTTAAGCCCAGAGAGTCACATCTGCTGAACGACGAAGACTTAAACCAGGTGAACAAATGTGTTTTATTGTGATATTGTGTCGTTGTGTTTTGTTTGATGTGCACATTTCAAACGGCTTCAGTAGACCATGAAGTGCAAAGGTTAGGTTAATTGGACATAATTAGTTTCCAGCCCCAGGGCGCATACTGACCTTAATTCATGCAGATATAGGCCTCCACCCAGCTCCATGCCTCACAGCATACTCTCAGCTGCTTTGGTTGAATCATCATTATTATTTATCCAATCTTTGGAATGCCCAAATAAACAAAATGTAAAGGCAATTCTTAAAGACTAAGGGAGACTGAGAGGCTCAACATCATTTTATGATGTGGATTGTGTACACTGTGGGTGTGAGGCTTGTTGACAGGTAATGTAAATCCTAATGTATCCATGCTGTTTTGCCCCCAATGGCTGCGCTGTTGGTAGAGATGATCATGTCAGAGGCTGCAGACCTTGAGTCATGCTGTTGATCCAACTACAAGAAGTTCAGTACATACTTTTCATCCAGGACTCATTCTGTCACTAATTCACCTCGCTTTCATGGGTGCAGTATTACATAGTTTTTTTTATAATGGGAGGGGAATAGGAGGTTGGAAAGGGGGGGGGGTGCATTGCGAAATGAACACACTCAAATGACTCCGTTTAACCACTGACTGAACCATTGAAGGGTAAAAAAGTGACCTACATTCATCTCGCTTATTTCTCGGTCTCGGGGGGAGAATTGCCATTTGGGCTGCTGTCAGGTCATGTGAGGAGAGATGGGACAAAACTGAACTTCTTTTAAAGTTGTTCTGTGCACAGGCACGGATACTTGGAAGTTAGTTTTCATCTGGATTCTTGTCTTGTAAGCTCCTTTAAGGTCATGGTTAGGATTTGAAAATTCCTGTTATGTCATTTTGTTTACAGAGTCATTCAGCTGAGAAATGTGCTGGGCCTCCTGTAATCAAAGTGAAAGAGGATTTTATGGTGGATTATACCTGGCCTTACATTGGATAAAGTTATGACTGTAATCAAACCCCCCCCTCCACCTCTCCGATAGAGAGACACGGAGGTGCCAGGCGGCTATAAATGTCGGAACTTTTCAGCTTGATTTGCAGGCTACTGTTCTAAAGTAGTGGGGAGTGCAGATGAATTACGTAATATGCCTAATTTGTTAAGCTCTTAGGATGAAGGTAAGATTCAAGTGTAAACATTAAGTTGTTCCCCTGTACACATAACCATGCAGTGGTGGTTATACAGGTTTTTTTTTTGGCTCAGCAAACAAGTGCTGACTGCTAGTGTGGCTTCACTTCAAGTATGTACCAGAACAATTTAAGAAAGACTGCCAGGCCAACTTGCCACGAAAGCTCCCAAGATCAGTGCTACTTCTGCTTTTCCTCCATTGTTTTTCTTGCTAAATTCTGCCTCTTGCTACCCCCTCCACCCACCAGTCCACCCTCTTAGAGGATCAGAGGGAAAATCATGTGTGTTAGCCTCTTTTTTCAGGGCAGCATGGTGCTCTGGAGTAAAGCCAACAGGAGAATGCAGCCTACAGTTAACTCAAGGCTGCTAGTGACTAATACACACCTTCGTGGTGCTAAACTAAACTGTGTGTGTGTGTGTGTCAGTGTAAATTAGGTCACAATTTGTAGCCTAAGTGAGTTAAACTGTTAATAATTGCGTTCATGTTTTAATGTTTGCACTGTGTTTTCTGCTCACCAGGCAAAACCTATATATGGAGGATGGCTGCTACTGGCACCTGAGGGAACAAATTTTGACAATCCCTTACACAGATCCCGGGTAAGTTGTTTCATAAGTGTTTACTTTTGCTGGACTTGTGTTTTTTTTTGTTCCCTTTCAATAGAGAAACTTTTGGCAGAGCTTCATAAAACCCAAAATCAAGCAGCTTTATCCATTGTCTTTAGCTTCTGCTCATTCCAAGAGTTAATAGGTGCAGTTGTTTGGATTTTGTGTTAGCTTTGTTTGAGTGTGGCATGAGAAGTTTAATATCATGGGAATAGAGACTGTGTCAGGTAAGCTGCATGGGTAGACTTTCCTTTTTTAAATTGTTATCCATTCTGCCGCCCATTTGATTTGATACACAAGCGCTCTCGTTGTTGAGGCTCCAGCACCATCAGCAGATTCCTGTGGGAGGCTTGGCTCTCTGTCAGAAGAAGCCTCATCATCCAGCATTAATGAGCCTAATGTTGACTTTATGCTATGAAGTCTGTCATACAGCATCATGTAATAGGAGCCTTCCTTTATCAGCTCCCAGATTATACTGCGGTGGTGCATCCCAAAAAAAGAGGACTAGGGAGAATGTGGGGGAGGAGAAGGAAGGTCCCAGTTCTCACAGCCACCCTGATGGCTTCCATATGGGTTTTGGGAAAAGCACCTCTGTGGATGTACTATCAGGAGTCTGCTGCTGCTTTGACATCATCACTGATATGTTCCTCCTATTCTTACAGTCAGCTTTTTACCGTGTGTGGGGGTATAATTGGCAGCCTGTGCGTAGTGCTGAGGTGAGCACATTGGTCAGGTTTAGAGTGACCAGCAAACAAATAACAGAGACGAAGTGCTGACATGTTTTAGTTTAACAGGTTGTGGGTCTGTGGCTTTATTTTGTAATACTGTGAGTAATTGATCTTTAGTGGCCTTTTGTAATTCCCTTTTTTTATGTGACTGCACTGTCCTTTTTATTGTTACTGTGAAGCGTCTCGACGCCCCTATTCAGACCTTCCAGTGCCCTTTTAAGGTTGTAGAGCAGCTCTCAATATTTCATGGATTAGGCTCAGTTGCAATAGGAGACCAGGAAATTTAACACTGAGACAAAACGGGCCATTAACAAAAGTAGGCGCAGTGATGGAGCTGTCAGCATATACTTAGCACAAATATTGATAAAATATACCCCCTGTGTGTTGAAGTAGACGTTTCAGTAATATGATCCTCATCAATAGCCGTGGTCCTCCAACACTGTTCAGTGACACAGTCAGTTCATGGTTGCTTTTATCAGTGTATCCTGTAAGGGAGATCTGGTCACACTTAATGCTATCAGAAGTGTAATCCTGTGTGCTCCTGTGGCAGTGTTTACCCACTTTGTTGTGATTACACCCGGGACATAAAACAACAGAGATCCCTGATCAGTTCGTTCATGATACACACGCAGCCTGTTGATGATAAAATCTGGTCCAGCTCGTCCTAACTTGAAAGCAGTGTGATGTGGTTTATGCAAAACTTGTGCCAAGAAAAGTAGTTGTCACTGCATGGCACGATGCGGTTGCCTTTATAGATCCAATAAACAATCTCTGCAAACAGATGCTAATAGCATCAATAAAATTGCTAATGTATAATAAATAACTGCTACATCCTTCATAAAATAATGATGAGGTTTCCCTTTTCAGTTTCCTTGACCTTGTCATTAATCCAAGAATTTCTTTTTTTATTTTCTCTTACAGAAATGGCAGAGGCGGTTCTTTATCCTCTACGAACATGGCTTACTTCGCTATGCTCTGGACGAAATGGTGAGTTAAAGCTAGTTTTGAATGGGTAGAGCAATGGGTAGGGCAATATTGGTGGGTGGTTTTGATTTTCACTGATCAAAGTTTAATCCTTTATTTTTATACATTTTAAGCTGCTGTCAATACATATACAATATATCAATATATCAACGTAAGGGAAGTGAGTATTTTCCACTTTAACTCCTGGAAGTGTTGAGCTTGCATTACCAGCAGACAATACAGGCCACAAAGAGGAAGAGATCACACAACAGGGAGGCTTTAAATGATATATTATGACATAACCAAAGCAGATACCTTAAAGGCAATTATTTTGTAACAGGCTCAACAGCAGTGCTTTTTTTTAGTCTTGGCATACAACAGAGTATTTGGTGAACATGCTAAACACTAAGTTAACCAGCACTGTGGTGTCAAAAGGAAATGAAGTGACACCACATGGTGTTGATACTAAAAGTCATGTGCCGAGCCGTGTGTGTGTGTAAATGGCTTATACACCGCACACTTATTGTGTAAGAGCCCTGTGGAGACTTCCTGCTCTGAAAGCAAAACTGGAATAGCCACTCGATGCCATGAAGATGTTTTACGTGACCTATTGTTGTCAGTAGTGGAATATCCACAATACATATTAATAATTATGAAATGAATATATATATATATAGACTGTCTTTTTTATGTAGTATTATAGGCACTGCAGCATGTGGGCAAGCTGGAATATTGATTGACCAAAAGCATCGTTCAACAGCCTTTTCTGAACGTGGGATGCGCTTTGAAATGAGGTGAAAGCAGAAGCAGTTGAAACAGCACTTGCTTTATTGCTTTTGACCCTTTCATGTTGTTTGTGGCATTCTAGAGAGACGCTGAAAGGTTTTATGCAATAGAAGCAGCTGAAGGGTTGGAGGGATGCAGTGTGGAATGTTTTTTTTCTTGTCTGTGCCTTTTGCAGTTATTGCGGTTTACTGTAGAATCTGCTGTGTTAAATAGCATCCCTACTGTACTATACATAGTTTGAAATACTGCACTGGTTTTATTGTTTTCTTCAGTAAATATATTGCTTTTGGGTGCCGTTAGTGGAGGGTGGTGACACTGGAAGAAAGATGGGTGATGTGTTTACAGGACGAGACAAAGCAACGAGGCGGATGTCCTCCTTCCATTCATTCTTCACCCTGAATGTCACTCTTCATCTTTTCATCTCCTTTCTGAATGGAGGATCAAAAGGAGAAGGGGGGTAGTAAGTGTTTGTAGCTGGAAATATCAAGTGTCGCTAAATATAGAGCCTCAGTTGTCACACCAGGCGCATTAGAATAATAGTATTGTGTTGAATAAACAGCTGCACAAACTTGGCTAATCGGCATACATAACTCGGTGTAATATCGAGTAGTTTCATGTTGATTAGTATCCACATTACACGCACTTAAAATGTTCAATGTAGAACCCTTAAAATAACCGCAATCATCATCCGTTTAAAGCAGTATAGTGAGTGATCAGGTCGCATCTATGGGTTGCCAAGCTTTCGCCGGTATAACGTTCCTCCAGACCACATCAGAACCCTCATCTAAGAGCACTAGTTAAGATCGTAGATGAGGAGGTGCCCCTCTGTTTTCCACAGCCTCATTTTATGGTTCTTCAGTCTTGGTTTAACCAAACCCAGATGGGCTGTGGTTCCAACCTGCAGGATGTGGCATGGCTCTGGGTGGGAAAGAAATGGCTCAGCAAAAACCTGGTAGAGATCACAGTACTTGCAGTCATTGATTTTTGGGTTGCCCACCTACAGTGAACACACACACCATGACACACCACTGCTATCACTTTGTGCTAGTAGCAGCGGTGGCTTTGAAGAGCTTTTTTGTGCAGACAAGTAGTGAAAAGAAGAAAATGTTGCTGCAGTGAGGGCAAGAGAAGTATGTTCCACTACTGATTGGAAGGATGAATGGCTGAAAATGTTGGCCTGCATAGAAAATGTGCTGCCATGCAAGGCTAATGTGTTAGCTCAGCTTTAGTGGATTGTTCTTGGCATGGATTGCAAAGAATGAAAAGAGTTGAAATTTTGTGTCTGAGTTAGTCTACTGAATATTAACACTGTGTGATAAGATACAATTACTGCTTTGAGTTCAGTCTCCAGTATTTGCTGAATGTACAGGACTTTGTTCACAGAGCTGTAGTTATGTCAGGCCAGCGTTGCCTTGGCAACATGTTTTGTCCCTTTGTCCAGCAACGGTTGACTATGGTATGTGTAACATAGGGGCAGATTCTGGGGTTTGTGGAGCGCTTGCTGGCTGTCTCTGCCCTGAGCGTACAGGACAGAACACTCTGGAAGCAAAGCACAAATGTTTGAGCAGAGGTTGTCTCTAGGCTCAGTCATATGGTCAGTGAGCCTTTCTGTAGCTGTAGACAAAAATATCAGACACAGCATCAAAACAAACTGTGCAAGGCTGTGCCAGACAAAGTCACAGTTTGTGCTGACCTGCATATGTTCCCGTGGGTGGGAGTAAGTGTGTGTATGTGTGAGTGATCGCACCTGGGAAGAAGGGTGCTTGACTGCAGAAGTCATGCCAGAAACAGGTGCTTGAGAAACCTCAGCTTTAAACTGTTCCTCCATTAGCAGAGCTCTGCTAACAGTCGAGCTCATTAAAAGATAATGTAGAGGTAAAGAATAAGACAAATGACACATCACACAACTGCATGATCAGGTTCTTTAGGTGATGTGAGACACATACGTACTAAATCCATTATCACTTGATGGTGAGGGTAGGTATGCAAGTGAGAAAAAGGCCACAGCACTGACATCAGTGCAAGTTAAAATGATTAACACACATGTTTTAATCACTTCACTCTACAGTCTTAAACACAACACCGAGTTCTCACTGACCCTGTGCTGACCTAAGTATGTTCTTACTGACACGTACTCCCCATCATGTGATCTTTGTGATTTTTGTGGTCTCCGATCTCACACTGAATCACAAGCCTTTGCATCACAGTCTTTTTCTACTCTTCTGTTTATTTCCTCACCTTATGTGTAGGCATGTGTGCAATTTGTGTTCTCAATCAATATGTTTTAGCTCAGAATGAACCAGCACAGTATACCTGCAAATAAAGTGAGGCTACCTATTGAGCAGCAGTACACAAAAGGCCTATTCAAAGACACTGGGATTGCCTTTGCCTTCACTCTGTAGTGACTGTCTGTATCACAGCCATGTCCCCTGTTATTCCAACAAGAACATGATGTTCTCATGACGTTTCAGCTGCTGAAGTCATTTAATCTCAGCTCAATTAATTTCCTGTGTTTACTGGAATTCAAATAGTGGACCTCTGCCCCACAGCACTGTCCAAAAACTGAGAGGGTTTTGACAAACTTCCTTCCATTTCCCACACATTTGTGCATTCCTTTAACTTGAGACACACAAACCTGCTGTCTTTCTCCCTGAATCTCTCAGACACAGGCATACACAACCTCGGCCTGTGTTTGGCCTCAGAGTTACAAGACCTTTTGACATGCTGAAACATGCATTCCCTTCTCTACCCCAGTGAAACATGAAATTGAGGTCTATTTTTAACCGATTTTGAAGAGCTTTTGTGTTGTGTTGGTTTGGGAATGAGGAGTGCTTTCCAGGGGATGGATGAATGGGCAGGGCCTCTGAGCTGTGTTGTTGCCTCCAGGCTTTCTGTGTGGGGAATAAGTGGAGACTGACCACCCCACCCCATCAAATTACCAATACTTAGAGGGGTGCTCCAGTCTGAAAGCCTTGGAAAAAAAGAGAGGATAAGGAAGCACACATTTTGAGGACCGAGGAATGGGGGGTTTAATTCACATCTTGTTGGTAGATTAATACAGCTTTTACAATAGATCATTGTTGTTTATTTATTAACCGAGGTGTGTTGTTGTAATGTCGTGCATTAGAGTCTTCTTTAACCCCTGCCCTTCCTTTCCCCATGGTTCCAGTAGGAACTGATCTGCTGGAATGTAAACAGTCATGGATTTCAGTGAGGTCACTGTACCCATTGCACAAAACCATGGGAACAGCCATTGAATACAGCTTGTAATAGCCATGGTCTACAACCCTGTGACCACCATTAAACTTAATAGGCACCCCGACATCGCAAAGCTACCACCCGTCATTGTATATTTACAAAGAATGTTCGCTTATGTTTTTATGTGCACAAATTTATTTGGATGTTTGTCCATGTTGGAAATTCCAATTTTATTTTGCATTGGTGACCTTGTCATTGGCATGTCTGTTATTGGCCAATGGGCCCAGTTGGACATTACATGGACTTTGTTCTGTGAGACTGGCAGGGTAAAGTCTGACTGATTTTGACATTTGTGTGCTCACGTACAGCTTCTCTGGCTAATGTCCAGAAAGGTTAAGGCAGTTTTCTGTACTCACCGTCTGTCCTGTGATACTGTGTGCCACCTCATGAGATCCAGTGTGAAAAGGTCAATCCATGGCAGCCCTGGCTTTAGAGATAACATACCACACCCACTGCTTTCCTGTTGGAATTAAGGTTTTATCTGTGGAACACTCGGCGTGGCGTGGAAGTGTCATCAATAACAATCGGTTTACCACTTGTAGCCTTGTAACCTAAGACAGGTCTATATTTAGTTATTCTTTTTATATGATAAGAGTCTTATCTTTTTTCAAGTAAGCATCAGTCATCGCAGCCTCTCTTCCTGTGAGATCTGAAGAGATTCTGTTTGATACTGTGGTGAGAAAAACTTCACTACACCCATAGTCATAGAAACTAATGGTTCTAACGGTATACACAGAGTCCCATAGTGTACTACCAGTCCATGCTGACCATCAAGTGTAGTAAAACACATGTACACTTTTCAACTAAAAGCTGACAAGGAGTGTAGGACTAAACCAAGCACTGAAGGAGACACTGACGTCTGGCCATAAGTTGTATTTCTCTTGATAAATGACCAGTCTGCCTCTGCCTGTCTCTGACTTTCTAGCGTCTTCTTATCTGTGCTCTTCAGTTTTTGCCTCTGATTTAGTAACTACATTGTCCCGGATGTGGCTGAGATAAAAATCTTATCTTCTCTACTTGTTCACTGTTTAGATATTTCCTTTTTTTGTCAGAAGTACAGCAACTGCCTGGCTAAGGACCAAGTCTACTCTCTAAACATTAAACTCCTGAGGTTAACCTTGGTGTGAGATTGTGTTCTGCTATAATACAGACACAGGCTGAATGAAGCTGATTTGAAACTAAAACAAACTGGTTTTCATCTTCTGAATAGATACAATTTTATGTTTTCTCATTGACTCCCCCCTTCCGTTCCCCCAACTCACCATTTGTTGTGTGTTTGTTCCATAGCCAAAACGCTTAATGAGTCTAAAAATAATGTCTTTCAAATTATTCTGATTGAATTTAAATTACAGTCAATAAAAACAGCACTGTTCTTTACTAACACACACAGGAACTATCAGTCTGTGGGGACGTATTAGAAATGGGACAATTTGTTTAATTAAAGTAATCTGACCAGTCCAACACACAAGACGGCCATTTTCTTCCCTTAAAGATGTAACATTTTCTCTCTTCACATTACTGATTATAAAGTGTTGCTCCTATTCTAGACGGGCATCATGTTAAGAAGGTCCTTGTCTTCAGCTTTAAGGTCTATAATTATTTTTGTGTTCACTGTGGTCTATCAATGCCTTTGTTTATTGCAAAGAAATGATGATTTCTTACAGGGTATCAGTTTTCATCTGATGTGGTGAACTCTGTTTCAAATTTCTCTTGGTTAATATGATTGCAAAAATTCTTGATGGCGATCCACTGCTGCGCTTTGGTGAAAAGCTTTGGTGAGAAGCTTTTTTTTTTCTTCTCTGTGTAACCTTTCCTCGTTTTCTTTTCTTTTTAATGATTTCCAGCCATTCATTAACAAGAGAAAGGCTTGCTCCAGGAGGCTTTGGCTAAACCAGTGTCCACTTTCACTTTTTTTTTTCCTCAATACTCTGTCCAATTCACGTTCTCGTCCTTTTTACCTCTCACTTATCCTGCCTCTCTCTCATATCATTGTCTTTTATTCCAGTTCTGTCTAGCCAATAAACCATTTGTGTTGGAGAGAGCGACCAGCAGTATTGTGTAACTTCTTTCTTCCCCCTTCAAACACCCTCCCTTGTCTATAAAGCCAAACAGGGCCTGACAGGCTGCTCGCTCAGTTTGTTCTAAACACTAGACCAGGACATTGACAAAAGGTTTCATTTAAAGTATCAGGGTGAGAGGTTAGCCAGCTCTGAGAAGGGAACTAATAAAACAGTGGGGTAGGTGGGAAGGTGTCTGCGTGGGCAGTGGTGTAGGTGTGAGGAACTGCAATATATTTCCACATTTGAAAGTAAAAATATCTAGTATCTATGTACTGATATGTACTCGAAGCCCTAGTGAAATGAGGGGCCAGTTGTAGTCAGTAACATTGCTGCAGAAAGACGTCTCAGTTGGATAAAGTCCTGATGTAAACTGGCCTGAGATTAGGTGTCTGACAAGCTGCTGCTCTATGATAGCCGGCCGTGCCCACAGCTGCAGCCGACTGTCATTCAGAGCTTGAACAGGTGCAGTTGTATTAGATGACCTATTACCTTTTACCTCCGCCTGGCGACCTGCCAGTCCTACCACCTGTTGAGGTCAGGACTCTGCAGCCCAGATATCTTTAGAAAGAAAGTGCAGCCATGGAGCTCTATCTGGTAACAATTGTTGACAGTCAGAAATATGTGATATACAGGTGAAATGTCCTCTCCTGGCTTGTTTGTAAAAGATCTGCACTCCCTGCAACTTGAGTTATTTGGATTGTTGTTAATTGTTGTTGTTTGAGCCACTCACTCTTTAATAACCCACTCCAGCTTCGTCAGGCCCAAAATTCCCTTTTACAGCAGCCATGAGCTGGCCTACCTCCAGCCACAGCACCCTAATCAGCTTAGTGCTCTCTCTGCTTTCTCTCAGCTTTGAGAGGAGAAAGCAGCAGCAAGGAAAATCCTCATTTCAAAAATGGAAAAATCAGGGAATAAAAAGTTACTCAATTAGAAGGAATTAAACCCCAAAATATTGACCTGAACTTGTTGCATTATAAATTAAAACAACAAATATGAAATCTGGTATTTTTTTTTGCTATGTCATGAGAACATTTTGTTATATTGTGAGAACATTTAGCAATAACAGCCATGTAGTCCTCTTCACTTAGAGCTTGTGCATATTGTGCTTTGTTAATAAAACTAGAGCGCACTTTAAATTCTACCCTTTGCCTCTAATAGTGTCTATGCTGCATTTTTTTAGTTTAACTATTATTTTGTACTCAAATAGTGTTACTATTACTACTTTTTTTTTTTTTTTTAAGAAATCAGCAGACATGTGCCTGTAGCGAGCGTCTCTCCAGCTTGGTGGAAAAACAACCAGCTTCAAAACTGATGTATTAGCTAAATTCCCAAAGGAATATTTTCCTATCCCTCCTCCATTTTTTTTCCTTCCCGTTGGCCTGATGGGCTAATTTGCTTTGACTTAGTGAGGCTTTGGCAGATTTGCAGTCATTATCAAAGAGTTATTTGAAGCCTCCCTTGCATGTCTTATGTAATTTCTCCACACAGTGTAGATGAGGTGTCGCTTTTTCTTAAAGTGTGGAGTGAGTGATATTTATGTGCCTCTTCACTGATCGGCCTGGTTTTTATTTGGGCCTTTCTGAGACAAAGCATAAAATGTGTGTCTATTCACCTTGGCCTACTTTCCGAAGTGCTGTGTCAGAGCACTGTATGGGATGCTGCAGGAGTTCAGACACTGCTGTTTTGGGGCGCTCTGATAATAATGGATAACAGAGCTACAGCTTTAGGGTTTGCTACACTAGAAGTCAGTGAGTGAGAACACACTATGAGACCATCGTCTTCTGTTTACATTTGATAATAAACATGGGGTTACTATTCTGCCTGTGTCAGTTTTTCAGTCTCAAAAGTTGATGTGGTGGTGTAGCTTAACACATATATATGAGGGACATGGAAGAGGTTACGTGTCTGGGAAACACATACATTCACACACTCACAGTAACTCTCCCTAGACAGTCTGAGTCTGAACAGCCAAGACAACATGACACAACTCGACTGTAGCACCTGTTTCTGCAGCTAGCCCATCTACTCTGTCAGCACCTAGACACACTTCTCACACTGTCTGCTTTTTTGTGTGTGTGTTTGATTATACGCTCATTATTGCAGACGTTAACACTATTGTCATCAGCAGCATTGAATTTGTGTGTATTAGTTGCCACACATTAGTATGCATGTGTTAATTATTCTACCCTGTGGTGAGTACAATCCTAGCCCACTTTTGAAAATAATCCTGCTGTACTTGTGGTAAAAAATCAGTCTTCATCATCCAACTCCTCTTCCTCCTCCTCTGCATTTGCCGTCTGTTGGCCTCCTAACACAGCATTAAACCACCCACATCCTCTCACCATTCTCCGTAAGAAGAGAAGTACTGCTACCACCCACAACCCTCTCTGAAATACCTGGAACAAGTATGTGTGAAATATGTGGTGGTTAGATTTTTGTTCTTTTCTTTTTTTTGCTCAGAATACTGTATACTGCCTTCATTGCAGCACCGGTGCTTTGTAACCATCTGAATGCATACCAGTGGGGTGAAGTGTATCTGAGAATGCCTGGAGGACTGTACTTGGCCCTGCAGTAGAGATGTCAGATATCAACCATATGGCTCGGTCTGATTTTTATAGACATGTATATGTTTATCTAAAATACAGATGGGGGTTTGGGATGGCATTACAGCTGAGGCTCTGTTTTTCTACTGGCTTAAAGTCATCTCGATACTGGGGTAAAATTACAGGATGGTGAGCACTCTAGGACATGATGATTGTAATCTTGTCCGTGACCAATCTGTCAGCTCTAGTTCCTGGCTTGATTGCTATGTATATCTTTGTTTGTATGATTATTGTGGACTTGGAACCAAGATGGTGGTTTGATAGCCCTCTGCAGCAACACTAAAGGTGACTCTATCCATCTGGCACCTGAGGATATTTCCCTGCAGCTGGTTGGCTTGCTTACTGGTATCAAAAATGCATGTTTACCTCTGTTATCCTCAGTTGCTATGGAAAGATTTATTACATAATTGCTGTTATTGGTAACGAGCAATGGATGGACCCTGAAGAGACCTGATTCTAGGTTATGTTCGTGAGTCAGGATGAAGCGGTGCCAGTTCATCAGCTTTCTTCTTGGCTTCAGTGATTCTTTCAGTGATCAAAGTCGAATGGATTTGGATGCAGGGGGAAGAACTTGGAAACTGTGTTAGTGAATCCTGCTGGTACATGTCTGAGGAAGAGTACTGTTTGAGTGAAGTCATGGCATTTGAATTTGTCACCACACAGGTTGGCAGACAAAATGGTACCCAACACCAGATACCAGATGTTTTTAATCAGCACACAGGTGTTCATCTCCAGTCGTAGGTGTGTTCATACTGACAGCAAGTTAATGATAAATCACACTAATTTGTGACTCATTCCCATAGTAAAATGCAATTTTAATCCCCCATGCTGTAAAATGAGTCACTTTACTTGCACTCTTGCTTTCCATGACTAGAAATGAGTCTGTCAAACCCAAATATGTTAATGGTAGAAGAAGAGAATTTGCTATACAACCAAAAATGAAACTAGACCACCAGACAGTTGCCAAAAGAAGCAAATATTTCTCCCACTGTGTCATAAGGGGGGAATGGGATGTTTTGCTAAGCTGCGGAATGGCCAGAAAAGTGAAAGAAGCCAAGGGCACGAAGACATGCATGTATGGAACTCACTAATTAACATTTTCTAAACAGCCAAGTCAGCTCCTAATGAACACTGCCATGATGCTACACAACATCTGTACAGGCATATGATTGTATGCGACGAGAGGAGAAAAGGAGGTCAAAACAATGCAGTGGTATTTTAATCCAGTGTGGAACTTGCTTAGATATTTTTGGTTATACAGTGTCCTCGCTGAGCATTGTTGATAGCCTCAAACTTTTTCTGTCAGTGTTGGAAGTATCATGCCTAAAGAAATGATTTGGAATGGATTATTGCTGTGTTTTTAATAGCTTTTAAGGGTTTTGCAGTTGTACAGAAAGGGTGCAGCAATTCGATCTTTGTCAGTGCTCCACAAATGACACATGTGTCTGCTCATTCAGTTATCGTGGGCTTGACGAGAAACCAAATCTGTCTCTGATTTGTTTCCGTCCTCCCTTGGAGACTCTACTCAATGACCCCCACTGAGACAGTATTCATACTATTGTCTAAACAACTTCAGAGACAAGAATAAGTTTATGCTGGCTTCATAATTTCCATGCTCTGATGACAAAAGGACACTTGTTCAGGCCTCTTGTCTCTCGGTTATTTCCTTGTTGAGGGTTAACAGGAGGAGTAGTTCTGTGGACTGTGGTGGCTGACAATCCCGCATTGTGTGCACTGGTGCTGCTTCACAAAGGACCCATTGTAAGGAGCGGTGGCCAAGAGAGAGTGGACTGGGTCTAGGTTAGGTGACAGAGAGGTGTGGGTTCGGGGGGCCTGAGTCTGGGGGGCTAAGCCTTGGTGGCTGGTCCAAAGCAGGAGCGTGTATCATGCTCAGCTGACACAACGCAGGAGGTAGGAGGGTGCACGTGTGTGAGAGGAGACCCGTGCTGCGTTCAGCACAGCTCAAAACATATACTCTAATTCTGCCACCACCTACTTCATATAAGCACTCAAATCTCTGTCAGAGGTGGCCAACGTTATGAAATGGATTCTAATAAAAGCTGTTGTCAGTGTCTGATTTATTTTCTGCGCCCTAGAGAATCCGATGCAGTGATTATAAAACCGCAGGCTTAAGCTGCTTGTACAACTGTTCTCAGAATTTGAAATATTTTGCCGTTTATCCTCTTCTGACTCCAGCTCAAGGACAAGCCCACATGTGCAGTGTACTCTAGATTTGTTTACACAGACAGATGGCCTAGCAGTCCAAAGTCACAGTCTGAACACCCCCCCCCTTTCCTTTTTTTTCCTTCTGCTGTGCTGCTGTTCTCTTTCACCAGGACTTAATCTCCCTTCTCAAACCCTTTAGAGTTCCTTCTCTCTGTCTTCACTCTCCATGCCTGAGAGTGACAGGGCTCTCAGGTCAAGCTGACGCCAGTCTCTCTGCCCAGTCTGAAACAGGCCTAGGTCCTCGCCCAGCTGTCCCAAGGTCTATTTGTCCGTCTGTGTGTCAATCCCGGCTGTTGCCCTAGCCTCTCACCTTAATGTCAAGAGCCCAAACAATGGTGCACTGAGTCATCATTTCACCACGCTGTAAAGATCTTACTACATGTCATACCATGCTGCCAAGGTTTTTCTCTTAGTCTACCATTGTCCTCATTCGCCTTGTCTAATCTAATTTTGACACTGCTGCACAATATAGACAGAGGTTAAGAAGGAAAGTGGCAAACGGGGCCTCTCATGGTGGGATTACCACGAACTGTTAACTATTGACTTCTCTGTCCACATTAGAGGACATCTAAATTGCGCTGTTGCTGACAGGCTATGGTTATGCTGCACAAATTAGGTCCTTGAGTCAGATTTATTTGGTCACTACCTAACCTTTTAATTTGGTTTGTAGCTCTGTCTCCTAATACATATGGAGAATTTTGCAGAGGGCTATAATTTATCATCTGTGGCCTGGTACTTAAAGCAGAGAACCGCTGTGGTATTTTGGTGTCTGTATGTTTAGTGCAGTGGAGGAACAGATACCAATTCTCAGTGTACTTACACAGTATGTATTTACTTCAATAAACATATATAAGACCCTCAGTCAACTTTAGATTATCTTGGCTTTCCTCTTAAGTCATTTGGAGCTCACACTGTATAGAAGTCAATGTTGTAGTACTTTAGGTACTGTTTATCTAGCATGCATCTCAAAACAACTTTGAATGGCATTATTTCACAATGATGACATGTCAACTTGAGAACTACAGCACTATGCACTGTGACTACATTGTATTATCCATTTCTGGTTGACTTAGAATGTCTCCATTCATTGTAAATGAGTCATACTTTTCATTCAAAGCCACTGTGTACTTACATAAACCTGCATGTGAAACCTTAAGTCTTTGGTACACATAGTAGTATTATTCTGCAAGTCTTGTGGGCAAGTTTTTGTAGTTGACAGATGGCACCCTTGTCAGTGTGTGTTGCTGAGTTTGAACGTCACAGAGGCAAAAGGAAGAGAACTAAAAAACCGCAGAGTGAACCCGTGAACCTGATTGTAGACAGAATACACAGACCCCTGAAAGATCCCTTTATTCTGGTCTGAGTAGGACAACAGTAGGTTTGGTTAAAGCAGCATTGTCAACACAGTCTGGCTCATTTTTAAATAATCTAATCTGATTTTGATCAATGAAATCCTTCTGTAAAGCTATTAAGAGTGCATAGTTATGGTGTACATTGATTACAGACTACAGAGATGGATTGAGCATCCCCTGATCATCAAATGCAATTTCATGCCGAGTCAAATAGAGTGAAAAACTTTCTTGTTTTCACATAAATTATTACTGCTAGAGTAATAACTTTATCTCAAGGGGAGCATTTTAAGCATAAAGGTGCACATGTAGCACAATTATGCAATTGCTGCTTTTTAAACCCTTCAACATGTATCTCAAGTCACAAAAATATCAGTTAACAAGAACATTTGCCGTTGTACAGACTGTTATATCAGTATGTGTGTGTGTGATGTGTACCAGGCTTGGCAGGAAAATTGATGCAGGGGGTGGATTGTGTGAGAAGGGAGACCATGTGGAGGGACTTGTGGGCACGTCTGTTCCCTTCCCCACTTAACACTTTCTCTGTTGTGATCCTGCAGCCCAGCACTCTACCCCAGGGTACCATCAATATGAACCAGTGTTCCGATGTCATCGACGGCGAGTCCAGGACGGGGCAGAAGAACTCTCTGTGCATCCTGACCCCTGACAAAGAGCACTTCATACGAGCTGAGTGTAAAGAAATCATCAATGGGTAAGACATAATGATTATGTACAGGCATCCTGATTTTTATGCCTGCACGTATATAAGATAATATAACATTGGGAGGGCAGCACGGATTGTGCTGCTCTCTCCTTTGGATGAGATTAGTTGTGTGCAGCTTCTGCTCTGCCCCCTGCTGCCTCCTTTTGGCTGTGCTTTTTCAGAGCATTGTAATTCACACTGCAGTGACAGTGCACATTCTTGAACTGTTTCCTCTTTCTGAGTAGTTGTCTGGCTATGCTCACACACTCCTACATGTACAATACACAAACTTTAATCTTCATAATTCAGTTGTGCGTCTCCTCTGCTGCTTCACATTTCACAGCACTCTCCCTCCCTGGCTGTAGCATACATATTATGGCTATTCTTAGGGAACTGTGACTCACAACACCCACTCTCCGTCATGCTACCTGCTCTATCACTGTACACCTCCCACTCTGCTATCATCTGGCCTCCATGTGTTGGTTCTAGGCCATCACAGAACCACAGAATAAAGGTTGTCATTAATTGAAAGAATGTACTATTTTGTGTGTTTCATACTGGTTGTGTTGACCTCCACTCGAATATCTTTTGACTCATTATTTACTGTTTAAACGCAGTGCTGCGTGGGCACTCGTTTAATTACAAGTGCGTCACATTATTTGTGTGATGCTCCACACCAAATGCTTTCCCTCTTTGTAAAGTGGGTGGATAAGAACCAAGATGTGTTAGAGTTACTGACTTGATCATAACAGATAAAAGGGTTTACATATTGCACAAAGAATTCAGATGTGTGTGTGGAACAGTGAGCAGGCTGTGAATTGGACATGTGCTGCTTTCTACCACAAGCCAAAGTTAAGGACATTGCTTTGGATGATATATTTTTTTAAGAAAACAAAAATCAATGGGGATCATCTGTGCACTTTTAACTTTTCTAACGCAATGATTTCATAACGGAACCCTTTAAAATAAAGCTCCTAATTAAATTAAAGGAATAGTCGTAAAATGCCCTTTCAGTGAAACATTAATCTTGGAAAGATGTTGTGGGTAATTGAAAAGGACTATGGCAAGCTTTGATGATGTTTTGTGATGCCTCTTAAGGGATTATACAGTCTTTTGCTGCATTAGCTCATTTATTTTTTTGTAGTGTTCCAATAACACACACACTGTTTTGTTTGTAGGTGGCAGGAGGCTCTGGCCGTTTACCCCAGGACCAACAAGCAGAACCAGAAGAAAAAACGCAAGGTGGATCCACCCACTCAGCAGGTAATGCACTTATTCACACTATCCGTGGTGTGGATATGTATGGCAATGTTTTTAAGGCTTCCTTTCCTGTAGGCCTATACCTTGTTATTTTATTAAACAAACTTAATAGCCTCAGGTTATTTATCTTATTTGCATGGCGTCATGACATTTCTGTCTCTACATGGTCACGCATTTACAATTCACTGCTGTTGTCTGCACACAGCGGCTCAATACAGGTGAGCACACCCCCATCAACAGATAGAGAGCTTGTGTTGTTTTGCTCACCGTTGCTCATGACATGCTAGTTAGACTGAACTCCATTGGCTACACTAAGCTAAGTCAACGGTAGTAAGCTGTAAACACAGGGGAAACAATGTATGCAATGATCCACAAAATGGTGTTACAGCAACAATTGTAATGCATTGTTAGTTTCTGCTTGTGCATGTGCGAAGGTAGACTACTTCATTTGCAATTATCCATATGTGGAATTTGTGATATTGCTCCTTAATGGCAAAATTAGACAATATTTAAGGATGATCTCTGTTGTAAATACCCAGTGTGGACTTTTTTTCTTCTTTCTTCTCCTTAAACCTCACCAGCTTGTTCCCCTTAGAGAGGGAGGGAGACAGATGTTTCTCTTCCAGCAACACCTTCAACTGTTTGTACTATCTTTATTTGCATTCTTGAGTCACATGTCACTCTCAAAAGGCTGCCTCACACTTGTATAACCTAATTGTTGTGGTCACTAAGGACAGTGCTTTTTTCAGATGTAATAATTGTATTAGGCCTCCAACAATGGGGTGAAACATCTGGTTTTATATAAGTAGAACAATATCACATGGTTAGTAGGGAGCAAACATTACAGAGCTATCAAAATATTTCTAAGCAAATAATCAAGGTTATGATGACAGCTGCCTGCTATAATAACATTCAACAGTGTGACTGGGATCCTGTAGCACATGGATTTCCTGGTGTTTTATTGTCATGTCCAGCAGCTGTCTCACTGCCAGACATTTTCATGTCAGTCCACCTCTCTTTTCAGGATTCATGTTGCAGGTTTGAATCCTCTCCAGTCACCTTTCTCCATGTAGGTAGAAATAAAAAAAATAATAATAGGGATATATAAGTACCATGATAATAATGGTTCCAGTGGAAATATAAAATACAGGCATATCATATAATAACATTGTGCAGACCACCCAGTGTGGAATACAGTGTTTTCCCTTCCCTACCTCTTTTTTGAGGGCAAGCCAAAATTCTCTGTGAAGTTCATTGTCTGGTTCCTCTAATGACGGCGCCCTGGTTCAGACTGTGACCTTGCTGGGTTTACACAAACAGGCTTATTGGCAGAGGAATGGCGGTGACACATTGATGATCTTGACTGTGTTCTGTGTGACCCACCCCATCATTTAAGTAACTTTTTTGCTGCGTCGCCATACTGTCTTCTTTGTTGGTATGTAAATGATCCCCATCATTACGCTGTTTGTCATCTTTTCCATCGCACTGGAAAAATCCACACTGCCGTCTAAGGTCTGTAGGGCAGCAGTGTGAACAATATTCAAGTAAAATGTTACTGTGTGTGAGAATGTGAGAACTTTTTTGTACACACCACTGCAGATACTTAGCAAAGCACGGTGTTAAAAAAAAAAAAACATTATAGCTTGCTAAAGCTGATCCTGGTTGTTGGCTCCTGTAAATTTCAGCTTCACTATCA
This sequence comes from Parambassis ranga, assembly GCF_900634625.1. Taxonomy (NCBI): domain Eukaryota; kingdom Metazoa; phylum Chordata; class Actinopteri; family Ambassidae; genus Parambassis; species Parambassis ranga. The sequence continues at coordinate 11,090,581 of NC_041039.1, read as the reverse complement.
AATATTAATCCTATGATGTATCGTGATGACAGCTAGCGTAATTAATTTTGCTTTTATTGTTACCTTGGACTTCTTTTATTTAAAATAAATATAGACTTTACTAACACATTATCTTCACAGCTCACTGATGTTTGTTTTAAACAAACACTCCAAGCATCACTTGAAACAACATCGAGGTAGTCTGAGGCCAAGCCGTATAATTAGCCTTGATGATGTGTGAGGGTGATAATGTTTCCCTGCTTGTCTGCTGTCGGTTTCTGCTATTGTGCCTTACGTGATGAGAATGTAACGCAGCTGAATCTCCGCATTAGTGTCAAGGCTTAAACCACATCTACATCTGACCGCTTTCCTCCCTCCTTTACATACACGTGGAAACACGCCAGGAAACTGCTGTAAATACCTGGGCTGTATCATGTTTGCCTTGTGGGTAGTGCTCATTAATCTTAGCACCTGATCTTGAATGTTAGAAAAAAAAACCGATGTGACAGGAAATGGCGATAACTATACGTGTCTCATATTGCAACTGAAAGCATATTTGCATTCATGAGTTGGCCCTTTAGCTATGAAAGCTTTCACATCTTGTAGTTGTGCCCTTTTTCCATTACACATTAATATCTTTATACGACATAATGAAAAACACACAAGATCAAGACTTCTTATGAATTCATACGAGACAGATTTTTACTTGTATTGATTATAACCAGCAGTACTTAACATCACAGGCTTTTTGTGATTGGCAGGGTGGAGTAACTCCAAGCCAGTGTTTTTCCACTGAAGACATGAACGGACACCCAGTGAGTGCAGCTTGGCCAGACTTTTTTTTTTTTTTTAATCCTGCTTCACTTCCAAAAAAAAAAAAAAAAACCCATTCCTCATAAATGTAATTTATTTGAATCCCAATCAGTCCAGGTGAAGGGTGAATAAAGAGGTTATGCTTTTTGCTTTTCTCTTTGACACTGAAAGAGTGATTCCCAGCACAACAGCATGTTTGTGGTGATTTAAGCTGTTGTTTGAGGGTCGCTGCGCTTTGTAAATCTTTGCTTTTGCCAGTATTAGCTGATTCTCATACATACGGGTGACATCACAAATTCAGCTTTGAAGATGATTTACATGATTTTTTATCTGCGTTTGTCATGATTGAAGCCTTTGCTCTTTCCCATGCTTTCTCCTTTTCTCATAATTTGTCATTTCACCAATGATAAAGGCAGTTTTGGCTTCACCTGTCATATGCACATCAAGAAGTTGTTTCTGTATGTAATCGCTCTGTGATCTCTTTCCTCCTCACGTTCCTTTTTTGTAGCCTCTCTGTGACCTTACCTCCCATTGTGTCCTCTCCTCTTCCCACCCACTCCTTCCAACACAAACCTTCACCCAGGAGCCAGGCCCTGCTAAGGTGACGGTGACCAGCAGTGGAGGCAGCATCCCGTGCCTGCCCAGCAGCATTGCCAGCGCGGAGCGTGTCCCAATGAGCCGTGCCACTCTGTGGCAGGAGGATAGCCGCTGGAGCAGATCCACCATCCCCTGCAGCCGCAGTGCCTCGTGCCTGAGCCAGCTGAGCCAGAGCCAACCAGACTCCGGTATCACTACTCAAGATGGTGAGAGCATGCAAATGCTTCAACATTCTGTTTATACTCTTCACTGTCAGATCGCCTGGCAATGTAAAGAAACAGCTTAACAAGCTGAGGAATTTTTGACTAACTTCTTTGTCTTTCCTCACAGATGGTGGAACTGTGAGCACCGGACGAAAGGTACGAGTGGAGAGTGGTTACTTTTCCCTGGAGAAGACCAAGTCAGAACCTTCTTCGCAGTCTGCACATCACACCCAGCCGCCACAGCCACCCCAGCATCTGCCCCTGTCCTCATCAGCATCATCTTCCTCTTTAGGAGCTCTCAGTTCCAGGTACAACTCCGAATCCGAACCCCAAACCTCCCCTCACCAACCCTCCCAAGATCCTCTTCCCTCTCCAGGTGCACTTGTTTCCCCAAGCTACTCCACCATCAGCTCCTCCCAGAGCTCGCTGGACTCTGAACCCAGCGGGGCCACACCCACCTGGGAGAGCCGTGGTGGTGGAGGGAGCATTAGTAGTGTCATTGGCGGTGGAGGAGGAAGAGCTGGCCGGTCTGGCAGGGAGTACGCTGCTCTGTCAGACGTGCCACGGGCTCGCAGGCTGAGCTACAGAGAAGCCTTCCGCTCTGAGAAAAAGCGCCAAGAGCTGAGGGCACGGACTCGGAGTCCTGGGAGAGAGGAGGTGGCTCGGCTGTTTGGGGAGGAGCGCAGGTGAGGATGAGTGTCATACTCACCCAAAAAATAAAACATTAAAAATCTGCAGATAGATGTATAAACCACCTGCACTGTCACAGCTGAATCATAATGCAGATGACGGCAACCTGATAATCAATCATTAATAAGCCACTGGTTGTTAGCTTTTGGGTGTAGCTTTATAACTTATAGATAGCATGCTAAGCTTATGCTTATGCTTTGTTTCAGCATTTAGCACCACCCTGTGGCTGCTCTTTGTGAGGCACCTCTACCCTCTTAGCTACTGCCACCTACCCTAGCAGACCAGTGTCTTATCATTAATGATTCAGGGAATTTAGATGCATGTGATACTTTAAATTCTAGTGTTCTCCTGCTTTTTTTTATTTCTTGATACCTTGCTAGTTTGTTTTGTTTCAATCTTTTTCAGGGCTTCTGAACAGAGCTTCTCAGAGCTAATGCTCAACCAACCCTTCCACCTTTGTCCCAATCCTGTTCCCCGCTGGTCACCGCTGATTCCTGCTTTCTCTCATTTCATCTCTGCACTGCCTGGGATCACACTTTAACAATAATATTTTACTGGTCATATACAAACATACTGATGGTACTGTTTTACTCCTCATTTCTCAAATACATAATCAAGTGCAGTGCCTTAAGGTAACGCCGGACTGTTGCCATTGCTGCTATTTCTGTGGTTAATCCTCCATCCTTGTCCCTTTTCTTCTGGAGTTTATCTTCCATCATTTAACACATTTCTTTACTCTTTGGTGTGTCTGTGGATGGTTCTTTTTGGGGATATTATTTTGGATTTATGCTGCTTTTTGTTCTCTGTGAAAAGAGTCAAGAATGATGTTGAAACTTCTTCATAAAACTTGAATGTGCTGTCATATCATGCTTTGGTCTTGTTTGTAATTATGCAATTATGAGGATCATGTGCTGCATCAGTGTTTAATGTCTTTGCAATATTGAAAAATAATTTAATAACAACATATGTTTTCCTATGGTTTTAGTGAAACATGTATATTTTTGTGTTCCTTAGGCGATCTCAAATCATCGGGCGCTTCGAGGAGGTTCAGCATGTGGAGCAAATGGACGCGAGCAGCTCCAACGATCCTTCAGCTAACACCGAGCTGTTACAGAGACAAGGCCGCAGCGAGAGGCGCTACCTGGCTAACAAACATGTATGCTGCCATCTTTATTAACAAGTGGATTTACTTCTGGTTTTTTTTAAACACTACTTCTACATTAACAGGAGATGTCACTGGATTCAGCAAAGGACCGCTCCGTCCCTGACGTGTCCAGCTCCAGTTTTGCCAACTTAAGAAGAGCCAAGTCATTGGACCGCAGAGTCACTGAGTCCTCAATGACTGTGAGTGCAATTAAGAATACTGTCACTACTGTTCTGTAGGTAATCCGGAGATATCAGAGGCACTGCAGTACACTTGAACATGTGGTGGCCTGGGGTTTGTTTTTGTCTCTGTTTCTGTACTAAAAGTTATGTTGGTTATAAAACTGAGAATTTTTAAACATGGTGGAGCTGAAAAAACCATATTTTATCTGACTGACTGCAGTTGAATTTTAATTTCACTAAAGGCAAACCAGCTTCACATCATACAAAGATCCTGGAGATTTTCTAATTTTGGAATGAAAAAGTTGAATTTACACCACTAAAAGTCTTATACAGGCATGATTGATTGACAATTATTTGATTTGCTGAGAACCAGTGAAAAAAAGAGAACAGATGATCACAGATCCTTTTTGTTTTTTACATACAAGGGTGCAACATATTTCTTTTTATTTACATGTTTTCTCTCAGTAACTTAATTACACTCACGTGTGACTAGTTATTCTCCAACATTGGTTACTACAGTACATACTACATACATATGCTGCTGTTTTCCCCAGTCTTTGTAAAAAAAGGTTACCTAAAGGTCCCTTGGTGTCCTCCTGACGTCTGACTCCTAGCAGTCTGATCTGCGGTCAGTTCAGGGAGTGTTACAGGGCTCATCCAGTGGGGTTTTCTCCCTGTGGCCCAGCTGCAGCTGCCAAACCTCCCTCCCACCCAGACACACACTTACACACACACGTACACACCACTGCCGCCACCGCTACTGATGAGTATAAATAGAGCAGCACAGAAGCAGCCGCAGTCGTGTGCATGTCCCCGGGGCAGACGGAAAGAAACAGATTGTCAACATATGAAGTGAAGGCAGTTAGCCATCAGAATGACTCTCTGCCAGGCGGTGACACCACACCTGATGAAGCACAACAAAAACAAGGTATTGTTGAGTGAGAAGAAAACAGGTTTTGGGACACATGGTTTACTTTAGAGTCTATAAACAGACCTGAGGTTGGTTTAGACGTGCAGCAGTTTGTGTTTCACTGGGAAAGTCCGGCTCCCGCCAGTCAGTCTCTGTAGCTGGAGCCACATATCGGTACTTACATTTGTTGAGCTTAGGCGTCTGCATTTTTCAGTAATTTAATGCTTAATTTGTTATTACTATATTTTCAACACATTGAATGTAGTATTACATCACCCTGATCTGTCTTACAGCCAGATCTGTTGAACTTCAAGAAAGGATGGATGACCAAGCTGTATGAAGATGGAGTGGTAATTTTCTTTTAGTATGATGTAATGATTAAATAGATTAGAATGTTAACTGATAAAACCCGATTGATGGTCTGTGTTTTCCCTTTAGTGGAAGAAACACTGGTTTGTCCTGACTGACCAGAGTCTGAGGTACTATAAGGACTCAATAGCTGAGGAGGTAAGTGCAGTCGATTAGTTTAAATAATTGGGCAAGAGAAGAGAAAATGATCATTATATTGTCCTTTTTCTTTAGGCATCAGAACTGGACGGTGAGATCGACCTCTCTACGTGTTATGATGTCAAAGAGTTCCCTGTCCAGAGGAATTACGGCTTCCAAATCATGGTGCGTGTTGATTCTTCATGTCATCGATTGTCCTGCATCATTAATCACCAGTAAAGATGGAACTCATTGTCTACATAGTTTAGCTCTCCTGACTCCTGCCGGTCTATAAACAGCCTTAGACACCATGTGGTGCAACTTTAGGTATCAGGTTTTGGCATTTCTCTTTCTGAAACAATTCTTTGTTTGCCTGATGGATGTCACTTGACTTGTCATCTCTCTCTGAGAGGCTGACATCATTGTGGTCTAAATCTGCAACAGTCTGCCCTGCTTGTCTCTATGAAGTGGCCTTCATCCTGCACAATATGTTTACCTATCCTCTTACATTCCAAAGCCTTGCCCTTGTGCACAGTTTCTTATAACACTGATAAAAATATAGAGTTTATACACATCAGTTACATTGCATAGATGATAAGATTTTTTTATGTAATCCTCTGGCCATTAAACATTTTTAGCACTTGTTGTTGGCAAAATATTTACTGGACACTTATAGTTGTTTGTAGTGCAGCCGTTATACATTTGATGTCACTAAGGCTTTGGTACCTTCTACATATAGATGTAAGCTGGCCACACTAATCCCATATAAGAAGAACGGTGGCTGCAAGGTCATTTCTTTTGTTTACATTTGCTTGTAGCAGCCTCTAAAGCTAGTTTCTGGAGGAAGTCAGAAATAGAGTAGTGAAGAGGATCGTTGTCTCTTTGGCTGAGAACAACAAGGGTTTGGTGTCGAGAAATTAATAACTCCAGTATTTATATCTACTCTCTGAGCTCTATGGTCTGACTGAAAGGGAGTGTTGTCATTAGCCTTGCTGTCATGTGGAGTTAAAAACAGTTTTAAATCTTGAAGATTGAATGAAGTGCATGGCTTCTTAACCCCGGCTGCTGTGTTTTCAGGAGCTCTAAAGCAACACTGTGCTGTGTCTTGTAGATCTGCCACTAGATGTCTCTGAATGTGAGGATTATAGGTTCTTTGCACACTGGGTGTAAAATACAGCTTTGTGGTAAAAGGAGGCATCACTGCAGATAAAACTCTAGGGTATCGTGGTATCAACATGTGGTCTCACCCTGTTAGTCATATAAATGCACTGCCTGTCTGTTTTCAGTGTAAAGAGGGAGCATGCACCCTGTCAGCCATGACCTCTGGAATCCGGCGCAACTGGATTCAGGCCATTATGAAGAATGTGCGACCCACTATTGCCCCCGACGTCACCCGGTAATCCCCGCCGAGGATTAACGCTTACCAGTGGCAGATATAACAACTGCTTTTCTCACTTTATTTATCTGTATTCCTGTCTTCTCCTCACCCTCTCTCTACTCCTTTCTCTTCCCCCTTCAACTGGTATTTTCAACCTGCTTCCAGGAAAAACATCTCTCTGAAACTATCCGTACTGAAGCCCAGGTTGGAGTGCTTGTGTGTTGAATATTTCTCCCCCTCCTCGAACAGTGATGTAATTGCTCAGCAATGTCAGCCCCGGCGTGTTTGTCGTCCTACCATATGTCATGTGGTTACTGAGTAATGTCTCCCTGTCAGTTATGCCCGCTGTAGAGACACACATCACATCAACATGCTACAATAATCTGCCCCACAATATCTAACTCAAATGTTAGTCATGTCTGTTATGTGACAGTACACACATGGAAATAGTCACAGAACGTCAGGGCAAAAGCAGAAAAGGGACATCCAGACATTGATTTTCGACATAGTGCTCTCTGCATTGAGAGGATGTGTGTTATTTTTGGTGTTTCAGCACAGATGCTTCACAAACACCTCTTTCTCATTTTGAGCTCTGTCCCTTCTCATTTTTCTCTTCCCCTCTTACACCTAATGCTGAAAATGGATCATTCAGTCAGGTCATTCTGCCACTCGTACACACCAGTTTACTGCAGGCACACTCTAAAATACATTAACATAGCAGCTAAATGCAGGCATCTGCCATCAGGCTTACCTCACCAAAGCTGCTCCCCCCACCCCAGTGTGCCGTATAACTGTTTTAGTGTTGACGCTTTGACTTGGAGCCATTCTATTAATGTTAAAATGTGTTTCAGGGTATCTGCTGGTCTTAAAATGTAAAAAAACAGAGTCTCATAAAAGCTTTTCATTGGCAGTAATTTGCAAACCGCCACTATACATAAAATTGGTGTAAAATTTGAAAGGGGTGCAACAGAGGGGTTACACTAGTGGTGACTACAGTAACTGGGCAGCTCATCAGGCCTGTTCATACATTGCGTTAACATGCATCTTGGGTGATGTGATCGACAACTCCCACTGGAATTAGAGTGTCGCCACACGCATCTCGAGTGACTGCTTGTAAACGGATCTCACTTCACTGCTCTTTATGCAAAATGTGTCATATGGGAACCATCCCGATGTGTATGCTGCTAATGTCCTGCTGTAAGTTCACCTCAGATGCATCTAAATGCTATGTACGAACATGGCCATTGTTAATGTCCCTCTGTCATGAAAAATTATTATGTATTTATGAGGACTATGCAAACTGGTATACTAGTCATGACTTTTGAGGACCATGCAGACACCCTGTAAAAGCAGTTAACGGAGGCTTCACTACCAGATACGTTGCAATGTTGTTCTGTCCAGCAAAGCTTACTGTAATAACACTGTATCACACTGTATGTATAAAATGTAAACGTAAACAGTTTTAGGTCAACCTTTATATAATTTTTGATTAGTTGTGTTTGTGTTTATTCAGATCCCTTCCCGATGAGAAGATAAAATCTCATGTCACGCTGGAGCCATGTTCACAGCCCAGCCCTGAGTCCACCCCAAGTCCTGAGGCCCCCAAGCCTGACATCCACAGACAGACGCCTGGCAGCAATGCCTCTGTCCCTTTCTCTGAGCCACGGAAAAGCAGAGTCCGCGAGCGCAGACGAGAGGGCCGTTCAAAAACGTTTGACTGGTCTGAGTTCAAACTGGAGCAGGCACAAAAGCCTGCAGTGAAAGAACGAGCAGACACAGTTGACCTCAGCTCGTCGTTCTCTACAACTTCCTCCTACTGCTCTCCCTCTTCCTCACCATCCTCCTTGGCGTCCTCCCCTGTCTCTACCTCCTCCCTCCAGACTTCATCTGTATCAGGTGCTCACCCACCTTCTACAACAGAAGAAGCAGAAAAGGAGAACATAAGGAGGGGCGTTCCTCCACACTGCACAACCACTGCAACTCACATGCCAAATACCGTTACTGTTACCACTATTACATCATCGCTAAATGCTACGTCATCTGCACAGCCAACAACACCTGAGAGCCAAGAGCAAGGAAAGATGGAAGTAGACCATCCTGTGGCCATGAAACCAACAAGTGAAGACAAATACAACAGAACCTCTAATGTTCAAGAAGAGATTGAACAGCAGTGGCATCAGGTGGAGACAATACCGTTAAGAGAAGAGAGGCAAGTGCCCATCACCACAGCTTTAGGAAGCTCTAATAACTCTGACAGGTTGCCTGCACATGAGCTTGCTGCACTGCTAGACAAAGAGGTAGGTTATTTTCTTAACAGTTTGCACATTTCGCATTTTTGGCATCATCTTGGACCTGAAAAACAAGGAAATGCTAAACTATTTGAACACCTCCATCTAGGACTGATTGTATTGATAGTGTCTCTTCTTGTTTTCATTCAGTTGGGACAGAAGCAAGAGGAGCTGGACCGACTACAAAAGCAGAACAACCTTTTAAAAGAGCAACTAGAAGATGCGCTAGGGAGAGAACAAAGTGCCAGAGAGGGCTATGTACTGCAGGTACTACTCATGCAGCCTTAGTTAATGTGTTTAAATTAGCCACCATGTGTAATTACTATTGACTATTGAAAAAACTTCAGCTAAAAAGTTATTAAAGTTTGCATTTTTATCAGTGTTACAGTGTTACAGTACTGTGTGGGTGTGTTGTTGGTATGCAGTGTGCTGGGTTATGATCAGTTTGATGTGTGTCTTCTGTAACTTTAAAAAAGACATTCTACTAACAGGTGTGGGTGCTTATTCTCTAAAACTGATACGCATGGTTGTGGTGTTCTTAGCATGACTAACTGTTTTTGACGGAGTTTCACATCTCCTGGGAAAATAACTGATTTGGTCTGATGTGGTTAAGGTAAGAAACTGGATCAAGAAGCTTGGCGCTGTGCTTTTTCTGTCTGTCCGTGTGTGTTTCCCTAGCTTGGTTTCTGCTTGCATTGTGTCACAGACTTGAATGCCTAAACTAATTGCGTTTTTTTTTTTTTAACATTGCACTTTATTATTGAATTTTATATATATATATAAGTCACAACAAGTTGTTTTTGTTTTTTTAAAATCACTGTATTATCTATTTTATTTTGTTATCATTTTATTTGCGGTTGGGGGTGAATTCATCTACACTGTTCAGTTCAGTGACCTCTGAAAAAGCACAGTGGAAGCTCCGAGGATAAATATTTATCAAAAGAGAGAATTATAACAACAAAGGAGAAAATGTATTCTCCTCCTAACCTGCGAGATGTGGTTCTCCATATATAGGAGGTAAGGTAAAGTCATGTAATTAATTAAAATGTCTCATCAATCTTTTTCAAGAGTGCGACACCCCCTTCCTCTTCACCGCACAGAGTGCCATGGCGACACTTACACAAGCTTAATCAAGATTTACAGGGCGAATTGGAGTCTCAAAAACAGAAGCAAGACTTTGCTCAGCAGCAAATCCGGACATTAAAGAGAAGTTACACTGAAGCCCAGGACACTGTAGAGCGACATGAGACTGACATTCAGGCCCTGCAGGCCAAACTTGCATCTGCAATGGCTGAAATCCTAGCTAGTGAACAGGCTGTGGCCAGAATGAGGAATGAGCTCAAGCTAGAGCAGGAGCGCTCGAAAGAACAGGAAGAGGACTACGGCCGCAGTGAGGCCACCCTGCGATCCCAGCTGAAGGACAGTGAAGACAGACTCCGTGAAGTAGAGGCCAGTCTCTTAGAGAGAAACCAGGCCCTTCGGCACCTAGAGCGCCAGCAGGCCCTCCAGCGGGACCACGTTAGAGAGATTCAAAGGTTGCAGGAAAGACTGCAAGAGGTGACTGCTCGATTAAGTGCTACTGAGGAAGGTCAAGCATTGAAGGAGGAGCGCCTGAGGATGGAGCAGCATAGCATCCAAGAGAGTCATGAAAGGGAAAGACAGAATCTGTGTAGAAGATTAGCTGAGGCTGAAACTGTACGGAAAGAAATAGAAGGTAGACTATTGGAGGCTGAGCAGCAGGTGGAGGCCTTGTTGAGAGGGAGGCAGGCTTCAGGAGGTAAAGAATGCAGGGAGGAAATTCAGAAGTTACAGGAGCAGCTGGTCCAAAAAACTGACATGATTGAGACACTGAGAGAAAGTGTGCGCAGGCTGGAAGAAGAGAAAAGTCATCTTACTTGCCGCTGCCAGGAGCTTCTCAACCAGATTGCAGAAGCAGACCGTGAGGTGAACAAACTCCGCAATCGCCTGGAAACAGAAGAAGCTGATTATTACACCCTGGAGCATTCATACGAGAGGGCAACTCAAGAGTTTCAGAAAATGAGCCAGTTCCTAAGAGAAAAAGAAGAGGAGATCCGACAGACTAAGGAGATGTATGAGAGGCTGGTGGAACGTAAGGAGGAGGACCTCAAAGAAGCTCTTGTTAAAATGACTGCACTTGGCAACAGCTTGGAAGAAACTGAACAGAAGTTACAGGCTAAGGAGGAGCTTCTTTGCCAAATGAGTCGAAGCCTTTTAGAAAAGGTTGAGCCCTGCAACGCTGAAAAGGATCTGAAGGCCAAGCTTGTGGTCGCAGAGGACCGTATTGCAGAGTTGGAGCAACACCTCAATGCCCTGCAGCTGGGATATGCTGATCTACGCATGGACAGGCAGCAGGTCCTAGAGCAAAGCAACAAGGGAAGGGTTAAAACTTCATCCTCAGAGCTTTCTATGGACAATACATCCAAGACTGAAAACTCCCCAGATAAGGAGTCTCAAGCTAAAAGACCAAGGATACGTTTTTCTAGTATTCAGTGCCAAAAATACATCAGTTTGGAAGGGATGGACTCAGAACACAAAGTTAACCAGGATGTAAATGTAGACATCCATCAGTCTTCTGATATTACATTCTCACAAACTAGTGACCCAGAGAAGTTTATCTCCATCATACACGCTCTAGAGACTAAACTACTAGCCACTGAAGAAAAACTAAGAAACCTCACGCAGAATCTGGAAGTGCAGCGGTCCCCTGAATTGGGAGACCTGTCCAAGGTTGATCTGAGGATGACACAACAGAAGGCTTGCCCAGAGAAGGAGAATATTGGTGGGTCTGGGATGCAGAGCAGTGCTGCTATTAAGCATTATACCAAGGCTTTGGTGTGTGTGGAAAATAGTCGAGAGAAGGTACGGGCTGTGCTCAGTGGCTGTCATGACACCACTGACTCACAGCTGCACTCACTGTCTGAGATAGAAAGTGATTTGTTCAATGCAGCCCTGTATATCCGACAAGGACAAAATACACTGGAAGAGCAGGCATCGGCTGTCAATCAAAATCAAACCTCTGAGATTATAGATAAAGAGGCAATGCAGCTCTTTGCCAAAACCTTGTCCTTTGAGGCAGTAGTTCTGAATAAGATGGCTTTATTAATACAAACTTCAAAATCAGACCTCCTGCAAGCTCTTGCAGAGATCTGGGAAGACATAGAGCAGATTAAAAGGAGCGACAAAGATTGTCTGGCTATAGTTTATGCTGATGTCTTAACCAGGAAGTTAATGTTGGAGAGCGCTTTCTGGAAAGAACTGGAGAAGGCTGAGTTAGACGTCACTAAATCCAAAGAAAGTAGTGCATTAGCGGATATGGATGTTGATGTTGATGCCACAGCTGTCTTTAACACCTTCATTAAAGCAGAGCTAGCCTATTCCATTGAAAACCTTAAACTTGGCTATGAAAAGAAATTCAAAATTCTGGAAAGGGAGTTGACTGAAGCCCATAAAAACCTGCATCAAAGGGAAATGGCTCTGAAAGCGATTATTGAAGCTTCAAAAAGGCCGGATTTGAAGGCTGTGATAAAAGAAGTCAAAAATAACTTTGGCTTTGGTAAACAAAAATTGGCTGACATTCGCCCACCTGAACTAGCTCCGTACATGGAGCAGATCGAAATAGAAGAGGCTCGAGACTTGGCCGAGGAAATCGTAGACAGACACTTTTGTGGTGAAATGCCCTCTTGTGGCGTCGACTCAGTTGAATCTCTGCAAAATGCACATCAGAACCTAGCTAATGAGCTTCAGAGACAAGCAGCAATCCTCCATAAGTATGCTCAAGAGATAGAGAGCAGCGGAAACCATCCTGGACTGTCTAAAATGATCCACGCTCTCTTAGGTCATCAAACCTCACACAATTTCACAAGCACCTCCCTTTGTATGCGCGAAGCCCTTATCCAGGCTCAAGTGGCGTATGTGGCGTGCAGATTGCGGGCCATGCATGAACAAGAATTAGGTTGGTGTAAACAGACCAGTCAGAATATGGACGCTCTTGTGCAGCAGCATGCCTGCAATGTCACCGCAATCCAGGAAAAATACGAAACCTCCTTACAACAGGAGCGTCTGAACTTCACACAATCGTTGTCCTCTCTTCAGAAGGAGAATCAGACACTAAAGACTGAGATGAGCAAGCGTGTGAACCAGCTCTCCCAGCAGCAGGAGCAAGTGGCTATCCTAGAAAAACGTTTCCAGAAAGAGACTGAAGAGCTGAAGCAGAGGCATAAAGAAGCGCTGAGCCATGCAGAGCAATCCCGAACCTCAACAGAGCTCGCCCTGATGGAGACAGCAGCCGACAGCCAGCGAAAGCTAGAGGTTCTACTGGTGGACATGGACACCATGGAGGAGCAGCACGAAGGTCATCTGAGGAACCTGGAGAAGCAGTTTGAGCAGAGGATCTGCCAGCTCCAGCAAATCCACAAGGAGGAAATAGAAAAGCTACATTCTCACCATGTGGAAACCATTCATTATGTTAAAGAGCATCAACCTGACAAAAAAAGCCATCAGGTTTCACACTCGCCTTCCTATGACGAGGCTGCTACACCGATGGAAGAGGAGGAGCAGGGGAAGGGGGAGGATGCACATCACATGACAGAGGTGGACTCCATGGTGGTTCTGAAGGACCGAATCCAGGAGCTGGAGACTCAGATGATAGGCATGAGGGACGAACTGGAGAACAAGCACCTTGAAGGAGATGTGACCAGCCTGAGAGAGAAATACCAGAGAGACTTTGAAAGTCTTAAGGTTTTTGCTCTTTCATATTACTTTAGTGCAATAAACTTTACGAACAGTCATGAGTCATAGATAAATAGTGACATAGCTAAATTACTTTGGTTCATTCTGCTAATATTCACTGTTAGAAGGAATGGGGAAATGGTGTGGTTTAGAAATTATTGTGGCATAAGTCCTATATGTCCTTTCAATAATAATAAAATAAGTCTAATTGGCCATCACATGACCACGCCATATCTGATCTGCTAGCTGGTCCGTACCCCTTTGTTTGGGTGTCAATGAACATGCCATTTCCCTCATACAGTTATTAAATAGTGTTTCAGAATAAACGCATCAGTAAAATGCTTGATTAGCGTTTCACTGCTTTAACCTGCTCTGTTACTAACATAGCTCGGCTTTAAATCATTTAAAAACACTTGCATGGCTTCTATCACTGATGTTGCATGTAGCCTAGTGAACTAATAGAATCTGCACTGAAAACAAGCTCTTTTCACACTGACGGATAGTTAACCCTTTCCTTCTTTAGGCCACCTGTGAGCGCGGCTTTGCCGCGATGGAGGAAACGCACCAAAAGGTGATAGAAGACATCCAGAGGCAGCATCAGAGGGAAATCTCTAAACTGATGGAGGAGCGAGAGAGGCTTTTGGCTGAGGAGACTGCTGCCACTATTGCTGGTGAGGAAACTGACCAGCTATAATTACTGTAGTTTCTAAACATTATAAGAGTAATTTATATGTGTCTTTAAATTATGGTTAAGCTATTGAGGCTATGAAGAATGCACACAAGGAGGAACTGGAGAAGACGCAGCGCTCTCAGCTGAGTGGACTCAACTCTGACATTGATGAACTCCGTTTACAATATGAGTATGTAACCATAAGAATTTTTGTGTTTATAATAAGGACCAATGTAAGGAATATATTGTCCTTTTTCAATGGGTCATTTTTCACTGTTTTTATAGTAGCCCAGAAAGGACAAACAGGACCTTGTGCTCTTAAAAACCAAGCATCACTTGGTTGTAATTTAGACTCTTACCACTAGATGCCACTAAATCCCACCAGAACAAAATGTTTTAATTTTATGTTTTTGTCTGTTTATAGCCAAAAAGTCCATAAAGGGTCAGTTATAAGCAAACGGAAATAAAACTTCTGTTTGGTAAAACTGCTTTTAAAGAACATCATCATCTTTAGGGAGGAGCTGCAGTCCATCCAGAGAGAACTGGAGGTGCTGTCAGAGCAGTACTCTCAGAAATGTCTGGAAAACGCTCACCTGGCTCAGGCGCTGGAGGCCGAGAGGCAGGCCCTCAGGCAGTGTCAGAGAGAGAACCAGGAGCTAAATGCTCACAACCAGGTCAGAATCCACACAATGTACACACTCTTAACACATCTGTCCAGATGTTTGAACACATCCTTACCTCTCCGACAGGAGCTAAATAACCGGCTGAGTGCAGAGATCACTCGGATGCGCTCCTGCTTCAGCGGTGAGACAGCTCTGTCACCGGTTACCCAGGGCAAAGATGTGTACGAGCTGGAGGTAGGTTTCAACATGCATATACACAAATACACAAGTACACAAAAACAATGAGCTCCGCAGTCTAAGCATCTCTGTTTTTTTTAGGTGTTGCTTCGAATAAAAGAGTCGGAGATCCAGTATCTGAAACAGGAAATCCACTCTTTGAAAGATGAACTGCAGTCGGCTTTAAGGGTAAGCAGACTTTATGAAATGCTCGTCTGTATTTCCTCGCATCAGAGGCTCAGCATTCAACACCGATCCTTTCACTAGGACAAGAAGTATGCCACAGACAGATATAAGGACATCTATACAGAGCTTAGTATTGTGAAAGCAAAGGCTGACTGCGACATCAGCAAACTGAAGGAGAAGCTGCTCATTGCCACAGAAGCTTTAGGTGAGAGGACTG
Source organism: Parambassis ranga (assembly GCF_900634625.1). Classification (NCBI taxonomy): domain Eukaryota; kingdom Metazoa; phylum Chordata; class Actinopteri; family Ambassidae; genus Parambassis; species Parambassis ranga. The sequence goes on along the minus strand of NC_041039.1, from coordinate 11,075,250 downwards.
TGGATGGGACAGTTACGTCTGGATATGGTGAGTGGGGCATACAACCTTAAAAGTTACAGACTGACCAGTTTCAAAGCTGTTCAATTCATTAATGTACATTGTATTAATAATATGACTTGATTGTCTTCTCAGATATCATGAAGTCTAAAAGTAATCCTGATTTCATGAAGAAAGAACAATCATCCACCTCCAAGCAATCAAGAGGTGTGAGGTCAAAGGTGAGTTTAAATTCCAACCACACACAGTTGTAGTTGTAGTACTACCATGTCATTTTTCTCTGTGACATCACGTGTTGTTTTGATGTTTTTCACTGTTAACTGTCGCCGCGAACAACAGAACTGTGTTCCAGAGTTGGTTGGTCAGGATTTTCTTGCTGAAAGTCTCTGGTGCTGTAAGTTGTGTCATGTGTCTGTTTCTGTCCATTAGTCTATCACTGAACAGGTCTCGTGGGATAGCTGACACTCCCGTTGTGGGGTGATTTCCCCTCCTCAACCCCTGCCCCAAGATTCGCTGTAGGTATAGCATGATGTAGACCAAAGCTTGTCCTGCATGAGTCCCCCCTTCCTCTTCTCCCGCTTCCCTTTTATTGTTGCTCAAAACTGAATGGATTTCCTTATTGAATAAAGTGTGAGCATCAGCAAAGGGCTGCTAACGCTGTCTAAAAAAAAAAGCATTTTTAGTTACCACTCCATGGATTATTGTGCTTACTAAGATCCTTTACTGTTAATATACAACAGACCTGTTTTGTAATCACTTCTCTTGTACTGTTTGCTGCTGTGTTGGAATTCATTCATGCATTGTGTGTCTACTCTTGTGTGGCATGATCCTCAGCATTATATATTCTGACCCGAATTAAAGAGAGGCATCCAGAGCAGAAAATACACCTCCTAGCTCGAAACCTAGTCCACACATACATAGGTGTCTTGTTTAAATCAAGCTTTTTTTCCTCTTTTCCCTGCAGCAAAATTCTGTTTTTTTTTTCATCTAAAAGTGTAACACTGCATAGAAAAAGTTTTAAAAAATTACCTTTGTATGTGTGGACTGCCTAAAATATTTGTGCTACTTCATCAACACTGTATCAACAATAAATCAATTTGTTTTTGTCATCTTTAACAGAGCCTGAAAGAGGGACTAACTGTGCAGGAGCGCATGAAGCTTTTTGAGGCAAAATATTCCAGAAAGATCTGAATATTTCGGTCCTTGGTTTTATGGTTGTATTGCCACAGCTGGGCCAGCATCAGCTCTTTATGAGAATGGACAGAAATCCATTGAGCTCACTTCAAAGCCTACAGAACTGCTTTCATGCTTCTGATAAGTTGTCATATTTTTGTTTAGTTTTAAGAGACGTTCTACAGAAACAGTCCTGTGTGCGCTTAACGTATAATCTGGCCAAGCTGGAGATGTGTCAAACAAGCTGTGAGAGGGATAAATAACAGCATTTTTTATTGATCCTCCGAAATGCCAAAACAGACAGCAATACACACAGTATGAATAATATATATTTCCCAATATGGATTAATTATCTGCTGTATTTGTTACAATGTCTATATCTAATAATAATTTTTAATTAATGAGTCAATGTTGCACCAGTTCTCTTGTACATAACTACTGGAAATGTTCAGAATATAGTTTGCTCTTGATTGTTGGGGCATCTGCTGTACTATAACTATGGCTTGATTGATAGTGGAAAACAATGTGATGCTTAACTTGCTTACGTATGAGAGTTTTATAAAACCGGGGTGTCTGTGTGTGAAGTGGGTGGGGGGGCAGGGAGGGGAGTGGGGTGAGATTGCACTTATCACTTGACTACTTGAGGAAGATGTTTTTATTTGTCTCAAATCTGTGTTGTGACTTCAAGTCAATTATTGCAGAGCAACCAAACATCCTGACTTACGTCGTATTTAGTGAATTTGTTAGTGATTTTTTTTTTCTTTTAATTCTCAAAAACCTGACTTTGTGTTTGCTCAGTTTGGATTTTGGTGCAAGAATATCATCTCAAAAGCTGAAACTATTTAGGACTTTGCATGCCTGTACAGTATAATTTGAATTGCAGAATGATGGTGTTGCCTCACTTTTTTTCCTACTTTTATGCTTTAGTGTGGAACTCTTTAAAAACTAATAAGCTTTGCTTTCGCAAGTCCTACTGTTTAGATGTGGAGATTCAATTTGTTTACTGTATGCTGCAGTCTTGAAGCACTTGGCCCTAATCCCTGACCTCTCACTGAAATCTAGTTGTGCCTCAACTGAGTGAAGAATATTAAACATCCATGAAACCTGTGCAGCTATGGATACACACTGTATAGTATTCAAACCACGCCTTGTACATACATGCCACACGGAAGACTTCTGTGTTTTGTTTTAAACTTGTACCTTGCTCACTAGCTCTATATGAAATATATATGAATATTTTTTATTTTCATTTGAATGTATAACATCAAATAAATGAAGTGTTTTGAAACCTTCCTATTGGTTATTTTTCTGCACTTTTTTGACAACATTCATCAGCGTGACAGTCTTAATCTGTTATGTAATCTGTTAACGTTTTCTACAGTTTGTCACTGTCTATACCTGCAAATTAGCTGCCCACCACATTTCTACGGTAGCCTAGAATGGATAAACAAAACATTAGCCTTTCACATTTTAAACTGGCATCACTGTGAATTCAGTCAGTTGCAATCTGCAACATCACCACTAGAGGCCCCCTATCATCCACACTAACTAGCCATAAAAAGTCAACTAATTCTCTTGTAATTGTTGTGGTATCCTCTGGTCTAGTCAATAGACCGAGCCACATCCTCTTCTCCTCTTTTCCTCTTCCTCCTCATTGTCTTTCAAAGCATCTCTCAGTCTGACCCAGAACACGTTCTGCTCCTGTAGTTTCTCAGGCCGCAGCAAAGTAGGTCTTTCTGCTGACAATTCTGCGCAGGTGTGTGTAGGGAGATGGGCAGTGCTGAGGGATCTCCTCCATGAACACCAGCCACACAATGTCACTGCCTTCATACAGAAGCCTCAGACTGAAGCTGAAACTCCACAGAGCACCATTCACTTTAGATTAGATTCAACTTTATTGTCATTGCACATGTACATGTACAATGCAACAAAACACAGTTTGCAGGTAGTGACGAGTTATCAGACACAGGGTGTGGTGAGACCTGTAAATGGCTGCCTCAATGTTCTCCAGAACAGCGGCACCAGGATGGAATTCTCTAGGGTAGAGACACAATTTGTGCTTAGGTGCACCAGCAGCTGTTTTTTCTAGATGGAGACTTCATTGTTCTACAAGAGCAGAGAAGTAGAATTCTGATGTTTTTGTAGTAGTGAAGTCTAAGTCAATGTGACCTTGGCAGAGCATCCAGCATTATAGTTCATAGCATGGATGTGGATGGTCCATGGAGATTTGTGTCTTTGAAACTTTACTCTTGTGTTCCACCTGCAGCTTCAGTCCTGTGTTGTTGGACAGTTTGATGAACTCGGGGGTGTAAGTCCTCTAAGCAGCTTCTAAAGCCAAAACTCCAGCTAGCTGAGATCTTAAGGAAAAATAAAAGCAGAACGACTTGCACCATCTGAAATCTAAAAAATATATTAAGATAGAAAATTTAATGTGCTATACAGAAGGTAAAGAAATACTGCTTAAAGAAGCAGTGATAATGTACTTAGAGGAATTGATAAATTATTACATAAATATTGATGATTTTCTTAATTTGCTCTTGTCTGTCTTATAGATTGATCCAGAATTTTTAATTATCACTCTGGTGAACACGCTAACATTAACCTACCTGCTAACGCACAAAAAAAAGACAGACCATAAAACTTGTCTGATGCACACATGCCTATCCCACACAAATAAACTCTGCATCAGTCATTGTAACCAAAATTATAGAAAAGGAAGGAAGTATTTGTGAATTTTTGTTTTAAATTAAAAATAATGTGTTATATGCTCCATTAAGACATTCAGCCAACACTAAATTTAAATATAAATTTCAATTTAAAATTACAATAGGGCCATGTTCATGTTGACCTCTTCGTGCTGAACACCTGCTGCTGGCTCTTCTGATCCTGGCTGCTGACCTTTGCAGTCATGTCTTGAGTGTGTGATGGTGGTGAAGAGGCCAGAGGATGTGGGGCTGCCTCATGCTCTGCGCCCATCCTTGGGGCAGACAGGTAGTCTTTAAGTTTAGTCTGTTTGGGAGCTCGGCCCCATAGATTTGACCTTTGCAGGGGTGGCTTCTGGATTCAGCAGTAAAGAAACAGGTAACAATGCTGGTGGCGATTTGGCTTAAGGAGCTGTTTCACCTTTAGGTGAAACAGGGCCGTCAGGTGGTGCTGCCACTTTGTTTCTATATATTTTCTAAATGATTAAAAAAATGCAATGTTTTTGTTCTCATTGTGATCCACGATGTAGAAAAAACATTCTTTTCACAGTGTGTATAATGCATTTTATTTTCAACAAGTAAAATGACATCATTCATATAAAAACATTAACCTTTAAAACATTTTACACTAAGTACATTTATTGCGATTGCAATATCTGCAGATGCAGTCAAAGGATTGTCTGTCAGCGTGATTTTTAAATGGACTTAATCATTACAATGATCCCGGTAGAAATTAGGACCTCATAACAATCAATGTCCTTTAGTGCAGTAGAAAAAAAAATCTTTCACATTTTTATTCAATCTCTGTTTGTCTTATAAGGTGCAAAAACTGAGAATAAGTGTGACAGTTCATTAAGCCAGTGAAAATCTGAGGCATGCCAGTAACTATGTTTGTGTGGAGTCTGTTATATTACAGTCACACATTTAGTTGTCAGTAGCTGTCAAAGGGCTCGGAGGACACGGGGCTTCCAGCCGCTGTATGGACGGGGGTCTCTTTGAGGGTTTGGCAGCAGAGGGAATGTCAGTAAACACCACCGATCGCCCATCAGGGCAGAGAAGGACACTGGAGTCTGCCTCACACTTAGTGGTTCTGCTTGGCCACAAGGCTTCAGCCGGACTAGGCCTCATGGCGAGACCACCAGGAGAGAGGACCTCTGTGTTTACCACTGGTGCCTGGCTCATCTTGATCAGCATGTCCAATGACTGCTTGCGACTCTCCAGAGAGGCCTTTAACACTTTCCTCTCGTTCTCATCTTCCTCTTCTTCCCTCCTCTCTTCCAGCTCTTCGTCCTCCTCATCTGTTTCTGTGTTCTCTTTAAAGCAGCCATCTTCTCTCAGAGGCTGGTAGCCAGCTGAGTCTGTCGAGTCCCTCTTAATGGAAAGATCGAGAGGCCCGTCACTCTGGCGAGCTGTCCGCTCCAAAGCCTGGTGGATGTGGGAGAGCTCGCTGCGGATTTTGTTCAGGTGCTCCCAGAGGTGTCGTTGGGCAGGAAGGTCCTCTTTTTCTAAGTGGGAGATTTTGCGTTCAGCCTCCTGGTACTCATGCAGTGCCTTGGAGAGGTCACTGAGGAGGGCTGCTACTGACTCTGAAGCACCTTCACCGATTGTCCTAGCTGCTGTCGAGTTCTGGCTGTTGGGTCCCCCACAGGTTGACAGAGAAGACGTGTCACTGTTGGGACTGGAGAGAAGATCGTTGCACCACAGTTCAGTGGGCCGAGTGTGAAGCTGAGCATCCTGTAAACTAAGAATGAAAGGAAGTTAAAATCTAATCTATCCTTATAACAGTAATTATTATAATTATCATAAATAGTAATAGTAATAAAAATGTGTACCTGTTCTGGAGCAGGAATTTGTCTGCTGCCACATTAAGAGTTGATGCGGTTTGAATATTCTTCAGGAGGTCCAGGGTAAAGCCCATAGCTGGCTTCTTCTCTGCTGGTACTTCATGACTCCTCAGTGCAGCTCCTGACCTCTTGAGACCCCAGCTTGCTTTGCCTTCCTTGGCTACAGCTTGCAGTTTATCCCCCAACCTGTAGCCCTGGTCAGGGGACTCTCTCTGCGGTGACACCCAGCCGGCAGGGGAGACGGCGGTTCCTGGCCGCACAGCAGGCACTTTCCACAGATTGACTTTAGGCTGGAAGCCAGAAAGAGGTGCTGCTTCAAGGCTGTTTGTGGACGTCTTGAGCGTTTTGGTGGCATCACCCTGACTGGAAGCCTGTCCGAATGTGTGCTCACACAGGAAGGGGTAGTAGAGACGAGGAGGGATGAGAGCTCTGTCTGTGTGCGAGCTGGAGGCTGGGTGCATCAGCTGAGCGGCTGATGCCAGGAAGGGAAACTGGGTGAACTGTGCATGGGTCTGTCCGGTGACACTGGAGTTTGCACTAGGAATAGCTGAGTTCATGTAGGAGAAGAGGCTGGGGCTGATGGGATATCCTACCCCCAGAACTGACAGATTGAGTCCAGTGGGATCCTGGTAATCCACCAGGTTTGCTGGGGGTGGGTAACAGGGGATTGAACTGCTCACTCGAGACTGAGCACTTTCTGCCTTGGCCTTACTGTGACCGGATGCCAGGAGCCTCCACTGCTCTGACAGGAGTCCAGGAGCAGTTAGACATGTTTTCGATAGCTTATAGTGTCTGAGCTGGGCCTCTACCTCTACAGAGCGTGCTCGTAAAAGCTGATCTTCCAGGGAGAGCATGTCAGCCATGAGAAGCTCTGACTCTGGCTGTTTGACCTTCTTTGAGGCGCACTCTGCTGTATCTCTGCCGTTGTTACCGGAGCTTTCTTTGGTGATCTCCCCTCCCTCTCCTCGTCCTACCTCTTCTTCATCTTCTGCTCCCTGGTTTTCCCTACACTCACCTTCCTCCTCCACAGACCTCCTCTGCCCCTGTCTCTCTTCAGTGCATATATCTATCTCATCTTTCCCTGCAGCGTGCCGGCCGTGCGCCTGCTGAAAGGATCGTAGCTGCTCAGGATGCAGGATGTTTCCCTTTTTGTACGGCCAGTCTGACTCTATGAGCAGAGACAAAGAGTTTTTACACAGGCTGTACTTCATGTGGTTGTACAGGTGAGACTTCTCCATACAGGTGAAGGGACACTGGAAGCATTTGTAGTTGTAAGGTTTGCCCCATGGCCGAGGAATGTAGTGAGGCTTTTTAGGCTTACGCTCTTTCTGTTTGCTGGCAGACGTCACTTTGCAAGCATCATCCTTGGACATGACTGGTAGGTATAAAGACGTGTAATTCAGATTAGGATTATTCAGGAGAGATTTTTATTGTCTTCTGGTGTACATTTCACAGGGTTTTCTCAGTCTTATAGATAGATTGCACCTTCTTGCCAAAACCTGTGAAACAAAAGAGACACTGGTTTACAAATCAAGCTGCACATCGACAGATAGGTAAACTTATCATTGTTCTCTGCGAGTGGCAAAGTACTGTATATCAATATGCACATATGTGTATTATAAGCGCACATTTGTTGTCTGCCTAAGATGAAGATTGCCACTAACCTAACTGCAGGGAGGCCAAACACAGCTCGGTTCCCACTGTACCTGCCACTACTCATTAGTTCCAGTGCAGCACCAGGCACTAGCAGGGCCCAGGGCTGAGGGGGCAGACAGAGCCTCCACAGGGGACTCTGCACCTGTGCAGGGGTCTTGCAGGCCTGCTTGAGTTTATGACCCTACACCCTCGAAGGCCGGCTACAGGCAGAGCGCAGCCGCTCCATGCTGAAGATTGCATTGGACGGCTATAGGGAAGGGAGAGAAGTTGGGGGGTTTGATTCCTAATGAGAGCCTGGCGTCATGCCTATAGGGCGTCATTAGTGCCAGGACTGGGATCTGGGTCAGGACATAGTGCATAAGTTCAACTGCTCTCCTGTTTAGTCTCATCTGTATTTGGAGACAGGTCATAGGTTATTTTGTAATAAAATAAGAACACAGATAAGAAATGTTGAATAAGGCACTTCAGCTCTTAGCCTAATATTTACATTTTCCGCACCATATAGCCGAGGTTTTTGCTATTACACGTATTTATTACGACTATATATATATATATATATATATATATATATATATATATATATATATGTATGTATGTATGTATATATATAAATGTGTGTATATATTCTTTTACAATTTATGTGGCTTATGTGGCTGTCCTTATAATTTAATATCATATGGGTACAGTTTTTCACCTAGAATTTTTTTCCCTTCATCTTTTCAGTAATTGCATTGGATTAGTTTAATTGATATCCCTGCATTCTAATCCCCTCAAATACATTTAAATGTGTTTTTTTTCCACACAGAAACTTTGTGATCTTTTTGTACTGTGAGCCAAGCCGTTGGGTGAAGCCTGCAGTGAAAGAAGATGTAAGAAGGAGTGTGCTCCTCAATTTAAAACACTTTGAGGCTTTTATTTTGCCTCTCTCCTCAGGTCATTCAAAGATGAAAGCCTGTGAGAAGTTCAGGGTCCAAACTGAAGTAAAAAAAAAACTTTTTTTTTCTGTCCCACACAGCTTGAATAGGAGGAAGTTTTGAGGGAAAAGCCAGTTAAACACACACAGGTAATGGAGCAATCAAGCTCATCTGTAAAATTACAGCATGAGGGCTGATGATGAAAAACTCAGTGAGTCTAACAGGGGATGGCAGGCTGTTGTCAAACAGCTCTCCCAACCGGACCCTCAGAACTGGTCCGTTAGTGGCTGACCATTTGATTGGCTGACTTGTCAGCCCCGGGGCTCTGACCTGAGCTTCCAGCTCATAATGGAGTCTAACAGCTGCTGCTACGAGCCAATCAATAAAAATCATTTTTACAGTAGATTTTTTTCCCTCTTCTGGCCACTGCTATCCGCTCCCCTCTGCACTGACTGCACTCTGTGCCCTCTCGCCGCCCCATATCTAAACCCTGCGGTCTTGTTTTAAGCTTTTAGGGATGATGATCAAACAAGCCATGACCACTTGAACAACTATTGTTGCAATTAAGAAGGTTCACTACACTAAAAGCTTTGACAGGTTACATGCTACAGCAACCACACCGCTGACGGCCTGCAGGACCATGAGTGAGTAAACACATGCAAGAACTTTTTTCTTTAATTATAAATAACACTTTACCTAAGATGATAGTCAGGATTTGATTTGTCTTCTTCAGTGAAAATATCTGAAAAGAAAAAAGATTGTTTTACTATTTTATCATTTCATTTCCCCCTTTTTAAAAATAATTTTGAACACAATAAATTAGATATTGCTTTCAAAAATGTGTGCACATTTGTTCACTAGTATTTAAATATTGTTATATTATAATATACATTTATAAAATTTAAATATGAATTTAAATTACAATTCAAATTCAATGTATTATACATCAGAAGGACATTTTCATTTTGTTATAAAAATTAAAAGTTTAAAAATTAGAAATATATTTTTCTAATTTTTAAACATTCTGTCCCAAAATGTAAATAATTATATACAAATAAAATTAAAGCTCATTTTTGATTATTTAGAATTGCAGCCTTAAAATAAAACAGGCATAAATACTTTCTATTTGCAAACAGTAGCACCATCTAACAGGCCTTTCCTTAATTAACCTATTTTAATATCTCTTAATCTTCCCTTATCTGTTCTGATTACTCGCCATGAGGTCCTTAAAAAGTAGAGAAGGATATGTATTCATCCGTACCTAGAGAGCGTCCCGGTGTGGCTGTCTGTCACTCCTCTGTGCAGCGGCGGTGCAGCGCGTCCCGCTCAAATGGGAGCGCAGGAGTGAGTGTGGCGATATATATTGACTGGGAGCATTGCCCTGAGGCACTACAATACAGCAGCTCCCCCCCTCCCTCCCCCTCCAACCCCTCTCTCTCCTCCACCTACCCCCCCCCCCCCCCTTCTTTTCCTACTCCACTCCCCCTCTCTGGATTGTCAAATGTGGTCTCCACCTTGCAGCCAGGATGCAATATAACAACTTACACAATATTGGGAAAAGGTTAGGTGGCTACTTCTGGTTATAAGATAGAACAGAGGTGACGTTTGTCTGTGTTAAGTCCTCCATTATGAGGTCATTTTAAGGCATTGTTGTCATTTTTAAACCAGAATGAAGGCCTATATATATACAAATAAATATATATATGTACTTTATTACTTCGTCTTTACATAATTTATACATAATTTACATTTAAAAATAAATGAACTTTTTGTTAATTATCTTTTAAATTGGCCTTTTATCAATTTTATCAGTTTAATTAATAACATAGCAGTTCTATATTAATGCATGGTAATTGGAAAAGTCAAATGCATTTAAACAAACAAGACTATTGTGTCCTATCTACACCATCACCATCATGTAACAGGAAAAACTGTATAATATATATATATTGCAGAACAAATTGTATTTCAGGCTGCATCACCTCTCCTCACCTCCATCACCATGTACTTGGGTGTGGAGGAGGTATGTCCACAAGCAAAAGGAAGAGTGGTGCATGTCTCCACTGACTTCAGTTCCACTCCACCTTGCTTTTGTCACACACCACCGTCTTCTTAATCTAACCCCAACCTCTCAATCTCCTCCTCAGTCTCTCCTTTTTTCATTTTCCCTCTATCCCATGCCCTCTTAGCCTGTGGAAGGCTTTGGGTCGACTCCACGTTCTTCATTTCCTTTCCTCTGGCTGGGTGGGAAGCTTGTGTGCGAGCCCCTTTGAGAAATGTCAGTGTCCGTGTGCTGGGAAAGTCGGGGGCCCTTCACGAGCCATCGGGCCTGCTGTCACACAAAGGCGGCCAAATGGAGACTGACAGGCCACTCCATAGAGCCTAACCATCTGTATCAAATGTGACAGCAGGGGAAAGAGGATGTCTGGTAAATCAGCAGGAACGACAGGAGTGGACTATGACACGAGGAAGAAGTAGAGAAGCAGAGAAAGATCCTCCACTTTTTAAAGCAGCAGGCACATGGGAGATGATGTCAGTTTTTTTCAGAGGCTGTTTCTCTGGAACACTTGGGAGAGAGTGTCAGTTTCTCCTGTTAAGTTCAAGTACGTTAAATGACGAGTTACTCCATCCTCTCTGTTGTCAGAGCAAATCCTGTTGTGGTTGTTTTTTTATGATTTTTTCCTTCACTTTTCCCCCAAAAAAGTTCTTCATGAATTGACTATAAACCTCCTCGTCTACCCTGAGACTTGCAGTGCGAACAGAAAACTCTCCTGGCGAGTTGTGGGTCCTTATGGAGCAGCATCTGGGGAGGCTGACAGGAGCACTCTATTACCACTCAGAGAAAGGAACCTGAGGGCTGCAACAACACCGCTACCAGCCACATCCAGCTGTGCAGATGCCTCCAAACACACACACACTTATACACAAGCAAACCCATGCAAATGAAGAGAAATCTTTCTGCATTCGACAAGATGGACTGCATTCTGTGGAAACAGTACAGACAGGAAGATGAACGACTCAAGAGCAACCACTAACCTGAGACTTCAGCTTCTTTCACTGCCTGAGTTTTAGGCCTGAGGTGGAATAGCTAACAGCTCCTCTCTTAGCCTGTGCTGCTGGGCACATTAACTAAACTCATATCGCTCTCAGCCACAATCAATTATTCACCAACCCCTCCTCTCTTTCCCCTGGTTTTCAAAGGAGAAAAACTCCAGCAGCTTTACTAACACACAGCCACAGCGACAAAACAACCTCATGCCTTTGGTGACTTCCTTTGCAGCCCAGACTGTTTTCACTTCAAATCATCATTATAACCTTAATACTATTCTTTAACATGCTAATAACACTCTTACATCATTATTGCAATAATATCTTGTATACACACTGTACATAATTAGGCTAATTTTCACAATGTTAAAGCATATATAATAGAAAAGTTGGGTAGGTTTGCTATTTGCTCTACCTGCCTGAATGTATGAAATTATCCTAATTTCTTCATTTAACTCTCTACAATCTACCTAACTGTCCATTGGCGCAGTGGTATAGCAGGGTTGTCCAGTAACCGGAAGGTTGGTGGTTCAATCCCAACTCCTCCCTAGTCACTGTTGTGTGTTCTTGGGCAAGACACTTCACCCTAGCCTGTGGCGCGCCTTGCTAGTCATTGTATGACACTGCTTGGCAGCAGCCGTAAAGAATTTCCCTCTGGGATTAATAAAGTATCTAAAAAATAACCCATTGAAAGTGTACCCCAGATCCAAAAGAAGATGACAGTGTCCTTTTTGGAGGTGAATTGCCCCCACAGTATGTCAGTGGACAGTGCTGGAAGCGCACAATGAGACATTTCAGCTTTACACTTAAGTGAACACACACAATTATCCAGATGAGGGCTTGATGGACACTGGACACTTTCCAAGGTAAAACCACAGCCTTCAATGTGAGCCAGGCTAATATCTGAAAAGTGCAGATGTCAAGGTTCACTCGTGATGACTCTTTGGATTTTTCTCTGCAGATATGCATGCCCTTCTCTGAGCCTTAACGTCAGACAGATGCAGCTTTGCGGCAGAATCGGTAGGTGAGACGTTTCTTTCTATCAGGAGCGTTGATGTGGAAAGAGGTGCACCTGATGCCTCATATTCACTGTTTATCATTCATATATCTGTGAGTGTGATGAGAGGTGGAGTTCACACCAATGCCTGTGCTGTGGGGTCACTGACAGGAAGCAGCTGGTGCCTCGGCCGCCCGCTTTTTCACTCATCATTTTTATCATCCCCTTTTTTCACCAGCTGCCCCCCAAACACACCCGCAGGAGGCTAGGTCTCTCTCACCAAGGCACCTGTGGGTGACACCTGATGGGGGAAAAGCAAGTGGAAATGAAAGGAAGCAGCCGATTCTGTCAGAGCACATCAGAACTGCTGTCCATCACGCAGCTGACCTTCAGGGTGTGTGTGTGTCAACAGACCACAGTGCATCTGAGTGTGTGTGCAAGTATGTGCATATTAAGTCACTGACCCACAGGGAGTGTATGTGAGTGTGTGCATATGCTTGTTCATCAATGCAGGGTGTGTGAGACCATGTGTGTATATTAATGCCTTGATCTCAGCAAGTGACTGTGTCCATAAACACATAGACCTTGAGGGTGTGTGTATGAGTGTGTGTCTATCAGTGCAGTGATCTGTATAAGATAGCAGCAGTAGCTGGTAGGTCATTGACAACCAAAGCTCCTGACCTCACCGAGCATCCTCACACTGAGTTCTGACAAATCCCCACACTGTAGAGGATCTGTAATCAGACAAATAAGTTAAAAATCTGTATATTAAATGTCCATATGTGTTGGGACTACAGTACCAGCATGTCTTCTTGCCAGGACCAGTGCGTTTAGTCCCTCAGCAACAGGGCTTAGAGCAGTCCCACACTCTGGGGACCTGGAATGAGAGGATGGTGTCAGCCCGTTTCCCAGCTGCAGCCAGTCCCCCCACCCCTCCTTTATATGTACGCCCCAAAGCCAGTAGCCCCTCACCACCCCGACTTTGCCATCTCTGGGTTTGACTGAGGATGGGTGTAGGGGTGCAGGCAGCAGCAGGGAGTGAGAGCAAGAGGCTGCACCGAGCTGCTGAGTACTGGAGGACGGCTGTTCGGCCCTGGCTGGCCAAGCGGGAGGAATTGAGGGAGACAGGGACCAAAGCCCGTCAGCTCCATCCCTTAGGGTGTCTTGGCCTCCCAACTACAAGTCCGTGTTTTAGCAAACCATATGTTCACCCTCCCCCCCAACCCCCCCACCCAGCCAGTTAGCAAATAAACAAGTCAGGAAGCCATAGCTAGAGGGAAGTCTTGTTTCCCTTTCAGTAGCTGTGCCTTTTCTCACTGCTGCTTGCTGACTCTCTCCTCTCACATCCCCATAGTTTGGAGCTGGATAGTAGACAATGTGTGATATCTAAGTGTCATTGATAATGATTTCTGTATGTATGATTAAATGATTATTATTAAATGATTATTCATTAACAAGCAGAAACTTATGTTTTTGGTATGCATATTATGTATTGTATGTATGTATTGTATGGGGTTACTATGGGGTTACTATGGGGTTACTATGGGCTCATTGCATCCTAAAGGTTACTTGTAATATTGAAACAATATTCAGTTGTGTGCTATTGACAGAGGCTTTGCGGGCAAGTGTGTGTGTGGGTTGCATAGAATAAAAACCTAAATAAAACCCTTATTTCGGGCCCTAAAGGGCAAATTTGCTGTTGGCCCCATATGAGTTAACCCACAGGGAGCCACTGTGGGCAAAACTATTGTAGACCCCAGATTGGTAAACCTACAAAGGTTCCACACACATTATAAATACTGGCCTACATGCCAACATAACATAGTGGACACAGGAAGAGTCTAAGCAAGGGCCTGCTCACTGCCGCTTGCATCTTTAATTTAAAATGAATCCAGTTGTCTGGTTCTGTTTTCCAGGAGATGAATGAAAGACAGTTCCAAACAGATGGACAGCTTGTGTACAAGGTCCGCAAAGCCAGTCGGTCCTCCCTTTGGGCAGAGAAATTGTCCAGAGATGGACAGCTGTGCCCAGGGCAGGGCATATAGGAAGTGAAATCACACACAGTATTTATGGCTCCCTCAGGGTCTGGGGACTCACTGACCTGAGCATCCAGCAGCAGACAGGCAGACAGTTGGCGGTCCAAAGTTTTTCACAAGGTCAGCCACCGTGCAGGCTACAAGATGACTGCATTCTGTTCTGTTCTGACAGAACTGCACTTCTCATTTTCCATGCTGGATACCTGTGAATAGTTTCTATGTATTTATATTACACTATTTGTTGTTTTGGGGCATTTTATAGGATAGATCTTGCTTTAAATTGAACTTTGAAGTCAAACAGAATATGTGTTACAGTGTTACATGTACAGTATTTACATACTAGGCTATCAGGTATTCCAAAGTAGCTATCTAAACCACATTACATCTGATTTCTACATCATAAAAATATAACCCTAGTCTGCAAATGTTGTTCTTTGTTTGCTTTGAAGGGCAACAAAACATTAAATTGCATTACAACAATCCTCAGTGATCTCAGGGAATTTTTGACATTGTGATCACATCTTTATAGATTTTGTTGTCATTGATTTTGTCAGGAGGCTGGGCAACACTCGTAAACACTTACACACACACACACACAGTTATGGACACATGCATAGGGACATGACAGCCTGCCTCACTGACTGGTCCATTGAGTCATCAGTGACCTTCCCTGGGATTGGAGTTGCCAGGCCAATTGACCAAATCACTGATCTTTAAAAGCAGCTCTGCGGGCAGGAGGGGAGTTGACTAGTACTAAACTCACACACACACACACACACACACACACACATTACAAACACACTCCATCCACCTCACTCTCTAATCAAGGAGCAGGCAGGCAGGACTCTGGGTCGCCACAGCGACACTAACAAGAGGCGACAGCTCCTCAGTGCTTGGGGCAACGACCAGCTCGGCTGTCGAGACCGCGGAGAGAGTCCGCCAGGCACGCACTGAGGCAAGGTTTGCTGTTTTGGGAGGAGGAGGAGGGATGGTGGAGGAGGAGGGAAGACAGGGAGTGAGCTGGTGGTGTAGATGCATGGACAGATAATAAGGAATCATGAATCTGAGAAATGATACACACTGCCTTCTACTATTGATCCAGTCACTCACTTATTGTATTAAGGTGGATATTAACATCCCTATTCTGAAAAGTCAAAAAGCACCACCAAACATACAAACACCAACACACAATCTAAAGTGACGCGCACCCTTAACCAAGCCATGCAGCCCTGGGGCCTCCTTGCAGAGTGCAGTTGCCCCCTCCCTGCTTCCCCAGCCCCCCTCCCTCCCACCACCACCCCCCATATTCTTTGGAACACAGTTTAACTTCTGTCATTTAGATGAAGCAAGTGAGTCAGTCTAGCAGTTGCGAGAGGATGTGACAGGCCGGTAATGGACAGGACAAAGAGGGGATTTATGAAGTATTAGTAAACCTTAATAATTCACTAAACGAAAGACCCCGGGAGTCCCCCCAACAAACCCCCTGTCTCTGGCTCTCATCCGAGCTCTGGCGTCCTCTGGATCTCTCTCTATTTATATCACAGCATCTGGTAAAAAATAGAATTGGGAACAAGAAGAATGCACAGTGATCCACATTGACTGACAAGATCGATTAAGATATTTTGGGTATAAATTTATTAATAATTGTGAATGAGGACTCAGTCTTCAATGTGCATGTTGTGTTTTGTTGTTCTTTTGTTCTGAGCACTCCCTCTCATCTCAATATTACTGTATGGTAGTTGCTTAATAATGTGTAGATAATAAAGTTCATCCATCATCATGCTGACAGTCACACAACAGTGAAGCTTCACCTGTGTGTAATGACAACCAGACAAAAAAACACTTAAATCTATATGAATGTAGCTGCAGGGGGCAGTCTTTATGACTGTAATCTATATATTGTAGAATGTTTGTGTCTTCACTGTCATGTTCCGGCCTCCTCCCTCACCTCCCTGTGAAGTAACAAAACGAAGAACAATAGCCACAGTCCCAAATTTAGGATGCTTCCATCCACCACCAGCCCCCCAATTAAGTGTGATCAGAGTTTAGCAGGTCACAACTGGTCAGACAGGTGGCCTAAAGGGGAAACACACAGACAGACATACACACAGATATTCCTACACAAACATCTCTGTCCCAGCTGCTCTGCTGTGGATCCAGAACAGCGTGGAGCTAATTCCTTCCCTCAGCAGCCATCACTGTGACGACTGCAGTCATGGCTGTGAGTGACAGGCGCAATCATTAGATCCCTAGATACCCCCACTGGCTGCTCTTTTTGCCCTCTTTTGTATGTGTGTGTGTTTAGTGATGGTGGTGGGGGTTACAGAGGAGTAGTGACGGGTGTCAGTACAGAGGCCTGGTCCAGTCTGCTGTGGCCTGGTGTGACAGCACTGCTGCCTGACCACCCCAACCCTGACCCCCCCACCTCCTCCTCCTCCCTCCTGCCTTCATCGCCCCAAGAGACGTAGAGGGTGATGGGGACTGGCACCGCAGGGGCCTCCCTGGCTGGTGCCTTTGCTGGTGGTCTCTGTGGCCTATTAGTGTCTTGCTATGGGCCTGTCAGACTGACAAAACAGGGGCCTGTCAAATTAAGTAGGGGCTGAATATCGCAGATATGTATTCAAACGCACCAAGGGGAGATGGTGGCAGGGAGGGGTGAAGAGAACCAGGATGAGGAAACCACCGGTGCTAATGTCGACGCTAAGTGAGAGTGACAGGTTGCGAGCTGATCGGAGGGAAAGGATGGAGAGAGAGAGAGAAACAGTAACAGTAGTTGATAATGGTGGTGTGGTTGTCCTGAGGAGACTTGTTAAGGGCCAGTCCAGACAGAACCAGACAGCCACCATTCCCAAGGATCTGAACACAGGTAAACTGCTCCAAGTTTGGCCCAAACAGCTTCAAGTTACAGCACTTCCACTTAATGAGATCAGACTGATGAGTCCTGTGTGCAGGTGTGTGTGTGTGTGTGTGTGTGTGTGTGTGTGTGAGTGTGTAGATGCAGCAATGAATCATCCCAAAACACTGAAGTATTTACAGGAACAATAACTATTTCCTCTGTTGGCTGGCGCATGTACCCAAGGCTTCGCTGGCTGTTTGTGATTGTATGCACATGAAATAAAAAAAAAACAAGCATTTATCTGAGCAGTGAAGGAATCTTTTAATATCTGAATCATAACTTAAACTTTTTGTCTGCTGTTTGTGCTGCTTCACCTCTGGAGACACAATGGTTGTTCATGCTTCAGGCCAGGCCATTATGAAGCCAGCCTATACTGTACCTGTATAGACTGCCAAGCGTCCCACTGCAGTGCTGTCCTGGAAAGCTTCCGCTCTGAGCTTCATCATGTGCTCAGCTCTCAGAAGAAGACACCGAGACACAGAAGCAGGTGAAAGATCAGCAGCTGGATCAAGTGTTGTGGCAGTTGTATGACAAAGCCCTGTGTGAGCACACATGTGCATACAGGGGAGCTGTGGCAGTGTGTTTCAGGAGAAAGGGCTGCGACTCTTCCTCTCATGTCGCTGTGCGTTGCTGAGACTGAGAGGCTGATGCACAGTGGCAGCTCCCCCCTCGCAGCCACAGGCCTGCCCAGAGCCACTGCAGATGATAGTTTTAATTGCTTTCAATCTTTCAGGCTAGTCCCTGCCCAGTGGCACAGGGTGCTTGTGTGTGTGTGTGTGTGTGACATGGTGTTTCGCATTGTGGGAGCGCGTAGTATTGTCTGCGGATGCTGTACACATATGCAGAGTGTGTTTGATGAATGTGTTTGTCCATTATGAGAGGAAAATTAACAGAGAATTAAGGCCTCGGAGTGATACAGCTGATACAGAGATAAACATCTGTTTATCAGACTGTCCTCATGAATGCATGCTCAATATAGGTGAAAGAAGAGAATGCGGTTAAATAGACACCACTCTTCTTTAACCTTACGTGAGTTTATAAATAATAAAGTTCAGGGTTTTTCATGCAAAGACCTCAAAACACACTCCCGCATCCTTAAAAGCATTTTAAACGCAGTGAACTACAAAACCAGATGATCAATAATTCAGAGTGAATGTCGAGATGGCATAACAGAACACAGAGAACAGCCTGCAATTAAACTGACAGTCATTTATTCCATATGTGTGAATGAACTATCTATCTATTCTGACCATAACACCTACAGTCCAACAGAGTGTGTTTATATATGTCAGAGCAAAAGTACTGTTCTGAGGTGGTAGGACGCCCAAAATGTGAAGATTCCTGATGAATAAAGTGTATATATATATATCAGAATCAGAATCAGAAATTAATCCCTGAAGGGAAATTGCTTTGTTGTGCTGATGTGAAGCTGTGCAGATGAAAGATCTGTCCCTGAGTACAGTGATATATACTGTACTCAGGGACAGATCTTTCATCTGCACAGCTTCACATCAGCACAACACAGAACAAAGAAACATGCACAGGCTTCATGTCTCAATAGGAGTTTAGTTTAAAATGAAAAAATAAACTAAAAAAAATAAAACTCATTTGTATAAAATCAACAATGTAACAGGTCTGTAGTCTGTTCTCTCTTTTTTAAAACGTATAATTTTGTAATAATATTTGGAGTATAATAATATGTGGAGTTTTTCTGATAATTTTCTGTGTGTGTGCAGTGTGTGAAGATATTAAGAAAGGATTTTTATGCATTACATAAAATGCATTCACAGTATCTCAACATTGTCATTGTTGTTATGTATAAACAGATGGAGCTATCTGTATAAATGTGCATAAATATTTCACAATAAATTACTTGAGATTTTACTGTCAGTAGCAGTACAGTAAACTGAGACAGTAGGTAAAATAGATTTTGTTGTAAATATTAATTAAATGATCTTTGTGTTTCTGTCTGTTTCTCTCATATAAAATAATTAAAAATGTTTTTTTTCTTTTTTTTCAAAATATGGGATTGCCCATGTCAAAAAACAAATATCTTTGAAAAACAAAGATGGGAGTGTGTGCATCTGACCGCTGAGACCAAAGCAGCATAAATGTAGGGGAAACAGAGGTAACAGGGACTCTAGCCTCCTGTGTGTGTGTTTTAGAGCACTGATCTAATGATGTGTCCAAATAGTGCACGCATTTCCATTTCACACTATTCATCTTCTATATTCCATATCAAAATAAAAAAATATTTCCCATATATTATTTATTTATTTAAACTTCTTGAGCTGAAAATTGTCCTTCTGATATGTGATCTGCTTTTACCTTCTCACACTTCTCAGCTCGCAGCTGAACAATCACCCCACAAAACCGCAGCACATCCTTGCATTGACCTACTCTTGAAAACATGTAATCCATTTATACTGGGCCCCATGTACAGTAACCCCTCTCTGCCTCCCCCTTCTAATCTACACACATGCACACCCTCTCTTTCTCTCTGACACACACACACACACATACACACACACATATCTGGCCGGGGGGTAAATTAAGCCCTAACATTCCCACAGAGGCTAATCTCCACCCATTTAGAGGGCTGTAATATTTAATCAGGAGGCCCTGGACCATCTCCCAGCACCACAAACTGTGGCAGCGCTCATATGTTCAGAGGAGAGGCCAGCCCAGAGGCGACGGAGGGAATTCACTGCTAAAAGCCGCAACGCATTCAACCACAGAGTCATGCGCTCGCCTCCACTCTCTCTCTCCACTGGATGGGACAGGACAACAGTAAAAGATATCTGTATCTGTATTACTTAATTGAATTATCTTTCGTTTACATTACAGTGCTTCAGTTATTACCTCACACTGCCAAGCATGCATAACTGTGTCATTTATATGATAAATGAGGTAGGACAAAAATAATATAAACAAATGTGACCCAGTATGTTAAATAATTTTACATTAATTTATTATCTTGATCTATCAATATTATGATCTATTAATATTATATGATTAATTTTATTATTTTTATAAAAAGGGAAAAATTGGTCAAAATGTAAACATTTTTTACAATAACTATATAAATATGAATTGACGAAGAAAACTTACAGATTTTTTTCAAACAAAATTTTAAACAATCAATCAAAAATTAAATAAATTAAAGAGGAAAATCTTTTCAAACTTTTCAAAATATAGAAAAACGTCTTTCTGAGCTTGTCTGTGATTTAAAAAAATATCTGTGACAGTATTGGTCAAATATAACTGAAAAGAGTGACTGAGAGGTGCATGTAAAAGCCGTTGTTCTATTCATCACCATGGCAGCATGAGAAGGAAAATGAAAAAATCTCTTCAGTAACCTATGTTTGATGTCATGGAAGTTTCGTCCGAAGTTATGTGCTGACTAAACCTTTAAACTGTGACAGACACAGTGATGGGACAGCTCGAGCACAGGGGCTATCAGGCATTATTTTTATCACATTATTGTCTTCTCTTTCTTTGTCCTAAAGTACGACTGCCACAGAACATGCAGTACACACAGAGGTGGACAATACAGAGTTTAGTGGACCTGCCTGGAGGTATCACACAGGACAGAGCCAAGCGCTCTCACACTCGCACCTAGAAAAGGTCAGGTCTCACACCATCAGTGTGAAAACCCTGCACTCAACAGTCCATCTGTGTTAAAGAACTGCTGCCGGTTGTGGGTGAATTTGATTGCACTGTGCATGCTTGATTCGACCTGTGACCTTTTTTTAAACAAAACAAAAAAAACAAAGGGGGGGGGTGTTGACCTCTGCTGTGATTTTGTGTTTTATAAACATAACATTTGTGTTGCTAAGTGTCGAGTGATAAAAGTGTCATGCGAGTGGCCATTGTAACGCCTGCTCCCTGATTCGGACTGACTCTAATGGGAAGGCCTGGTGAATTTTTCATGCAGCCCAGAGGGGGAGGACACTGGCTGATTACAACCTCTAAAAGAGGGAGAGAGGGAGAGCAGCAGAGTGAAAGAGTAACCGGACATTCAGGTCATATCCTTACTCATGACTGGGGTGAACATTTGCAAAGAAATGAATCGGGATTCATTAAATCAGATTTGAATTAATTTTAATTAAAATGATTTAAAACATTTTGTTGGAGTCGAATATTATATAACTCTTCTAGTGTCTACAGGGGCACATAATAAGCTGAAAATTACAACTTTTTTCTTTTTAAAAATGTCTTTATTGTGCCTCAATGCATTTACTTATAGGCTCATATTTTAAAAGATGTTTCTGTGTGATCATCTATCATAAATCTGATAAACATCTTGATGATATTCTGCAAGCCTTATGAATAAAACCAGGCTGAATAATGCCCAAGATCTCAATTTAATGGGCTGAAATTTCTGCAAGAAAGCTCTAAAAAAATTATCCATCTGTTCAATGCACACATGCTACAGCTCACTCAGATAGCTTGTAGCACTGTCTTGCGTATGCAAATATGTTTTGCCTGGAAATCTATTTGGAGTTGCTCGAAGGAATCCAGAACGGCCCTCCTTCTGTCTTCCCCCTTGCCGGCTCACGCGGGGCTCCCTCTTGCAGTCTATCTCCTCTCGCGTGGAAAACATTTTCACCAGCTCCACACGCAATGACATACAGTCAGTGGCACCGCCTTGCCTCAGACAGCTTACACCACCATGGGCCAATATGCAGATCTCATGGGCCTTCGCTGGCAGTCCTGTCCGCAAGCAGAACAAGAAGCCCTGCAACTGTTTGTTCAGTTGGATAATACATGCATCACAGGGACACAGGGAATCATTATCCATTTTGTGAGGAGGCCACTGATTCTGTCCTTCTGTTAAGGACCTAAAAGTCCATCACTGCTGCAGACATGTGTGTGTGTGTGTGCTCTGAAAAATATTGTATCATCTGCAAAAAAATAATAACTTACTTTATTGTGTTACTATTTTAATATATCCTTACCATGGGATTTATTTAGATCAACATACAGAAATGTACATGAAGTATAAGTGTATCCTCTTGGGCAAAAATAAGGAAATGACAGGCTGTGTGTGTGTGTACCAGAGGGCTGAGAAGCCAGGCTTGGGCAGATGGTCCACAAAGGTGTTACCACACAGTGAGTGGGCACTGCGATTGATGCATTGCAACATCCAAGAAGGTGGAACATTTGGCTGTTGACCCGCAGTCAGAACTCATTGGCCCTGCCTCCTCCTTATTTAGCTGCTGAGAGAGAGCCGACGGGTGATTCGGTCAGAATAAACACACATACATACATAACGCAGCAGCACTTTCCCACCCTCAAGGAAGCCTGCATGGGCTGTGCGCTGGAAACTTCTCTCCCCCGTCTCCCTCTTTGCAAGGAGGTCAAGATGGTTGGTGCAGGCAGGGAGGGCAAGCGCACGGAGCCATGGAACTAAGGGTTACTGTGTTACACTTGGATGGAGAAGATCTGACCTTGAGCTTATTCTGAGGGGTCTTTGTTAGTGAAGCAGCTCCATATGACTTGATTTCTGCAAGTAACGTGTAACACATGTCACATGTTTGTTTGCCATGGTTTGGTGAAGAGAAATGTGGATACATGGAGAAAACGCACCCTAATGTTCATGTAGTCTACCTGTGCTGCAGTGGAAAGAGAAGTTTAACTTAATAGATTTAATTAAAAGCCCAGGTAATAGACAATTACCTGTGCAATTAGAGGAAATTGGTTTTGTTCATTTAAGAACTGAGTGATCACTTTCTAATATAAAGGAGGTGTTGTT
The DNA here is from genome assembly GCF_900634625.1 of Parambassis ranga. Classification (NCBI taxonomy): domain Eukaryota; kingdom Metazoa; phylum Chordata; class Actinopteri; family Ambassidae; genus Parambassis; species Parambassis ranga. The sequence continues at coordinate 11,052,229 of NC_041039.1, read as the reverse complement.
CTGTATATTTTCTTCTTAATTAGCATTAATTAAAAAACAGAAAGAAAGAAGATTCCACAAATGTAAAAAATCTAATTTTTAACCATACAAGTTACAACTTCTTTAAAATGTAAGAAAAAATATATAATTACAAAAAAAGAAATGAACCTAAAAGAGGTCAAAGATGACATGTTCCCATTTATTTCCAAACATTGTTAGTTATGCACATGGCAAGATTTTTATTTCAGACCCAAAAGCGCTCTTACATCATCTGAAAGATGGAAAATTCATGAGTGAGTACGTTAACCAAAGGCAACATTATGGCAATGGATTTTTAAACATGATAACTGCTGTTTGTCTCCCAGTGCAGTTAAAACCATTAAGTCTGCTGTAGGAATAATACATCCGCTGTTTGCAGTTAAATTTAAATAGGTAGTTAAGTTTATTTTTTATCTACATTTTCTAAAATAAACTTCAAGTTTTTTTTTTACTTTTAAATGTTTGAAAATAAATTGCATTTAAATGACTGTGGATTGATTTATTGGTGCCAGATCACATCAGTGGATGAATGTTATAAGCTGCTGTGACGTGAACTAGTGCAGAGTGCCACCCTATGGATACATCTGGCACATCCACCTGGATGCTTTACTATTTACCACAATAATCAATAACTGCTAAGAAGTCACATGTACTAAAACAATGATCCTAAGCTCAGTTATCATTTAGCAGTAATGCATAGTTTGCTTTTTTGTGCAATATTAAAGACTTAGGGGTTTCATGGAGTTGTAGAGTCAAAGATCAAAATACATATCAGCCCAACGCCAGCCGCTAAAGCCTGACCCCTGTCTGCAGTGGACTTTAAATTAAGTCAGTCATCATCCACCACCATCACATTCCCATTCAGCTCATACTCGATGGTGGCCCAGTCGAAGATGTTTCCCTTGGGGACCTTGTGTCCGTAGTGCCAGGCTTGGATTATGCTCCTGGAAAGCACAAAGTCCCACATGTTCACATCAGCAAGCTCCCCTACGAAGCTCTGCACGGCCTCCAGACCACCCAGGTGTTTGTCCGGGTCTTGCCCCAGGATGATGGTGCCTTTTGGGCGGATGCTGTGGCCTGGTTTGTAGACTTGATATGTGCTACGTTTCCCTTCCACCCAGAAAGCAGTGAGGCCGGTGCGGGACTCCCAGGTGAGGCAAAGACTGGTGCGGAAGGTGGTGAGGGGAGGCAGGTTGAAGAAGGTGCCATCGCCGCTCATGTAAAAGGAAATGCGCCCGTCCTTTTCACGCCAGACGTTGAGTTCATCATAGTCAGCTGTGCGATAGGCGAAAAGGATGATCTGACGCTCCTCCGGCAGCTCGGTTGCCACGCGCAGGCAGAGCGTGAAGGCTCTCAGCCCCATCTCCTTTAGTGGGATCAGAGTGACAAAGCTGAAGTCCGTCTCATAAGGGAAGACCAGGACTTTGTCGGCCAGACCCACTAGAGTTCATAAGACAAAAAAATCTTTGTCAACATATACAGCGGCATTTAAAACAATACAATAATAAAATTAAAGCAACAATGTTGAATATTTGTCTCCCCCTCCTGGCAATAAAATTTACTACACACACACTTTCACCACATGAGTGCAGGTGAGCTTGTCTCTGATGGGTCACAAAGTGTGGTGTAAAACACTAGCAGTAAAAACGTAGGAATGTTTCCACAGACAGCAGATTTTAAAGAGTTGAGATTTACTATACCAATAAATAATTATATATAAATAAATAACATCTAGGAAAGATAAAATATATACAAATAAATCCATACCTTGTGTTTCTGAGGAGATCAATGAAGACACAAAAATAACACCAAGCAGAAGCACTGGAAATCTCACACTGTTGACACCCTGCAGACATACACAAGACACAAAATATATTACACCAGAAACTAAATAAATCATCAAAATAACAACTACCATATAACAGCTTTTCTTACCATTTGTGTTGTTTTGTTATTCCTCCGTGTGCGACTCACCAGTGACCCGTGCCTGGTCCTCTTCCCTCCTAGCACGGGCCATGACGCCAGCTCTTTAATGGTCGCCCTGACAATAGGCCCGGTGTGTGAAAGACACATGTGACTGTGGCACACAAACACATCAATCCACCAATATGTTGGTAATGATGACAGACCTGCCTATTAGAGCAGTGTTTACAATAGTTCTTTAATATTCTACCATTTGATTTTCAATTTTTTTTAGTGCTATACTTTAAAAATGTTTGTGTTAAATTACATATTTAATCACAGCCACATTTTGTAGAGCCATTTGCATGGAACAAAAACACTTAACACCAAACAATACATGCATTCAGCATAGTCAACTACAATAGTACTTAAAGTACAGTCAAGCTCTCACAAATCTTGAGATGAATTATTTGTTTACAATACATTTTTAACAACTCTAATAACAGCTGACATATGCTTCATATATCTTACTTGCAGATACAAAGGGCAAATGATTATGGTCTGCCCAATACTAGTGGATTGTCTTAATTAGTAGAATAAAATATATAAAAATTTATGCTTTTATAAGTATTGTTTCATTCTTTACTGACATCTTTTTGATGACCATCTAGTGTCAGAAACAGCACAAGAGACTCTCTCAAAGTTCATGGTTTAATGGGGACAAATGAAAACTGAATCAGGCATTTATGTTATCAACATATCTACATTTAATACAGTTTCTTAAGCTCTAGGATTTCTCAAGAAAAAAAAGAACCCTATTTTGTCAAGAAATAAAATCTGAAATACACCATCAAATTATGTACACAGCCTGGTTGCACCCCCAACACAAACCACATTCAGCAGAAAAACCTGTAAACTAACAGCACTGAGGGGAGAGTGGGTTTTACAGAGGATGTCAGAGAAACGGCACACAACAGCTTGGACTGAGGTATGGATGAGATAAAAATCGGAACTCTTCCAGCATTTCTACAGCAAGTGGTTGGTGCCATTGACAATAGTTTATAAAGCTGGCTTCACACTGATGATTGGTTTGTCCCTGTGTTGTTGCTGCAAGTGTTTTCTTTACCGGGTGATGTTGTGAGGAGATGGTGCATAAAGGTGGGGGGAAATGACAACTACCTTCCTGTTTTTGCAAAGGAGAAGAAGATTCACTTCATTCCAGGCAAACAGCACAAGTCCAAAACTATGCCGGCACACAGTTTTGTTTCCACAAATGACACAGACCCTTTTTCAAAGCAAGTTTCAGAAATAATCCAAACAGCTTGTGTCTCTGAAATTCAAACATTTTAAATCCAGCAATGTGAAAACATCATTTTTTAGTATGCAGCAGCCATTGCCATTTTTGTTGTTGTTGTTGACAGTCTGAGGACTCTTAGTTCTAAGCTTATATTGTCCCAACACAAATACACTTCATGAATTTCTGGAGGTCCACTCTTAAATCAAGAGAATACAGAATGCATACATTCAAATTATTTCATTGTCTGCAACAGGTGTGATTGATATGCAATGAAAAATGAACATCTACTGAACACTTCTTACAGTATGATTTAGATGGGTATGAAGGGACTACGTTCCCTTTTCATTTAACATCATGTAAAACTTGCATACAAACAACCCTTGTTTAAAACAGTTTTTGGGCATTTTAGATACCACCTTAAAGAACTAACATTAAAAAGTGGCCAAATGCTCTATTCATTAATGAAAAAAGACTAGAAAATACTGGAGTAAACGCCAAATAAAAGGCCAATGTCCTGCCACCAAAATGTGTTTTTCTATTGGTGTTATATGTGTAACACTGGAGTGCAATGATGATGCTTTTCAAGGACTGTGGCACTCAGACAGAGAGAGAGAGAGAGAGAGAGAGAGAGAGAGAGAGAGGGTGCAGAGACCTGTAAACATGGCCCCAATCTGAGTACAGAAAAGAGTCAGGCTCGAAAGAACAGCATGACAGCAAGGAAGTTAAGGAGAGCAGAATGAGGAGGATTTTAAAGGGAGCAGCAGGCCATGAACACCGAGCCTCTGAGAGCAGAAGTGGAAAGTTCTATAGCAAAGAGAGAACATGGGGAGGAGGCAGACCGACATACATGGCTCCCATTTGGTAGTCCATAGTGTGGCTTATCCCACTTGTATAAAGTACATATCCAGGCAAGGGGTGATCTGTTCTCTATAGTCTTGTCTTGTCCAGGCTTTTTGTTATGTATCAGGGTATGAAGGAGAAGTGGGACATGTCTCATCAGTAGTCCTCCACCCAGCCATTCTCCTGGATGAAGGCATCAATCACTTCCTTCATTGCCAGGTTTGGGATCAGCTGGTCTTGGGTCAGGGGACTCCTGGTGACTGGGTCAAAATGGCCAACACGCTGCACAGACAAAGGGTCGAATGAGTATTTTTACAATTAAATTGAACTTAGAAACACATAATCAAACAATCAATAAACAGATAAACAAATGTACAAGTTTTCTGTGCGCAACATAATGTATAATTAAGTCAGAACACATGAAAACACGGCACTCTGTTCATTTTATGTCAGGGTATAATTTAACCTGCAGGTGCTCCTCAATGTCCTTGCGATCATAGGTAATGCCACTGGGTGTGATGCAGGGCTCCCTCATCAGCTCAAAACTGATCTTTCCACACAGGTAATCTGGAATCTCCCGCTTCTGGAGGTGAAAAAAAGCACAACATCCGATACTGATACTTAACCCTCATGCGTTGTTCGGGACATTTTTGTCCTCTGAGAGAAATTTTTCTGTTTATTTTGGCCATAACTTTGTCAATATGTGGACATCATTTTTCCTCAATAAGCTTAATTTTACATAAATTTTGTTAATATGATTTTAAAGTTTTTCATAGGTCAACGGTACACTGTGGGCAAATTTTACCCCCTAATGTGTTGTTCGGGGACAAAAACGTCCCCTAACTTTAACGGTTTTAAAAATATATTAGATAAATATTTTTTTGAAATTTTTTTGCATAGACCTTTTAATTAACTTCAGTTCTAATCAACAGTAGTGAAAAAATCATTTTCCCCCAGGATTTTAACCCTTTAATCACCAATTTTATAAGGGGTGGTGCTGAAAATTGAAAAAAAAAAACACAAAATGGCTCATTTTTAATAGAAAAGGTGAATGTGGACTGGATTCTTTTTAACCTTTATTATAGTCTTGGTCATGTCAAACATCAGTAAAAAAATTGACTTTATTGCATTATTAGTTTTTGCACAGCACTGGATTTTCTTTTTTTCTCCCATTTTGTCCCATAGACTTACATTATAAACACACTTTTTTTGACTGCACAGCCATGGCACTAAATAATCATGCATTCTTGATTGTTGGTGGTTTACCCTGTTGGTAGGAGGTAACATTTGTGATTTTTACAGTTAACAACTTAATTACCATATTAACCCTTTACCTGCAGGCCTGTGCTCATGTACTGTAGTTTCTGGCTTAAGTATATGGAGTTATAGGGAGTATTTTAGCACATAATTGTGTGTCTACACACTGTGTGTGTATGTTAGAGAGGAAGAGAGCCATTTGCACACTGTCAGGGAAGGAAAGTCAGGAAAATAAAGTTACTAAGTAAGTGAAGTGTACCTAATTCAGACGTACAACGGCAATGCATAAGCATGTAAAATGAAAACATCCAGGAGTTCTGGCGTCTGAAGTTGTGGATGGGTAAAATAGCTGTTTTTTTTTTTTTTTTAGCTTTCGGAAAACACGTCCTCCAGTAGAGTGACTTTACTTTTAGGTTAGTGTCTCAGTTGAGATCACTGAATTAGTCTAAGTGAGGTCTAAGTGCCCCTTTTCCATGGTGTGTTGCGCTCCACACGACCATACGTACATGTGCATGTTACTAAATAGACACCATAGATAGATAACTTGATAACATAATAAATAATCATTGACTAACCAAATCTAATCTACAGTGTAGTCCCCTACTAAAATTAGTATTAAAAGTAGTTTAGTAAAGTAAAGTAAAGTAAATTTGTTGCAGCCCTAAAAGTAAGTGCCGGGCCCTTTGATGCTGAGAGGTTCAGACTAAACAAAACAAAAACAATAGTGGACTTGCATGCATCCTCCTGGTCATTTAATGGTGACAAGAGCAGCAAGCAGCATGAAGAGAGGATTCACCTGTGCATGAGTGAAGGATTCACTTGTGAACGAATGAAGGATTCGCTTGTGAACAAGTGACGGATCTACTTGTGCAGCCTTCACAGCTTCACAGCCTGGCCCTTCATAGAGCCAGGCTGCACAATCATTTCCAGAGATTGTGCACAAGTGAATCCTCTCTTCATGTTGCTTTCTGCTCTTCTCACCATCAAATGACCACAAGGTCACATGTAAGACCACTTGCCTTTTTGTTTTGTTTAGTCTGCACCTGTAGACATCAAAGGGCCACACGTGCATAGCAACACTTTCTTTGTTTTTGTTTACTATGAAGACTCTGTGGTTGTGTGTACTCACAGACAACAAGATCAGTGTGCAAATGGCTCTCTTCCTCTCTAACATACACACACAGTGTGTAGACACACAATTATGTGCTAAAATACTCCCTATAACTCCATATACAAGCCAGAAACTACACTACATGAGCACAGGCCTGCAGGTAAAGGGTTAATATGGTAATTAAGTTGTTAACTGTAAAAATCACAAATGTTACCTCCTACCAACAGGGTAAACCACCAACAATCAAGAATGCATGATTATGTAGTGCCATGGCTGTGCAGTCAAAAAAAGTGTGTTTATAATGTAAGTCTATGGGACAAAATGGGAGAAAAAAAGAAAATCCAGTGCTGTGCAAAAACTAATAATGCAATCAAGTCATTTTTTTTACTGATGTTTGACATGACCAAGACTGTAATAAAGGTTCAAAAGAATCCAGTCCACATTCACCTTTTCTATTAAAAATGAGCCATTTTGTGTGTTTTTTTTTCAATCTTCAGCACCACCCCTTATAAAATTGGTGATTAAAGGGTTAAAATCCTGGGGGAAAATGATTTTTTCACTACTGTTGATTAGAACTGAAGTTAATGAAAAGGTCTATGCAAAAAAAATTCAAAAATATATTTATCTAATATATTTTTAAAACCGTTAAAGTTAGGGGACGTTTTTGTCCCCGAACAACACATTAGGGAGAAAAAAAGAAAATCCAGTGCTGTGCAAAAACTAATAATGCAATAAAGTCAATTTCTTTACTGATGTTTGACATGACCAAGACTGTAATAAAGGTTCAAAAGAATCCAGTCCACATTCACCTTTTCTATTAAAAATGAGCCATTTTGTGTTTTTTTTTTTTTCAATTTTCAGCACCACCCCTCATAAAATTGGTGATTAAAGGGTTAAAATCCTGGGGGAAAATGATTTTTTCACTACTGTTGATTAGAACTGAAGTTAATTAAAAGGTCTATGCAAAAAAATTTCAAAAAAATATTTATCTAATATATTTTTAAAACCGTTAAAGTTAGGGGACGTTTTTGTCCCCGAACAACACATTAGGGTAGTGTTTGCGAACAATGCATGAGGGTTAACATAACAAAACACTGAAATACAGCAGGAAAGCTGTGTCTTTTGTATATAAATGTGCTGCACACCAACCATTACATATTATATTTAATTCCACAGATAATTAAACATTAGTATAATTCAGGTAAACTAAATTTGTAATAACGGCTCTAAGGATTCCATTGCACAGATATTTTTTGTCATTTTTCACTGATGAGTGCATGACGATTACCTTTAGTAAACTATCTATAGCAAGAGCATGAGCAAACAAATAGCAACAGTTACCATAGGAACTGCTTGAGCCAAAAATAAAAAGTATCCGTTTGTCCCTAAGAGCATATTTATCTGATGTAATCACAGACATTTGCTGGTAGTATGTAGGTTGGATGTACAGCAGTGCAGATATGCTGTTGTTGCTATGTCAACATTCAGAGAAGAAGTGTGAGGTGGGTGTGTTGTGCTAACAAAGATGCCTTAGTGTGGGTGATGTCTGGTCTTGGACTTGTGACTTGTGAAAGACGTTTCCCTGGTTTTACCATGTGTGGATGATCTCACAAAAAATAGGTAGCAGCAAATCAGACTCACTTTTCTTTTCTCATCCACTTGTGAGAACAGCTCATCCATGTCCATTAGATATTTGTCCTATCACAAAAAAACATTCAGTTATTAGTGAATGTTTAATTTTTAATATTGTTTCTGCATCTGTTCATTAAAGGAAGTTAAAACCATACATGTTTTGATGCAATCTTGGCAGCGTCCCCTCCATTTTGATTGTCATCCTGTTTTTCTTTGTATTCTGCTAGTTCTCTGCAAAAGTACCGGTACATTTATCATAAATGATCCACAACAATATGAGACTTCTTTCAGTGATTTGTAATAATCTTCACCAATATATATGTTGCTTCTTAGCCCTACCTTTCCTTCTCAGCCAGTATGAGTTTGGTGAGATAGGCATGCAACTCGTTCTCCTGGTTGATGCGCTTTTCCTCAATGCTGTTCCAACGTTTTTTCTTGGCAATGCGCAAAGCGCTTGGGATGTCATCTCCAAAATTCAGCCTCTGTTCTTTTGCCAGGTTATAAGCTGTGGAATAGAAACATCTCTAAAATGACACTGGTTGCTGAAGTGTTTACCCCCTCACTTAAATTATTTTACCCCTGCCTTTTTGCTGTGTCACAAATTATGACTTCTAATTCACTCAGACTTTGGTGACTGCAGATAAAATGTTCCCTTTTAGCAACTTTCATCCATTAGCTTATTCTGGAAAAAGATTGTCAAAAGAGAACTGACTAAAGCATATTTGTGTGTCTGCATACATACTGTCTTCACTTGGACTCTGAGACCAATAACAGCAGCTACATAACAACAAGACTTTGAAAACATCATACAACTTCATACAGCAATACAACATTTTCACCATCTTTTAGGGGTTAGCTCTGACCTTTCTGCAGGTTGCCAATGGCTTCATCATAGTTCTCCAGCTCCAAGTGACACTGGCCTAAGAAGAAGTGGGCCTTTACTGACTGGCTGTCCAGCTCCAGTGCATGCTTACAGTCGGCAAGAGCTTTGTCATGCTGCTGCAGCTTCACATGGCAGAGAGCCCTGTTGGTGTAGTAAACTGCCACTGATGGATTGCGGTTCTGGGAGGACACACCAGACAATACACAGACACTTTAGAATTATGGCACAGTAGAACAAATCGTAACTAAAATTCCATCCATCCCACATTATTGACATGAACACTAATGTGATTTATTTCTGTTCCAGAAAAGCAGACATCTCTACAGCTTCCCCACCATTTATGTTACAATGGCAGTTACTCACAATAGCTTTGCTGTAGCAGGTAGCAGCCTCCTGGTACTTGCGGCAGAGGAATAGCCGGTTCCCCTGCTCCTTCAGCTCCTGCGCGGTGGAACTCTTCTCCGGGCTGCCGGCCATCTTCTCCACCGGCTCCGCGGGGCCCGCCTCGCCCTGCTTCCCTATCCTGTTCCCCGTCTCTTCGGCTGGCTAAATGACAGGTTTAAGAATGCCCTGTCCGTCCTGGGTCGCACACACTAGGACAAAGACACAGTTCATGTATGTAAAGTTAAAACATTCTCAAGTGTGCGTTCACTGCAATGCACCTGCAATGCGCGTCTTCTTAAGCGAAAATTAGGTGCAGTGCTTGATGCCACCCAAAAGGCATTCGTTTAATTCGCTGACTGTGCACCCAGCTGAAAAATACAGCGAGGTGGCGAGACTGCCAGCGAATTAACTATTCATATGACCGGACATCTGTGGTCACTAAATGGACAGCACAGCTAGGCACCCAACCACTAAAAAAACACTTTACACCTACGGTCGGTGAAGCAATGCTATTAAATGTAACATTACACCGGTAAAACACACACAGGAGGATGCGTTATAAACAAGCACCATAACAAAAATGGCCATTAACATTAAGCAAATTGACATTTGAGATAAAGCTGCTGCAGCAGACAGAGTGACATGTCGCAAACTTTAGCCAAAAGCAGACAAGAGATCGGTGCTATGCTATCTTAGCTAAACTAGCATAGTAAGCACTAATAATGGTTTATTCCGGGGCGGTTAGCTTGTTAGACAATACCTCTCATCCAGCTTTATTAGCTGTACATACAAAATTACATTTAATCAGATGTTGACATTTGTAACTGTGTGTATTATGGGTTCGAAATGTCTACTTTGGTTTGTTAGCATTTACCAACGCCGCTATGCAACCTCAGACAACAATTTAGCTAATGCTACGTTAGCTTGTTTTCCACACAGCCGACAGCCGGCTAACTTTCCTCATAAACACGTCAGTGAAGGTTTGTTTCTAAGACACAAGGTGTCCGGTCCCTACCTTGCGTTAGGAAACTTGCATGCAGGAGAAACAGATTTTGTATAATTTATATTAAATCCTAATCGATTAATTTTTTCTCTCTCGCGGACTGTCATGACAGGTTGTTGTTATGCTGACGCCAAACGCTTTTTACGTGAGATCGACGGGAGCCGAGAGGACGTTTTTTTCTATCTCGCAGAATCCTGAGCTGACTGTAAAGGTAAAGATAACAGACGACAAACGAGTTTGGAGCGCCTTATAGTGGCTGACTGCAGTATAAACCTTGCAGAATGACTTATTTTATTTTCAAATGTTGTAGCTCAGTCTTCACGCTGTATTTAGTTTGATTGCCGTTGCTAGGCAATCACCCTCTTTCTTCTCCTTTATTCCTCCATAAGTTTTTTGGCGCAGCGTATCTTCCGCATACATTGACCGATTTCAGCCATTCAACTATCAAAATGTTCATCTCACAGAGGACATTTCCGGGTCAACTTCAATTTTTTTTCAAAAAATTATAATTAGTTTGATTGCTGCAAATTCTATTCTACGTCTTTATTATTATTATTATTATTCCGTACGTTTTTTTGGCTCAGCGTATCTTCAGAATGCATTGACCGATTCTGTCATGGTTTCAGCCAGGTCTTTTATTTTGTAGTTCATTTTCTGTGTGCATTAGTTTTAGTTTTACTAGTCACTTCCTGTTTTATTTTGAAACTTGATCTTCCCCTTGTGTTTCAGTTCTATTTACTTCCCCTTTCTCATGTGTGCTCCCTTCCCCCTCCTGTGATTACCTGCTCCGCCCTAATGTGCTTCACCTGTGTCCAATTGTCTTCCCGCCCTCCTGTGTATAAAGCCTGTGTGTTTCCTGCCCCTTGTTGCCAGTTCGTCTTGTGAGTAATCCTAGCGACACAGCCGTCCAAGTAGCCTTCCGCTCTTGTGATTTCCCCAGTGAGTTTTCGAGTGAGTTTTGGATTTTCCCATGTATCACCTGTTTTGGCTCGGACTGCTGTTTTTGCCTTGCCCTTTGTGTTACCTCTGCCTCGCAGACTGAACTCCTGTGTACCGATCACTGCTTTGGACTTTGACCACTGGTTTTTGCCTGTGCCCTTTTGGATACCTCTGCCTCGCGGACTGAATTTCTGTGTACCGAACCTAGCCTGTAATAAAACACTGAGTTTGCTTTCACCTCCGGCTAAGTCTGCATTTGTGTCCTCCGTCTCACAACCCCCTGACATTACGAACTGGCCTTAATGTCAGGGGGTTGTGAGACGGAGGACACAAATGCAGACTTAGCCTTAGGAGTGGGACAGCTGCAGTTAGGGGCAGTTGATAAACATTCAGGTTGCCATGGATACAGGCAGGCAGGCAGGGCTGTTACAATGGTGACAGGCTGACACACAAGAAGCATACAAAGCAGCCATATTTGTAGTCTTTATCAGACTTTAAGCATTATATCTGTCATATTGATCATCCTTCAGCTGTATACTACTTTTCCACACTCAAATCACACAGCCTGAGCTTCGTATAGTCTTATGGTATTATTCCATTCCATTCCTCTGACCTTTCTTATGGTATATGCACAGTGTCAGGACTTGCATTTTGTTTCAGCTTGTCTTATTGTTTTTATGTTGTCCTCTTAGGTTTGGTCTCTGGGTTAACCTGTGTTCTGTTATTGTGTCATTGTTAGCTGTAGGCAATGTTCATCTTAGTTGTGTTTTCAGTGTCTCGTACTTCCTGTTTTACTTTGAAAGTCCTTGGTTGGTGTTTCCCCTTGTGTCCATGTGAGTTTGATTCCCTTGTGTTTCTGGTGATTACCTGCTCCTCCCTAATGTGTGCCACCTGTGTCTAATTGTCTTCCCTGATCCTCTGTATATCTTGTGTGTCTTCCCTTCACTCAGTGTCAGTGTGCTCTGTGTCTTTGTGGGTTCATGTCACCTCACTATGCCTTGACAGCCTTTGTGACTTTTGTCCTTATGCCTGGTTTTTACCTTGAACTCTTAGTTCTATTTCTTCCTTCCTGACCACCAGTGCTTTAAGCACTGGATGACCATCCCGGCGCATGCGCAGGTCGAGTACAAATGACAACAAAGTCACCTGTGACCTCCCGGTGACCCACGTGAGTCCATATAGTCACGTAACACCGGAAGCTCAGTCCCTTTTCATCTTCATCTTCTCATTTTCTCTTCTCATTGTTGCTCGTGACGGTAGCCTCGTGACCGTGACCGGTCAGAGTAGCGGGTACGTCTTGCCCTCCAGGGGCTGCATGAGCATTGTATTCACCCGTGTTTGCATCCACGGAGGTACGGTTGTTGTATTGGGTTGGATCAACGGCTGGTAAGTCTGTTATTTCACAATTGCTGGCCCTTACGCCAGACACTTTCTGTTCAATCGCCCCTTGCAGTCTCTGCTAAAGAAAGTATATTGTTTTTTGTGTGTGCTACTTAGCCTAGCATTTCTGCCTGCTGCTCAGCGTCTCTGCTAGAGCAATTTTGTACCGGCTTCGGCTGCGTTTTTCGTTGAATCCGCAAGTGGATTTTATTGTGTTTGCATTATAACTTCGGCAGTGACTGTTCTGTTTTTTTTTTCTCTTATTCTGTTCTGGTCACAAGTGGCCTGATCTGAAACTTTGCGTTTTTGACACGTTGTTGGAGTCACTGATGGCGTTCACAGCTCGACCTGACTCGGTGGGTACCCTGCTTCTTATTAGAGTTCAGTTCCTGTAGTTAAGATGTTGGAGTCCCTGTGCTGTAGGATGTGTTTAGCTCCTCTCCAGCCCGACGATGGACATGATCTGTGTCCCTCATGCCTAGGTGTAGCTAACCTTAGGGAGGGGCTCTCTAATAGTGCGTATTCTAATTTCCGCATCATGCCTTGTTCAGTGGGGGTTGCCCGCTTGGCTCCATTTGATCAGCTGACTAATTGGGTCAGCTGCCAGCGGGTCAGCATGCCTCATGCTCGAAACGCCCCGCGGAAGCAAGCCCGCTACCCGTCCCTGAGAAGAGACGAAAAAAACAGCAGGCTGGCGGATAAGGTGGATTTTCTCACCACTGAATTGGCCCAAATGAGAGCTCACATTCAGGGTATTCAGGCTGCTGGCGACCGCGATAGGGCACCATTCCATGCAGATGAGGCGGTGACGGTGTATGAGGAGGATGCCATCTCTGTGGCTGCCTCTGACACTCACTTTCGTGAGCATGATTTTGAAGAACTGAGTTCGGGCACCTCGGACACAGCTTCGCTTGCACCTTCCCACCTTCAAGGGGGCGGTGAGGGGCCAGCGGTGGAAGCTATCCGCACTGCACTGGCCCGACTTCACTTGGACATCCCCCCAGCACAGTCGGGGGGTCTAGTGCATTCTTCAAACGCCAGAATGCTCCATCCTCCTTTACTGTCCCTCCCTCTGTGGAGTACGTAAAGGAGCTCCATGCATGTTGGTCCGACAATAAAGTGCTTTCGCGACTCACATCGGAGGGTAGGGCCCTTGTGTCCATGCAGGATGCCCCCAAGTTTGGACTGGGTCGTATGTCTGCGATTGTACCGGCCATAGCATCACTGATTGGCCCCAGATGAGGCCCTTGGAACTAATGCAAGGTGCCCACGACCACAGTGTCGCATTACTGATGACCTACTGTGCAAGGCGTATGATACTGGGGCACGTATGGGCCACATGGGTAATTACCTTTCTCATTTGCTGTTGGCCCTATCGGCGTCACTTGAGCGGTCGATGCACCGACACAGGGCCTGGTGGATGCCTCTATACAGGCATTTGCTTTAATGTCTAGGGAGCTGGGTCGCCTGTTCATCATCAGGTTTGGCTGGCACAGTCCCCCCTTACCGAAACATGCTGTAGAACCCTCCGGAGCATCCCTGTGGTTCCAGGGGAGCTATTTGACACAGCGGCGCTGGAAGCCCTTGAGCACACAGCTCAGGCAACGCACACTAGGCAGCAACTGACAGCTTCATAGACGGGCCCAACCGCGCATTGCTCCTAACCCACCTGCACGCCGCAGGTTCTCAACTCCCTTGCCGTCCTTTCAGAAGCCTGTACGGCCGTCTGCTAGGCTGGCACCTAACCTGAGGGATCCGATAGGTGGGCAGGACCCATGACCTCCTCGGTCTGGGCAGTCTCACCGTCATCCCCCAAGGCCCAGGGGCCGCGTAGGTGAGGCAATGTGGCCGGCGGTCGGTTGTTACACCTCGGAGTATCGTACATATTGGACCGGACACTCCCAGGACACCTGGGTGCTGTCCACCCTGTTCAGAGGTTACCACATTCAATTCCGACACGGCCTCCCACCTCAAGTCGAGTCCAGATGACTGTTATACGCGACCCAATAAAAGCTCAGGCACTGCAGCAGGAAATTGCCACTTTGCGGGACAAAGGGGCCATTATGCCTGTGGACCCCCTGCAGGATCCAGGGGGCTTTTATTCTCGATACTTCTTGGTACCAAAGAAAATGGGCGATTTCCGCCCAGTTTTGAAGAGGTCTCAATGTGTTTTTAAAGGTGATCCCATTTCACATGTTAAGCACCAAAGAGATGTTACAGGCGATTTCCCCAGGCGATTGGTTTACGTCAATCGACCTGAAGGACGCCTATTTTCACGTGCCCATTGCTCCACAGTACTGCCGGTTTCTTCGTTTTGCCTTTCAAGGTAGACATTATCAGTTCAGGGTCCTCCCATTCGGGCTGTCCCTCTCTCCCAGGGTTTTCACCCGGTATGCTGCTGCTGCTGCCCTTTCTCCCCTGCAGGCAAGGGGCATGAAGATTCTCCCATACATAGACGACTGGCTTGTCTGTGCACCGAGTAGGCCGTGCGGGACACGGGGCAGTGTGTCTGGCCCTAGAATCTTTCCTGCAGCACCTTCAGGGCAGGCATGGGCTGATACGTTCCGACAGCACAGTGGTGGTGTATCACATAAATCATCTGGGGGGCACCAGGTCTACAGGGCTAATGCGGCTGACCCAGCGGCTGTTGACGTGGGCGGCCCCTTGTCTCACCAGCTTGAGAGCTGCTCACATTCCTGGGACCAGGAATGGGGTGGAGGATTTCCTGTCCCACCAGCGCCCCCTGCCCGGGGAGTGGAGTCCAGACTTTCGGCAGGGCAGAGGTGGATCTTTTTGCCTCGAGGGACAGGACACACTGTCCCCTCTGGTTCTCACTGGCCGACGACGCCGGCCCCTTAGGCCTGGACGCGCTGGCGCACGACTGACCCAACATCCTGATGTATGCATTTCCCCTCTTTCCCATGATATTCACGACACTTCTGAGGTTTCAACAGGAGGGTCACAAGTTGATCCTGGTGGCCCCCTTTTGGCCAGCCAGGGCATGGTTTCCGTTGCTGCACCGGCTCTGCTGCAGCTCTCCAATGCACCTCCCAGCCAGGAGGGATCTCCTTTCCCAGCTGGGTGGCCAGCTCCTGCACCCCGACCCCAGGTGCCTTCAGCTCTGGGCTTGGCCGCTGCAGGGCCGGGTACGACATTCTCAGAGCATGGGGGGGAAATAGGACAAGGACAATAACTAATGCCCGTGCCCCGTCCACCCAGAGGCTGTACACTAGTAAATGGAGAGTCTTTGACAACTGGTGTCATGACAAAGGGCAGGACGCAGTACGTTGTCCACTCTCTGCTGTCCCGGAATTCTTACAAGACCTTCTCGGGCGAGGGCGGCCTCCGTCTACGCTTAAGGTATATGTTGCCGCAATTTCCTGCTGGCACGAAGGGATAGCTGGTTCTACTCTCGGCAGGAACAAAACTGTCTCTCTATTTCTCAAGGTTGCCAGACGGCTCCACCCACCTGGTTGCCCGGTGGCTCCGACGTGGGACCTATCCATGGTCCTGGACTCCCTGCAGGCCAGGCCCTTTGAACCGTTGTCTGATGCATCTCTCCGATGGCTGTCATTCAAAACGGCATTCTTGCTGGCCATGGCATCAGGTAAACGGGTGGGTGAACCTCAGGCCTTGTCTGTTCACGATTCCTGATGGAACGCTGATGGCTCAGGCGTAACCTTGTGGCCTGATGCTGCATTCCTTCCAAAAGTAGCTTCAGCAGTAGGTCATGCCCAACCGCTCCAGTGGGTCCCGTCACAAAGCGGGCCAGCTGGAGCGGTTGGGCATGACAGACCTGCTGTGCCCTGTTCGTGCATTGGAGCTGTATATCAAGGCAACATCCCAAATATGTGTCTGATTGCCTGTTTTTGTGCTTTGCTGGCCCTCGCAAGGGTCGGGCTCTCTCTAAGCAGAGACTCGCACACTGGGTGGTGGAAGTAATCAAACATGCTTATGTGTCACAGGGTCGACGCCCACCATCAGGAATAAGGTGTCACTCAACCAGGAGTGTGACAACGTCCTGGGCTGCCATGAACGGGGTTCCTCTGGATATCATTTGTGCAGCGGCCTCATGGACGTCACAGAGCACGTTTTACAGGCTTTCGGTGTCACGTGACTATATGGACTCACGTGGGTCACCGGGAGGTCACAGGTGACTTTGTTGTCATTTGTACTCGACCTGCGCATTCGCCGGGATGGTCATCCAGTGCTTAAAGCACCACAGGATTCATAGAACCGTAGTTACGCCAGTAACTCTCGTTAACCCAAGAAATGAAGAACTTGTGTTTTTGCCATGAACTCTTAGTTAAGCCAAGCCATGAAGAACTTTTGTGTTTGCCTTGAATTCTTAGTAAAGCCAAGACATGAAGAACTTGTACTTTTGAATTAACTCCAAGTTCAGGAATTATCTTTGTTTTTTACTCTACCTGGAGAAAATAAAGACTTTGTAGACTGTGAACTGCTCCTGTCCTGCACTTGTGTCCTCACCTCGCCGCTGAACCCTGACACACAGGCTATTCTTTAAGGTCATGACTTCATACTGTTCTTGTCTTCAGCTGTTTCTTTTTCATATCTTTATAATATTAAAACATTTTCTACTTTTCCAAATAAGAGCTTCATCTTTCTAAATTCTTAACCGTGTTTCAGCAAATTAAATTCAGATTGCAGATTCTCCAGCAATTCAGAGCAATCCTTCACATCAGCGTTCAAAGCAATGCTTCAGCTGCGGCAAACAAACTTGCATTTTCTTCAGGATATGCTTTTTCTAGTTTTTAAAATATTAAGCAATGTCGGTGTCATCAGCCAAATGTATCTCCTCCTACAAATTTGAAGCTACAGACTCCATTTTAGTCTTAAAACGCTCATTAGATGCTGCTCTATCACACTTGTATTCAGAATTTTCTAATTCCGAATCGTTTCCGCACTCCAGGCTCTCAAAGTTGGAGTGGTTTTTGAGTTCTCCTCTGCTGTTACCATGGTGACAGGCTGACACACAGAGGCATACAAAACTCTGAATTGCTCTGATTCTCCAGCAATTCAGCGCAATCCTTCACATCAGCATTCAAAGCAATGCTTCAGCTGCAGCAATCAAACTTGCATTTTCTTCAGGAAATGCTTTTCTATATGCTTTGCATATTACACTCTCAAAAAAGGACATTAAGCTGCAGTGCTCATTTTACAAACATGAAGATTTCTATATATTCGTTTTACCATTTTAATTTCCCCAATTTTAAGTAGAGTCTAGAGATAGACTTGATGATTAAATGTTCAAAGTTGCCAAGCCGAAACATTTGTTTTATGTCCTGGTACTTTTTTATTATTAGGTATCAGTTTTTACCACAAGATGGCAGTATAGTGAAAGTACCTGTGGGTCCATAAACTCCATGTTTTAAAACCACTGGTGCTCAAAGCAATGGCACCAACCTATAGGTTTTATAAAAGGTGTTTTTTTTTTATCAAACTCGGGGGATGATTTATACTTAATTAGATGCCAAACGTTGTAGATTTTTACAATTGATGTTTTCACTGATTCACAGTGGTTTTCCATTTTATTCTGATCAGGTGATTAAATCATGTTTCACTTTATGATCATTTTTAGACCCAAGTTTCACTCACCATTTAGATATTAAAGGAAAAAACACACATATGGCAACAAGGCTTGAGTTCTTTTTAAATAAGCTGTTTTATTAGCTGTGGAAATAATGACTTTGGTCTGTCTGGTTGAATGAAGATAATTAGTTATCTTGCCTGATCTATCAGGCCTGTCTCCTACCCGCAAGTATCACTAATGGGTTTTAATTCATACCTCTCCTTCCCTCCCACAGACAGAACCACTGGCAAAAAAATGACTGCAGAATGAGATATTCCTTTCATTTAATGTCACATATGATGTAAGAGATAATTTGACACATCATATGACTTTCTCATTCTCTTTTGCACTCTGTGTTCCCTAAGTAATAATGATCTGCTAAAAGATGTTTGTCTCAGTGTTATTGCACTGTCCTGTTTGTTTCATTAATGTTTTTTTTTTTCTGATGGGGGCTTTATCCTGAGAGAGGAGAGTGGATGACACACACCACATTCTGTGGCTTTCCAAAACCACTCATCTGTCCATTAGATTTGTGTTTTTTTCATCAGGGCTGCAGCTGCTGATGCCCTTATGATGAGGCTGGATCACCCCTGCATTATTTCTTCTATAGAAAAGAGTGCACTTTCCTTGAGACTGAATCATCAACAATACCCTAAAATCTATTCATGCATCTAAAGCTCCTTTTTTTTTTACTCATGTGCACTTCTGAGGGTTGCACAATAGGACATGTTTTCTGTCTTCCTGGAAAGCTGGGTATAGACTGTCCTTCAACCCAGTGAAAGTGCTTGTTACACAAACAAAAATTATGCACATTTTTAAATAAATTATAAAATTCAGAGATTAAAAAGGGTGGCAGAAATATACACAGATGTGTTTAATATTATATATCACAACCCTTTCATCCACTTTCAAATGTATTTCCTGACCTTTTGGAGGGGGAATACCTGGTGTGGAACCTTGCCTATTTAATGCTGTGCATAAATTTATTATACTACCCCAATCTGAAAGAACAGCAAATGTGTCTCATCTAACAATATTCCTAATTATTTGATGTATAAGTACTTGTAATTAGTAAATCTTAACACCGTTATTCTTCATTCAAATAGCTGTTTTTACTCATTTGAGCTTTTATTTAGCACAAAGTTGTCTTTTTAAACCTCAGCACTTTGTGTTCCGTTCTTTTTGCTTTATCCCTCAGTGTCATCATAATAATTAAAACAACAAATCCCTGATTGACTTTGTGATTTGGAGCATGGTTGGTCGCCTTGTTCAAAGCTCAGTGGTATGTCTTCCAGTCTGCACACCAGGCTTTATTGACCTTTCATAGCAAGCAGGCGGCTGCTGCTAATTGTTTACCACCACATCCTGTTTCTTTGCTGCTTAGTCTGAGGATACTTACCTACATTTGTTTGGTTTTTGATGTGGTGGTGATTGTAACATCATCTGGGTTTAAATGTATTTATACAAGCAATGCACGTTTACTTTACTACTGATTTTAATATTTATTGTATCATTGTAAAATCCACACATGAAGCACTTATATATCAGGATGAGTTCATACAATAAAAGAACACACAATCCCTGTTATTAGAGGACTCCTATTAGCAATTAAATAAACAAATATTTTATCCAGCTGGATTGTGACGTCAGTCTACTACGACTCAAGGTTTCAGACACCTTTTTTGGTAAGCCTCTTTCCTAAGAGCAGCTACCTGATCAGCAGCGCACTCTGCGCTCTCCTTGCGCCAGGAATAGTTCCGTTATCACAACACATTACCGGGCTTACGGTGACAGACCCAGCCTTGATCGGGTCGCCCGCTCAGAATGGCGTAACTTTGTTTAAACCGTAGTGGGATGTTTTTTGTGAGATCAACTTGAATTTACGCACGAAACTTGGATCCTTAATGATTTAGTTCTCGACTGTTCACTTTTATTTTGACTGTTCTCATCACCTGGCCGATATGTTTTCACGGTTGTGCGGCTTGTTCTGTTTTTGTGCTTTGGCTTTTTGTCAAGCACCCAGCACCCAGTCGGACGATGGGAAGCGATACATCTGCCGGACAATACCGCTCAGCGGTGATGCCAGTTGCCCTGTGACATTGTTACCCGAGTTAAACGCCGGAGGACAGGAAGAGGAGCTCAGAAACACTGTCATGCAGCTCCGAGAGACAATTTTACAGCAGAAAGAAACAATTTCCAAACAAGTGGGCACCATCAACGAGCTAACCACCAAGCTGTCCCTGTGCGCCTCAACCAGCGACGACAGGAAGTTCGACAAATGGGGCAAAGAAAAGCAAAATACAATGGGAGATGTTCCCAGAGATCCTAATGACACCATTGACAGTCTGGGGAAAACCATGCAGGGACTCAAAGACCGGCTGGAAAATCTGGAGGTAAGATGCCATCAATTACGCAGAGCAGCGCTGTGCCAAACCACGCGTAAAACCAGCGTTTGGCAAATTACCATTGATTCAGGGCTTGATCAGCAGGAGTCCAGCACTACTGAGAAACATTACGAAATGTATCGATTTGTCAGTGGAAAGAATTTAATTGGCTAAAGGGCAAATCTGAAACATACACATTAGGAAGATGTGATGAATGTGATGTGTTTGTGCGTTCAAAATTCTCCCAAACCAACACAATTACCCAAACATTAACAAGGTGAGAGTGTAAGGAAAAGAAAATTCAACAACAAACATTATTACCAGAATGTATGCATATGTGCTTATCTAGCTACCACAGCTGATTTAACTGTGATGTGAGGCATCACTTAGCTCTCAGGGGGTTCAGTGTCCCTGGCTATTTCTGTGCACTTCCATCTCATGATCTCCTGTCCATCCTTCCTTAGCAACAGCAAATGAGGGCCAACATATCCGGTGCCTCATTCCCTACAGAGCTCCGCGACTTGCTACAGCGTCGTCTGGAGGAGCTGGAGAAACAGCTGCTGAAGAAAGTCAACAACTTGGAGGAGGAGAAGAGCATGCTGTCCAACGCCACCGCTGCCTACAGGTTGAAGACAGAGAGCACTCTGAACGCTTTGGTGGAGAGGATTAGTGAGCTGGAGAAAGGTATACAGACAAATACTGGCTTAATATCTGTACACCTGTCAGTAAGGCTGACTGCTTGTATTAAACACAATGGGAGATGAGACTGGTTGTTACCTTCCACCTCTCCCACTCTGCTTATAACTCTCTCTCGTTTCTGCCTGTCTCATTACAGGAGGAGGAGACTTTAAGTCCCCAGAGCAGTTCAAGCTGTCCCTCCCTCAGAGGACCAACTATTTGTACGGCCGCATCACCAAGACCTTGCCAGAGATGTACGCCTTCACTCTTTGCATGTGGATCAAGTCTAGTGCCATTCCCGGCATAGGGACGCCCTTCTCTTATGGCGTCCCAGGGCAGGCAAATGAAATAGTCCTGATTGAATGGGGCAATAACCCAATTGAGCTACTTATTAATGACAAGGCAAGCCACCAGACTGTTATTTGATAATAAAAAAAACAGTTTCCTAAAAAATGACATAAATGCCAAAGACACAATGTCTTTTTGTAGGTGGCCCGGCTACCCCTGGAGGTACGTGATGGTCGATGGCACCACATCTGCGTCTCCTGGACTACACGGGATGGCCAGTGGGAGGCTTTTCAAGATGGAGAGAAACTTGGAACTGGTGACAACCTGGCAGCATGGCACCCCATCAAACCTGGAGGAGTCATCATCCTGGGGCAGGAGCAGGTACAGATGCACAATAAAATGTACAGTGACTCTCTGTATTTTTAGTCATTTCTCTCAAGGAAGTATGACATTTTGAATTGAATTACATTGCCATGGCCTTTTTTGCTTCATAAAGCATCAGAACACTAGCAGTGTGCTATTACTAGGCTGTCCAAGGCAACATATTGACATTATTACAAGCCAGACACTTTAAAAGGGTAATGTCAAGTAGTTCTACTAATAAGCAGTGCTATTTATGAGGTGTCTGTGCAAAGTGCAGTAGGAAACAAGAAAATCAACCAGACCCAGGAGGAGAAATGAGATGGTGGCAGGTTATAATGACAAAGCAATCAACAGCAGTAAAGCTGTTTCTGCCTACATAAGCGAAACCCCCCAGAGAATACTAAGGTATGTGTCTAATAATGTGAGGCCAGGGTAACACATGCAGGTTTCTGTTTCCACTGAGTGCCTCCTATGTTTTAGAAATATAATTACATTAGATGTTGTTGTGGTTGTTTGGATTTACATCTTGCTGTTTATGGCCCTTTTAGGATGTGGTAGGCGGGCGCTTCGATGCTGGACAGGCATTTGTGGGAGAGCTGAGTCAGGTAAACATTTGGGACCGTGTTCTGAAGCCAGCCGAGATCCAATCCATGGCCAACTGCAGTACCTACATCGCTGGGAATGTGATCCCCTGGTTAGCAAGCAATGTTGAGGTTTTCGGGCGGGGAGCTCTCAAACGGCCCTTGGAGATGTGTCAGGAGCGTCTGCCCAACACTTAAATTTTGTCTGGCTGCATCCAGCAAGCATTTTAAGGCAATTAATGGACTTTGTTTTATAGGTGGAAGTATACAAGTGTTGTTTCATCTGCTTTGCAGACATTGCAGTTCTAACATGTTCACAGATATATATGTAGCAGTGAATGTAGAAACACACCAAAGTGCAAACTGGAGGTTTTGTTTGTAGTGCATCCCGACCAACATTTCTTTCTGTACCTTGATTATGTTCTTTACTCCCCTGCAGGTTTTAGTGCTAAGACATAACGTTAACTCCCCCACCACCGCCTCCCACACACTCCTCCCTTCACACTCAAAAGCTCTGATGCCCTGGAAATCCACTCTAGTCCGATACAGATGGACACCTGTACTACAACAAATGCATTTAGGCCCAGACTGACATTGTGGTTGACATGTGAGGCAGCATTGCGTGCTGGGTAGGAGTGAGTAGCAGGAAAGATTAAAGGTCTGGCTAATGTTACTAGGGAATGGGCTTAGAGCCAGCATCAATCACACCTCTGATCCTGACATGTTCAGTCATTTTAAGGTGAACGTAAGCAGGAAAATACTCTGTAAGAAGTACATATGTTTAGAAGTCCTGTTGTTTTACAGTGTGCACAGTGATACGAGCCTGTCACAGTGCTTTCTTTTTGGCCTTTTCCATTTGAACAAACCCCTGTTTAAATGGTGAATCATGTTGAAAATATATTCATAGCTTCAACGTTGTGATATATTTTTATTCATGGTTTGTTAGAATCAGTCATTCAGAAAATATAACATAGACCTACACCGTCAAACATGACCATATGTGTGCATTAATTTTTGTATGTGTAGGTTTTAACTTAGAGTGAAGGACTGTTGTGTTGTTGTCGACTCCGTTGTCTATCTTGTCCTGTGGCCTTGTTATTAATATGTATGTGCCTTTCATTGCTTTGCCAATAAATAAATTAAAATGTGATAAATAAAGACAACAACTGCTGCAAAAAGGATTTACTAATGTCTGTTTGTTGTATCTGCCAGCTTGACTGACAGGCTCCTGTGAAATACCTCAGGGTCATCTAAGATCATTTTGTTAATCTCTGCTACTTTGTTTAAGCATATGGCAGTTTAAAATCGCCATGTCTCCTGCAGAGGTATTCTGTCAAGCTGTGTAAGTCTCCACATGGGTGACATGGGCAGTTAATGACACAGACTGAGCAGGATCTTCAGACTCAGGTGGCTTGTGGTCAAACAGGTGTCCTGGGTGGCATTAGCAAATTAACAGATAAGATAGGCCGAAAGGTCAGGGGTGGCTCACAGACACTTTATGGTGGTATAACAGCACCTTTAAAGGCCCAGTTGAATCAAATTCGAAGTCCTTTTTGATAAAATCTCTTATACTACTTGGCACAATTACCCAAAAGTAGGTATTTTTAACTCATAGTTGAGATTGTGTGAATGGGTGCCTCATTCTGCCCAGTTAAAATAAAAAAAGCTATGCAGTGACATTGTTGTGTTGCAAATGCCTGACCTCATTAGCTTTGTCCTAAAATAGTCCTCAGACACAGTCAAATCTAGTATTATTAGTGAGGCACTATTAATACTCTATTTGTGTTTTAACCCTTGGTGTTATAGTTACAATGTCTTGCACTCTTTCACGAGTGGTGCTGGCCAGTCAAAGCAGACTGGGTGTTTCAGGTCCCTGTATTTACATTTTATTGTAAAAAGAAACAAATGAGTAAACCTGTATAATAAGATCTAATTGCTATAACCTTGTATAGGTGGGTAAATGCAACCTGCACCAAGAAATGGTGACAGTGACCTGATGTTTGAAGGAATACTGTTTGTTTTTGCAGCCCTCGGTCTGCACTCTTTGTTAAGGACCAATTTAAATAATCACGTAGGCTCTTTTCAGGTGGTCTCATCTGCAGAGAAGAAATTGTTTGGCTTTGATGGTCGTGCCATAATGCGAGAGGCATTCTTTCCCCTCTTCACAACAACATGTCATTTTCTTATAACAACAGAGCAACAACAACAGACCCCATCCTTTGAATGGTGCAGCCCCTGACAAGGTATACTTGTAACACAAAGTACTGACAAAACCAGACAGCAGTATCATCTTCAGTTCTTTGCCCCATGGAATATAACCATACTGTGAGTTAACAACTCTACATCTTCTTTAAGTTCTCTTTAACTTTGCTTAACCACAGCAATGATTTTGCTCAAGGTCGACCCTCAGCAGGAAGTAATTTTGCTTTTACCGTCTGCTGTTCCCAACAGTGTCTTTGACAGCTGGTATTCATCAGGAGACTCACAATTAATAAAGATGTGACATCTCTAACAGAGGACAAGCTGTCAAACACAAGTGTTAGGAATATATTCAGACCAACATCAATGAATCAGGTAGCCTATCTCTTCTTTGCAGTCAAATTCATGACACCCTGATGTGTTTTCTTTTGGTTATTTACTAGTTTGTCTTTTGTAAACACAGAGAACTATGGCAAAGTCGAGCAGGTAACAAGGGACACTTGCCATCCTCGATGGTCTCAGCCTCGGCTACATAACTACAAGAATAGGACCACTGACATCCCAACATATGATTCTGAATTGTTAACCCCTACACTGTTCATTTATGTTCAAGCCTGATGACCCAGATTCTCTTCTTACCTAACCTAACCTTACCTGCTGTGATCATTTCAGCTCAACAGGCTGCACATCGATGACCTTACATGCACTACAAGTACTCCACCATCTTTCCTCTTGACACTCCATCTGTCTACCAGAAGCCTCTCCACAGTGATGCACTGTACACATAAAGTATGTCGTACACATCAGCAGACCTTTGTTGAATAACTCACACATTTTTGAAGCTTCCATCAGTAAAAAAACATGCTACAAAAATTAAAAGGTAAAAAGAAAAAAGAAATCTTTATTTACGTCTGAAGTCTTACACTCATACATCAATATTAAAAAATAATGCAATGCATCCACAGCATGCCTAACTTAACACTCATTGTTTAAAGGTAGCCTGCACTGAAGCTATTCATTTCTTATGAGTTGATTCAAATGTCAGCCGACTCATTAATAGTCAGCATCATTGTTTAACAGCAAATAAGACGATAGTTTACTGAACATTAGCTTAGTTTACAGGCACAGACATTTTCATGCTACTTCATGCAAGATATTAAGATTAACAACTTATATTACTAGGGCATTATGTACATGTAGTCACAGTATAGCACAGAGACAGAGGATCATGTGGTGGTTAAGAGGTGTACTGGGTCCCATAGTGCAAAAGCAGCGGCTCTTTCTCTGCTTTTCCTGCAGTGAAGTTAAAAAGAATTGAGCTTTGATCGTCCGTGTTCTCGTTCTTCCAAAATACAGCATTACTGGAAGAGGCAATCTGCAAAATGACACAGCAGTCAACATCACCATGTTATTTTTAGATAAAGACACATCATTTTTTAATGGCAGCAGGAAGCCTCCTAGTGGTCAAACACACTGTGACACTTGATAAATGAATATTTAGCCCACAGCAGTTTTAATATTGCTTTTACTGACACTTGGAATTTTTAAGTTTTAATGCATTCTGTAGTTTGATCATACCTGTAGTTTGTTGTGGTGACGAGGAAGGCAGGCGATGACTATGATGAAGGTGAAAGTAGCCACAAGAATAGCAGCACATGACAGGATGAAGAACATGTGGGTGTTATCTGACGTTAACAGAAAAAAGTCACATGTTAGTGAGTTGTTGTTCTGTTGTGAAAGCTATTGTTGGCTTAAGTTATGTATTTTGAGTTTCAGTCAGATTTAAACTCCAGATAAATCAGAGCAGCAGCGAATGAATTAATCACAGTGGGCATGTGTGGACCAGTCAGGTTGGTTTCCTCTGATATGCTTGAATTCCTCCATTTTCAGTATTCGCCACTCTGTGTGTGGAACCAATGCCACTAAAGGGCACATGTTACATATTAGTTGAAACGCCTCATGACACAGCAAAGCTTCTCCCTGATGGCCCCAAAGCCTTTTATAGTGGCACTTCTACTTCTAGTATAGCTTGTACATGTCGCTTACATCACAGTGTCATTAGACATAAAGCAAGAAAACAAAACAGGGGGAAACAAAGATAATGTGGCCTTCCCTCTGTGGGACTAATGTGGACACAAACATCTCCACCCTCCATCTTCCTTTCCATACACCTCCTTTCTTTTTTCTTATGGGAGATGGACATTTGTGTGTGGGGTCACTCACTGCTTCTCCTGACATAGAGGCTAAAGGAAGTCTGTAGCTTGCTGATGTCATTGCGGACACTGATTTCCAGGCAGTGGAAGCCGGTCGAGGTGAAGGTGTGGTTTAGTCTCAGTGTGTTTTCATACAGCATGGTCAGCGTGCAGTCCTCCGTCATGTCCGGCACACAGTTAGGGAGGAAACGCCAGCACACACACATGGGAGGACTGAATACACACACACACAGAAGAGAGGTGTTTTGCTTTATAATAAAAAATATTATGCTCTCACACTACATTTCCAAAACAGGGAATGGTTCTAAATTCATAGCTTACCTTCCATCAACATGAAAAGCCAAGCTGGTTTTCTGAGACACCTGATAATCTGATGGCCCCTTCAGTTCAATGTGTTTTATGGCATCTGCAATTTAATATCAAATTATATCAGAATCAGAATCAGAATCGTGTTTATTGCCATGTAAATGAAGGGGATTCACATTACTAGGAATTTGCCTTAGTGATTGGTGCATACAAAGAACATATAATAATTAACATGAAATAAGATAAAACTAAGATAAAATTAAAGTAAATAAACTAAAGTAAGGCTAACTTGACATGGCATAACAGACATGGCATAACAGACATACAATGAACAGAACATAAAATGAGTGGCGGATGTAATGGTAAACATAGACCCTTATATGAACGATATATATGGCATATATCCAGAAAACCTCTTTATTAACCCTCTAATTTTAAGGTATAAATAGAATTTAAAATTACAAACCAAGCACTTGAACATCCATTGAGTAGTCCCCGGTGATAGGAGGTGTGTATTTAGTCACATTCACTCCTACTTTCAGCCGCAAAGTGTAGTTTCCTGATTCTGAGTAGTGATAGCGGACCACAGGCTCAGTCCCTTTGATAACTTCTCTGCATCAAACATCAGAAAGAAGAATTTTAAAGAAAGCATCCTAAAACCTCTTCACTAATTCAAATATAAGTAATCCTTGTACCCATTCCCTAAGTCCCAGGTGTAGGTGAACTTTGCTGTACTGAAGTTCTTCTGTGGATCGAAGAGCTCAAACATAGTCTCTGTGGGAACTTCTGACGCCAGCTCTCCTGTGTCTCTCACATAGGTGGCATTTCCCTCCATTTGATAGAAAACCAGCTTCCCTGCAATATTTTCTGATGAAAAGAGACCACAGAATATGTAAGGAGACCAACACATCTGTATGAAAAGTACAAATACGATCCTGGATGACATACCTAACTCTGTAAGAGGGTCTGTAGTGACTGCCACACCCAGGAGGATGAGGAGAGGAACCACCGAGATCCATGACACAAGATTTCTGTTTACAAAAGTCCCAAAGTTTAAAAACGTGTTTCTAAAATGTCTCAAATGTAGCATGATGTCTGATTTACCTGGCCATATCTGCTGGTCCTCTCACTCATGGACTTGAAATCAATAGAGATAAGTGGAAGGAGGTGGAGAGAGGAAGCAGCACCTTCTGGCATCTGGGATTCAGAGCAATGTTGATGTGAGGCTTGAAATTGTCACCATGCGTTTCAGTCATGTGGATGAGGAACAACAGGCAGCTTCTGAGCAGCAGGCTCCTGACTGGGTCACAGAAAAACAACCTAAATGCTAAAAGCAGAGGTGTTGTTAAAGTAAGTATATATAACAGTCTATGAATCCTACAGGCAGCATTGATCAGTGACTAGTGAAAGCAGGATTGTGTAGAGTAAACTTATTATTCTCTCTCCATTCATACATCCATTCATTCATAAGTACAAAAGTAGCTTTTACTACATTGAACAACTTACGTGCTGAGTTATTTTAAATAAAAACATATTTCTATTATAAAAAGATGGAAAACATACATAGAGTGTGTCAACAACAGTACATGGAGCAGATAGACCATATAAAATGTGTTAGGATGATGATGATGATGAAGGGCTTTTCAAATGCTGAGCTGTATCGCCCCCATCAGGCCATAAACATTACAACATACATTCAAGCAGTATAAAAGCAGCATTTAAAATGTCATAAACATAATAACACCTCTAGGTGCCATGATGATGGAGGATGTGGTCTTGGCTAAAATTTAATGTCAGTAATTTGCAAAATTTTAGAAATACATTTTATTGTTAGTTCTGATACAGTTTAAACAAAACATATTAGAGTGTGAAGTGATTATAACTGTCTTCATTTGGAGTCATTTAAATGTTGAGGTATTGTTTTATTTATCAAGCAGCCTTTTTATTTATTATAAATACATTCATTCTTATTGTACAGCCCTTCAGTCTAAATTATTGTGTTGTATAGCGCCCTCTTTTGGTCAATCAATTTCAACACCAGAACCCAGTGCCAAAATGCGTCATCCTTCCATAAGTTTTTTCCCCTTCGTGTTAAAGTGACCACCCCACCCACATCCCCATCCCCACCATCCCACCGGTTAATAATTTGTGTAACACCTTTCCTGACGTCACATCACCGGCCTTCCACCCACCCACCCCCCTCACGCTCCACCCTCCTAAACGCACGGGGAAGTCTCTCGGTGTCCCAGTCAGCCAGCCAGTCAGTCAGTAGTCAGTCATTGCGTCCTCCACCGGGCTGCTTTGTGTCTCTCTGCCCACATGCAAGGAGTCAGGGTGCACGCAGGGAGCAGGACCGGCCGTGGGATTAATTATTCGGATTGAGTGATCACCTGGATTACCGAAAAACAAACAAACAAACAAAAACAGTTTCATTTTGTTTAACTTTGTGTTAGTTATTTTATCATTTTGGATTTGTGGGCTGAAGGAACACCATGTCTGTCACCAGACCTCGCGCTCCGGAGGATGTGAGCAAGCTTACTGAAAGTACATTCAAGGTATGGAAACAACTTGGTATAATACATGTGCTGGTTTGGAGAGAGAATGGGGAAAGCAGCTCAGTTGGGCGAGTCAAATGAGTCTATAGTTGCATGGCTGTAAATGACACACTGATAAGAGGGTTATGGTGTTGCTGTGTTTTCATTTTGCTGGCAGTCGTCACGCTTTATGGCAGTTATTTTCCCTTTTATTACCTTTGGGTATAAGGAGCTCATTCATTTTGGTTTCACATTGAAAACAAATGAGGCAACTGAAACTTTCCACTGTTTACATGAGAAGGAAAGTCCAAAAACAAAATGCACATTTAAAAAGCACACGCCAAGCTCATCTCTCTGTTAAGAGATGTGATGAGAAGCAGATTTCTCCCAGCCTTATCAATCAACTTCATCATAGATCTAAAGTGATTGGATCAATATTGTGATTATGAGTTTGATCTTGTTTAGTCACTCTGGTTAATCAAATTTACACTGATGCCGACTGTGAGTGTATCTGAGAGCAGCGCCAGATGTGATCACGATTTAAATGACAGAAGAATATGAAAGAGTTCGTTTATGGCAGGTCAGGGGTCACTAGGTTTAGAGAGAGGGAGACGGTCTTTTAGTTTACAGCATGCCACAGTTTCAGCTGGGAGGGAGAGAAACAGAATTCAAAGAACCAGTTTCCCTGTTTTTCTCTCCTCTGCTGTTTTTTTCTTCCCTCTCATGTAAAGTCATACCTGCCTCTTCATTGTTCCATTGAGGGCGTGCCGGGGGAATACAGACAGGGAGGTGAGCAGCACTTGATTGTTGAGACATTTCAACAGAGAGAGCGATGGGGGCTGGGTGGGAGGAGGGGACACCTGTGAAGTTCATGCTCATGAGTCATGTGTGGGACTTCGCTCTTTTGACCAAGTTGCATACGTGAGGGGTCAAGTTAAAGATTGAAGGTTTTATTGTTCTCACATGGTGATATTTATAGAGCAGCACAAACACTTGCACTTGTTTTCATGTGTTTCTCTGGTCCACCCACACTAAAATAGTCACATGAGTTTTATTGTTCGTGTTAAGCCCCCAACCCCCCTCCTGATGTGATATAGATATTTGTCTGACAAACAAACTTGTGCAATGGTAATAGGTGAAACTGTTGCTTTCACTCACAGTAATGTGTTTTTCCACTCTTTGCACACCAGAATGTGATGGAGCAGTTCAACCCAGGCCTGAGGAACCTGGTCAACCTCGGGAAGAACTATGAAAAATCAGTCACAGGTAAACACAGGACAATCTGACAGTGAATATTTACTCAGCTTTAATGGCTTCAGAGCATTAACAATCTGCACCCTGGTTTTGTTTGCCTCCCCACGCAGCCATGACTCTTGCTGCAAAGGTCTACTTTGATGCGGTGTCAAAGATCGGAGAAAACGCTATTGTGTCTCCCGTCTCCAGAGAGCTTGGTGAGTTTCATGCAAGTCCAGTTTCTGCAGTCAGTGAGATACACCTGTTTAAATGTCTGAGGCTGAAAAGATGGAGCTGCTACTTCTGTTTAAAAGACAATATAAGGAAATGTGCACTGCACCAAAAAAAACAATAAATATTGCTGGTTGTTTACATGCAAACATTAGCGTTATGCCACAAATTAGCTCCTTCACCTTGGTGTCATGCAACACTGCTGCCTGGAGCTGATAAACACCTGCTGCAGTTTCAACCAGGAAAGGACCCTCACTCACCGATGCCATATGTTAGTTTATCATTTATGCAGCCTGCTATTTTCTAGAGTTTGCCTGGTAAGCTCACAGACGTCAGTGCTAAGACCATGTTGCTTTGTATGACAAACATGTTTTCCAAAAACATCCTGTCACAAATTTAAGATGCTGTTTCTATGCAGAGCTTCATTATTGAGACATATTTGACCTAAAACCATCTTCCTAAAATGTGAGTCAATTACTCAGCCATTTTGAAATAATAATAATAATCAAATCCTTTTACAGAAATACATTATTATGTACTGTCCTGCTCTGATTGAAGTGCTTCCTTGTCTCAGAGGCCACCAATGAGCAGGTTGTTTTTCATCCCTTTGTGAGTCATCTATTAGTGCAACAATTTGGAGGTGACCTTTATAAGGGGTCATAAATCTGTGCTATTATTTAAAGTGAAGTTATGAAGTAGCTATTTGCGTGCTGCTGTATTGTTCCTTAATGCTGGGAATTTACAAATTGACCCCATGTAGGCTCAGGTTGATTTGACAGAGCAGGATGGTTTAAAATAGTATAAAATAATACTCAGCCAGTTTGACTCTGGTCACTAAGAGGGAGTGAATCTTACACATCGCCTCTACTTTTATTTCAGATCTTTGCTTTCAGATGGCATTTGCGTGATTCCAAGCCATAAAAGTGACATGATTACATGTCAGACTAGAAGGAATGATTTCACGGAAGTGGCACAGTGTAAAGAGAAAAGATTATTGATTATTATTGATCTGACCAAATCATCACAGACTGCTGAATTAATCTGTAAACAAATCAACACTTGTGTATTGGCACATCTAATTCTATGGTGCAGTGTTCCACCTGTAACAGCTTCCACTTTCAAAAAAACTGGTTTATGACCAAGATGGAGTTCATCAGTTCACTTTTTTGACCGTTATAAGTACACTATCCATGTTTTTATACTATAAATAACAAAAAAAGGTACATTTGAGACATTTGGAAGATAAAACCTCTCTCACTGCAAATTAGGATCACAAATTGAGAAACTCTACCTTTCTATTTCTGTTTGTCTGGCACTAAAATGTTGAGTCAGAGACATTCCATACTGTGCTGTTGCGACATAATAATCTAGTTTGTTTGTTTAGACAAACCTGCTGGCGAACAATAGAAAGATTTTCATAATTATATTTATATAATGTGTTCCTGTGAAACTAGACCATACTAAAGTAGACTAGATGTTTTCTGTATTTTACATGTGGTAAGATGGTAGTTAAGTGACAGTTTAGTTTCTCCTTTGGTGTTGCATAGCCTACACTTTTGAAGTCTTATCTTCGTGTAAGATATTGTGTTCCACTGACCCCAATCCCAGAAAACGTTCCCACTTTCACCAAAAGGTCTCCAGAATGTCTTCAAGTTAAAATGAAGTCATTCCTTGACTACACGGAGTTGCCGACGAGACAGTGTGAAATCTCTCACTCTCTGCAGTGAGCAGAGCAGCAAACACACTGAACAAACAGAGGAGACTGTCTTCCCACCACTGATCCTCCTCATCCCCTGTTCCTCCATCTGTCTGTCCAAACTGTATGAAGACAGGGGAGCGCTGCCTTTTAGAGGATTCATGCTTATTTATCATTCCCTCTGTTTCTAACAGAACTTCCTCTAGACTCTAAGTCATTATACTTAAAAACTGCGCAAATATAAAAAAGGACAGAGCAGATATGTTGCTGTGTCGTTTTTTTCTGCAGCCGACACCTGTTAAGATTTTTTCTCTGAAGACATAGATTGTTTTTTTTCCTCCCTCCGTGAATGGCATGCTGTAAAAAAGAGCTTGCGTCACTGAGGTTGGCAGGTATTTGCAAAATGCCACCTGAGGGCCATTTTTTTGGGCACATGCTCTTCTGTCCAGCCGTTTGCCCACATTTCTCATCAGATTATTGCTGTAATGTAAAAGAAAAAGTAAAGTGTGTTAGTAATGAGGACTTTTAACCATCTGCCTGGAGGATAAATGAAGTGAAAGCCTATAACCAGTGTAAACGTTCACAGCTTGACCCACCCAATCTTATATTATCTCCTACTACTAGAAAGTGGTCAAGTGCAACTCCTGAAATTGCCCTAAATGTCATGATAAAACACCAGTGTGTCTTCTAATGTCCTTATGTCCATAGAGCATTGCTATTCACCTCTGAAGAGCAGATACTGAAGGATTGAAAATGTTACTGGGGAATGAATAGCACGAGCCCCACCCCTTCCACCCTTTCTCTGCACTGTTTGTCAAGCTGCAATCCAAATTGTTTTTTTGAAATATTGAAGCACACTGTCAGCATGAGAAAAATGGTAATGTCAGCCAGAGTGATATCCCCCCCCTCTCTCCAGAGAATGAGGATTCAGAGAGAGTGTTTACAGCTGATAGCTTTTTGGCTTTTGAAGGAAGGCATGTCTTCTGACGATGCGGTTGATGCTGTGGTTAATAAGACTTGGTGACATTTCAGATATCTGGCTTTACAGCTATTTGACACGATTGCTTTACTCTTGAGACATGACACACAGTATCATCAGTGCATTATGGCCAGTTTATCTTGTACCAGGCAGTATTCTCTCTGAGTTATACATTTGGTCTGAAAACATCCGTCCATTTTGTGACACAAACTTTGTCTTAGCAACAGTATCATTCTTTAATATCTCACAGAAGATGATGGCAATAACCAACACATGTTTATTGCAAATAGTGCACAGTGTACCTGGGTACAATGTACCTAGTATGCATCCCCAGGTTATATTAAGATATTCTTTAGCCTCACTTTGAATTAGCAGGGATGAGCTCATGCCATATTTTCACCTCAATCTCAGTGTGCCTTGGGTATTTCAGTGTCTCTTTGCGATTTGGTGGATTTAATCCAAGATAAAAAAAATCTTATCAGTGATGATGATACATTGCCAGGATCTGTTTTCCCTGCAATGGATGACAGAAGTTTTCCTAAGACACAGGAAATCCAAAAGGGGATTAAGTATGATCATGATCATGGTGACATCAGTATGATAACATGAAGGAAGTAGCTTCTCTATGGCAATCTGCTAACACATTGTCTCCCCACCTGTTCTGGAATGTGTGTAATTAAGAAACAATTCTCTCCTGACTCATATAGGAGGCGGCTAAGACATTGTAAACCTGCATGGCCAAGCCCCAGTGATGCATCTCAATGATGCTATGTCTGTTGCATGACCCATGACGAGGAGCTAGCTGATAACAGAGAACCTTCATCATTAACATGGAGAAATAAAGAGAATAGTTCACCTCATGGTGTACAGCTTTCTTATCTGAGACCGAACTGGCAGGGTTTGTGTTGGCACAGGGCATTTCCATCTCGTAAAAAAACCTGTCACCTGTTCAGAATGTCAAAGGCGTTGCTTATCCTTCATTTAGGGTGGGGCAAGACAAAGACACAAACTTTATATTTCAGTGTTGTTACACCACATTGTAAGCTTTGGAATTTAGATTTAAGATGAGCTGGTTGGGTGAAAAGTGAAATGAAGATGAGTCAAATGTAGGTTGTTTTTATAAACATGTTAATGTTATTTTTAAAATGCTAAAAGGAGATTAGATTAGATTATCATGGCACTCAAAACTCTTAAAAGGAAACAAACCACTTGCAACAGACAGAGATAGAAGATAAGATAAACTGAGAAAAAGCTGTTCTAAGGTGATGAATATAAATATCAAGACTGTGAAGCACATGAAGAAGTTCACTCTTCAGATGTTCATGTGACGGATTCATGCACATTGTGATGAGTTTAGGCTTTCACACCTTGTTCACCCCAAAGGTGAAACCTGCAAGTGTACAATGGCCCCTTTGAACCCCCTCCCTCTCCTGGCCTTTCTCAGCCTCCCCCCAGCCCCATCCACCCCATCCACCCCTGCCATCCCATGCAGTCTGTTGTCGAGGCTGTACAAACAGCTCAACGTCCACTGCCACCCCCACATGGCAACACAAAGGCAGCCATTTACCAGTACGTTCTGGTGACCTTCAGAGGGCAATGTTGTTGTAGCTGGATGCTGCCTGTGGGATCATAGGAGTACAGCTCTGTATCAGTGGGTCATTACATGTGAGTGTGGAGGAATGTCAGGTGTTGTATGTGTTGAAGTGGAACACGCTTACCCGAAAAATTCCATTAAACGTACTCTTTTCCCTCACATTGGCATACAACCAGATAAAAAAAACTCTGTTTCACCACAACATTGTGTCCTATAGTAAACCTTGAGTCTAGATTTCACCCCATTGTGATCGAGGTTGCACTATAAACTGCTTAGCTATGACTGTCCACTTCTGTTTACAGTATTGACTCACTCCCATTGTTTCATGTCATATGCTGCTCTGCCCATGCTGTTGCCAGTCTGTGAATGGAGACTGTTCTGTATCTGACTGCACAATACTAGAACGTTTCATAGAGATTACATATTGACAGCTGTTCAAATATTGAAAGAAGATAAGTCATCTGTAAAATATGGGCTGTAAAGATGTAAAGAGATGAAAAACATGTTTATGAAGGAAGCAGGAAAAATATTTCATCTCTGTTTATTTAAATAGTCTTTGTCACCATAAAGGAAAAAAAACTGGGAATTACATCATTGCATTTTTTTGTTAGAGTTTCTATGGTGTCATTTCTGAAATAATAAAAGGTGACCTACGTGTTTTACTAGGTGTGGTTCTAATGGAGATTGCCGAAGCTCAAAAGAAGGTCCATAATGAACTGGAAGAGAATGTAAGTAAAGAAAATGATCATCTAATTTATTGGTGGACCCTGTTATCACATGAAATCCTTTCACAACAAATAGTATAATAAAAGTATAATGTAATGACCCCTTTCAAAACATTTACTCAGATGTATAGCATAATGGATTGGTCTTTGCAAACGGAAACAATGTCTTATAAAGGTGGGCACTCTAACATATTTAGAGCCATGCTTGATTATTAATATGTATCCGGGATGATTAGATCACCCAAGTTGAATGTTAATCTCTGGTATAAACAGAGCCACAGGCTCATCAAGTCAGAAAATATTAGGAGATATATATATATAAATATATATATATTCTTCTCTGGACTTTGAATCAACATCCTGGTCCCTCTTTCCCTCTCACCTGCGCCTCTGAATCAGAAGAATTTTTTAAAAAAGCAGCAAACTGGACATGTGGGTTGTAAAAAAGAGGCTTTCCGGTGTTGCAATTATGTCATTAAAATCATTTTCTGCAGCGATGGATCACCCACTGAGCCTCTAGGACTGAGTAATTATCATTCTTAGAACTACTTTTTGGCCCTTAGCACTCAGCTTATCTCAACATAATAGACAGAGATTGGCCATTTGTAATGCTTTCTCCTCTGGACGTGTAACCTCTACAACCTTTTGAGCTCATTCCTTTCATTAAAATTGTCGTAACAAAAGGTGAAAGATAAGTTTGAGAAAAGTTGAAAAGTTAGAGAATCGTTCCTGAACCTGCTGCTTCGGGGTGAAATGCTCCAAATGCCTGGTGACAAGTCGTAAATTGAAGTCAAGTGTCACCATTTTGACAGAGAATGGAGGAAAAAAGCTCAACTTGCAAATGTGCAATGTACTTGAACAGCGATCTTTCCATTTGACTGCCCTGGCCTGATTGTAATTTATTTGCAAAAGGCGAAAGTTGTAAATCTTTAACCTTAACAAGCTGATAAGACGTCCCTCGTGGGTGGAATCTCATTCTCTCAGAAATGCATTATCATGCATTCCACCGGGTCTCTTCTATGTAACCATAAGAGTTATGTGACTGAACTGTACCCTGTGTTTGTATGCATATGTTGCAATGACTGTTTTCTTTTCTCTGCAGTTCAAGTGGTTCCACAGAGATATTATTGTAGATTTGGAAAAGAAGACAGAAATGGATGTTAAATACATGAATGTAAGTGTCACCTGTATCTATCATACACCCCCATCCTCATCCTCTCTATACTTCTACATCTTCCTATGCAAATATATTATGCAAATATATGTCAGTAATGAACTTGCACACTGATACTGATAGCAAGTTAGTCGATATCGGGCTGATATACTTGCCCTGCCAGCCACAGCCTTTAACTCTTTACAGTCTGTTCAACTCTGTAACACCATATTGATCATAACTATAATTAGGCAGACTTTATGCAATGACTTGCTGCTAGCCTCGTTTAGAAATACTAGCAGAGTTGCTAACAACACAGCACCTACTCCACTGCATGCTGTTGTCTTTTGTCGATATTACTCTGGTTGTTGTATGTAGCTGGTGCACTGCTGCCTCCAAAAACACCATGTGATTAATCTTTGGTGTTATACTTTCTAGATCATGTTCAGATGAATGCTAATAGTGTGATCTGAAAATGTCCATTTGTGATCACAGTATTGTGAGGCAATCTTCCCCTCCTTTGTCTCATGTGTCTCCCATGTCAAATGTCTGTCTGCAGGCCACCTTCAAGCGCTATCAGTCAGAGCACAAGTTGAAGCAGGACTCACTGGATCGCTCTCAGACAGACCTGAAAAAGCTCAGGAGGAAAAGCCAGGGAAAGCACTCATCCAAGTACGAGATCAAAGAGAACGAGGTGAGACTCCACAAGTGTGTGCTGGCAGAAGGCTTTTTCAGGCATGGTGTTGCTGAACGCCTGTGCCCTGATGACAAGCATGCTGTTTATGTGACCAGGTGGAGAGATAGTGGATGGGCGAGATGGTTTTCATGATATTCACATACCAATGTGAAGACAAGTGTGTGGAGGTAGTGCTTTGCTTGTGAGACAGGACGGAAATTCCAGAGTTGGGTTTGAATATTACATAAGGGCATCACTGATGACAGACGAAGGAACTCCCTCAAATGACTTCTGTTATTTACAGTATACATTAAAGTGCTGACATTGACACACTTCAGTAGGTTTACCCTGCACAGTTCCGTAGCTCTGTGTATATTGGTTGAAGTGTGAGCTACATACCAACAAGCAGTCTTAACATCTCGAACAGTAATTCACTGTGTAAATCAATTTGGTGACAGTGACGGAGGAACTGCACAGTCTGAGTAATCCTCCTTTCTGTCTTTTTTTTTTAATTTATTGACTCCTTTAATGGTCTCTCTTTGATGATGGATGGGGGTGTAAGCCTGGCTTGTTTTGAATTACATCAAGCCTTTATTTGAACAGTCAAGAAGTGATTGGGGCTTGTAAATTGGATGTAGACTTCTCTTTAAGAATCACTCTCCCCCCCTTCATTTGTCTTTGCACTTGAATGGCACATTTTAAAAGGCACTCGTACAATAAGTCTTCTTATCTGGGTGGAGCTTGATAGCCTGATCCTGTTTCTCGAGCCGAGCTGAAACTGGGCCCCTCCTTTCCTTAGAATTGACTTTTTCATTATCTGATAAAAATGACACCAGTGAAAAGGCCCAGCTTTTTAATAATCATGTGTGAGCTGCCGATGATGAGCACAGTCCAGCTCTTGCCAAGAGTTTGGCTGATTGTTTGCAGTGAAAATAGGAAATGAAGAGCCTTGATTCAGCGTCTTACAGAGAGACAGACAGACAGAGAGTGTGAGACCAAGCAGTAAGAGGAGGGTCTTTGACAGAGCCCTTAGAGACAGGCTGCTTTACCGTCACCATGACAACCGGGGGAAAATGAGAGAGATAGGGGGAGTGGGTGTAGAATAAAGAGATGTAGAGAAGGTTGAGATGTCATTTTACAGAGTTTGCTGTGTCTTATGTCAGGTCCGCTCAGCCCTCTGCGAAGTATGAATCACTCTTTAGGGTGTGCCTCTCAGTATACAGATGTAGTCGCCCACCAAGCTAACACTGATCAAAGATCAGCAGGAGACTTAAAGAAACTTGTAACTAAGTGCAGAGACTTTAATTACTAAGCTCATTAGCACCTTGATTTGTGAGTCTGACCTGAACATTAAATCATGGCAGCTGTGTTGGCTTTTATGCACAGGGGATCAGAAATGCATTAATACAATGTATCACCTATTGCTGTTATTAACCCCATTTTGTGACTCCTCTGACCCCATCCGCAGTTCATGGAGACCATCTCATCCCGCCAGATGGACATGCAGAAGTTCATTGCTGATGGCTGCAAAGAGGCCTTGCTGGAAGAAAAGAGGCGCTTCTGTTTCCTGGCAGACAAGCACTGCATGTTCTCCTACCAAATCAGCAACTTCTACGAGAAAGTAAGCAAAGGACAGAGACGAACATCCTGCACAGCCAGATCACACAACCATTACCACCACCCACCAATCTGGATTGTTTAACACCCACTCTCTCCAATTCTGTGGTGTTCACAGGCCAAAGAGATGCTGGCTGTGAAGCTGCCCACCTGGCAGGAAAAGTGCAGCGACATCACCCAGGTGCCGGACACAGTGGCAACCATGATAGAGGGACTGTCCAGCACTCCGGAACAATCTCCGATGGTTGAACGCTACAACAGGGTGAGTTTAATGGAAAAATGTTTGTTTTATCCTCTCGTATGTTACATGAGATTAAGATGTCATTTCAACAAGGCCTGTTGAGGTGCTTCAGATAACAGCTGTGCATTGACTGGTGCACTAAAGACAGTGTTGTATCTTGTATTGTTTATCTTGCCTTAAGTGCTGATATCTATTGTATCAGATGAAGGGTGTTGTGTAAAGTAAGATATCATTATCTGTCCATCAGCCATTGGAAGCCTTGCATGTGTTGTTGTTGTCAGTCTGTGCTAAAGCTGTTTATTGCTCTGCAAGAGGAAGACAATATGCTTTTAATTACAGTAATGACAGTTTAAAATCTGATAGGGACTTTGTACTTGCATGAGATCATCAGGGAAAAAAAAGGTTGTTGAGATAGAACATTGCCAGCTCATGGTGCTAATCATATTCTCTGTTATGTGTACAGAACAACATGGAGTCCATGGTGCCTCCTCCAGCACCCCAACTAAAGGCTCAGATCAGTCCACTAGCAAACATGTTCAACCCAGAGCCCAGATCTCCACTTACCTCCTCTTCAGATCACAACTCAGGTAAAAATGGCTCAGCTCAAGTACATATATATACATACGCGCCTCCCAGATGTGGCATCTTCAGTTGCCGAGAACAAGTTCAGACCTAGATCCCATTGCAGTCAAACAGGAGCACTGAGTTGGATTTTGAAGGAATAGTCTTTTTGTGGCTTTCAGATCAGGGCAGCCTCGGAGATGGAAATCTGTCCAGGTCAACGTCTCAGTCGTCAGGTCTTAACGTGGGCAGGAAGTCAAGGGTTCGGACCATTTTCCCCCACACGGCGGGTAATAACGACACGCTTCTGAGCTTTGATGATGGCGACGTTATCACTCTGCTGATCCAGGAGGAGAAGGACGGCTGGCTGTACGGGGAGCTGGAGAAGACGCGGCAGTGAGTCTCACAAAAACGTTCATTTTGCTAAGAAAGAAATTTATTGTAGAATCTCTCCCTTGATTCAAATTTTATCTGAATACAACAGCTGGCACACCCACTGGGGGAATTGTACTTTCATTCTAACAAATATGCAGTAGCACTGACACGCAGGCATTTTTCACATAGCTCAGGTGGCAGTACTAGTTTCTGCTTTGTGTCATTTAATGTCTTGCTGTGCTAATACATCATGCCTAGAAACACAGAGCTATGCCAGGTATGTTCAACACGACAGTCATAAAGCTCTCTCTCAGTCCCAGTCAACACACACTAGAAATCCAGGTGCACACACACACACACTAATGAGAGACATCCGGTTGTTTACATGTCACTCTATAAAGAACAAATTATGCTCAACAACACATGATGATGAGTGAGGAGTATTAATATGTTTGAAGCAGTACAGGTGAAAGCAGCTGTAAGAAGAGCTTTGTTGTTTGATATTTTCCTACACAAACACCGCATGTGTGTCTTGTTTGCTCAAATGTTCACGTTCAACAAAACTGTATTCATAACGCTGCAGCAGCATAAATTTACTCTTACTCTAAATTCTGCTCCTTGCTGCACTAATTAGGACTCATAATGCAGAATTACCCAGTGCTTGTTTGAGTTTAACATATTTTTTCATCCCCACTTTGAAAGAAATTAATGCAAGCCTTATCTGCTCACAACATGTCTCATTAAGTGGCCTTTTGAATCAAAGTGGTTTTAATGCAGTCTATGGTGGTGGGGTTTTTTTCCAAGAAAAGGACATGTTGGGATAAATGACAGTACATTCTGTTTCTTAGCAACAAATCCAGTGCATCGGTCTGATCAACCTTTGGAGAACAACATCGTGTGTTTTGTCTGATGTGTGTGTGTGTGTGTGTGTGTGTATTCTCAGCCCTTAAAAAACAGATCAGGTGGAATGTTGTTTCTTATATTGTGTGTGTGTGTATGTTATCAGGCGAGGCTGGTTTCCCTCATCCTACTGCAGACCTTGCACTGAGCCAGTGATAGCAAACAGGTAAGTGAGTGTATGTGTATGTATGTATATATATATGTGTATATATATACATAACAGAAACACAGGGATGAATTAATTTCATGGATGCTGTCTGGTAGCTAAAGCTTAATGTGTCTGACAGCAGTGATCTGGGCACGCCTGTGCGTAGTCTGAGTGTGGTCAGCCTTCCAGAGCAGGAGGAGGAGGAGGAGGAGCCAGTGTTGCTGCCACCGCCAGACTACAGTGACGACACCCACTCTAGCCCAGTGGTTCACACAACGCCTTCACCACAAAACACGGTCAGTACCGAGACATCGGTGCACTAAACCTCCTTTCTTCTATTGGATTTGTTCAAGTGGACTATCTTCTGTCTTTTGACCTCTTGGTTGGATGGTTTTCACCTCTTGGTGAAAGAGAGAGTGCTGTTTTACATCTTTGACCGTTTTTTAACACAAAAATGAGCCGTTAAGAACACATAGACCTATATCATGTGCTTTAAAATAGAGTTTTGGCCATTTAGCATAACATAGCAAACTTTTAATGGCTCAACAAACTAATACAATAACAGGGATTTTAACCTGTTTTCAAGCGAATAGTCACAAAGTATTGCTGAGGGTGATGTTGCTCTAAATTAATAATTTAACAAACACACACCTGCTTATTGAT
The DNA here is from genome assembly GCF_900634625.1 of Parambassis ranga. Classification (NCBI taxonomy): domain Eukaryota; kingdom Metazoa; phylum Chordata; class Actinopteri; family Ambassidae; genus Parambassis; species Parambassis ranga. The sequence continues at coordinate 11,009,655 of NC_041039.1, read as the reverse complement.
GAAACTAGTGATTGACACCATATATCTTTACTGAGGTTGATCAAATTAGAAGTAATGCAACCAGTGTAGTCGCCCCCTGCTGGCCATCAGAAAGAATGCACATTTAAATTACTAATACGTTCGCTTCACTTATTTCTAAGAGATGGCCACTTATATTATAAAAATTCATCATGCTTAAATTATTTCTTTCATGTCTAATATACAGTGTTACACCCTCTCCCACCTGCTTGTCCATAGAATGTATTTTTAGCTTCAGCATTGTTAGAAATGTCACCAGGTTGACAATGAGGTTTCATTATTTCTGGAACAGAACCCGGAAGTTCTGGTTTTATTTTAAACCACAAACATCAGTCGCTATGAGGCTGATGTTTGTGGTTTAAAATAAAACCAGACTGCTATTGTAAAAGCTGATATTTTCTAGCACATGCACCTACTTCCTGGTGGGGCTGGTGTGCTGGTTTAAGACTTGTACTGCATGTTCTTGAAATGGTCGTCCTGAGTGAGCAGAGTCGTCACACACGCTCCACGCCCATGCCACACAATACCACACCACAGGTTGAACTTTAAGTCTGACAAATCATGTCTTATCAGCGTCTCCTTGATGCACAGTCATTGCCTCCACACCCTTAAGTCTGAGCAGAAACACACCCTCTGTTACATTAACCAGTTCAAGGAAATAAACTTTGTCTATATTATTATTATTGTGTTCTCTGATATATACCATATCAAAGAACACAACAGGAAAAATAAAAAAAAGACATGTGAGAAATGTTCCCAACCAGGTTTTGCCAGGTTTATTTGGAAAATAAAAAGAATGGAGGAAAATGAAAGTGTTACAGAGAGAGAGGTGTAAAGGATGAGGAAGAGGCACAATTTCATTTTGTGGTTGCAGTGTGTCAGCTGATTGAAATGAACTAGTATCTGTCCAGCCAGCAGACAAGCCCAGGCACACTCCTTTCACCTTACCTCTGCCTGTTCTGCACTGTCTGTACTGTCCTCTGTATCTGCTGCCTCAGGGTTTCCACATGCATTAAATAAAGTCAGGGATAAACCTCCTATCACAAGCAGCACACCGTGGAGGAAAACTACACTGATGCCACTTTATATAAAGTCTTTTTTCTTCTCCGTTTTCAGCCTTTTAGTCAGAAACAGACAGAAAGGCTGACTTTCCTCTGGCTTGTAGGTTTTGCCTGTGGGGCAAAGGTAAACCTTGTCACCATTGCTCAGTGGATTTTAGTTCCCTCAGTTCAGCCTCTCAGGCAGCATTGAAAAGGTTTTGTGGAAAACACAACATTTAAGACATTGGAGTCACTGTGTATCACTAAAGACAGATTATAATAACTAATTCTATGTGTCATTGCTGTTGGTTGAGAGGCCTGTGAGGTCTGATGTAGAAATCCATGTTTCAAAACACTACTGTGGCTGCATGTTTGGTGACATTTGGATGCTGTCTGCCCTCTAGTGGACTGTCTCGTGTACTGACAAACAATCACCCTCAGATAATCTCCAGTAAAAGAAATAATGACAAATCTAAGTACATGTACCTAAAAACTGTTTGAATGTGCTGCTAAATAGTAAAAACACAAACTTTAAACATGGAGTTCCTTTGACATATTTTTAAAATGATGTAGCACCCCTAAACAGCCTTATACAGGAATAAGTGCAGCTCAGGTATTTATCATCCGCATGCTCACTTGGTTTTCTGATGGTGATAAGATTTTCATCGTCGCAGAGAAGGAAAAAAAGGAGGTGTGTGTGTCTCTCACCAGCCTTTCTAGATTGTCAAGATTCCAGCCTCAGTGAAGTGTAACGTTGCAACAAAGCTACATGTCAGATCAGGAAGGAGGGGGGAACTGTTGATGAAAAATCTTATCAAACCAGTCGGGCCACTATGAACTTTGTTCACAGCTGGAGGGCGGTTTTGGTGACTGGTGGGGTGTGTTGTGTGTTATTCCTCTTTGTCCAATAGATCTTTATGGGCCTTTTCTTCTTGTGTTTTTGACTACAGGTTTCTTTAGTTAATGGGACTGCAAAGGCTCCTTTTCTAGGGTGAGTGAACCTAACACAACTAACAGAATCTCACAAAATTCTGCAGCTGATTAAAAACAGGTTAACAGTGTTGGATTTTATGTTACATCCTTTGTTTTTTATTTTTTCCCTCCACAGAGGAGGGAATCCATTTGCCACAGTGAAGCTGAGGCCAACGGTCACCAATGACAGATCAGCACCAATCATTTAACAGACAACAGGAGGAGTGATTTCACCGCTGTTATGCCTTCAGGGGAGTCATACATCATGTAACCCCTGCCACACACTGAATGTCTCCCCCCCAACATGACCAGCCTGCATGCTAGTCTCTCTCAGTAACAGTCCGCTCCATTAAAGACACCCAGCATTACCATCAGTGTGTGTTTCATGTTGCCACAAAAGGGAAACATTGCACAATGTGCATATAGAGAAACAGGGACTATAAAAAAAGCTTTGTGTAGCATACAAAAGAAAATGTTTGTGTTAGAGTAATGGTACACTCCAAAATGAAAGTTTAGGCTTTGTAGAATTCCCACTGTGTCATTTTAAAGCTGTAATTACTTTCATAAATACACATTATTAGCTGTAGCTGCTTGACAGTAAAAGCCTCCACATAGTTTGCAGTGTCAGTGTTTAATGGCGTCCTGTAAAGGCAGTTATCAAAGACATAAAATTGTGCTGGTGCATCATTTCCTGTTTGTGATAAAGAAGTTATCTTACACTGTATCAAAGAAAATAAATCTAAAAGTCAAACTTCTGACCTGCCAATAAGAAATCCTACATCTTGTTTTTGGAGTGAAGTGTCCCTTTGTAAGAATGCTTTACGTTCTGGTATGCTAAATGAGCGAGGCCTGATACTGATGAAGCAGACCAGCACACGGGCTGTCTTCCTGACTTGCCAAACAAAAACTACTTGTTTTTATTATAATTATTTTTGTCTTTTTCGGAGGCATAAAGTTGTAAGAATGAAGGGAGAGTGACGTGTTGGGACCTTTGAACCTTTGGACCATTGAAGGCGAAACAGTATGTCACTGTTTTAAAGGAGAAGGCTGTATTTATATAGTCACTTTTTATTGGATATTTAAATAAATATGTACACATTAGTCGCCCCTTTTGAACACCCATTGTGCTCATTCTGAGCCATGAATCTCACGCTGATTTCGATTTCACTGCTGGTTTGTATTGTAAATGGGTAACATGACCTTTGATGAAGGGAATTATTTCACTCCTCATGGTTTCACTGTTGTATGTAGATTCTGTGCACAACACAGTTTATGCAAAATTAAAGACCTATTTTACTGGTAGATATTTGAATTATATGTGAATAAAGTGGCTTATTGTTTGAAAGTATTAACTATTTTGTGAGGAAAAATGACTTTTTTTGCTAAGTTTTTGCTTTACTGGATGGTGAGGAGCTGATTTATGAAACAGTTTATTAATTCACTGATGTAAGTGAACCCATCATACTGAAAGTTATTGCCATATGCTTTCTTCAGAGTACCTTGCCACTGTGTTGACCAATGTAGTCTTTTTTTCTGAATAAAACAAAAATAAAAATTAAAACCAACCATTAAAACATTAAAATCAAATTAAAATTAAAAGATTCTTACCATGAAAAGCAGTTCTATATAACAGTAAGTCTTATATTTGTCATCTAAAAATGTAGGTGTTTAACTTCGTATTCAGTCATTTGTTTTATTGGATAATAACTTCATATAGCAATATTGTATTCCTCTTTATATATATATATATATATATATATATATATATATATATATATATATATATATATATATATATATATATATATATATATATATATATCAATACTGGCGTAAAAATGCAGTATTTGCACGGGAATGTAAATAGGGTAACATCATTCTTGTTTGTCTGTTCACCTCTTTGTCGAATAATAAGATAAATGAGCCAGCAGCGCCCTCTGCTGGTTGTTTAAAGATAAAAACACACTCCAGCAGACGCAGCCAATGAGAGAGACGACAACCACAGCACTTCCTGTTTCACACAGGAGCCAATTTGTGTTGAGAATATCGGCAGCCACCTTACGCACAATATGATTTAAATACAAGTTCATTCATTTCTACCTTATGAATGAACGGCCGTGAAGTCCCACCTGCGCCTGGAGACCCCTTATGAGAGCAAGTTCGAGGTTTGAAATCTTGATAATTCGCTAATTGTAGAGGGCTAAGCCTGTAAGCCTGTACTAAAAACAAACCGAAGATTGAAATTGGTTGTACTGTCTCGTTTGCGTTTGTTAGAAGCATTAGATTTTACTGTCTGTTCAATTTCGCTGTATTTTTCCTATATATCATATTGTACATTAAAGCTAATTTGACAGTGCTAATATCGAGCTACGTATATTGGCATACAGCCTTGTAAACACGTTGATGTCAATTTAGTTATAGCGACGTTTTTTTCCTGCATTTGCAATGTGTGCGTGTGCCTGTATGTTTATTACAAACATCACTATTAGTTGAATAGCTGCTGTATGTAAGTGACGGAGGATACGCCTTTAGCGTCCCTGCTGGACACTACATGCTTAAAAATGGAGGCCACTTGCATAGATCGAGTAAGCTTTGCAGTCATTTCAAATGTGTACATGCAGATTGAAAGATTTAGGAGTAGGCAGCGTGTTCATTTGGGTCAGGATGTTATGAAGGCTGTTGATCAGACCTGAGAAGTAGAACAAGAAGGGGTGCAGACAAATACTGTAAGGCAAAGACCAGTGCCTCATGATCCTTATTAGTGTGTCTGGCTCTGCTCTGCTGTGAAGATCCAAACAGTTGTAATCAGCTACTCACTGCTGTACTGAAACATGATATAAAAAGGGTGCACATGGCAAAATAATTACATTTAATACTGCCTTAAAATGGCTTCAGCAATGTCCTGAAGTAAGTGGATATATTGTACAAAACAAAAATCAAAACCTGGAAAAATACTAAGCCACTTTATCAACATTCCTCTCCTCAATCTCAGCTTTCAGGTGCAGCCATGCCTGTCTCGCTGCTGTGGGGGGTGGATGTGTATGGACAGGTCTACAGCCTGTCCACAGCGGGGCAGCAGTGGGAGCAATGCCGTGATGCCCAGATGGAGTTTAAGCGGGTGACAGCAGCTCAGCAGTGCTGCTGGGGCATCGCCTGTGACAACAGCATTTACCTAAACGTCCACGCCTCTGAACTGCCTATCCGCTACCAAGAGGAAACTTATGAGAATCAAGTGGGTGTCTGATGGTGCCAACATTTATCTTTTGCTATTATTATTGAAGCTGCTAAAGCAACAGAGTATAAGGTGCACAGGGGACAACTTTAAAGTTGTATTAAAATTTTAAATGTAACCAGTGTTGCTGTTCCATCTCTGTCTACCAGCGCTGGAATCCTGTTGATGGTTTCTCAGAGCGTCTGCTGCCAAGTGACCGTTGGCAGTGGAGTGATGTCACGGGTCTGCAACATCAACCTCTGGATGGTTTCCAGCTTCCCTCCAGTAGCTGGGAGTGGGAGGGCGATTGGTACATTGATGAAAACTTTGAAGGAGAGCCCACAGAGAAGGAAGTGTGTGTTGTTTTTAATTGCATCTATCCTGTTTTCACTTTATTTACTGCTCTTTTAAATAATCCACATGCTTCCAATTACAGGGGTGGACTTATGCCATCGACTTCCCTGCCACCTACACCAAAGACAAAAAGTGGAACTCCTGTGTCCGTCGCAGGCGATGGCTCCGCTACAGGAGGTACAAAGCCATGGATACCTGGGCAAAGGTGGGTGTGTGTTTATATCGGTGTGGTGTGTCTATGTGTGAATGCAGCAGTTTGTTTACCTCCATCTTCCCTGTGCGCTGACAGATCCCATCACAGCAGACGAGTCTGCCAGATCCCTTCAGTGACATCAGCTGTGGTGGCTGGGAGATCAGTGAAGAGCCCAGAGGTCGGCTGTCACTGTGGGCCGTGTCCCTGCAGGGAAAGGTACACACTCACACATGCACCCTAGCACATGTATCCATGGCAATGCCCATTCATTCTTGGATGCAGTGTTATTTTAAATAAAAGTTAAGTTGGTAAATTGTATCTGATGTGCAGTAATAAATAGTTTTATTTTTCTTCGTTGTGTTATCTTTCCTCTTTTCTCTCCATTTAGGTGTGGTTCAGAGAGGGCATCTGTCACCACAATCCTGAGGGCTCCTCATGGGAGGAGGTGCTTCTCCCAGGGGAAGTGGTCCAGATCAGTTGTGGCCCAGGAGACCTGGTCTGGGCTGTGCTGTGGGAGGGGCAGTTCATTGTCAGGGAGGGCATTAGCCGAGACTGTCCTAAAGGTGCACAGAGGCTCACTGGTGGAAGGAGAGTGTGCGTGTTCATTTTTGTATTGAGAATAATGATTCTGGTCATGCAGGTACCTCGTGGGCTACAGTGGAGTCTCCTAGCCCTGATGTGGGAGCTATACATGTAGCTACTGGAGTCAACGTTGTCTGGGCTGTGACCAAGGACAACAAAGTAAGAAAGTTCTGGATGGTTTAATACTGCACGGAGCTGCATTCTGAGAATTTGTTTGCATGTAAAAATGTATTCTTAAATCTTTACATGGTAAGTTAATAACAAATTGTTGATCTTAAGGGCCATTTACCAAACATCTGTGGCTGTTTAGATGTGCTCTTCCTTAAATGTTCCTAATGCCCATAGCAATGGTCTACTATTACTACTACTACTACTACTACTACAATTAATAACAGACCACAGGATGCAGTCGTTGACCAATTCAAATCTAGTGTTCAACACAAATGAACAATTATACATTAAATAGTCCTCCTGCCCTGTCATCCGGTACATCAGCCCCAAGGTCTTATCAGCCAGAGAGGTACCAAGGACATGGTGACAACACTTCGTCCTTTGGAAATTCTTTCACCCTACTCTTCTGCTTTTAAAGGTTTGGTTCAGGCGTGGTATCAACTCTCACAACCCCTGTGGCTCCGGCTGGATTAGCATGGTTGGAGAAATGATCATGATCAATGTGGGCCTGAATGACCAGGTTAGGAAGATCTTCTCAAGTGTTACTGTCTGGATTGTTAAAAGTTTCATGTAAGTCCTGCTGCTGTGTGTAGGTGTGGGCTATTAGCTGTGAGGACCGGGCTGTGTACTTCAGACAGGGTGTGACCTGCAGTGAACTGAGTGGGAAAGCATGGAAGGTGATCAGTGTTCCACGAGATGGAGACCGATCCCACTCAAGCGCCAGCGGAAGCAGCCTGCAAAGGTGAGCCAAAACATCAGCTTTTACTGCAAAAGCAGACAGGGGTGTTTCCCTTTCACACCATAATAATGTCCTTGTTTTTGTTCTTCTGTCTCTTAGTGCTGGCTGTTTTTTCTCTGGTGAGGTGCGTGCTCAGTCAGTAGTGAGTGATGTAGAATCGGACACAGAGAAAGGATCTGCAGATGGAACCGGCTGCCTCATAACCTCTACCTCCCCACAGTGTTTTGTTGATGCACCCACAGAGAACTCCTCTATCCTGCCCAGTGACACTCCCAAACCTCGCATCCCTAAGGTCACCAGTGACAGTTTCATCTCTGAACTGGTCTCTGATCGAGAACCAGGAAAGACACCAAGAGACATTGTGTCAGCCACTCCTGTTGTAATAGAAGAGGAGACCTTCCTTACAGAGGGAGAGGTTAAAGCTCCCACTGCAGGTTTAGCTCTTTCTCTTAGTCAGTCTGGAAGTCCTATTGACCCGCAGTGGAGTAATGTGGATCTGGAGGAGGTACAGAACCAACAAGCTCAGACTGGAGCAGGCCTGGACTGTGCTGAAACCTGCAGCTTGTCATCTGTAGCCACATACACCCTTGCCATGGAGGATCCATATGGAGCAGATGAGCGTCCTCTGTGGGCATGGATCAGTGGAGGAGGCTGCTCCGTGGACACTCACTCCCAACTCAACTGGTTTAACAGTGCTATGAACACTTCATGTAAGTTTAATGTAGTGGCTTACTAGTAATTTTTTTGCAGCAAAAGCAAATCATTTAATTTTTTCAAATGTTTTTTTCTCCAGCTTTGATCCAGTCAGTGCAGTCCATGAGTCTGTCAGTCAGCCCAGCCCAGACGGCAGCTTGGCGGAGACAAATCTTTGAGCAACTCAGTGAGCGGACCAAGAGAGAGATGGATAATTTCAGACATTATGAACAAGCCATAGAACAGGTACAGGTAGTAAAGGAGCAATTATGACCTGCCCAAGGGTTCAGAAATTAATTATTACTGCATACTCCCATTGCAGTCTGTGTGGGTGAAGAAGGGAACCATGCAGTGGTGGCGAGACTGGAAGCCACACAAGTGGATCGATGTTCATTTTGCCTTGGAGCAGTTCTCAGGACCAGACGGCAACAAGGACGGGATCCTGTTCATCTATTACAACTATTATGAGGAGAAGAAGGTAAAAATGTCTTCCGGTTTTTATGTATTCTCTACATTTTACTGATATTTAGTGCAGTCTTTCTGTCTTCTGGTTGTATATTTTGTTCATAGTTTAACCTTTCCTACTTGTTTGCACTCATTCCAGTACTTGCATGCCTTCATCAACGAAGTGACGATCCTGGTTCCTGTGCTTAATGACTCCAAACACACTTTTGCTATCTACACTCCTGAGCGAACAAAACAGAGGTGGCCAATGAGGTTGGCAGCTGCCACAGAGCTGGAAATGCATGACTGGGTACGTGCGGAAAGAAAAACGCAATAGAAGGTATATGCATATGCCTCCCATTTTGACGCCTTGTATCCTGTCTGACCTCCTTCTCTTCAGCTGGCATTGTTAAACATCTCATGCTGTGACTCCAGAGGTATCCAGGGTCATCCCTCCAAACAGGCTATCTGGTCCATCACCTGTAAAGGGGACATTTTTGTTAGTGAGCCTTCTCCTGAACTCGAGGCCATGCCTTACCCCACACCCTGCGACCAGATGTAAGAAAAAACAGAACTGATACATCAGCATGTGAAAATAACAGCTTCTTTTTTGCACCATAGCTAGTTAACCACAAGTCTTCTCATCCTTTGTGCAGGTTCTGGCGCCAGATTGGAGGCCATCTGCGGACAGTGGAGTGTAACAGCATTGGGATTGTGTGGGGCATTGGCTATGACCACACTGCTTGGTGCTACACTGGAGGCTACGGAGGAGGATTCTTTCAGGGAATGGCCAGCAGCACTGATAATATTTACACACAGACTGATGTCAAGAGTGTCTACATCTATGAAAACCAGAGGTGGAATCCTGTCACTGGCTACACCAACAGGTATTGAAGTGAAGCAGAGTGCAGTTCACACTTTCCCTGAAGCACGAGCTGGTTTTCCATTTATTTGCTTTTGTTTGATTTAGAGGTCTACCAACAGACCGCTACATGTGGAGTGATGCATCAGGGCTGCACGAGTGCACAAAAACCAATACAAAACCTCCCTCCCAATGGACATGGGTAAGCTCAGTTACAGACCTACAGCGGGAGCTCCCCTTTAGTGATCTGAAACCACTGTGGTTTGTAGGTATTTCACTGTGCTCCCATTGTGGTCATTCATTCGGAGACTGTATTCTTAAATTATCACAGGCAGTGTGCCAGATATTCAGGTGCATTCAGTATTTCACTTCAAATATTTGTTATTTTTAGGTGTCAGAGTGGGCAATCGACTACAGTGTCTCTGGAGGAACAGACAGAGAAGGCTGGCAATACGCAGCTGATTTTCCAGCGTACGTTTCATTTGTGGTTCCTCAAACCCACCAGCTGCACAGTTCAAACTTTGCTCTTATTTATGACCTTTTATTTATTTTCTTTCACTTCCCTTATGTTTTCATGCAGGTCCTATCATGGCTATAAAACAATAAAGGACTTTGTACGACGTAGGCGATGGGCAAGGTACTGTTAAAGCAACACTGGCATATTATTGGGTGGGTACGGGTGGTCTGAATGTGACCAGTGTAGGGACTTCTGAAGAATTCAAGAAAGCTGGTTTGTGTGGAATAAATAGTTTTGGCAATTATTCCATTCAATATTTGTGTGTTCTTCTGTACAGGAAGTGTAAATTGTCTACTACAGGACCATGGCAAGAAATACCACCCATCCCACTGAGTGACGTGTCCATCCTGCCATGTGCAGCTCAGAGCACCGTGGATGTGGTGCCTCTGTGGGCAATCAGCAACAAGGGAGATGTTCTCTGCCGATTGGGAGTTACAGCACTGACTCCTGCTGTGAGTCATTAATATTATGCTAGCAGCTAGCAGACCAGACACCCTATGAACTTGTTTAACACCTTTTGGTGAGCCACCCAAAAAGCACTTGATTTCAGTTTCCTACTGATGCTTCAAACATCCTCTTGTGGGGTTCCAGGGATCCTCTTGGCTGCATGTTGGAACTGACCAACCTTTCAAGTCCATCTCCATTGGGGCTGCCAGTCAGGTTTGGGCCATCGCCCGAGATGGCTCTGCCTTCTACAGGGGCTCAGTCTCATCTCAGAGCCCAGCAGGTCAGAGGGAGAAGAACAGGCTCTCTCATAATCACTGTCAACTCTGAAACAAATGTAATGGTGCTTGTATGAGACATACCTCTTGACTGTTATGTGTGTTGTGTCTCCCTCTGCAGGGGACTGTTGGTACCACATACCCTCTCCAGCCAAACAGAAGCTCAAGCAGGTGTCTGTTGGCAGGACATCAGTCCACGCTGTAGATGAAAATGGTAATCACACATGCAATTTATTAGATAATTGAGATATAATAAGCATTTATCCTTTGCTGTCTATGCTTTGTGATCAGATGTCTTGTGGTCTTTTTTACTGTCCAGGTAACCTGTGGTACAGACAAGGTTTGACACCCAGCTATCCTCAGGGCTCCTCCTGGGAACACATTTCTAACAATGTACGCAAAGTCTCTGTAGGGCCTCTGGACCAGGTAGGTGCCGGGACATCAGATTCGACACTGATTGACAGTACAGAGACAAACAGAAAATGTTACAGACATGTTTTGTTGTGGTGGTTTAGGTGTGGATCATAGCAGACAAAGTGCAGGGCAGCCACAGTCTGAGCTGTGGAACAGTGTGCCATCGACTAGGAGTCCAGCCTCTGGAGCCCAAAGGACAGTCATGGGACTATGGCATTGGGGTAATGAGTACATTTCTTTAAACAGCAGGCCAGGTGTGAGACTTTTCAATTATCTTTTCCACTTTTAAGGAAGTTAACTTGTTGAAGTAAATATTTGGCAAACCAAAAAAACTGTTTACATGTAGACCTCCATGTGCAAATAACAGCAGATAACAACAACAAATAGGTGTGTCTCACTGAGCTTTTGCTTTAAAACACACAGTATAGTGCCTGGAGCTAACCCGCCCCCCTCTTTATCACTGGCTTTTAGGGTGGATGGGACCACATCACGGTGAGAGGGAACTCCATAGAGCCACCCCGCCTTTGTCTTTCCTCTCTAACAAACCAGTCCGCCCCAACCCCTCCAAGTCTGGTCCCAGTCAGGAGCACAGAGGTCAACGGCAGTGCTGTGGGATGTTAGACACATTTGTGCATACATACCGTACGTAGCCTCCTGAAACCAGATTACCTTTGCAGGACATTATTCAAAGCCACTTTTACTTTAAACAATGAAGTAGCTTTTAGCTACTTAGCCTTCACATCATCTGAAGCAGTTTAACAGAACAATGTGACTCTGAGCACTAGGTTTAGTCTTTTGATGTGAAAGTCTTTTATTCACCTCCAGCATATGGGCATTTCAGCTTGAATGCTGTTTGAATTTTCTCCTGAAGTTGATAGTCTTAATGCATTTTTCTCTTATGTGTTCTTGAATATGTGATGTATGTGTTGATTCCTGTTGTTACTGTGTAGATGATACCACATCAAGTTAAGGTTAAGTGGACAGGTGATTTTTTTTTTATTGAAGTTTTTTTTCTTTTAAACAGAAGGGAATCTAGTATATTTGAATTATTGTGTACCTTTTAACAGGTATTGCGCAACATTTAAATTATAATCCATTTTAGTGGGCAGGCAGCACTTTAATGCATTACAAGGCTGATTAAAATGAAACCGGATAAACAGATAACTGGATGACGCAGGGAGAAGAATGTTTTATCCATGTGCACATGTATGTACATGTATGTACTGTGTTTACTGTATGTTGCAGAAAAAACATGGGTTTAACATCTGTAAGTTCCTCATAGGTTTCTAATGACAAAGAATACATCCGTAAAGCTTTTTTATGGGCAAGGGTATGCATAGGCCTTGTTTGGAAGTGAAATAAGGACCAGCCAAGAAAAACTACACACACACCTAAAGATCTTGTGAACAGTTAACCTCTTCATTTCAGTGGAGTTGTGTTTTTCTGAGCCAACATGTAGCAGCTCTAACAAGGCCTGTGGTGGTTAAAGATACCTTGTGATGGCTGCTGCTTGTGTCCAAATGTTTTATAAAGCTATTATTTTTCCAGAATAAGGTTATTGTCACAGAGCTTGTGCAATAGTTAGCATTGTAAAAGAGGGAGAATGGCTTTACTTGTGGTCAAAGTATTGAAACTGGACCTTCTGCTTTCTCACGAGCGTGATTAGATATGCATGGCGTCTACTTCCTTTGGCCTGATGGAGCTAGAATGACTGAGCAGTAAGAAAAACAATTTATTTTGTTACAAATCTTTAAGATATTCGTAGTTAGCAATGTGGTTGTTGTATTGATATTTTTAAGGGAAATTAAGTCTGTAAAAAAATGTACAGAGATCTATATATATATATATATATTATCTGTGATTAATGAAGTGTGATGTGCAGCACATCAGTGGAATCCACATTTGCATGGTCAAAAAAACAGTCCGTGTCAATAAATAAATGTTTATTGATAATAATTCTTTTGTTTTTCACTATGATGTCCTGCCTCAGGACACATGAAGGCACACAAAAAGCAGATAATATACATGTTAAACGTCGTCCATGCCTTTCAGCTACGGGCGCATAAGGAGAGTAAATAGTGTTCTCATATTAGTGGTACAGTGGTACAGAGCAGGTGGCCCTAATGATCTTCACAAGCTTGTTTGCTTGTGAAGATCATTAGGGCCACCTGCTCGTCTTACTTTCCTGTATGTGACAGTGATGACTTGAGGCTACGCTCAGCAGGTTTCTCAAAAGAAAACACACAAGAAGATCACAAGATAATACAAAAGAGAACAACTCCCTTCCCTTGCTTAAGCTGTGGAATGATGACTAAAGAGAGCACAAACGATTAGCCCTTCTTTTCTGAGTACTATAGTCTTTTCATGACTAAGGTCCACTTGGTCTTCACAGCAGTCTTTATGGTCCTCAAATCACTCCATATTTTGCATGAAGGCCTAGTAGTGGACAGCCCAGCTCCTGTTATGGCCAAGTTCACTGTCAAAGGCCTGCACCAGTTCGTACAGGAAACCCTGCTGCACAGATCCCACAACAGTGTGACTGTAGGATATTGTGATTTGTCCATCCACTGTTAGCTGTGCTGACTGAAGCTATGCATCTGGGTGAGGTACTGTGTGAGGCCCTCCTCGCCCTCCTCTTCCAGGTGCTGCTGGTAGCACTGGAGCAGCTTGGCAGCACTGGCTTCTGAAGAGACCTCACCAGCAGGCAGGCAGGCCCCTGACATGTCCAGGATGATGGTGGTCAAAGCTTTGATGTAATTCTTAGCCAGGGTCAGTGTCTCGATCTTGGACAACTTTTTGTCTGTCTTGACATGTGGGATGGCCTCACGCAGCGCCTGGAAGGCATTGTTGAGTTTGTGCATGCGCTGACGTTCACGCTCATTGCTTTCCAGTCGACGGACGCTGCGTTCTTTGGTGCTCGAGCTGTGTTGTCTGCGCCGCCGGCCTCCTCCAGCTCTTCCTTGCCTTTTCCCATTTCCACCTCTCAGAGAGCCCCTCCAGGAGCCACCAATTTGGACTGAGGCCTCGGAACCTTCCTGCTCACTGGAGCCAGGTTCTGTGTCTGGTTCCAGTTCAGGCTCAGGGTCAGACCAGCTCCTTCTGGATGGTTTCACAGCCTTTGCTTTGGACCTCATCCTGCAGCCCCTTCACTTCTCTCTACCCGACAGATTTTACAGCTTCAGTAATGCTGGAAAAGGAGACAGGAAGGTTAATCAGACAAGAAATTTTACCTTGAATCCTATGGGTTTCCTTCAGCTGGTCTGTAATCACCAATTAGTGAATAGGTCTCCCGCCAATTGAAACAGCCTTGCATCCTGTTCTATCTAAACTACTTTTGCAGTGTGAAAAGTCCATGATGTTGGTCTGCTAATCTCCACCTCTCTTATCCCTACAGTTCTGAGATAATGCCCAATTCAAGGTTACACTCACAAAAACAGGGAGAGCAGCCAGCAGCAGACTTATGTACACCCAGATCTCTTAATGTTACCTTAAACTGGATGTGCATCATTTTAGAGCAAAAACTTTAAATCATCAGGATGGTTTCTGTAGGATTCACAAGCAATGGAAATCTATCTAAACCACATTTTATTATTATTTAAATGAACCTGATACAGCTGTTTTTCATAGATTAGTGCTCACAGGGGGAAAAAGAATACCTCTGTTCAGTCCATATATTTCCCTAACCTCAGTTTAATCATCATAACCGTAGTGTAGCCAAAAGTCATTCACACACACACAGAGAGAGAGAGAGAGAGAGAGAGAAACAAGCGTGTAATTGAATCAACAACTGAAAAGTCTTACCTCGTAAGTTCAAAACTACTTTTTCCTCCTCCTGCGTTGTTACAGAAAAAGCGTCACCGAGCAGACAGTCATTACAAGCGCCATAAAGTCAATTAACAGAGCGCAGTGATCAGCAGAGCGACGCCGTGCAGCGCGCACACACGCAGATAACTGTCATATGTGCGCTACCTGTGGCTGACTGATGTACACGTCGCGCTGCTCAGCCAATCAGAGAGCGACTCGGCTCCCTCCAGCTCTGCCCTCAGACTGCACTGGGCTGCCTGCATGTTGGCGGAGTTTCTGTAAACAGTAGAAATGCTATGTGTTTCACTTAAAGGTATTGTAACGGTGGTGTTATCTCTCCATGTTATATGTCAGTGCATCATTATAGTATAATTTTGTAAGTTTTATTTTGAAAAATCCATTAAATCCATGCAGTCACATTAAACTTGCCTCTGGAATATTGCTGCTGGGCAGAATTATAAAATTACAGGCTACTCATCATATATTCTTTATGATAAAAAAAATCAATTAAATTAATTTACAAGCAAATAATCTGATAAGTAAAAATAATCAAGTTGATCAATGATGGGTGACAACTGATCACCATCCAATTCTGTTTTTTTTTTTTTAAATTAAAATGTTTAAAATGTTTTATTCCCGAGTTAAACGTGATCCTATAGAGTTTTTGTGGCTTAGTCAGTCCACACAGTTAACATAATTTCCATTGTGGCTTATCACTTTAAACGGCTTCATTTGAATACAGTCCTGCAGGCTACAACTGAATGTACAGAAGCAGGAGTCACACTGTTTACTTTGAGCCAGACAAACAGCCTTTAAACATGTTGCACTGCCTTTGTAATGAGATTGTAGGGTAAACTGAGGTACCTTTAACCCACGTGGTAAAACAAATACACTCCAAAGGAGGGAATTTTAAAATTATTACCCCTATACTCTATAATCCCTTCATTACTCTGTTGTAATCCTTCTTTGGTTGTTTGACCTGATGGCCCAACCAAGCTGTTGGAAGTTGTTGTTATTGCCTTTCCTGCTATGGCAAATAGTAAAACAGGGAGGCGGCATACCTAACACTCATTGGGTAAATAAAGTCTAACAGCATGTCTCACCCTGCGCAGTGCTAATGAAAACATGGCAGCTGGAGTTTTCTTAACTCTAATCAGACAGGTGTTGCACACATGGAAGCACATTTTAAAGGTCCAGTGTGTCGCATGTTGTTGGATCAAATGCTATTCATATATCGTCTTTTTATGTAAATGCAAATAGGAATTTTTTGAGCAGGTCCTTCAGAGCCTGCCATGTTTGACCACCGTGTTCTCACCTGAGCTAACTCAGCCTTCCTGTTTTTACATTGTTACGTTGGCCACTGTAGGTTCTCATCCGGAAACTAAGGATCATGGAGGGGTATGTAGTTAGCTGCAGTATGCCACCTCCACACTAGATGTCACTAAAAGCTACACATTGGTCCTTTAAAGCTTTCCCATATGTAAAGACAAATAAATCTAAATTACTCATCACTACATTTAAAACTAAATAAACACACATTTGTAAATGTAAAACGGTATTAAATTTACTAGCTATGCTCATTTAATGGAACACGTTAGCAACAACAAAGCCACAGCATGGCTGACAAAAAACATTTTAATATAATTATAAATTATTTATTATAATGAGAAAAAAATCAAATAAAATACTAATATAAAATAATAATTATAATTTTGTAAATTTAGCTTTTAGCTAGCACAATAATGCAGGTAATAATGCAGGTGTGACTCTCCCAGCTTTCGAGGTAAACATTTCTTTTTCGTTTGGTTGTCCTTGAACAACTGTGTGTGTGTGTGTGTGTGTGTGTGTGTGTGCGCACGCTCATATTTACACACCCAACAGGCACTTTTCACTCACTCTGGGAGAAAAATACGATAGACCAAATCATTCAATGTTCTCCAAGACTTGTAAGTCAATGTAATGGCCTGTTCGTAATGTCCTGTGTGTGTGTGAACACTAAGACTGGTCCTGCCAGCTTTCCTTCCCTCCTCAGGTACATTGTATCTAATCAACCAAGCCTCGCTGGTGCAGGCTATTTGGAACCATTATCTGTTACCTTTAGTTTGCTCAGTTTCTGCCTCCACTGGCCCTAAGGCTTACACTGTTTATTTTGTCACAGCTGCAGATAAATTCTGAGCTAAATACATTGCAGTAATGAGGCATGCAAACATGGCCTCTACAACAAACACGCTCTGAATAAACAAGAAATATTGTAGTGCATTTTCAGAGGCACAAGTCAGTTTATGAGGCTAAATTTGAGTTCTGTGTTTCAGCTGAGGTCCAAGGACACAAACTGGCATTGGAAACAGCTTACAGTGGTTTGCAGCTGGAGAGGTACTAGCACTGTTATGCAACTAGCTCTTTATCACATCACAGCTTCAATCGTGTCATACTAACGACTGAAAAAAGCTAAATGCTCTGTCACACAGTCTGGCTCGGCTGTGATGTCATGAAGCCATTTGGAACACAGAGAGAGCCATTAAAATCCCTGAGTCATCATAAAAAGGAGAGGGAGGTGGGGGGATGAGTTAGAGGTGAAGATCTGGATGATTAGTCAGTTTTTCCATTAGACCAAGGCTGGCAGTCTGAAAGAAAAACAAGTGTGGATGTCACATCGGGCCATGGTGACAGTAAGGTGGCCTTTGGCTGAAGGGAGGTGCTGTGATAGAAAGCCTGTATTTGACCATAGAAATCAACTCACTATGTGTGTGTCACACTCACCCTGTACCTCACAGCTCAAGGTCAGACTCTGTGAAATAGGTGAGGAACAGGCAGCTTTGGGACAGACAGCAGCGTTTCGGCCTGGACAGGGGACTCCAGCTCCGTGCTGGCAGGGTGAATTTGTTGTGTCGAGAGCGTTGTGCAAACTGAAAGTGGCAGTCTCTATACAGAGCTGAGAAATCATCTTCCCACTCCAAGCCTGCAGGCAAAACCAACCACACACAACTATAGTGACATATTTTTCTCTCTCTGCTATAACAAGCTAATTTCCCTACTGGGATTAATAATCTTAATCTTAATCTAAATCTTAATCAGTATGTGCAATGATACCTGCAGCATTTAACTGTTTAAGCAGGTAGAAGTAGTTCTAATTATGTTATTGCAGTGGTGCACCTGCATACATTTACACATATATTTGAGTTTCAGTCACAGTTACATACATTTAAAGTAAATATGAAGAGTGACAGAGCCTGTTTATAATCGGTGTAATGATGATCTTTACACTTCCAGCACTGCTTTAGCATTACCGCAGTCTTCTGATGTGACACCCAGCAGGTTGCAGGAGCTGCTAGGCAGAGATGTGCAGGCCTCAGCGTGCAGCTCCACAGTGGGACTCTCCTGAGAGTTGGTTAATAAGAGAGTGGATAATAAGTGGAAACAGAAAAGTGTCAATGTCTAAATTTATCAATAAGATTAAAAAAAGATTAAAATCATTATATGGAGTAATTGGGTAAATTACAGTTTGATCATTACCTGATCAAACAGGAAGACAATGACCTCATCATCGAAGGACACACTTTTCCTTATTTTGACGTTTGCATCCCGTCTTGATGGTCCCCTTGGATTGTTGTTGTGTTGACAGGATTTTAGAAGACCTTTAGGGGTTTGTGTATTTAAATTGTCTCTGATCATTTTCTGGTCATCCTCAGAGCTGCTGGTGCACACAGCATTGAAGTTTTTTATATCCAGTGACATATTGTTATTGTCTCCGTTATGACGTGTGAAGCATGTGTCACCTAAAACTTGTGCTGGTGTACAGTCATCCCAGAACAAGATGGTATTCTAATGAGTTTCCATGTTTAAATACTTTTTGAACAAACTGAAAATATCCTGTAAAATAAGTTTCGTCCCAGCAGCCTCCTCTGGTAAACCTGTCACAAAATGATCTGTAGAAGCTGAGGGTTGGATCAGTCCCTTCAGGTGACTGCAGTGCAGAGGAGAGACAGTGGATGGTGACCTTGTTACCAAACAGCCTATGCAGTCAGTGCTCCTCCATGACTGCAGAGTTACACTTCTTTGTCTTTGATAAAGGATACAGAAGCAGGTGAGGGGCTGTCGCTGCTCATCACTCTGTATCATCTGACCAGAGAGGATCCACAAATGGAGGGCTCCTTCATCCCTGTATGAACGATAAGACGCGAGAAAGGTCTGACCAGTTGTGTTTAGTACCCTTGTTACTGTTGTTCTAGTTGGTTTCAGAAATCTAATGCCAGGTTGTAGTAATGTGTTTTAGGACATGATATATTTTGTGTTGTCATGCCCACACATATAGAAACCCTAAAGCAGGGACAGCAGCTTCAAAAAACCTCTCTGAAGCCACCTGTTTAACCCTGAAAATAAAATATTGTACAGGCTTTGTCTGACGATAATCTTCTCCTATTTCTCCTGAATGTTTTCCAGCTGCTTTGCACAGAAACCCCTTCTTTTACTGTCAACAACAGGATGTACCGAAACTGATTTGTCAGCCTCTGTCTGTTGGATGAAGCGGTGCGCACAAACGCACGCATGCACACAGACGCTACCTGGCCACTCACTCCTTAGCCTGAATAAATATCGGAACCCATCCATCCACAGAGGCAAAGACGCAATAGGAAACTTTCACCGCTCTGCAGTAACCAAGCAACCACAGGATGAGTGACTCAGGAAAGGAAGAGAGGAGCTGACTCACAGCAGCTGTGACGTAAAGGATCTAAAAGGACACACACACACACACATAAACACTCACACATACATGCAGTAGGCTGTAAAGCCTGTAATCTGTCCTGTTTCAGGTAAATTAACACCTGACTGTGTAACAGGTGGAGAGGTAGACCAACCAGACAGACCATCAGCTGCAGTAATACAAATGTAAATAATACCTTTTTTTTGCAACTTGTGTGTCCTTGAATCTTCTTTTTGAAAGCCAGTTGTTCAAATTATCCACTGAAATCACCACTGTAGCTCCATCACTGAAGTATTTAGACTCTGAAAAACAACAACATGCCTCAAAGTCTTGCTGCATCATGACACGGCAAAAATATGTTGCAACATAATCTATATCTGCATCCGGCATGCACAGAACAAGCATCTCCCCTTTCCTACCTTGCATTCTGCAAGCAGTGTTCATTCCCCTGCTTTCACTGCAGGACACTGTGCAAAATGAAACAAGCTAAACATATGGAGAGAGAGGAGATGCATAGAAAAAACACGGGAGGAGGAGGTGGGGGTGAGGAAGAGTGGAAGAAGAAGAAGATGATAGGGAAGGAGAAAGGTGTGAGGACGCAGAGTTCTCACTTACAGTGCACTCCCTGGAGGCTTCCGGTCTTCCTGCAGCAGAGTGCAAGATGGGGATCTGGTGTAACAGAGCTGTCTTTGTGAATGTGGATGTCAGCTTTAAATGAAAAGCAGAAAGCAACAAAAAGAGGATGGGCTGTACTGTTGTTGTTAACTGTATACAGTTAAAGCAAAACCTGTTGTGAGTTTTCAGGAGTGTGTATTATTCATGTTTGTAAGGTAAAACATTTGGGAAGGATTTCCCAAACATGAACATTAGCTCTCTCTAGAGGCTAAAAGCAGAATTGCAGGCAGATTCAAGTACCACTGACGCAGGAGAAAACTGCAGATCAGCACTCTGTTTTTTTATGATCAAACTCTAATATTTATTACAGGTGTCCTGCAGATTTAGTCCTCCCCCTGGCAACAAAATCACTGATGCTGGAGTTCTGTTTTTACACACCCAGACAGCATCAGGATGTTGTTCCCAGGAGGGAACAGCATCACCATTCAGTCCATCTCCTTTCTCAAAACATTAGCGGAAACCAAAATGTGAAAAGAGACAAAGAGATGGACAGATGGTGTTTTCATTTGAAATTCCTTTACTTATTTCCATCTCCCCGGGCATCGTGTCACTCAGCAACTTGCACCCATGCATCCATATCGGGTCAGCCAGTGCAGTACAGTGTTTCAGTATGGTCAATGCTTACCTATGAGTACATATGAGGATGTGATACAGTCGCGGAGCTGAAAGCTTCTCCCTGGCACAAAATGTGAGCCTGTTCCGGCCTATTTCACATTCTATTTTCACAGTGCGGCAATGATGGATGTGTTCTGTCAGAGTTTCTTATAATCTGATATGTCGACAACTTCTGCATCCAAGTGTCAGATGTGAATGAGAGATAGGTCTTTGGTTTCAGTCCTTCTGACTGACTGGGAAGAGATCTAAAGGTTGTATTTTATTATCTGCTGTAGTTTATTTAGGAAGGGTAATGCAGAGAATAACATTTCTCTTCTGAACTTCTCTTCTTTAGCCAAAGGTGTGCTGGAAGTCAAATTTGGTTACAAAGCAGCAAAGTGATATAGCTAGCCAGTTATACCTCATGTCATCCTTACAATGAAATGTCTCACAATTCCCTGCTTCCTCACCTCACAGCGGGCCCCATCCAGAAAAAAAAGTGTGTCTGTTATTATTAAGAAGGTGCGAACAAGCACAAGCACTGAGGCAACACACATTCACAATTAACTGTTCAGGGACCACTGTTGCTTACTGCACCAATTGAGTTGTAACATGCACACAGTACATGCCAAAAGAACTGCGGAACTATCCTTTTACACTGTAGGCGCAGAATCATCATATCCAGCCGGCAGACGGCAAGTGACACCAAACAATCCGTGAGAGGAGGGTAATTGGAGATCATTGGGCTTATTCTGAGCATGCCAAATACACCGTGGTCAAGGCCTGAAGAGGAATACATGAAGCTCTCCTGTCCCTACAGTCACTGTCCGACGCCTGTAGCATGTGGCACCAAAGCAAAGCACTATGGGTAATATGGGAAAATGCAACATCCAGTCTTTATTTGGGCACAGATGGGTCTCATGGTTGCAGAATGAGAGGTAATAAAATGTGACACTAAAACAGCAGCATAAAGAGTGGTAAATATGTCACCTTGTTCGTTTAAGGTGTGCAGCTTCAGTGATAATAAAAGTGCAACACTCATTTTGTGGCACTATTTTGTGATGTTTGCTTCAGATCAAATTTTTTTATAGAGAGAAAAGTCTTTTTTCTATTAAGCAGGAGATTAAAGGGTCTTAAAAGTGTTTGCTGACAGAGTGCCCTTAATATGACGACATAAATGTGTAATCCGTCTCAGATCAGCAGTCAGTGTATTTCTGAGCCTCTGTTGACAGCAGTACACCTGCTCTTCCCCAGTCCAGACCTGGGAACACTGCCTGTCTGAACTAGCACCACTGCTGCCAAGGGCACTACCCTATTGGGAGAAGTGTGTGAGTGTGCATCTGAATCAAAAAGTGGACAGATATAGGAACAGGAGTCAGTGAGAGGATTCAGTGTGTGTGTGTGTATGTCTATCTTTACTCATTTATGGGTGCTATAAGAAGGTGGATTATCATTTACAACTCTGTCATTCACCATATAGAATCCCTTTCATGATAGAGGAAGAAACAAATATAGTGTTCACACAAAGTGTGCCTAAGCTGGTGGAACAAGATCCCTGTGTCTGTATTCAGTAAAAAAGAAAAAAGTTTCAGTTGGGATGTAGTAGTCTTTTTTCCCAAATGTCCCAAATGTGCTTAGGGAGCTAACCAAATGTGTGATTTGATGTCAAGGTGGTGGTACTTTATGTGAGAAGTGAGCAGCAAAGAAAATGACACCCGTCTGACGGCCCTCCCTGCAGCGGTTGCGGCCCTTTGGCAGGAAAATCGGCTTTCACCTTCACCTTGTGATGATGAAATTTAGTGGCAGAACTGCATAGAGCTGTTGAATGGGAATGGGAAATGAATGGGAACAATTATTAAGTATGTATTCAGAGCTGTTTTGCAATTAAACACAAGCAAAGCCCTTTCTTCTCATTTAGCAGCAGCTTTATCTAATGACTGTTTGATGGGGCTTAACCCTTTCACAGGCTGTAAACCATTCTATTAAACTACATTCAAACAAGCACAAAAACCCAGTTGCTGTCAAATACACACAGATGCATTAGTGGTAACTCATGTTATGTTGTCCTAAATACTGATAAGAATCTGTAATGCAGGCTATAACCTAGTACAGCATTATTGTTCTGAGGAAAGATAAATGTTTGTAAAATGGCACAAGGAGAAACATTATTTTGTTAATATTTTCTGCATCGTGTTGTTGCAGCCATCTAGCACTGGATGGCAGAAGAGTGCAGACGTCTGCTTCAGCTGGAGTGTTAGAGCTGAGATACTTTGTGAACAGTGTTGGCAAGGATTAAAGCATTGCTATAGCTTAAGAAATTCAAATATGAGAATGTTTGTTCATTTACAAAGAAAAGTGTATTTGTGAACCTGCAGCATGAAGCCAGGCGGACAACAGCTTTTAACAGTAAGCCATTATATCATCCTGGTAGTAAAACCAGTGGTGAAAGGCCTGCACCTGTCTGTCACTATATGTGTCAGTATAGGGGTCCATTTCTGTTGTATGTAAACACTTACCTCATGCTGTCCTGTAATCAAGCCACAGCTAAGGGACAAGTGGTATTTCAGTAAAAACACACACACGCACACACACACACATAGGTGGAAATGTTTGGACTGCCTGGAGACCAAGGTCAGTGGGAAACATGTTGAAAAGCCTGACTGTGACCTCTGACCTGTACGAATGCACTCACAAAGGCGTCCACGCTGAGACAGCTGTGGGACTTGACTGGTTTGAAGTGTTTATGGACGAGCTGGGTTTGAGCGCTCGTTGACAGAGCTCTCATTTACACATTCACATACATAGCCCTGATCAGATAAGAGGAGATCTGTTTCAGTGGCTAATCTTAAATGTGATGAGGTTTACAGAGGCAGTGGAATATACATAAATATCTTTATTTGGGAATCAGGCACTGCCCAGGGGTATATCACACTGTCTCACACTGTAGAGGCCAGGAGCAGGACAGTATGCTTTCATGTCAACTCGGAGGTTTATATGAAGACTTGTTTTGGCCTGTAAATTCCACTTAATGCCATAAAGACTCATTACCAATGAGAAAAGGCTGTTCAGATGGAGAGTATTTCAGGAAAGGTGTTGTCAGAATATGAGCATCTTTTCTGCTCTCCTAGGAGGCGCCTGAGGGAGTCCCTGACCCCTCCCTCCCCCATCAACCTCCTCAACCCTCCTGTCTCAGCACAGATCCTATCACTTGCATCCTAAGCCGACTGGTATTCATCAGGCCCCTGATCAAGTTGCACGACAGCAACCACATTTAAATCAAAAATGTAATGAGTCAGGATTGCCACTTAGTTACGAACAGTAACAAACAGAGATGGGGCAGGGAAACGACTGCATCTTGACACATTTAAAATCTTTGCAGTTAATCTAACAGGCTGAGAAGGATCAGCTTTTCCCCGCAGACCACACCACTACAGTAGTGTGTGTGCCATGATGTCTTGTGAATAACGGCAGCCTTCCTGTCTTCCTGCTAGTGACCATCTGACTGTATCTTATCTTATCTAATTGTAGGAGCGAAACTTTCTGGCTTGTGGCTGAATGTTGAATGTGTGTTTGGCCTCGGCCTGGCAGGAGCCTGGGTGTGAAGGGGTTAATTGACACACATGCACTGATGAGCAAGTTGGTGGAGTATGGATGCATGGAGATGCCAGCAGGCATATGGATTTCAATATTTATCGCTTGAACATTGTTATTAGAAATTTGATTGTTTGGAACATTATTTGCCTATCGTTTTGTCTTATGTGAAGTTTAGTGTCATGGATTATAATAACCGTGCTTTTATTTTGAGATATATTAGGGAATAAACTATCTTGCGAATTGAAACCTCCGGCGCCATGAAGTGACTGAAAAGAAGACTCTTATCTTATCTTATCTTATCTTATACCTGCAGTATATTTATGGGACAGTCATGAGAGTGGTATAACTATAAATAAAGTGTGTGCAACTTTAATGAAAGCAAGCACATAAGACTTAATACTATAATATAGTACATAATACTTTTTTTTTGCTCTCTGAGGAAAATGGCATGATTTTAACCTCAGAAATGTTTAGCATGTGCGTATCTATTCTTTGCAGGAACGTTTATAGCAACATTTTTATTATTGAGACTGGGTTGGTTTTTTACAGCAGTTTTTGTGATTGCCACCTAAATTGCCACCATATCGTCATTTTTTAAAAAAATTGTAACTACATGTTGAAATCTGAAAGAATTAAGCACCAGCATTTAAACCCTGGTATATTTACCACTGCAGTAAAACAACAAAGTAACAACGCTGGAACTCAAATGAGTGACTGAAGTAATTCAGTTCATATATATTAAAGATATATTCTGTTTGAAGGAAACATCAGCAAACAATACTATGTCTAGAAAGAGGAAGTGTAGTGCAAGTAGACCAGCAGCTGCCATCTTGAATTGTCCAGTGATGTCAGAAACATGGGAATCGTATGCTCATTACCTTCCCTTCCATATGGCATGTTTGGTTTCAGATTGCATTTGACCTCATTCACCTCAATACAGAGAACACTTGGACCAAGTCCATATTGGAGTTGATAACATATAGCAAACACATATTCAAAGTCAGCATGGTACATCGGCGGCTCCAGTGAGCTGTCAATCAGATCCGCGTTAGAGTAGGTATGTTGGGCGTTATCTTACAGTTCACGTACAGTTCACCTACAGATAACATTACAGTATATGTTTACTGTTGAGTAATATACATTAAGTCACAGGCTGAAATCCTGGAACGCTACTACGCTTCGTATCGTTTACACTTTGTTTTCATTTGGTTTTTTAGTCATTTCTTTTACGATTTTGCTCGACTGACATAAAAAAATTTGAATTTGGCAAAAACAGGAAGTGTACTTTAATCTAGGCTAGGTGTAAAGAGGCAATAAAAGATGGTGGCAAAGACTAAAAGTTTGACACCAGGTTTACCTAAAAGGTTCAAAAGATTTTGACAAAAACAGGATGAGAAACCAAAAAATGCATTCGCACCTTCTCAATAGACTTCTGCATGAGTCAGCCTGTTCAAATGTGCAGTATTACTTCAGACACACAATAGATGCAGGTACACACACAAACATACACATAGTATTGAGAAAATGATGTTAAAACTGAGCAATGGGAGGAAGCAGACACTGTTATACACAATGGATTCGGCGCACTGAGCTAATAGACAAAACTGTTAGTGTGGCCTGTTGATGGGCGGAGCTTAATATGTGTATGGCAGAGTGTGTGTTGGCTGAATCTGAGAGTGTCACTGGCATGCCCATGGCACAGCTGGTCAGATAGAAATAGTCGAGGAAGTAACTGAGCCCATGAAAAAAAAGTGTGTGTGTGTGTGTGTGTGGAAGGAGGGGGCAGCCACTGCCCTCAGGGATCCACAGACCTAACTTCTTCTCTTTCTGCCTGCCTGCCTCTCTCTCCCTCTCTGTGTGTCTCTGTTCGAGAAGCCAAACATTTCAGACATTAGCAAGGGACTAAAAGGTTTAGTTTAGCATGCAGCGAGACATCAAGGCTAACCTGATGACATTATCATTTGTCTGAATTAAAATGGACTCCAAGACAAATTGTTGGGTATCTGACACGTGCTGGTCTAAACATCTTTTATGAACTGTCGTCTCAGAGAAGGTTGAAAAAAGATCAGAAGAGATAAAGGGCTTTATTAATGTATTTACTCCTGAGCCAGATGAGGGCTTTAAAAGCTGGTTGAAAAGAAAACAATGAAGACCAATACACAGGTCACATTGTGTAGTAATTAATTATTAAGCATCATGTAAAATGTGACCTACCATCTGTTCATGTGATACTTACCTCCTGTGGTCTCCTACCCTCGGTCTCATTAGTGCGTATATCCCATCCCACAAACTGCATCCAAGCCAAGTCCAAAATCTGATTTCTCAAAAAAATAAATGAAAAAACTCACAGTGCAGGAGACAAAAACATGAAGCTGTCTATCTATGCAGAAGACACATTTTGCTATTTTTAATGACTCTTTCAAAACTCTTTTATTTCTGCCTGTCATGAAAACAGACTCCCCCAAATCCAAATCACTACATGCACAGTACTGACATTCCATCCTATCCATCCTTCTCTATGTCTGTCTTTTCCCCTCTGTCCCATCCCCCTCTTCCTTCTCTCATCCACTGCGCCATCACACAGGAAGTCTGGTCTTCCTGAAAACAAGCCTCCGAGCATGGAAAGGGACAAGGCCAAGGGGGCAGGTACGTGAGGGGGGAGCAGAGGATGTTTTTGTCACTGCTCTGCCCCTCTGGTTGCTGCAGGCCTCACTGTGGTCCATCCTGAGGAAGCCAGGCTCACGTCATTCTGGCCGGGCCTTGGACCCACACGTGCTGCCTCACAGGGCCGACGTGACGCAGTAACTACACACATGTGAAGCCACACTACTCGTCAAATCATAAAACCTTTGACAAGAGGGGGAAAAAAAGTGAACACAGAATGGCATGGTGTGCATTTCACTCACATAGAGGAGGGTCAGTGTTCTGCCAGCTGAGCACACTGAATTTCCTGCATGTACCCACTGCTAACTGCCAAGCCACCTGTAGGTGTGGGAATTTATCAACACGGGGGTTTCCACAGACTCCAATTGACTGATTTATAATATTACAAAATGTACAAATGAGTACAGCCCAGCCTGCAGCTGGCTCCAACACTAAGTGATGCATTGGCGTGCCAGCAGTAGCAACTGAGGCTTCATATTTTGCCCTTTGGCTTGGGATCGGACTGTAATCAAGTAGATTAGAAGGAGTTACACCCAACAAAGCACACATTAAATAGGAAAATGAAATTGTTGGTTAAATAAAGTTTCATATATTTAAATGTTAACTAAAATAATTAACTGAACAGCATCATAAAACTCCAAATAAATGTGTAAAATACAGATGTATGCATAATATAAGTCATCACTGCATTGGCATTAATATTAGGAGTCCCTCATTAACTGGGATTGACATGTCAATTGTATTTTTAAATAAACTCTCGTTTAGAGAACAGAGCTAAATGTGGCTTGTGGGAACAAGGTGACTGTGAGTGGAACACAGCCTGAAAGTGACAGAAGCCATAATAACAGGATGTTTACAGCCTGCAGAAACACTGCCAGGGACAACCGCAAGCAGGCAGCAAGTGTGGCTTTAAGCACGAGCAAAGAGGAAACGCAGGCCAGCCAGGTTCCCCCCAGATGCACCAAATATAACCCTGCTGAGCACTGCTTTGTTTACAGACAGACTCTTACCTGTCCAACGTCTGTTCAAGTGGATTTTACTCCACAGTGACCTTTGACCCCTTGAATAAAGCCGTCCACAAACCACAGCTGTGTTAGGCTGAAATTCCCCCTATTCAAACACATTCACACTGATGGCTGAAGTGGTCAGCTGCAGGTGACAGCGGACAGAAGGACACTGGTGGTTTCTGACACTGTGGGGTAGAAATCAGTTCACTGTCACCAGTTGTTTCTTTCTTCTCTCCAGTGGTCACATATCGCACCAGGCTGCAACATCACGCGCATTACCATGGCTATTACAGACTTCCTAGCAGCTTCAGACATCACTTCGGCAATTAATGCTTGTAAAGGTGAGTTGATGAGTCCATGAAAGTTAGTCTTGATGATACTATAAATGGTCATGCAGCATGTATCTGGTTCTTATCCAGGTTTATGTGATGTTTTATTTGCAGCAAAGGATTCCTTCAGCCCAAAGGTGTTTTTTAAAACAGTGGGTTTATCCAAGAAAAGTCCAACAGAGATCGAGCGGGTCTTTAATATTCTGGACCAGGACAAGAGTGGCTACATAGAACAGGATGAGTTACAGTTCAGTCATCTTGTTTTTTAAAGGACTATTACAACACAAATTTAGGGTTTCTTCTCTGTTTATTCATTTTATGTGTTGTTCTATACAGACTGTTTCTGCAGAATTTCTCCAAAGGAGCAAGGACCCTGACTGCAGCTGAGACCAGAGCTTTCCTTTTGGAGGGAGACTCGGATGGTGATGGGAAGATCGGCTGGGAGGGTAGGTAGTTTTAATGAGACTTTACAGAGGCAAACAAAGGCAAATAAGGAAGTAGTTTATGGATGATGAAGAGTAAAGCAAATGTATATAAAAAATGGTATATTTTATAAATGGCGTAACAACTAGTATAACAAAAAGTAAATGTAATTTGAGCTTATTAACATACACATATGGGGAAGTGGTAGAAAACTGGTTAAAATGGACACAAGTTGAGGGGAATTTAAGTTGATGATGCAAGAAAGAAATAGCAGATCTCTCTTATCGGGGTGATTTGTTTTTTTTCAGAGTTTTCTGCGCTGGTCAAGTCTGCATGAGGCCTGCAAAAAATGATTTATTGTATGGGAATGACCTCAGAGTGAAACAATTTTTAGTAATAGTAAAAAAAAAAAAACTTGGGATCCAGGAATCAACATGAATTATTTTAATGGAATAAAGAAATAAAAAAAAATGTCAGAAGACTTTATGACTTCATGAATAAATACATACCTCTCTCCACGTCATACAAATGTGTGTAATTTTTTGCTTGCTTGCACCCAGTGAAAGACTTGTCAACCGATCCAGCTCCTCTTGATATTCCATTGAGTGGAGGGAGGCGTCCAGCCAGTCAGGGTGGTGGGAGGCTTTGGTGTCTCCAATTAATGGCAGAAGCAATTTTCCACTGTGCAAATGAAGTGTTTGTCATTCTGGCAACCTCCATTTGACACCTTCAGGGGTAGTAATTTGGTGTGAATCACATGTTTACACTCAGGCAACATTTAACCCATTCTCATTGAAATTATTTTAGAGATGTTTGTCTAAAGATTATTTTATTATTCTCCATGGGAAAAATCAATGTTCCTTTGTTTACACACAAACACGCACTGTATTCTGCCGATGATGGTTTGTTGGATAAGCTGCATCAAGTTTAAAGGGATGCAATAACAAAAATATTTAAAATATTAAAGTATGAAAAATAGTTATAAATAACAGAATATTTACTGCTCTTTAGTACAGCTACAAATTGTACCCACCTTGGTCTAGAAATGTTTAATGTGAACTGCAGACCAGGAGTGCACAGCAGTGACTCTTACACAGTGATGGCTTTAAGGATGGGAGAACTGCCCGGCTGAGCGTTAGCAGGACTGGTCTGATGAAGCCATAGAGATTGAGATTGAGCAGAGATTGAGGGTTGACTTTCTGGTGCAGCATATTTACAGGACTTCTGTCAATGAAGCACATTTATTTGCAACTTTCTCTCAGATGGCAGGTCACTCTTCTGTCTGGCAGAGGAAGGGTGAGAGGACCAGGAATATGGGTCACTTCTATTTCTGCTGCAGCACGAAGCAGCAAACATCTGCTCTCAGGTGGAAATTAAGACAAATGTGGGGAACCTGAACTTCTGAACTAGGGAAAACACGTCTTGACACAAGGATTTTTAGTCTCAGTCTGAGATTTAAAAAGATCTAAACATTCCTTTGTTGTTTCTGATATATAAAAGATTCATTTTAAAGCAATATCATTCACATTGGATGTTTCTTTTTAAATGGGGGCTTTTGAAGTTTAGCTTTGTAAACATCTCACAGATAAAACTACAGTGTATCTCAAATATAAATTTCTGACTTTGATGGGGGATGTTCCTTTGCTATCTCATATTACAGACATCCGTAGCCTTACTTGATGAGTTTCATCCCTGCTCTGAGATGTTTGTAATTTAAGCCTGATACAGAAGAAGGGCAGGAATAGTTACAGTATCTATGGCTGAGTCGTTTGAGGTGAGAGACCTTGTTTGACCACAGCAAATGCTAAAGGCCAAAGATTAGTTTAACAGAGTTTTAAAGGAGAAAATGAAGAAGAAAACAGACAGAAAATACACATAAATATATAGTGCAGGTGCAGATTGTAGCTGATGAGACACAACACAACTGAAACCTCTGCAATAAACTCAACTACAAAGAACTGATTGGAAAAATGTATTGTTTTCTCATAGGCTGAAAAATGAATGTCTTCACATGTTTGATGATGAATTGCCATAACTAAAATTTGCTAATATACAAGATTAAACCACTCTAGCCATAGGATCAACTCAACACTGCCACCTGATGTACAACAGTCACATAACAGTGTGCAGCCTGAGGGCAAATATGGCCAGGAAAGACCCCTGGACTGTTTAACTCCATTGTTTTGATAGTGTCTGAGAACTCATTACGCAACCACGCGGTGCCATTCTGGAGTATTGGATGATGATAATAGCTACCGATGATATCAGCTTTCAGTGATACCCAAAATAGCTCCACAAATACTTTCATCACCATAAGGAGAAATGGTCTGAATAGGTGTAAGTGGTCCAAAAATAAGACCTGGCAGAAGCTGCATGTAAGTTAATGATGGTAAGAGTGTACTATTAAATTAAAGCCTTTAATTTCAACCCCTATTTCGTCTCTCCCTGTAGCACGCACTGATCTTATCAGTTATCTTTTTTTGTTTTTTACTAGAAGAGGTGATTGTTTCTACACTTTCTTTTACTTATTTATTTATTATTTTATTTAAGTTTCTATTGGTTATTTTTAACGGATTGCGTCCAAACCTTGCAGATATTTAACTTACAGAGAAATGGTGGTAAAATGGTGTTAAGTGACATCCACTCTGCCAGAGCCCTTTTAGACTATGACTTAATAGCTATGAGGGTTTCCGTTGCCAATATCTGGAGCTATAATTTAATATCTGTTTGTAAAATTGGGTCCCACGACAAGAAATCATTCACGAAAATGAGCTAGCTCTTGAGTCTATTCTGCGTAAAGAGAAAACGATCCAAATACACATCATGAGTTTTATTATTTATTTATTTTTAACTCAGTCTCTTTCATTTCACAGACCACAGTACCTGCGTGCCCGACATAATCAATCACAACAACACTTTTCTGACACTGGAATGCCAACAAATCATTTGCAGACATTTTACGCATGCCAATTATGCACACCAAAAATGTGAACAGTATGTAAAAGCACATGGTAAACATAATCAACACTGCATTCTTACAATATGCATTTAATAATCCCGACTCTTAACAGATACTAAAAATATTTGCTTCATTGGATAAGAGGGCAATGTAAACTGCCATTAAAAGGCGCACATGCACAGTATTTTACTCATTACATTGCACTCCAATGCCTGGGCTTGTCATGATGAAACCCTTAGAAGCAACAGTCAATATGTGTGACATAACCACAAGGAAGAATGATTAAACAAAGAAAAAATATGCAGATATAAGTCACTGCCAACACTACAATCCTACTTTTATCTGTCTGGTCATTTGAAATGACTTCCATGCAACACTTTACCTCAGCCTGCACTCCTCCGAGCTCTGCACAGTTAAACAGGCTGCAGAGTATGTTTCACCCAAATCAGCAGCGTATATTATTAGCCTAATGCAATATCAAGCACTTTTGCATAGGCCTACACTTAGCCTACCATTTAAGCATCTTCATTTATGTACATATAAATAGAACAGCTCTGTCTACTGGACACATTTTTTGACCGACTGCTTTGACTGCTCTGCACACAGTGTCAATTACATGGCCTATGCATCATATTTCGGGTGAGTGAAGGTATATAAGCTTGTGAGAGTTGCTGAGGGGTCCACTGCAGTCAGCAGATTCAGATTCATCTGAGCGAATCCTCTCTAGTCTTAGAGATAACCTCAAGGTGAGTTTCACTGAAGACCCGCAGACCTGTAGAGCAAGTCCTCCTCCTGACTCAGAATGTGTGGCAGGGCTTCAACTTCATGCAATGGGATATAAATCAAGCTCACAAGACCAGATTTTGAACAGCTCAGATTTTGACTTTGGACTAACAAATGGAACAAAATGGAGCAAAAATCTATTTGCCAGCCACAGCAGCAAAGGAGGGTTGATCTTTTGCCTTGGAGGGCTTGGTTTTGGGGGAAAGATTCGGACTACTTTTTCTGATCATTTGTGCCTTTGGAATACTCACTTAGAGGGACTTTGAAATGCACTGCATGGCATTATGAAGATTACATGTAGCTCTTTAACTTTAATGTTTTGTTCTAAAGCGAAGTGAGGGTGGCTAAGATAGAGTTAAAATGCTTCAGTGTATCTGATTGTTGTTTAGCTGAATTGATGATCTGATGACTTGTCCTCTGCTCTCCTCCCTCAGTTAAAAATGGCATTCGCCGGACTTCTGAGTGAAGCTGACATCACTGCAGCCCTTGCGGCATGCCAAGGTAAACTCAGCAGTGAAAATGTCATAACATAGGCCACAGTATTTTAACCCAAGAAAGGTTAAACTAGCTTCACACGGGGGGGTCTGCTTTAAAAGAAGAATATCTTTCATTGCTCAGTTGTAACCTAGTTCCTCACTGAAGAAGTAAGTTGTGATCACAGGACACAATTATTCACATCTTAGATCAATAGTGCAGGAAAATAATAGCTTAAAAAAATTAAACTTTCTAATGTTAATGTGTAGTAAGTATCACACATCACTGACTATGTGATATGTCTTTAATCTCTGACATGATTTGCTCTCCATCTTCTCACAGCTGCCGACTCTTTCAAATACAAGGAGTTCTTTGCTAAGGTCGGCCTGTCTGCCAAGTCCGCTGATGACATCAAGAAAGCCTTTGCTGTCATTGACCAGGACAAGAGTGGCTTCATTGAGGAGGATGAGCTGAAGTAAGCAGCCTCTCCTGGATTTCACTTTGAGCTCCTGAAAGGTCTTGTAACGCAGGGATCACCTTTCTTTGGCCCACATTGAATTCAGAGTGATGTCAGAGCCTCAAAGCATCTGAGAAGCTCAGGCTACTCAGTGCTCTCCTCTCTAGTAACTCTATGCCGTGACGTATAGGGCAGATCCCAGGACTAAATACGACATGAGGGATCCAGTGATGGAGCAATTAGGGTTTAAAAAAAAGAAGTAGAAGAAGCAAAACTGAGGCACAATAATTCAGCAACTCATGTTAACAACTTTTAACAAGAGTATCCATTTTTAACACTCAATATTTATTCCTCTCCAGGCTGTTCCTGCAGAACTTCTCTGCTGGTGCCAGAGCCCTGACTGATGGTGAGACCCAGGCGTTCCTTAAGGCTGGTGACTCTGATGGTGATGGCAAGATCGGAGTTGATGGTAAGGAAAATACCAGTACCACAGAAGAGCAATATGAGGCCCTCCCAAGATTTCAACCTGACAAACCTTCACTTTCTTTCTCCCCCTGCAGAGTTTGCTGCCTTGGTCAAGGCTTAAATGGATAAACTGACCAACATCTGACTTCACCACTCTAAAGGAACAACCTGAGCCAAGAGATACTCCTCCTCACCTCTTCTCTTCTTCCCTCACACTCTTTCTCTACTCAACTCTCCACACCACTTTTATACACTTGACCTTTCACCCCCGACTGCAGACAAACTCCCCCCTCCCCACCCAATACTATCTCTCTCTCTTACTTGCTCTGGCCGTGGTCACCCCCAATGCTGCCCACGATGAATGTACCTGAATAAGTGTATAGCGTGGTTGACTTGTGTCTTTCTCTCTCTCTCTCACTTCTGTCATCGTTTAACTATGTGAGTTTTGCTTACTGTGAGATCAGTGATGATGCACTTTTACAAAAAACGGACGGACGATGAGAAAACAATAAAGGTTCTTTTTCAATAACACAAGTCTGACCCTGGTCCTCAGTAGCTGCTTGTGAATGAGTACATTTATAATATCCAATCATGCAATAATGCCTTAAAAGTGCACAAACTACAAAACACACTGATTTACAATAATAAAAACACAATCTGACTACACATTCTCACCTTCTCTATCTCATACAGTATGAAAGAATCCTCTGCAATGACAAGAAGCAGCCACAAGGTGGAGCCATTAGTTTTCTAGATGCCTTCAGGTGTAAAACCTAAAGAATTTCCAGATGATGTTCAGCGTGTGAAGGTTCTATACTCACAAAATGTTAAGTCAGCATCACAGCAAACAAGTCAGAAAATGTAATTTAATTTATTCCCCTGGTTCTCATTACAAAGAGCTTCCCCTCCCCTCTCTGTCAAATGCCATTAATGCTGACTGGATTCGCCAGAGACTCTGCTGCGTCAGATGCTTTGAAAGGCTTCCCATGGCAGGCAACAAACTCATCAGTTTAAAGTGGCCAGTTGCCATGGTGACCAGGTGCCAAACTCCACCCAGCTTTTGATAGTGTAGTGCAGGGTTAGGGTTAGGGTTAGATGTTAAATAAAGGTTTTTAGTGCTGAATCTACAAATACAAATATTTTATTTAGCATATTCCAAAAAGAGCCTGTGAGACATTAGTAACCTAAGTTAAATGTTAATTACACACAGGCCAGACGTTAGTTTCAGTCATGATCTTTTCTCAAAATAGCTACACCCTCAGCAAACAGTGAGGATGCGAAATGATACCGACTGTATATGTGACAGTAAGACAATGCATTATTGTTAATGCATCCAAATATGATTAAGGTTTTGATATGTGGCTCCATATCAGAATTCAGGAGATTAAGCACTGAAACCACAGAGAGGGGTGCTGATTAAGTTTGTGAAGCTTTTGGATGCACCTGCAGAGACACAGAGAGAGAGAGAGAGAGAGAGAGAGAGAGGGAGAGGGATGCAGGGGGAGAATAGGAGTGGGAGGAGAGAGACAGAGATGTAAGAGTGGGAAAAAGTTGATTGGACAAAAAGCCACACTGCGTTATGACAGTAAAAGAGAGAGAGAGAGAGAGCGATGCACAACGGATATAAACAGTAAAGGTTAATTGGACAGGTGAGCAGGTAAGGAACACGAGAAGGAGGCGGCTGGCTGCAGGAAAATTTGATCCTCAGACAGGTTGGAAATTTAAGCATCCTTCGGTGCATCCAGACTGGTATATATAAGACTAAGCACATTGTCAGCTGTCATCACAAAGCCTTACATACTGCTGCTGCTGCTGCTGCTGCTTTCCACCCGGACGAAGACAAAACCACGGTGAGTCTCGTGTAGTCTACAGGTGTTGGCAGGTGGGACCTCCCTGCTCTTTGAGCCACAGCTTGTATTCTCTTAAAGAAGCTGTATGTTTACTGTTGGAGGGGTTTAAATCTAGATTTAAATAAGTCTTTATTTATTTAATTTTATTTTTTATTTTGACAGATAATAAAATATAAGACATTAAAGGGGAGTCAAAAAATGTTTAATATTACCTTTTAATCTCAAAAAAGTTTAGTTTTCAGATGCTAGGAAACGACTAACCTTTTAAACAAATAAATTATGCAGAGTGTTGGTGGATCCGCACAATTTATGAGGGATTATAGAATTTGGGTGTCTGCACATTTACAGCTATTTGAGTGCAAGTTACACTAGATGGTAAAACAATGCATTGCATAACATGCAAAAGCAAACAATGTTTAGATATAATACAGGTCTGCCAGAGCAGATACACTCATTAAAAAATATTTTTCCTTTGATTAAATAATTACCTATTTGTTTCAGCTCCCCTCCCTCCTACAAACACTTTTTGCTTGGTCCCTAAGTGCCAATTATTTTTTAACAGCTAGGCCTACTGAATCAAGCCAAGGAAGGCAAATTCAGTGATTAACTTGCTTCCACAGGAAATCCCATGAGAAAGCACATGCAGGCAATAATCATAACAATTATGTTTTTAGTATGTTAAAAAAATAGATAGATCAAAAATCAAAATAGATGTAAAGTTATGATTTAACAACTCTTCCTGACAACTCAAGTATATTTGATTTGTTTTGATGGGATCATAATATTAACCTAGATACATCAGCCTATATATTAAAAAAGAAAAAAAGGTTAATCCAGTGTGACCAGGAATGTACTGAGGTAAAGAGAATGTGTGTCTGATGCAGGGCGAGAGAGAGAGAAAGGGAAAGTTAGTGTGTGTGTTTGTGTGTTAATAATTGATGAGGCACTTCTTCTACCTCACAGGACCAACATGTCGCTCACTTCCATTCTCTCAGCTGAGGCCATTGAAAATGCTATCAAGGACTGTCAAGGTAGCATCTCACACACCATGACTTAACCCTTGCAAGTGCTAATTATGTATTTAAATAATAGCAGTCAGATGATGGTAACTTGAATACATGACTCATCTATTCATGATTTCCGAATTGTAATAACTTCATAGCACCAAATGCTCTGACCCACTAAATTCATACCTAATTATGATGAAATGCACAGTAATCCTGTTGAACATGTGTTGCATCTGTCACATTCAGATCTTCAGAACACTCTCCCACAGAATAGTGCCTAATCTCCTCTACATTGCTTTCAATATCGTGCGGTATCCTCTCCACTAAAGTCATATCCAGCTTTAAATCTGAATTTGAAAAGGTTTTTAATCATCTTGTTGGTTTTAGTGCAGGCATGTGTCTGCTGGCCTTAAAAAGATGAAGTGGAAAATCTCCCACCCGGATAGCAGCCACATGCTGTTTTAATCTCCACGTCAACCTCAGTGAACCTCATAGGTCAGCCCTGAAACGTGTGTGTGTGTGTGTGTGTGTGTGCTTCTAGCTCCTGACTCGTTCTGCTACAAGAAGTTTTTCCAGCTATGCGGCCTGTCCTCAAAGACACCAAAGGAGATCAAAGATGTCTTCCAGATCCTCGATGAGGACAACAGCGGCTTCATTGAGGAATCTGAGCTCAAGTGTGTAATATGATCTGGGAAATCTACTCAATGTTCTTGCAGTTATCTCAAAGAAATGTGGACTTCATATCGCCCTCAGACAATAACACCCTTTACAGATACACAATCAAATCCACAGTCTCATATGATTTTCATGTTTTTTTTCTATGTATATATGTGATTATCTGACAGTATTGCATTACTTAGATGGCACCATTGGGCCATATCCTCTAGTAGAACCATGCAATTTAGGAATTTGAATTATGCTTTTAAATGTGATACTCAGCTGAGTTCTCTGTGTGTGTGTGGTTGTGTGTGTACCTGTGTGTAGGTTTTTCCTGCAGCGGTTTGTCCCTGGCGCACGAACACTGACTGAAGCAGAAACTAAGAGCTTCATCTCAGCAGCTGACGATGACAATGATGGCAGAATTGGAGCAGAGGGTCAGTATCTCATTCCACAGATTGTATGTTGGTATGAAATCATGATGTAGGCAGAAATGATCTCATTCATCAGATTAAAACTCAATATGGTGAAAACTAACTGCAAAAGGCTGTGCAGACAGTACAACGACTGGTTTTAAAGGGGAACACAGGAGAACTACAATAATGAGCCTACTTAATTGTAATGTCAGAAATACGTTTTCTTGTACTTTATTGCACCAGATTTCACAGACATCTAAATGCTCTCCAAATTCTACTTTATTTGTCCTGCTTTGGCCCATTGTCTGGTCTCCAACAAAGACATCTTACATAATAGGATAAAGGATTTGGACAAAACAGATGAGTTTAGTCTGAGTTTATTTGTACTTTCTGCGGATCAGTCAATCATACATGTAGGGATTTAAAATTTGTTTGACTCTTTGCAATGTGGCACAAGCAGAGGTGTGTGTTGACAGTATCATTCTGCAATGTGTTCAAATTATTCAACATACTCTTCTTTGTGTTTTCTGTAGAGTTCCAGACTATGGTCCTGGCCTGAGTCTTGGAGATAAAAAGAACTCTTCAGGTCCTCTTTCCTCTACTGTACCTTCACTGTAGTCTTCTGATCCCATGTTCCAGTCCCAGGGATTTCACTTGTTTTCTATTGGATTCTGTGTGCACTAATGGATTTTATGTGACCTTTTGTCATTTTAAAGACAACAGCTTTTAACGTGGCTTTTCACCATGTTGGTCCATGTTTTCCTGTCTGTGCACATCCAACCTTTGACTATGGAAGACATAAATAAAAATGTGAAAACATACATGTGTGACTGTGAGTCAATAATATTCATAATACCAGTAAACTATAACAGTACACCTAAATAGCAGGACATTTCAGCATTCATTGTACATTATTATTATTACAATATTGTTTTTTTATATGGGATTTTGAGCACTGTTTTAATATTGAGCACAATGTTTGTTGTGCTGATCATCATTGTAACACAAAGACAAGCAGATATTATAGCGTCACAAGACAATAATTGGTGACAGTGTAGCTCATAAACTACAATGCAAGATTATTCATATTTTATCAATTATAATGTATGGTAAGGAAATTTAAGTGAAAAAGCTATACAACTTCACCAGTAGCCTAAACAGGCAAACTGACATGCATCCAGTATAAAGTACAGATAAAAGCAAATGTTGTTCAAACCATATCTTACCATATCGCAGCACAGTCCCCGTACAGGAGCGTATTGTTTCGGTAAAATATGTTGGCATATTTATATGTCAACCATAGGGAGTCAACATTAAAAAACATCTTCCTTTAGACTAGGAACCTTTATTATTCTGCCCGGACAGTTTAAAATGTGACACTGCGCTGTCAAATGCAGGAAGTTAAGAATGTGAAGTAAAATGCGAGCGGTATCTCTTCTCATTGATATAATTTACTCATTTTTATTTGTATAGACACACTCATAACCACGAGTACATGAACGTGTTGTGTATATGCTCTTTAAGGTAAGTATCTGTCGTTGTGGCATTGTATTTACTAGAGGATTGTTTTCGGACTGGATATCTGAAAACACAAGTACACTGCTAGCAGAAACTAGCTAGCCTGCTAGCTGCCATAACTTACTGACTTGACAACAGCTGGTTGCTGACCGAGTCACAGTAAATGTTAAATAGCTGTAGTGTCGTGCTATCGCATATGTTTATTTTATTATTGTATGTGTATAAATTACATAAACAGTGAATGCTGAAAGATTTCGAGGTTCTCTCCTCTGACAGCGGCTGCTGCAGCTAGCTGAGACTTAAGCGGCTAATTTCTATTTTTACAGTTACAGTACGTACACATCGATAGTGACAATATATAAAACAAGCAACAACCAGACGTACCTTTCACATACAGAAGCGATTGACCTAAAAAACAAAGATTATGTAGAGATGAACATATTTAGTATTTTTCCTTTAAATGATATAACGACATGCAGTCTGCTTAGCAGAGGTGCAGGATATAACAATAGTATAAATGCCTTCCGATCTTGCAACTTTGACCCAATGATTGCTATTCTGGGTTATTTCATGCTAACAGTGTGATATCCTTGTCTTCGTTTTGCAGACACACGGCATGCTAACCAAACTGTCTTTGGAGCAAAGAAACTCCCGACACAAGCTACACTAATGCTGATGATTAGGTAAAGAGTGTTAAAGGCAGACATTGGTGAATGAAATCCAGAGGTTTTCAGGTTTTATCTGATTACCAGATTATTTTGTGTCTGTTACAGTCCCAGAATGGCCTCAGGAATGCAAGAGAAACAGTACACTCCGTCTCTGCTCAGTTTTTTTATTTATAACCCAACATTTGGACCACGGGAAGGAGAGGTGAGTCTTGACTGTCTGAATTCTTAGGCATAAAATTTGTTACAACCATTAGGTGAACATTTTGCAGGGTGAATAAAGTACTAATACACTGATTATGTTGTAGGAAGAGAAGAAGATTTTATTTTACCACCCCAGTGATGTTGAGAAGAATGAGAAGATCCGAAATGTGGGGCTTTGTGAAGCTATTGTACAGTTCACCAGGTACAAATGTGAACTCAGTGTTATGGATGCATTTTAGTGCCTACTCTCTTTGCTTGTGTAACATTGTTTGATTAGGCCTGTCAAAACAAAACCCAATGAGTGTTGTTTATTGATACTCAAGTATAACAGAATAGGCACATATTCAGTGGCCAGATACTTACTGATACAGATCTAATGTTATTAAAAGTACAATATGCTGAGCTGCTGATCTTGTTTGGGTGTGCCTCTCTTCTTCATGGTCACATCTTCTCTGTTGTAGGACGTTCTGTCCAACTAAACCAGCTAAATCCCTGCACACGCAGAAAAACCGGCAGTTTTTCTTTGAGCCCGAAGACAATTTCTGGATAGTCATGGTATTTTGCAAAAAATATTACACTTTCAATATTTCCTCAGTTTTTATAAACACTCGTATCCAGTAAACCCCTCCTTGCCTGCTGTTTTTATATCCACTCATTAGGTGGTTCGAAACCCAATGATCGAGAAACCAAACAAAGATGGCAAACCTCCCACAGTAGAATATCAGGAAGAGGAAATACTTGTGAGAACTAAGATATTCTCTTAGATGTTTACATTAAGCCTTGGTATTTTTATTTATTTATTATCTTGCCTTTGGTAGGATACTGTTTATGGTGCTGTGGTAAGACAATGCTACAGTATGTACAAGGTGAGTTTCAGTATGTTTTAGAATCCATCATTCAAATAAAAATCTTTGTTTGAGCAATAATGATATTTTACTTGCTGTAGCTCTTCAATGGCACTTTTGGTAGAGCGATGGAAGCTGGTGGAGTGGAGCATCTTATTCAGAAGCTTGAGAAATTCTTTTACAGGGTAACAGTCTTTTATATCTTTCCATAAAATCTTTGTTGCTATGTGGATGTGTTTCTGTGTTTTTAGTTCATATCATGCCTACAATAGACTGACCTTGTTATGACAACATCAATAATAACTAAAGTCATCTGAGCCTGACAGAGTTTTCACAAGGCTTGGCATATTTGGACACATGGTAATGCTTCTCTTACTCTTGGTAAGCTGTAAAGATGTTTACAGTCATGCGTGATTTCTTGATTGATTGCTATCATTCTGCAGCTGTAGCTGTAATAATGCACTCTGGACATAAGCACTTGTGCACACGTTTAAAAAATTCATTTCTAATAAGGGACAACCCTTCTTAGGTTAACACGGGCTTCCCTCTCTGCCATGTAACCTAAAGACAGAGTGAAAGAGAGAGGCTGTGGTGTGCTTATCAGAGGTTGAATGTCAGTGCTTCTCTTCTCCCAGGTGATGCAAGCGTCTCAGCCGAGTGTCAGTCAGAGTTTCTAATTCCGCTTTCTGTATTGCAATGTAAGAAAGCACTTGGCAGGTAAACTAACCCCTTTCTCCTTTGCATCTTCTGTTTTCACGCTGGGGTTTCCAGTATCTGCAGACTCTCCACTTGCAGTCCTGTGACCTGCTGGATGTATTTGGAGGCATCAGCTTCTTCCCACTGGACAAGATGAC
Source organism: Parambassis ranga (assembly GCF_900634625.1). Lineage (NCBI taxonomy): Eukaryota > Metazoa > Chordata > Actinopteri > Ambassidae > Parambassis > Parambassis ranga. Next base: position 10,967,777 of record NC_041039.1, on the reverse strand, counting down.
CTACCTAAAGATCCAATCCTTTGTGAACAGAGTGGAGGAGAGTCTCACTCTGATCAAATACACAGCCTTCCTATACAACGACCAACTTATCTGGTACAGACTAAGCACTTATTAAAGGTTTCCTCAGAACTGGCTTTGCTCTTAAAACACAACCACTTATTATCTTTACAGATTATGTGTTCCCTTACATGTCAGCCACTCAGCTTGGTGTGTTGTAAGCATGTGGGGAATTATTTGATTGCTAATGAAATGACTAGAGACCATTGTTATATTTCGGTGTGAACTGTCAATAGGCAAACAAGGATAAGGTAAACAAGTTAAGTGGCTGCACTGTGTGCTTTCATACTCTGCTCTGGAGAATTAATGGTACCACATCTGTTGGATAAAGTTAATCACCACCAGGAGACACTTTGCTCTAATATCTGGCCAATGACAGATAAAACAACTGAATAATGCATATGTTGACATACTGTTTTTGCACTAGTGTTCTGCCTATTGTGACCATGTATCCTCACTGTTGCGTGCAGGAGCGGACTGGAACAAGATGACATGAGGATCCTTTACAAGTATCTGACTACATCACTGTTCCCCAGACACTCTGAACCAGAGGTAGGTGGGATAGGGAGTGATGCCATCTTTAACATCAGTTATTGCAACTTTAAGCCCAGCTACCTTTAACTTCTCTCTCTCTTTTCTCCACTTAGTTGGCTGGCAGGGACTCTCCTCTAAGGCCAGAGGTTACAGGAAATCTGTTGCACTATGGGAGGTATGATCCCGATCCAGCTGTGCTCCTGTTTTTTTTTTTTGTAACCATACCCTCACTCAGTAGTGTCATTAAAACACCAAGTGTGTCACAAGCATGTTAAAAAGCATGGTTTGGATCTGCAGTGTTGACAAGCAAGAAATGCTCTGTGCCATCTTTAGTAAAATTTTGAGTGGGTTTGAGTACACACATTTGAACAAAAAGCATTATAAACTTTACACATTGTATTCATAGCCAAATCATTGTCAAGTTTGTTTGCAAAGATGGAAGCGGATACTCCCTTGGATAATACTATTGCAGTGCTGGCAAAGAGGAATGGATGAAAGCCTCTTTATATTCAGTTTCAGTTTACATATGCAAGTAGAGAAAGTTTGCTTAAGTGTTGGCTGCTTGAAATAATAAGTTGTACCCGTTGTCCAAGTCTGATAATGTAGCTTAGACTTGTAAACGTTTATACACAAAGTGGGGCAGTTGTTTGGAAGACATGAACATTCTTTCCAATGGAAGTGGTTCCAAAAATGAAAGTGTTTTTTGTTTTAGTTTGAAGCATCTTTTTGATCAGTCATGAATAAATGAGGAGCAGACAGCTTCTGATCTACTTAGAATCAATGATATGGATCTCTCCGAGTATTGTATGTATAGTGTGGTAAATTATTAATTAGATGTGGTCCACACTTTCACCCACTGTATCTCGAATAGCACTGCCTATATTAACTGCTTATAACTGCAAAATTTTCATGGTGTTCGGAGGATGATTCAGTAGATACAAATGTGATTATGTCCTCGGATATGTAATCTTGATATGATATTACTATGCATTATTGTATTCAATGATTTGATTAAGTAAAGAGCAGCCTGGGGTGATGGAATTTCATTCATTTTATTGGGTGAACTAAAATGTTGACCAGCTGGCGGCATTATAGAGAAAAGTGGGGAGGATCACCAAAGTCAGTCATCCTCTGGGGATTATAAATGTCTCGATTTTTCAAAGCAGCCCATCCAACAGGTGCTGTGAATGTTAATCCACCTACACTGTCATCTGCTCTCTTAGGTTTCTGACTGGGCCTACCAATCTTAAAGATCCAGAGGCCAAATTCAGATTCCCCAAAATATTTGTCACAGCAGATGACGGCTACGAGGAGCTGCATCTGATTGTTTACAAGGTACAGTAGAGTAAAGAGCTGTTAAATTTATCTTGCATACAGGGGGAGTAAATGTATTAAATGGGGGCAGTGGTGTTTTTACTCATGTTTTAGTATGATTCTGATAATCTGTGACAGGAGGATTTGACTTTATGTTTATGAGCAGTAGATTCATGATGAAATATTTCACTAAAATGATATGGACTTTTGGGATTAGGCAGCTGAATTTTAAAATGATGAAGTACATCCCACAATACTTATCATCACATTAATGTAATTTCAAACCCGTGTGACCTTGATTTTGCATTTAACCTACACTGATGTGCTGTTTTCCAGGCGATGAGCGCGGCTGCTTGTTTTATGATCAGTGGTAAGTGTGTCACACCTACTTAGAACATTCATGTCCCTATTCCTGATTAATATCAATCATTTTTTTTTCACCTGATGGTCCACGATGGCTGACTTTCTTCTATTCTCCATATTGCTCCAGCCTCTGTAGAGCTGACGAGGGAGTTCTGTGAACAGCTTGATGGCTTGGTGGGCCCTCAGCTTACCTTGCTGGCTTCTGATATATGTGAACAGTTCACCATCAACCGCAGGATATCTGGGTTAGTTGATGGCATGGTTTTGTTTTGGTTCCCGCTGACCAGTAATGCTATACAACTGTGTTATGTATCTGTGCAAGTGCACAATGTGTCTCCATGATTTCGTTGGTTGAATCAAGTTAAACTGGATACTTTTATGATGTGTTTGATGACTTTCAATGTTTGTATGGTGGTAGAAATTACTAAAAATGCTTGAAATTTGCAGTTAACTAAAACACTTAAAAGTAAATAATGAAATATTCAAAGACATTTTAGTGCTGTGTCCTTAGCAATTACACTTTGTCATTAGTTGCAGTCTATCCTTTGTATTGTCTATCACTGCCATCCTGCAGTGATAGACAACACTCTAATATCATTGGACATCATTGTAGTGCTACTTAGGGGTAACTCAAGCAGGACAGCTTTAAAATCTGGCATCCTGCTCGGCACTCCTTTAACCCCTACTGTTAGTGTCGGGTACCCTGGCTTGTAATCCAAGACTGGGCTCCCTGGCGTAGACAATTAGATGGACTTCATTTTAATTACTCTAGTGAAGAATCCCCTAAATAAATAATGCCGTCCCAAATTCCTCAGTTGCCGTTCAGGTCTGTGTCCTGATTTGGCCTGGTAGAACAGTAAATACTTGCACACATCATGGATCAAGATCAGCTGTATGGCCTGTTTGAGTAGAGTCACACACACTTTCACAGATGAGTGTACTATACTGTTGTAAGCTGTAGTTGTACCTGCGTGCACTCACAGCGTGGGTGGACATTGGAGTAGGCTTAATTGAAATGCATAACTTGCCTTTTGGTGAGTGGTATAATCCAGAGTGTTTTGGCTTACTGTATCATTTATTATTAATATGTGTTTAGAGAATAGACTGCCCCAGAGAGATGGATGAACTCTGAAACCTCACACGAGAGCAATGATCCAACTTTTAATATTAAAAAACAAAAGGAAGTTGCTGCTCTTCTCTAGAGCTGGTCTTCTGGTGCTTTAAATAAAATAAGTGATGAGAGCTGAACCTCACAGAGCTCCTTTAAAGTTAGAATCCCAGTTATATTAACTAAAAGTGACTGAGGATGTCAGTTGTGCTTATATTTTATGTCACTTTTTCATGTTTCTGTATGCATCCAGGCCAGAGAAGGAACCCCAGTTTAAGTTCATCTACTTTAACCACATGAACCTGGCAGAGAAGAGCACCATCCATATGAGGAAGACTGCCAGTGTTTGTCTCACTTCTGTCCATCCTGACCTCATGAAGATCCTGGGAGACATCAACTGTGATTTTGCCAGGTACAGCACAGAACACTGCTGGACAGTGTTTACAAAACTGTGTCATTTTTATAGATGGCACGATGCCCCTAGGATCTTTATAAACTCTTCTTTGTGTCTTTTGAAGTAGTCACAAGACTAGTCATGTGAACATCCTATTTTGAGTCTGTTAGACACACAGTGGCTTCAGCATTCACAGTATTTACTTCGGTATCAATACCAGATTGTCTTCTTGTGTTTCACCACACAACAACATGTTATGTTATCACATGTAATTGCATGTGAGTGTGTGGTAACGTTCTATGTTTATGTAATAGAAAGGTTTTATTTATGTTCGAAATGTCAATTTTAAGCACAGCCTGTAAGAATAATAAATTGTGACTTTTTACATGACATTTTGTGATCTGTGTGGTAAATATAATGTTAAAAGTTGCAGATATAACACACATGCAGAAGGCAACAAAAAATGCGACTGTATATGTGATAATTTAATATGCTTTGTTCTTTCTGTCCGACTCCCAGGGTCGATGCAGATGAGGAAATCATTGTGAAAGCTATGACGGACTACTGGGTAGTCGGCAAGAAGTCAGACCAGAGAGAGCTGTATGTCATCCTGAACCAGAAGAATGCCAATCTGATCGAAGTAAATGGTATGTCTCCACCACCTGGCAATGAGAAACTGTGTCATTTCACAGACAATCTGCCTTCAAACTTAATCTCACCTCCAGTACCCCTTTGTCTTTTTTTTTCTACTACAGAGGAAGTTAAGAGGCTTTGTGCAACGCAGTTCAACAACATATTCTTCTTGGACTGATGGAACCAACACACACAACACGACAACATTTCCTCACTAAAAACTGTCAGTGTTTGCAGGGTATCTCGACAGCATCAGCGTAATGCAATAATTGCATTGTAAAATAAAAAAATAATACAAAGCTTTCTCACCATTTTTTTTATTTATCCTAAACAAATTGTAATTTTCTCTTGTAATTAAGTGTAAAAATCTAGATTTTTGACTATACTTGTACTTTAAATTTATTTGCTTTGTACATACTTGTTTTGTTCATTTTAATTTTTAATAGTTTTCCGTCAAAGTATTTTTTTCATGCACTTCTTGAATGAACACATCAGGACAATGTCTCAATTAATTTAAAAACTGACATACCTAGAAGACTTTACTACAGTTTCACTTGATGATCAGCGTTAGTTTTAAAATGTCATCATGTCAAAGTTTTGTGGTTTGTAAACAACTGCGCTAACTAAATAAATTAAGAATTCATTTTACTGAGTATATACTATGTCTTTTTTCAGGTAAATGACTGTTAGGTACATAAATAATAGAAAAGGTGAAATATGTGGGACTGATCACTAAATTACATTTTTATATTAATATGTGAAGAATTTTGGCTCAGTTATTGCTATTGGTATTTTTATTTAATTCAGTCTATACATTTTATATGGACAGCCAGAAGAAATTTTGATACAGGGTTTAATACTGAATGTATTAGGACCCTTGTCAAATTACTGTGCGGAAACACCAGTGCTACACTAATGTGATTATAAGCAGTTTTAGTAGCTACACAACTAAATTAATCATTTGTGCAGCAGTCTAAAGAGTATTTACTTTAAATCTGAAGTGCATCTGAACCTATTGTTTAGAGGTGTAGGAAGAAGAAAATATGTGACAAAATATAAAATGGGCAGTGATACCATGCAAAGCAGTACAATAAAATGCAATCCAACAAATTAAATAAAAGTTGATTTGTTTTCCACTCTGTTGTTTGGGGGGCAGGACATTTTTATGCAAAGCTGTTTTAGAACATGTGCAGTTGTAATCTGAAGAAGAAGAAAAGGAGCCAATCAGAGCTCACCATTCGAGTCTGACTTGCAGCCAATCAGCGTCAGCCGAGACGAATTTCAAAATCTCGCCCGCCATGATTGTTGTGTTTTGCAGATTGCAGTGAGGATGTCCGTTGTGTAATTCTTTTAGAGTCGGTAGTTTGAAACGTTTGTGAGTTTTTAAACAACAAGGTAAGGTCAATGTGTGAGCGTGTGGTAATCATATGTATATTTATGTGCTGTTCTTAATGGAGCGTTTAGTTAACTTAGTTCGTAGCTTCTTACACACTCTCGGTGTGTAGTTAGCCAAACATAGCTAGCTGAGTGGATTGTTTCTAGTTTAGTAGCTTATTTTGATGGTTGTCGTTAATGATACATATTTTTCTTATTGTAATGCTTACTAGTGTCATTTTTAATACGTCATATTTTACACGTTAAATACTTAACGCTACTACGCCAGTGTTGGCTTTAGAGTGTTAATGTGTAAATTGTTCCGTGGCGACTAGCCCATTGCTAACCGCTGTGAGTCACATCGTATATAAACTAGTACCTTCGCTTTAGAAGCGTGAATTTACGCAGCATGTCTGCTGCAATGTAAAATACAGGAGGTTACTAGGATATAGCCCCAGTTCTTGCTGTACACAGTGACGCGGATTTACTCAACATTTTTGATTACTCTCATTAATTTTAAAGCATTTACACTTTAATATAATTTATCTTCTTAATGTGTTTCTAATAACTGTGACATCCAATGTTGCTAAAATACACTGTACCCTCTTTTTTCCCCATTTCTCCAGATACCTGAACATGGAGTCTAAATTTGCTCATCTGCGGCAGCGGGACACCAGTGTGTCAATGCTGAGGGTAAAACTGTCCCGCAGAAAGTCTCAGTCTCAGAAGGAAAACCGAGAACGGGTTGTGAACACTCGCAGACAGCTGGATATGGTTCCAGAGCTAGACATGTCTTCCTTGGATGCCTCCATTGCAGTCACCAACATGTCAATCATTCAGGAGAAGACAAATGCAAAATTTGCAAAAAGTATGACTTCATTTCACATGAAATGTGAAACTCAAACTAAGCCATGTACTGTGCTGAGTTAGACGTATGTTATATATGCATGTTCATCTAACATCGTTTGTTTTGTGAGCATCTGACTAGTCCTTAATGTGCTCATCCTTCTAACACATTTGCTCATCTATAGATGCAGCATTAGAAGAGCGGTTGAAGCAGCTTGAACGCTGGAAAGAGCGAAAAGCCCTTGAGAGGGAAAAGGAAAAAAGAGAACGGGAGAATAAAGGGGTGTTTAAGACTGGCCTGTATCACCCCAAAGATGCCTTTATTGCTTTCTCAAAGTCTGCTGTCCCCACTGCCTCAACTAGTGCTAAAGAGGTGAGGGAGGGACTCATCACGGAATATTTTAGTGTGTCCTGCAAACCTGTCTGTACATTTCACTTGTTTTTTTCTGTTTTAATGAGATCCTTGTAGATGTGATTACATGGGTTATAACAGGGTAAACTATTTTGTTCAATTGTCTATTTTCTCTTTCAGAAAAAAGTAAACATAGCTCTGTCCGAAACTACTAGAGTCACCCGTTCAATGAAGCAGCAGGAGCAGAAGGTGAGATTTTTTTTTCCACAGCTCTTAAACACTGTTCTCTTTTTGCTCAAAGCTAAGACAAACTTTGTTGCATATTTTTTCCTACAGCCTCTGAAGGTACAGGACCCAAATGCAGGGGCAAAGAAAGGTAAATTTACTGTGTGTTTGTTTCATTTAACACACAGTATATAATGTTCTTTTAGATAATGACTTCCCACTTTTCCTCAAGTAAAACCTGCTGTTGAAAGATCAACCAGGACCCGGGCAGCTTCTACCAAGCCTGCATCTGCACCCACTGCAACCAAAGCCAACATTTGTGCAGGTAATTGACAAGCTGTAAATATTCTGGTCTGTGACTGGACCTTAAAAAACGCTACTGTGTTGATTTCAACCTATAGCATTATGTGCATCTCAGTATCTGTGTCTCTGTGTCATGTCATTCTGCCATAGTGGAACCTGTTGTGCGAGCTTTGTCAACCAGACCAGCCAACAGACATCCTGTTAAAGCAGCTCCCATGGGGAAAGACACACTTAAGGACAAAGCTGCAGGTAAACACTTAACTAAAGCTGTAATGAGGACATTTTTTGTTTGTTTTGTCATAGAGCCAGCAGAGTTGATTTTTTTTTCTGCCTCCAGATGTAAGAACCACAAGAAGCAGAGCTCTTGTTAACCCTGTGGAACCCATGTTAAAGGAGACTCGGGAGCAGGAGCGAGAGAAAAAGCCTTGTCCTCCCAGCCCAACACCTTGTCCTGAAGAAGACATGGTGGTGGACCAGGTCACAGTTGAATCTGCTCCTGCTGTGGATCCTGCTCAGCCTCTATCCTCTTTATCTTCATTTGCTCCAGAGGGTTTTGTTTTCCAGGCTCCTTCTGGCCTGTCGTCCTTCAAGTTTGACCCTCTAACTCCTCGCACAGCAGATGCGTTCCTTACTCCAAGGTCTGTTGGTTACCTTTGTGTCAATCTACCTCAAATATTGTGTTATGTTTTTCTTTTAGAAGCTTTACAACATTTATGGGATTCTAATGCTGCCATCTTTATATTCAGCTCTAGTTTCAGTCTTCCACCCGCCCCTGACTTTAGTGATGAGCAACAAGCAGAACCACCTAAACCCTCCCCTCCGTGTGCATCCCCCATTGAAGCCATTCCAGTTCCTGATAGTTCCCTGGAACCAAAGCATGATGTTCCATACTTCAGGTGGTGTACTTTTTTTAATCCCACTAGTCATCTATTAAGGCTCATTTAGTCATGTATCTAATTGAGTGTTTTCATAAATTATTCAGATCAGAAATTGCCAATGAGACGGACAGACTGACAGCTCTGTGTGTCCACTGGGAGTCTAAAGTGGAGGATGAGTCAATCCCAGAAGAGAGTGAGTGTATCACTGCTCTACAATGGAATTAAATTAAATGTGGTTTTGTTTCCCCCCTAGTATGGGGAAATGACACCATTCCCTGACTTGCAATTCAGTTTAATTTTTGCTCTTCTCTTTTTAGTGAGAGACCGTATGCGTACAGCAGTCGGCCAAGCAAGGCTGCTGATGAAAGAGCGATTTAGGCAGTTTAGCGGTTTGGTTGATGATTGTGAGTTTGGCCGAGGAGAGAAGATCACCACTTGCACTGACTTGCAGGGATTCTGGGACATGGTTTATTATCAGGTTAGTGCCTCGTAGGAGGGGGAAGACATAGTTCCAGCTATGAAACGCACAAAGATAACTAATATGTATTTTGCAGGTAGAGGATGTCAACAAGAAGTTTGATGCTCTTAAAGAAGCAGAGGCCCGAGGATGGGTGGAGGAGCACAAACCCCCACCACGACAGAGGAAAGTAGTGAAGGTGATGCCTCTTTAGTATTAACACGTTACCATTAATTTAAAAAAAAAAAAACTAGAAGAATATGACACAAGCCCACATGGTTTATTTAAAATGTGCGTTGTCTTGTTTTTTCTGTTAGAAACCATCAGCTGCACCTGCCAAAACAGCAGGAACCAATGCAGCAGCCAAATCTCGCCTGGCTGCCGTGAAAGCAGCCATGAAAGCCAAACAGCAGGCAGCTGAGGCAGAGAAAGCAGCCAAGGATGCTGGTACCACTGAGGAGGATCCCACCCTAAACTCTCAGGAACCCCAAGCAGGAGCCCAAACACTGGACACTGTTGTCTTCAATGGCGGTTTCTTCAAGGTGGAGAGCCCAGCCAAATCACCAGGTGAGGGGAAAATAACTACCGGTACTCAAACAGTACATCCAGTATCCATCTTTGCTATGTGTTTGTCCATGATGCTTTGACTGATAACTAATCGGCATGTTTTTATATTTCATCTGTAGTTCCAGTAAGGAGATCCAGCCGCCTAAGTGCTGCTGTGCTGCCTCAGGCCTCTCCCTGCTCCACATATCTCTCACCTAGAAGAGTCACTCGCCGGTCCCTTGCTCTGGCTCATACTCCTGTACAAGCACATGCTTCTCCTGCTCGGCCTGTTCACACCCCCACTCAACTATGCCTTACTCTTCAAGAAACCCCAGCACCAAAGTCTCAGCATGACACTCATCAGCTGTCCCCTGACAGAAAGGGCACAACAAACATCTCATTTTGTTTCTCACCTGTCAAGGAAGTGCTTTCTGTTGACACTCAGCCTGAGGCAAATCTTGAACAACAGCCAGAATCAGTCTCTACATGGGGAGATAATGTTTCTCTTCCTGAACTGGACAAGTCAATTCAGTTGCTTTCAACTATTTCTGTTGTCAGTGAGCGTGACCAACCAGTTGATGTTGACCTCCCCCTCTCTCCTTGCAAAAAACCTGCTTCTGTTTCCCAGTCTCCTGAGGCCTCATCAGCTCTGAGTTTCATGTTGTCAACTCCCAGCCAGTCTTCCACTGTCATTTCCTCTTGTGCTGTGCTGGGACCTGTGGGGACCCAAGAGTCTGTGTGCCATACACCAGACAGCTCATTTGTTGAGGTAAACTCTTTTTCAAGCTGTATTTGTTTAAATTCTTTATTGTGAAAATCTCAATGAGGTGAACACGTTTAATTTATTTTAGGAAGTTCCTGGGTTAGATTTTGAGCGGTACTTCCATCCTTCAAAGAAATGCAGCCTGTCACCGAGGGAGACAGTTGCTGCAGAGACACTGTCACCTATGGCAGTAGATGCAGAGATGGAGAGTCCCAGAAGTAAACCTGAATATCTGCTTACTCAGCGGGAACCAGGTATGACTGATATCCACAGGTACTGTGCATGTGCACACTGTACATATGGGTTTTATACCTTAACAACACTAGTCGACTTTCAAGTTGCCACAGGCAGGATTTCTATGCTGAACTTTAATTTTACTGAAGTAGTATATTTTAATTGGTAGAAATAAATTGCATGTTTCTGTGTTAACTTACTCTTGTGTTCACTGTCACCACAGCACTGCCAGGGGTGTCGTCAATGTTAACTCTTCAGTCACCACAGGTTAATGTGTTTCCACTTTCCCTAACTTCACAAATATTCACATGTACCGGTAGTGGTTTTCTAGACTCTTGTTTTGTTTCTCCTCGTTGCTGAATAATAATAGAGAATTTATTGTGTGATTTTTAGGTCCAGACACCAGATTCTGCCCTGCTTCTCTTCACCCCGGACCTCAAGGACAGGATACGCCAGTCTGTCTGTCCAAGTGACCTCATGGTCTTCACACCTCCTTCTGACATGTAGCAGAGAGGTGATCTTTACATTTTTTTTAATGTTTTAATTTTCTTATGTAATGACTACTTTCTTGTATTCCATTTAAAAAAATATGACATTCATTTTTAAATTACTAGAAAATAGTTTTGTCATGAAGTGTTTGAATTAAAGCTCCATGATTAAACATCATGTACTCTTCATTTATGTCCAGTCACAAACCAGCAATACGTCTAATGCTTTTATTAATGAAGACAAAGCATTTACATCTTTAACATCTTGCACACTCCTATATACCTGCAACACAGTACAACAACAAGCACAACCATCTAGTATATTTAGGAAAAGCAGTAAGTGCCATCTAGTGGTAGTGTTTACTAAACACTACCATGCACAGTCTCGTTGGACTGCACTACTTGGTTGAATGGTTTCAGGCTGACACAATAAAATACATTAAATTTTAAGTTTCACTGAACAAAATTGTTATGCAAAGTTACATTTGAAGTGGATTAATAATTAGGGCTAATCAAACATCATGATTAAAATGTTTAACACAATTAAAACATTTGCAGGGGTATACGAAGCTGGATGGTGGTGTAGGGGTATCATTGTCAGTTTAGGTGCCTATGCAAGAGAAACGTGATCAATAACATGTTAATCGCTTGCATTTAAGTAATATATTAAACTCATCTAATAAATTTATCAATGTAGCTAATATATTTCACTATCTAACTAATTAATCTATTACTATATATCGATATATCTACATTAATCCTATCCTTGAACACACTCGATCCCACCAAGCGATTCACAAACAGAACCAATTACATGACTCGTGTGCCGTTCGAAGCAATCAACTGGTTCAACCTGGTTCACTAGTCATGTGTACGAAGCAAGCCTCGGCACAGTGGTTCAAAACAATCGCTTCATGAGCTACCGCGCATGTGTCGGAGCTTCGGGTGTCAGAGGACCATCCTTAGTGTTTAGTATTGCTTAAATTTTGAAATACAGTACTACGTACTATCCTGACCACAATCTTGTTTAGAATTCCTGTGTCTCTAGCATTCCTTTTTGAGTTTCTCCTCCATCATGTTTCTGGTCACTAACTGATAATGTTCAAATGCTGGGAAGAAAAGATTGTTCAAGAATTGATGAATAGTTTTTGTCCGAAGTTCCATGTCACAGTCTTTGGACTCCATTCTGTTGTTACGTACACCAGTGTGCTCTAGAGGAAATAGAAGAGTGTGATTATCTAGACCAACTCCTAAAGCCTCATCTCCATGCTGTAATTTTTACATGTATAACACTAGTCTATGTGCAACAATAAACCAAACCTGCAGCTCGAGGATCTTCTTTGGCATCGACTTCTTGTTGAGTGCCAACCTCCTGAGCACTGCTATTCCCAGCCTATGACAAGATGTGATGTTATTAAAGATGTCACCAAAGCCATGTCAACAAAAGAGAAACAAAAAGATTATTTAACTGATTGGGAGGTGCTGTCCATTGTAATTTTCTCACTGGTATCCACCTCCAGGGGGTAACTCCAGGTCTTGGTGTCAGATTTGGTCTGGGGTTGGTCCTCTTCTTCCTGACATTTAATTTCTGCGCAGTTCAACAGAACCTCAAAAAACTCCAAGAATGTGATCTATAATAAAAAATGTGATACAAAGGAGATAAAAATAAAAATCCGTCGTTCAAAGTGGCAATAAAGATAACAAAAGACAGACCTTCAAATCTAGGCAGGAGGACAGGTTGCTTGGGTCACAGCTGTCTGCACTAATGATCTCCAATAGCCTCAGTGTGTTGAGATTGTGGTCCAATAGATGGAGATCCTTTATAGAAGAAAGATACAGGCTTTTTGGTTCTGTTGTAGGAGTAGTGAGATAGAATTTACTTAACATTCATAGCATTCCAGTCAACCTTGAGCATCCACAAGAGGTGTCGGTAGGTGATTGTTGTGTCATCTCTGGAGGCTGCGCTGACCTCACAATAAGCCTGATATACTTCCCAGCATCTCTTCATGTGGTTCATAGCCACCCCTGTAAGGTCTGGGTGGCTAAACAGCAAGCCTGAATTGACATTGATGGAGGTAATGCCGTGTTTTCTACAGAAGATTCTTAGAAATACAGTTTAAGTGCATGAATAATGTCTACACCTTTTACATTCTTAGCATTTGGAAGGATGTCGTCTGTGATCAATTTGGATAAGCAGGTCGCCAGAAGGTTCTTTTGTGACCTGGAAATAGATTGAACAAATGTGTCCAATTGGTTTGTGCATCCATTAGGTTTTTGAGGTTTATATCTTTTGGAAGAGGTTTTAGTTCTTACACCATCTGTTTATTGTAGATGTGGTAGGCCACGATCACAAGATAGTTGAGGAGGTTACGAAGCAGGAAAGGGGTGAAAGGAGAGTGAATCTCCTCTGAAGGCAAATCTTCTGAAAAGCACAAAGAGTGTGGAAAGATATTAAGCTTCCATAAATACTGTTATTATGACACTAATTGCCCTGCCGTGTGGATGTGAGCATATGGAGAAGAATAGGATTTGCAGTCCCTCTTACCTCTGATAAAATGGTCAATTTGTATAAGAGTAATGCCGTGATGATGGATGTTGCAGTCTTTGAGCAGGCGCCACAGCTGCAGACGGGACAGCGGGAGGCTGTAATCTGTTGAGCAGCCAAGTCTGCTGTAGCAGTTATAGATAGACCTCAACTCTGCGTCATGTCTCTGCAGCACAAACTTTACCTGTAACACAACATATTCAACATATTGGAGCAGGAATAGGGGATGTGGGGATTAACTCCTATGTATTTTGAAAATGCATCCTGACCTGTTGGCACTCTGTGGCATGCTTCTTCTCAGGGAAGTTGGTAAGAAGATACTGAATGTTCAGTGTCACAGTTGGTCCTACTGTAGAGTCACTGCCCAACAGTGGAAATCTCCCTATAAAAAGATTTCTACATTTCAATATATCTAATAATATTTTTGCTTTAACATGAGGAGTGGGAGTCCTACCTGTGTTTCCATCCAAATAGGATGTCACCATCTTATCATCCACAAACTCTCCTTCAAATACACGCCCATCCTTGGAGGTGAATTTGCCCTTTTAATTGAAGAGATGACGTTTGAGACTTTCTCCTACCTGTATTTTTAGGTGCTAGGATTTCATCTTTGAAGTTCATCTTCTACTATTTGAATCAGTAATAAAATATTATTTACCTGCCCATGTTTCTTATTGTTCTTCCACTCTCCTTCGTAGATGGCACCACCAGCGTAGTAAAAAGTTCCCTGCCCGTGCCTCTGACCCTGAACAAAATCCCCCTCATACCGATTGCTCTGGGATCTATTTACTCGCCTTACTATCCAGACATGTGTGCCATGCCCATGCTGCCAGAAAACAGAGCTTGCATGAAGAACAACAATAATAGATTTCTGGTTTAAATCTTTTAAGTGGTGTTCCTTTCATTGCCGGATGTGTTATTGTGTCACACCTGTATTCCATCCTGCCAGTTGCCGTCATACTTCTGTCCGAGTTTCAACCACTTCATAGTGCCCTCCCCATGTCTGAGGTTATTCTTCCACTCACCAGAGTAAATGTCACCAGAGGGGTAGCTGTTAAGAAGCAGATGCAATCTTTAAGTAGTTCAAGTCAGGTTAGAATGTATGTGTACTTTCTACCTACCATCTCACTCCCCATCCCTCTCTGTGGTTCTTCACCCAGTCTCCTTTGTACCATGAGGTCTTATCCTTGTTATAATATAATGTACCCTGACACAGACATAATCCATTAAACAATAAAAAGGGAACATTTCCTCTTTATAGAAAATGTGTGGACCATACCTTCCCATGTCTTTTGCCCTGATACCACTGGCCACTGTAGGACATTTCATTTCTGGAAGATTTGTAGGTTCCTGTCCCATGTCGTATGCCACGGTGGACTTCCCCCTGATAGGAGCTGCCATCTGGCCAGGTGTAGGATCCCTGGCCCATGGGTATATTCTGCACAAATCCCCCCTGTCAGAAAAGAACATGTTCTTTTGTACATATAATAGCCTATATGATAGTATAGCATAACTGGTTGCTGTAACGCGGTTTCTGAAGTCTTTGCCCAACCTCGTATTTCAGTCCATATGCACATGTGAGGACACCGGGTCCGTCCATAAGACCTTTGGAAAACACACCCTTCACAAAACCAAAGCAATAATAATTATCATCATCGTCGTCATCATCATCATCATTTCCTGTGTTTGAAAATGCAGAATCAAGTGTTAAGTTTATTCTTTTTCAAACTTTACCTTGTATGTATGGCCTTCTTCAAAACAAGCGGAACCTTCTCCATGAAACTGCCCTTCACAGGTTTCCCCATCATAACTATTAGTGAGGCACCAACGTAATTAGCATGTAAGTCATCTCCAAAAAATATTATTCAGCTAATAAATGTCATCAGTGTAGGTGTACCTCTGTATAACTACGCTAAGAATTGCAGGGAGTTTACATTCGCCATCACTCTCAGGCTGCTCCTCACGGTCTGGATCGTATTGAACATCCGCTAAATTACACAAACTTTCACAACAGCTCGCCAACTTTACACTTGTTTCTTTTCCTGCTGTATTTCTCATCTTTGCGACTCCGTTGAACAATTGATCGACATCATTTTTACCTTGTTTTGTTTCCTTTGGCATATTGATTCGTGTAGCGTAAACACCAGTCCCAGATATCTCCATAGCAACGATAACAGACGCTTATGAGTACGGCATCTCGATTGTGCCAAAAAGACAAAAAAGTACATGTTTCTACGAAATATGTAGTTTATTTGGATGAAAAAAAATACAAATGTACTATTTAATGCTACTTTCTAAACTTAGCTTATACCTTAAGGCATTTAAACATCCAATAACCATACAAACAGAGTGTTTGAGCAGCATGAAAAAGACCACATCAGTATGTAAACTCTGTAAAGTTGCAGTCTAGTTACATCCAGCCCATGTAAAGCAATACTCTCTGACAGGTCCTGCCTTCACATGGTCAGTCCTTTGATATAATGTCCAGGTTAGCAAGGTGTCTCATGGTTGGCCTGCCATGAGGACAGTTCCACGGATGTTCAATTTCCCCCATGTGAGCCACAAGCTTCTTCATCTCACTCACACTCAGAGCAGTGCCAATCATCACCTGGAGGAAGATACAAGCAACCGGTAAATATTTCATTGAGCCATCACAATGCTTTTGCAAGTGATATTATATTACAACAACCCCTGAAGTCTATTAACTTGTATTTGACTTTTTAATGCAGCCATTTATGTACTCTAAACCAACTTACAGATTTGCGGCAGGCTCTTGAAGCAAACATCTGCCTGACTCTGGATGGTCGGCACATGACTCCTGGGCTGTCGCTCAACATGAAGATTAGCTCTTCAATGTCAGCTGGTCCAAATGTCCAGTTTTTACTGGTGGGCAACGATACCAGCTTAACTCTCTCCATTACCTGAGCTGAAGTCACAAAAAAATGCAATCACCATAATAACACAAACACAAAATATATCAGATGAAAATATTCTTACCCTCCTCATCAATCAGAAATTCAAAGCCATTCTTTCTGAATATCTCAATGTTCTCTATGAGTACATTCTCACTGACCGCAGTAAGGTGAAGCTTCTGTGGACTATAAAGAAAACCAACAGATCAAAGAGCAAATATGGAAATCTAAACAGTTTTATTTATTGATTTATATTCTTACACAATGAGTTTCTGCCCTTGGAGCATGGTGTGCTGCTGTAGCATCTCAAAGTTGTATTTCTCATCTGTTGCATGCTGGTCTATCATGAAGATGTCAGAGTGGAGTTTGGTGATAATGAAGCCCAGGTTAAATTGCCCAATGATCTCCATTTCTTTGAACATTTCTTTACTGCAAAGATGGAATAATAATTATTAACTCTACTGTGAATTATTCTCTAATTCAAGCAGGTTCAGCTAACCATCTTAAAAAACACTCTCCCACCTGATCTCTTTCTTGAGCTCCTCCTCAGCACTTTGGTTTTCTCCTGGGTTGATCTTTGCCCTGAAGCGCCTGTAGCATAACTCATCACTAAACATCTGCTTCCGCTGGTTCTGCAATCTACTTATCTTACCAGCCAGCTCTTCCAAGGAGAATGTGAGAGGTACTGTCCTCCTCTGCAGGCAAACTGGGGTATCCACTGTTGAGGAAGTGTTCAACACCTTTTGTTCTGTAGGGAAATGTAGCTTTTCTTTCCTGGCTCTCTTTGCTTCTGGGCTCACAGCAGAGTCCTCAGTAGAAGTGTATGTTTCATTGTGTAACTCCAGGTCTTCAGGAATAGTATAACAATCTGATGTTTCATTTTTTACACTGCTGCTGTCAATCATTGCTTCAAGACAGTTGATCTCCATGTCTGGATGCTGATCTTCTGGTGTTGCTTTGGTAAGGGCACAACTGGCCACAGCACTGTCTTTTTCAGAATCTGTATCACTGTGCGCCCTTCCATATCTGAACCCATCAAGCACTGACTTCCCCACTGCAGTGCATTTATCAAGCTCTTTTGTGGATTTTACATGAGATTTTACACTTGAGTTGCATGAAGAAAGTTTTACAGAATCCTTAAAAAAAGTCTGCAGTGTTTTCTGTGCTGGACCACTGCTGGAAGGTTTCTCCACTCCTGGCTTATTTCTAGCAGTGAGGCTGTAATGGTTTGAAAAGGCAGCTTTTAGAGTGGCCAGGTTTATGGATGAATTGGGACTTGGAACCACAGATGGGATGTTCTCTCCTGGTTCAACCTTCTTTTCATCAGGCAGGCTGATGTGACAACGTCCAGATGTAGATGTTGCATCTACGAAAAAATACAAACATTTAAAGTGTAAAGTGCTATTATAAAAAGAGCTGGTGTGGGTGGTCGCAATCTACAACCTTGCCACTAGATTCTACACACAAGTCCTTTGACTTGTTGATATAAAGACTAGATGTAAACAATGTATTCTTACTGGTGCTGAGCATAGGTGTGTTGTTCAGGCTGATCTTGTTGACCCTAGCCTCATACATAGTGATGAGAGAAGTCTTTAGAATAGCCAGCAAGAGTTTTTCCTCCTGTAGGAAGATCTGGCGTTTGTCTGGGGTGACATTCACGTCAACACACTCTGTAAATACAAAGCAAACACATTTAGAAAAGCTTCTTCCAGAAATAACATCAGTTTTACTAATGGCAATTTTCTCACCTGATGCTACTGTTATGTTCAAGGCAACAAATGGATACTGATGCCTGTTATACATATGATACACCTCATTCACCACTTTGGTCACCTGCCAAATAATTACATGTTAAGATGGAAAATATCAACCTTGACATTTACAGATTAATCTGCTCAATAAGAATTACCTTCAGGGGGTCGCATGGCCGGCTGTTGATGAAAAAGAACTGCCTGTCGGTGGCACTTCTCCCAACACCATGGTCACCCTGAGAAACAAACCCTGTGATGCTGCCAAAAAACACGTTTTTAGTAACACGCAGCAAAAACTGATAGAAGACCGGAAACGTACAGGACTGAAAGAAAATGGCGTTACTCACGAAAAAAGCTGTTTGGGTAGATCTGCACCTTTGAGACCATATTCTTCAATAATATTTTCATTAGGAGACACTTGCTGGAAAGGTAGAAGGGACTGGAGCTGTAGGATGAACAATGATAATTCAGATATTGGCAATAATATCCGAATAAAAATTTGAATCTCCTCTTACAGGGTTAATGTCCTAACCTGCTTTGGTCCAAATATGGCCCCAATATTGTCTCTCATACTCTGGCTGCCACTTGTACTGAGGACTGTGCTGCGTTTTCCCTGCCCATTTTGGTTAGAACAGGTAATACGCACCCCTGTAGAGATGACACAGTAGGATTGCAGGACATGTATCATTTTGGAATACTCCTGAAAACACAAAGAACACAATGACATTTTTAGGATTACAGACTTTCAGGCCATTGCTGTGTTTTATGATCAAGTTTCTATATTCTGTAACGTCTGACCTTCTTAATATTTCGCTGGAACTCCTTGTGTCGAACAGGCAGGGTGTAAAACAGCTGCTGCAGGCTGACTGTGGTGCCTTGCTGCCTGGGATGAGGTGTCCGCTGTACAAGGTGCCCGTTGTGGTCAAACACTAACTTGGTGCCCACCTGGCTGGATTCATGGCATGTAATCACACTGAGGCCACTGCGACAATGAGATGGAATTTAAGCTTATGTAGCAACAAATAATTCAGAGCAGATGGAATGCAACTGTTGATGCTTTTACCTCAGAGCACATAAAGAGCTGAGGGCTTCACCCCTGAAGCCAAATGTTTCCACATGGATTAGATCGGAGAAATCTCTTAGCTTTGATGTATGATGCTTCAGTGCTGCAGGACACACAGAAAATGGTTTTCTGAAGCAAAAGCATCGAATAAGCCTCGTCTGACAGAGTGTACAAGGGGCAACACTTACTTAGTCCTTCAAAGTTGGCCTCCTCTACACCTTTTCCATTGTCTGACACTTCTACTTGCTCAGCTCCACTCTCCTTCAGTTTGACCTCTGGACGATGCAAAATTTGATAAGACAAACAAAAGAGTTTTACAAGTACACTGCTACTTTTTAGTGAATGATTAATTTTCTTCTGAATTGCTGAAACAACCTGTGAGAATTATATCTTAATTTCTGTTTTTTAAAAGACGATGCTCCTTTGGGAAATATTTTGGGGAACATTATTGCTTACCAATGTTGGTGGCTCCTGCATCAATGCTGTTCTCCACCAGCTCTTTGACAGCAGTGGCCAAAGTCAGCACCACTTGTCCTGAGCAGATCTGATGCACTGAGTGCTTATCAATAGCCCTGATGGCTCCAGCTGGATCAGAGCTGCTAGAAAAACAAGACAATGACAAAGACATGGAACATTATCCTCTGCTAAACTTGTATTATAGGCAGGGTACTTTGCAAAAATGTCCTAAGACAGGTTGTCATTAAAGAGTGTAGACTTTATCCGTTTAAAATTGCAGACCATGGTTACGACACTTTCTGAATCGACTGTAAATAGTACAGTACAGTACAGGTGCAACACTGGTGCGAACACAAGGTGCGAAAACTTAAATGTCTACAAGCAAGTTAACGCTCTGATTCTTAGCTTACCAAGCATCAGACATCTTCAGAGAGGACAGCCACTTGTTTCTTCAAAGTCTATATTCTGGATAAGATAGATGCTGACTAGCTTCCATTGTGAATTATACCTAATGTGTTTTCACAGGTCATGTTGACATTTTAGTCCGCACGCTACATGCTGTAAACACAAAAGTGAAGCTGTCCCGCGCACGGTGCGCAGATTGTTCGCGAGCATCAGCTATCCGCTACCCTGCGCAGTGTAGTGTCATTACAAATTTAGTGTAAAAATTTAAGTGACTCAAAAGCAACTTCATTAAAACAAACATGGACTATGCGAGGAATAATAGTTTAAATCGAACAATACTCTTGTACCCGTGTATAGCAAAAAAATTGTTGCCTCAGACTTTAAAGGATTTCATCACCAAACCGGAAACAAATTCAACCTACATGGAGGTTAGGGCGTATACGCAGTTACCTTGTGGTATAAAAAGCGAAAAAATAACGTCTTGTCAAATTATTATTCTTAGTGTTTCTAAGTTGGAAATTTCTAGTTATATTACAACCAGATAGTGTCGTTGATTAAGCATCGTTTTACTTAGGTAAAACTATTTTCTTCATAAGTTAAGCGTATAATTTTAGCCCATACATTGTCAGACGATCCCTTTGAGGCTTGTTTCGGAATCATGGCCGTGCGTTGACATGACGGACCGTGTGGGACTTTTCAGAGAGCTCGTTTTACTGGTGGATTCTTTTCGTGTGAAGTTTGACAAAATGGGATTTAAGTAGTTGTATAATCGCGGATATGGGGTAGCTACTTTGAATTCGGTAGCGCTTTATAATAGCTGTTTCGTTGCCAGTATTCTCTTGTATGAAAATGTACAGTTCAACATCTGACAAAGGAGTCCTGCGGTCGGAGGAATGTTCTGGCAGCAGCAGCAGCAGCAGGAGTGCCCTTTTGCTCCACCGTAACTTAAAACCCATCAAGGAAATAGAGTATAGCTTGTTAAGTTTGGCGACAGACGAAGACGATGAAGTCCAGTTTGACAGTAAGCTGCTTTTCTTCATGTTAACGTTACTGTTGCGTTTCCCCAAATACTTTTATAATTAATAAAATAACTTATTGAGCAGGCGAAAGTCTTTATTTACATAGTTCCTCTTTGTATTAATAATGACACAGACTCATCTACTTCCCCTCCTCCTTATGATATAGCAAAGCCTCCCTGCCACTAGTACTCTTTATGCTTTAGGAATGCCACTGATGATTATTAAGTGGTTATGAGCATTAAAAATGTATTTGCACTCACTTCCTCCTTTTCAGTAGCCTCAATCACAAGTAGAGGTTTTCTAATAAAAAAATCTGTTGACATCAAAGTATTGAAGTAAAAGTACTATTTTGGTGCCTCTGATTGCTGTGACCTTTTTGCATCAAGTCAAATCCTCTGTTCAGCAAAGATTTCCATCCCCATAACAAGTCCATACATCACTCTCCATATATCCTGCGAAATGATGATGTGAAAGCTGAGAAGAAGAAAATGTCCCTCCCTTAGTTTAGGGACCAGTGTTCATCCACAGTGCAATCTCCTCTCAACTTGATCATGTGTTGTAATAGGTGGAGGGGGCTGGTGTGCACTGGACATGGCAGATAAGCAACGCTGCTGTGCACGCCCCCTTGTGTATAAACAAGATGAGCTCATTTTCTGCCTTGACGTTGAATAGGATAATTGTTGTTTGAGTGCTTGATATTGCACCAACAGAAAATGGACCTAGGAGAAAAAAACATTGTTGAAATGATAGCAAAGGTTATTGAAGAAGGTAAGAGAGTTGTACTTTTCTGCAGAAAAACAATATTGTCTGATATAATAAAAACTATGTTTGTGCATCAGTGTTCTTATAATATGTAGTTTTTTTCATTTCTGTGTTTTTCTTTTTGTATCCTCAGCTTCGGACTCAGACAATAACCGTGAGGTGTTGATGGCAGGGAGGCATTACCCATCCATTAAAGAGTTTGCTTCAGCAATCCCCAACCACCTCCTCCTGGGATCTCTGTTGGAGCATCTATGTTTTGTCTACGAAAGCAACCCGGCACGCTCTCGTATGCTGTTCAAAGGTATTTACGGAGATGTTAAATGATTCGTTTTCTTCTTACATTTGGCTGGGTTCTAAATTATTCTTCTCCAATAGTTATTGGGCAGCGCCTAGCTACTATGAACCTCCTCTCACCTTTGGCCATAAGTGATGAATTCAGCACAGTCAGACTCCAACACAATCGAGCCTTCACTGAGCTGCTTAATGCTGCCAGCTCCTCGTTGTATCCACAGGTAAATGACTTATATGTATTCAGACGTTAGTGAAGATGCTTTCATTTGTTGTTGTTTTCATGGTTACATCATTTCATGGTCTTCCATCTTTTTTTGCAGGGCCAGCAACACTTTGGCACAAACACACACAGTCCTGCTCTAAGGTAGAGTGTAGTGAAAATAGCTTTTATTGTTGCATTATGCCACAGAACACTGAAGTAGACTTTTTTCCTTCTACAGACCTAAGGAGGGGCTGTTTCAAGCACAGACGTCCCGGTATCTTAGTGAATTTGAAGAAGTCTGTAGGCTTGGAAAAGGGTCATATGGAAATGTTTTCAAGGTATTGTACTCTGTGCTACTAGTTTTCCTCCTTTTACTAATGTAAAACTTGCTCTAGTCAACACTAGCATGTTATCTTTAACATTATTTTATAGGTTAAGAACAAACTAGATGGACAGTATTACGCTGTGAAGAAAATTCTCATCAAAAAAGTCTCAAAGGAGGACTGTATGAAGGTGAGCAATCAGCATTTTACACCCAAAATATGGGTCATGTCAGGCACCCACTGTGATTAAAGGGAATGTTTTGCTTGCTCTAGGTCCTTAGGGAAGCCAAAGTGTTGTCCAGCCTGCAGCATGTAAATGTTGTGGGCTATCACACTGCATGGATGGAACACGTCCAGCCTGCGGCAAGTAAGTATTTGACTGCTGCCCTGTGATACATTTGCTGAAATAAATGACGACACTGTGCAAATGGTGAATAATTACTGGTCAAACTTGTCTTTTTTCCAGTTCCTGAGTCTGTTCTCCCTGCACTGGAGTCCCCTGGACAAGACGACAGGTAGGATTTGTGTCTCGATGTACATGTTACATAAAATAATTGACATAATAATCAACAATAATCAAGAAGGGTAGTAGAATTGTTCTAAAACAGTCTTGGCTTTTTTATTTGCAGTTCTGATGAGAGCCTTGACAGCAATAGCTCCTCTATAGTTTTTCAAAGCCTTAGTCAAGCACCAACAGATGCTGTTTCAACTGCCAAAGAACCTCCAGGAGATCTCCAGCCCTTCAGAGCTGTAGTTCCAGCCTTCGAGGGCCAGGTGGTGTGTCCCAAGACAATGCGTCTCATCCCAGAGAACTATGTCCCTTGTGTGTTCCTGGGAAAGGGACGTCCTAAGCAGAGTTCCAGATGTCCTGCCATGGGTTGGGACAGTTCAGCACTGTTAGAGGAGGAGAGCAGCAAGAGTAGCATCGAGCTGAACAACAACTCCTGCGTTGATAAGGATTGTCAGCAGCGGACTGACAAACGCGCCACAAAGCCTTCTCAAGAGGTAGATGCTTAAGGAGGATTTCAGGGATTAGACCAGTTAGTAGGAAGATAAAGATTCCACATTTTGCAGCTTACAGGAAGGAATAATAAAGTTGTTTTAGGCCAGTGTTGTCACGCAGCAAAGATTTCTGCCTGGAAAGTTATTCTGGGCTAACAATGTCTGTTTCCTTTAAAAACTGTTTTTTTTAATCACTAAAGTATGATTTCCAGAAAATATTTCTTTTATTACTGATGAATTAGTGCTGATGAACAAGAATCCACTCCTAAGTACTTTGACCTGACCAAAGTTAATAATTTAGCATGTTTCTTAGTTTGTCAATGTGTTTGTCAGCTTTGTCACTTCCCCGTCTGCAGGTGCAGTTCCACCTCATGCTCTACATCCAGATGCAGCTGTGTGAGTGCTCACTAAAGGACTGGATCTCAGAGAGGAACAACCGGCCCAAAGAAAAACAAACCTCCCAATGTAAGATTTAATATATACTACATATATATTTTTATTACATTAGTGCAAATGTAAAAATACTGTGCTTTTATATCTTCAGGTCCTTATGACTGTGTTGATCCTGAACACTCTCTCAGCCTGCTAAGACACATACTTGAAGGGGTGGAGTACATCCACTCCAGGGGAATCATGCACAGAGACCTAAAGGTAAGGTTGATAGATTTTATTTTTCATTTTAGATGTCTCTGGAGCTTAATGCAAATATTTGTTTACGAATTTAGGACACACAGTTTTTAGCTTGGAGTAGCACTCAAAACATCATCCTGTTCACCATCTGTCTCAAAAGAGATGAAGTCATATAGCCTCTCAGGCAGGACCTTTCTTGGTTCTTCTGGTTTTCCTTGAACATGTTTCAGATAAATGTAACTTTTACAAATATCCTGAGGTCTCCTTGGTTGCTGCATGAGTTTTAGTAGCTGGTCTCTCTGTTTAAAGAAATATGGTAGTCCCAAGGTTAAGGGAAGATGACCATTATGGTTGTAGACTGTGAACAGGGAAGTCAGACTGAGTAGTTTTACGAGCAGAGAGGTGTTCCTCACATTAGGCTTGTGGTTCAAGAACAGAAACAGACAGTTCTCCCCAGTTTTTGTCAGCTTATTAATGTTGGCTCCATACAGCAGCCGCAGAACAACAATGTCATTGTTGCCCATGCGGCAGGCCGGTGGGTGTCATTTCAGCCTTGTTAACTGTGTTGGGCTCAGCCCCACGCTCAAGCAGCTCAGTGATGCAGTTAATGTCATCTGTGGTCGTTTTAGTGGTTTTTGTAATCATCGCCACAGCAGCAAAATGCAGAGGAGTGTTCCCAGAATACTGCAAGCCCTTTAAGAAAAAGTAAAACAATTTTACAAAAGATGCACAACATTATACGCATATTTCAGCCAAATTAAGAGGACTGAATCAACAGTAGATTGAAGGCAAAGGACAAACTCTTAATGTGATTTTAAAATTTCTATGCACAGGATTATATGTCAGCTGCAACTTGACAATTTGGCAGTGTATAAACTCAACACTGTAAAGCATATAGCACAATTAATGATAAAATAATTAGTCATTTTTGATCAAATATATATATTTCAAACAAACCATGTTAATATCTGCTCCATATCTGTACATATATTCTACATGTTAATTTGCCACGTCACCTTAGCTTTGAGGTTAACACCGTGCTCACACAGGAGCCGTAAACATGACTCTGCCTGCTGGCACATGCAGACCACCGCACTGTGGAACCTGGAATCTGGTTTTGTACTAATAGTTCTCGGCCAATTAGTAATCAGCAGGTGTAGTGGAGTCCGACCAAGATGGTCCCTGTGACAAAAGCAGAGACAGCAAAAGACATTTTCGAGTTTCTTTTATTTCAAGTAATAAAAGGAACCTGTTACATGAACACAATTGTACTTGGTTTCACTTTAACAGGAAGTTAACAAGCAAGCAAACATGTAGTCAAATGCACAATGCACATAGGATCTTTTTTTCTAAGGTTCTAATGTTTTGTCCAGACCTCATTTCAGTGTCTGCTCCTGCTAACAACAGACTGCATGATCTTTACTCTTCTGTAAGAGGCAGCCAGATGAAGGGAAAGGGTGGAAAAGCTCTAGGGGAAGACAGTTGCAGACAAAGCAAATTCATATACTCACATATTCTAATTATTTGAAATCATGTTACAAGAAATATTTTCTTTTTTCATAAAACCTGTTTTGTAATTTTAAGTCATTTTAAAAGATGATAGCACTGTTGCATTTACAGTACCTTACAGAAAAGATGTCCAGATACACCACCTTGTATTTAAGGCAGAAAGTTTTTCATTGTTGTATTGTTGGATAATATCACCACTCTTCTCTGGGTGTTCCTTGTGCTCATTCGTCATTTAGCTTTGCAGGTTCAATGCATTCTGAGTTGTCAGTTATAAGACTAGTGTGTCTGGAGGTTGAGCCTGGTTTTTCTGGTTTCTCAAATCCTCTGAGGGATATAAAAGCGGTACTCAATTTGTATCTGCTTTTATCATGCAGGCTTGAGTGTTACGAGTCTAACTTTGATGTGCAGCCTTCCTGTCATTACTGATAACTTGTTGCTGTAACCGGGGCCAGTTATGGGGGCTGGTGTAAACAGCCTATGTAGTAGTTGATAGGTCATTCCTGTGTCTGTGCAGGCTTGTTAGTGTAGAAACAGTAATAGTTAAAGCTTTGTAGAAGGTCAACCCCTAAAATGTATTTAATTTATTCATGGCCTTGATAAGAGACACTGTCATCTCATGGTCATTTGTACACTTCTGGGTCTAATTATAATGTCTTTGTGTTTTTCAACAGCCAAGGAACATTTTCCTTAATGGTCATGACACCTATGTTCGTATTGGGGACTTTGGCTTGGCCTGCAGAGATATAATAGTGGATGGGCACAAAGGCACCACCTCTCATGGCAGTGGTAATGGTGTAACTCTTGGCTTGTCATTCTTGCATAACATGATATGTCTAAGAGTCACCAGTAGATGGTGTTGTCTGCTTTTGAATGACATTTCTTGTGTATTTGGCAGATTCTGCCCACACTTCAGGTGTTGGCACTTTTGTGTATGCTGCACCAGAACAACTAAAAGGATCCCATTATAATTCAAAGGTAAGAACACAAATAATACAAGTTTATTTTTAAGAAGCATGTTTTATTAACAGACATTATTAATTTCTTTGTCATATTAGTATTAAAACATGCTTACCAAAACCTGCTGTGCTGGGCATGAATAAACCTGTATTGATTTCTGCTCTCCCAGTCAGACATGTACAGTATTGGAGTGCTGACACTTGAGTTATTCCAGCCCTTTGGGACGGAGATGGAAAGGGTCCAGACCCTTGGGGACCTGAGAGAAGGGAAAATCCCAGACTTATTTTGCCACAGATGGCCAGTTCTGTCTAAGTACATTATACAGCTGACAAGTAAAGAGCCCAGTGTTCGACCCACAGCCAGCCAGCTTCTAAAAAGTGAACTCTTCTGCAGTAAAGACATGGTATTAAGGAATGGATGAATATGTTTTATTTAACTCTAAACATAATTACCACTCACAACTTAAAACTATTTTTCTTTTCAGGTGATCCACGGTTTGCAGAGAAAGGTTGAAGAGCAGGAGGAAGAGATCATGGAGCTGAGGAGAAGGATCAGTCAGCTTCAGAGTTCACAAGTCACAGTTAGTTTCCCTGAACTGGACAACACCTGAGCCTTAAAAACCTCAACAGACTGTTTAAATTATTTAATCACTGCTGTACTTTGTTTTGCTAACTTGCAACAAGTGGTAAGAGTGAGTGTGTGTGTGTGTGTGTGCGAGAACATTTAAGTATGTCTTGTACACCTGCATATACAGGTGCAGAATTTTCCTCCATGCAGTTGTCCAATAAAGCCTGTTTATGATATATTTCATTGTGTTTTTAAGAACAAATTATGCAATAATTTTGTGAAGCTTATTACATTTCAGAGTTTGCCCATGGTCATATAAAGCATTCTGTTTTTTTGACAGAATGTACATTTCATGCACAATTGTTCAAACTTTGTGTTTTAACATTTTGTCACTACTGTTCACAAGGGCATTTCCTGGTTGTGCAGATGCTATGAGCATCAAGAACATTTAGAAAAGAGCATTTTCAGCACACATATTAAATGCACCAACAGTACATTTAATGCTGGTACATGACTATGCTTGGACCATTATAAAAAATAAATCTGTAGATTTAAAGGGCGTAATGTGGGATGTACATCATGTACATAAAGGTCAGAGGTTTTCGCATGCGACGGATTTTCCCGAAACACGTTCCTCCTGGAGAAATGATTGAATGAACCTATCAGAAGCCTCGTTTTATCGCAGGTACCCGGATGTTCCCGTGGGGCAATTAGCTACGTCATTGTTCACCGCCGGACACCCGCTGGAAATAAGGAATGGATTTACAACCGATATTAACGCGTTCATAATAGATTCCAGGTGAGTGTTGTGCTGCTTATACGATCAAGTGTCATTTTAACTGTGCAGCCATAACATTTTGGTAGATTTGAGTCGCTGTGATTTGACATAGTAGTCTTACACCGGTTCTCTGTGTCATGTCGGAAAGCTGCGCAGTGAGCACACACAGCCGCCGGTGCCGAGCCCCTCCTTTCTCCTCTAGCTAACAGTCCCGTTTCCTAGGCCCCAACATTCGTAATAAAATATATCACAATGAGAAGCCAGAACGCTAATAGTTAACACAGTAGTCCACAGCTATGTGTCTTTTAACCATGTCAGCCAGCGTCCATCGCGCCGAGCTAGCTAGCTAGCTAGCTGGCTAGCCGCATTAGCAACAATATTGCCGCACGAGCTGCGCCGCACGGCCGTTTCCATGGTGTTAACGGCTTCGTAATTCAAACGCCTCTATTCCCCCATTTCACCATCGACAACAATGGCGAACTTGTGGTCGATGAGTGGTCATCGACCACAAGAACATACAGTTTTGGTTCGTGTTTTATTGAGATTTTGCGACGTTGCGTGTTAAAGGCCTAGCTGCCGCCTGTTAGCCAACATGAACCAATCTGTTGGAGCAGGTGGGAGGGAACAGCTGCTGTTGTAAACGTGCTTCCGACCAGGAAATTTCCCCCGTCGAGTTGTTTTTTAAACTGGTATGGTTTAAGTGCTGACTTTGCACAATAATTTCAGAAAACGTGATTAGTTTAATATAGTTTAACATGGTATGTTGCTTGTGTCTCCAGAGAGTTTTTTTTTATAGAACTGAATACTTTATTCATTCCAAGCTGGGAAAATTCGCTTTTACAGCAGCAATAACAGACACTCGACATACTAAACATAAACCTAACGGTACAAATAAACCGTATAGACATTATTTACAGAATATATATATATATAGGCATTCAGTTCTTGTAATGTAAATATAATTGGTGTGGTTTTTGTTTTTAATGGTATAGTTTTGCGTATTTTATGCAGCATATAACATTTTCTCTCTCTGCCCCTAATATAGCTATGAACAATGACCATAGTTGACAGATTATCAGAAAAGTCTGACCACGAGTCAGTCGGGTGTAACCGATCCTACTTCGCCAGTGGAGACGTGGGGATGGATGGCAGTTGTTCCAGCAGCTGGGCAGTGGGTCCCACCATGCCCAGTGACTCTCCACGACTGAAGGCTCCAGGAGGCTGCCTGGGCCCGATGCCAGGAGCTGCTGTCTACAACAGTACACCCTCCTCAGTGGACCGGCCTAAGGAGCAAGGTGGGAGAAACAGCTTTTATTTTAATGCATGAGTTTTGAAACAAGAAAGGAAACTTTAAAGGTGCTGGCTGCCTTAACCTCTACTTCTTTGTAGACAGATGGAGTTTTTTACTATATCTTTTCTAACAGTAGGTCTACTCGTGTATTAATAACTAATAGAGGTGTTAAAAATAAAATGCATTTTAGCATTTTGTGTTTGCTTTCAACTTAAGAATTACTATCTGTAAGTATTTCAAGGCCACGCTATGAAGAAAATCATTTTGCCACATTTTTACTCAAGAGTGTGACACAACTGTCTTTGTGGGTGTTGTGTTGTTGTTTCTAGTTCTACTTTCTACTACTTATATAACCCAACCACTTTTGGAGCTAGACCACGATCAATCACTTGAGCGTGTGACACAATTGTTATTTTCTTGTGAAGATCAGCAGCCCAACTTGTTTAGCAAAAACAAAAGAGAAAGTAAACTGTGTTCTTACCAGCCAGTTTTACAGTCTGATTCAAGTATGGTAGTCGGGTTTGAGTTACATAATGTTATTGTTTTCTGTGATTAGCATTAGTGTGCAGCTTTACTTGACTGCAACTTTACCATGTACCATGTGTGTAAACTATAGCATTTTACACTTTAGACCAAGCAAATCCTTTGAAAGTAATATTACCAATAATTATGATTATCCAGTGATGAGCTGTGGCGATGGAATTGACTTGCCCCAGAAGGTCCTATTCTCTCCAGAGCGGCTCATCCTGAAGTGGACCCAGGTACACCGCATTGGTGCAGGCCTGCAGAACATGGGGAACACCTGCTTCCTCAACTCGGCCCTGCAGTGTCTTACCTACACCCCTCCGTTAGCAAATTACATGCTGACACGGGAGCACTCCAAAACATGTAAGTTAGTCTTTCTATAATTTCTGTACTATGTACAGTTTTTTTACAAACCACTTCTACCTCCACTCACCTGTGCAATAACTGTTAATAATAATGTTTTTTGATTCTATTGTATATTTCTATTGGTAGTTTATCTTATTATGTATATAGCTTCTCTTATCTTTTGCTTTCTGTATCTGCCATTGCAAAAATGCAATTTCCCTATTGTGGGACTAATAAAGGTATTCTTAATGTTCTTAATCTTTCATGGTTCTTTTTTGCACCAGAGAAGGTCTTTGTCATTTACAGCCATTCAGCAATCATCAGATCTTTCCTGGTTGGATTGTCAGAATCTATAAGTTACATTTTTCCCTTGTACATCTCACTCTCATCCATTTGTCTCTCCTGCAGGTCATGAGCCAGGGTTCTGTATGATGTGCACCATGCAAAACCACATCATTCAGGTTTTTGCCAACTCTGGGAATGTCATTAAACCCATTGGTGTGCTCAACGAGCTCAAAAGTAAGTGTATATCTCTAGTGCAAAACTCTCAAAGCTGTGCTTTCTACAAAGCGGTTACCTGAAATGAATGATAGGAGGCGCTGTGTTACTGTTTACCTGTTTAAATTTTGGAGGGAAATCTTTTTTTGTGAGTTTGTGCTTTAAGAATGCTTACCTTTTATTTAACTTTATTATGCTCACTTATCTTCTTGCTTTCTAATTATTTTCTTACACAGGGATTGCAAAGCACTTCCGCTATGGGAGTCAAGAGGATGCACACGAGTTCCTGCGGTACACAGTGGATGCTATGCAAAAGTCCTGCTTACCTGGAACCAAGTAAGTGATAACACAATATTATTTACATCAGCTGCCTTTTTTATTTACTTCTTTAGAAAGCTATTTAATATACATATAGTAAAAGAGGTACCATTAATGCAGTAGAAAATATGGTATTTTGTTTGTGCATATACAGGCATGCACTGCATAAATATTCATTGTTAAATTTTTCTGTGCACTGCACAGTTGTAGGTTAAGTATTAGTTTGTCTTTGCAATATAACACACCACCACATCTAAAGCATATGACAAAAAACTGAAGGCTCTATCTTTTAGTTCATGTTTTTCTTCCTACAATATGAAATTTTAAATCTGTGTTAAGCCATTGTGTACACATGGAACTCTTACATACACATGTAGGACTTTTAAAGTTATTTTTAGAACCCTAAAGTATCAGGCTGATTCTTGCTCAGTTGGGTCTCTCAACAAATTGTTCTTGCTTTAATTTCCTCCCTTTTTTATTTCTCTCCTTCTGCTGTAATATTAGTGTCAGTTTAAAGTGTTATATCTTCTTTGTGACAGATTGGACAGGCAAACGCAGGCAACCACTTTTATCCATCATGTGTTTGGTGGGTACCTAAGGTCCAGAGGTAAGTTATTAATGTTTATTTGTTGTTTTTGTGTGTAATGTATTTTTATGGCTTGTTCATACTAATAACACTATTGTCTTTTTCAGTTAAATGTTTAAACTGCAAAGCAGTCTCAGATACATTTGACCCTTTTCTGGATATTACTCTGGAAATTAAGGTAATTGGATTGCATTCCTTGTCACTTGTAGGGCTGACGTGTATTCTTGTATTACTGCAAAGTATAATAGATTTTTCAGAACGGTACCAGAGATTCAAATTTATATTTCTCTCCATACAGACAGCTCCCAGTGTCTCCAAGGCACTAGAGCAGTTTGTCAAGCCAGAACAGTTGGATGGCGAAAATGCCTACAAATGCACCAAGTAAGTGTCAAAGATGAAGGAAGAGCTAGTGATTTGTTTTCTTTGTTTATGTATTGGTTTGTTAACTCACTATCTTAACATTTTTCCTCTCAGGTGCAAAAAAATGGTCACAGCCTCAAAGAGATTCACAATCCACCGCAGCTCCAATGTGCTCACTCTGTCTCTCAAACGATTTGCAAATTTCACTGGAGGGAAAATCACAAAGGTAATGTGACACTCATGTGCTATGTAATCAACTGACAGGACAGATTCCTTAGTTTTGCCTTTAAATATATATTGTAACCAAAATTAATCAGTTTTTTTGTTGAATCAGGATGTGAAATATCCAGAGTACCTAGACCTGCGGCCCTTCATGTCTCAGTCCCAAGGGGAGCCTCAGATCTACGGGCTGTATGCTGTGCTAGTTCATTCTGGATTCAGCTGTCATGCTGGACACTACTTCTGCTATATTAAGGTACTGGCAGTGCCACAAAGCACTCTTCTAATCTATCAGAACTCTGCCTAGTACACATTTGTCATAACGCTTTATCAACACCTTACTGAAGCAGAGATGAAAGGCAATATATATATATATCAGAATCAGAATCAGAATCATGTTTATTGCCATGTAAGTGAAGGGGGTTCACATTACTAGGAATTTGCCTTAGTGATTGGTGCATACAAAGAACATATGACAATTAACATGCAATAAGATAAAAACTAAGATAAAATTAAGTAAATAAACTAAAGTAAGGCTAAATTTACATGACAGACATGGCATAACAGACATACAATGAACAGAACATAAAATACTGTGCAGATGAAATGGTAAACATAGACCCTTATATGATCGAATGGAACAGTGTAATAATGTAATAATGTAACAGGTACCACATGGATCGGTGAGGTGGTACTCGTGTGCAAGTAGTGCAAGATGGAGTAAACAGTGCAAATAGTCATCATTGTGCAGTGACTATACTAAAGTGACCTTCTGAAGTGACAGTGCAGAGCAGTGCATTAATTACAGTTTAACAGTCCAACAGCAGAGGGGAAGAAGCTGTTCTTGTGGCGTGAGGTTCTGGTCCGAATGGACCGTAACCTCCTGCCTGAGGGGAGTGGCTCAAAGAGTCCGTGTCCAGGGTGAGAAGGGTCAGCTGTGATCCGACCTGCACGCCTCAGAGTCCTGGAGACGTACAGGTCCTCGATAGATGGCAGGCTGCAGCCGATCACCTTCTCAGCAGAGCGCACAACACGCTGCAGTCTGTGCCTGTCCCTGGCAGTGGCCCCAGCGTACCACACTGTGATGGAGGAGGTGAGGATGGACTCAATGATGGCCATGTAGAACTGAACTATCATCCTGGCTGGCACCTTGAGTTTCCTCAGCTGCCGCAGGAAGTACATCCTCTGCTGGGCCTTTTTGATGAGGGAGCTGATGGTGAGCTCCCACTTGAGGTCCTGGGTGATGGTGGTACCCAGGAAGCGGAAAGAGTCCACTGTGGAGATGGAGGTGTCTGTCAGGGTGAGGGGGGGTGATGGAGCTGGCACTTTCCGAAAGTCTACTGTCATCTCCACTGTCTTCTGGGCATTCAGCTCCAGGTTGTTGTCAGCACACCAGGACACCAGACGGTCCACCTCCATCCTGTAGGCAGACTCATCCCCGTCTGAGATGAGTCCAATGAGGGTGGTGTCGTCAGCAAACTTAATCAGCTTGACAGACTGGTGGCTGGAGGTGCAGCAGTTGGTGTACAGGGAGAAGAGCAGAGGGGAAAGTACACAGCCTTGGGGGGTACCGGTGCTGATGGTCCTTGTTTCCGAGACATTCGTCCCCAGCCTCACATGCTGTCTCCTGTCTGTCAGGAAGTCAGTGATCCACCGGCAGATGGAGTCTGGAACATGCAGCAGGGACAGCTTGTCTTGGAGGAGAGCTGGGCGGATTGTGTTGAAAGCAGAGCTGAAGTCCACAAACAGGATCCTAGCATAGGTTCCCGGGGAGTCCAGATACTGCAGGATGTAGTGAAGAGCCAGGTTGACAGCATCGTCCACAGATCTGTTAGCTCTGTAGGCGAACTGCAGGGGGTCCAGGAGGGGGGCTGTGATGGTCTTGAGGTGGGACAGTACCAGGCGCTCAAAGGACTTCATGACTACAGACGTCAGTGCCACAGGTCTGTAGTCATTAAGACCAGTGATCCTTGGTTTCTTGGGAACTGGAACAATGGTGGAGGATTTGAGGCAGGCTGGCACATGGCATGACTCCAGAGAGGTGTTAAAGATGTCTGTGAGCACTGGAGTCAGCTCATCTGCACAGTGTCTTAGGGAGGAGGGGGACACACCATCAGGTCCAGGAGCCTTGCGGGGGTTCAGTCTCCTGAACAGCCTGTTAACATCCTCCTCCAGGATTGAGAGGGCAGCTGAGGGGGAGGAGGAGGGGGGCAAGGAGGACTCTGATGGGGTATCTTTGATGTGGATGTCCGTGTTGATGGGGTGTGGAGAGGTGTGTGGAGAGGTGTCAGGGCTGGCTGATAGTCCATCAAAGCGGCAGTAGAACTCGTTCAGACTGTTGGCTAATTGCAGGTCGTCAGCTGAGTGGGGGGCTTTGGGCTTGTAGTTGGTGATCTGCCTCAGTCCTTTCCACACAGAGGCAGAGTCGTTAGCAGAGAACTGCTGCTGGATTTTCTCAGAGTACAGTGATTTAGCACTTCTCACCTCCTTGCTAAACCTGTACTTGGCCTGTTTGTAGCAGTCTCTGTCCCCACTTCTGAAAGCAGCCTCCTTCTCTAGCCTCAGCTGTCTGAGTTTAGCTGTGAACCAGGGTTTGTCATTGTTATAACTCACCCTGGTGTGTGTTGGCACAATACTGTCCTCACAGTACTGTATATATGACGTCACAGTGTCTGTATACTCATCAAGACTATCAGTGGCAGCCCTGAACACCTCCCAGTCCGTTGTCTCAAAACAGGAGCGAAGCTCCTCCACAGCCTGGCTGGTCCACTTTTTAGATGTCCTCACCACAGGTTTGGAGAGCTTCAGCCTCTGTCTGTACGCAGGAATCAGATGGACCATCACGTGGTCAGATAGTCCAAGAGCAGCACGGGGCACTGCGCGATATGCCTCGCTTATTGTGGTGTAACAGTGATCCAGTGTGTTCTCCTCTCTGGTCGGGCATTTGATCAGCTGTTTGTACTTCGGGAGTTCTTTGCTCAGGTTTCCTTTATTAAAGTCACCAAGGACAATAATTAAGGAGTCCGGATATGTTTGCTCCAAACACAGGATCTGATCCGCGAGTGCACGCTGAGCCTCGTGCACGTCCGCACCGGGCGAGATGTAAACAGCGGCCAGAATGAATGAAGCGAACTCACGTGGAGAGTAAAATGGCTTACAGTGAATGAATAAGTATTCCAGAGCAGGAGAGCAGTGCTGGGAGATCACAGTCACATCAGTACACCAACCACTGTTGATATAGAAACAGACACCTCCACCTTTGGTTTTACCGGAGAGTTCCCTGTGGCGATCCGCTCGGAGGAGTTGGAATCCCTCCAGCTGCAGCGCGCAGTCCGGTATCTGTTCACAAAGCCAGGTCTCCGTGAAGCACAACACACAAGATGAAGAAAAGTCCCTGTTCCTTCCCATCAACAGTGTCAGCTCGTCCATTTTGTTGCTAAGTGAGCGGACGTTAGAGAGAAAAATCCCAGGTAACGGTGTGCTCGTCCCACGTCTCCGGAGGCGCACCAGCTCTCTTCCCTCTGCGCCGGCGTCTCACCTTTTTAACTAAAACGTGTAGTAAATCGGCAGCAGATGCTAAAAAAACTGGTGATAAGTCCACAGGTATGGTAAATCTGATGTTCATGAGCTCTTCTCTGGTGTAAGAGCATGCAGACACACAGTTTGTGCACAAAAACACCAGGGCATCCGTACCCGGCGCCATCTTGATAAACATCTTAAAAAAGGAAAGTAAATGTGTATTTGTTTTTCTCAGGCAAGCAATGGTCAGTGGTATCAGATGAATGACTCCTCTGTGTCCGTCAGTGACATCAGGACCGTTCTTAACCAACAGGCCTATGTTCTGTTCTACATCAAGTAAGTAAAACACATTTTAGAATCTATTCATAGATTTTCAAAGAAATGTGATTTAACAAAGGTTTCATTTGCAAGTAGTTTTCTCATTCTGTTTTTATGACTCTTGTGCGATTAGGTCCGCTGATGTGAAAAAAACTGGGGATTACAGCCACCACACTGGCATCTCTGGTCAGTCATCCCCACGACCAGTGGTGGTACCACGCATCAACGCCACTGTCCATCACAATAACATTGGCTTAATAGGCCCACAGCTGCCACCACATATGACCAAGGTAATGCCAAAATTTCAAACATGGAAAAAACATGTAGTCAGTATTTGACCTTAGGTACTCAGATGTTGTACTTGTCTGTTCTGTTCAGAGCAATCTTCATGTTAATGGAAATGGGTCGGTGAGAGATTATCCTACCACCTCCAAGCCCAGTACCAGCAGCAGTGTCATGGGAAAACCATGCCATGGACTGGCTTCTTCATCCATCTCCCACTCTATCAGTAGACCCACAATTATCCCAGACCATGACAAACGGCAAAAGCTTTCATTTTTCATCGGTCAAGGCAAACAGAACCGGCCATCTTCCTCCTCCTCCTCTTCCTCATCCACATCCTCTTACAGCCAGCCGTCCTCTGCCAGCAGCTCCTCCTCCAGGTCTTTATCCTCTTCACAGTCTACCTCAGACGTTCGCTTTGTTCCACGTCAACTTAACCATGTTAATGGCACGTCTTGCAGTAATGGGGATCACCATACTGGAGGTAATGGTGCATCATTTCTGGTGCCCTATGGCCAAGAGTCGTCAGAGGAGTCAGACCAGGAAAACTGTGTCACTCTGGATAATGGCTTTTTATCCAAGTCTCACCCTAAGGGAAAAAATGGCACAGGAGAGATTTTTGACAGTTCTCCTAAAACTACTAATGGGGAATCAGCAGTGCACCATAGTGGTAATGGACTAAATGGTTCAACCTGTGGCGTTTCTAAATCCAACCAAAATGGACACCATTATGGACACCACAAAGTAAATGGACACAGCACCCCTCACAAGGTAAGGTTCATGCTCTTTTTGAAATGTTGGTGTGTAGTTTGGGGGCTTAGTTATAATGGTCTTTTTTGTGCTCCTCAGATCTGTGTGAGTAATCAGGGCAGTTCATCCTCTGCTGCAGCTGCTGTTGCCAATGGACTAAGCAATGACCATAGTCAACCAAAGTAAGATTTAGATTCCAACACAGAGCTAAATTTACCCCCATCTGTGTTATTTACAGTATTGCTCATATGTTTTTATGTTTGGTTGTGTTTCCAGCAAAGATCCACATAATCCTGCCTCATCCCAGGCCACTTCTTCTCAGAGCATCCATCCTGCTGCTATTAAAAGCCAGGACGTCTCCACTCCTGACACAAGGGCTAAAACTCTGTCTGAACCCCTGCCTCACCATACAGCATCCACCTGCATTGGCTCTCCACCTGCAGCTACTTCTACAAATATCCATACTATTGCATCTAGGGAATCTGCCTCTGCTTCTTCTGCTGGGCATCATGGCGACCCTGCGGCCTTATCTACCCAGCCAGACTGCTCTCAAAGTACCAATGGCCCATCTGCATCTCCACAGGTTTGCATAGGTAAGAATGAAGCCAAGGATCTTCCACAGACCAATGGTCCATCAGCTGGGACTGAAGGACATGCAGATACTAAGGAGCAGTACCATTCCAAGCCTAGAGGCAGTGAAAGACAATCTTCCAGAGACAGGGAGAGAGACAGACTGTACTCGGTCTCTGACAGAGACAGAGATAGACGCTACAGGGGCAGGAGTCAGGAGAGAGAGACTGACAGTGATCGTCACCGTTACAGACGGGACTACAGAGATCACCGCCACCACCGCTCAAACAGGGATCGTGTGCATCCTCCTGAACGTCACTACAGGGGCCGAGAGCATGATCGTCGCCGGGACCGATCTCCTCATTACCCGAGGGAGCGCGATCACGACAGGTCCTCTCATAATTACCGCTACTACTATCACCGATCCAGAGACAATGTGGACTATGAGCGGAGGGGATACAGTTACTCCCACCGCGAAGACTCCCATAGCCGTCGGAGGTGGCAGGAGGAAGTTAGAGAGTGTCAGTTGATGAAAAGCAATGGCAGAGAGAGGGACTATTCCTCTTCAGGAGAGATGACTTCCTCATCTGTTACAGTGGCAGAAACAAACAAGTTAAAGGGCTTGCAGCCACGGCCTCTCCTGCCCTCAAGTGAATCGGCTCCAAATGGGGAGGATCAAAATCACATGAGGACTGCTGATTATGTGAGTAAGGAGAGGGACAACAGCTCAGATGCCCATCACTCTAAAAGACACAAAAAAAGCAAGAAAAAGAAGAAGTCAAAGGATAAGGACAGACACCATGAGAGCAGGTGAGTGTTTTTTATTATCTCGGTTTTTATGGTTAGTTTGCATGGATGTTTGAGGTTAACTCTACAGTGATATGTTTCCCATAACCCCTTAAATCTTGTGTGTTTCTGTTCAAGTGATGTGGATACCTAAATTTAATGATTTGAATACAGTACATGTGATGAAGGTATTAACCTATTTGACAGAAATCTTTGTATTGATTGAGTTTATGATTTTGTAGTTCAGCGACTATTTTGAATGATATTTTTATCAACTGTTATTTTCTTATTAAAGTGAAAGACTGCTGTCAGGTTGGAGCTTCTCCAGTGTCAGGATGTTGCTTTTGACACTGCTGTTTACTGTCCCCTAGAAGCTCTGACATGGATTCAGACAGAGCCACTGAAACAAAAAAGAAAAAAAAGAAAAAGAGGCGCCACCAGGACAGCGACCTCGAACAGCACAGCCCAGGTGCTGCTCGAAGCCCTAAGAACAGAAGCAGTGAGGAAATGGAGAGCCGCAAACGACGTTACTCTGACATTAAGGACTCTAAACATGATCATAGTTTTATACCTGAAAAGCACCACCGCACAGACTCTGCTGATGGCAGCGGTGACCATCACACCTCTCCCACAAACGGTTCAACTCACCACCACCTTAACGGATTTCCAGGTATTAAAGCTTTTTCCACATGGAGAGTCGTTTCCCAAAATCACAGAAATTCTTAAGTAAATCCTGCTGTGGATATGGTATATTTAAAGTGTTGATCCTGATTTGTAGGAAATTGTTACAGTCGAACCAATGGCAACTCCCATGAACTGTCCAGTGGCCTGAAAGTCTGACTCGGTGAGTGAAAATCCTTTTTATGAGTATGAGTTCCACCGTAAAAAACAGATTTTATGGAGGTTCCTTTTGTGTTTCAGATACTTCAACACCATTTTAACAACAGCAGAGGAATGACATCAACAACGTTTGACGTGGTGCTTCTTCAATATATTGTATTTTTACCGCAATTAAAAGTGTTTTAAATGTTCTATTTTTTTTTTTATTAACAGCATTGCTTTACTTGCTGTCAATGAAAAACCTGTCACCTGTTATGATGAAGAATATTAATATATACTTGTATAAACACAACAAAGCCTGGAGCTTAAACATCTCAACTGCTGCTCAGTGGAACTCAGGACTTAAAAACTTGTTAACATCCATTACAGATACTCACAAATAAGAACGATACAAAAGGGAAAACACATTGCCTAAAAGAAGAACTGTAAGGCATTGTGTTGGTTGCGAGTTTAAGATGTCACCATATCTGCAGAGCTGCAATGTTTTTGTGTGTTTTCGTTTAAATCCCACTGAGATGGAGGGGGATATTCATGAATGAGTGATGGGAACAAGGCTTCGCTGACTGATACCTCCATGTTAACCCTGGACAGACTTGACAACATTTCCCAGCTTTTTGTTCGTGTCTTCATTTTGCTCTGAAGCCTAAGATTCACTCTGTAATTTTTAAACTTTTTCACAGGATGCAGAGGATTTTTCCCCCCTCTGGATTATGCCTCCCTTTTTTCTTTTAAAAACATTCAAAAAGAAAAACATCAAAACTTTGTAACCATGGCTGTGGACCATTTGTGTTAGCTTTTTAATGAAAAATACAGTTTGTGTATTCTAGCGTCATAAAGATACTGTGAATTTAATTTTGAACTGTACTATCAGTTATTTTTATATGTATAATCCTGTATCAGGATTCTCAGATGTTTTGTTGTTTTTAGAGAAACTCTTGGTAATTCTAACCATATTCCCTGGACATATTCAATAACGAGTATGGTTTGCTTTGGGTTTTTCTTTTTTTTTTTTCAACTTTGGCAGAAGTTGAAAAAAACCTGCTGTTATACCTTTAGTTTAGCATGTCAGAATTTATACATTGCATAAGGTAAAAGCCTTAAAATACATTTGTTAATGTCAGAAATTGTAATTTGTTCTTGGAATTTGTTTACAAGCTGTATTGAAAGTGAATGAATAACGCTGATTGAGATGACTGAGTTTAAAAAAAGATTCTGTCTGCCTTTGTATTATATAGTTTAGGGTGATTGTATTCAAGCTTCTTGGATATCCTTTTCACTACAGTTCAGTTACATGGTAGATCCATTTACAGATAGCACTCATTTGTATTCAGGTATTGTCAAGAGTATTTTCTATGTGCATCAACCAGCAGGTTCAGCACGATCTGTTTTATCCACATACTGTTTCTGTGTTTGAAATAACCAAAGATCTGATAAGCGTTGGCTTAAATCACACAAAAACAGATTTTTCTGATCAGCATGTATTTTTATTCAAAATCTACATCAAAGTATTCAGGAGCCATTTTCCCCCAAACAAAGATCAAACCGGTTAAAACCTATAAGCTGCACCCTGTGAGGAAAGGTTTGGCTGTGGGTTGGTTTGATCCATGTGTGGGACAAACAGTCTGCAGATTCCAGTTAGCATTCACACAGTTTTTGAAAATCTTCAGTATCCTAGTGTGTGTTCACCTTTTGAATAGGCTGTATTGTTTTTTATATTAACATTTACTGTCTGCAGAAGAGGATCAGGCCCACTGTAAAAAAAAATTGGAGGTCTGAGATTTTCCTTAGAATTTTATTTTTAAAGTCAGACTTTTAAATTCATCATTTTTTTTTACTGTGGCTCCACACCTTTTCTGCAATCCTCAGTAATAACAGTGGGAGGTATCACTGCTCTACAAAGAGCTGCACAGGATCCCTCATCCACTATTGTAAACTCTTAGCTGTCAAACTTAAAAAAAAGAAAAGAAAAAAAAGGTCAACGGGTATAGGCTACAGCCA
Organism: Parambassis ranga; assembly: GCF_900634625.1. Lineage (NCBI taxonomy): Eukaryota > Metazoa > Chordata > Actinopteri > Ambassidae > Parambassis > Parambassis ranga. The sequence continues at coordinate 10,926,531 of NC_041039.1, read as the reverse complement.
TGATGATTTACACACTACTATAACACAACAAAGAAAAAACTTATGTACATTATATACTATACATGCATAATGTGAGTTGGGGGCTGCCTCTTTTGTGAAACAATAACAAAATAAATACAAAAGAAATTATCACAAAGGTGGATCTTCAATAACATAAAATACTTTCAGATGACAGAATCAATATGTGATGCATTATAGCTTTTTAAAACTGACCACTTACTAAGTATTATTCTCAGAACTGTTTCCATTACTTTTATTTAAATAAGAAATAATAGGGCATACTGCAAATAAGGTACATGAGCTGAATGTCCTATATTGTTTGCATATACAGTCACTTTGAGGGCCACCAGTCAGACCAGCTGACTGATACAGTTGAGACTTTCTACAAAAATATTGTTGGTGTTGGCAGTTGTCAAGTCGGTCAAAGAGGCGTGTGGGAGTCTTGCTGACGGGAACCACAGAAATGCTGTTTTATTACAGCGATGTATATTGATGTCTTAAATCTTCATGTATTTGTAGTGCAGTAGATTGAATTTCTTATGTGTCCAGCAGAGGGCAATCCCATTATAAGTATGAATGAGAAGACCCAATGGCTCTCTCCTCATGACTTTCTTCCAGTTTGGTTTTGCTCACAGCTCCTTCATCTTAATATTCAGATCCCGATTAAATAAAATCTTCACATTCTCATCAGCTGAGAATTGAGGCCCAGAGACAAAAAGGAAAAATTGCTGCTGCTGCTTGTCCTCAACCCTGAAATGGGAGGCCTTTGTGTCCACCCGTAAACACACACACATACACAAGGACTCCAGCTCACAGTAATGCTGCTGACAAAGGTGAAGCCGAAGGTGAGCAGTCATCATTTCTTATTGGCTATCCTTCTCTTTCTAGTGGCCAGCATATCGTAGAAGGGATCCCTGCTGATGCTCGCTCTGTGGAGGAGGACAGGAAGAAGCAGAGTCATGACTGACTGCATCCAAATGCTCACATCAAGGACAGGATTTGCACCAACATGAGGTTATGTATTATGATATTAAACGGCAACAACAGTGTACATAAAATACCTGCTTTTTATTTATGTTGTTACTGTGTGTTAATGCAGCATAATGTTAAGTGTCACACACCAATGAGGCGAACACTCATGCTGAGTAATTCACTGCTTTCCCAGCAGCAGAACAGCTGACGTGCTGAGGCGGCTGTGTGTGTGTGTACAGAACAGTTACCAGAACAGCAGTTTCCATCCTGGCAGATGAGTCAGGTGGGACGATGTTTGTGTGTGTGTGAAATCTGCTGACCACGGGACAGTCTGCCACCTCACCAGTTGAGCTCAGTGAGAGTGTGGTTGAGGCAGCACAGTTCTGTCCTGCTGAGCCCAATCTGTGGCCATTATCATTCCAACAGTGACAGAGAGGGACTTTATATTAAGACAGGCAACGGGCCTCACTCCTTTGCAAACTGTATCCGTGCATACTGAGGCCTGCTGCAGGGATGTGAAATTCACTTTAGCTGTAGATGGTTCCGGTAACAAAAGCTGACCACTTTCATTTAGCAGTGACACATCTGTCAATGCTAAGTGGTTCTTTAATACCATTACAGCAAGGAAGGGCTGAGTAATATCATTTTCTGCCTTGATATTGATCATATTTCCCAGTGAAGCCAAGGCTGTGTGGATGATAACCAGCCAGCTGATCAATTTACCCACTGGGTCCAATTTACAGCAGCACCTCCACCCACCACACTGTTTAACAAGGCAGCATTTGGATCTAAGGTGTAAATGGTGCCAAATGCAGTAAAGCGTAGTGTTTGAGTAGGTGTGTGTGAGTGTCTTTGCTTGTTGAGTTCTAATCAAGGGGAAGTGAGCTTATCCAGCAGAGCAGAAATCACCTCTGAGTGTTATCTGCATGGAAGTGTGAGAAACAGAGTCACATAGTCACCAGTGTGTGTGTGTGTGTGCTGGTCTGTGCATTTATGATTAAGCTCACAGTGTTGTGTGTGTCTCACTGTCAAGGTCAGACATGAGAAAGTCCCACATGGGAGCAGGCCAGTGTTGGCTAAGTGCCCTCTCAGTGTAAATGGATCCACACTAACACGCTGCTCCTTACTTGATGGATTTGATCCACTCCTCCTTCTCCTCTGGAGTGGGGGCTGATATCCTGTACACTACGTGATTGCCCTCCACAACCCGCCCGTCCGCCTCTGTCTTGCAGGCCTTGATCACCTGACCTTTGTGGTTGGGGTTGTAGAGCTCAAAGCAGTTCTGAGGAGAAAGAAAGCAACCAATTAATATGCATAAAGACGGCAGTAGTCATATTTTTTAATTTAAAGTTGAGGACGGAGTTTGGCAAGAAGATTCTTACAGGTTTCCTTGGCTCATCCACCTCTCTGATACTGAGGTTTTCCAGAGGAATAATCCCACGAGGTTCTTTATCCTAAAGACACACAAAATTAACACATTGACTTGGTGGACACAAGGCAAGGACAAAGGAGAGTACATGTCCAAAGTGGGTACAATGACACAGTGTAAAGTCACTTGTTCCTTTGCCCACTGCTGTAATCAAAGTGTGTAAAGAACAGTGGAGCTTTTTATTCATCCTGGTCATGTAGGGGACACCACCCAAGGGAGATGTAATTCAAAACCCTCTATCCTCCAGCAGTTTCTATTGTGTCTGCAGGTCCAGATGTGGGTGTGTGTTTGGGAGGGGGGGAACCTTGAGGAACAGCCCAATGTTATGCATGTCATCTTCTTTCTAATGAGGGGGCACAGCAGGGGGAGGAAATGCCCTGGGACAGCTGCTCACAGCTGGCTCTGAGCATGTGTAGCCTTTTATGTGTGTGTGTGTGTGTGTGTGTGTGTGTGGTGTACCCCCTTTGACATGTGCATTTGTGTGTAATGAGGGATTCGATGTTGTGGGACTGGGGGAAGCACTTGGCTTACAGCTTAGCAGGGCCAGATGTGTGCTGCAGACTTTGCAGATGTTTCCCATGATGCTTCATGTTAATTGCTGGAGTGAGGTTCATTTAGGTCAAAGGGGGGTGCATCTGTTAAAGAGCAGAGCTGGAAGGCAAAGACCTGTGCCTCTGTCTTTTATTGTGTGTGTGTGTCTGTGTGTGAGACAGAGAAAGAGATCCCCTTTGTTTCATCTACAGTTAAATTCCCATTGCATATTTACTTAAATTATAAAATAATTCTTTTATTTTAGGAATTGAAAATGTGTCCAAACTATAAAAAAGAAGTGTGTGTCCTTAATGCTGACAGTTAGACAGGAAGAATGATATACACCTAGCTTTTATTTAGCATAGGAAAGCATTAGAAAATGAAAGGTTCAAAGTATAAAAACTGTATTTGGCTTTATTTACTATCACCATAATGTTGCCTGGTGATGAGTGAAAAATACCAAAAACTCAAAACTGCTCTGACGTGCACCAATCTGCCTACTTACTGTTGTGTATTCAAAGTAATAGAGGCAGTTGTCGGTCAAAATAAACCACCTTCTCTTCCACGTCTTCACCCGGCCGCCTGTAGGGAGAAACACAACATGTGAGCTCAGAGCTGCAGAGGTGACGGTGTTTGTGCATGTAGAGCAAACCTGCAGGAGACCTCGGTTACACGTGCCACATCTGGTTCTGATCATCATCTCCCTGCATTATAAGGCTCGATCAGAGGCTGCCTCCAGCAACCCCCTCCTCCCTGTCCCCAGAGACGGATTGAGGGGGGGGGGGGGGGGGGCAGGGTTACATTCCAAGAGAACTCCCCTGCACATTTGTGGAGTCTGATATTTTCAAAATAAAAATTGGGCAAAAAAATGCAATGACAACATGACTGTAGGAGAGAGAGTTCACTTTTACACATAGCAGAAGTCCAACAGTGCCTGAAGTGAAGCCTTTTTCTTTTATGTATAAAGAAGCCTTACAATCTCTTAATCTGCCTTCATCATCAGATAGAAGTAGATTACTGGGATTATTGGATTTGTTGTTAATTACACCATCAATGATGCAATAAGCATTTTACTTATGTAAACAAAAAAAAAACTAAACTGTGGCTGATGTCAATCTGCAATAAGTGCACCATAAGAACATGTTTGCTGACTGGGTGGAATGTGTACAAAGCAGCCGTTACTGAAGACATTCACTTGACCTAGATTCTGATTCTATACGCCTAACTACATTAACATCCAGACATATAATATGATTATGAGCAATATGTATTTCACTCTCAGGTGCATCCATTTTACACACTATAACATTTGAGCTAACATCTATCTTGGGTTTTATGCTCAATATATGTGAATATACATCATATTTTCATATTCCTGATTTATGTGCCATCATTGAAATTACTGTATTCAGTCTTTGTTTGGTTTCTGCCATCTAACATACCCCTTTAAAAATGTCTGAATACCACCATTTTTGACATGCTGCTGAGCTCTGATGATGATGGATTCAGGCATGGCAGCTGGCTCAATCCTTGTTAGCAGTGTCATGAGAGTGTCTGGAGCTCCACAGCATCAGAGCAGTGAACACCCTGCCCCACCTGCAGACTGCTTCATCCAAAGAACAAGAAATCTTTCCTCATTAAACATTTGGTGGTGGCTCTGATGGAGCTCTAACTGGATGTGGAATCTGCTAATTTAAGAACATGATCTGGCAAGCCCAGCTGTTTTGATTGAGGGCGAAACAGAAAAAAAGATAGAGTGGGGTCCATGGTGGAGCAGTGGCGGGTATGTACTAAGGCCTGCGGGGTGGGAATTGAGGAAGAAAATTGAAAAAGACACAAGGGTCTTCTTTACTACACTGCATGGTCAGCTACGCATCGGCGGGTTTTGCATTCTCACAGCGCAGATTCAAGCAGCCCATTCACTATAAGCTCGAGCGTGACTGCATGTTCTGGTAAAGGAGCTGTATGACGTGCGGGGAAGTCTCATGGTACAGAGTGTGCGGCGACCTGTTCAGCTGACCCCTGCATGTTTGTTTCTGGGAATCCAGACGTCACTTATGTCAGATCCGTGTAATTTAATGTTTCAGAGCAACAACAGCCTGCAGCGGTTTACATTAGAGCAATTTGATTTAATACTTTAATGTTTGTGTTACATAGAAAATGGTCAGTCCACAGCTTTAAAGCAGAGTGCTGTTCTGCATGTTTTTTTTGTAAAAACAGGGATGGAGTTAAGCTTTTATGCTTTTTTTTTCGCTGAAAAGATCAATACCACCCTCATACCTGTGCAGCCATTTCAGCAGTGGGTTAGGTTAGCATGAAGACTAAAAACAAAGCAGCAAACATTACTTTGACATGCAGCTTTCCATGTTTAAAACCACACTTTGCCTGTCTGCTTATGGCTTTGGCAAGAAAAAGGATGTACTGAGTGGGTCTGCACTAAATATATTTTGAACATTAATTACAGAAATTGGAAAATCTCAAGGTGGTGGAGAAATTCAGCCAATCACCATGCAGAACAGATGAGATCACTGACTGCCTTGCCTTACAAATGTTCCCACATTTTTGAAACAACAAGCTAATTACAGCTAGCATGTTCAGGGGCCCAGCGTGGTGAGGGGATAATAGCAGCCAAGGCCAGTATACAAGGGAGTGCTGTTATAAAGTGGGAGGATGGAGGAAGAAGAAGCATTACCTACCTCCTAATACAGAGATTTAAGAAGGAACAGCCATCACAAAACAGAATGAAAGAGCAGAACAAAGGGTGAAACAAAGGTCAGTGGGAGGGAGTGAGGAACAAAAACACACAAGGAGTTGCTAAAAATCGCCATGACAGAGAGATGGAGAGAGAATCACTGGCAGTAAGCGAGAGGAGAGGAGAGCAGACAAAACAAAGACGAAAGGTCACAAGATGATGGACAAATAGAGAGAAAACATTTAATCTCCAGGCAACCTTTCCTGCACCGTCATATAGGTTTCTGTGCAGACATGAGGCTGGGTTACGAGGTCAATAGAAGTTGCTTTGAATGTTTTAACTGAGCAGCAGGCATACATGGACACAGCGGTGCTGTCAGCTAAGTAATATAATCACATATCTTATTGTTCAACAGCTGTCGACCTCCAACATGGCTGTACACCGTACACAAACAACACAAACAAATCAACATGATGTTCAGGCCCTGCTGGCATAAATCAACATAATCAAGGTTACTTTTGTAAATCAGACTGCACATACCGAGCTTTAAGAGCCAGCCCTCTCTGTCGGGGTTGAAGAATGTGTGTGTCAGATCGTTCCCATCGTCCTCTGGGATTTTGAAGGGCTCATTTTTGATGCTGTCGTAAAGGTTCTGCAGACAGGGGAGGGAGACTATTATTCAAACGGTGGAAGAAATGCCTCATTCGTATGTGTGTGAAACAGCAATCACACATATCAATCATCATGCACACATATACACAGTATACGGCCCAATCCTCACCCTGAGAAGCTCCTCTGGCAGATCGCCTCCCTCATTGATGCCTCTGTTCATGGAGATAAAGCGCTCCACAGGAGGCTTGTCTCTGACGTTGGGGTTGTGTAGGCTGGTGTTCAGCATGATGATAGCAAATGACAGCACGTAGCAGGTATCTGAGAGCAACAACAAGGGAATCCAGTTGCTTAAAACCCACATGTCCACACAGAACATAACACAATTACAGGTCTCTGTATGCATACCAGAATGTCGTCAGCATATGGTAATATTTTCTGTTACTAATGACGCTCCGTTTTTCTATTTCTTTGAACACATTTAATGTTATTTGCTATAGTTATTCGTGCCCTAATTTCTCTGTCTCTTCTAAATGAGTTAAATACATTTTCTCAGTATAAATGACTGTCATCCTTCTCTTGACGTTAGTTTTGCTTTGAAAAATGTATGTGTGTGTGAGAGGTGTGTGTGTGTCTGTGGGGGGCAGAAGGGTTTATAGTCTCTCTACTGTGTGTTAATGTTTGGACTCACACGGGCCACTGGCTGTCTGTAAATGAATCATTCATTCACCTCTGTCTGTCTGCTTTCACTGACACACTTTAGTCCTAGTCATTGTCTCCTCTGTGATAAAAAAAGGGTGCTTTGCATACAGTGAGAAAAAGAAGCTGAAACAAGAAGAGTGACTGCGAAGTCAAAAATAAAACTGATGAAGCACTGAGACAAACACGACTCGTGTTAAATTAAAATCTGTGATCGTGCTTTTTGTTTTTGTGGGATATGAGCTGTCGTGTCGCCCAACTGACTGCCACACACACATATTAATATGTGTGCAGACTTTATGGGTCAAGAAGAAAAAGGCACACTAAATGCATCAACAGGCAAACTCCATGAGGTCATAAAATGCTCTGAGTGTGACTTAATCACCATATATTTTTACATTTTAACATTTGAATTTACATCGGAACATAATCCTTCACCAAAATTAGTATCCAGCCTCCACGGGGACCACATAGACCTGCAAAAAAGGTCCCTCTTAAATTATTCACCGACTCTTGTATTTGTACACTTTGTTTGTCACGAGAGTGTGTATCACTCAACCAGGTTGAGTATTTCCTGAATAATGAATGACCCTTGTTTGTAGCTGGTTGTTTACTTATCCGTTGCAGTGAACTGGAATCTGTAGTTACTTCACTTGGGTTAATCCGCATTGAGCTTTAGTTACAGTAACTCTTAGAGCTTAATGATTTGCAGTCCATCACAAAACGAGGCCATCACTCATGCATCCTATTATAGCCCCTCGGGCAGTATTTCTGTAGGCACATTAGGCTAGACTGCTAGTTAATGCACTGACTTTGTCCAACATAATGGATGTCACACTCTGTTCACATAAATATAGACTCTGATTTTCAACCTGGGCTACTTGTCCTAGGTTCCCACCTCAAAAAATATATTTATAACATATAATAAACAACAGATATATGGTTAAAATGATGCCTAAATGATGGTTACTACAAAAAGATGAATTGCATGAAAAATAGTCACTAAATTTGTTGTTCTCACCTGTCGACTGGAAGACCCCGGGGTTGCATTGGCAGTACCGGGAGGCAAACGCCTCCATCATACGGTCAATCTTCTGAGCTTCACCTGGCAAGCGGAAACTCCACAGGAACTGCCTGCAGATGTCAGAGTCACATAGTGATGCCGTTGTAATTATTATAACCTTTTGATAGATATTTTTTACTCTTCTGACCGTAGTGCTTGGACGAGGTTTAGGTCTGCAAACTCATGTAGCTCCACGAAAGCCTGGAGCACCTTGATGTTGAAGTCGTCCCTGATGGGAGAAAGGAAGAATGAAAAACTTAGATTTTTCATGCTATTCAATATTCTAGTCATTTCTTTCCACTGCGCAAGAAGGTTCAACCAGGAGATATCATAACACGTCTGAAAACAAAGCCAGCCCAGAGAACAGGGTGGGGAAAATCATATTTAATCCATAAAAGCATTTCTCAAGCTGAATTCCATTTTCAGCATTCCTGTAATGTTTGTGCCCTTATTCATGTCAGACGCTGTGCGGGGCTGGAAGCAACTGAAACAGCTGGCCAGTGCTGAGTGTTTGCCCACCCTGAGGCGAGGGGGGAAACAGAGCGTTCGGCTGATGAAAAACAGCCACGAGACCAAACTACACAGGCACTTTTTTGTTTTTGGCCATTGGAGAATTTTCAGAGGAAAGGTCAACAGCTGCTTTCAGACTGCAGTCACTTCTCTGATCATATTTGGTGGCACCAGGGAGCCACGATCCTGGTCCTGTATCGACTTTTGTGTTGTGTATTGTTTAAATGAAACCCTAACTTAAAGTCTTATTGTTGTGCGTTTATTGTGTGTGTTGGCTCACAATAAACTCACAGCAAACTCGCATTGTAATAAGAGTCTTGCATTATTCCAAGAATTACCTGGGGTCTGTCTTCTGGCTTATTCCTATACTGCTGAGGAGTGTCTGTGACTGTATGGTACTTTATACCATCACCTACAGCCAAATAAAAATAATCCTGTCCTATGAGAGCAAAGATTATTGCTGTGGGTGCCTTTGTTACAAAGAAATGTGAGTGAGCCCTTAAAATTAAAAATGCATGCATATCTACATGTCTTAGTGTGGCAACAGTGAGTGCATTGTGTGTGACAAACAAACTTCGTTTAAAAAAAAAAGACCACTAATCCCGCATCTAGTTATTTCTCCCTACCCACAATCTCCTTCCCTTGTGTCCCCCTCCTGTTTCCCTCTCTTCATCTCCCTCTCTGCTCAGCGGGTAATGATAGGTTCCTCCTTGCATAAGCTTAATTAGTGATAATTACTGAGTGTAAACCCTCAGCCTGTGTTTAGTGTGATTTCCAGTGGGTAGGTGGCCTCTCTTTGATGAATTAAGCCTATTGGCAATGAAAGGAGTCCCCAGAGCCATTCACCCCCCCCTCTCTCCCCGACCTTCAGCCTCATTCAGTGAGCCCGTGTTTCATTGATTCAGCTCCACTGTCTGACTACATCTGTCCGCTGACGCAGAAGCAGCACCTGTACTTGAGTAAGGTGATACTTGAAGTAGTTAATGTGATTTCCTGCTTGGATTAATCCAGTTCTGAATACTTGCAGTCTGCTTTTTCAGTTTAGCTTGTTCAGCTGGCTGCAGTCTCGTACTATCATGCCAGAAGCCCCATGTGAACCTGCAGTGTATTGTGAATAGACAGATTCTCCCAGGGCTAAGAGGCTTAATCAGAACTGTGTGGATATGTTTGGTAAGGGCTTGAAATGTTCTGTAAATGAATTTTAAAATTCCTTTTTTCTCTGTGACATTTGTACAACTTCTCAAAGATCATCTATCAATCACATGTATATCAGTTAATATGTCGTTTTGCAGATAGAGCAGTATTATTTTGTGCCTGTCCTTTGCCTCTGTCTGTTTAATGATCTCATCTCATGTTAAGATAACACCATCCATCTCAGTTTAGGTCTTCCAGCTATCAGGACAAGACTTTCCTCTTTCTTCATTATCAAGCAGTCTGGGCTGAGCAGCGAGGGGCCGGATGGTTGTTTTATTACCAGCTATAAGTCCACATGGGCGGACTGTGACAAGACTCAAAGATTCATGTCGGAGGAGGGGGTCAATCAGGCACTCCCTCTTTAATCAGTAAATCCTGCCCATAATTTCCTTCTTTAATCACAGAGGGGGGCATAAATCTCATGTAAGGAGGGCTTTCTCAGGCTGATAGATGCTCTGTCTCACCGCTCGCCTAAGTAGTCTCCGATGACGGTCTTGTTGAGACCCTCGCCTTTGTAGAGGAACTGGGCGATGTCTTCTGGGGTGTGCTGGAGAAGGTCGTTTTCCAGCAGGAACTGGATTCCCTTGAGAGGAAGAGGGAGAAACAGGATAGCCGTTTGTCTCGATCATGGGTTGATGGTGGAAAAATGGCAGAATTTCACTGCAGTGAATGGATCGCTTCTGCTGCAGTGTATGATGAGTGCTTTTACCTTTTTGGGATCCATGTTGAATTTCTTTCTTCCCATAGCAATCTGTTTGTTTCTCTGAGATGTTTTACTGGAACACAAACACACGTGAGGAGTATTAACTGAGAGACTCTGCAAATAACTGATTTTTATGCATCTCAATGCCACATCAGACAAAAACACTGTCTGCAGAATGCATAGTCATATACTGTCCATATATTTACTGCTTATCATTAGTCATTCATAGCAAAAAGTAGCTTTGTTATCTGTCTGTCTTTGGAGTCTTAACAAACATGCAAATCAATTAAATGAGTCAGCTAGGAGCCACAGTTCCAGCAGTACCCATTTACTGCATGACTGAAGGTAAAATGTCGACAGTGTTATTTATGGATGTAGAGGTCACAGAGGTTCTGTTCTTTGCATTTATTCCTGAGGAGTTTTCTGACTTCACTAACAGCTTATATACATTGAGAGTTAAGTTTTGGGATTCTCCTTATTTGTTATCCAAGAAATAAGCCACCAATAAAGAGAATACCTTTTGCCCAGTGCATAATATCACCACAGAAAGAGTCCAGCCAACAAGGCAAAACACATAAGCCACTATGAATATACATTAACATCTTGATTTCTGTGGCTTACCTTTCTCCAACACACGTCAGTTGCTCGATCTCCGTCATGACCTCTGCTATCTCAAACTTCAACCTCTAAGAGGGAAAAAAAAGAAAAGCAAAACCGTCGTTTTTTCCTTTTTATGTTAAAACAGGATCAAACAAACAGCACGAGATGCTGTATGGAGCAGAAGTCATCAGTTTTTTATGAGCACATGGGCTGAGCAAAGATGCATAGCAGGTCAATTTGCATTACTTACAGCATGCAAATGGACTCACAGTGCAGCAGTAGATAGGCAAAAAACAGGGCTAAAGATTATGGCAAGGGCATTTTGTTCAACATTACAATTATTTGCTATGTATTTGTCTGGAAAAAAAAGTACCGGTACCAAAACCAAAGACATACCTCAATATCATCGAGCAGCTCTCTCTTCCTCCGTCGAATGTTTGAGAGCTCATCCCTCTCCTCCAGGGACAGATCCTCTGGAACTGAAAGGCATGATGGAGAAAACACAGCAGAACTTTACTTCCCATATCGTCCATCACAATTTCCATTCAGCGTCTGGCACCCCAGAAACAACAAAATCAAAACAAAAAAGGTTCCAAAATGATAAGGAAAAAAAAGAGGAGACCTAACCTGGTACCTACAAATAAAAATCAGATTTAAGATTGTTGTACAGTAAAAAGACAAGAGCTTCTGCTGCTGTGTTCTTCACCTTGTGCAGTTGGAACAGCAGATATCAGGAGCCTGCATGCTCATCTTAATTAACTAGCATAACAGAGAAGCATCTTAATTATGCCACTTGAAAGTGTCTCACCCCTTCCCTCCTTCTCCATTTGGCTCAGGGGGGAATTCTATTAATAAAACCAATCCAGATTAAGTTTTCTTTCATTAAATGTGAATTTGGCAATTTAACGCAGCCCACGACCCTGATTCCCTGGCCGTCAGTGCTTTATAGCTCTGGGCAAACAGAGAGGAGGATGACTTGGTTTCTTTTCGATGTTTCCTCCCCCTTCTTTCCATCTCAACCTTTTTCTATTCCTCTCCTATTTCACCCATTTTCTTTTACCCTGATGCACTTTCTCCATCTTCATGAAACACCAAGAGCCCCTTTGCAATCTTGCTTCATTAAGCCAGCTTAGAGGCAGAAAACGCAAATCTCTCAACAGGAAAATGGCACATCTGATATCACAAGAAGCTCCGTGCCTACGTGTTGCTGAGGGAAAAAACATCACTTGTTGTTTTCCCTCACAGGCAGGAATCTGCACCAATTAAAGTAAAACAAGGTCACTGGGCTCAAGAGGAAGCATTCAGCCCACTTTTAATTTGACGGCTTGTAAAAGCGTTCAGGGCAGCTGTGCATTGTTATCACATTAACAATGACACAAAAAAAGGTGCTTCCGATCCTGGTTATGTAATCCTGAAGCACCGTGATGAGGGTCAGGTAAGAGGGAGAGGGATTTCCTTCACATGCCCTGTTTTTAATAGACAGCAGAGCAGGGATGTGAGTGCACAATGAATGAGAGTATGAAAATAAAGATGTTATAATTAGCGTTGCTAACCTCCGGCATCCACACAGAACACATATGCAACACAACTGTGAGCACTGTGAATGCAGCCAATTAATACTCTCAGAAAGATTCAAGGCCATGATTCTTTCATGTTCTGCAGTATTTTCTTTATTTTTGGCCTACATGCAATGAAGGCAGGGAGAAACTGGAGTTTGTCCATCAGTCCAACAGGACCAGCTGCAGTTAAACTAGGGTAAAGATCCCTAAGTGCCCTGAATAAAACTTTTTTTTTTTAAATTGCTTGTTTGCTTTCTTGCCAAGAGGACTCCTAGATGAGTTTCTGCACGGGGCTAAGTAGTGCACTAATATTAATCATCAAAATGTCTGACTCACACAACCAGTCGCCTGAAGCATCGATGCATTTCACTCTATAACTAAGGGATGACGCATATTGGTTGTAAACGAGGTTTGACCACATACACAAACTGACTGGTATAACAGATTACACACACAAAACAGACTATTTATTTATAAATAAAAAACAACAACAAAAAGTTGCAGATCTTAGCATATTAACCTGATTCCCTTGTCATATGACCTATAAAGCACATGCATACTAATATAGGATTTAAGATGGTAAATACAGAGAACACTGCAGCCAAACAGAACTAATGAGGACCCCTATTATTTTTACTCCGGGAAAAATCTATAAAAGAGACACATATTCAGGACCACTTGATCAATGAAAATACTTAAAACAGATAAATCAATAATGACAAATATTGGAATTTTTCTTGTCTTTTAAGCAATTTACCCAAAAGAAAATGACATGCAAGCAGCAGGCAGCTCCACATTTCCATTAGCCCGAGGCTGTGCATTAGCTAATGGAGATATCCAATGACTGCAACATTGTGCATGATTACAATCTTGATTCATTACAAATCTAATGAAAAGCAGAGGATGTTCCCTCTAATAAAAGCCTATCACCATTAATGGCAGAGCATTATCCGTCAATCCAGGTCTCTCCTACTGTATCTGATTCAATATATGTGTCTTTTACATTTGATAATCTAATCCCTGTTGCAGTGGATATTCTTGTTCAGCGGTGGGCAGCTCTTCTACAGAGGTGGTCCACCAATTACATTATTAGCACACACACAGACCCACCCTGTGACCTTCTATGACTCACTCAGGAAATGACTTTAGCGTCTTCACCGAGTACAGAGGCAGTGGTATAGGGCAGGGGCTGGTCACTGCTATCGTATTGGCTCAGACCACACAGAGCTACGCTTGAATGATAATCTACTAAAATCAATTACGGTGTAAAGTCGTTGCTTTACAGTAAACAGCAGACCTGAGAGTAGAACAGTGAAGGCGCAAGCAGACTCATTTTACTTTCTGTGACCTCTGGAAGAAATCATGATAGAAGAGAGCTCAGAAATCCACTGAATGGAGAGGTGGAGTCAGAGGGTTTCAACACAGACCTCGAGGCTCCAGTAATTTCCCCCTAAAAACGAAATCCCTCAAAATCTACTTTTAGGAGTAAATCCCCTGCTTCACACCCAAAACTAATAGCTGTCCCTGGCCACCCACTGAAACGAGAGGCTTTAATGGCTTTTAAGCTAAGGCAGAGAATGCTCTGACAAGCCATCAGTTTCTTACCTTAAATCTGTATGGTATGACTGAGAGAGACATTAACAAACTCCCAAAGCCTGGACTGATTCAAGGACTTCGCTAAAACCTGAATTCAGTCCAGTTGCGCAGAGAGGGGAAAAAAATCCCACACTCACTTAACACTGGCTGTGGTCCCAGTTATCATTGACTGTGTGGGTGATTTGTCCAGATCTCCTGGCTTTAAACTGGCACTGTAATGTGGATAAGTGGATGAGTTTAAAAAAAGAAAAGAAAAAGAAAAAGATAACCCTGTTATCCTACTTGGCCGTGCAGCTTGCTGTGTCACATGTAGGGGGAAAAAAGGAAAAGATAGGGAAACTTCCTGTGGACCCAGACCCTAATCTGAAGCCAGCTGCCCCCAATCCCTCCAACTGTGGACAATGACATGCTCGGCATTACAGCCCAGGTCATACAGACAGACAGACATGTTGATGATAGTGCACGAGTGCATGCTGTAGGCCAGCTGGCACTAATCCCACACACACACACACACACACACTCACCCTCCCTGACCCTCTTTAAGCCCTGGTCTATCAGAAAGGAAGTGTGATGTATAACAGCATATACACAGATGTTCCCACTGAGTAGCCGCTGCCTGGTTTCAAACTAGTTAAATAAATATGGAATAAATAATATGTGTGACTGTCTGCAGCACAAAGGCCACTGTGAGGTGAAAGAAGGTGAAAGGTCATGGACACAGGAGTGCAGATTCTGCACTGAGCACTTTTAGGGCTAAAATCCCTGTTTATATTATATATATATATATGCCATATATATGCCATTCACATATAAGAACACCAATCCCACCACATTCACATGAATCATGCATGCATTATTACAGTACACCGCAAGCTTGTTCAGTAATAATTCAGTTGTGCTTTGCTGGAGAAAAGTGATTTGAGGAGCTAACATGTCTTCTGTTTTAACTACTTCTGGGGTCACAGGCAGAATCTGGGGCTCAGGGAGCTGAAGAGACCTCGCACTGATTGCTCTGGTTAATCCGCAGTTTTTTGGGAAGGGACCTCCTGCTGGGAGTGCATTTGTGTGACTGTGTTGCTGCTTCGGAGGTGGTCTGCACATGATGTCCTCCGTATATCACACATCTGCTCAGCATCAGCACTATGTCAATATTTTATTCGATGAACACTGGCAGCAGGATCTAGGAGGCTTCCACTGCCATATGCTGGTGGCCAAAGTAACCATAATCTGATGATTTGATCGGCTTGAGAATGAATTAGATGGATGCTGTTTCTTCTGGCATGTGGACAGAATGAGGGGCTTTTACAGGCTGAACACAATCCAAGTTGCACCCTTACTGCAACAGACTGTTGACATTTTTTGAATAACACATACATTACATACATTAACACATTAGAACACATTTGTCCTCCTACAAAAACTTCACATCTCTTGCATCACTCATGCAATTGTGTTGATGCTGCATCACACAATATTGGCAAAGTGTTTGTGTGTTTTAGCCAATATTAGTGTCTGCTTTAAATGTTAATGAGGTGGAAGAGGGCTATGCTTGAGGTCTTCAGCCATCAGGGGCTCAGTTAGATATAGTTATGGATCCATTTGAATAAACGTATAAATATTTCTGGACCAATAACACAGTGGAATTATGTTGCTGTTTTCTTCCTTTCTTATTGTCGAACATTTCAAGCTTCGCAGTGTTAAGTTGTGCTCCCACTTTCAACAAACATGGCTGGAAAACACTGATACAATGATGAATTCTGATAGGTGACAGATTATTTCCTCTGTTGCTTCCTGTGAGTGTCAGGTGACTGACAAGCCGCAGAATGAATGTGATGCTTCATCTGATGCAGGCACGGTCACTTCCAATATTGTGATAGACATCTAGTCTGGGAGCAGCTTCAAAATCTGTATCAGATGCTTTTTTTTTGTTATGTGCACACAACAATGAACAAAGGCTCTGATATCTCCTATGATACTGCCGGATACATATAGACACAGAGCCCTGTGTCGGCCCTCAGCCTGCTCAGAAGTCCAGGATGTTCCTGTGATGGTTGTATGGCTGCCTGCAAAAACACCAGACTTTACTGGACCACCCTGATCATATTCACAATGCTTCAGAAACCACCCACGCTGTGAAGGTAACTGGTCTCTCTTGTTATTGGCTGATACATGGATCATGTTAATCTAGTTCATGGCCACAACATCAACATAAAAATCACTTGATTACAAATAGACAGACCAGGGGCCAGGTGATTTAGCTTAGCTAATTATTGTTGTCCAGTTTTGGTGATATAACTGCTTTTTGTCATGTGTCATCATGTGTCATGCATTAGAAGATAAAGTGAGAACAATCCAGGCCTATAGAACATGTGAGCCCCACACCCCTCACTGCTGTCCTGTTGGATTTGACCCAGTCTCTTTACAACTCTGCTTTCAGTGCAATTAGGGCCGGATTACCCATACACAGTACATCTCTGCTGTCTGCTTGTCTGCTCATTTAATTTGCCATGCCTTTTGTCTATCTTCTCTCTGTCTCATACTTAAAAAGCTTTGCCTCTTCACAGCTCCAAGCAATAATTCCTGGCTAAGCATTCCTCTATTTACAACAGCCAAATGTTGTCTTACTGGCTAACAGTTGTAATGCCTTGTCTCACACACTCACACAAACACACTACCATGGAGATGGGAACATGTTGGGAAGCCTTCGTAGCCTCTCTTCTAATCAGGTCCATATGTAGTCTCCTGCTTAAATAGTGCACTTAGCCCCTACTCAATCCCTGCCCGAACATCAAACCCAACCCCTGCCTTTGTGTTTTTCTTGTTACATGTGGTATGATGCACTGTATGTTTAATCTTCTAATGTTGCACCACAAACCCATAATCTTGGCAGTCAGAATGAATTTTCTGTTCTTTTCAAATCTCCCCTTAAGCCTTCAAACAACACAGCCAGCCTTCTGGGTCAACCAGTGAGAATGTGAAGAGTACATTACACCACCTTCTGCTTCAACACACTTACAAACACTTTTCTTTAAACCACTTAAGACGTGTATTGCAGGCTACTGGGGTGCTGTAGGGCATCAGTGAGCTCCATGTTTTTATACCAAAGGGAAAATTCTTCCTACAATAGGTATAAAGTACAACTGATATTCACATGAAAGCAAATTATTGTACTGCACTTAGAAGTGCAAAAATATTAGAAGGAACATTATTCATTTTCCTGGAGCTAGTTAGCTTAGCTAAGGAAACAAAAAAGGTAGCTTTGCTGTGTTCAACCTCAAGTGAAGGCGCTGTATAAACACCAGACATAGCAGTTCCTGATGTGGCCTCTTGAGGCTGCCTCCAAAAGCGAGTCAACCAACTTGTTTTAATGATATCAAGATTTAAAGTTTTGCAGATTTAAAGGTGTGACCACTTATTGTTTACATGGCAGTGTTCCCACCAATGCCCACCACTTTGCCATATTTGGACTAACCTGGAAGTAAGGTCGGATTCAAGTGTTGCCAATACGGCGACAGCTAGACCACTGATTTTGAAGTGCTTTTCAGACGTTTCAGTAAATTCAGGCTGTTGTTCGTGATATTTATATTAAGCAAAGCACAGCCAAGCTAATCATCTCCTGGATAAGCTTTATAATAAAAGAAAAATGCCCATAGGTTTGTATTTTTTAGTACAGATATATATTCAGATTATCTACTTGCAGAGAAACGTGCAGTGCTGCTGAATAACTAATTCATTGGTAGACCAATTGTTTCTGCACTCTACACTACATGGTGACATTATACAGTTAATGCAGAGAGAGAAACAGATGTCTGAACTCTGCTTTCTCCTTGTTAGGCCATTCAGCACCGAGCACTTAGATTTAAGCCAGCCTGCCTCCCAGACTGAAAGACACCTACAGAGCAGCCACAGCTCGCCCCAAGTGACTGTCTGATGTCTTCCCACACACTCACCCTTCAACCACAACAAAGACCATTTTCTAATCACACCAACTTCCCCTTTATACCATCTAATCTCCCTCTGAACTGCCAAGGGATCACACATACTGTACTGTGTATGTTGATTCAGGTTTTTCAGTCTTATCTTGGATTTCATGCCTGCTGGGGTGAATATGATATGAAATAATTGCATGCAGGCAGATGTCCCTTAAGTTTGAGGAGATAATTGCACAATATGTAAAGAAGAAAGGATTTTGTTTCCTTAATGGAGTTATTTCACAGCAGTCACAAAGGCGTTCGTTTGTGATTCTGCACTGAGAATGCCATGTGTGGACCATTAACAGGCCCTAACAGACAAAACAGAAGTGCTGCATTCAGATACGATTTGTTATTTCAGGACACACTCACACATTCAGTCCAAAGACGGCAGGAGAATTGAGGGAAAGGCCTTTCCCATTTAACTTTCCCACGGTCAGATAGCGAGGAGCGTGCTGACTGACACACTACAGGAAATACTGTAAAGGAAGCCTCACGGGGCCCTAAAAAACAAACATTTCTGCACTTTTGTTGGTGTCTGTCATACATTTGTCCAGGTGATAAAAGATGAATTCTATTCATTTTAGCATTTCTATTCACCATAAAACACCTATTTACTCTGCTCAAATGAATCCCTGACTGAAGCCGAAGAACACCCAGTGTTAAAATCCATGGACTGCATCCAGCCATTCAGTGAACTGCTTCCCAGCCAATTTCTGCTTGTGCTTTTTTCCACTTCTCCATCCAGCTATACGGTGATGCTAAAAATAGACACATGAGTAGCCTAATAAAAACACACTTTCAAGCCTGTTGCTGATTTCCATCCATTTTGAGGCCAGGCCCTGTCTGCTGTGTGGCAAGTAAACTGAGGAGAACAGAGCCAGCTCTGATTAGTGAAAGCAGTAAACATGTACTAATGAATACCATGCTGCAGCTGAGTCCCACAAACAATGCACGGTGGCACGGTTTATAGGTTCATTCAGTGGATAAGCATATAGGTTATACAGTATGTGCAGGATAGCCCTTGGTGCAGGGCTACCATTGTTTCACTGGTTTATCCATTCAGAATAAATAAGGCAACACTCATTCAAAGTGATCTAGGCGTACTCTCCTTTTAGCTCTGTTTTGCTCTCCACCTCCTGTATATGTGATCAGTCATCGGTATGAACACTGATCACAGCAGCTTTAACGAACGCCCAGTGCAGAAACTTTACCTGGCCTCTTCTGTCAGTTTGGGGCCAATGCAGCTCCCCATATCCTGTTTCAGTTGTATAAGAGGTGGCTCGTGGGAGCGTTAACATTTTGTAAACTATTTCTTAATCCTATAAAATATGACGACATCTGTTGGCTCTTATCCTCTTGTTGTTCAAGAAACCGATTCAGCAGTGCAGAACAAATTATAGCCTGAACTTTGACCATATGTTGCAAAAGTTTGCATGCACTCTGTACATTGCAGGCGTGAGAACTTACTCCCCAAGTGCACATATGAAGAGATAATGTGCATATTTGTTGGCATGCAAAGTAGTACCTAGGAGCTGCAGAACTTGTCACTGGATGGTACTTTGCAAACAGGTTGTGTCCAATTTTGTGTGAAAGTTTAGGATTGAGAACAGAAAGGGGCCATCTTCGTCATGATGCCTTCATCAGCTGGTGGATACACATTTAGTATCAAAGCGCCTGCATTGTGATACCAAGGTGTTTGTGTGAACAATGTTAAGTGATATGTCAGCGAGAGGCAGCGGAGTGTGAGTAAGCAATGCAGCACTCTTAATTGGCTTCACATTTATGGTTAAGATATTTCAATAATTCAGTCTGCCTCACAGACGGAGCTCCATGTCAGTTATCCCTCCTGTGCGTGTGTCCTCTCTGATTTCCTGTCACTCTGGCCACATGCGTGCAGTTTTTTTGCAGCACACATGATTTTTCAGGGGAAATATACAAGAAGGATACAGATCAGTTCCTAAACTGTGACTTTATAATAATGATTTATCCTGAAATTACATGTTTTTTGGAGTATTCAAATAGCAGAAGTTAAAATGAAACCCTGTGGTTCATCCTCTGGAGATACAGCAAACTTCATGTACTATATAATAAAAGTAATCATGTAATTAAAGAGCATGATAGCAGATATATGATAACTAGGATACCATCAAGCACAGTGTGCATGTCAGAATATCGGGAAGAATAAGAAGCTCTGCTAATCCCCCAGTTTAACTGACAAACTGTTATCAGACTTCAGCCGCTTGTTTACAATACACTCGCTGTGAGGCCTTCAGCCCACAAGACGGTTTGGATTATCTGCTCAGAAGCATCCTGCGTGTGCACACTTCCACATTATCAATGAAATATAACTGACTTAAAGCTGGTATTCATTCAGCTTCAGCACCAAATCACAACATGAGGACTGTTAAACCAGGTGTGAGTGTGACCCTGCATTTCACCTCCACCATCAGTGTCATCGGGAAACCTTGTATAGCCTGATTGGACTCATTCATGAACCATTCACTGAAGCCCAATTCTCTCTTTTCCTGTCTTCTTTAGTGTGTTTAAAGTAATTTTTTATTCACTACTGTATAATGAACTTGCGTTAAAACTGTTCATAGTGATATGAGTCTATATATCATTAGTTTGCGGATGCTGCTGTGGGTCTATCCAACATGTGCAACCCATTCACTTTGATATGAATTCCCACCACTTTACAGGCTTCAAGACAGTGAGACACACTCCAAAGCCTTACAGCGAGAACATCAAAACATTAAGACAGTGCGTGCATGATTAAAAAAATAATCTGCGTTTCTTTATTTATTAACACGACTTCAACATGTGTCTCCCACCTCAGAGGATGGAGCGCATGCAAACCACCCTGGGTGTGTGTCAGAGAAATTCTCTTCTATTGTGAGGTTTTGGCTGATTTTCTCAATCTGTCAGTAAAAACCACAGGACTGCCTTATGTCTTCACGCATCCGTTTGCGCACACACATCCATCCATCCCTGCACAGACGGGCTGAGAGGAAGAGGAAACCAGAGTGAGGAGGGAAAACAGCCTTACCGTGATTGTCTTCATCCATATCGATTGTTACAGCGACTGAGCGGCAGTCCAGCAGAAGGCTGAAAAAATGCGCTTCTCTCTGCGTTTTTAACGTGATTTTCTTTCCTTCCACTGACACATAGGCGAAGCCGGGTGGTTTGGTGACAACCAGATGGGTGAAGTGGACTGGTGCGCAGATGTCAGCAGCGGAATTGATAGAAAAAAAGAAAGAAGGAAATGAAGCCGCACTCTGGATGTGAATTAAAGAGAGACCCGCGGTGGTAGGAGTGATGTTTCAGAGGTGAGATGTGAGACAGCAGCTCCTCTTTCCCTCTGCTCCATCCTCAGCTGCTCCGTCTGCATTCAGATTCACTGCAACCAGGGCGACGTCAGCAAGCCCCGCCCCTGCTAATAACACACACACACAATTGGATATGGAATGATTTTATTAATATCCGAAATGTAAAATGCACCCATTGTTTGTTTGATTGATTGATTGATTGATCCTTTTTAGTCCATTTATTCTTATCAGTTTTCAAGTAACCAATACAATTGATTACACAGACATATTTCTTTTGTGATTTATGGGGTTATATATGAAGAAAGAAATTAATTTAATTTTGCAGGAAATATTTAAGACTTGTCCTTTACATTGATAAATTAATTGTTTTTTTTTAAAATCCATGTGCTCTGCACAGCTCCACTTCTGTATGTAATTAGCACTGTAATACAATAATCATACATCAATACTGTATATCTGTCATATCTACATCCCTCAGAGTTTAGTTGTTATTTGAAGCTATTTGTTTTACCACACCTATAAAGTTCATTGCATGGAATTACTTGCTTACTGTCTTTTATTGTCGTTATTATTATTAATTTAGGCCGCTGGTGAACTGATCCTCTGAAGGTTCATGTGTGTGTTCAACATCTGTGTTAAAAGCACTTTTCCCACTCTGGCTTCACATCCAGTGTCCGCCCTGTTACTGGTGATGCTGGCATGACGACACCCCTGTGTCTGACCCCTCCCTGTGTGAGGTCACTGAGGCTTTTCCAGCAATGATCCTGGTCCACGCTGCGGGGAGTAATGTGACGGCAGCGTGTGGTCCTGAGTTCAGGAAGGGAGTTGTGCGGAGGACACATTGTGCTGCTTGCATGGGCACAATGGAAGAAAGTTAGAGAACAGGAAGAGGTGGGATGGGCCTGTCCTCCTCCACCCTCACAGTATTATTGAATATGACCTGTGTCACCTTGACGGTTTGATCACATAATCTCAGATGAGTACATTTGATTCAAATATTTTGGATAATAATTCATTAATAAGAGGATTTTTGCAGTTTGGCCGTATTACTCTTTTGGATCCATATTACTATTATCCATAATCACCATGTATTTAGATCATGCAGACCTGTACAACAGTCCCACTGCATAACTGATGCATCCATTGTTTCACGCAGTTACAATGACCTCATTGTTCCATATTTCCAGTCAGTGTGACTTTACTTATGACATAATAGTTCAACAAATCCATACACTGCAGTAATTACTTGTACACAGTACAGATTCTTGGTTCTTGGAACAAACTTTACTGCATTTCCTCACTTTAACTCTCCCTCCCAAAATAGAAAATTAATGGCCTCACTTGTTTTCCCCTCTAAAGCTCCAGGCATAAACAAATCCTGACTCCACTGCATTGGTAGTTACTATTAATTTGTAGCATGTTCCCATAAATCCCTGCTCACGCTCCCCCAGAGGCCTGCCTGCAAACAGAGCTGCTTCCACATGAGTCTCAAGTGAGAAACTTAGGGGAGAAGCTAATTGGACACATGATATCTTCATCTCTCTCTCTCTCTCTCTCTCTCTCTCTCTCTCTCTGTCCCCCCTGACAGACAGAAAAGCAGTTTTGTGTCGGGAGGGTGAAGGCCGTAAGTTTTGGGAATCATCCTGTGTTTAACGCAGACGTCCGGAACAGGAAGAGGCTCCGTTTCCACTTTCAGTGGAAGAAAATGGGCGAAGTCCTGCAATAGTTCACAATATTCCCTCAGTCAGTGGAATGTTAAGCTTCCTAAAAAGGATATCTTCATGAATTCCATATTCACACATTATTTATAACTGGAAAAAAACATTCGCAAAGGCAAAGGTTGGCTTGTGCGTGGTTTAATGTATGGCTCATAAACGTGGACTCAGTCTGTCGTGTCTTTCAAAACTGTATTTTCTCCATTTACAAGCCAGCAGAAAGTAAAATCTTTGCATGGTTGAAGCCCATATTTTACTGGAAGCGCAGTGATTTCAGTCACATTTAAACATCATGTGACTCAGGGGGTGGATGATCTCTCTTACAGCCTTACTGAGTGGTCATGGGCAACCATGTTCACTTGATGCAGTGTAAATATGGAAGACTACAAAGACATACGCTCAGCATGTAAGACCAACATGGCTGCACTGATATGATGATGAGCATGATGCATTCAGGTGTTTTTATTGATCACTTTTTAAATCTCGGGGAAGAACAGACACTAAAACCATTCATTATCCAAAACATCAAAACACAATGGCACTCTGGCAAACCCAGACTCATGGAAGATGTTTGTGTCCTGAATTTTTGTTGCACTCAACATTACCCTGTAAGCAAGCAGCCTGCTTCATGACCCATACTCTTATAATGAGGTACAGGTTGAGCAATGCTGCTCAGATTCATATTCAGTCATGTGTGTGATTGTAAGAAAAATGTTGGATACTTGAAAGAAAGACCTATGAAAAAAGAGAAAGTGTCCAGCATACATGTTCATCATGAGTTGTCACCTCTTCTTCTGAAAATACATCTGTCCAGATACTGAGACTTGTGTTTGAGCCTGTAGACTTTGTGAGGAATTCTTGCACCCTGTGAAAGTCCTCATGAGCCATCCTACACACACATTCCTGCTAATACAAACACACAAGTAACGTGACACACTTCCTGTCTCTCAATGGGCGAGGGAGTGAAGCAGGCACAGATCGGAAGAGGGACACAGAATGAGCGTGAGGACAAAGGAAACATGTGGGACATCTTTCCAGCTGGGAGCAAAGTGCTGCCATTTTGCTTTGACCCAGTGGCAGGAAACTTCCCTTCACATCCACCCCGGCAACCTGTGACTCACCAGAACATCTGAGTTAATCTGATTGCAGCAAAAAAAGAAGAAACTGACTCATGGTTGATTAGTGGAATGTCATGAGGAGGAAAAAATGGCTTGGTGAAGAGATGGGAGAGGAGAAGTTCATCAGAGCTTCCCATCTGACACCAGTGGATGAAAAACAACAGAGTAAACAGTGCATCCTTCTGTCACAGCTCAGCATACAGTTAAAAAGGTTAGGGGAAGCCTCCAAATCAAAGCTTTTAATGGGTGCAGTGCAGATTTATTATGTAAAAATGGGGCATTTAGGTGCAGAGAGGGGTGAGTTTTGGCCTTCATGTACTGCAAAATGTTACACTTTAAAGCAGTTGAGATGAAACTGTATTATCAGATCAAAAAATGCAAATCTGCAGTTACTAAATCAGGCTTCCTTTTGCAGATACATACTTGGAAGGGTCCTTGCTTGTCACTATGTGAGCTACTGAATCATTCATAGCAGCGCTGCTTATCTACTGTTACTGGCTTACATTGATCATGTGGGACATAGAGATAGGAGCAACACAAATGCCAAAAGCCTCAACCATCTGCTTTATTTCATTTGGCTTCCACTCCATTGGAAATGTTGACTTTTCTCCCACATTGTGAGATAGCAGACATCCCACACGCCCTGTTGTGTTACCATTACGAAGCACTTTCAGGCATTTAACTGATGACTGCCTGCAGCCCGTCAATCTGACTGCTATGCAAATGAAAACACCGTGCAGGGGTCATTAAATCTCAGTGCTAATGGTTGAACATAATGAGCCAGTAAAATGTCTCTCTGAACTGCAGTTTGGAGGAAGATGCATATGGACTGAAGGTGCAAGGAGACCTGAGTGTTTGCACAAGAAACATTTAGTAAAGGAATGATCACTGAACAATGAACACCAGCATTTGTTTTGGAAGCATGACCAAACTTTGTAACATTTAAAAATCCAGCGAATCAATAAGTTTCTAAAACATGTCTTTATTTGTTTTCATGCATGAATAGACTTCAGGGACAGACTTTTTTTTTTATATCACAGAACTCCTGTTCTGTGTTTTACAGATTCCCTGTAGTGATGGCGGCAGGAATGCTTATCCTTCATTAATCTCTCTCCCCTGCTTTTAGCCCCCACTTAATGGTGATGTTTATCCTATTAATGTGTTGTTTGCAGGAAAAATCCTCCAATAACATAATCCAGAGTCAAGGTTACCAATGTGTGTGTGTGTGTGTGTGTGTGTGTGTGTGTGTGCGTGTGTGTGTGTGTGTGCGTGTGTGTGTGTGTGTGTGTGTGTGTGTGTGTGTGTGTGTGTGTCCACTGTATGTGTATGTGCAGAGACATGGTTGCCATAGCGTCAGTTGAAAGTGAGAAAGAGAGAGAAAGAGATGAGATTTATGTCTACAAGTTGTCTTTGTTGTTGTTTTACTGAACTCTAAGCATGTGCAATGCTACACTCTGCTGTCTGCGGTCTAAAGTGCAGTTGAATGAATGTTTTGCAGATAGATGCAAAAAGTGATTTTTTTTTAACAGCAGTATGTAACATGTTGACACCGTTTAAAGATGTAAAATTATTTATTTAATAATTTATTTTTTAAATGTAATCCATGAAGTTGAGAACAAAAATAAATGGGAAAAAGTTGCCTTAATATTTGGTTGCAGGCTAAAGCTTAATATTTAATATGTAATGTGCATTTTGTCTAACAGTATATACAGTTTGGAGAGTTTGGTCTATCACTCACATACTCAGCTTTTTTACATTTTTGTGATGTAACTAGACGCTGCAGTGTTTGTGCTGATTAAACTGGGTGTCATTTTTAATTTTGACCACTGGGTGGCAGGCGTTGGCTGCCCTGCTCTGGCCGGAAGTGAGTCGCAGGGATCTGCAGATTCCAAACTGTGGGCGTTTTTTCCCTCAATCTTGACTCCAGAGTTTTTTTTCCTGGGTGTTGCCTCTTTGGTTTACAAGTTTGGAGTTTCACGGGGGTGTTGCTGAGAAGGAGAAACACGTCAGATATTTACAGCAGCAACATTTAAACATTTTTGGACCGCAGTCAAGACCGAACTTTGTTGAACTTTTTTCAGGTGACACGGGACCGGTTTGTATCAGCCGCCGTGAGCTAGCTAAGCTAACCGAGACCGAGCTGCTGTAACGTCGGCTGGGGTGCTAGCGAGAGAGCCGTCCGATGCAGGCCATTAAGTGTGTGGTTGTCGGGGACGGGTAAGTTAAAGTGGATTTTTATTTTTACTTCGACCTCTATAATGAAAAAGTTGCGCTGATGTTCTATCGATTTACAGCTAACGTAGTTGTTTGAGTTGACCCAGTTACCAACAGTTGGCTAGCAGCTAACAAGCCTCAGATAACATGCCAACATGAGCGACAGCTGTTGTTGCGCCTGCCCTCGGTCCAGCTGGGTCAGACAGATTTATCTGCATGCTCCAGTTAGGTGTGACTGAAGGGGTCATGGTGTGCCATTTATTGATCTTGAAGCAGAATGACAAGTTTTAATTTAACAGATAATCCAGCGTATTTGGAAAGTTTTCTAAACTTTCGTTGTTTCCGATTTTAGTTTTTGATTTTGTTGTGTTTTCGTCAATTATGTATCCATCCAATGCCTTAGAACAACTTTTTACTATAATATTAACTCATTCAACAAACGTCACCATCAAAACTTTGTACTAGAAAGTGAAAGTTTGATCTTCATGTGGGAAGACCTAAGTAATACCAAATCCTGATTTAATCGTTGTTAACCTGAAAATCTTTATTTATTTTATACATTTTTAGTTTGTAGTCTGTACCTGTCACAATGTTAACATATGACAGTTACTCACATTTAATATTGTCCATTCACCATGCTTGATGTGTGCCTTTTGTGTTGTCCTAATTCTGAGTTCATTAAAACTTCTTGTCAAAGGAACTTTGAAAAGATAAATATCACAACTTATTGAAGTACAGCAGTAAAGTGTAAATCCAGCTTCAGTCTTTAGTTCTCATGAGTCCCTCCTTTCCCCTCCCAGGGCTGTGGGTAAGACATGCCTGCTAATCAGCTACACCACCAATGCCTTCCCTGGAGAGTACATCCCCACAGTGTAAGTAACACAAACACACATGCATCTCAGCACCAGTGGTGTAGCAAAGTGTAACTGTTGAAAATACCTACCTGTGCATTGTGACAACAGGCTTTTAATCTTATAGCAGTTTACAGAATAGGAACCAATATCCACCTCTCTGCTTGCAGCTTCGATAACTACTCTGCCAATGTGATGGTCGATGGGAAACCAGTGAACCTGGGTCTGTGGGATACAGCAGGACAGGAGGACTATGACAGGCTCAGACCACTGTCATACCCACAGACAGTATGTTTATATGCTTGTATACACATACCAGTACTAGAAACTGCTATTCCGTGTCCTCAGCCAATGTCAGGATGAACAGTGTTATTCACTGGCCTGTAATTCTTTGGACAGAGCCTGTGCTCTCTTCAGAGTAGAGCCTCGTATCCACAGTACCTATACACTGTCTGCAGGACGGCTGGAGGAGGAAGTAAAAGGCAGCTCTTGTTTGCCCTCTTTGTCCTCACAACAAACCGGCTTCTGTGCCAAAGATTTGCAGGGTGCAGAAAGTCGAAGTCAGTTTGTATTAGCAGCAGGACCAGTCCAGACGGTTGAATCTGTTAGTCAGTATTGTATTGTCTACTATTTTGTCTCTGTGCTGATTTGTGTTACATTGATTTACGCTTCATTTTCCTCCACAGGATGTCTTCCTGATTTGCTTTTCACTAGTCAGTCCAGCTTCCTTTGAGAATGTCCGTGCCAAGGTGAGAACTGACTGCTCTTTGTTATAACTGAAAGTGAATCATACACTAGGATTAGTTCTGGTTAAGATAAGATACGAGATAAGATGAAAGTCTTTTTTCCAGAGGTTACAAGTTACACATTAAAATACAGAGTATGAAGTTAAGATATGAATTGTATTCACACTTCGGTGTGAATAGTCTAATTAGGTATGACAGTAAAGAGAACACAGAAGAAGAAGTCTAGGATCCATTCTTTTGTTGTTTTTCTATACTTCCCCCACAACCTCTGTCTTCTGTCCTGCAGTGGTACCCTGAGGTGAGACACCACTGCCCGAACACACCTATAATCCTGGTGGGCACCAAGCTGGACCTGAGAGACGACAAGGACACCATCGAAAAGCTCAAGGAGAAGAAACTCACTCCGATCATCTACCCACAGGGCCTGGCAATGGCTAAAGAAATAAGTCAGTCGTAGCTCCACTCATTCACCAATACTCTTTTTATTGTAGTATTCTTTATTGTAAATATAAAAGAACCTCCTTTGTGCAGCTTTTCTTTTGTCATAAAGAAATGTTGCTAGTAATTTGGCAGATCTGAAGGCTGTGAAATCAAGTATAAGTATCTTATATCTATACCTAACTCTCTTTGTTGTTTTTTTTTGCTTTCTCCCCCTGTTCTGGTGACCAGGTGCAGTGAAATATCTGGAATGCTCAGCTTTGACACAGCGTGGCCTTAAGACAGTGTTTGACGAAGCTATCAGGGCGGTCCTGTGCCCCCCACCTGTCAAGAAGAGGAAGAGGAAGTGCACAGTATTGTAACGGAGATCTACAGGGAGCAGAAAATACGGTTGCAGTCAGAACTCGCCTACTCGGAGGGAAGAAGACAATGGCTGGGTTCCCCCAAATATCTGTTCACCCCGTGTCCTTGCTTACATAGAAGCTTCAGTAGATCAGGCGTTCATCTGAAAGGACTTTACAGATTTGAGCAGTGCTCATGTCAGATCTGTCTTGTGGGGTTTTTATCTGTTTAGTCCTTTCAGATTCACTGGAATGAAGTGATTTTAAGGCCTTTGAGAGATTGGAAGGTTTCATTTAGGATCTGGGGTTTATTAGGGACAAAGGAAGGATTTTTTTAAATGTAATTTTCCTCAGACATTGTGAAGAAACACTACTTGAAGTTGACTTAAATATGAAATGACCATAGATTTAAAGAAGGAGGTCCTGCATTGCACTCTTTCCCCTAGATACTAAGAGATTCCTGCTGCCTTGATGAAATTTTACTTTAGGAAAGAAATGTTTTTTTTTTTTTTTTTAGAACTAATCCATTTTTCATTGTCAGTTTCTCGTCAGCTGTGGTTGACGGACCATTTTGTTTACATGTGTCATCGGACTAGACTGAGGTGCTGCCAAAACCCGGTCACCCTTTGGTAGTCCCTCTGTGAACACTAAAATGTTTGTTGTCCTTTTGAATTTAGATTTAACCCTGTACAAGAAGTCACCATGCAGTCATGAGTGAACAGATAAAACCCTGACATGACTCAAAACAAGTGTTGTCGCTGCTGCTCAGAAGTAATAATTACTGGAGCGCAGTGAACAAGCATTTAAAAAAAAACACTGCTAGATATTTTCTACGTGTATCCATTGATATTTTCGCACTATGTGTTAAAGTGAGCACATGCAGTATTTTATCCCTGATTGCTTAAGATGCAGCCAGCCAGCTATGTGCTTATTCTTTTTAAACTCTGTGTAAACCCTTCATTTTTAGTGTCCACTAAATCCTTGCTCAGAAAGAAGTGCTTTAGCCTTTCAGACAGTGATTCTCATGTACATTTATGAAGGTGCGTAACCATAACACTCAGATCCCATCTATTACTGTGGTTTATGAAGTCTGTGAGCCAGTGTGATCATATTTGAAGGTCTGAACTTAGTTGTACAATATATTGTTTTTTTTTCTTGAAACGATCAATTTTCACGGGTGCTCTAGGGAACCACTAAATCTGGCCTCAGCATTTTATCAGTGTTTCAAAGGCACAGAGGAAGCATATACTCTTTTACTTTCATACTAAATGTGGTTTTATTTCACATAGCAATATGCTGACCTTGTTTTTTTTTTAAAGCAAATAAATTCATTGAAAATACGCTCTGTATTATAATGCCTGTTCCATCACATAACAGTTTCTAACAGCATGTTAGACAGTTTTAGATAACGCCCACCACAACACATTGATTGATGATTGATACACAATTAAACAAATGTATGATGACATTAGCGTTAAGGCGCGGTTAATTGGCTATAAGATTGATCAAACTATTTGCTGGTTTATCTGGCAATGGCAGTAATGATGATATTGATTACTGTGTGTCCTATCAAGGTTAAGCAGGTCTGGATTTATGTACATGGTTGCATCCGTTTACTTTTGTCTTTCCATTGGTCAAATACCAGCTTTGCTGATACAGCATCCTCAACTCCCATCCCTGTTATTGTAAAAAAAAAAGGCACAGTTACTCTGAGAAGCCAGTTATCCCTGTCTGATGATCTCTGCTATGTATAACCTCTCAGGTCTCACCGAGGGATTTAAACACAGTCGTCTTCTCTCTCTGAGCAGGTTTCGTTCCATTTATAACATCTCCGAGTTCTGCAAACACCTCGGCCTGAAACCAAGAGATGTCCAGTTATAAAGAGCCACACATCTTTTAGTCAGAAACTAAACTCAGACTGACCCCAGAGAGGATGACATCACCAGACTCGGTCATGGCTCCCTCCCTGCTGTCAACATACACCACAGCCTCCTTCATCAACACATCGTCCAGCTCCCGCCAGTCTGGCCTACAAGCTCCCACTGCTGCTCCAAAAGGAAAAATAATTCAGATCCTTCTACAGAAAAAAAAACTTTGTGTGTAAATCCTTTCTTCTTACCTGCTATGTGTGCTCCTGGTTTGACCCACTCACCAAATACCAGCGGCTCAGTGGACCTGGTCACCGTCACTATGGTATCCGCACCCCTCACTGCTTCCTCTGCTGAGCAGCTGATTGTCACAGCACCACTGACTGAGTCCCGAAATCTCTCCGCTCTTTCTCTGGTGCGACTCCACACTCTCACCTGAGGTGAAACAACATTTAAAAAAATATACATATATTTTGGTGAAGACAAATTCATTCACCAATGACCTGCTGTTGTAGCCATACCTCTTTAAATGAAAACATTTCAGTGAAGACATTATAATGACTTAGGGCCTGTTTGCCGGTACCTAGGATGGCCAGAACCCCTGCTCTTGGAGGCATCAGCAGCTGTAAGACACAACAGTTCACACTAAAGGTAACAGCAGACTGGACTGTGGAAAGATGGCTTTGTATGCGCAGTGAAGTGCCTTGGCTGAGATGGCTGAGACTGCAGCTGTCCTCATGCTTGTGATGACCTCTCCATCCATGACCTGTAGGTTGAAAGCACTGATATTACTTCCTTGGAAGCACCCTATAATATCGACTGGTGCATGCATCAGCTTCAACTCACAGCCTTGACGTTCCCATGCTCTGGATCCAGCAGCATCACTGTAGCTTGGGTAGCTGGTAAAGCGGAGCCCTCCTCCCTCTTGTAGAAACACACAAACTTTGTGGACAGGACTCCGTCATTTTCCATGTATGTAGGCATCAGTCCCAAAAACCTGTAAGACACAGTGAGAGCGGTACCAGCACTCTGTTAATGTTTCATGGTGCTCAGGAAGCAGACTGCAGGCCTACCCGTTGTGTCTCTGCAGCGGCACCGTGGTTCGCACCGGCTGGATTACCTCAGCGTTGTCCCGCCTGGAGAACTTCCCCAAAGCCTCCTCCAGACGCGGGATTAGCTCTCTGTAGCGCAACAGGCGCTCAACTTCGCTCTCCCAGATAATAACAGGAGGCCCGGCCATGGCTTCTGCTTCTGACACTCAGATTAGTCACTTTATTGTAGATTTGGTACAAAGTACGTCGATCCGAGTTGCGTTCAAGAGCCGCAGTGCAGTTTTTTTAAACGCAATGGTGAGAGCAGGGTGCAGAGTTCCTCACTTATGACGGAAAAGTTATTAAGTCAAACATTGACAGGCGTTTTTGTTGTTGTTGGTAAAACAATAATTGCACAGACTAAAAATTAGATTAGAAAGAAGATCACGTACAGGTGGGTTTTAGCCATATAGACCATAAATAATCATCAATATAATTGATTCATTCATTCATGAACAAGCATCTATAATGCTCTTCACTGTACTGATGTGTTTACTATGAAAATATAAGTGGTAACTTGGAAATTAGGTGTATTAAAACGTGTGTATGTTAAGAAATGTCTACAACCATTTACTGATGATGTAGTTAAGAAAGGCAGACTGCAATGTAGGCCATTAATAATATTATATTATAATATAATATATTAATATATATTATAATAATATAATGGTCTTACATGGTTATTTTCTTTTAGATTAATCCTGGCTGCTCTGTCCTGCACCCACTATAATAGCCTACCTCATTTCAGCCACAAGAGGGCAGACAAACAAAACTTATTATATGTTTTTATGGGTCCATTTACTGAAGAGTAAAACTTCCGTAAATGGACCCATAAAAACAACAGGTTTAGGTCAGAGTTTTAATAACATGGTCATGGCTGGATGTCAGTGGTTAACTAAAGCTAACTGCTGCCAGTGTGAAGTGGCTGACCCAGCTGCAGAAACACCAGCAGCTTGATGTGTCAAAATGAATGTATGTCTCTGCTTTGTTGTTACAACAGAATCTCTCCTCTATCCTCTCCCATGAGGTGGTTCTTGATCTTGTCGGTAGCATAATTAATAATCACTGTTGATGGCACTGATCAGCATGTTGTCGCACATGCTATCAAGGGCTTTAGCTCTGAAACCTTGTGTGTCCTCAGCAGGGTCAGCGTGGATGGGTTTTGGTGTGTTTAGCTCTCTTAGTATAATGGCAGCTGCCAGAATTGTTTTTATGCCACAGAATACAGTATATTACAAAACCACCTAGTCAACACAATCTAAATAAACCCAAGCAGATCTTGTTTAAAAAAAGAAATTATTTTATTATGAAGCAGGTGAAGGCATTTCAAACAGATACAAGTGGAACTACAGTCCTAAAGAGTAAAAAAAAAAAAGACAATACTTTTTTGTTTCATAAAACATAAGATTATTTTAAATCTAGAATCCATCTTCCCCTCACTTCAATGAGACATCAGCATAACAAAAATCACACCAACAGTCTCTCAATAGATATCTGAACAGCCTGTATCTGTGGTTTGAGCTGGGACCCTTCCTTTATGGTGACCGAGGTAGCAATGACAGGGCGTGATACCCCACAGGCCCGGCCCAGGGCCTGCTTGGAGCGGACAAAGACATATGGGACATTCTTGTCCTCACAGAGCAGTGGCAGATGGAGGATGATTTCCAGTGGTTCAGCATCAGCAGCCATCACAATGAACTCAGCGATGCCTCTGTTCAGGGTTTTAGTGGCTGGGGAACAAGAGAACAAGATAAAATCAAACATTTATTTTGTTAAAGACTAATTCTGTGATTCTGAGGATTTTATTCAGTTTCCATACCTTCATTAGCTCCTTTCCTTAGCTGTTTGTAGTTGGCGGCTTGCTGCACCAGGTCCAGGATGGTTTTGGTGAGCGTGGCGTCGGCCAATGGGTAGGCCTTAGGGTTCACTGCGGGTTCAGTCTGTTTAAAGCACAAGAGCAAAATAACTCAGCTTTAACACAGAGAAAGCGGTGTTTACAATGTATACACAGACTGTTATTATATTGAGTTTAGAGTCCTGCGCAGTCTTGTTCCTTAAGTTCGCTAACAGTTAGCTAATCTGCTAGCTTGTAGTTCAGTCAGACCATAACACTTTCTTACCATTCTGAATTGGTTTTCTGGTTGTCCGGCCCTCTCGGCGAAATGCTTCACGGAGGACTATTTTCTTTTCCAAAAGATCTAAAGAGCAACAAAGTGAAAGATATAGAGTTTTACAGTTTCTTCCACGGCGATACGGCTCTCTCAGCTCTGTTGCATGCGAGTCCACAACGTTCTCCACACGTGTGGGATTCCGCTCATGCGCACTAGGAACCGAAGCTGAAACGACAGGAACTGCTTTTCCTTCCGCGTCTTCTCTCGGGTTTTAATTTTCCCTCCTCTTACAATAATAAAACAATAACAAAGTTTACAGTTATAACAATAAAATTGATGTTTAATAAGTATTTATTATTAATGATTATAATTATTACATTTCTTAATCATTTTAATTCGTTCTCCCTTTTGTTTTTAAATGTATTTGTTCTTTAACCTACGTACGTGTAGGTACTGTATATCAAGGGAATGTAAAAACAATCGACCTGTACTGTATCGTTACACTCCGCGCCAGCAGGGGCGCAATCTTATTAGCTCTACTGTGCTTTTGCTAGCGAGGGACGCGCATTGCATTCTGGGTAGGGCACTTTCAGGTCGGCCATATTACTTCATCGTCCTGACTGAAGGAGAGAGGGGAGATGAAGGGGATTCGGGGAATAAGTCAGCTATCGGTGAGGATTCTGTCAATAAATCCTACACGTTTATTTGTCGGTGCAATTGTACTAACAGCAGCCGTCAGATATAGTCGTTTTGATGTTTCCTGATGGTCTATATAGTCAGGGTCATGTCCGGACCGGCGGACGAGGAAGCTATCAGCTAAAGCTAGTCGTGACACTGTAACCAGCATTGAACCGATCATAAACACTGGAGAGTGATTTTTTTTGTAGTCATAAAATAAACAATATAATATGCTGTTAATCTCAGTTGCCTCAGATCAAGCTTTGGACGCTTTAGAGTAGCCTCTCTAGCTTTGTCTAGGCTAGTTTTAACTTAGCGTCTTGAAATTCATGATCTAATAAGAGTACTTCACGTACCAGCTGTACTTATTACCTATTTGTACTTATTTTTGCTGTTAGACCATAGTAGGTTTTGATTTACGGGTAGTATTAAAGAGTTTTGCATTGTGTCATCATTTCTTGTTATCTGCAGTAGGCAGAGATCAACACTGGATTTAACCCCAGTTTATAAGATGATTGTCATCTGTTCATGGTGAATTAATCTTTAACAGCTCCAAAGAAGCAGTGCATCACTATCATCCCTGATCTCACCATCCATGCCTCGGCAGGCCTCTGTTCTCTCACTGCTGTCACGTCACTTAACATGCTAGCAACACATTAGTTGTAATGTCCTGCCTTCCCATGTTCTCTGTTTTTTCCAGAAAAGGCTTTTTGCAGCGCAAGCTGCCCATAAGGTGGAGGTCACTGGGTTTCTACCACAGGATGTACAGGTCAGTGGTTGTTGACTTGTTTTTCTTCTCCACAGAGACAGTTCCACGCAGCTGCCAGAAAAGGCCAGTCCCTTGTCCAGCCTCTTGCTGGCCTCAAGCTGTCTCCTGGAGTTGCCCACTCCTACCAGGATGTTCATGTATGTTGGGGATTGATGACCATAGCAATACAGGGGCTTTTAGTGTGGCATTGGGTCTAAGAATGGAGATATGGAATGGCAAACCAAAGCTTCTGTTGCTTATGTTTCAACTTTCACCCATTTTGTTTGCTAAGCTAAGCATTAAATTCCTAATCTAAATTAATGTGCAACCGATCTTCTAGATTAGCCTGTCAGGTGTAAACTGAAGCATAATGACATTAAACAGCTCTACATGTATTTCTGTCTAGGTGTCCAGACTTCCCAGTGGACTGGTGATTGCCTCACTGGAGAACTATTCCCCAGCCTCCAAGATTGGCGTATTTGTCAAGGCTGGCTGTCGCTATGAAACTCCTGACAACCAGGGGGTCACCCACCTCCTCCGACTGGCCTCTAGCCTGGTATAGAACTTTAATACAGCCTCATTATCTGAGCCCTGTCTGTGCTAGAGGAAATACCATATTAGGATATTTATAATTGCTAAATGTAAACTTTTCCAGACAACTAAAGGAGCTTCAGCTTTCAAGATATGCCGCGGTATCGAGGCAGTAGGAGGCAGTCTGAGGTCAGTAACCTCAACGAAAATTTTTACCTGGAAAAAATGTTTGTCACCACTGTTCAGTATGTTAATCTGAATTTGTGTCTGTGCAGCGTGACTTCAACCAGAGAGAACATGATGTACACCGTTGACTGTTTGAGAGATGACATGTAAGACTTTGAATACTTGTTGTATTGTGTGATACATATTAGCAGATTCTTGGGATAGAATTGGTCATGTTTGTAACACTTGTGTGTTGTGTATGTTTTTTAGATGCTTGCATAATATGATAATTCCACTTTTCACCATTGCTGTCAACTATTGGTTTACAGTGACACCGTGATGGAGTTTTTGATCAACGTGACAACAGCCCCAGAGTTCCGTCCGTGGGAGGTGTCTGACCTCACGCCCAGAGTAAAGTTGGACAAGGCGCAGGCTGCACAGAGCTCTCAGATTGGTAGATTTTAATTACCCACTGCAGCAGACACCCACACACACTCTTGAATGATAGCAAAGATTTATTCAATAAGAACACTTACCAAATGCAATCTTTACCAACCGTGTTACAACTCAGTTTTGCCTTTTTCTCTCTTGTGCAGCTGTGGTTGAAGGTGTGCATGAAGCAGCATACAAGAACGCTCTCTGCAACTCCTTGTATTGCCCAGACCACATGGTTGGCAACATCCAGTCTGAACATGTGAGTATATTTAGTGTTTAAGACTCATGCTTGTTGAAATACCGTATGTAATTAAACTGTCTTCTAATGTTTGTATTTTTGTCCAGCTGCACCAGTTTGTCCAAAATAATTTTACAAGTGCAAGAATGGCTCTTGTTGGACTTGGTAAGAGTCTGTATACTTTAAAATTAATGCTATATAAATATAGCTGTACCCTGTTGTGACCACATACTGCTATTTGTGGAGGTTGCTTCTCCTGAATGTCTAAAGGACCATTAAGTTTATGGTGTTCATCTTCCTTGCAGGTGTGGACCACACTGTCCTGAAGCAAGTGGGAGAGCAGTTCCTCAACATCCGCAGCGGAGCAGGAACCACAGGGGCCAAGGCTCAGTATCGTGGAGGTGAGCTAAACTGACAAAATATGTGTATTGGCCCCACACCATTTTTTGATGTGTGATGCAGTCCTAACACCACCTGCGGTCTCCTCCTGCTTCTCTTCAGGAGAGATTCGTATACCCAGCACCAGCAGTCTCGTTCATTCAGCAGTGGTGAGCCAGTCGGCAGCAGCAAGCACCGGTGAAGCTCTGGCCTTCAGCGTGCTGCAGCATTTACTGGGAGCTGGTCCACGTGTGAAGAGGGGATCCTGCGTTTCCAGCAAACTGGTCCAGGGAGTTGCAAAGGCAACTGCTGAACCCTTCGATGTGAGTGACTGTCTGTTATATAAGCTATTAGTTAAGAAGGCTGTATCTGCATTCCAATAAATAGAATTTTACACACATAATATATGTATCCTGTTTTTTTTTTCTTTCATTTCAGGTCAGTGCTTTCAATTCAAGCTACTCTGACTCTGGTCTGTTTGGGGTCTACACCATTTCCCAAGCTGCTGCTGCTGGTGATGTGAGTATGCCACTTGCCACCTTCATGCTCACTCAAAAAAGTTATTTTTAATTCAGTCATTTTCCCCTTAAAGGACATTGAAAACAGCTTTGACTTCTGTCTTTCCAGGTGATTAAAGCTGCTCTAGCCCAGGTGAAGGCTGTTGCTGATGGTGGAGTCACAGCTGCTGACCTCACTCAAGCAAAGTAAGACATGTTGCTACATGAATAACAAACTGCCTTTCACATATATCTGACTGTAGTATGAGTATGTAGAAAGTGATCAGAGAAAGAACATGTTAGAGAGATATTGATGAACATTAACATAACTTTCACATTGGTTTGTAGCAAAAAGAAAATGTTGGTGTCTAGGTTGAGTTTTAAA
This sequence comes from Parambassis ranga, assembly GCF_900634625.1. Classification (NCBI taxonomy): domain Eukaryota; kingdom Metazoa; phylum Chordata; class Actinopteri; family Ambassidae; genus Parambassis; species Parambassis ranga. The sequence continues at coordinate 10,888,526 of NC_041039.1, read as the reverse complement.
ACTTATAGTTCGGAAAAATTCAAGATCATTCGCTCTTCCATATATGTTGAGTAGAAGCTGCATAAAGTTGAATGTATTCCTCTCCCCATTTGCACTATTCTGGCTTTTAACGAGCCCGTTTTCTCTGCAGGACCCAGCTTAAAAGTCATTACCTGATGTCTCTGGAAACCTCTGAGGGTTTGCTGGAGGCCATAGGCAGTCAGGCTCTGGCTGAGGGATCCTTCCTCTCCAATGACGAAATCTCCAAAAACATCGACAACGTCTCCTTGACCGATGTTGCTAATGTACGACATTTGTTTTTTTTGGTCACTGTTATATTCTCATTTTATTGAATTTACACCAGGTTCTAAGACTAACAGTATGCTGTACATTCTTTTGTGTCATTTTTCAGGCTGCCAAGAAGTTTGTGTCTGGCAAGAAGACCATGGCATCTACCGGCAACCTTGTAAAAACGCCCTTTGTAGATGAGATCTGAAGTCCTTCTCATCACCCTTATACTGTATTCAATTGACGGCAAAGCAGAATTTGTTTCCTCCACATTAAAATAAAATCTTTTTGCAATGTTCTAAGAGATATAATGTCATAACACCCCTGAGTATTTATAGGTGTTGTAACAGTATATTTTTCAGGTGATGATCGTCTGATGCATCACAGTACTGTGCTCCACTCATCTGTCCACATTACCTGTATAGCTGATGTAAAATAAGGAATAAATTCTATCTACCTTACAGAGTTTCATGTTTTGTGTTAGAAAATGTAAGTGGTGGAATGTTAAAGTCACATAAGAACTGAAATAAATGATCAAATGATGGAAAACTTTCATGTGGGTGTGGCTTCAACTGCACAGTGAGTTCAGGATTCTTCCAACTCACCTGCATAAATTATGGTGATGCAAAAGGTACGGGGAAGTCATGTACGGGTTTTCTCGCGAGAGTTACGGACTTCACAGGCATGGAGACGGGAGCTGACTGGATTTTAGTTTTCCTTCCTTTGAGAAGAAAACATCGTCTTTCAGGCAATACAGTTGATGTGCACTCATGTAGGGCTTTTAACGGGTAAACTGAGCTAACTGAATGTATTAGTGTGAAGATCAGAAGCTGCAAAAAAGGCGCTTTTTATGTGAGCATGGGCGGCGTTTCCCGATTGTGTTCGTCCGGAGGAAAGGAAAAGCTTCCATATGGGGAGAGAGAGAGCTCGGGGGATTCATGCAAACTCGGGAAATAAGTCCAATGCATACACGAAGCCGTTTTCAGACAGTGGTGATTAATTGGGTAAATTTATCACACGGTCTTTTTTCCGCAAAAATGATGTGGTGGAGCATCCGGGGCTAGGTAATTCATGAGCCCGGGCAGCGTTCCTCTCCTCCTCAGGGGCCGGAGAAGAGCCAGCCGGTCGGGTCAGCTTCGGCTTTTTAAGGACAAAAATAAAACCTGTACCCTCCACCGCCTGGGATCAAACAATATGAGCGCACAAACAGTGGACCAATCCGACCCCATCACCATCATCACTGCGAGTTTCCCAGGCATGATGATGGGACATGAGATATGGGTGTAGGTGACTTCTAGATGTCCCGTCTGCCTTTAAGGAAAGGTGAGACAGAGGCAGGAAACTCTCAGCCACCCTAACGACATGGATAAACTCACCGTCATATCAGGATGTCTCTTCCTGGCCGCGGACATCTTCGCCATCGCCAGCATCGCCAACCCGGACTGGATCAACACTGGAGAGTCTGCTGGTAGGTTGTTGGCACTTTGTTCCACTCCAGTAACAATGACTGTGTGTGTGTGTATACATAAAAACAGAAGGTCAGGTGACAGTGGGGCACTGCAGAGTTAAATCTCTAATAATATGATGATGCACGTTTAAAATTATGTCGAAACGTTTAAAAACATGTTGCAGCTGGAAGAGCATGATGCTGCCACCACCATGCTGTGCTGTAGCTGGTGTTACCTGATGAATGCTCTGCACAAAAGTGCTTGTGTCAGCAGATCTTTTCCCTCATGTTCTCATAGTGCATTAAAAGCTGTCTGAGAGAAATTAATAAGAAGTCACGCCTTATATGGGAAATGTCATTAATTTATCACAATGTTATGTCAAGAACATCTCTGCATGTGTTGCAGAAATTAATGCTAACATGCTAATTGGTTTGCACTGGCCCATACCATCATATAATACCATCATATGAGGGGATAGTGAGCCAATGTGGTGTCCATTTGAAACTGTTATGTGATTGTTGATTTTTAATTACAGCCATAAACTTGAAGTTATTGGTCAATTAGTGCTGGAGATCAGTCAGAATGCCAACTGGCTGGTATTTCTGCATCTTCTGTGCTTTTGCATTCTTGCACACCACGTTCAATGCACACTTCCCTGCTCACCAACATAAGGCAATGGTTCCCACAGCAAGCAAAGTCATAGTGTGTCCAGCAGATCATGGCGTAGGTGGCTGTCTGTAGATTTATTTGGCAATAATGTTTGAATAAAAGAAGGAGCCTGTGATTATAATTTATGGGTAGCCAGATTTCAGGCTTTGTAGGTGCTGACAGACTCTCACATCACCTTCCTGGTTATTCCTGGTCTGCGTCGCCACGGTGCGTCACAGTGCTGCAGGGCTTGGACGCTGGTTACAGCAACACAGAGAGCTGTGAAGCTGCACAACACAGGTTCAACACTTCGACACAATTCACCACAAGACTAAACATGCTTATGAATACAACGTGCCATCAAAGAGAGTCCGCGTTGTACGAGTGAAGTTCTCTGCCTTCTTACTGGCGGCACTCGCGGCAGCGCCACCCAGTCTAGTCCTCTTGCCCAGTCCTCTTGTGCCATCTCTGCTATTTTATGTGTTTCTGTCTACATGGTGGCGTTTTTAAAATTCGCTGATGCGCATACACACACGCAAACGCGTGCGCACACAAACACATGTGCGCACAGGTGAGCCCACTCCCACCAGCAGGTAGAGTGCGTGTTGTTCGACTCTCTGTTGCTCATGACGTGCTAGTTGGTTTGACTTAACTCCATTGACTATGCTCAGATAAGCCATGGTAATAGGCCTACCACTACTCATAGTAATAATATTAATATCATTAATAATAACAATAATAATAATAGTGTTGATAATTGGGGGCCTTTCCATTGTTAAATGTTCTTTAGAAATTAAAGTTTATTGATCTTTGAAAGGGTGTACTTGCATTATATGTCATTATCATTATGTTAGTTGAACATTGATTTGACAATATTATCGCTTATCGCAATAATTTCTCTTGGCAATTAATCGCCCAGCGATTGCAGCAAACTCAGATGTAAAGTCCAAAGCTAAACATTGACTAAAACTGAAGCAATACACAAACAGTACCAATGCAGTGTATGCACAGCTGCCTGAAGTTCTTGTCAGCCTCCATCCTTATGCTACAGTAGAGCAGAGATAAGCACGAACAGGCAAACTGGCTGCTTATTACAGGATTTAATTTACTGTAAAAAAACACACTGGCTGCAGCTGAAAGTTGGGTACAGAACAAGTAGTTTTTGTTGCATAATTTAATGAGTAAACAGGCACCAAAGTCATTATAGTACGAAGTGAAGTTCAGAAAGCCTCGTTTTGTGAGGGTTTTATCCCCCATTCTTCATAGTAAATGATGGGGTGAAAGTAGTGGACTAAAAGCCTTTTGTTCCTTGTCTAATTAGCCAAATATACCTGAAGGCAGGAAGTGTTGTTAGGTAATGAATACATATGACTTTTAATTAGGCCTCCTGGGAGAATAATGCCTTCCACCTGGAGAATAAAAGCCCTTCACACACAGTTGTGACATGTTTTACTGTGGCCACCAGTATTTATTTTTTTCATTGGGTATTTTCAGGCTGTTGGAGGAGGTACTTTGTTTTTATGTTTCCATCCTATCGGAGAATGACAGCATTTCATATAATTCTTTTCTTTTTTTGAATACTTTTTAGTCCCTTTGTCAGGGTATAATGCATATATAATGCATAAATCATTTCAGCAAGTTGCCCATAATACAGAGGGATAGCTGTATCCTCAGAATTGTGTGCTCCAAAAGTGCAGTGCCTCTTGATGTAATTAATTTTAAATGTGTTTTTATCAGTGCAGTTTTAGAAATAGTCACATCATTTTTAGCATAGAAAGGAACTGTTTGCTCTTGGTTCCCTCAGGACAATTTACTAAAGTTGGTTATCCAAACAGGCTTTAACCAAAATGCTGCTGTACCATGAGGTTCTAAGCACGTTTACGTCCCTCAGAGCACGACAGATCTGACTCTGGATGATTATGTGACTGTTTATAGCTAAAACCCGCCTCCCCTTTATTTATTTCACCCTGAGTCATATTTTCATTTATTTATACAAAAAAAACAAACGAATTTACATAATAAAGCAAAAACTGCTTTCAGTTGTACTTGTGGCTTCATTGGTTGTCTGGTTTAGAATCAGCAGGGAAATGAATGCAGTATTTACATTGTCCCCCACCCTGTGGTAGGAAAGGATGTGTTCAGAGGGAACAGGATATCCTGTGCATAGGGAGAATGGAACAGACAGACAGACCCCTTTAGCCTGGCGATGCTGTCATCACCCAGTGTTGTATCCATGATGAAGAAGGACAGCTTTCTAATGCTAACATAAATATTTAAATAAATGGAAAAAAAAAGAAAAAGCATGCTGCTGATTTTAATATTTCAAGCAGTACTTAGACTGTATTCCTTTATTTGTCAGTTTCAAAATGTAAACTGACTGGGCTTGATTGCTTTTAATTATGTATTTTTATTCACGCAGCTTTTCTTAAAATTATTATTATTTAAATTTCTCCCTAATTAAAGACGTCTCGGTGCGTCCCTTTGTTTTTCCTGCACTCTTTGTTATATTGGTTACTGGTAGTTTTAGCCATCCTGGCAATTATGTAAATTCTACACTCACTGTGTTTAAATTGGCTTGATTATATTTATAACTACATAAAATGTATAAAGCCCGTCCTCTTGCTAGGCCTTAACTGCTTTCTTAAGATAATTCCAGAAAAGCAAATAAAAAAGCATGGGCGACAAATGAATAAATGACAGCGTGGGTGGATTTCATTTAGCTCTTTTTTCCACTCTCATTACATGCGCTCTGTTTTTTTGGAGTCAACGCACTGGATGCAGAGTGGAGCAGATGCGGCCCCTGTTGGGCTCCACATGTTTGTATCTGTTACAGGCAGAAGCCCTCCTACATGACATCACAGCATCCACAAGGCTTTACGAGACAGGAGGCCATCACATGACCCATGCGTCTCTGATCTCTTCATTTTCCCTTTTGTCCCTCTGTGGTGGTTCATGCCAGAACCCTGAAGCTGTTTGACGTCATGTGTAAATCACCTGGGGTGGGGGGCATGGACCATCAGCCCGTTTCCATACCAACAGATTCCCCTGCCCCTGCTGCTGCAGTGGGGAAATGGAGCGGCTCCTGGGAGGTCATCATGCCTCACAGCCTGAATTATGTCATAAGATGCTGTTATTATAAGAAGCCTCTTTTTGTAAGGACATCTGATAACTAGATTTTAAAAGATCCAGTAACTTTTGTCAGTTATAAGTTACAGGACATCACATTTTGTAAGTTTAATTTCTAAATACAGCACATAGAATACACTGTATGAAATACAGTATAGGAATAAAGCTACAGCACTACCACAGTTCAATAGTGTTGAGTCATCTGGAAGAATCAATATCCAGCACTGGCTAATCAATGTGCTCTATATTTGCTCCTGTTAAGAAATGACCGACTGCTTTGTGTAAGACATCTTCCTTTTCTTTTCCTCCATCCAGGTTCTCTGACTGTGGGCCTGGTCCGGCAGTGCCAGACCATCCACGGTCGGGACCGGACCTGCATCCCTCCTCAGCTGCCCCGAGAGTGGATCACCACACTCTTCTTCATCATCCTGGGTATAATCTCCCTCACTGTTACCTGTGGTCTGCTGGTGATGTCACACTGGCGCCGCGAGGCCACCCGATATGCCCGGTGGATCGCCTTCACAGGAAGTAGGTGTCCAATGCCACATTTCTCCAGCATAGACTAGGAGTAGGTGTGTAGTAAGGCTTTCCAGCATGCACTGAGGTAGTAGAATTATCACTGAGAATTATGTTGTTTGCACTGTTGGAGATTTGTACCCTTGAGGATGACTGAAGCTGTAGACATCTGTCATTGTACATAATTATGTACATAATTGCCTAAAAAACACAGTTAAGCAGTTGTTTGCATGCAGATTTAAGTGTAACCAGATGTGTGATTTAGGGTTGTTTGTACAAAGTGTCATTTGAACCACGGCCTCAATTATCATGTGACTCAGAAAATACAGGTCAAAATACTATGACATACCACACCAAATTTAAAACTCAGCTAATGACAGATCTGTATAAACATACTATTTTTTGCAGTTATAATTGAATATAAAAATGCCTGAATGAATTCAGGACTTATCTTAAGAATCTCACTGAGCTTACCTTGACATTAGACCTCATCATTCATTTTAAAAAAGGCTTTGCTAATTATAAATATCTTGACTAAGGATTTTAGAGGTCAAACTGATGACGGCTGGCTTCTATTTTTATAGAAAAGGAGACAAAAACTCATCTTTGCTAGAGAGCAGCAGAGCAGGAACAAGGTCTCATGTGGCTCCAAATATAGACCGTAGAGCAGGTTTCTATGCGTAGATAGTCGGTACTGGGTGCAGTTTATAGTTCTAGTTACAGTTAGATTTAAGTACCTAAATGTTGTCTCAGAGCAAAGTACATTTCACTGTCAGTATCCAGGTTCTGTTGTTTACTTTGGTTGTTTACTTCATTTGCATTTCTGCACACTTGCGTCTGTGTTAATGCTTTCCTCTCCTATTTTCTTCACACAGTGGTCCTGTTCTGTATGGCTGCTCTCATATTCCCAATTGGCTTCTACATCAACGAGGTTGGAGGACAGCCATATAAGCTACCAAACAACACAGTTGTGGGCTCCTCCTACGTCCTCTTCATTCTGTCCATATTCTTCACCATAGTGGGACTGCTGTTTGCGGGGAAGGTGTGCTTGCCCGGCTGACGGCTCCTTAAGAGAGAGACACACACATCACAACAGGAAGCGAAGTTTGTTAGTCCTTTTTTCTGTGGGGGTAAGAGAACTGAGACTGAGAAGCACCTGGTTGGTGGTTTTCCTTTTTTGGATGAATCGTCATGATGCTTACGGCACGATCCATCCGCTGTTCTGTTCTGTTCAGAGACAGAGCAGGTGTGGATACCTGTGAAATGGCCCTCGGCTCCATCAGTCCAGAATGATGGGTGTGAAGTGGAGGATGAAAAAACTATGACAAACGAATACAAGACTTTTAAGGGAGCCTAAGAATGAGCCAGTGGTTATCATATGAATTAAACACCTTGCTCTTCTTCTCTAAATTAGTCAGCATGCACACCTGGAGATCAGACTGATACATTATGTCAGACTGGATGCTGGCCACTCTCTTCCAACATGATGGAGGTTCTTCCCTTTCGCTCTGCTACAAGTAACACTCTGTACCACATACAATTACGTTTCAGTTGTTCACATTCTATTTATTTTTATGTAATTTGTAAATATTTTTTAATGTCTCTCGCAGTTTCTCTGCCATTAATATGTGTGGTGGATCATATTGCCTTAAAGATCTGTTAACCTTAATATTGTTGAAGTCTCACTGGATCAGCATAGGCATAAAAATCTAATGTGGTAGGTGGAATGTCAAACAAACTATTAGCAACATCTGTCCAAGGTTATCATTGGTCTAAACTTCTCAGTGGAGCTCTTCCTTGCGTCATTGTGAGGGTAACACGCAGGAAATGCAGCTCTGAAGTGTTGAATGTAGAGGTTAGCACTCAAAGCAGGTCAAACCTATTGTGGCCTCTCTGTTACAGCTTTGTTAATATCGCTTAAGTGAATTTACTATTCACATTTTTTTGAGTGTTTCTGTTTTTAAACAGGAAAAATGACTGAAGTTGATTCTTTTCTGTGGTGTGTACATAGTTGCATACATTCTGTGTAAATGGACAGGCAGCTAGTCTGTCATTGTGTAGATGCACTGACGTTCGTGAATGAGCATGGAAGATGTCATCTCATTAAAACAACTCATTTGAATACGCAGTCTTATCTTTTTTTTTTTAAAGGTTTTTAATTTACATAATGCCAGGAGACCAGACAGACAACATGTGTAAGGTGCTTTGATAAAGCATGCCATCTCACAGCAGGGGCTACAAAGGACATATGAAGACTTTATGTAGCCAGGTAGAGTGTTTCAGTATCATTTCAGGAATGTTGGTGTTTTTCTTGAGAAAATGCATCCAGCTATGGGTTGTAGCCAGAGGAATCTATTTATGTCTAAAAGGTCATGTGTCCAAACTGCAGTTCTCATAGTCATGTTGCTATTTTAAACCCTGAAAATACTTGGCTTTAAGTATGTTGACTTTGCTGTTTATGTATGTTTCTGCATTGTTTTGGAGAAAGAAAAACACTGTTTCTTACACATGAACAGAACCTGGCAAACTACTAATCAAAATATATGGGTTGTGACAATACATTGATAATATTGTACATATACATGCAGCAAACTGTTTAAGCTATTTCCAGTACCAAAACATAAACCCAACATGGCACAGTTACACAATCCAAAAAACAGCTTAAACTGGATGCAAAATGAAAAATATAAACAATGTTTATGTGACAAAAGTCAAAAATGAGTTTGTCAGTTTTAGTTTGGCACAGATTAGAATCAACATGATCAGATGTGCAACTTCAATTCTCACCAGAAGAGGGCGTATTTGGTCAACATTACAATGAGTCCGACTCTTCACTCACCATAAATCTCCAGATTCCAACCCAAAGCAAGTAAGAGCGCTCAGGCGTAAAAAAATACTTTGAAAAAACAGTCTTCATCATCAGTTCAAACAATCGGTCAAACTTTAAGAACCTCCACCAGCTGTGTGTTACCATGGCAGCAACAACTCTGTCCCCATCATGCACACCATCTTGTGGTTAGGGAAGTACTGAAGCTTGGTACTTAAGTATAAGTATAATTACCCCACAAAATATGTACTTAACCGAAAGTGCTACAGCAACATCCCTCCTTAAGTACTTACTTTTAAATGTACTTAAAGTATTAAAAGTAAAAGTACTCACACAGTGAGTTGTCTCTCAGATGTTAGTACTAGCAATTTCCCTGCCAGCAATTTCTTTTTTGAGGCCGACAAAGAACGCACTGATATATCCACCAATCGTTTTTGGGCTGTCTAAATTCAAACGTATGTTTTAAATACGCCCACTGGTGGCTCAGTTCAGTGGAGGCTGACTCTGGATCCACATTCAATGGTAAGGTTAGCTGCAAAGGACAGGAGGACAGAGACAGTCTGTCTAGTGCTGTGCTGCTGCCAAACACAAGCTCTGCTATCACTGGAACCAATAAAGCCACCTGATTGGTTTAGACTTCGGCCATAGCAAGATAACAAAATCCATGTTTTTGTGTAGATTGAGGCGCTTTGGCAAAACTGTATTCATAAAGTGTAACGAGTAACAACAAACATTGTAGAAATGTAGTGGAGTAGAAAGCATAGATAATAGCTGCAAAATGCAATGGAGTAAAAGTCTGAAGTATGTATTATTATTACTTAAAGTATAAATATGTAAATATTTACTTAAGTACGGTAAAGAAGTAAAAATACTTAGTTGCATGCCACCACTGGTCAGGTCATGGAGGGACTGCTGTACTGCATCTTGGCCATTTGAGCAGCCACAAGCAGCAGTCCACCGGTGAGGAGCTCCAGGCCATAAGAGAGCCAGGCCAGACCCAGAGACCATCCAAAGGAGGTGTGAATGAAAGCCAGACCCTCCTGCCCCACCTGCCTCTCCACCTCAGCCAGGGCCTGGTATGAGTAGATGATGTAGAGGCTCGCCCCACACAGAGTCAGCAGACCTGAAGATTGATTGACAAAAATTGTGAAATTCACATAACTGGCATATTTTGTGGGACAATAATGATATTTATTATCTTTCCATTATGTAGAGATAGTGGAACAATGCAATGTGATTTTTTCTGAATGTAATTATTCACACAAACATTTTCACATGCTGGAATTGTAGCGGAAGTTGTCATCTCATTAAAATAAAAAAGTGGTAATCATCAATAAGAACAAACATCTAACCGCTCACAAAGCTATCAAAACCTCACATTGTGTGAGACAGGAAATACACTGATGACGCATGTGCTGTCTGTTGTTCCAGTCATCCAGAGATAATGCCAAGTTGCACGCACACACACACACACGGTCCACACAGTGTTGCTATTGGAAACCCTTTTAATTTTGTCAGCTTGCTGTTAGTTTTAAGTGGAGCTGCTCAGGGCGGGACTAATAAAGATTTTATTACAATTATACCCCAAGGTGCAACAAAGCAGGAATATGATGAGGAAGCGGCATCTGATGTCTCATTTTTATGCACTTCACCGCAAAGAACAGAGAAACAGAGAGACATCCAGGATATGACTGAAGTACAGACGAGACAGGAAGGACCGCCATAACTGCTTATAACAGAGCTGAAACGATTGATCACTGATTAGTCATGAGTTTTGATTATATATATTTTAACAAGGATAACAAAAGTTTATATGAAGTCAAAAAACATCAGATCAAATATATTTTTAGATCAAATTGCTCAAAAACAGATCTGTGTAGCCAAAACTAGCAATATTACAATTCAAATTTACCAGTAAAAATAAGACATGAACATCATGCTGTGTTGAGCTCCTGTTGTTCGTTTTAAATGCAACATGCAGCAACAGCAATAATTTTTCCTAACTAACAAATAACTACTTTACTAATCATTGTTCCGCTCCTGCTGTTCCTAATCTGCTTAGTATTTATAATCTCATCATTTTTTTTTCCTTCAGTGCACACACAGCACATACCACGTAATTCTGTTCAACAAATCCAAGATACAACGGACATATGTAAAGGACCTCAACAAGTGGACAGACACCCTTACACAGCCTCTGCTCTTGACCTGCATTTCAGGGGACTGCTTATCTTCTCTGAGTAGAGAGCCCTTAGGCTGCATCGTAGAGATAATTCTGCCGTTTTATTTCATGCAAGTAAAATATTGGATAAAAAGGCGCTACTGGCATTTACTATTTACTCCTTATTGTTTTCCTAAGAGGAAGACCTTGACCAACACACAGAGATGGAAGAGGACAGCGCTCACCCTGAGCCCACTGAAGGCCAGCGCCTTCATGCTCTCTGCTGGGAAAATATGCTGGGACAGACCTTCACTGATGCTGGAGTTCAGCCACCCCACGCATGTCCTAAGGAGGAAGCAACCAAACACTTCACCACTCTCAGCTGGTGGAATAAGAATGAGATGATGTTTCCTCTGGTCTGAGAGATACTTGTGTTCTCTAGGCAGAAAGATCCTTTTCAGCTGTAGGAGATATATTCACTGCACTTACACCAGAGCCTATAAACTAGTTCCTATATGAACATATTCCAGCACTCACCAAATAAGGACATCTGGACTGTTATACTTCCATGTGTTGCCATGGTATTTTTATATTTTTTGGGGGCTGGTACAAAATTCTATATTTTATTTGTATGAAATCATAAAGTACACATAGATTCCCAGCCCGTTTGATCATTTAGATCCCAATCTGTGAGGAATTTAATCTTGTTCACCTTGCAGATGAAGGGCATAAATCATAAACAATAGGGTGTCGTAACACACACCTGGAATGGTTTTCTACCTGAAAACACTTTGTAGCATTTCTTATTTCAGGAGGGAACCTTACTCAGAATGCCAATTACTCTGAAAATGAAGTACAGGGGAGGAAATGGAACAGCCCTGCAAGGAGCCAGACAGATACTCATTAGCCTGTTTAATGGTTGGTGAGGAAAGTAGTTGCAACATTGCACTGAAGCCAGAAGGTAGCAATTAACTAAGATTTACAATTATCAGCTATATATAGGCTTATACATTAATGTATGCATAAATATATGTGAGTCACATACATTTTAATCTTGATTATTTTTGGTTGTTTCATAGTAAAAAAAAAACAACAAAAAACACTTTTTGTCCATACACCACAATCACACCATCTCACCCTTTGGTGTTAACACACCATTTCACATTTGTGTAACATAACACGTCAGCTGAGGAAGATGCTATGATTTTGTTAATTAAATGCAACTAAATAATGATTGAAAAACAACAAAAAAGGAGCCAAAAAATGCTTGGAAGTCAACAAGTTCACAAGATGACTCCAATCTAATTTAAGCCTTTATTCCATTCCACACATTACCATGTGCTGCTTATTAAAGAGAGCCCATAAAGACTCTTTTTAAGTAAGAGTTTATCTATCACAAGGTCCTCTTTATGTAGGCCATAAGGCACTGGCAGGAGAGCATCCAAGACCAGAAGATGATCAGGCGTTAGGTTTATGTGCAAAGAGTAACTTCATTACTGTAAATACCGCATTACCAAAATAGTGCTAACATGGTTAAAGGCAGGTCTCCAAATAACTCAGATTTACATGATCTGTTGGCTGCCTTGGATGGAATTACACAAGGGTTTAACTGTGAGGTGAATTCTATTATTATGTTTCCTTTATGGCACTTTTAATGTGTATTAACCAAGTCTTTGCTCAGTAAAACAGATAACCAGGTTAGCACCTGCAATATTTATAGTATCATCTGAATCTTGTGAGGCTTTGCTTTGCTGCTTTTATACTCTGGTAGCTCTTAACAGATGCTTTTCTTCCCTCAGTGTTGGGGCCAGATGTGATAAGTGCAAGGATAAGAGCTGCATGTTACTCATGCACATGTTAATGTATCTACATATACACATACAGTATAGGCAATTGAAGCTACACTGACACCTAATTCATGATGGCACACTGGTTCAAATTTTCTTCTCTATCATTCAACAGCATGCCAGGAAAAGCACACCTGATGGCACAGAAGCAAAAGCAGCCTCACTCACACACACACACAATCACCTGCTCTTTCATGCATACTGAATCAACATGGCCAAATCAAATGGCCAGTTGGTCTTGGCTGTAATAAAAGTCCCTTTGGGCCTCAGGAGGTAATTTTCAGTAGATCGGCACATAAAGCACTCTAGCCTGCTCACATTAACCACATGGCCTTGCTTTACTGCCACACTTTAACTCCAATAAATATTCACCATGTGACTGGATTGTGACCAAGGAAAATAATGTCCTCCCTGTGTTCTTATCTGCTTAATTTTGTGTCAGAACATAAACTCACCGATATAACTGAGTGTGTGATGTATTTTACCATCTTTTGTTAACGCTGTTTCTCCTACAACCTGGCAGCAATCGTGTTACCAAGGTTAAAGCTCTTAGGCTGGCAATTCACTGGACTGTCACATTTGCTTTAATGGATCTATATTAAATGGGTGTTACCTCAGCAGAGACACTAAAAACCTTCACAACTACATTGTCTTCCATTACCACACACAGTAATGTCCTCATAAAGTCACCTAAGGCACACACACTTCACACACCCTGCAGTAGAACAGCTGGAGCTGATCTCCATCCTCCCTTCCAGGGCACAGTGAGCACAAAACCGAAACTGAACTTACTGCAGATGAAGAAGTATGAGGCTGTAGAGGTGAGGAGGACCGGGCTGCGGGCCAGAGAGCTCACCAATCCACAGATACCACCAAACAGCAGCAGAACCAGGCTGAGAGGGAGCACCACTACTATTGCACTGTGCATGCCTGGGTAAACAGATGGGATTGAAGTTATGACTCGTTAATGAAACTTCATTAGTAGAGGATATGTGATGAGAACGGAGATACTCACTCAGCATGCGCAGCTCAGTCTCTGGGTATGTGGAGTAGTTCGCTGTAAAGGAGTCAATATAGTCTACGTGTTTTTTACCGCCTGGATGGAACAAATAAAAACCCATCAGGTCATGTACACCTGCAGTGTCACACTACTATTAATGCGGTTATTATAGGGCGAAAAGCAGTGCCCTACCTTCGTTGATGCTCCACAGTCCTGAGTGGGAGCTCATGTCTTCAAAGTCGGTCATGTTCGTGGGGTTCGTTTCAATGATGTACCAATAGTCGGTACCCAGAGAGGTCGCCAAAAATGCAAAGCTCAGAAGCCCACAGATGCCAGCTGTGGTCACCAGTGCCCCAAAGCTTAACTTCATCATGTTCAGGTGAAAATGTAATTCAGACTAGCTTTGCGTGAGGCAGGTTGCGTTTTGTTGTTGTTCCAGACGCCGCCGATCACAGAATGCCAAATAAAAAATAAATATTATCCGAAATTCATTTCTCCGACTTAAATCTTTCGACTAATCCTAAATATCAACTTGTTTAGTCTGCCTGGTGGAATCAATTCACACAGCTGCTCAGCCAGCGCAGTCTGAGCAGCAGCAGCAGCTTCTGTCTGGGAGGGACTTGGATCCAGTGGAGAGCGCACATGTTTACGCAAGGCGCAGACGGAAATCATAATACGGGAAATGGCAAGACCGTAATCAATAAACAAAATGACAAAGAATAAATCCGGGAGATGGTTGCGGTTAAAAAAAACGAATTATATCCAGACAGTTTCATTGTACAAAAAAAAATAAGTCAAATTTATATTGGAAACAAATCTAAACGATCAATCAATAGAGCGCAGGGGCAACAGGTTTATTAAAACATATACATCAGAAAAAAATAAGCAAAAATATTAATTTACATTTTACAAAGAAGACAAGAGAGAAAGGAACATTTGTGTAGAAAAACCAGTCAGCTACAAATCATCTCACAGCCCACCCATCTCATTCATCTGCATCCATGTCACTCTTCTCCCATTGCTGACTTGATATCTGCTCTTTTCTGTTTGGCTGCCTCTTCAAACTTGTCCAGTGCCTCCTTGCAGTGCTTGTTCTGCATGTTAAAGAAAGGAAATCTGAATTAAGCATTAAGGTGGAAAACTAAAGGATCTGTGCTGGGTTAATTAAGTGATGTAATATGCATACAATCATGAACTTCTGTCTCTCTTTCTGCAGCTTGAGAAACTCTTCTACTGTCAGCTCTTCTACTTTTTTCTTCAATGTGATGAAGTTGCAGGAGGGGGAATGAGATTTGTGTTCTTTTCTGGCAAAAAAAAGAGAGAAAGATGAAGGACTAACTAAACAAGGAAAAAGTTTGATTAAAAAGAAAAATAAGTGCAAACACATAGGCAGGTAACTGTACTACACAAAATGGACACGGTTATATTGCTGTACTTTTTTTTAATGTTAAATCACAGAGAGGTATTAGTGGGAAAACCTATACAATATTTCAGATATCCTCTGGCTCTGTTGTAATCCCTCTGCTGGAGCTTTTCAATAACCTGACATGGTATTCTGCAGGGTACTCAGGAGTAAACAGCTCTGCTAGCTGTAAGGTAAACACTCAGTCCATATAGGGAAGAACAACAGTTACAATTCCGTAGCTGCTCAGTCTCAGTTTTGTTTTTAATGACAATAATGTAAGTATTTACAGTGTTACATTGGCCACAACTGAATCCTCATATGAAATACAAGACATGAATGTGTCTCACGTCATATGCAGTGTCTCAAAAAACTTCAACCAGTATCTTAAAATGTTTGTTCATTTTCCTTTTAAAAGTGTTTTACAGCTTAAATGATCAATAAGGATTTAGACCATATCCAGAAAATAATCTCCATTAACACTGCACTCCTGTGAACACTTGGTGCTCCAACCCTGATCCACAGCTTCTAGAACAGCACAGTGCTGTGGATACTTGTGCACTAATACAAAAAATGTCATTGTAAATGTATGTTGTTTTATTTATATTTTAGCACATGAGCTCAGTAACAAGGCAATCTTACTCTGGGTCATCTTCTGGTTCCCAGCCCTCCAGCTCTTTGAGGCAGAAGAAACACATGGCTACATCTGGGCTGTTTTCTGAAGGTGTGTGGATGAATCCAGCTTTGGCCATCTAGAGGAGCAAATGATAAGAGACAGCCTTGTTATAGGGGGATTTACACTAGTTATATTGAATGCAGAAAATGAGTTTATTCAGCTGGAAATTAACAAACAACATTACAATCCATATTAAAGGTAGACTGTAACAGTGGACACAATATTGAAGACCAATAAAACAAATCAGTTAGATTGCAGAATGAATCAAAGAAAATGATCAGTTTTCTGATGTATTTCAATTGTGTTCGTTTTTTTGTTGTTGTACATAATCATTGCAAATATCAAAACCAGCCAGAACCAAGTCCAGAAATCTAGTCCGTGATGAAAATTATTACAATAATTAGTGGCACAACTTGGGTTTAGCGTACAGCGTAGCGTAGGGTGCGTGTAGTGCGTTTCATTAAAGAGTAGCAATTTAGCTTTAGGGCTAACTGGTGTGTTAGCAAGCGTAGCTAAACTGAACCGTTTACTCACGTTTTCCGGGGTACAAGTGCAGTCCTCGTTGAATGGCCATCCTTCGTAAGTTTTGAGTCTATTCTCGTAAAAATACATTTTCAAACCCTCCTCGTTGAATTGATCCATTTTGTCGTCAGATATAAAAGAATGTCTACTACGTTAGCCAATTCCTGCCACTGAGCTAAACGTTGTTTTTAAATTTCGGCGAGTTTCGTCTTCGACTAATTTGATTGGCTGCCACAGAGCCAAGCACCGCCCGTTTTCTTCTTCGTGTATGTTGGGTGGTGCGCACATGCACATAAAACAATGATCAGATTATAAGTAAAATTGAATTCTATTATATTGTAGAGAAGGCCGAACACATTTAATTCATTGTTTACCAAATGATGAAGCCAAGAGTCAAACAACAACTTCGAGTACAAAACCACATCCGTTTCCACTTCCGCTTACGTTTTATGGGTAATGTAGTTCATGCCGGTGATTGGCCAAAAACACAACGCGCGAGACTTTTTACATCCTATGTCAACAACCGGCTTCAGAACAACTTCCCCAACTTTAATATCATGTCAATGAGTTTACGGTGTGCGTAACGTTACATGTGCTTCTCTTTTCTTCTTCGGGTTCGTTGTAATGGAAGGACGGTGTGCTGTTGAGAGCTGGATAGAGTTTGGTTATCCAGCAGCTTCAAGCACACCGAGGGTCACATTTGGTTTTGGAGCGGATGTGTTCATTTGCACTGGCAGCAACGAGATCTACGTGTTCAATGTTCTTAAGAGAAAACTCACGGCAAGTAACTTAGCATGAGAGGAGGCTAATTTCCAGCCCTGATATCCAGTTTGAACTGTCTTTTGTGTTGTGTTTTCACAGGCTGTCCTCTGCTTCTCTGATCCTGTGGCTGACCTGGTTGAAAGTCATGATAAGCAGCTCCTCTATGTAGCATGCAAAAGTGGCGTCTATTGTGTTAGCTCACAATTGCTACACAGGTATCAACCTTCACTGAACTGGGACATTTTTATATTAAAACTTGTATACCCCTTTCATAATATGACCTTTCACCTCTGCAGGGCTCAAATCTCTTCAGCTGCTGCACCTTCATCTCCAGCTGAGCTGAAAATCTCCTCAGAGTTTCTTGTTATTGCAGGAGATGGTATTTCATCTCTGCTCCTTGTTGGCTCTGTACTTCTTACTCTTCGACAGACAAACACCTCTTGGCTACTGTCTCCCTATAAAACACCAAAACAAGCACAGTCCAGCAGTTATGAGGTGCTTAGTGCAGTCAGTCTGCCACTGCTTGGTGACACTGAGTCAAAGGCAGGACTGAGAAGGAGGACTGCGCTGGTTTGTATCCATTGTGGTGATGCAACACCACCACCTTCCTCCCCTGAAACATCTCACGGCCACTTCCGCCTTGACCCGATCCTGTTTAAACTTTTGTTTGGGGTTGAAGCTGCCCTTGCTAAATCACCTGTTATCCTTTGCAGCCTGCCAGATGGCCGTCTTTGTTTCTTTCCTTTGCGTCTCCCAGGATCACGGCTTCGAGTCCTGCATAGCCTAGAGCAGCCAGTCGTGTTTCTTGGTGCATCTGTTGTCATGGAACCGGGTCCGGGGCATTCATATTGTTTAGTGGCAGTTGGTGAACAAGGCAGAGTTGTCCTGATCAAGTCCGAAAAAGAGTTCGGGGACAGCCTAGCTGGTTTCACTGAGGGGTGTATACCTGGACCTGTGGTGTGTGGCTGTGTGGATGAAAACAATCTCTACTGCAGCACTGGGTCAGACCTGCTAAAACTGGATCTGTCAAAGGGATCTGTGAGAGAAGGAAAAGAAGAAGAGACATCCAGTAATACAGCTACTGGCCTGCAAAGCCCCACCAGTCTGAATGTGTGCAGAGTCACAGCCATAACTGTGTCAACACACAAAACAACAGGTGAGAACAGAAGTAACAATATATTAAATGTGTAAATCAAAGTAGCTTTCCCTTTGTCAACAATTTGATGGTTTTGGCCATTATCCTATAGGTGTGATTGAGCTGCTGGCTCTGTCTGTCAGAGGGCAGCTTCAGAAGATCAGCTTACCTGTGAGGACGGAGGATGCTCTAGCACCCAAGATGCCTTCCACACAGATGGGCCGCAATGTCAGAGACCTCCTGTCTGCCATTGGGGATGTTTGTAAAAGGTAAACATGATTCTTTATAGACAATAATGTAATGAAACACAATAGGTATGTGATTTGTTTTCCTGATTTTCTTTAGAGCATCAGTGTTGAAAGGAGCCATCAAATCCAAAAACCAGATTCTGAGGCATCTGAATCAGGTGCTCAATATCAGTTTCCTCCTTGTAACCAACACAAACACTGAAGAGCATCTTACCATTCAGGAGAAGCTAATCAGATGTCATGGCACAACGAGTTGGAGCAGACTACTTCAGAGAGACTCTTTAAATCTTACATGTGTGCTGGATAATTCAAGTCCTTATGTCCTGGAACGAGGCTGGACACTGAGCATCACTGCATTTCCTCTGTCATGTCCATTCACTGCAGGCGGGGAAAGCTCCTCCACTAATTTTTCATTCCCTCTCCACACTCTCCACCCAGGGGAAACGTTAGAAGTGGTGCTGCCTGTAGCAGCTGCAGGCGACACATCCTTCCCCATGACTGCTAGCTGCTCACTCAGCTTCTCACTCACAAGTCTCCTGGGAGAGGCGGCAGCAGCAAGCTTTCCTGGCTTGCAGAGTAGTTGTATCAGTTTGCCCTTGAACACATTGACAGTGGACTGGTTGCACACCCTGCAGGTGAGCAGTCCCACTGCCACCCTTAAAACGCCCACATGTCAATTCAGGTGGGCAACAGATGGCATTGAGAGTTTTTTAAGTTCACGTCAGGTTAGGTGCAGTGGAAGAGAGAGTGCATCAAAGCCTGAGAAATATTCAGCTAGAGTACAAGTGTCATCAGAGCTGCTGAGGGACACATTAAAAAGCCTGAAAGGAGACTCAGAAAACCTCTCTGTCTCTATACTTGATTGGCTGTTGTCAGAAGGTGCTGGAGGTGTGAAGATGGGTCACCATGGAGACAAGATTGCTTTTAGCAGTTCAGTGGTCTACGCTCATGGTCCAAATGGAGCCACTGTCAAACTGACTGCAAAAGAGGTGAACTGTTCTCTAATATTATACTGTTGAAATATCACCCTTACATTTTTTTTAATACAGCTACATCTATTGGTTTTTAGATAAATGTAGGAGAGGACAGCACGGAGCAGGAGGAGTCCGTGTCTGTAGTCAAGGTCCAGGTTGAGAGCTCATCTATAGCAGCAGTGTGTGGACTTCACCATGCTGTGCTGTGCCGCATACAGGTAAAAAAAAACAAACAGTGAGTGCATTCATATGCACGAAAATATTCCACAATAGCACATTTTGTTTAAGGATTTCCTGATTAATAATATGACATAGAACCTGAAGCTTTACCCTTTTTTAAATTATTTTGTTTATTTCATGTTCCACTCTTAAATTTTCTTCTCTTAGTGAAAGCTAATGCTGCAGTACTGTTCATTCAACAGACAAGGTTTCCTGCTCACACAGATTAATTTGTTTAATAATAATAACTATCATACCATTAAACTATTTAGACGGCACAACTACCTCAGATTTACTAGAGTCACCATGACCTCATCAGAACTGAGAAACTTATTTCCCAGGTTGCAGATAAATACACTGAAGAAATTCCTTCTATTTGAATTTATCTGTGGATGCTCTTATTCATCCAGGTCATAGTCATTTCCAATATGTTTCTCAGTCCTGATGAGGTCATGCCTCAATTTAAACTCTTGGAAAATTCTATTTGAATTATTGCTCTTTTTCTCAACACAGGCTCTGTTGCAGAGGGCTCCAGAGAAAGCTGCTTCCATCAAGGTCCAAATTTTAGGTTTAAGACAGGCACTGGAACGCGCAGAGGTACCACATACATATACTGAATTTTAAGGATCGTTCTTATTAGTGTCCTTTTTTTTTTTTTTTTAAGAAATCAGACAAACTAGCCCAGCAGCATCAAGATACCAACTAAAATAAAAAAAAAACACACACAAAACAGCTGTACATCATTACATTAATCATTTCAGTATGTGTGTGGTTTTTGAAAACTGTTGTAAATAATAAATGTTTTTTTACATTTGCGCTGAATCTAAAATGTCGTGTCCACAGACGCAGCAAAACCAAATCTCAGGAGCTGTTGGCGTGGGCATATCCACTGGGCAGGTGAACCGGCTTCTCCTTAATGTTTACAAAGAACTCAGAGACAATCCTCTTCTCATAATTTAACACCCACACAGCTGCCCCTAGCCTTGTTATGTAATCTGACATTGCAGCTGGTCAACCTTGGTGTCTAATAAATTCCCATTGTTGATGCCTGTTGTACATGACATTAAATTTTAATGAAGATCTGCTGTATTTCTTTGAATTCTTTCTCCTTCTGTGCTTGTTCTTATTATTTTCCATTATTATTGTACAATTGCATGCATATTAAAAGTCACCCAAATCATAAGTTATTATTATTAGATTCATGCTTCAGCACAAATTCCCTTTGCAAACCTGTGCAATCAGCACAAAAGGAGTCTTTGCAATTACAGTCCAAATTGAAGAAGAGTCCTGCAGAGAGGTGATTGTTTCACAGGCTGCTGATGTGGCAGACGTGTAGGTGTAACGGTGACATGAGGTTTGATTTCCTGTCATTGAACATGGCACAAGTTCAGACAGCATGCTTTAAGATGCTATGAATAGTAATTTATCAATGGCGTCTATTCCTGCACAGCAACTAACATAATTACACTAGAAAAGCATTTCCTGAAGAAAATGCAAGTTTGATTGCTGAGCTGAAGCATTGCTTTGAACGCTGACGTGAACGATTGCTCTGAATTGCTGGAGAATCTGCAATCCGAATTTAATAAACACTTAATCCTGGCAGACGGGTGACAATATAAGATCAGCAGCCAAGTCTATGTTTTCACTTTTGACTGCTCCTGGTGGTTTCATATAATTAACTCAAACAAATTATTTACAGAACCATTAGCTTTTGGTGTAAATCCGGCGTAACAGCACACTAATGTGCTGCAGCACAGTGGTTGGAAATCACGCCATGCTGCCCCAACAGTTACAGTCAGTAGGAGCAGAGCACTACCGAGGTAACACTTTTGTTACATCATATTCAGGAGGAATGAATCTTAATTACCATTATATCTAGGAGCAGGCATTGGTTGACCTGTAAGTATGTCATGCTGTTTTAGGATTCTATGGACCCTGCCTTTATAGGCTATTAGTTAAAGCATCTACCCACCTTAGTCCAGGACTCATGCAGTTCTCTGCTCTTTGTCAGTTTGAGGATGTGACTGAGCAAACAACAACTAACAATAACCACAGGAGAGAGAACGTCTCACAGAGACACTTTACATGCACAATCTGTTCATCCAGTGGCAGCAGAGTCTGTTCCATGTGGTTCTAAATCTGGCTTGACTATAACAAACGGTTTCCCCAAATATTACAGTGTAGAGTTCAAAGGTCAATGATTATAAACTTCTGATCACAGTCATCTTTAACTGTTCATGTTTCAAAAACATTTAGGTCTAAACAAAGGAACTGACACTATTAACCATTAAGTTATACATTCACAAAATATGATTAAAATGATAAGAGTCAGCCAGCAGTCAGTGCCGACCTCCCGGTCAGATCCCTGGTCCTCAGCCACAGCACGCAATCTTCATGAGAACGGAGGTTGTCAGGTGCGACCCTCTGAGCAGCCATTCTGGAGGTCATCATGGACCTGAGGACAGAAAACAGTCAGCAAAGATCCCAGAATAATCACATAAACAGCCACAATGACTCCTTTAAGGACCTGCATCAAAGAAAGCAGTTAGCAACACACCTAGAGGAGTAAGAGGTTAGAGTCAACAGCTTCCTTTACACTTTGTTAGAGTTGGTACAGGAGGTAATATCTGCTTCCTCACAGGCAACAACTGTTTTAGTTTAGGATTCCCTCTTTTATTGTGCATTTAAATAATGCACGTACAAAATAAAGCTCTTTGAATGTTAGAAGACAATGAGGTCAAAGGTCAACAGCCACCCAATTAATTCCTGTACTCGAGTAGTTGCACCAGCTTGCTACAGAGCCTGTAGTTTATCCACAAAGGCCACAGGCTGCTGTCTGAACAAGGACTTCAAGCAGAGGACTTGTGAGGTTTGGATCAACAATGCACCTTGAATTGTAGCGAGACAAATAGTACTTACAGTGAGTCCTTCCTGGGATGGTTTACATGCCGTGTGGCATGTAACAGAGCTTTCCGTTTGCACACTGTAGCTGTTCCTCAGAAATAAGTTACATGCAAAATGAGCTTAATTGTGACAGAGCAGCAGATATAAATAATTTCCAACTGACCACTTCCAGTGGTGACAACATTCAGCAGTCAACAGTGGTGACAACATTCAGCCCCAGCATGAGGCTTCCTGAGCAGAACGAAGCCAAGCTACCAAAAGGAGCGTCCATATCATTTCATGTCCCTTGTTTGACACAAAAATAGAGGCCTGCACCTCTCTGGTCCCACTGTGCCCACATGTGAGGGACAGTGGATGTTTAACAATGTTTCATCTTACATGGTGCAGTTCATTCTGCACCATGTTCAAATTTTCAACAAGCACCTGTGCAGTGTTTCACCACACATTTATTCACCTGTGTATCACAGATCATCACACTCACAACAGTGAGATGATGGAAAACGGCGCTCCAACACTGCTGGAGATTAAAACAGTTTGGAAAACAGTCTCACATTAGATGGCAGGTACAACTGCTGCACCAATAACCATCCATTTTGTCATTTTCCACCCTGATTTTTCAGACACACTTTCATTAGTTATAACCACTTAATATTTCCAGCAAACTCTTCATGATGAACCATATTTCATGATTCCCTTTGGTTTCCTCTCAGAATCATACAGAAACAATTACACACCTCAGTGAACCTTTTCAACATTTACCATCTTACATTACACTTTGTGTAAATGTTTCTTGTATTACCAGCCTTTTTAGTTTCATCTTTCAACCAGTCTGCAACCTGTTCAGTTTCAAACCTTGGCACAGAGTTTAATTTGTGTGTCACCTTTATGTTCCAGCATGACCTTTGATTTTTAATAACCACTTATTTGTATTTTAATTTCTCCATTAAACACTTTTGCTTTGAACCATGTTGCATGCTTCTCTTTGGTTCCTTTTGTGGCAACAACACAGAACACAGAACACAGAATCACCTGATTTCATTACACAATCCAGTGAACCTATCCACACCTGTTTGTACCTCTGACCATGTAGAGGTTTTCTTGAATTAGAGATTCACCCTTGAACCATTCTGCAACTGTTTAAAGTTTCAACAACCAAAACAAGCAGTTTCACTACGTTTGTTCATTTGAGTGTCACCGTTACTGTCTGACGTCAGCAGGCATCACTCACACCAGTTACAGCGTCTTCGCTCGTCTTTCAAACACTACATCAATCAATAGATTGTTACTGTCATGTGTGCATACGAACCTTGATGGCCATCTGAAGCTGGTAGCTCTACTCACCTCCACAGGAACAGGTTGTCTGTCACTGTCACTGTCCAACATCAACAGCAAGAAGCTCCTCCTACTTTTTATGTTGTATATCTACTATAAAAACGTACGTTTTTTTTTTAAAAATTTACTTTGGTACTTTCTGAGTGTTTGAGTTTTTAAATTGAACACACCAAGCGTCACAGACAAAGAAGCAGAAACCCCACAAACTTTGACAGACAGGATATCAACTCTAACTTTAGGACACCAGTGCTTTTAGAGGTCTAATGACACTGGAGATGTAAAATAATCTAAAACAGGGTAAAAATGTGCATGTTGAAACAGAAACAACACAGGGTGACCATGAGACAGTTACAGATGAACACACAGACAGAAGCATGCAGCCACTTCAAGCCCTTTAAGTGTCACTGTTACTCATTGTCTGAGGTCAACAGCCGTCACTCATATCAAAACAGATAGGCCTACAGGAGGCCTGTTCAATGTGCAAAGGCAGGTCATTCCACTGATTGTGCTGCCCTCTGGTGGCCTGGGAAAAAATGAACTGCTTATCTGAAGCAACTGTTCAAAACAGCATTAAACTTACTCTAAGTCACTGCAGCAGTCTGAGCAGGTGTCCAATGTTGGAGCTGAATGTTGAGAAAAAGGGACAAGAACATACAAACATCAGGTTTATCTGGTGAGCTTGCACATCGAGTAATTCAGCCAATCTTAGCTTACTTACCAGTTATTTATCCCCCACTGAATGAACCAACGACTCCAGGAGATCCAGACATCATGGCCTCATCTCGGACACAAGATGCACATGTTACTAGGTGCTTTGAACTGAATCCATTCCAAGGTTCACCTTTTTGGATCTTGAAAACCGCCTTCTCTTCTTCGTGCCTTCGTCGCCAGTAAAATTCGTCAAATGTGTAAAATGAAATATCGCTTCAAAATTGTCCAGTCAAATTCGTCAAAGACTTAAATATAAGAGCTATTCTCTAAAACAGAACAGATGCATCACTTCAAGGGAGGGGCCGACACGGCAGCCAAGAAAAAAAAACAGCAAAATAAAAACTTGGTCTTACCTTTCGGAGCTTTCCCTACAAGGAATACATGTCATCATGTTAGACAATGTGGATGTGAGTGTGTATTTGTAGGCGAGGGGCTTCTTGTGCAGCTATCGATGACAACCAATTTGGGTAGTTTAGTTTTCATATTTAAACTACACAACACGGTGCTCTCAAAGATAACTTTGCAAGTTTTGTGTGAAGTTAGATAATAGGTTTGCTCTATTCCAGCTGCTTTGCAGCAGACAAACTGATTATAAAAGAAGGGTTTACAAAGAAATAAACAAGCTATGTATCTTATGAATTATTTCACTGTATTTGTATTTTTCCATACTTTTGTAAGAGAAGAGAACCAGTGTTGCAAAAACAACCTACTCTGTAAAAATACATCAAGTTTAGATGTATCACCATTCTACTTTTATAGCACTGAGTGAGCATCCATACAAACAGACACCAGAGGAAGAGAGGGCAACAACTGTCAGTAACCAGGTCAGGGCATTGATGCAGAAGATCAACCAATAGGCAGCAGGCCAATTGACAACTGAAGAATTAAAGCAACATACATTAAGTGCCTGATGAGAAACGGATGGCACCTCTGGTTGTCCTCACAACACCAGCTGCTTTAGTCACAAGAACAGTAGCACCTGCCTGTATCATACTTACTTTATGGCACTTTCATACCATTCTGTTCATTTTCTTCATATTTAAAGTCACTCTATTGATTCTGGATAGAAAAATTAATCAGACATGCATGATTAATCTTCTAATTCACACAAAACAAAGGAAAACATCCTGACATCAGAATGATGCTATTACTATTGCTAACACATGAGTTTTGTTTTGGAAACTTGAAACCCTGTCTGCTCATAACCATCCTAAGACAGGAGTACCATGCATAACTTCTGTTAAAAAATGTGTCAAAAAGTGTGCTGCTTGTGAAGTCCCTGACTCACATGTGGCAAGTACCATGCCTGTTGGTGCCTTGAAGCCTGTCACTAATGCAACATTTGTACAGAGGGGTTTAAGTGAGTGAACTGAGAAGACAAAGGACATGCTGAGGGTTACATGTGTGAACCATAACACAAGGGACTCTATGTGTCTTTATTTGTTTACTGTCAGACATCAATTATCACTTGCGCCAAAGGCTTATTGGAATAAAAATCTAAAGGAATAACACAAAAACTGAATGTTCATTCACACTAATTTAGCTGATTTCACCTCCTCTTGGCTGAATACACACAGTTCCTCCTTTATTAACACCTGCTATGAGAGTCCTCTTTGCAACAGGGAGAAGGAAAACAATGGAATGAAATGTCTCAATATTGGAATAATATTGCTTTGTATTAATACTCCCACAGGGCTGAGCTGGTCAGTGTGAGTCCATCTCCCTTCAGCGTGCCTCCTTGGTCTCCACGCAAGTATTTGCCATTCTTGCCACGGATGGCAAGACGACCACGCTCCAGGAGCTCCAGAGAGAAGTCCTCAGGGGCTTCACCATCCGAGCACACCAGGCCAGCATTGTTCACGTACCAGAACCGCCCATCAATACCTGTACAGTGCAAGGTCAAGAAAATGAGAGGTGGAAACAGAAAACCAATGGACCCCAATGAGAAATGTGTGTGAGAGTGTGTGTCCTGACCTTTAATATGGTAGGCCCCGTTGCTGAATTGCACACTAAAAATGTCATAGACCGATCTGCTGGCGTCCAGCGTGTTGGAGTTCTTGTGATGGCATATGAATCCATTCTCTCCTCTCAGAATCAGCATGGGTCGGTTGATAAGTTTCAGAGTGAGCTGCTCATCCTCACCTTGGAAAAGTCAAGGGCAAAAATGAGGAAAAACAAAATCAAGGAGACTAAAACCTAAAATGGTGCTTTACCTATGGCATCACTGACAGCAAGTAACTGTCCATTCTTCTTGGTGCAGATGTATTTCCCATTGCTAGCTTTGAGTGCCACCTTGTGGCCAAGCCACTCCACAGAAAACATGGTGTTTGCTGACCTGTGATGAAAAAAAGCTTTAGACTTTCCACTCAGTGCCTCAAGAACATGTCACATCTTTTCAATATATGATACATATTTTTTAACAATGAGCCAAAGAATTTACTTTGCAAACACTATTATAATAAAGCATTTTATATACAATGAGGAACTGACATGTGCTTTCTTGAATTGTAATCACTTACACTTCCGTGGCAGTACTCTGGATGCCTCCATGAGCCACCAGGGCCCAGTAGTTCCCTTGGCTGCTGCGAAAAGTGCATTTCTTGGTTTCCTTGTCAATCTCCATCTGAAATGTCTCCATGTCTGTCTCGTCTTCCTGATTGGCTGCAAGGCTCACTCCTGCAAGGGACAATAATAAATACATGATGAGATTAATACTAGCACAGCCAGTATATGTTCACAACAAACAGGCCAGATTGTGGTGAACAAATGTATTTTACAGATATAATTAGCTAATCTGATACTGTTAAAACTGCACCCCTTTCTGACATGCCAAGCTATGTCATCATTGCTGAAAGAGAAACACTACAATAACACAGTAATGATTCAGGCAATCTAACTTTAAGCATTGTCCTAAATTCAGCATCTGTCTTTCCAACCAAAGACAGATTGCAGAAGGATCAACCATAGATGCATCTCAAAATATCCTCAATGCATTTGCAAAGCTGCATGCCTGTTCTCTCTGGTCACCCCGTTTCCACCTTCTTCCCATCCCCCATCTTCTGGTACGTTATACCACTGCCCCCCACAAAAAAAATCACCCCAACCTTCGGCCCTGTGTATCTGCCCTCTTCACAGCAGGGTTCTGATATAATCAGCTTTCGAGTGCTACCCGTCCAATCCCTCAATCCCCTCAATAAAAGTATAAAGGGAAAAACAGGAAAAGACCAGAGGATTTTATGGTGCACACTTAGCAGGATGTTCAGATAATTACCAAACCCTCTCAGAGCTTGGAGTAAAGGAAGCATGGATGATAAAACAGCTTTAACATGCAAAAAATATGAGCATTCATTTAACATTGTATTCAGTGATTCACAGATGGCCTTATTTTCTTAGTAACTTGTAGTTTTTCAATAGTAGATATATATTTCACTAAAACGGTTGACACGCTGACAGACAGATGCCATGTTTTTAGCTCATTATGATATACTCCATCGAGTGGTTTAAGGCAGGCGTGCATATAAATTACATTTGCATAATCCAGCACGGATGCACACGCACGTACCAGTCTGAAGGGCCTGGTAAGATATTATTTTTTGATTGAAGAAAAAAATCAATATAAATTTTTATACCAGTTGTTCCAGTCTGCAGTCCATGGTTTGTGATGGTGTAAAATCACATGTGTTTTAAGATTCTTTTGGGCCATTTTGCTTCAATTTGAGGTCTGACTGTAGAAATAAATTGGAGGGGAGAGAAAAGGGGATGGCACGTGACAAAGATGTCATGGTTTCTGAGCTACTGGGATGCTTTAATCATATCTTATTCACACCTGATAAACTAGCTATCATGAGTTCTTACAACTGGTTAAATTATCATTGATCTTAAGTGCATTTGAAGCATAAATTTAAGCCCCTCTGCTCTGCAGCTATGCCTGGGGGCCTATCACTCCTATTCTCTCTCCTCACTGCTCAATGTCATGCTTTGTCTACCTATTCCATGTGTCCATTTCACACTAATTCAACCCAGAAATGATCCTCAGACAGGGCTCAGCTGGGACCTCACAGTCGCTATCTGATAGATGAGAGACGAGGAGGTAGAGGAAGGAGAGAAGGATGGAGGAAGAGAGAGAAACAGAGAGCAGGGGGGAAAGAGATTGGATACGCTGAAATCCAAGCCAGCAATCTGAGGATATCAATAGCTGTGTTGATGACCATCTTTGACACACCCTTTGGTCAAGCATAAGAAATAAGATGTTGTCATCGCCTCCATGATCACTGATAAACTATGAGCACAGTATCAGTACATTGACCGTATCTGGGTGACACACATGTACCATCTTTTGGATCCTACCCCAGATACAGCTCTACTTCCTGGTGTCCTACCTAGTCTGCAAGTGGAGCAGGCCTAACTAATCCATCAACGATAGATGGCTCTGACATCAATTATTAATGGTAAGTTGATGCCACTATTCCCTGTGTCCTTTATTTTCTTCTTTTACCCAATCCTTCATCCTTCACAACTGCATTTTCTTCATCTTCACTTCTCCATCTCTGTTTCCAGGCCTTTTGTGGTTTAAGTTTAACATCCAGGTTGAGGACTACTCAGACCTGAGGAACACAGCAAGGTGATGTGAGATGTGATTACAGATCTACCTGTCATGCTAAGACATAGACACATGAACAATGAAAGACATATAACAACCCTGGGCTGACAGAAATACTGCACTTGACTGCTTACACTTTTATTCAAAATTCATACTCTGCTTCACAAAAGCTGACCATGTTTTACTGCTACATTTTAAAAAAGACATGACTCCTTTGCGCTAAATGGAGCCTAAACAGAGAATCTAATTTATGAGCAAAGCCACAGTTGACATTAGGGAGGATGAAGAGCCCACCTGTCTCCACACGCACTCCTATTGTCCTAAAGTCCTTTGGGAGTCATCCTGGAGTTGTATCCTCCCTTCTATGCTTTCCATCATCAAGTTGAACCCAGAGGTAACATGTGCTGCATTTCTATGGTTGTCTCAGTAAAGGATTTTATATTTTTAAGTTAACTTAAGTTTTAAGTGAGTTTGTGAGGTTTTAAGCTGAACATAAAGCTGAGGTGCTTAGTAAACAGCTAGCCAACCACCTAAGGTTTGTTTTGGATTTTGTATGGACCTTTCATTCACTGCATACAATGTACCGTACTTACTAGCCACCCTTATTCTGCAAATAACTGAGATTGTGTAGCAGATTGCCAGATCGCAGGTTTGGGATGATTTCAATGATGCAGCTGTCTGCCATTAGGAACAAAAGAAAAGAAAGAGAGTTGAGGGAAAAAAACAGTGATCGTCTCTCCAGTGATAGTGTTGTAGTGCAACATAAATCAAGAAGTTCCTTGAAAGTTTGGCAACCAGGGACAGTCAGCCCTTGGTGACTGTTATAGCGTATAGCGTATATCGTTTCAGTTCTCCTATCCTGAAAAGCTATATGATGACAACATACCTAGTCTTAAGCATATGTAACAGTCTCTGACTGTTTCTTTGATCTTCAGTAGCACTGACTGAGGCCGAGGTTAGCAGTTTAGATTAGTGGGTTGGAGCAGGACTTGGTGGGACAGAAGTTTTGGCCGCAGGTAAGAGGCAGCTTGGGTTTCTGAAAGCAGACTCCCCCCTTGCCTTCCAGGAATGGGCCCCAACTTCATCAATAATTCACCACACCTCACCTCACCACTTGCCGCAGCAGGACGGTATGGTTGTAAGTGGGCGAGTGTCTCAGTAAAAGATAAAGCTTTTGTTTGTGCAGAACAAGTGCAGAAAGAGAAAACAATAAAAGAAACTGCTGCTGTGCTGTGTGTGTGTGTGTGTGAGGGTAAATGCACATGCAAGAATATAAGCTCCATATACAGGACTATACTGTATGTGTTTCAGGCTCATCCTCATTTCTCCTTTCTCTTCAGCTAGTCAGTTTTCACTGCTAACCAGGAACAATGAGCAGGGAGAGATTCAGTTACAGCACCCAGGGTTGAGGTAACTTGACCCTTCAGACAACAATCTGCAGCCTGTGGATGCCTCTCATGGCCAAGTATGCTGACAAGCACGGTTGGTGTATGCTAATCTACCCCAAATCCAGTTTCAAATCAGACCAGCAAACCATTTTAACCATCAACAATTGAAACTGTATACAGGCTTCCCAGTACACCTCTGGTTAGATGTAATTGGACAGATACTATTGCATTTTTTCTAGATTTTACAAAGAAATTCAACTGTGTTTGAGACAGAAAATGTGACTTTGAAATGAATGGAGAGCAGGTGTAATCAATCGGTACAGTAGTGTGATGTTATTCCTGCATGCTGATCAAATAACCCCCTACAACAACCCTATCACAAGAGTGAAGAGTAAATACATAATACAGTATCAGCAGAGCATTACTGTACAGCATATTGGTTACAAGCAGCTGTTTCAGTAAGCCCAGGGGGCAAAAGTGTAGTGTTAGCACCATTAACCAACAAAGCCAAGAGGTACATCTGGGGTGGGTGAAGGGGGATTATCAAAAAGATCCCAATTTGTGAAATGTTATTTGGTGCAGGAATTGGAAAATGCACCTTTATGCACTTACCTTTCATTTATACATGCTTTCATTTTATGATTTATAGAATTTTACACATTCACTTTGAAGAAATCAGAAATATGCTTTTTTAAACTAATATATTATCCAAATAAACTCACTCACAACAGTCTAAGTACCAAAACCAGACTGACCTACATCATTTAAAACAAATTTGTCTCAAGTCTCCCAGAGCAGACTGTTGGTCTCCCTTATCAGTCTCATCTATCTTGTTTTCCTAGAAAGATGCAACCATCCTCTGTGATGTCATGCATGCTGATGTCCAGACTACATTACCCATAATTACCATGCATTCCTTATCGGCTGTCAATTTCTGCTTCATTATGTATGTGTGTAGGTCAGTGTGTGTCAGCAAAAGATTATGTGACCACCCTCCACTGCACCTAAGGTCAGCCTCCGTCCATTTAATCTGACATTCTGTGTAGGATGTTAGAGAAGCTGACAGAGGAACAGGTTGTGTAAGCATCCACAGTTTCAGCACAATATCAATCACTCATAGGTCTGTTTTCTTACCTTGTCTTATGGAGACATATCGCCCATTGGCTGCTATCAGAAGGACCTGTGGGTGGCTCTCCTCTAAGTCAAATAGTTCATCTTTGCCTGGTTTGGAGCACCGTCCAGACCTCAGGGTTCCCGTAGGCCCCATGGGAGATAAGTACTTCCCCTCACAATCTTTGAAGGCCAGCTTCCCACACTTCAGCTCTAACGTGTATGCCGTAGCCCTCCCACTCTCTGTCACGAGCTTGCCATCATTGCTGAGGAAGCGACTGTCAGAGGTTTTTAGGCCATACTTTCCATTCACATAGACAAGGGTCAGGAGTGCTGCTACACCCCAAGGGATGTTCAGATCCGCAGCGATTTCCCCGTCCTCTACGGAGAGGTGGGCGTACCGCTTTCTGGCCACAGACAACAGGTTGGCCTGTGGATGCAGAGCCAGGTGCATTGCCCACAGCTCGGCATCTGTGATGATCTGGGCGAAGCAGGACAGGTAGTCCCGAGAGCCACCAAAGAAACGGAGGTACTGCTCAGACTGCAGGGCCCAGCGGCCATCGGACTGTGCCACAATGAGGAAGCGGCAGTCTGAATTGTGCCCGTCTGCCTCACAGGTGACTTTGCCATCCTTGTCAGAGGCCAAGTAACGTCCCAGGTGACTGCGTAAATAGACCACCTGGGTGTCTTGGGAGTCCTGTTCTAGAGTCCATATCTGTTTCTTCTTTAGGCTGGGAGCTGATGCATTCACCTAAGACAAAAGAAAGATATCTCACATGCAACAAGCCCGGTTTCATATCTCATCATATCATATCTTTTGCCTCACATAACTTTACCAATCAGCTGCCAATATTAGCGGTTATTTTTGTACCTTAAAGCCAAAGTTCTCAGCAGTGAGGTATCGACCCTCATGATTGATTAGACCAAACTGCAACTTCAGGGCACGGTTCCCATTGGCGGGCATCTTCACCTGTAGGTGAGACACAGGAGAAGAGTAGAGACAGGTGGGTGATGGGGAAGAGAAGGACAGAGATGTAAATGGGGGTGACATGGAGGAGTTTGCCTTAATAAGGGGCGATAGTGGGTGAGAAATAAGGAAAGAAGTAATGTCATGGGGAATGATGAAATGCAAAGGCAGGAAATCAATTAATTAAGGTACAGTATATAAAGCACTCTCAAGACCACAAATTCCTTCCCCCGCCCACAGCTTCATTATACATTTTTCCAGCCGCAGCCTCCCAATTTACTTACTGTGGTTTTGTGGCTTCCTTTCTGCAGTTCCTGCGGCTCTAATTCCAACTCCCAGATTTAAGAGGCTTCTATCAGCCAGCGTCCTCGTGTAATTCTTGCTCTTTTTCTTCTGCTCTAGCTGGCTCTGTTGATCAGGTCTCCCTGCTCACCTCCACTCCTGCTACTATTCTCCCTAATCAGGTTAGAAGCAGCAAAGGCTGGAGTCAACCTTGATCTCTCTTCAGTCCGGTGTCAAACCCTCTTTCTCTGTAGACTAATTTTGCTCAGGACTGCTTATCTTTGCTCTTGCAGCTTCCCGTCTCTCCTGTTGAGCAGCGCTCTCTTGTCCAGCTTCACTTCTGTTCTTGCATGACTTGTTATTCACCCTGAAGGCTCAATCACTCGGTCCCCCCTGACTAGACCTCTCTTGGGTTTTGTGTGTGTTGCCCCTCCTTTGGCTCCTTTGCCAACTATCTTTGGATCAATCCCATCAAACACTCTGACCTTCTTCTTCACCTCTCTTGATGTCCAGGTTCCTCGTTTGTCAGATGCAAGTTTGATCAGTGAAGAAGAACATCCTCAGCAGTCCAACAAATTTTACGGCAGCGCACTGACGGACTCCTTCACTCTTTCCCTAAACATAAGCCGTCCATCACAACTGAACTCAGCAACAAAAGGTGCTAGCCTCTGTAATCTTAAGCTTCTCTCTGTCGCTCTTTCCTTCCATCCTCTCCTTCTCTCTCACTGCCTTTCTCTAACCTGCCATGTGTGTAATCCTGCCTTTCTCTGCCTCTGTGCCTTCTTCTGAGCTCTGCACTTCACCTCGTTCTGTGACACATAAAGAGAAGTAAGTAGAAACAATGCTCAAATATACACACACAACGCCGGGTAACCAGAGCACTCCCTGTGCCTTTGGGGTAGTTGCCTGAGTACGGCTCCCCTTACCTGCCTGTGCTGGGGGTTTGGTTACACACCTTCTCTGATTGCAAGCGCTTTGGGTCAGTCCTAATGGGAACTGTGTCTGAGAGGCAGTGGGAGTCCGACTTTACATCTGAATTCAGGAAAGGAGATGGCGGGCAACAATAACAAGCTAATCAACATATGGGGTTTTGAATGTGCACCTGGATGTGTGTAATTAAGCTTGCCAATCAGCCTACTATAAGTCTTCTTTGCAAAGTAAACAGACGTGTCTGTTCCTGAATCCATCTAATCCTCAACCCAATCATCCCAACCTGGCTAATCTACTAATACTACCCCTCCCCACTCCTTTAACACACACACACACACATAGGCTACATACACACTCCCTCCCCCTTCTGCTTGTCAATGACTATAAACATACACATAGACTCGCTGACCCACAGCAACATACATGTCATCTCCACACACAAAAGGTCAGAGGAGGGTCTCAGGACTCATAGGAAAAGCCACCCACCCAAAGATTTACTCCTCCTGACCCAGACTTGAACTGCTGTAATGAACAATGCACGTCACACACACATTCACACAAGCATAGACACAAAAAGGAAAAAGATAATATTTCAGAACAACTAACCTGTGTTAAATACATATATATACGTGTCTTTTAGTGCAAGTGCTCTAAATATAAGAAACATTAAATTACAGTTTATCTTCACGCAAGCGTTCAAGCTCTGCTGCTTAACCTATAGAGGGCATCCCTGTTCTGCACACAGGAGGTCCAAACAGGCTGATGTGAACCTCACATAACATCATGAGCAATTCAATTGACCAAGACATTAAGGGGAAATTTAAAAGCAATAGCAGAGCAAATAAGTTTGTAGTTTCACAACTACTTTATGAACTCCGTGTGGACAAAAGCAATCAAAAACTCATCCAGTGTCTTCGAGTACACAACTGATGATGATGTGGATGAACTGTCTTCTTATAAACTCTGCTCTTCTTTTTATCTGAACAATGCATGTGTGTCTATGCATGTAATTCATCCATAATTCATTCATTCCAGTTTAACCATAAATACACAAACAAATGTGTGAACACACTGCAGACATAGTAAGAAAAAAAGAAAAAGGGGGAGAGACAGACGCACAAATAAAAAAAGTCATATACTGTTATTGTTATCAGTGCCATTATTTTCATTACTATCACTATTATCACTATTACTGTACTTCCTCCTCATATGGATCCTATCCCACGCATCATTAGCTCACTCTCTGTGGCCCCTGGGGGCTGCGTCATCGTCTGCTGATGTGCCGCTGCTCCTGCTGCTGTCGGCACGGTGACGCCTGTCGATAGCCAACCAGATGTTTTTTTTTTTCTCACCCCTTATTCTGGGACAGCGGCTGTGCCAGGTTCACCGTGGCAACCGCGGGATGGTGCTTTAGAAGCCATTACAGCGATCCTCTGATGACACTCAAATAGCTATCATTACACCTCCTCCAAGGAGAGGGGGAGGGAGGTGAGAAGGGAAAGAGATGAGGCAGAGAAGGAAGGATAGATGTGAGGAGGTAAGGAAAGAAAAGAGGAAAAGGAGGAGGAGCAAAGAAGAGGGAAGAGAGGAAAGACAGGAGGGTGAAAAATTAGACAGACACACATTGATGAGTTAAAGATGTACATGGAAAAATGGAGGAGATGGGAAAGGAGTGATGGAGACACAGAATGGGGGAATTCAAAATGACCATTTCTGAGTTAACAGCCTCCAGCCTTTTTCTACCCTATTAAGTTCTATTCTGCCATTACTTGGGACTGCGGGGTGCTGTGTCCCACTATACTCTTCCAGACACCCCCTTCCCTCCTCAGACACATACATGCCCACACCGTCCACACTCTTCCTCATCTTCCTCCTCAAGACATCCTTCTCTTTTCTCTCTCTTGTGATCAGTTCAGTTCCACCAGTTGTGAACTGAATGAAGGAGATCAACTGGATCAATCTTTGAGACCACTGGTGTTGCTTCTTGCAGAAACACACCAACGCAAGGCTTTTTAAATACTTTTGAGCCTTTCATTGCTGCTTTCCCAGAAGGGTTACAGTGAAAATGAAGTCATATCAGGGCTCTGTTTTGTACTGAACATGGGAATGTTTGCTAGTGTAACCTGGTTAACATGTTTCAAACATTTCTTGTGAGTGCTTTTAGACTTTTTAGAGGCAAAAATCACTGTAAAATAAACATATAGATAGAGGTTGATCAAGGCTCGAACCTGATTCTTTGAAACATGTTTTTTATTACTTAAATGGAAAGTTTTTCACTGTAATAAGGGTGAGAATAGGTGTGAGTTATCCTTAGAAATCAGAGCAATAGAGTGAGTGTAAATGTTTAAAAAAATAAAATCAATTTTTAGTGCAAATGAATAAAAAAAATCATGAATTCCCTAAGCCACCACTAAGAGGCGGTGTAAGCCTTCTACTGTGGGTGTTTTATGGGAACGCTGCCTATATGTTTTTTGGAGGTTACAAAAAAAAAACGAAAGAGAAGATTGATGCTTGGTTTGTGTGTCAGTGTTGGTGCCTGTGTGACTGCATAGCGTAGGAGGGAAGGACTGTAGTGCTATTTAAAATGGCTGCTTTTAATGTCTTTTAGGGGGGGACTTTGTAGAAACTGAAAGGCGTCAACAACACGTGAAGCGTTATCAACTGTAAAACATCAGTGCAATTAAAATGAGAGGGGCGGGATTGGGGTGGTGGTGGTGTTGGGGGGGGGGGGGGATATTTCCATCGTTTCAATTGTTTCCAGTCTACCTGAGTGTGCTCCGTCTAATGTAAGGCTGTACAGCAGCAGGTTTGACCCACAGTTTTAGAGCCGGGATGTGTGAATGTGGGTTATACCTCACTGCTAAGCATGCACTTCTCATGTGCTTTTAATCTCATTGGTTTTCTTGCATGCTGATTTGATTACGATCAGGGCAGCACACGCGCTTCAAAAAGATTGCAGCGCTGCTCTGGTCGCCCCATGTGCTCCACTGTACTACAGTATATTACCCTCGCTTTTCTTTAAATGTGTCTGAAACGAGGCTTTGAAACAGTCCGGATTAACTGATGTATCGCGTTTCTAAAAACAAACCGCCTCTGAATCATTCATTAATTCACATTTGGCTATTACAGTGCGGGTTTGTGTTTTATGGGCAGAGCAGCTCCTTCCTGTGTGGTAGGAAAGAGTTAATAACGATGGGCTAAACGTGATGAGTGAGGGGACTCGGTGAAAAACAACGAGCCAATCCGCATCGAGATTAACACCTTGCCGGTCTCTGATTGGTCTAAAGCCCGGTCTGTGTCGTTTGGATCTCAACACCCACGTGGGGGCACGGAGCCTCACTTGAGCTGTCATTGGCTGAGACTCCACAGCCAAGACACGCCTATGAAGAGGCTCACCGTGTCATTGGCCAATCACTCAACTTCTCCCTTCCTCACCCTTCCTCGCCCCCCCCCCCCCCGCGTTGTTTTTTCCATCCGAGAGGAAAGGAAATATCCCTCTCGCGAGCTCCGTAGGCTCGCGCGGGCAGTCGCGCCGATGCCGTCGCTTCGCATCTATCAGGAGGCGCGCGAGCACCGATCATACGGATCTTTTTTTTTTTTTAAAACGACCGAAATTACGAGAAAACACGAATATTTATATCAGATATAAAATTTAACCCAGCTTCTTGTTATTATGCTGCTGAAGATGTTGCTGTTGAAGATGTCGCTGCTTCTGACAGCGGAAACAGATTCACTCTCCGAGTACACTGGATACCGCAACACACACACAGACATTAATCTATCTATCTTAATTTATGTTTATGCCTTTGATAGAGTTTTCTTTTACTTTTTTTACCTTTTGCTATAAATTTGATTTATTGATCTGATATGGATCCAGTTTGAAAGAGTCTATGATAAAACAACTAAACATCATATGCAAGTTGAGCGCAGTCAATCTGATTCCATTGTTTTGTGTATGAACTGAAACAATTTTGATTGCATCCTACATTTTTTTGTGCGTGAAAGCTGACCATGTTCAATTGCCTATTACATTAAAAATATGCATAAGTGTAGAAAAAGTGAGCCTCCCAGGCCACATAAGAAGCTCACAAAACACTTTAATCCAAATTGAATTATAAAATGGTGATTCTTAGTGCCAGGAATGTGCAGAGTGTTTGCTCCTAAGAGTTTAAAAGCTTTGACACTGGCATGCTGTCAAAATCTCATGAGAGCTGGAAATTAAGTCTGACTGCTGTGTGGAGAAATACTCGCTGTATTAAACGACCAAGCTGCAGCACTTCCGTTTGCCACTAGGGGCTATAAAGAAAAACATCCTGACAGATATGCGAGAAGAGTCGTGTATGTCCATAACCATGCCAAAACCACTGGCTCTCTTAACCTTGTTATGGTTCCCCTAGGTTAGCTCACTCATTTCTTTACTAAGCATTTTGCAAGATAGCTTGAGGTTGATGAGAGCAGCTCATTTAGTGAATGCTCATCCTACACAATTGACGCAGTTGGTAAAACAACCAGTGTTTACATATGCACTCTCTGATGCCAAAATGGCAGAGAAGCTTGTTGCAGATGAAAGAAGTTTGGCTTTGATGGCTGATTTTAATGTTAAGAGAGTCTGTTTTAATTCAAATTTTCTAGCTATAAATCATGTATCTAAATAATGGTAAAATAAATTTAAAAGTAAGGTTAAAACAAGCATCTGTAAAAGGGCATAAACTTAAACCTTCTGAGTTGGATTCATGCCTTCTTACGGCCCCTCTCCTTTACACATGGACACTCTTAGGCCCCGTTCACACTGGAGAAAATCAGTCCAGCTAGAGTAGGATTGAATCCAGATAGTATGTCCTCTCTCAATCCGGCTGTTTGCGGTCCTCCAAACCGCTAGGTGGCGCCTCGTAATATACAGAGTCTGCTCAGGACTGCGTGTGTGGTTTCTTTGTTCCGTGTCGCTCGTTCCTTTAATTTTCTTTTCGGTTTTAAAAGCAGTTTATTCTTTTGTAGCCCTGTCAAAAATAAACTCGGGGCAAAGCTGTCGTAGTTCGCAGTTGTTTAAATACGCTTTTGTCACGTCGCCAGCCGGATTCGCTAGCTGCATTTGCGTTCAGACCTGAGCCACATTTGAGCCAATCCGGCTAGATCCACATCCAAGAGGTGGATTGAAATCAAGCTGGATATAGCAGGATTCGCAGTGTTCACACTCTAAAAAAACTATCCGGATATATCTTGATACGGCCCAAATCCCACTCTAGCCGGATTGATTTCCCCAGTGTGTACGGGGCCTTATTTAGTCTTTCAACTACCAAGGCTTTGTATGTAGGGAAATATTTGTAATGTGTCTTTTTGTGTGAGGACCAAAATAATGAGCTAAAAGAGGCTTAAAATCTCCACATGTCCTTTCTCCTTTTCATGATTTCTTCATTATGACTCATTCATCATTACTCAGTCATTTCATGCAGTGTTAATGTCAAAAACTATGATCTACTGCTGAGCTAATGCGTTATGATAAAGAAGAATCTGAGAGGAAAATAAATCACACCCAACTTTTATTACTGCATCCTGCACCTGAGTTACACTGTATGGACACATGCACTTGCTTTTGACAATGAAGGGCAACTGTTCTCCTGCGCTTGTGTCTTCCATGCAGCCAGCGATACACGGTGGGCCTCTCAGACCAGCCACAGTGACTCTTTTTGGGATTTCATCCCATAGAACATCCCTCACCCTTCGTCCTCCTCTTGAAATGTTGAATAATGCTGCTAACCTCAGCTCAGATTGAATCTCCTGTCCATTCAGTTCACCTCAGAATTGAGATCAGTCAGCTTTTTCTCGCCTCATCCTCTGCCGGAGCCATGCTGTGGATTTAGCTCGCTTCTGATCCAGCAGCAGCAGGCACGGCGGCCCTCGCTGTGTGATGGCTGCAGGAGGGGAGCTGGGCCAGCGGGGAAGGGGGATACCCCCCCATGTGAGCTCGGCAATTGTTGTCGTGGCGATGGTGGCCATAGTGGTGGTTGCCAGGGAGATGGCGGTTGCTTGTCTGACCCGTCCCCCTCGTGCTGTCACTGGCGTTATTGATGCACGCCGCTGCTCGGCATTGTGGGAGTGCGGGAGGGAGGGCGGAGAGGACAACGGTTAATGAGTTCAGGAGGAACAGGGACTCTCCATGCTCTCTCTCTCTCTTCCCTTTCACTGTTGTCCTCTCTCACTCTGTATCCCCACATCTTTCTCTTTCTCTGCCTCCCCCCTCTGCTCTCTCTCTCTCTCACTCTCTCTCTTCCTCCCCTTCATTTCTCATGGGTGTCTGTCTTGTGCGAGTGTGTATTAAGAATGTGGGTCTCTCATGATCCATCATGGCAAAACACACTTTCCCTCTCCTTCACACACGTGCACCATGCAAACACACACGTACCTAAACGGCACACACAGTGCACTCACAAAAACATGTTCTCCCACACCTTTACCCGTAACTGACTCATTCGCAACCACTCCTTTTACTCTCACTTACACACACACACACACACCATGCTGCCCTGCTGTTATGCCTGAAGGTAGGAGAGCTAGCAAGATTAATAATGACCCCTGACTCCCCACAGACAGACCCAAATATACACAGTTTGGAGAGAGAGAGAGAGAGAGAGAGAGAGAGAGAGACAGAGAAGGAATGGTGGTGGGAAGGGAAGAACAAGGTGACGCCAAATGCTGACTAAAAATACACAATTTGGACACACTGAGAAAAAATGTATACAGTATAGAAAGTGATAGTGATGAGAGAAGAAGTGAGTGAGAAGTCAAACATGTTAACCTGGGTGAGAGAAGCGGCGACAGACAAGAGGAAAGCTTAACCAGACTGAATATGCTTGCCAAAAACGTCTTTAGAGGGGACAAATCAGACAACAACTAGCCACATTTCTTTGTGTGTGTGTGGAGTTACCTTGAGTAAAACATTGACTCATGCCTGGCTGGGGTTAAAGTGCAAATGGGCAACTTTCAAAGCCTGAGATGTGAAGTCAACATACAACTGCCTACAACTGCAGTTCCTTCGCCTCAAACCACACAGACCTCCATGTTAAAATGTCATGCTTTATAGAGCAGATATAATCATGTTTACAGCTTGGTACAAAAAACAGTTTGGGTCTATAGATTTATCTATAAATTTTCCAATTCAAGCCAACTGCTGGTGGGAGGAGGTCAATGCCATCTTGTTATTTAGATATTTTGACAACAGGTTGGAGTTGACACTATGCATACACATATGATAGAAACCTGTCAATCATAAGTATACTCTTTTTTTCTTTTTATAACAACTAAGATTATAAAGACAATTTTAGAAAACTGAGGAAGAGTCATTTCCTGTTTATATTTACTGGCACAGCATTTATCTGTTAGTGTGTAGATTGTGTTATTGGACAACCTTGCAAAACAATCAATTAAACACAGTTTTTACACGTTTTACTACCTCTCACATTCAACAAGTATAGTTTTTAGTATAGTCTCTCTCTCACACAAAGACTTGTATGCAGTGTGAAGCACACAACGATACCAACAAAATATGCAGACAAATACACACACACACACACATCGCCGGCATGGATTAATGTGTTTGGCTCAACTATTTCATTTATTACTGTCGCAAGCCTTTTGTGATGAGGGCATTTTTCAGGTTGCTAACCATTATTCCCTGTAGGCCCCCAGGCTTCTCAGAGGACTGCTTGTGTGTGTATCAATATGAGACTTACCCAGCCTTATGGTTATGGTTATGGTCCAACCAAGTAGTCAGATTTTTTTCTTTCTATTCTTCAGGGGATTCATGTTGCCATTTCTGACTGTACTTAATGCTGCCTCCCCATTTGTCAACACACGCCTAAGCAGCTCAAAGCCTGTTTGTTTTGCCATGGAAGGTTTTTTTTTTGTACCTCTATCACACTTTGAAATATTGCTGAGTGTGCTGTGTCCATCAACATGCGAGAAGTATCAGAGAGAGAGAGAGAGAGAGAAAGAAACATCAGCTAGAGCACACATTACATGCACATACAGAAATAAACTCAATCCACATGGCTTTGCTTCTGTTCTGAATCATCGCTGGTGTTTGGTTCTGTTTTCATGGGCTTGACTCTGACATCGCCTCAAGAAAAAATTAATCCATTGGTTTATTTTTGGTTTTGTTTGTTTGCAGAGGAACATTTGTTTCTGGCCAGTCCACTAATGCGGGACACTGACAGGATAATTAATCTGACTGCAGGTCAGCCATACAAGAGGCAATATTTATCAAATGGCAAGACACTGAAAAGAGTTAAAGTTCGAAGACGAAAACACAGACAGAATAGGACAATGGGATTATGCATCAATATAAATATAGTAAAATCTAAGGCAACTATGGCCTTTATTCATTTGGAATTTAAAAAAAAAAATGATAACATTTTGTTCAGCCAGTATAGCAACACAAAACTGTAAAACTCATAAAAGCCACAAAAGTCTTTCATGCATTAATTTAAGGGATGAAAGAACCCAGAGTTAAAGTGGTTTCATGTGAAAGCTCAACCACAGACACAGACAAACATTTACTATAACCCCAAAGCCGCCAGATATATTGAGTCAAAATTCACCACAGATTTTAATCAACCTCTCAACCCTGTGTGACACAGTCGACCAGCACTGCGCACTGCAAGCATCACAAAGCAAGTATTCAGGACTGCCGTTCACAAATAGCCTTTTACCAAGGCCAAAGCACAAAGATGCAGTTGGTACACAAACCACAAAACCCAGAGCCCTGCGCAATGTGATCTAATGAGATGTCTTCATGTGTCTATCATAAGTGTCATCAGAGTCCACTGGGTCTAATGGTTCCTTTACAGCAGTTAAAGAGTATTTTTGTGCCTGATTCCCCCACATTGAAAGATAATAATGTTCACACCGTTAAAGAAACTGAAGAGTGGTTTCATGAGCTGCGGAGTGAATTCAAACATTTTCCATCAATGTTGACCCAAGAAACAACTTTTTTGACCCTTGAAGAACAGGCTGGTTTTGCGTCTTCAAAAACATCAGAAATCAAAACTCTATACAGTCCTGAAGGTTTCCTTAAAGGAAATAAAAACCTTCACTCATCTCTCAGCCACTGTCACGCCTGAAAACCATGTACTCACATTTTGAACGAAAAATATATTCACCAATTGAAACATTTTCGTTTCTCTGATTACATCTTTCAATCTAGTGCATGCCACTCTACTATGGTATTAAATGTAATTAATTTTTTAAAGTTTATCTTATTGTGTATCTAAATTGAGTTTCATTTTTCTTTCCCATTTTTGACAGGCCTTAAAGTTTTATTTTTATCATTAAAATTTCCAGATCACTTTTTAAAAAAAAAACAAAGGCAGTTATGTCAGATAAATTATTGTCAGTGTCTTTAGTGTTAAATACCTTGCAGAGGTACCACACATGTTCATACATCCAGCCTGACTGCCTTTAAATGCCTGTGAGTTCAATCACTCCCGAGTTTTTGTTTATGTTTGTTTGCATTATTTTTATAATTTGAAAAATGTTGAATGCACACGATACACATCAGTCCATGGCAACAATCAATTCAGGCGCTGTGTGCCCGTTTCATCTCTTACTCACACCTCAATGATCTGCCAGTTGATCGGATGTTCATGCTCTGGCTCGTGAAGACCTGCCTGGGCATGCCAACATACTAGCACCATGAGTGTATCTAATTAAATAATTTTCACTGCTAATAGTTTCTTCATGTG
Organism: Parambassis ranga; assembly: GCF_900634625.1. NCBI lineage: Eukaryota > Metazoa > Chordata > Actinopteri > Ambassidae > Parambassis > Parambassis ranga. The sequence goes on along the minus strand of NC_041039.1, from coordinate 10,844,787 downwards.
TTGAAATGATCGGCAAATGGTTTTTGTACAACAATGCATAAGCAGCTTAAAAATAAAAATCTAGTGCTGACTGGAACTGGCAGTAGTGGGTGTAAATGGGGGGTTTACACAACTGTATCACTCTATTTTATGATAGTGTTGCTTTCATTCTCAGTAGATGTTTTTCAGTCCATCTTTATCACAATAAAAGACACCATACTGAATATCTATATAAAATCTATACAAAGTGTTTTGGCTTGTGTCTTTTCCTTTCATTGTGAGTTTTGCTGTGGTGCATCTGAAGTAGAAATGAGGGCAAAGTCAGCAGGAAGTGTATTTTAGGCGGTCTTCCTGGTAATGTTTCCTGTGGCAGGTACAGGTCATATCACATCACTGCTATTATTTTTAGAAAAGTAATGTTAACCAGGCAACACATTTAAAGCCAGTGCACATTCTTTCTGCTACCATTGGGTGCATGTGTGAAATTCAGAGAAACCTGTGACCTAAAGGGTTCATCAGTAGAGTTTCCATGTTCTAATAATAACAAACCCTTCAACAAGATGCCAGCTTATCACCCATAGTGGAACAGTTATTGCACGATGTAATAAAATTATAACAAAAATGTAAGAAAATTTACAGCATAGTGATTATTTAACATGCGATGGTTGTCTTTGTTGTGGTTGTGTGTCCTGGAGGAGGACATAAAGGGTCGAAATATGATGTTGACTTATGGCGCCACCTGCGCTGCAAATCTGAGCTCCAACCCAAGCTACATCTGGTACAACAACAGAAACAGCAATTAAATGGCAGCGCAGAAAACTCATCCGTCCTGTCTTTGTAAGGAGGATGTGGTCAGCTATGTGTGTGCCATTATCTGCTGCTAAGACCTCCCCTCATCTGTTGTCAATCTGAGAGTCCGGAACAGATCCAGAAGCAGAGTGGTGTCAGCTGAAACCCCTGACAGTGGATCAAAAAAGAACTCCCAAAACACCCTATGGCAAAACACTTGTTTCCATTTTCCACAATGCTGTCAGGGATTATTACACCAGCAGTGACTACAGAAAGAAGAAGAAGAGAGGATGTACTGATTTGGTCTCCCAACCCCAAATGTGACACCTTTATGGCTTTGGATATCAACTCCATGTCTCATGAATATGACAGGCTGCTTGGCTGCAGATCTGTCTGGAAACTTTCTCCAATGTGTTTGCATGAAATTGTCCATGCACAAGGTGGATGTGTTGAAAATGATTTCCACATTCCTGTTCCAGTGTCCATCACCAAGTTTTGGATTGTTGTGGAGCTTTTTACTGCTTTTAATAGCTGTTAGGTTAGGCTAAGTCATGCACCATAAAATTAAACTCCCATGTCTGAAAAGAAGCAAAAGTGACCACATTTATATTCTTCAGTGTTTAAATAAAATTTATTGACGGGGTCATGTTTTACACCTTTAAACACCTTATTCAAGTTACTGAGGCACAATCTATTGCTTAAATCATGATACATTAAGACGCACCTATCAGAGACAATCAGAGACGTGGATACCTAATGAACAGTAAACAGGCAAGGGTATGATTCACCAAGTTTTCCATTTACACATCACGTCCCAATCAAAACAGGATAAGGCTCCGTCATCTTGTCTGCAGCCTGGTTCCTCTTACCAGCATGGCTGAAAAATTCCCCCCCAGACCAAGCCTAACCAATAAACTGATCATATTTCTTTTTTTGTAGTGAGCAAACCTGCTCATTAGTGACACATACACACACTGAGTCACACACTGTTTAAACAGGATTAAGATCTGCCAACAACCAGCTGCTTAAAACAGTGACTTTTGTTTTACCAACATGTCACCACTCTCTCCATTTCTGAGTGTGTGTACCTGCATGTGCCATCATACTCTGTGTGTGTGTGTGTGTGTGTACGCTCAGTAGTTCCAGCTAATGACAAAAGTAAGCAGACATGTTCAACAACGTATTGGTACATGTAAACATTGTACACTGTAGCACTCCTCCCTCCTCCTCCTCCTCCTCCTCCTCCGCTTTCCTCCATGCTTTTATCTCCTCTCTTATCTTCTGCCCTCTAAATCTGCTCATCCATCGCTCCCTGCCTCTTCTGTCTCCACTGGCTTCTATCTGTTTATCTGTCTCACATCCCAAGGCACTCAGGTCCTTTTCTTTCCTTTTCTCCTTATTGTAATTTTCTGTCTCTTTTCCTCCTTTCAACACACACCTCTGCTGACATTATTTATTTCTCCCGGCAACTCCATCTGTCTGACGATCTGCCTGCTTTTCCAGCCATTCATCCACCGTCACTCTGCTGCTGATGTGGTGTGATGCAGGAAGTAAATAAACAGAGCCAAAGCCAGGAATCCTTAAAGATCTGGTCTTTGCATGAATGACGGTAATTCATCACTTTTCTCCCTGTTTCTTTTTTGGATAGGTGAAGATTTATCTTTAACAGTAATAGCTCCGTCAGGTGATCGAAAAAGGAGGGAGTGTGGGTTAGCAGAGGGAGAGGGGATTATTAAATGTCAGCAGTAGTTTGATGCCACCTGGGGCCAAGATGCCATCTTTGTTTTGGGCTCCATGCTTGCTCCTGGTCAGATGGATGCATCTAGTTTATTGGCAGGTATTCTCATTTCTACTTTACCCCATGGCAAGAAGGAGGAGTACAAGAAAAAGGGAAAGAGAGTGTAAGAGAAAGTGTTGCATTTAAAAAAAAGCAAAATATGTAAAGTGAGAAAGAGAAAGATGTGATAAATAATTGCAAACAATAGGTGGTGAAAAATAGGAAATATTCTCCAGAGGTGCAGCTCATTGTATAAATCCCCCACCAAATCCTGGCTTCCTTCACCCAGCCCTCCTCCCTTCTCTCCCCAACATAACCAATTAGCTCTGAGGCCATAATGGATGTTGTTTGCCGTGTTTCCCTGTCAGCGGATTGAATTAGCGCCTCTGTGTGCGCGAATGTGTGTGTGTGCGTGAGTGATCATCTTATCGGCTCTTAGTACAGTAATGAAACACAGTTATAAATGGCTGCAATCCTGTTAACAAAACAGCACCTGAGTGCAGCCCGCTAGATAAATCAGAACTGGGCCGTCGCCACGCCGACCCGGCGGCTGTTGCTAAGGCGTGGAATCACCAGGAGACAATTGAATCATTTGCTCACTGTCTGATAAAGCGTCTGTCTTTAACAAGCGGATCACTGCTATAAAAAACAAGACTATTTGTTATCACTGGAGCTTCTCCTTTTAAAGGATTTAGGAGAAGTCTGGTTGAATTTCTGGTTTTGTAATCAAAATGATAAAACTAACAGCAAATTTATTTCATATGGTGGTTTAAATACAGCCACTGCTTTGGTTCTGGTTTTTCTTCATTACACCATGGTGATATGGGTTGTCATGCATACACTCTCTCTCACACACACAGACACACATTCCTCTGTCTTCGTGCTGGGGGACTATTAAGACAGTGTCTAATGCTGCGACATACTCCAGTGCTCACACACTTAATTGTGTTAATGTTTGAGTTCACATAATCTTTCAGGGCTGTCATTCTCTCAGATTATTCAGCCCTGCTTTCAATTACTAAACGCCTCAGCACTGTAGGCCCCGAATGCATGATATACCTGTCCCTGTGCACGTGTCTGTGAGTGTGTTTTTCATGCTGTTGTTTTGGTGTGTGAGCAAAACAGATAAAATGACTTCGTTCAGCTAAACAAGGATGAAGTAGCATGTATTATCTTCATGCTGCATTTTTATCACTTACTTATTTCGCTTCCAGGCAGTGTGTGTGTGTCTGAATGTTTGAGCCTGCACGTACATGTGAGTGTGTTTGCGCGCAGTCTTGTATTTACACAAGCAACTCAGGCTTTCAACGGCCAGTCAGTTGAAAAATTGAACAGCTCCTCCTCAAACTCATCTTGAAACGTGTCTGCAATAGTTTTGGCTACAGTCACCGATCACACCACATCATCAGTTACTGTGAACATGAGAAGAGTGAACTCTGTTCAGGTTTCGACATTCATGCACCAGGCAGCAGAGTATGAGTCAACTTTACAGGGGTAAGAAAAATAAAAAGCACATAGCACAGTTGTTATGTTACTGAACAGAGCCCACTCAACCAGATCAGAAGCAGAAGCGTGTGTGTGTGTGTGTGTGTGTGAGAGAGAGTGTGTTTTTGTCGTGTGTTCTTATGTCAATCATCCTTTAGTGTCATCACTGCCGGTCCACTGCAAAAATTTCCTCACCATGGTTTACTTACTGTCACACAAAGCTGCATGTGTCATGATGTACGTAAAGTGAGGATTACAGCTGGATATTCAAGGTTAATTCCTTGGTCCTGGGAAATTGCAATCAGTGTACAGCAACTCTAAGTGCTGAAAGCTACATATTCCTGTGAGTTTTAGCTACCTGACATTGTTGTTTTTATACTATTCAAAAGGTCCTAACTTTACACATCGTTCACTTACATATGGGCCAGCATGGGCCTCTTTTACCCACACACATGAATCGGGATTAGTGAAAGTAACCCAGATGCCAACAGCAAGGTTGTGCAATCTTATGTATCATGGCACCACCGATCTTGTAAAAGTCTCTAATGGAAGTATAGGACAACTGGCAAAAAGATATAAAGAAATATATCCATGTCATATGTTTTTTTTTTCTCTAATTACGTGTTAGGTCGACTCATCTCTTATACTATTCAGGCCTATTTTCTATTTGACTTCCAACAATATGGCTGAAATACTGTATGGCTCTTTCTACAAGTGGTGAAGGATGACATAAACACTCCACCAAAGCAACAGCTTTGTGTTCACTAATATGTAGGACCGCGTGTGAAACACACTACATGTGTCCTCCTACATTGTTTTGAATAGGACAGGCCTTGGATAGGATGCACTGACCTCCCTTAAAACCTGGTCTTTAAATGCGGACTCAAATGAATTAGTCAGCCACTGGAAGGGTCACATATAGCAAGATGTTGTTACAGCAGCCATGACAGACAAATGCAAAAACAGCATGTGCATAAGAACCTTCATTAAAAGAGGATTGAAGAAAAAGACAGCATTGAACTGAAACACAATGTAGATGAACTTTAAAGATTTACACAAGGTAACATCAAATGAATGCATAAAATCACAACAATAAAACATAGTTCTTTGAGTATCTCCCAGTTCTCCTTTGACTATATGTCATATGTGTAAAATTAATGCCCCGTCCACATGGAGATGAAGTTGTTCTCATTTCCAAAACATTTTCCGTAAAGATGGCATCATTTCAGGAAATGCGTGCGTCCACACAAATCTGTAAGTAACAGTTTGGGCGTCCACAGGGAGACATGGAAACAGCGTTTTCAAACTTATACACCACGGGACCTGTCGTTTTTGCACCTTTGAAACGCCGGCTCTGTGTGGACGCAACGCCTAAATATTACAAAACTTTAGCGGATACAGCCATTTTCATCTCCGTGTGGACGGGGCCTAAAACCCTTGATGTTGTCCTGGAGGAAACAAAGTTACAGATTGGTTCCTAATAACCTCATTAAAAAATTTAAGGTGTGAGAACAGTTTAAGGTTTACACAATACTCTTGTCACACAATATTGCATACTGCATCAACCAGTTGATTTGTAACTTGTTTTACCATCGGCATAACCGACAATGAACTTTCCAGTTTTTGAGTCTCTCCAGGACTATGATGGATGTGTTCAGCAGAGCACCAGCGAGAGGAGCCAAATTTCTGTTGTCATTGGTGAAGGTACAAAGAACGGGAAAGTTGTTGTCGTGATATGAAAATAAGAGAGGTGGTACGATACTGTGACAGTTTTATGATGCTCTGTGTTTGGTTGGCACAACTACTCTGACAGCCGTTACAGTTATTTATGAGACACTCAAACAGCACCACTTACAGCTTATTTGCCTATAGAGGTATTTTGTGTAGGTATACATAGGTTCGTCACATAGTCATACTAATAGAATATTAATAGCTCAACTGCTTTCTATTTGGACAAAATGCAGGCCTCCATGAGTAAAGAATAACTGAACTATTGAGTTACATTAATTTTATATATCAGTCTGGCAAAGAGTATTGAATTTAACAAAATGCAAATTAGGTTTCTCAGCTGCTCAGGAATCCAATTTTCCAGAGAGGGATTTTGGAAGTGTGAACCCCACTGACTTCACATTTACCTTTCTATTTGTCCCTTTTGACAAACTGGGCTAAATAGATGTTGGGGCCAAGCCTTTGTAAACAGGCTGTGGGTCCAGTCAAGGCTGCAGGAGCCTGTAAGAAGAAGGACAGGCCGGGGAGACAACTGAGGTTGTTTGCCATCAGGTGTGTGTGAAGATATCTCCAAACATTTGGACCCCGGAGATAACAACATGCCAGAGAGGGGGAGGCAGAGAGACAGACAGAGATGAGTGTATTTCCCCAGGACCACCTAAGCCGCCTAATCAAGATATGACTCCACTGCATGTGTGTGTGTGTGTGTGTGTGTGTGTGTGTGTGTGCGCGCGTAAAAGAGAGAGAGAGACAGACAGAGCGAGAAAGAGTGTGTATGTGTGTTTCTGTGGCCAAGATAAAAGGCAGTAAATCAGAGGTTTCCCTCATCCCGATCCCCTATTGCAGGTTATGTGTCTGCCTGTGTGTGTGTGTGTGTGTGTGTGTCATACAACTGGGAGGCTGCTCCCACAGCCCCCATCACATTACCTAGACCATGGAGACCAGACCTGCACAGGAGTAATGAGCAGTGCACTGTTGTGTCTATGTGACTCAGTATAAATGTGTGTGTGAGTGTATGTGTGTATTTCTATGGGGGTGAGTGATAAGCGTTAGCACTGTGATGTTGCATTAATTGCGTGCAGAGTCTTTGGTTCCCTCTCGCACAGTTAATGAAGACACAACACGTCGCTCATCTCTCCCCGACGCTCCGTTCTGAGTGCCACTGTGGCCTCTGCTGCATTCGAGCACTGTAATTTGGCTTTTAAATGAAATAAATGAGTTATCTGGGAGATCCTAAGGATTACGATTATCATTATTTTTCCCTTAGTGACAAATGCCACGCTGTGATTGGTTAATGGCTTTCTTCTGAGTGACAGCCGTCCTATGGGGTCGTCCAAAGCAAGGAAAATGGAGGGGGTGTGTAAGGCGCCAATCTGTACGACTAATGAGGTGCAATTATATCGCTGACTGCCTGTTGATGTGACCCCACCAAAAGCCTCCAAACACACACACATACTTATGACAAGCCCTTCAGAGACACATTTAGTTAGTTAAAATGTACCTGTTAGCTCATCAGATGCCTCTTTGTCATGAATGATTATTGGTAATTTATGTGTTACTTGTTAGCTGTCAACTGCCAGTTTGAAAATTAGATGGTGGTCTGTCTCTAGGTAGCCAAGATGGCGCCCCCCCCCCCTCACTTTCTCACTGCTATGACCGCTGCAACTGTGTTCATGTGACTTCCACCACTTCCTGTGAGCCTCCACCAACAATAGACAAGGAAATTAAGACTAAAATCCCAAAATTAGACCCTGTTTAGTCAGCTCTAGTGATTCATGTGAATCCAAGTCTAGTACATTTCTAAGCCATGTGCAATGTGCACACCTGCTGCAACTTTCATGTGCTCCTGATTGAACATCAAAGTTATGCAGAGCAAATTATTTTGCATTTTCTTGTGGTCAGCACTTCATGAAGAGCCACAAACCAACAAAACTTTAATCTTAACCAGTGTTACTTAAAGGTAGGGTAGGAGATTTTGTGTGTCAGCCAGATTCTGAAAGTAAACACACGCCCCTTTCTCTCAGAGCTCACCCTGAAGCCACTCCAATCACATGGACGCATATTACCTGAAGACGAGCTGCGGTCTGTGACTTCAGCCATCATGCACGTACCTCTCTTGTGCGCGCAGAGCAGGAAGAGAGTGACAACCAGCCAATACTCCATGCAGGGTCCACCCGGAGGATTGGCTGATGTTTTTTAGCTTCCACAGATGATTAATATTCTTCAATGCGAACCTGCTGAACTAATTGGTTGCTATCGGATTGTAAAGAGAAGTTACACTAATTTAACAAAAAGTGCATCAGAATGAAATCTCCTACCCTACCTTTAAAATCTCATGTGACTATCCAAAAGTCATAAAAAGCTCCTAGCAAGGAAGGACAGTAGTGTAAGTAAAGATGCACTCACATCACGAGGAAAATATAGACTAACGTGCCTTTATTTTGTTCTCTCACCTGTATGATTCCCTTCTTTGACCTCATTTTGACTTATGCACATTAGCTGCAGCTGCAGGGCTATATTCTTCCTTTTCTACAAGTATGTTCTTTCACCTTGAATTCTTTATGAGCAAATGCAGGTAAGATGATGATGTCAATTATTGCTCACACATTAATGGAGACTAGAAGTCTTTATGTCTCTGCTGAAAGCAAAACTGAGGATCTGCTTGAGCAGAATTCACAGCATGGACTAGGCTTTATTTTTCCTCCTGCGCGGTTCATAGAAAGCCTTCCACTCTTCCCTTTGTCTATTTCTCTGAATGCGTCTCTCATTGTCTTCGACTTCTTTCAGATAATCTCATTTAGACTTCCCCTCTTGATTTTCAAGCCTCCTTCTTCTCTCTCAGCGGAGCTCCCTGCCTCTCTCCCATGGCTCAGTCTTTTTCTCTTTCTCACTCACTTCCTCTAAATGCACACAGTATTGATGTTTTTCCCTCCATCATGGCCCCTGTGATGCTTTCCCTCCTTTTAGCCTTCCCCTTTGTCTCCCACCTTTTATTTGTCAAAGGTTCTCTGCAGTTTATTCTCCCCAGGTACACACTCTCTCGTGCACACAGATGTATAGATAGACCAGAGGTTCAACAGAGTTTTTGAAGGCCAAGGCCAATACTGATTTTTGTTCTGAACCTGCTGATGGCCTGTATGTTGCATATGTCAACCCAATACCTAGAAATAAATATTCTCTCCTGAAAAAGTAAAAAAGTAATTGCATTTATACTACTAACTATGAGAGTTCCGGTTTGTTCTACAAGAATACTGATGCATCGAAGTACCACATCTGGGCCCAAAAAATCCAGAACGTCACATGACATGCATGCTCAACAGGGATTTGTGTCTCAGTTGCTCAGAGATGGGGACCTGCCAAATAGATGGTGGTCTGGATCTGAATCATCTGGCCAGAGGTCCTCCAGTTAAGAAAGCATAAACCCATAATGAGCATGTCACAGAGACACAGCTGACTGCAGTGCATCATCATGTTGTTTCGTCAGCCCCGCTCCATTTTCAAACTGTATGATTTCCAGAATCCAGAAGTGGCAAATTTAAGCAATGTAATAAACAATCACCATGGCAATGACCAACCCTCATTGGTTGAGCTCCATCATAAAACGATTTCTACCATGTCAGAGAAACATGCAGTAGGCCACAACACAAGATCTTCTTTTTCTTTTGTTGTTCTTGACATTCTTGTGTAAAGCAATCTTCATTGACTTCCTTGTGAAAATGCACATTTTACATGTTAATAAATAATTTCTTGATTCAATAATTGTACTTAAACTTTATGAAGACACTGCCAAAATGTCATGGAAGGTTCCAAAATGTTGAAGATATCAATTTTCAATTTAAGGCCTAAGTGGTAAAACCTCTGAATTGGGATTTATTGGAGGTTATCATGGGATACAGACACTCCGCAACTAGAAAGATGAAACCGAAACGTCTTTACAACAACATGACCAAAATGGCTTTATAGTATTAATCTGGTCATATAGCCGTCGTGTGAGGATTAATTTACAGTATTTTTGTGGTGGTAATTCAAGCGTAACCTTCATCTTTTTTTTGCTGCATTTAATTTCATTGTGATATATTGGCTTACCTGTAATAAAGCAGAAACACACACACTCAAAAGCACACATAACCTTTGCACCCTTTCTTCTAACTGTAAAAAGCAGCTGTAATAGAAAACCATGCACCGTGTCAAGCTGTATTTTGAATTTACAAGCATATCCCACAACAAGCCAATCTAAGGTGGTAAGGCCAGATGAGGCTGGCTATATCACAGTCCATCTAGTCAGCAGTTGCATGCCTTATAACACAGCCTGTATCTAAGCAGAAAGGATATTTAGGGAGCGATATAGAGAGAGATAAATGATGGGTGGCAGGGAGGACGGATCAACGAGGAGAGATGTAAAGAGAGAAGGCTCATGTATAAAAGAGGCCGTAAAGAGTGGAGAGGTTGGTTTCAGTGTGTTTAAGAGCTTGGCTGAGGAGCGGCTACCGCTACTGCGACTGTGGTTTCTGGGGAATCAATGTGTGTGTGTGTGTGTGTGCTTCTGTGTGTGATAGAAGGGGGGAAAAGGATCCAGGATATTTTCCTGGCATTTGATGGACAGCTTAACGCCCGGCTTGTAAAAACAGCAGCGCAAAATGTTCCACGTGCCAAAGGACGGAGGAGGTCACATACGCACAGAGAGAGAGAGAGAGAGAGATACACACACATGCACAATAAAAGCAAAGTGCAGAGTTGTAGTCTTATTTATTAGGGATCCTGTGGTGTGGGTGAACAGTCACTGGGTGGTAGGGCAGCACAGGGTAAAACCAGATGATGTTTCCTTAACATTTCCCCTGATTACTTCCAACTCTGCAATCAGATTTTCAACATTTTCCCTGCAGGGAAGGCTGACTGTTTTAAAGCCCACACACCGGTGACCACATAGCCTCAGCTGGAACCTTGTTTGTCCTTATCTAATGACGGCAAAATGAGTGAAGAGAAACAGCCTTGGTCCATCTTCAATTCTCTATGGGCACCTCATCCACCTCTGCTCCTCTTACCTTTCCCTTACAATGGCATCATCTCTTTTTTTTCGCCCACAAATCTCCACCTCAGCCCACTGAAACATGTTTCATTCTGCAGAGTTACAGACAAACTTACACAAGCTTTTAATTTCACTGCACCCTACCACTCAGTGTCCTCATTCCAGTCTCAACAGGACAATTTCTGTCTTGCACAGCTCGAGTTGCAGCATTTTGGTAGGTGATTGAGCAACTGATACAGAAGATTAGCCACATGCAGATGGACTTCTTTATAGGACGCATGCCTTCATGCTTTTGGGAAGATAACATCAGGAACCAGTGATTTACTGTAGAACTTTGGTCTGACATCAACAACTGCTGGATGTATAGGTATGAAACAGGGACTGTAAATTATCATCCACTCACTATAAAATAGTGCCATGTTGAGAAATGAAATGTATATATAATGATTTTTGACTCATCAAGTTCAAGCATCAAAGATGGCTGCTCTGCCATCAGCAAAGTGAGAGCCACTGCATTGGAGTGAACTAAATAGGAGACCTTTTCTTTCAAAAGATACTTATCCCAGGTCACATGGTGCATTGTGGTCACATGGTGTGACCACAATGCATGCTGCCCCTGCCTCCTGAACAGCATTCCACATTTACTCATAATGAGGAGCTGCCACTCAAACTGCTCCGAACTGCACTTATTGCAACACCTTCGAGGTTACAGGACAAGCAAGCCCAGCTGGGATTCCTGTCTCAGAGTTTTGAGCAATAGTCTACGTTTGGCAAATCTAGAGAAAAGAGTTTGGGAACAAAGACTGCCCAAGCTGCAACTTACTGGATGGACCAAATGAAGTGCAGCTTATGAACTGAAATGCATGCATTATGCATAATGAACAGAGGAGAGAAAAAAACAGAGACAGAGAGGAGACATCTTGTCATCACTAACGGAGAGCGATGGAAAGATGGACAAAGGAGATGTCCCAAGGGACTATGCACTCATTCTGCATGGCTGCCTATCCGTCACCATGGAAACTGTGCGTGTATGTGTGTGAGAGGACATTTGTGTGTAACCAACATTGAGTTGGAGGGTGTGTGTGTGCATTATTAGGAAGGAGACTAATGTGTAGGTGCTATAAAGGGGGCCTCCCCCTGCGTTAGCAAGAATACCTTCGAAACTCACCATGATCACATTCCACGTCATGTATGTGCGTGTGTGTGTGTGTGTGTGTGTCTGTGTCTGTACAGACAGAGAGAGTCTGTAGATGGAGAGATCTTATCATTTTAAAGCAGGACCCTTACTTGATGAGTGATCTGTCGGATGGTGTGATTGATGAAGGACAGAGTGATGAACACTTGATGAGATGAAAGGGTGAAGAGCCATCAGCATGCAAACACCGACACACACCGACACACACACACACTCATCAGCACATGCACTGAGAGACAGAGCCCATGACTAAGGCCTCTGATGTGTGTGTGTGTGTATTCAGTACATGAATGTGTACTTGAGAGGACACACGAACTTGCAGAAGCAAAAGACACATTATGTTAAAACACACACACACACACTTAAACACACACCTCCGTGGAAGATGAAGGGACGTTTACAGATGAAACGTTTTCTTTGAGGCAACAGAAACGTGACATGAATAGCACAGAGAAGCCATTAATGACACATATGTACTCACAAACAGACACACATGCACGTGTATACACATCACCACATCCTCACACAAAAATCTCTTATTTTTGCGTCTTTTACCCAGGAGACTGGGGTTTCTGTCCCCTTGTTGGACGGATGTTTTTTTCTTCAGTGCTTCATTTTTACTCATGCGTTGATTAGGCATTAAACCTACTTGGGTAGGTAAGGAAACGGCAGTGGTTTGGGATAAAACAGACCCTTCCCCCTCAAACATTTAACACATTTTACCACAACCTCTGAGCTAACTACACACTCATTTCAATCACAAGTTGGTTTCCACCCTAACCTTACTTTAAAGTTCTTACCTAACATTTAATTGTTTTATAGGGCCACACTTTTTGTCCTTAAAAGGAGGTCTTGACTGTGTAAACAGGATTATACCACCACAACATTAATACAAGTACACACAGTTACACACTTGTGCTACTATAGTTCCCCAGATACAGATGCAAAAACACACACACACACACACACACACACACACACACACACACACCCCTGGCACCTGAGGTGGGTGCCCTTGCTGTGCTGGGCTGTGCCAACATGTGGGAGCAGTTACAGTAAAGAAACAGAGCCAAGACCACTGTGGGCAGGGCTAACAGCTGCCACACACACACACACACAATCGCTGGTGCTAAACCTGCAACCTTATTCACACGCTTATCTTGCACTTTCACTACCACAAGCACAAGAGCACAGCCACAAATTCTCCTTACTGCTTCCCCTTACACACACACATAATTCACACATAATCCCCCACCTCCTCTTTTTATCATACACACACACAGACACACATGCTTTGCTGAGTCAATGCAGATAACAAAAGACCAAAATATAACCAGGACCCCCCCCCCACCTGTCTTGATTTCTGTTGTTTGATATATAGGAAGCTTAACTGTTCCATTGATTTTGTACTGTACATTCCTGGTGGTTCTGCTCTGCTCACTCAGCGTGGCGTCTTAATCTCTTAGGATTGCTGTCGGTTGATGAATTGTCAGTCATACAGACAGTGCAGAGCAGCTTTCAACTTCAACTGCAAGCAGGGAAGGCAGAAAACGTAAAGTAGACATTGTTTAAAGGTAGTCATGACATTTATGGTAGGTTATATGGTGCGTGTGTGTTTATAAAAGTAACAGGTCAATTGAGGCTAACTCACATGCAGAAATGATGTTTTTGCAATTGTTTATTAATGATCATTTATCGCCATGGTTACTATGACTTGACATTTGCCCTGTTCAAATGTGACTATTATTATTACTACCTTGGCTCATCTTGTGATTGGTAATAATTATAGAGGTCACCTGTGTCCTTAATGGCTTGTGAATCTGCTACTGTAAAATAAAATTAAACCAAATGAGATTTAACTGAATGCAAGATCATCAGATAATTTTTTCTTTTCTTTTTTTCTTTAGTTTTTCAAATGAGCTTTTCTTTCTTGTTCAGGCTAAGAAAAGCAAATTGATTGAATTTTATTAGAAACTGCAGGAAGCTTATCGAGCTACTCAGCAATGAGAGGCATTTAAAAAGAGGAAGCTTAATGTAAGTTTGCAATATTAAGTATTAATCCTTCTGTTTTGTGCTGTATAAAACACCCCAAACTGTTTTTTTTAAATACTATTTAAAAGAATAGTAATTCTGCGCAGTGCATTTAGTCACTTCCTTGTTGAGAGTTAGATTAGGAGAGTGATACTGCTGTTATATCTGTATGCTAAATACATTGCTACAGCCGGGGGACCATTAGCTTCACTTAGCATAAAGATTGAAACCAGGGTCAAAGGGCTAGCATGGCTTCACCCAAAGGTGAAAAACATTTGCATAGCATCACCTCTGAATCTCACTAATTAACACATTGTATCTCAGTTGTTTGATCCAACCTGTAAGCCCCAAAGAGGAGTCCAGAAATAGGCCTAACCACCACAAAACCAGAAAATTAAAAAACATATTTATCTGTGGTTACTTAAAATACATACACAATATGTTATTTGCTGAGCTGAGTCCCCTGATAGCGTCCAAATTCAATCCATTTCAGTTTTATTGAACCAGCCTTATGATAAATTGCTGCCATGCTATGAAAAAGGAAACATAAAATTCTTGCTGTTTTCTCTTTGGCCTACATTTACACATGAACCTGAACAGTTTCAGAATTTATCCCCTATAAGTGTTCCTGAAATATGTTCAAATATCAAATAAAATCTGATTTCTTTTGAGAAATGTTTGTTTATTTTTAGCCACTGGTTCTGTTACTGCTGTCAGCTTGTGGTGTAGCCTCCATTTAATATGAGATATTGTTTGAGAGAATCTGATGAAATGTAGGGAAATGCAACCTGACTGCCAGCCTATTAGCATCCCCGATGTTGCGTCAATTCACATCTGAAGTGGTGATAGAAGCATGTGAGGCGATAAATCCTCAAACACTGTCACTCCACTCAGGTTTCACTTGAATTTACTGTACGTGTTACAGCCAGATAGGTGTAATGTTACAGGTATTTTGATGACCCCCGCAGTGTAGCTGACAACACATCAAGAGGAAAGAACATACAGGGGCTGTGTGTGTGTGTAGGTGGTTTTGCACTTGTTGTTTTATATAAATACACTGTATATATAAATATATATTTATATATATATATCTATATATATTCTCCTGCTGTCGCTGGGGTAGAGTTGACCAGCTTGGCAATCAACTGTATCTTTTTTTTAACACACATACACAAGTAAATTCCAGCCTGCATCAAGATCATATCATAAATATCACACACACATTCCCACACAGCCACTATCAGGTGTCTGTGGCTCGGGTTGCTGTGTCCACTAAGACTTTACAGGATGTTTGACCTATTCTGATTGTCGGGGCAGGCAGCCGCAAGCCTGCCAAGACTCCTCTACTATTCCAAATATCAAATACCAGCATCAGTGATAACCACCAGAACTGCTCTGGGTAATGTACAACCTCATGTGTGTGTGGGTTTGTGTGTCTGTCTGTGTGTGCAGTCTGTCTTGTCTGCATTAAAGGAGAGCAAACCTCTCACTTTGCTGCTGCTGTTTTTTTTTTTGGCAATATTTAGCAGATTAGGTCGTGGTGGAAGTTTGGCCTTAGATGACCCTGAGGCAGGAAAGTCTCGATGAAACACTCCTCTATCCTGCTCTTCCTCTTGCCCCTTACTACTACTTTGCCCTACTCACTGTTCTGTCTTATTTCTTATTGTTTTTTTCAATTCAATCAATGTGTGCAATCTGCATTTTAATATATACTTATATCACCTTTTTAACACCCACAATATTATTTATTATATTATTGTTCTTGTTCTTGTTGTTGTTGTTGTTATACAGCTGATATAAAATATATATAGAAAGTAAGTATTTTAAAACTAACTAACTAAACTAACCGAGGCCTTTGGGTCAGTAAATAAGTAATTTCCTTTTAATAAATTAATAAAAATAATAATAATCTGTAACTGGAAATCTTTATTCGTTTTGCACAGTGTTCCCTCTGATGCACATTGTACAAGCAGCTGCATAAAGAACAGTGGCAGCAGAAGTGATCCTGATATTTAGCCAGTCTGACTCTGACCAGTCCGATATTTTCTGCTCCATAGCTGAGCTGAAAACATACTCCTGTCATCTCCACTTGGCCAGCTATCTGTGGGAAGACAGAGTTGAGTACATCCCAAACTTTTTTCTTTAAATTTCCCGTGTAATGGGCCAGAAAGAGAAACAAGTCATAAAAATTTGGGGGAAACAGAACACTGCAGGTTTGTTGGTGTTGTAACATAGGAGAACATGGACATGACTTCCACACTGCCAAGAATCCATGATTTATGTAAGCCTACCATCTGTTGCCACAGAATACGTTGCACAACTACCAATGAGTCAGATTGGCTATAGGGACATCTACAATGTCACACACACACACACAAGATGGATACCAGTGGCGCGCTCACAGAGGCTCATATGAACGATGGATGAGGTGCCGCAGAGAAGACCGCTGATCTTCTTACTCCCACACTGAGTGACCTGAATACACACAAGCACACACAGACACACACACACATACATGTACACACATAAATATACCCTCCCTGTGTGCACACGCACATGCAGCATCCTGCTGCAGCTGACAGCCATTCATTCACTTCACTGACATGCTCAGGCTATATCTAAATGGAGGGCTTTCTCTGGATTGGAAGCCCCCCAACACCACCATTACACACACACAACTCCACACATTCAGGTACACACCCTGTCTTTTCTCATTTTTTACTGTTTTGCCAACTCTGACTATTGTCCATGAACATGCAATAACACAAGACAAAAACCCACATAGACTCCTCTTGTTGAGTGACATGTTTCAGATTGTATTTGTCCACCAACCTCCATGTGAAAACAAAAATAAAGACAATAAAAGCTGCCACACCTTTCTGTGACACCTTGACCTCTTAAACACACACATTCATACACCCAAATCAGCTTGCGGCATGTTTGCTCTTACAAACGTAAAAGCCTTCTCTCATTAACCCAGAGGGCACCCCCAGCCTCCCATTGTGCCCCTATCTCCTGCAGCATTCTGGGTAAAGTAGTTTAACAATGTCAACCAGATAAGCCAAATGCAAACCTGCTGATAAGGAGTCAAAGACTGCACTTAATGTCTGTGTGTTTTGAAGGCGTCACTTGATTGAGGAGCCGGTGAGGATGATGTAAAAGACCAACAGTGAGCCGAATAGGAGCATGTGTGCATGTGTGTGTGTGGCAGGAGTACTGCTTTGTAATAACATGTCAACCTGCAGAAACATCTACATACAGAAGACAAAAGGAACGCAAATACACACACACACACATACTGCTGTACAAAGGGCCTGTATTAGAATGTGTGTACTTGTGCGTGATTTCAAACTACGGCCAAGGACCATTAGCAAAGAAAGAAAAGGTGAGTCAGGTTTTCCTGTATTAACAAGTGAAGCAGGGCAAAAGAAAGAAAAGAAAAAAGGTTTATGGCCGACATTCGAGGTGATGCTGACCTCAAGCAAACAGATTACAAAAGAGGTCAAAGGTAAAGCCTTTATGCAGAAGTTTGCAAAAAGCGGCATCACAAAAGCACAGGTTATGGCGCGATAAAAAGGTGTGAATATGTCACAGGAAGTCTCAAATAAAAAACAATAAATTTACGCACTTTGTCCCAGAAAGTCCACACCCTGCAGAGGGATGGCTGTTGGTTGTAGCTGTGGGTTCACACACTCATGCAGCACAGGAATGTGTGGATTTATTCACACAGGCCTGTGCCTGATGAGCTGCATATTAACACACGTGTACGGAGTGAGGATCTGAAATCGTTGCAGGCTGAAAGTTGATATCCCAGCTTTGTTCTCTTAATGGTCCTGTTCCGTTTTTATTATTCTGAATACCTGACCCACCTGTGGAGCCCGAGGAGACTTTATCCCGCCCTCATCGTCTCCCATGAACCACCACAAGATACAGTTTCCCTTTCTCTGCCCATTCTTCCCTCTTCTATCGGCTACAGCTACAGTTTCAAATTGCTTCCTTCTCTTGTGTGCCCCCCCCCCTTTCCTCATCCACCCCTGCCTCTTTATTCTTGCTTTCTTCTGTGGTCCATTTTCTTACAGCAGACAAATGATCGGCATTGATGAACACAAGGCAGTATTCAGGGAGCTCACACCCAGCAGGGAAGAAAGAGAGAGAGAGAGAGAGAGAGAGAGAGAAACAATTGAAATGATTTATTTTGTAGGAATCTTTTTTTAATGAAACACAAAAAAGCAATAAAATTAAGATAAATATTATTTCTTTTTGTACATGAGGAAATATTAAAATCATATTTCCAAAGAATGACTGAAATTACATAATATATTTTAGTAGGCTATCTCAACCATACAAAGCAGGTTCCAGTGGGTCTAAAAAAAAATAACACAATGATGTTCGTTCTGTCAAAATGTGATGTTTAGAACTGAATCCAGTGTTTCTTAAAGAAAATACAGCTTTAAAAAAAAAAATCAATTAAAGACCCATAAAAGTAATATTTTAAAACTGAGATTCACATTAGATTTAAAGCTTTTGCTTTGCAGTGTAACAGCAACAATGTTTTTAAAAGTCAGTCCTAAAAGAAAAAAGAAAAAAAGGCATTCATGTTCTTCCCCCTGTACATCCTATACACTGACATCAAACAGTCGTCACAGGCTTGCATAAACAAGAAGACGATGGTAAATGAGGAAAACAAGCAAACATAAAAAACACACACACACGCACAGACGTTTTTGGCAAAGCAGGAATAAAAGTGACAAGAAGCATAATTTGTGATTTGATCCTTATCCTTTTTTCTTTTTTTCTTTTTTGTCTCTCAACATTGTCCCATTGATTGGCTCTGATTGTCCTTCACAGTCACGTGATGCCATTCCGGTTGCCATAGAGACCTCAAGTGCATCAGCTGGGCAGCATGCAGACAATGTTGCTGCAATGTTTCTCTGAGGCCGTCATAGCAACACTGGATGAACATGAGCGGACAACAAGAGAAACTCTATCAAATACCTCGGTGATTGCAGGGGTCCCGTATTCAGATTTTGATTGAATGTCTTTAATAAAAATTGCTTTCTTCTAATGTGGAGAAGCGTAAACTCACAGGTGCTTTGGTATGTTTCTTTTTGCTGCCAGATAAATATCTACATTTTATATAGGATTACAGGCTAAAATAGATAAAAGAAGATTCTTTTTTTTTCGGATCAGAGAACAGCAGAAAATTCAGCTTGCTTTTCCAGTAGTTGTTTTAAAACAACAAAAAGGAGCTCCAAAAAGGAAATACACATTCAAAACCTGACATAATAAAAAGGAAAAAAACAACAGACATGGACAAATGTAAAAAGAGCTTTTTTCTGATTTCCTTATAAAAAAACATCCCAAATACTTTTTTCTACAGTATCACCCTCTGCCCAAAACTGGGGTTAAAGTCGCCACGTCAGTCGTACAGTTTGACCCCAAAATCCAAACCTCCGATCCTGTTCAGTGCATTGACAGAGAATGAAACCTCCTACCTCTGCTAGAGCCCCTGACCCACCCACCCGCACACCCTAAAAAATCTAAATAAAACAATCTTCTCTGCAAAAGAAAACAAGAAACATGGACAAATATATATGTATACTATTTACATTGTGTTATTCTACACGTAATGCTGTACAAAGCACATACATTCGACCACACACACACACACACACACACACCAACATGCACACACGGTTCAAACAAACAAACCCAACTACCTGTACATATGCCTCTGCACCCGAACAGAAGGAATGCGAGACAGAGAGAGGTATTGATGTGTATGGCTTGAAAGGAGAAAAAAATTGTGTTTTAGTCACAAGGACTTAAAACTGCGTGTTAATTACTGGACTGATATCTTGTGTGCGCATGACCACACACACAGTACAAACATACACACACACACTAAAGCACTATTTACGTAGAGTTCATTAAATGCCAAACAAGGTCATCGCAGTCACTCCGCAAACTCACATACACACACACACAGTCCAAACTACAGTGTTTATTGGTCCTGTTGGGGATGTCCTTGTCGTAGTCAGACTACCAGTATAAGACCATTAAAACCATCCAAACCAGTGTGGTTTACAGCAAGTGTCTCCTTACCATACAGTCTCTCCCACTCTCTGAGTCAAGTCTTTGTTTCAGAAAGCCTGTCTGCTACCCCCCCTCCATCATATATCCAAGCTACTACACTCCAAAGTGCTCATGTCCTTGGTTTCCATATTTATGTCACAGTTCTTTTACAGGAAAGGCTGAGGAGTCACACTTCGACTGGAGACCTCAGTCCACATCTGCTACTCAGAACAAACTGGACATCTCTAAGTGCCAGGCGTTATCCAATGCGCTAGCTCCATTTATTAGAAGGGACCAATCAATACGCGGAGTCAGAATTCTTTGTCTTGACATCCCAGCTTTCTTCTGGTGGACCAACCTGGAAGTAGTCAACTCCAGACTATATAAGCTCCAGACAATATTTCTGAATGGTGCTAGGACACGATGACCATGCCGTCTGCGCCGATCAGCTGGCCTGTAGTTGGTTCGTAGGTTCCAGCCAGGTAGAACAGATCGTTAGTTG
Source organism: Parambassis ranga (assembly GCF_900634625.1). Taxonomy (NCBI): domain Eukaryota; kingdom Metazoa; phylum Chordata; class Actinopteri; family Ambassidae; genus Parambassis; species Parambassis ranga. The sequence goes on along the minus strand of NC_041039.1, from coordinate 10,824,200 downwards.
CACTGCCTGGTTTGCGTTCACGCATCAGGTGATCGTACTCAGCTTTGCTGACCACCTGGCAGCGATGTGAGATGGTCTGCACATCATTCTCATCCTCATGGCTGGACTGGTACAAGGCATTCTATAGAGAGAGTTGATGGAGAAAGCTTCATAAATCAGCATGATGACATATACCGAAATCAAAATTTTCACTGCTGCAATGTACATTTTGTTTAAAGGCAGAACAATTTTCAACTGCAGGGACTTCCAGGGAGTTTTTTGTGCCAAATTGCATAGTAAGTTAAAGTCAAATACATCCTGACTGTTTGATCAGAGGCAGGATTCTGCTGTGTCACTTTGCATCAGCCTTAGGTTCCTGCAACCACTTGTGTTGTGTTGTGTTTTAATTGCACTTGTGTGGAGCCAGGAAAAAACTGCTGGAGGACGCTTGACAAAGTTTGGTTAAACCCATTGGTTAAACTGTTGTAATGATCTCCAAATCACAAGTCCTTGGAGTCCTACACTGAATCGGGGTCATCTGGTCTAAACGGCCTGATTAGGGGCCATTCCTGTAAATATTTGCACCACATTGTGCCTGCAGTAGAATAGGACAATCCTTCCTTTTACAAGAAAAGGGGTAAGATCGTTATGTTTTGGGTTGACAGTATTTCTGGTACTGTTTTCACTCCCACACACACACTTCTTTCACTGTGTTTTTTTCCCTAAAAACGTTTTTGCAAGTGGTGATCTTTTTATGTTTGTTCATGGTAGAGGTTGCTGCTCATGCTTTTTTCTTTTTATTCCAAACAAACCTCTCGACAGTTGACAGAAATGTGAATTACATGACTTCCTGTGCAGGAAAGACTTTTTTTCTGGGAAAGACCCACATTTATACTGGATGTTTAGAGCAAATGTTAACAGTTTTATAACTAAGTGGAAGTTAGTCATTCATATAAGATGGGAATACAGCATGAAAAGCAGCACAGTGGTGATATATATTTATATGAAAATGTCTGTTACTATGACCATTCCTGTTTTAGAAATTCTTCTTGTGCCCCCTGGTCTTTACCTTGCCATCGCGGTGTCGCTTCCCCAGTCGAGTCTCCTCTGGATGGTAGAACCACTTGACCCTAACCACCATGCTGGAGCTCCACGACTCCCAGAGGCTCTCCACTCTGCCCACATAGGGCAGCTGGGGCCGGCCAGGTGACAAGAACACAGCACAGTCCCCGACACGCACCATCTCTTTGCCACGCACAATGGCCTTGTAGAAAAGCTTGCGGGCTTTGCCCTTTAGACCTCTCCTCTGCCAAAGAAAGAGAAAACAGCACTCTCAGATTTATTCAGTGTGCAGGGTTTATTTCACGGCCAGAAATGAATCCTAGTTTGCTAAACCTGGCACACCAGAATATAACATGATTTGATCCCATAAAGTTAAATGTACTGATAAAACCATCTGAGAAAGTGTCAAAAGCAGCAGTACCCCCACATGGCCTCTAGGGGCTGGCTCCAAAAGCAAGTTAATCCCCACAGACTCCTGTGTTAAAGTGGCCGACTTTAGATCAGAAACATGTTTACAACCTAATTAAAAACAGTTTTGGTCACCATTAATTAGCTCATTGTTCACTAGCGCTACACCTCTTTCCCTGTGTTGCTTACATGGCGTCATAGAATCCCACAGTGACTGAAACACATCTCTTCAGAAACCTATTGGTAACATCACTGTGGCTTTGTTTTATATTATTACATATAGTCTAAGAGTGAAATACATCCATATTTTTGCTGCATCATTTGATTTTCTGCCGCAGAGACACACAAACCAGACGGCTTCTTTTTAACCATCTCAGTTAACACAGCAGTAAGCATGGCAGAAAGGAGGCTGAGGGTGGCAATGCCTGCCCAGACGGGTTTGTTCTGTTATCGCAGCACTGTGACTTAATAATCAGGAAATGAATTCAGAGATTAACTTCACAGTTGGAGTAAGCATGATAGCATTGCCAAAGTGTACAAAGTCTGAGACTGAACAAGCAATGCCGAAAGAGATCATATTTACAGTGTGTAATCAAGGTATGACACAACAGAAACTGCAGCAACAATCAGTAACCTACTTAAGTCTTTGAGCTCAAGTAGGTTACTAATACCCAGGACAACAGCTTTGAAGCCATATAGCCAAGATAATATGCTGTGATTGTGGGAAAACACTGATTAGAAAGGCAATCTCAAAGATTTTCATTTGAATAAATCTCACTCTCTATCTGTCACCAAATGATATAACAGCCTATGATCCCTTTGTGAAATGATATGAAAGTCCTTGCATTTACGGTATTGCAAACTTTGTGTCTGGGAGCCAGCTTAGCTTAGGTTTTAGCTGCTGAATGCTGCTTACAAACTATAGCATAATGACCAAATATCTGTCTTCATCATATAGCTTACCTGTGTGGGGTTTCCGGACCATTTCCAGACTTGGCGCCCAGGCAGCAGGGGAGCCATGGTCGGCAAAGGCTCAGGAGAAGACATCCTCTGCTTCTTTGCTGTTGTTGGGTCCTTAGAGTGCTGGCACACCGGACTGTTCTGGCTCTGATGGTGACTGTTGGGAAGACCATCTTTCCTCTTTGGGTGAGACTTAACTGTGCCGCTGTTACCCATCAGGCTCCCTTTCGATATGTACTCCTTCCTGTCATCTGGTCTGTCAGCCCTCACCTTTGACCCCGCAGCGGCCAAGCGTGATTTGGCCACGTAGCTGTGAGCCGGGGCTGAAGCAGAGGGAGAGGAGATGGAGGTGGTAGGGTCAGGGCTCAGGAGGTCAGAGGTCATGCTTTGCCTCTGTTTGTGTTTGTCCTGCTGGAGTAGTGCACGGCGCAACAGCACAGAGGAGGACTCTTCATCAGAAGAGTAGGAAGAGTCATTGTCTGAAGAACAGAGGGATGAAGAGGAGATGGAGCCAGAGGAGGAGGAAGAAGAAGAAGATGAGGAGAAGCAGAGGGAAGGACGAGACAGAAAACGTCCACCACGATGGGACGTAACAGTTGTACTTCTTCTACGTGCTTCAGCATCTTGACCATCATCCTCATCGTCTTCATCCAGCTCAGAGTAGGAGCTGGGGCAGTCACTTGGGTAGTCCAAACTGTAATCACCTCCAAGACCAGCAGAGAGGAGATCCTTTCTCAGAGATGGGACGCCCTTTAGGAGAGTCCCAGCACTGTCCCTTTCCCCTCCTCCTTTCTTGCTATCTTTCACCAGCAGGGAAGGTTGAATGTATCGCAACGGTGCCCCTGCAGACGAGTGGCTCTTTCCTCCTCTCCCACCAATCCCACCGAGCCGAAGCAAAGCTTTTCCATTCTTTGTTTTAGGAGAGGTCACTCCTTCATGGTCAAGCTTCACCAGGAAGTGTTTCCTGTCACGTTCACTTACCGGTTTCCTGCTCCCAGCTGTCATAACCATGTTGACAGATGAGGAGCAAGAGGAAGACGAGGAGTCCCGCAGACCTATAGGAGTTACTGTGGTTACTGGTCGCCCACCTCCGGAGTTTCCACTGCTTCCAAAGGTAGAGTATCCGTTAGCGATGCTACTGAATGAGTCAACTTCAAAAGGAGAGCCGAAGATGCTTTTGATAGGGGTTGGTGGTGCAAGAGAACGGGAGGCAGGCCGGTGAAACAACCCCAACTCTCGTTCTCGCATTTTCTTCTGGGTTTTGCGGGACGTCCCATTGAAGAGGAAGAAGTCGACCGGCGGTCTCTTCCTGTGCATGGACCAGCTCAGCAGGGAAGTGCTGCTTTTTGTTACAGTGTCTGTTGCTGATGTCGGTGTGCTGGCAGTCTTAGGCACTGAGTGGATCTTCTTCGGTCTGCCGACTGTAAAAAGAGCCAGCAACAGAAGGAGGTTATAATCAATATGAAATGACAGATCTTAAGAGGAAACTGTGAGTAATTGCAGGTTTAAGAGCTTTGGTGAATCTTTATCACCTTGATCTTTACCAAGCCAGGTACATTTTCAACATATCCATTACTCAAACTACAACAAACCAGGTAAACCGGTCTCTCTCCCCTGCTTTATTGTCAATGAGTTGGAGAAGAGTTACATGTATGTTGTGTAACTTTACAAAGCACACTGATGACACCTCATAAAATGTTGATTAATGATGTTATATGGAGGTTAAATGATGGGCGGCAAACACAGAATCTTGTCTTTTGTCTGTCTCAGCGGCATCTGATAACAGGTTGGCAGCTGGAGCTGGCCTAGTTTTGGGGATTCTAGTGTGGCCTGAGGGTTTATGAATGAAGAATAAGCTTGTTAGACCTGTACTCCCAGGACAGCATATATTACATTATGAAAGAGTAGTTGTCCACACGGGCTTGTAGTTGTGTGAGGGGAGGTTGCATCCTGTGTGTTTTTCTCTCTCCCTTACCTGGCCTTTTTTCTTGGGGCCTTCCTCCTGTCTCCTCATTGGCTGATTTCTCTGTGTCCTTCTTTTCCTGGGTGGAGCTTCGGCGACCTCTGCGACCAGGAGAGATCAGCAGAGCTGGAGAAGGTTCAGCACCTGACAGAGAAGATTTATTTAGTGGTGACATTTATTAATATCTGTGTCTCCTCCTCCTGCTTCGCAAATCAATACTCACAGCGGATTTGGTATCCTGGTGGCAGGAGTCTGATGTTCACAAGAGAGATCCTTCCTCTGTCTCCATCATCAAACTCCACCATCACACTGTCCTCCTTCTCCTCCTCACCTGGACCTCCTAATACACAACACACAAAGAAGTGAATGAGTTGCAGGGAAAGTATGAGCGTATGTGTGCAAACTGAGGTGGATGTTGCATGATGCTCACCTCGGTGGACGTATCCGGGGTAAAGGCAGCGAGAACGCTCACTCCAGTAGGCACACACTCGCGTCCCTGCGGTCAGGATGGCCTCTGTTTGTGGCCGCACATCCAACACCTGGATATATAATATTTTCAGTAACATTGTGCACAATATTACATGTTGTAGTGTAATAAGAGGGGCTTCACTCACAGCCTCCTGCAGCAGCTGCTCCAGCGAGTAGATCCTGGGGCGATTCCCTCGTTCTCCTTCGATGACAACACTGAATCTGAAGATGTAAAATAAATAAATAAATAAATAAAAATTCTCAAAAACTAAACAGTCGCTTCACTGTATTTATTAACACAGTTTTCACACTTAAGTTTCAATGTTTGCTTTTTTTCTAGCAGATGTGTTGGCTGCCACTGATGTGTGTCTTGGCTTTGTAGTCGTCTAGACTTCTTGTTTGTCAGTATTCTTGGAGCTGGCAGGCATTTAACTAGCATTAAGCTAAGTTATCAAATATTTTGTGACATAACAAACAATATTTAACAATATACTAACTCTGATTTTAGGCAGGGAATTGTTGTCTTGTGTAACCCAGTTACTTTGTGATTAATAATTATAAAACTGTCAAAACAATGGCCAAATGTGACATTGAGTGGCAGAAGATCAGGATCTTACATGTCAGGCAGGTCCAGTGTTTGGACACAGGCAGCATACAGCAGCTCATCCTCCTTGGAGATCAGGATTTTCAGTCCGTCTACTAACATTTCTTTGCTCAACACACAGTTTGGCAGGGCTAAAGAGGGAGGGCAGGGTGGAAAGATGGATGGAGAAGAAAAAAAGGTGAGATATACATAATTTGTGAGTTGTGCTGAATAATTGCTATGTGAAGTGACAAGGATGGACAAAGGGGTGTGTATGCATGTGTGAAAAGGCTTTTAAACCTGCATATGTGTGTGTAATAATAAATGATGTGTCAGTGTTTACCAGGTATTCTGCAAGGCATGTTGGGAGGAAGGTGGATCAACGACTTCTCCTTTGTTGTATCCTCTTCTTCCTCCTCCTCCTCCTCCTCATCCTCCTCCCCCTCAGAGAAGCTGCTCTCTTCATCCAAGTGAAAGTCGTCATCAGCTGCGAAGCTTTGCAGCAGTCGACTCACAGCGTGGCCCTTCTCCTGAACAGGAAACAGGATGTGAGATCAGTGCGTGGAAAGCAGGATCACATTTACAATATGCAAAAATAATCAGCAGTAAACAGGACCTGCAGGTGACTGAACCAAGTGTGTTTCACTCAGATGTGACTGATGTGGTGAATACATCAGTGAAAAGCAGCCGCAGGCACCAACGCCTCTTGTAAAATGATACTTCAATTAAGCCTTCAGGATTTTTTTTCCACCTCTCATTTGCAGACGTTCACTCAAAGGGCAGAGGTCACAGTCAGTAATGAACTGCAGCCCCTGAACTCGCAGGACTTCAGCTTATTGCTGAAGGATACTTCCCTTCAGGTGGGCATTCTCTCCCTTTCTCTCTCTCCTCCTTTTTCTCTCTCTCTCTCACTCACACACACACACACACACACACCAGATACTACCCATCTCCAGACCGGTTTAGGCTAGTCTATCCAAAGATGATAGATGACTGATGATGGAAAGTCTGCTCACCCAACAGGTTTCTGCTTGTATTTAAGCTTTCCAAAGAAGAGGCCATAATATTCATCATAAGTGAGATAGTGTGTGTGTGTGTGTGTGTGTGTGTGTTGTCTCTTGAAGTTTTCCACATCAGGAGCTCATATATTTTAGTGACAGAAGTTTCATCACCAGAGGGCATGGGTGATTAGTGCTGGTGGTGTGTGTATGTGTGTGAGCATGGGTGTGTGTAGAGTTATGGCCAATGATTATCCTTATACTCTCTGTTTGGAGTTATGTGTTTTTGGACATTCCCTCTTGATGACTCAAAGACTAAGGCAACCCCAGGGCATTTTGCTTTCAAGTGTCTCACCAACGGCTGTGTAAAAGTGTAGTGTAAGCACAGCTGGCACGCATACAAACACACGCATGTGGCAAGAGTAAATGTTATATTCGACAAAGTGAATGATTTACAGCTGATGTAAAGCATCTGTCTATTAAGGAGCAGAAGTTATTGGTAGGTGCTGTCAGTGGTAGTCTACAGGATTTCAAACTTCCTGCAGGGTGTGGCTAACCTCAACAAAGAGTGAACTTGAGGTGAAGGCCTTTCCAAATTCCACTACTCTTCTCTCTGTCTCGGCCTTAGTTTGCAGGCAGCAGAAGGTTAAAGGGAGTAACCTTTTCTGAGTCAACGTTCCACTTTGACTCACAGTTTCAGTCAGTCACTGTCTGACACACTAAAAGTAGCATGGTCCCCATTTACTCATTTCAAAGTAATATAATTTATGGAGATGATATTATATAACCTTTCCATCACACTTCTAAAAGAGGCAAGTGTATCTTACCCTTCTTGTCTCAGTTTCTGTTTCCATGCACTTCTGTGTGAATGATCAGGGAAAATATAGATGCACTAGACTTTGGATGAGCCTTCAGCTGCATCACTTTCTGGCTGCAGTATTACCTCCACATGCTGTCAGTTTTCTTTCCATGGCTGCTATTTCCTAAACCCTAAAAGTGCAATTCTAAGAGGCAGCAAATAATAAGCATGATCAACAAGCATCTTGCGCAGGAAACCGTATAAAGTAAGTAAAAGGGTGGGGGTGGGGGGTACTGAATTTCATTGCAGGTTTGTGTGGCAGCTGACGAGGGAAATGTAAGATGCAAATGTCAGTTTTTGTGGGTGTAACATTAAGGTGATAGAGTAGCATCATACATCACCACTGTCCGAGGCTGCATAGTTGTCACTGGTGTGAGTGAAATATTGCAGTATCATTGTAAGGTTACACATTGCCACCTAACACTGGCGGTGTCTCACCTTTCCCTGTCCAGCAGAGGTTTTCCTCTCTGCGTCCTTGCTGATCCTCTTTGCCTCTGCCTGTGCTCTGTGGCCGTCCCCAAAGCTGCAAACCACAGACGACACACCCCAGCTGGGCAGAGTTGCTCTGTTAGTCCCAGAGTGGTCTGGATGTCCCTTCTCTGTTTTGACGAGGCTTGGCCGCCTGGGTGCTCTCCTCAGGTCTGTAGTGGAAAAGCTCCCCATGCCTGAGGAGGAAGAAGCTATGAGAGCATGGTAAAAACATTTCCCTGATCTTTGAGCAAAATAACCATTGCCATGAGGTGACACATAAAAGCCTAAAGAAAACAGCTAGCTGTTAAATTCAGGCTAAACACTCCACACAATTGTGCAGTCTTTTAATTCAAGTTACAAAGAAAGTACGTCTCCAGAGCCTGAGTTCATACACTGAGATTTCAGATGTGTATAAAGGTCTCACCAGGAGCTCCTGGTCTCTTGCTTCTGGCTTTCTGGTTTGTTTGGAGCTTGGAGGACTGCGATGAAAAGGACAAAGTCCCAGCAGAGTTTGCAGGAGCTTCTTTAGAGGATGAGCTAATCCGGATATCACCCGCTCCATCTTCGCTGTCGAAGCTGCCGTCCTCCTCCTCTGTGAAATCATAACATTGGTATGATCAGTCAGAATGCTTCAATACAGGACTCTCTTGATGAGATGTATTGGCATTATAGGACATTTTGTCACGTGAGGAGTGAAACGGTTTTAATGGCTACACAATAATGCAGAGCTTGTTCCCTAACTGCAGTGACTGGAAGCAAATGTTGACATACATGCACATATGCAGCACTGCATGCACACACACACACACACACACACAGATTGTTATTGGCAGCTGTGTGTCGCTGACTGTGAGGGTCGCGTCGAGTGTCGACACATCCCTGACACACTTGTCACTTACATGGCATTCTCGTCAACACTTTGCCTCGGATACACACACAAATACCAACAGGCGCACACACACACTTAAATGCACAGCTCGATGTCACAAAGGCCACAAGGTCAGCTGAAATGAAGCATATTCTTGAAGCTTCATATCAGACCTTCCTCTAAGGTAAAAAAAGAAAAGTCAGGATGCATGTCATTGTGTCTCCTAAACGCAAGCCCTCAGAGGAGGGCATTTTCACCACGCCTGAGAGGTGAAGAAGAGGGGAGGACTTGGGTGTGACATTCTGGATGGGGCCAGAGAAGGCTCATGTTACGCTACGGCAGTGAGGGCAGGGGTGGCACTGTTGCATGCCTGTGGCAAGTCGTTAACGGGTTTAACAGTGTGACAGACGAGCTGGGAAGTGAGAGGAGGCCCCTGATGATGGTAGACGTCTCACTCTCAGACGCTGCACACACAGACATATTCTCATAGTGAAATCTCGTGATGTTTGCTCAATGTTCTAGAAGCCATCAGCCAAATATGTGTAACAGACAATAAACTCGGCCTTGTTTATGACATCAAAGCTTTGTGGGTGTGTTGCAAAGATCAATAAAATGTGTTTTCCATATATTTTTGTTTGCACCTATGGCCAAGTCACAAGCTGAATGATTTCCTGACACATCAGACACCAAACCCTGTGTTTGACAGTAACTCACCACGCTCTGAGCTCTCGCTGTCAGTCTTCTCCTCCCTTACTTCATGTTTCTCAAATGCCTGGCTGTCCTTGTGGTAAGGTCTGCTCGGGTTGATACCCATCAGCACTTTGGGTTTTCGACCTCTCTTCCTCTTTACAGTCTGAGTGGCTGACCCCTGCTGCTGCAGGTCTAGACAGAACAAAAAGCGAGAGTTCAGTTTTCAGGTGTTATCTGACAGACAACAAGTATGTATGTATACACACCCTCTTTGCTCACCTTTTCCTCCTTGTTTAGAGGGACTCTTGGAGGCATCTTCTTCACTGCAGTGCAGCATTGACGGCTCACCATGCTGCGCTGCAGCCTTCTGCTTCAGCTGGGTCACCCGCCTGGCCAGCCTGGAGCTCAAGGCACTGGGACGACCTCTGTGCTTACAGCGAGCTTTCATCTGAAGACAGGGAGCAGAACAACTAATTATTGACTCATTTCTTCCTGCTAATTACAACAAGAAAGCAGCAGGAAGTGGCCGTTAGTGTGAGAGTGTGAGAGAGTGTGTGTGTGTGTGGATGATTTCAACTGACCTGGGCAGTGTTGAGGCTGTTGAAGTTGTGATTTGACATCCTGGCTTTATCCTGCAGCAAATTCAGCCCAGTCCTGGAAGATATAAATACACAGCAGATACACACTTAGATGATAATTTATCATACAAAAATCCGATCACAGAATCAACCCGATCACACACTTTACATCTCTCAGGGATGTTATAACTCTGCCTCTCTGCTCTTTTCTTTCAATTTACACTTCCAGCTCTGCTAGGTTCATTCACTGCCTCACTCTCTTCCCACTCCTCTTTTCTGTCTCATAACTTTGATGAGGTAAGAGACAGACCGTCTGCACAGTTTGACAGAAAACAGAAATATTCAGTGGCTGTGCGAATATGAAACTCAGCTGAATCACCACATAAAAGGATAAGAATTATCTGGTGAGAAGAAGAGCAGAGAAAAGAAGAGGAGAGGAGAGAGGGAGGAGGAGAATAGTTGTGGGGGAAGGGGGAGAGACAGAGAGAGAGATGAAGCAGTCTCTGGGGAGTCTGTCCGTTGACCGGAGCTTCAGGGCTCAATCGATAAACACTAACCTCTATTGAACATTACTCCTCCCTTCCTCTCTCTCTCTCTGTCCTTCCTTCGCTGCCTGCATGCTCTCTCACACCACAGGCAGCCGGCACACACACATACACACACACGCATACACTGTTAGCAGCTGGTGTCTGAGGCAGGTGAATCCTATATTCCCACAGAGGGAAGGTTTGGCTCTCAGCATCTCTGCTCCCAGGAGAGGAGAGGAGAGGAGAGGAGAGGAGAGGAGAGGAGGAACCAGGATTCTTCTTCCACTGCTACAATATCTGTATACTGCTGTCTTAATGCATCATACGCCTCAAACATGGTGGTTGATGGATTGTCAGAGCGCACACACCGTTCATATGATGGAAAACCTAGGCTAAACTTGTATAACTTTCCAACTTGAGTTATGAAGGTAATGTAAAAGGTGTCCACATACATTTGGCCACATATATTGTTTTTGTTTGTGTGAAAAGAAATGGATTTTGGTAAGGTTACTATTCCCATTCATCTCCCTTCCTCTTTAGCTGTTTTATCTCCAGCACTCATGAGAGGATGAAAGCGTAAACAAATGATGCATTGCTTGTTAATAACAACTAAACTGGTGCTCAGGCACGTAGTGGCCAGCTCCACTAATTAAACAAGTTCTGCACCTATATATGTGTGTGGTGCACAGGCATGTATGACTAAAGGCTTTCATTGTCATTTTCATTAGCGCTTTCTAATCACCGTAACCGTGACAAACCTTGAGTTTCTCTAATCATTTTATCAAGGCGAGGGGGTGCACATGCTAACAGAGGTGGGACATCATGAGAAAACACATTCATCATAGTGAGTGCCGAATACTGAGTGTGTGCGCTTTGTGCAGCAATGTGTGTCAGCATGAAAGTTTGCACATCGAAGGTGTTAAATAATGTGTGGTTGTGTATTGCAGCTGGTGGGGGTGGTGTTGAGTCATTTATCACTGTAATAACTGTACATCAGGACTTTGTCCAGCTGTATTAATATATGCTGAAGGTTCACATGGAATCAGGACATAATCAATACAAGTGATAAATATGATTAAAAGTGATTAATGGTGATTAATGAAGCCCTCATCTCTGTTACCATGCCTCATTAAAAATCACACCCAGCTTACAGCACCCATCACTGTGTGTGTGTGTGTGTGCCCGTGTATGTGTGTGAGCAGCTTCTTCTAGTGCCCAATCAAGCAAATCATCAGCTATAGAGGATTCGAATCAATTCAGCTGAAGAAGAACTTCTTGAAAATCAACCGTACCTTTCACTAAAAACACAAACAGAAATCAGGGTGAATGAGCTGGGCTTGCCAATCACACTGATTATACAGACGCAATATCAGAGAACTGACCTGAGTCTTTTGGAGCTCTCTGCAGCAGCTGGCCCGGGGGTGGACTTGCGCTTGCGGGGGCGGCCAGGCCCCCGGCGAGCAGGGCTACGAGACGTCTCCTCTTTCCTGTAGAGAGGGAAGAAGAGGAGGACGGAGAGAGGGATTAAAGATGCAGTCCGGACAGCAGGAGGAATCAGGGAGAAGCATGTATATCGGCTACAGGTCAAACTGCATTAAATATGAGCAGGCAGCTAGTCCTGATAAATCAGGCAAATGCAGCTTGAAAGCAAAATTGCGAATGTTGGATTTCTCACATCAGTCCAGACAAAAAGAGGTGTGTATGTGTGTGTATGTGTGTTGTCATTCTCTGCTCACTGGTGGTCGTGTTTCCTCTGTAGTTTGGCCAGTTCTCTCTGTTTCTCTTTGTAGCGGCGCTGTAGCTCAGCCAGCTGGACACGCATGGCCAGCTCCTCCCCTCCCATCGTCTCCATGGAGCCCTTCACTGGGCACACCTGACACACACACAAAGCGGAGGAATTTAAATGCTGAACACAAACTTCAGTTGAGCAGTCATTGGATATGTCGCCAGCTTGTGTTTGGCCAGCTTGTTGATGACTTTCCTGTAACCAAAAGCTCACATGTTTGATTTTTTAAAACATCTTCTGCTTTTTAAGGCAGATTTTTTTTGGGAGACATGTTTGGTTGCTATCACATCCGCCTACTTTAAGAAGGTGAGTAAAAAAAAAAAACAAAAAACAAATCAGGTATGCATCCATTGTTCAACACTTCCCACCCACATTTTGGCATGAATGATTTATGATTCCATGCATAAAACACATAATACACATTCACTTAAGCCTCACCGGCTCGTGGCGAGGCGTCCAGCTGCACTTCCTGCGAAGGTTGAGTCTCTTCCTGATTGGACACTGCTGGTCAGCCCCTGCGTCCATGCTCTCTCCCCCCATTTCCAGAGCACGGGCGGCCGCCAACGTTGCCAGACTGTGGAGGTCAAAGGTCAGCATGTCCTCACCTGCACAGAGACGGATTGCTTCAATTTAGATTGGTACATCACAAGGCGGCTGACATGGTGTTATAAAACATGTTACGTGCCGAACCGATTTATTTCTGTAGCGATGAAACCGTGCCTTGAAAAGTGGTGATATTTATGATATTAGCTGTGTAGTTTATTTGATGTATACTGGTGTTCATGCCTAATCGTACACACGCAAAGGGGGAGCGGTGGAGAATGATCTCTACATCTGTCACTGTCATTAACTGTCATTGTCACAGCACCAGCAGATAAAACAGAATATTCATGAGACAATCCACACACGCACACATGCACAAACCTATGTAAATAAAACACAGTCATTCTGAACACACACAGGCACCCACAACATTTTCGCTGAGCTACGCAGACATAGGCAAACTGCATGAGTGTATGTGAGGGAAAGAAAGAGAACGATGGGGGGTAAGGGAAGGAGGAGGAGGTGGACTGCAACGCAGTGAGGAGGAGGAGGAAGGGGGTGGGGAGTCAAGGGGAGGAGAAGCAATAAGAGGCAAAGTGTTTATTGAGCTATCTATTTATTCTCCTACATCTCCTCATTATGGACATGGACAGAATCCAATTTCCCCTTCGAGGAGAAGACGAGGAGAGAAGACAAGGGTGCAAGGAGAGGAGAGGGAAGGAGAGGAGAGGTATTACTGGATCACTCAAAGTCTGTGCACTGGAGCTGCAAGGCCTATTCACTGACACCTGACATTATTAAAACCTGTGTGTGCGAGTGTGAGATGGAGACAGAGATGCGGTAAACAGAGGAGAGAGAGAGAGCAGGGCAGGAAGGATGGAGTCTTTGTGAGGAGACAAATGAGAGTGTGCACAAAAGAACAAACGGATGTGAGAACGACAGGTAGCTCCTCCGAGAGCGACGGAGCAAGAGGGGGAAGGAGCAGAGAGATGTGGCATTGTCCTGTCCCAGCTCGCAGAGGTCAATGCCATCTCATCTGTCAGACCTCTGAGCCAATGGCACGCTCCGATTACCCTGACAGGGTGACATCACCACTGACATCACCGCGCGTAGTTTGGTATCCTGGAGGATGGCCACAATCGATAGATACCTTCCGCCCACAGCAAAACACACACACACACACACACACACACATCTTTGCACAGTAATAACACCATACTGTGCCTCTAACAGGGGTGAGGGGTGTAATAAGAGGCGGCACAGGGGAAAACAAAAACAGTGGAGGAAAATTAAAAACCATTACAGCTGATATGGGCCAAGTCATCATTAGAAGCCATTAAGGAAGTTTATTGAGGTAAAATTTCAATATAAAAGAAATGTGAGGGAATAAAAGAAACTATGCCACAAACTGCTCCTCTGCCTAAGCAGAAGTAATGGTGTTAATTTATAAGAGGGGAGGGGGAAGTGTCTCTTGATTCCTTAATCTGTATTTGTGATCTCCAGTGAACAGCTGAGATATCCTTCTGCATCAAGGAGCGCCATAAATGCATCTGTCTGGGATCGGTTTCATCTCCCAAACGTATTCACAATGACAAAAACGCCATCAGCAGTATTAATGACATTCTACGCGATGAGGCCAGAGCGGGTTTTAAATAAATGTGTTGCAATTTGGAGAACGTTTTCCACGCCACGACAGGACTTATTGATTTCACACCTATTACACATGCTAACCACGTGCACGCACGTGTAAACAAATGCACACACACACACAGTATCGCACACACATGCACAGACAGCAGCTGAGCGACTTATGATTTTTACACTTATTAATTCCGTCAACAAGGCTTGCAGAAGCAGGATTTACACACAAGATTACATTGGTTTAATAAAAAAAAAGAAGAAGAAGAAGCGGGCGAGGGGGAAAAATAACAAAGAGGGAGGAGGAGAGGTGGGAGGAGGCGCAGGGAGGGAGCAGGCAGCCTGGTGGAGAGACACATAGACTCTGATGGAGGAGAGCAGGGATTCATCTGGGATTACTTAACAGCTTACACACACACACACACACACACACACACACACCAACATGCACTCCTCGCACAAAACACACACACAGATGCTGGCATAAATAAAAACACTTTCTCTCAGAGGGACGAGGGGAAAATAGGAGCACTTACAGGAGAAGTGTTTTAAAGGAAAGGGTCTAATTAGCAAAGCAAGACGCCAGAGCCTGGGGGACATGCTGGGCAGTGTGTGTGTGCCTGTGTGTGTGTCCTGGCTTGTGTCTAAAGCTTGTTTGTCCATCTCTGTGTCCACTCAAAACACACACACCCTTCCCAGAAGACACAAAACGGTCTGGCAGTAAAGTGTGTCTGTATGTGTGCGTGTGTGTGTATGTGTGTGTCTATGTGTGATGATACACATCTGTATACCTCAGCTCTCCCAGGACCTTATACTGTGCACTGTAAATTTGCTTTTGTGTAGACAAGAAAAAAAAGTGTGGTAACATATTTATAAAACAGAAAAAAACATATCGATTGTGTTAAAAATTATGCAAAGTTAGGGGTGTTAAATAAATTTTTCACAGATGTCTTATTTTGACAGTTGAGAAAAATGACATGGAAGTAAAAATGGTGTGTTTTTAAATTTGTGTTTACCTTCAGTGTCCATGTCTTTGCTCTCCCTGCTTCTCTGCTGGATCTCCAGCTCAGCCAGTTCTCCCAGTATCTCCATACCATGATGAGATGGAGGGCATGGGGCCTGGTCAACAGGTACTGGTGGGTACAAGGCATCTCTGGTGGCGCACAGAGCCGCAGCGATCAGTAGCTCCAGGCTCCACATGTAGGCCCCTTGGAGTTGGGCGGCTGTGCTCGCCGTGGGAGGGAGGACTGGGTCAGCAGACGTGGGAGGAGCAGGTGAGCAACACGTTAATTCTTCCTCACCTGCACTCCCTTCCTCATCCTCGACTACCTCTACATTCTCTCCATCTTTGGGCTCCGCCTCCTCCTCTTCAGGCTCGTCAGGCACAGAGTCAGTACATTCTGTTGGTTCAGGCTCAATTTTCTCTCCCCCATCCAACTCCATGTCCTCTTTTCCATCCTCCTGCTCTTTGGATAGCTGGGGCTCCTCCAGGCCAGCCTTCTGGCCCAGGCAACCCAGTGAGAGCTCTACTTTTAGGCTTTTGCCTGTGGCTGTGACTGGGCAGGCTGGATCTGGTACTGGAGCAGGGAGAGGGCATGGCGGCAATCCAGAAATCTTGCTCTGGGGCTCAGAGACGGAGCATCCTTTTGTTTCCTTGCTCTCCTCCTCTATAACTCCACTCTGGGATTCCACCACTTTACAGTCTCGTCCATTCTCTTCTTTGCTGACCTCTTCCCGGTCTGTGAGAGGCTGGATGTGGCATGTTTGTGGGAGGGACTTGGAATCTGGCTCTGCTGGCTCTTCCTCTACTGTGGGTTGTTCAGCCAATCGGGCTTCAGGAGGTGAGGGCCCAGCCTTGTATCCCATGGTGATCGGAGGATAAGTATAAACAGGTGGCAGGTCTGGTGGAATGAAGAGAGAGTACAGGTCAGACAGTCTTTTTGATATAAATAGCAGTAAAATGTATTCATCTTGAAAAATTGCCATCTTGTTCCAACATACAGGATAAAGCACCTGATTATAGTTGGCATCATTTATTAATAGCAAGGTGCAGAATGTGTGTGTAAGCAATACACACTGTTGTCCAACCCAACAGTGTGTATTGTACACATTGTATATAAGTGTGAGTGTATAGATCCATGTGGGATATTGATGGCACCCTGCCGTTTTCCTGTGATTGCAGCACCGGCCCTGTCACCCCTGTTCTTTTATTATTGATGGTATCCCACCCCTCCACCCCCAACAACGCAGCCAGATGAATGGGTATCCTTCTGCCCGTACTTCTCAAGGACCCCTGAAGGATAAGTAGGCTCTGCCTGAAGACTTCACTGACCTTCCTCTTGTGCACGCTTAGACGGACATATGCACACTGGCAGGTCACACACATAGGCACAAAAAGAGTGCCCATATGCTTTCTCTGACCTTAATGGCTGGCCTGCCTCGGTCCCTCTTTAGCTTGCACAGGAAAAAAAAGTGCACACATACACTCAAGGACACACAGAGTAAGGGATCAGCCATGCTTCAAACAATTTCTGCAAAATCAAAAGAATACCATGCTTCAAAGAGCAACACATTTCAGTGGCAGTGGCCTCCATCTCGCTCTCTCTTTTTTCTCTTACACTACTGAATATCTCTCTATCTCTCATCCTGTTTGTGGTCTTTATATTTTTTGTTATCTGACTGTTCAACCTGCTGGTACAGTTTTTTCAATTCAGATGGTGCGTTCATTAACAGCCGACAGGCTTCTCCACACACACACAGACACACACCTGGTTCTAGGGATTGTGGGTAGTCCTGAGGTGGCTGTCCTTCTCCTCTGTCGCTGCCTCTCTCCAGCCCTTTGGAGAGGTGTGAAGGAGCAGGGCTGAGTGCTGGGGAGCGTGGAGCTGCTGCAGCTGGGCTTGGAGCAGGGGTCAGCGGATTTGGCGGGTGTGGACGTGTGGATGGGGAGTGGTAGCAGGGTGACTGACGGCTGCTGGGACACATCCCTGGAGATGGTGTAGATGTCTTAGGTGGAGGAGGTGTGTGGGAGAAGGGCTTGGCTGCATGGGAGGAGGTGGTGGATGAAGAAGAGGAAGAAGAAGAGGCAGTCCTCGGGGCTGGAGAATTATGAATAGAGTCTTCTATAGTAATAGTGTGCTCCTCATGTTTTCTCTGTGAAAGTGGAGAGGAAGAAGGATGAATTAAGATAATCTTCACAATATTTGCTTGTTGTTCTATGATATTGCAGCTCTGCTGTAATATACAGTACATGCTTGCTGGTGATTTTTGATCAGATGACCAGTATATAGGTATAAAGGTGTAGGAGATACAGCATAGAGCTGAACTTAACAGCCATGGAATAAAGAACTGTTGTGTGTGTGTTGGCCACACCGTTTGATTGTCAAATGAGCTGGTAATGTGAGAGTGCAACACCTTTTTATCAGTGAACCTTTTTTACAACTGAAAGAGGAAGTTCATTGGCTTAAATACATATTGCTGAGCGTGATTTTGCATATTCTTTTTTTGTGTTGAGAAATTAGGATATCTGTGCCGAGAGACCTTTACACAAATTTTACTCCTCAAAGGAGGAAGATGAACATTTCACAATATAACTTCCTTATACTTATTTGTCCCCACTTTCACAATAGTATGTTAAAAGAATTTCACATACATATATTTCCAAACTGTTTGAGGTTTCACTGGTCTTCATGACTCTTACTTGTCCTAAGGATTGGCGCTGCATGTGTTCCATGGCTCTCTGCTGCTGGTGCTGCTGGTGCTGATGCTGCAGGGCATACAGCTCCTGTTGTCGTAGAAAGGAGGAGCGGGAGTAGACTGGATGATGCTGCAGGTGAGGAGGGGGGCCTCTTGCTCCATATACAGGGGGCCACAGGCCAGACTGCTCCAGAACATCTAGAGGAAGAATCAGAGAAAAATATACAGTGATTAGATTATAAAAATGCTGAAAAAGAAGGCACGACTTGACTCTTGAACTGCCCTTTTGAATATGTAGAACTGCAAATGAGCTCTTGTATTTAAATGGAGTTGTGGTCTATATTTGTATGCTGCTCTTTCTCTTTTTAAGAATGGTGTCTTTCTTTGCAGAGAGAAACACATTTTCACCAAGGCCCTACTCCAAGCACATATAAATTTAGATACACACATATGCACACACACACACATCCACACATCCCTCCTTGGCTGCCTTGTCGCTGGGAACCTTTGTTCTGTGAGATTAGCCTGAGTGGGCTAATGTTTCCCTGGGGAAGGTTCAGTGGATGCACTTCCCCTCTCTGCAGGAACTCTCACGGAGCGAGGCAAGGGAGGCGGGAGATAATTAAATTTCACAGCCTGTTTGCAAAGCAGCGTTGAAACACACACACACACAGGCAAACACATTCTTTCTCTGTCTAGCAATAGCCGAGATGTGCAACACAACCCTTAACATATCATATTGTTTCAGACATGAATACAACTTCAGATGCACACGTACACACACAAAGCATACACGCAAAGCACAAAGTCCAATCCAAACACATCAATGCTCTACCGCAACAGAGATGAAACGCCAGTTAAAATGGTTTGCATAATGCCAGGCACACGCAGAGGGGGCAACAGAATAGCTGCTCCCATTAACAAAGCAATAAAACATGGTTCCACTGACAGAGGGACTTAGTTGAGCATTATATTATGATTAGCCAATGATACTAAAACTCTAGGAGAGAAATGGCAGCAGCTTTCATGGTACAAATGAAGAGGAGGAGGGAGGCAGTACATATGGGTAGACAGCTATGAATGTGAGCTTAGATGCTTTTGTAAGTCTTCCATCGTTAGTATAAGAAAATGCTTACCAAGGTGATGGTGAGGCCCTGGTTCAGTAGGAAGAACCACAAGTGGGGTGTTAGGGTCTTGGGTAAGCGACCCCAAAACGGGCTGCAGAGGGCTTGGCAAACCTGGTGGAAAGCCAGGGCTCATTCCCACATGGCCCAGACCTAGAAAAAGGTGCACACACAACAAAAACCCTTTACTACTCTGAAGAAAAAACAAACATGGAAATCAATGGAAAGCATATCAGTTGCTTCTTATTACTCACTGTATGAATGCCCCATCCAGAGGGAGGGACTTCCTGTTCTTTGCATCCAGTGGTGGTGAGCTGGGTGAGCATGTGCAGCAGCAGCATCCCCCCCTAACTGGCTTGTTCCTCCAGGGACCAAAAGGTGAGAGGTCAGATCACCGTGGCAACTACTGGAAGGGTGGATCCTAGCGAACTCCACGCAGTCCTTGTTTTCCCTGTCACGGCAGTAGGCGGGGTGAACTTTGTCATTATCTTGATTATGCCTCTTATTGTCATCATCATCTCCATCATTATGATCATTATCTTCATCCTTGTCATCTTCATTACCACTACTACCATTATAATCATCAAGAAAAGGAAATGTGACGGCAACAGGAACAGCCATCATCTTGTGCCTGGTCTATGAGTTCTCATTATATGTTTTCTTCCCTTAATATGACTACATAATAAGAGTCTGATACTTCAGAGACATCCATATTAGTCCCTGTAACATTAATGCACCACATCTCATCTCAGGGAGAGAGGGAGAGCAAGGGAGAGAGAGAGAGGGAGGGGGGGCACAGAAATACCACATCAAAGGGTGAGAAGAGCAAATGGAGTGAGGGGATGAGAGGAAAGAGAAGCAGAGCTTCAGACTGGGAGAGAGAAGCCAAGAGAATAAAAGAACTGCAGCTTATCAGATGAGAGAGGAAAAATGAATAGATGCCTGTGTGTGTGTGTGTGTGTGTGTGTGTGTGTGTGTGTGTGTGTGTGTGTGTGTGTGTGTGTGTGTGTGTGTGTGTGTTGAAAGAGTACCTGATGATCATTTCTCTGTCTCTGTCCAGGTGATGAAGACCAATCTGATCCTCTGTCATCCTCTTCCTCTCCTCTGCCTCCCGACCAAGAGGATACACAGGACGTGATAATCCTGAATCCCAAAAACAACAGAGGAAAGCTTATAGCTGCTCATTTATCCTGTGCATGTACTTGTTATTCACATAATATCCAATACTAACTAATTTTCATTCTAATTCACCTAATCTTAGAACAACAAACAAACACCTAAGGCAGCTTTTTAACAAAAACTCATAGTGAAGACACCATCTCTCTCTGTCTCTTTACAATTAATCTGTATTTAAATGCATGCAATTTAGGGTTTTATCCGGGTCAGTTTCTTGTTTGGCTCGGCTCTACAAATGTGTCCTCAAATGGCCACTAATCACAGTCCTGAGAGAACATCAAAAGGATAAAGAAACTTGACTGTGTGGTAACAAACACTGAATGTTTCCCTTAATGGAGCCCTGAGTACAGAAATAGCATTGATCTTCAGTGCAAGGAGCACAAATGATGTCTGACCTTTCATGCTGGGCAGCACCCTGCCCTGTCTGCTGTGTCCAGGGGTGCTGTCTGGGGAGCGATGGGGGGGTCTGGCTACTGCAACTGCAATACCCACCGGAGGCTGTCGTACCTCCCCCTCTCCTGCTTCTCCTGCCTCCTTCCCACCTTTGTCACTTCTTTCTCCCTCGTTAGTGGAGCCCCGGCGAGGAGGGAGAGACTGTTTGGGAGGGTCTTGCTGGGAGGTGTTGCTTTTAGCTCCTCCTCTGTCCCCCTTCTCTGATCTCTCTCCATCCTTCTTGAGACACCCCAGACCACCAAAGGGGCTTCGATGTGGCAACAGCATAGGCTGCTGGGAGCTGTAGTTCATAAGGTTTTTCATAGCACTGCTGTCATCATCAGTGCTGTGTGATGAAGAGCGGGATAGAGGTGGAGGCAGCTGAGAATGGGGCTGGATGTTTTCATTGTTTGAAGCTCTGCTGCTGAGCCCTCTAACTTCACTTTTACCAACAGATGCATGATAGCCTCTTCTCTGGTCCTCTTGGTGGCCTCCCCTCTCCCCCCAAGAAGGTACCGTCTGACTTCCATCTCTTGCCTTTTCCTCTGCACTTGCTCCCTGGCTGCTGTGCTGCTGGTGCCGTATCCTTGCAACCTTTTGTCCCTCCCTCTGAGCAGCTGCTCCTGATCCCACCTTCCCATCAGCACCTGAAAGGAAACAGTTCCTGAAGGGAGAATTGCTGGTGTCAGGGCCATTCCTGGATGTACCATGCCCAGTCAAACGGTGTGTCTCCTGGGCATCTGGTGGGAGAGAAGGCCTGTAAACATCATCCACAACTTCAACATCACGGAATGATGAAGATGTTTCCAGGCTGCAGGAGCGCAGTTCAGACTGAGAGCTCACACTGGAGCTGGGTTTGTGAAAGTGATGTGTCTGGTGGCTCCAGTCAGGAGGCTTGTCAGCCTTTCCATATCCCAACTGCTGCTGGTGTGGCTGTGATTTGTCCTTCTTCTGACAACTACTGAGTCGACTGAGGTGATGAGAGGGAGATTCATAAGATCCATCTCCACTCTTATCATCAACCTTTTTCCCACCTCCTCCTGCTCCCCGACACTCTGGAGCTGCTAGGTCTCCCAGCGGCCCAACTGAGGGCACATAAGTTGGCCCTGTGATCCTTGCCTCCCTGCCAGATCCTCCAGGGGTGGATGCTGGATCTTTGGAGGGTGTGAGTGTAAGAGGGGCAGGGGGACAGTAAAACTCAGGATGCGGATGGTGATGAGGGTGGTGTAGCCATCCTCCAGCAACTGTGGACCCCATGTGTAAGGCATGAGGAGGAGGGGGAGGAGGGGGAGGTGGAGGCATGGAGTAGGAAGCCATGGAATGGGGGGCTGGAGCAGCCAAGATTGCCGTCGCTGCAGCCACCCCTCGCCTCATACATTCAGATGAGGAAGCTGAGGATTCACTGATCCTCATCTCCCCATTTATAGGTCCATCTTTGGAGCACCGCCTGTTGCCTCCAGATGGAGGCCTTCCCACCCCACCACCACTGCAGCTGCTTAGTGCTATCCCCTTCCCCCCGGAGCCAGTATCTGCCCCAGAACCACTGGACAGCTTACAGGCACTCATATGTTTCATTCCCTGACTGCCCGAGTCATTGTCTCTGCACTCCTTGTGTCGCTCCAGAGAGTGTCTGTGGTCTTCCTCCCTACCCTGGAGTGTGAGGTGAGGAAGGAGACCATGGTGAGGGTGGGGGTAAGCTTGGTGGTGGTGGCCAGATGGAGTGGTAGCAGGGTTCATCTGATGAGGATGGTGATGATGAAGCTGTTGTTTGTCTTTGCTCTCCTGATGTCTCTCCTTGCTGCTTGAACGCTCCTTTTCCTTTGACAGCCCTTTCTCACCCATATCCTTGGTGCTCTTTCCACCCCCTCCCCCACTGTCTGTCTCCCGGCTGCAAGAGCCAAGTGGGTGGCCTGGAGCAGTTCTGGACAGCGGAGGAAGGCTGTGATTGGTGGACAGCAGAGGGGGCTGGGGAGGAAGGCCTCTCAGGTAGAAGTGATCTAGAAGGAGAGGAGAAGACTTAAGACTTCTAGATACTTGGACAGATTTATATTTTCAAAATGCTAAGTAGTTGTTAAGAGTCATTAAAATATCATGAAAACATGTTTTTATGATGAGATCTTTAGAAAAACAACAAGCCTCAGTAACGCATTTATTCCTGTGGTGGTGCTGATTAAGCACTTATGGAAAGTACTGTATATAAAAAGCTGGTTTTTCACACAGACTAACACCTACCTTTTTGAGTTTCATAGAAGCGGTGCTGTCCATAGAGACTGTTGCTATGGTGATCCAGGGAACTCATTGGGAGAAAAGGAGAAGCAAGACTTCCTGAATAGCTGGGGTACCCTGTCAGTGGGAGGGAGAGCGAGAAAGAATTGATGTTTCTCCGCAGCTTTGACATTCAGCAGCCCTCTAAACAAACAGTTTATCTCTACAATCTATCATGAAATGGGGCCATTTTGGAAAACACAGAAAAAAATATGACCGGTTAGTGCTACTTTCACCATAAAATGCACTTTTGCACAAACATGCCAGATGAGTTGACATTATTTACAGTGGACAAAGTGGTGACAAAAACCACAGCCGACAGCTACTGCCAAGTGTTTGCAGCATTTTACTGGATGGAATTTGCTCTTCTACAAAACACATTTTTCCCAAACCCAAGACAAATAGTATGAAGCATCGCAATCGCACCCCTCCTCTGCAAAACACACACACACTGTCCACCCAGGAGGTCACTGGGAGGTAACTGGTCATTTCACTCTGTTCCTCGTCTTCAAGGACATTGAACTGCATCGTGGGATAGAAGGAGGTCTTGGTGGTTGTGTTGATGGGGGTGGATGGGTGCTGGGATAGGGGGAGTGCCACGGTGAGTGTGTATGTGTGCAGCGTTGAGGGGTTGGGTGTTATTAGGCAAAAAAAAACATTAAAATCCCCATAAGCTCATATACAAGCAAACATACAGGAGGCACACATCTCCACATTACAGAGCAAAAAGGCTTGGATTGTATGTGCGTATGCGTGTGTGAGTGTGTGTTCTCCAGCAGCTGGTTTCATGCCCCACAGAGTGTCCTTGCCGGCCCGTTAATTGGCAGCCGTTAAAAGTTTAACGGTGGTGGCCAAAGTAAACAGCACTCCATAAAAACTCATCCTACGCATTCCACAGTCACACTGCAAAACCACCAACACCCCCACACTGCTCCCAGCATGTGTGTGTGTGTGTGTGTGTGGAATTCTGTGTTCATGCTGCAATGTAAATGCATCAATGTGTACACTCCAGTGTGTGTGTGATTACTCTGACTGGTTAACAACCAGTGAATCTAAATGGCAACAATTAGCCAAAAGGCTCTATCAGCCATCTAAGGCCAATCCCCCGGGTAATGATGAGTGATAAAACTCAGGAGGGAGAGATGGAAGAGAGGGGAGGGGAGAAACAAGAAGAGGGGAACAAAGACGTCAGAGGGACAAAGTAACAAAATTGAGGGGAAAAATAAAAGAAGGAGGGAACAGAGGAGAGAAGTGTCACAATTGAATGGATGGTAAACACTAAAAGAGAAAAAGAACAGCACTGTCAATATGAAAAGCCTCCAATCTGGTGATGCTGTAGGGATGTGTGTGTGTGTGTGTGTGTGTGTGTGTGTGTGTGTGTGTGTGTGTGAAGGGAAATGGAAGATAAAGGAGGAAGTGAAAGGAAAGTGGAGAGCTTTGAGATGCTGGAGATGAGAGGATGGGGGAAAGGGAGGTAAAGAGATGAGCGATGAGAGAAGAGAAAAAACAAGGACAGGTGTGGACAAGGGAGAGTGAACAGTATAGATGTGTGTCGGAGAGAGAGAGAGAGAGAGAGAGAGAGAGAGAGAGAAAGAGAGAGAGGTAGAAAGATTGGGATTTGCATGTTTGAGGTAATATGTGCATTTCTTCATGAATATGTTGCATCTAAAACTGTATGTGTGTGTGTCGGCCAGGTTTCTTCTCTTGTGCTGGCTACGCTCCACTCTGGACCGCGGCCAGCTGGCAGACCGCCTACTGGAGCTCCCTGGCTTGAATTCTTAAAAACAATCATTTGTAGTGTGTGTGCGTGTGATTGTGCAAGTGAGTGTGTGAACGTGAATGTGTGTTTGTGTATGTGTGCTAAAACATCAAAGCTGAGCCACACAGACATAAAATCCCTCCGATAGGCACACACACTCTCCCTCTACACACACATTCTTGCTCTTTTTTCACTGCTGCTGTTCAGGTCCGGCCTCTGACTCTTTCTATGAAGCGGACTTAAGACCAACAGACAACACTAGCAGCTTAAATTGTTGTTATTAATTGCAGGAGTTGCATCAGGAAAAAAATGTAAAAGTTTGTCTCTGTTCTTTGTCAAAATTAAATTTTGATGTTTGCACAGCAGCAGGATGTGACACATTTAAACTTATAGGGAGTTTTTCACACCATCTTTTGCTTTTCCTACTCTGGTTTAAAACAACACCAGAGCTCACCTATAGGTCTCCTTGGAGGAATATATGTATCTCCTGGCTGGCCTTCAATCAGCCAGGGTTCCCCCCCAGAAAAAGCTGGAGGAGACAGGGGGACCTGGGTGTCTCTGTTCCCCCGTTACGGCTATGATTATTTGGACTGTCTGCAAAAAGTGATCACTGGTCAAAGAGCACTACCTTATCCGTTGTTAACATCTGTACCTAAATCTGTTTATTCAGTTCCTTAGCATTAGTGTTTGGACTCTTCTGAGGTGACATCACTGGGTGTTATTCTGATTATTTACTGATTATTACTCCCTAACTGTGAAAAACTGTTGACACGTGAAATTGAGATTGTGACCGTTTTCAGTCAGTTGAGAAATGGAGTCTGTGGTAAAAACTGTCTTTCTGTTGAAACCTTTTTAGAGGATATCTCTTTTGGTCCATTTCAAAAAGAAAAGTCCTCACACACACAAATACATAAAAGCATGCACACGCATACCTGAAAGGGACAGATAACTAGGACAGGCTCAGTTTTTCACCACAAACGGTTAACAGTCGAAAGAGGACATGATGCATGTGGATGCGCACATTTTGAGTGTGTGTGTGTCTGATCAGGAAGGGGGCCGTTGGAGGTCGGTTAGCACAGAAGGGGCCCTGAGGGTGGGGCTGCGGTCAGAGGGGGAGGGGGACTGTGAAGATGGAGAGGATGGTGGAAATTGGGGGTGAGTTTCAGTGAGTGTGGAGGGGAACTCGCCCCTGAAAGAGAGAGGGACTAAGATTATTTTATCTAATATAAATCATTGCTGATTATCACATTATTTTTAAGCTGTGTCAAGGTGTGTGTGTGTGTGTGTGTGTGTGTGTGTGTGTGTGTGTGTGTGTGTGCGTGTTTACAGGACGGGGGGAGGGGACGTTTCGGTCGTGCATTTGTGTCACTGTGCTTATGCTCTGAACTAGAAAACAGCCACAAACACAAAACCACATGGTTGCTGACAAACAGAGCCAGAAGCATGTTAGTGTGTACGCATGTGTGTCTGTGTGTGTTTCTATAAGTAGCATCATCTGAGGCATCGCCGCTGCACGTGTTTGGCCTCAGCTCAGTGTTGGTTAAACCACTTAATGGCTCCATCTCAATCTAATCCCAAACCAAGACCCTGGATTAACCAGAGACCCAAACACTCAGGGCTGCTTCCTCTGTGTGTGGGTTTATGTGTGTGTGTGTGTGTGTGTGTGTTTTACCTTCATGTGGATGGGAGAACCAGATAGGGGAGGCGCTTGAATGGGCTCCAGCCCTGTAGGAGGGGGAGGAAGGGGAGGCAGTAGGTCCGGAGGGGTGAGGAGGATGGGAGGGCGGGGACCCCAGACTGCTGGCCAGGAAGGAGCCCATGAAGGAAGCACCTAAGGGACACAGAGAGCCTGGAGGTTAGAGAACTGATTAAATTTGGCTCTGTGTGGAGTGGGTGTCAGAGTCTACCAAGGTGCCAATGATCAAGTGACACCACAGAAGAAGAAGCTATATGTGTCTGTTAAACTCTGAGAATTAGCCGACATGCAAACTTTCTCAGAAGATAAAAAGGGAAATATGTAAATGATAAATGTGTGATGTATGAGTCTTTGGGCACATATCTGCTTTTAAATCTAGCTTTTACTGCAAACTCGCTGATATTTCTGCTGTTAAACAAAGCCTCACAGGCTGCATCCACTCTGCAGCTGGATGTGTACCTGTCCCACTTTTTTCACTGTAAAACTAAAATCACAATTCTGATCTGAATGTGTGTAAACTGTGTCTGAGCCATGCGATTAGAAGCGATCATTTTCACCCGAGACAGTTGTCATTATATGGGTGCCAGGTCTTAGTCAGCATTAGCATTAAATGACAAACCATGATAGCTGAATGTTGAGCACCATGTGGATGGAATTTCAACAGGAATTGTCCCTAATGCCTTAAAATATAATACCTTCCCAGAGAAAAAGGACGACAAAAGCTTAGGAACTTGATTTATAACAAGCAGAAAAGTTACATTTCATGGTGTAATACATTAAATTGTTAATCCCCTGCTGCTAAGTTCAGGTCATGATATCTGTTCACAGTTCTTTCACAATGTTTTGACATTTAAAAAGCCTTCATAGATATATTGCTTTGACAGTTGCTCCTCGATCGCAGCCTCAGACCTCAAAAGTGTAATTCAGGAGAAACTTGGAGCTGACTAGAAAAGCTAGTAATAGCTGTAAGTTAAGTATTTTCAGCAAGACCTGTAGGCAGACCTGCAACTGGTTAAGCCTGCAGAGAGTGGATCATTTCTAAACCCTCACAGGGGCGCAGCAAAAAGCATCCTCCTCCTCCTGCAGCAGCAGCTTCAGCAAACGGAGCAAGCAGACTCAGTTCAGTTTGGCTCTGTTTGAATGTATCTCTACTCATCAGCATGCTCTCATTTAGTGGAACAAACCGAACAGTTGTAGGGGAAGGAGGAAACAAATCCACAGGGAATCAGGTAATTAGTCACTGGATGGAGAGAGAAAGAGAGAGAGAGCGAGAGGTGGTGGGTTGGGTCGTTACCCATAAACGCAGCGTCGCATCAGAGGCAATTACCACAACCACAACAGTCCGCATTTGAGTCTCACACACACACACACACACACACACACACTCGTACATGTACAGTACCCTTACACCTCAACGACGTCCCGACGCCCTAACAACCACAACCACAAGCGCCTTCAGCTGTCTGCCAATCTCTCTCTACACACACACACACACACAAAGGAGGCCATGGGATAAATCAAGAGCGAGAGGGAGCAGCGGCGTGCATTAAGACACAAATCAGGGTGTGTGTATGTCTATTTATACAGCTGGATCTTGAACATCGAAACACACACACACACACGCCAGAAAGTTCAAAAGTAGAAATCCCTCCATCTTTCGCTCTTGATATTTTTGCTCTCTGTAGTCATAATAAATTTGGAGGATGAGAAAAAGACCCTTCTAGACATTTATTTTCTCTCTTTCATATTCTCTCTCTCTCTCTCTCTCAGACAGGATATTTTTACAGTGTGTGTTTTTTTTCTCTCCAAATCCTCTCCTCTACAACTGTAGATCAGCGGCCTTTCAGCCAGTCATAATAAAACACAGCTCGTATAAAGCTGGTTTCACAAGGCCCCCTGGCAATGCAGACTCCCACACAAACATACACAGACACACACACGTCAAATACAAGGTGATACTCACACACTGCTCTCCGTACTTAATCTACTACAACAGTCAGACAATAGAAAAAAAAGCCTGTCTTAAAACTGAAGTGTAGCCTGGCCTTAAAGAAAACGGATAGTGATTTAAAACAGTAGTGTTATTGATTAGTAGGTGTAATGCGATAAATAGTTTGCATTCTATGCTTTCTTCCCACAGCTGTTCTTCAATCTCTCACCCAATCAAATCTACATCCCCCCCCCATTTCTCCATCTTTTTTCCATTTACTCCTCTTTTTCCTTTTTTCCCATTCTCTGTTTTTTTTTCCCTGTCACCTGACTCCCTACCCTCTCTGTCTGTTTTCTGTTGACGAGTTGAGGAGAAAATCATATTTGCCCACTCCCTCTGGCCTGCTGATATGGAAAATCATCTCAGAGGCCAGCCACTAACGTAAACCTCATTTCTGCCGCCCCCCTCTTTTTTTTTACGTCCTCCACTTCTTCTCTTCCTGGCCCCTGTTTCCGCCTGCCTTTGTTTTATCCTGATCCACACATTCCCTTTCCATCTGTCACCACTGCATCCTCTCATAGTTTCTCTGTGAAGAAACACCAAAATGACAAATGCAAATACACCGAATTAGCCGGAGCTGACGAAAGACAGGCCAGCAAGCTCAGCAAGAAGTCATTTTCTGATCAAATATCAATATATTCTAAAATTCATTTATGACCCCTGTGACATCACAACTGTGCACCACCATATAACTCCACATGCATATGTTATTTACCTTAAATACAAGCTGCTGGCTGAGACGACAGCTACATTCAGTCTCCGTAGTGGTAATTAAAGTAGAAAATGTGTTTGTATACCTCCCATTTCTCCCAGTTGGCATCATAACTTGGAAAAGTGTGTCAACACACAGGCAGCGAATCCTCCAATGTTGACAATCCAAGGTAATAAAAATCAGAATTATGAGTTTCTATTCACACTAATACAGTCAGCTGTACTTACAGTGAGGAAAATCTGCTTTAGTTTATTTATGATTGACTGTAATGTGATTTGCTGAGGGGAAAATCCACTGAAAAACACTTAAACACTGTTTTAGAAATAAAAAAAAACACATACTGGAAATGTGCCTTGCTTTTCTGGGCAGGTTTTGCTGCTTGGCATATTTTTGGTATTCTCATGGATAACAGGGCCAAACGAAAAAAATTAGAGGATGGCATTCTATTTTCAGCGCAGCCACAACAGAGTTCGATGCCTTGGTTCTGAAGAGCTTTGGAATATAAGACACCATTTTACAAACAAAAGGCAAAAAAATCCATCCATACATCATCAGGTGAAGGGTCACAGGGGGTTAAGGATATCCATCCTCAACAAGTCCACCATAAAGCTTAAAAATTAAAATTAAATTTTGAAACCTTTATTAGTCCCACAATGGTGAAATTGCTTAAGGCAGCCCAGCAAATGCCGGTAAAGTGCCCAAGGACACACAACAGTGACTAGGAAGGAGTTGGGATCGAACCACCAACCTTCTGGTTATTGGCCAACCCTGCTATACCACTGAGCCACTGCTGTCGAAATATATAGGAAAGTGATAAATTCTCCTCAGAAAAGATGGGAAAACTGTAAAGTAGTGTGCTTATATTTGAGAGGAAGAATCTATGAAATGAATGGATAAAAGTTGCTAACAAACGTTGGCTCAAACTGTGCAATAAATATAGTTCTTTTAAAATTATCTCACGTTTTCACACCTTTAAGGCACACTATGACAGTTTTAATTAAAGATGGATCAATCAGGTCTGCTCAAACAGCTTGGCAGCCCTGTTTAGAAACAGCAACACTGTAAACGCTTTCATGCAAAATCTAAAGAAAGTGTCTAATGATGGAAAGCATCCAAAAACGTCAAGGTTATCTTCTCATCTTTAGATTACAAAAGGTTTGGTCTTTCGTTTGTTAAACCAATTCATGTTGACTATATGAAGTAAAAAAAAAAAATAACCCTGCACCCTCTTTTGTGTGTTTGTCTCAGCAGCTGCTGAAGAGTGCTTGATGAAATCTGCAGCGAAACAAAACACAGAGGCAAAAGATAACAGGCCAGGCTGTCCCAAGGTTTCTCATTATTCTTAAGACAGAAAAGGAGGAGGAAGATGAGGAGGAGGAGTAAACAGGAGAAGAAAGTAAGATTGGCGATATCACCAATGTCACATAGTGTAAGAAGCAAATACAGATAAAGTAATGGAGTGATATTCTTTGCTGTATCTCTCTAAATGGACTTTAGCTCAATACACACAGATACACACACACACACACACACCTGGAAGGATGATGAGTTAAATCAATCCCCATCCGATTGAAGATCAATATTCCCTTGTGTTGTATTGTCACATTTGTCAATTAACAAAAGCCTCTGTGCTCACACTGATATACTGAACTCACTCTCACACACACTGTCACTGGCAGCTTGAGAGCCTGTAAATACAGTTTCTGTGTGTGTGTGTGAGAGGTTCTGACTCTCGTTAGCTTGGCTGTTACGCTTATTGCCGTACACTTGGCAACCTCTCGTCAGTCCGACCCTTTCATAAGCCTCCAACCACCAAGGGCCCTGGCACTGAGCCTTCAGTGTGTGTGTGTTTGTGTGTGTGTGTGTGTGTGTGTGTGTTTAGGGGCAGGAGTCAAGCCAGACCTTTCTGATCTGTTTTGACACCACAGAATTGCACAAGTGACAGGGCTACTCAAACAAGGCGGTCGTGGAAGGCGCTTAGACACACATGCACACACACACTGTCTTGGTCTCACACATACACAAACACACACAAAGGTCCATAAAAGCATTATGGCACGGGGGACACAAACACATTCAATGTGTGAGTAAGCGCCCGAGCGGTGCTTACAAAGAATATGTTCAGGGGAGAAAAGGAGTTCTTTTGCTCGACTAGATCCAGATAGCATTTTCCTTCTGCTCTATCTTATTATTCATCAACGATTCCTCTTGACTCATTCATGTTAGAGAGAGCAGAGTGTGCAAGCAAAGCATGGCATGTCGCCTGGGACAAGCAGCTGCACTGAATCACATTACGGCGGGAAGAAGAGAAAGGACAGAGAAAGAGAAAGGGAGAGAGAGAGAGAGAGAGAGAAAAAGAGTGGAGGGGAAAAATGAGATGAAAGAGCTACAAATGAGAGATTTCCCTGTGAGGCGCATAAATCAGCAGACTATGAACACCACTGCTCAAAGCCTGACTCCCAAGCTGCAGACCAGAGCCTCAACATCCATGCACACACACACATACACAGACACACACACTTCCTCTCTGGTACCAACTCTGTGCGTTCACGAGACTACTGTAGTGACATCCCCATCTCTATGCACCTACATGTGTGCGTTAACAACATCAAAAGCCAGCAAGGATGCTAAAAGGCACATCATCTGCTGGCTGAGACTTCGTGAGAATTACAGGAAATAAATGCCAAAAGGAATTAAATGAACAAAGAGAAGAAAACGTGCAACATTGCACCTTATGTCCCCCTCGAAAAGCCACAAAAAAACAAAACTCCGGTGTTGTTCAGAGTTTCCCGTCCATGAACGTGGCCCACATGAGGCACCAGTAAACTGTGAGTGAGAAGGGAAAATGTTTCTCTTATTGACCACAGACTTTTTGGACACCACACACACACACACACCCACGGCAGGAGGAAGGACCATATATAGTCACGGAGAACAGGAACTCACAACAGGAGAGATTCTTAGGAAGCAGGAAGGGTGGGGGGTGGAGGGCTGTCAGAGTAAGTATTTCCATGTTTTACCAAAAGAAAACAGGGGAATTTGGGGAAAAGGGGTCATACGAGACTGGCTCTGCTGCCTGGGTTAGAATGAGACACACACACACACACAGATGCATGCTAATTAAAAGCATAGGGTTGCTGATATTTCAGGAAAGCCTGCGGTGAGAGTCAATAATGCAATTCTGTCTAACTCTGTGTGTGTGTGTGTGTGTGTTGGGGATGTGTATGTGTTGGCATACTCTTCATCATCACCACCACAGTGGCTTTGCAGCTATGGCAAAGATGGAAGAAGAGAGTACTGGTCGTCATCCAGTCCAACATGCCTGTGCCACGCCTCTGTGGTCCATTCAGGCTCGAGCCACGGCACACACACACACAGCGACTACAATGGTTTGAGGCTGCTGGATAAAATACACCTGGGGGTCACGACACTAGTGGAAGAGCACAAAAGCTGGAAAGCACGTCACCGAGTGAGCCAGGGGAGCAAAGTGGAGGCAGAGATGAACAGGTACACATGTGTGTCTCTTATGAATCATATGATCTACTGATCTACTGAAGTTCAAACACAATTAAAGTTCACCACTTATCAACGTTTACTACTTTCCGGTTATATATTACAACATGTGGTACATTTAGCACACCATCCCTATTAAACACATGTTCTTTAGTGCTGTATGATGTGGCGCTGTTACTTATTAACAGTATTCCTGATTACATATAAGGTTCAAACCTAAGTTAACAATGTGTGGTGACTCTGTGATGCAATGTTTGTATACTTTTATTATATGAAAGGAAGGATATACTCGCTTAATATTTATAGTTGAAACAGTTGATACAGAATTGCAAGTTCCCCTTTTAGCATCTTTGAGCTCATTGTTTTGGTTTTCTAACAGGTGATAATGTGCATTGGATGCACTTCTTTCTCAGGACCAATGAGTGGATGAATAAAGTAGAGCATTTGGTTGTGGTGATGGAGCTAGAAGGAATACATGCCCATGTTTTCACACATGTAGGCAGTGTATGTAAGAAAGAAAAGTACCCAAAAACCCTCATTACAGAAAATTATTTACTAGGAAATGAGATGTAGGGTAGCTCCTTCAAACATGTTAAAAATAAAACACTACACCTGTTCTCAGTTCTATAAATTGCACAACTACAGAAAACACCATTTGCTTAAGAGCATCAATGATTCTATTACTTTTGAACTGCAATGTTTTAGTTCTCAAATTAGATTCATTGTGCTTTCCACAGCCTGTAGCCATTTTTGCATTTTGTTAAAGGAAATGTAAGCCATGCAGTAATTTAAGTATTTAGACAGGTCTTAACTTTGTGTAAACTCTTGATGCTATTTTTCACTTTGATGGTTTGAGATTGCAGCCCAAGATTTGCAGCAGCAGCAGCAGAATCCTGCTTCAGCTAAAGTTAGCTCAAACTCCAGTGGAAACAAACACACCTACGCAGCAGAAGCGAAGCAAGAAGGCGGCTGCAGCAAAGACAAGACAACATCTTCTAACCAGCAGACCCAGATTCAACCACATCTATGTCAGCGAGCAGCCACCCTGAGGTGTCCTTTAGCAAGACACTGAATCCCTACCAGCCTTGGCTCTGCGCTCACTGACCCAACGGTCTGATCTGCTAGCAGCCCAGCGAAGGTGAATTTCCCTGCAGGGATCAAGTATCACATTATTTTTTTTGCAATATGCTGCTCACAAGCCATCTACAGATCTTTCCTCAGTCCTGCACCAAGGAGACTCATATCTCTGTATCACTGGAGGAACATGTGTGTGTCTATGTATAACTGTGAGACTGTGAGAGTGTGAGTGTGTGTGTGTTCAACCACGGCGCACCATATCACCCTCCATCATCGTGAGTTGAGGGGTTGTGGTTCCTAGAGAAGCACTTTACTTAAATTAGACCCTCAACGACTCGACATGCAGGTGTCATCATGTGTATGTGTGTGCCAGTGTGTACACACAGTATGCTGAATGTGTGTGCGTGGGCGTCAGAAAGTCAGTGTGTGCCTGCATGTGAGAGGGAGAAGAGACTGAACAAGAGAGAAGAGCAGGATCAACAGACAGCGAACACGAGAGAGAGGCAACAAGGGAGCGAGAGGAGGGAGGAGGGAGGGGTGGAGGAAGGGAGGGGGCGAGCGAGAGAGGGTGAGAGCCTGTGACGAAGCGAGAGAGGCAAAGAGAGAGAGAGAAAGCAGGTGAGAATAACCCAGTCTGACCTTATTTCAGCATGGCTTTTCCATTCTTTATATTCCCTCATTGCTTTAATGTTTACACAGGAATAAAAGATTATTGGAGAGATCCACGGAGAAGAAATAAAGAAGAAAAGGAAAATAAACAAAAGGAAAGATGGAGTTAGGAAAAACAGATTGGAATGAATCTCAAATAAGAGCTGCAACTAATGATTATTTTCATTACCAAATTACTCTCCCAATTTTTTTGGTTTTTGATTTATAGACTTTGAAAAAAAAAGGAGAAGTGTTCATTAGATTTTTTTTAAAGCCCAAGGTGATCTTGCTTTTTCCAGCCAAAAATCCAATAATACTTAATTGACAATGGCAAAAACAGTCAGATGTGAGGAAATTCCTCACATCTGACAAGCTGGAATCTGCACGTTATTACCTAAATAAATACATATAAAAATAGACTGGAATAAAAAAAAAATAATTTAACGTCAGAAGGTAAAAAGTTTTTTTTTAAGTCAGTGAGATAATAAAAGAAATGGTCTGACAAAAACTGACAAGTAGGGAAACTATGGTGAGGTTTACCATCGACACAATAATTAAACAATTTGACAGAATTAATTGTTAATAGTAGGGTTATTTTTCAGCAGTGCCAAAGTTCCAAGTTATTAATTGTCAGAAAATCAGTGCTTTAGTTTGCCTTTAGTAAATCATAAACTCATCTCTTTAGTTTTTAGGCTGTGTAAACAAATTGAAGACGCCAGAAAGGCTCTTGACTTTTTTTCCTGATAATTTGTCAGCCAGACAATTTGATTAACACAATAAAACAGAATGATCAATATTAATCATCTTTTAGGCTAAATAACACCAACTAAATTCATAAATTCTGAGCAAAGATTCCTTTGACGATATGGTGTGTTATTACAAAACTAGTAGTACTAAAGACATAATGAGTCTTTAGTACTACAATACACCAGTTGTACAAGCATTAAAAAAAACAATTTTATACAAACCCTGTGTCGTGCTGTAAGTTGAGAAATCCCCTATCAGAAAAGTGTAAACATCCTGCATAGCAGTAAAACAGCCTGAAACTATATCAGCAGCCACTGAGGAAAGAGCTCCTTTGTTTTCAATAATATCTACATGATTATTTGTCTTTTTGTAATCATGCATTTTTATACAAAGTGTGTATTTTAGCTTTAGAGTCACTGAACTCACAGGGGCTGAAACATAGAAGACGACCAACAGTAAGAGGTTCTGAAGCAGCAATATGTATGGACACACATGCAAAAAGCATACATAAGTGCACATTCTCACACAAAAGAAAACCTCTATATTATGCATGCACACATGCTTCCAAACATTACAAAAACACACATCAAAACGACCGGTAGACAGTAGGTGGTTATTAAAGAGACAAGAGAGAATAACAGAGAGAAGGAGAAGAGACACTTTACCAGCAATCAAAGATGCAGAGGAGAAGAGGCAGAGAGAGAGAGAGAGAGAGACAGAGAGAAAGAGGGAGAGAGAGAGGGAGAGAGAGAGAGGTGGAGGTAGAGAGAGGCATGCAAAAAGGAGAGAGTTTGCTTCTAATCAGCCTGGATCCAAAATTTAGACAGGCACACACAGAGGCACGAGCAGTCCCAGTAGGATTAGGACCTTGGCACTGTGTGTGTGAGTGTGTTTGTGTGTGTAGTGTGCACGTCCCACGAGACTGATTAGCCATGAATGACTGATGACGGATCTTTGTTTTTTTTTTTTTTTTTTTGCTCTCTCTCTCTCTCTTTCCTTGTTTTCTTTCTCACTACTCTCAGCTCGGGCATGGGAGAGGATTCTCTCTCTCATACACTTACACACACACACACACACACACACACACAAAGCGGCACACAGCTCCATGTATATTCAACAAAGGCTCCTGAATATACTTAATGCTTTCATGTGTGTCACTGTGTAACGATCCATGCTGTTCCACACAGCTGCCTCTCTCTTTTTCTTACTCACACACACACAGATATGTACCTATTTCCTATTTAAGAGCACATTAGTTGTCTTTCACAGCAAATTCAGCAGTGTGACTCATGGAAACTGAAGGGTCCTGCATTCAGGAGGCAGTCCGACCACTCTGCCTTCTTTAACCTCACCTCCAGATGAACCTACGGCCCCCTCCATCCATCTAAACCTCTGACAGCAAAACAAACTGGACATAGACCTGCCTGAATGGAGGCCATTACAATATGAATGAGCCAAACAGAGCTGAAATGAATCGAATAGAGAACCAAAACACAACAAGCCGAGAAAAGGGACCTGGCTGAGTCAAACAAGTCAGCTCGAGTGACGATGAGTCAAGCATAAATGTGACCCTGAGATGGATAAAAAGCTGGCCCGTCTCAGGTGACGGCCTGCTGCTGTGATAAGGGTTGCCGTGGTTGCATCGCCTGGCTTTTGTGGTGTGCATTTTCAAGGAGGTGCAGACCTGTGGATCTGCCGAGACTGTGACATCATGTCTGTCCCCCTGCTGAAGTGATGTCACCTCCCTGTCATGTTGCGTAAACAGGGAAATGCCCTGACCCTTCTTGAAGAGAACCATAAAATAGCAGGCAATTACACTTTCTTTTCACATATCGTGTGCCTTTTACATGCAATCATATCATGAATCACAGCAGCACACCTTGCATTGTATTTTTAAATGAACACAGACACACACATCCACAGGCACACACACACACATAGCCCACCCCTCCTCTTGTACAAAGTAAGAAGCTGTTTTAGCCTTGTGTTTTGCGGGCTGTTTAAAATGTCATTTTTCTCTCATTTCT
Organism: Parambassis ranga; assembly: GCF_900634625.1. NCBI lineage: Eukaryota > Metazoa > Chordata > Actinopteri > Ambassidae > Parambassis > Parambassis ranga. Next base: position 10,786,957 of record NC_041039.1, on the reverse strand, counting down.
CTGACTTCAAAGGCGCCTCACTGAGCTCTCACTCCCTCTTGCCAAATCCTCCAAACGTTTCTGATTTAGTGAGTTGGCTATGGGCCGAGTAGCACCGGGACAGGCCCGTTAACAACCGGCCGAGTGGCGAAGAGAGGAGGGGGGGGGCAAGAAAAGAGAAGGGAGAAACAAATGAGGCAATGTGGAAAAGGAGAGGAAGCAGGCTGAAATTGAGACAGAAATAGGAGGAGTGCTGAGAGAAGCTGGTCTGCTAACAACGCAAGGAGGCGATGGGCGTGTGGGGAGTTAGACAGAGATGGGAGATGGATGTAAGAGGTGGGGGGGATCGATTGAAAAGGGAGAGCAAAGGGGGAAAGAGAAGAGAGGGGAGGAACATGGCTGTGAGGAGGAGGAGGAGGAGAAGGAGGAGGAGGAGGAAGGAGGGCTGGAGCACCACTCGAAAAGCTGAGAGGAGTGAAGGGGAAGTGAAACAGGGAAAGCAGAAGGAGGAAGAGGGGAGGGCAAGCATGTGGTTGAAGTCGAGCGAGGAAGAACGGGGGAGTAGAGGTCTGGCCAGTGAGGCACAGAAGAAGAAGAAAAAGAAAAGGGGAAAGGGGAGCGAGAGAGAGAGAGAGAGAGAGAAGAGCACATGGACACAGGAAGTCTGGCGCTTTTCATTCACATGCCAAGTCATCAGATGGTAGTGTGTGTTCACACCCCAGAGATGTCGCAACCAAAAGCACCCCACTCCCTTCAAATCACTGCTACCGACAATAAGCAGCTGTTCTCGTGTTGGATGAGAGTTGGAGATGAGACAAAAGTCTTTCTGTCATAGTGGCAAATGTGCTTCAGAACAAATGCAGGCTTCATCAAAACTCTGACATCAAACAGATTTTTTTACTTAATACATTCATTTTTTTCTCTTACTATTGATGTGACCTTTTAGACGGCTCAAATCTACACAGCTACTTTGAGGTCAACGTGATTAGATGCAGTTAATTCAGGAACACATTTAAATGATGTGCCGTGGTTTTGCTTTAAATATCAAAGCATACACAGGAGTCTAATTTGTAATGGAAATGGCTTTAATGACTTTACTGGCCTTACTCAATGACTTAATGCTGGTAATGTGTCAACAAATTTCAAACAGTCAGTCTTGCTGCATATTTTATTTAGATAAGAGCAGGACTGATGTATATTTGGTGGTTGACAAAATAATCTGCATGTAAAATGCCACTGTAAGAAGAAAATGGTGGATGTGTGTAAAATATGTTGTTTTGGATGAGCTGAACACACTAAAATCACTCTATTGTCTACTCCAGTGAGTTTTAAAGAGGAAATGTGTTAATCTAACAAAATCAGATTTTACAAAAACATTTTATATTAGAACAAATAGTTCTTAATGTCAATCAAATAATTTTTTTGTGTGGTATAAAAATAATGCTGAAATAAACAATGCATCTTTTTGTGCTCATAAAGTTGACCCGGGATACTGTATTGATCCAAAATTTTTTTGATTTTTTTTCTTAAATTGACAGTTTCTACTCCTCTCCAGTCGCAGCTCGCCTGGCCAGAGCCTTCACCAGATGTCTCCTCCACACAGGGGGTCGTCTTGCACACTGCACCCGAGATGTGCCCTTGGGTAGTGTTGGTACAGTGACGGGGGTGCGGGTATAGGGGGAGATTGTGACTTGGGGCTCATCCACTGCTGACTCATTTCACACACATACACACCCACACAGACAAGTGTCTCCTCTCTCTCGCTTTCACTCACTCACACTCTTGAGAGGCAGAGGAGACGCCAGGCTGAGGAGTCGGGGGATGACGGCCAGTGGGTGCTGTCAGGCGGTGGTAATCTGACTGGATTACCAACCAGGTGGAAACATTCAGCCTATCTACTCCCTCTTCCCTCCTCTTCCTCTACTCCATCCATCCCTGTTTTTTCTTAGATAGGGTTTTCCTTTATCCGTGCCTTTTAACATAATAAGCACCCTTCATGCTAACTACAGACCTTTGTATGTCTAATTCCACATTCCACATAAACCAAACTGAAGTTTATCCATGCCATGCAAGTGTGTTAAGGTGTGTGCAGGTAGGAGGGTGAAAGGGTGTGTCTCATCTGAGCGCCCATATCAAAGCCAAAGCTGAAAAACTACTAAGAGATATTACTAAGTCTATCATGATGAATGGGCAGGGAGGGTGCATGTCACTCACACACTCACTCACACACACACACACATCTGAGAAATGCAGGATGTTGAGGACTGGGGAAAAGGAGAAGGAAATGAGGTAAAGGAACAAGAAAAGAGTTCAGGGGAGAAGAGCTGAAGTAACACATAAGTGTCAGAGAGGTTATCTAGTCCAACCAAAACATAATGATTATGGTTTATTACTTTTTTAAAGCACAAAACAACAAGCGGCTGAGGAGAGAAACCCTTCAAAGACTGAACGTGTGTGTGCAGCTGTGTGTGGGTGCGTGTGTGCACGATTGACACAAATGTAAACTCTTTCTGTTTGTATTACTAGGTCACACACAAATACGCACTCTCTCACACATACACAATCATGTAAACAAAAACCGTCTGCTGTCTGGGAAATAACACACCTGTTCAATGACAAGCGCTGCCACGCCCTCCATAATACTGCACACCTGTGCTACTGCAGGCTAAACCTAACCCTAACCACACACAAACATACGTACGCAAACACACATACACACTTGCACAACTACTGCCCAGGGGCTAACATCACAGAAAAGGGAGGAAAGAGACTGGAATAAAAGCAAAGCAGTGAAAATGGGAGGGGAATGAGAGACAGACAGACAGACGGAGACAAAGGCTTTCCCACTGCTCCTATCAGTAATCTAAACGCCTGTGTAATATCATTGTGGGGTTTTATCAAATGGGGGCTGAGTCTTATGGCATTGGTATGCGTCTGTCATTCCATCACCTTGTCAAGCGCGACCATATTCAAGCAGACACCATGCTGATCTAAATAAGAGGCTTCAGCAAATTGATGGATTGCAGGTTTTCCAGGATATGAAGAAACGGGGGGAATAAAGAGAGTCTCTTTTTTATTTTCTGAATTTCTGTAACTGATACATTCAGTTTGGTCATGTGAGACTGTAAAAAATGTGTGTGTGTGTGAGATCTGAAACAAACCCCTGTCATAACCACCCCCACCCCCCACTCCTGCCCTGCTATGGCCAACTCGACATCATATCTACCCCCTGTGCCGAGGCCTAGGGCCAGGCATACAGCTTTCTGAATCTCTAAGGGGGGCAAGGACAAAGGTAACCCCCTCCTTCCCATCCTAACCTCCAAGCAAACACACACACACACATCCCAACCCCCCATCCCAAAACAACAATCCTCTATGCCCATCATGTCAGTCAAAACCCCATAAGGGACATGCATGGAGAGTCTGGATATCTGGAATCTCAATACAGTGTCATGCACCTTGAGACCCAGTGAGAGGCCCTCTTGAATATATTTCAATAGCATTATCACCCTGCATTACTATGCTTATTCTCTCTTTCAACATTACAGAATCACTTTTAAATTGGGCCATAATGCATGTCAGCGAGTAGCAATATCAGTCAAAGTGGTATTTAAATCGCTGAGCAGGTTAGATGTGTGTCAGATGCATAAAAATGACATTTTGGTCCAAGTCTAATTTAAAGGAGACGGGCAGTACAAAATATACAAAATAATGTATTAATATAAAATGAATTATGGCCACTTGTTTTTTTTTAAATAATATATTTAAATAAAAAAATCATATAAAACTATAATTGTGTAAATTAATAAATAAATACTATACATTAAAATACATGTTTTTGTAGAATAATTTGTGCAATAAATTTTATATGGATTAAATTGACAATAATAAATTTATTATTATTTTAGGTCATATTTAAAAAATATATAAATATGCATTTTACAAAATGTCAGTAACATTAAAGGAATATTCTAAAAGGGAAAATTCTGACATGTACAAATGGAAACATGAGAGCGTTTTACAAACAACACTCTTTTGTTTTCCAGGTTCTTTTCCTCATAAGCAACCAAGACGAGAAGCGCTTTCTGAATATTTCTGCACAAGACAGTATGTTCAGTGGAAAACTGAAGACACCGTGCAAAATATAAAGATTTTTTTTCATTGTTGCTGCCCTGTAAATCCACTATATTAATAGGTGGAGACAGATGACTCCACACACACTAGATATTATTATTCAATAGCCCAAGTTATAGCGTCTGCATCTGCAAATGATAATTAATGAGATTTCTCATCAGACACGTTTACATTCTCCCAGTTAGTCCAGTGTGAGTACACTGTATGATGATTTTCGAGCAGTCTTTCGTTGGCTCTTTCTCTGTCTCTCTCTCTCCACACACACACACACACACACACCCCTCCCCTATTGAGACAGGATACCAAAGCTACTTGTTAAATCTAATGCATGCACTGTCAACCCATTCGCACCCCGTCACGTCCCCGCTCAATATAGAAACCGGATTTTCTGGTATTACCCGCACCTCTATTAGCTCAGAGCGCCCCTTCGCTCCCCACCACCGCGACCCCAGTCTGCGACCAGTACAAACCAGCATGTGCCCCCGAACCAACCAAAACCACCATCCTCACGGAACCACACATGACGCAGGAGACACTGGCTCAGATAACAGCTTTAACTTATTGTTTAATGGGAAATATAAGCGCTGGAACAACCCAGTCTTAATTAATTATATCAAACGGCAATGATTACTAATTGATGAAACCATATTAATCCATGACAAGATTATGCCTCTAGAATTACTTTATAATCCCTGTTTGATAAAACTAAATATTTCTGAATTATTGAAAGGTTTAAAGTCTTAAAACCAAACAAAAAAGTCAGCCTGTGTCATACATATAAACTTAATCTAATTTGCAAAAGAAGGCAAATTTCCCCTCTGATTTTGCTTTTATGTGAGGCTAACCTGACACGTTACATTTATTTTTCTTGCATTACGCACAGCAAGTAGCCATGTCATAAACAGCCCATTAAATAAAGAAAAACATAAAACTTTTGAAGATGTCTGCAGCTCTTTTTCTAATTTCTAGATTCCCACAGATTAAAACCAGTTTCCCTTCACGATAATTCTGGTGCGTCTTCAAAGAGGTTCCCAAATTTGCAATATGGAGAACATATGCTTCAAACAAAAGAGAGTATAGATGGTTTTTGTGTGTGTGTTTTTTCCTCTACACTTGCCATTCATACACGGACAAGAAGTGCATTCAAAACTAACCTGAGTGCGGACCCATGGAGAGGTGGGATGAGTAGTATTTCCCGGGCTGATAGTGTGCGGGATGCTGTACGGAGCCGTGGCCGCCTGGCGCCATCCGAGACGCGGCGCTGTGAACCAGGGCGCTCCGCTCCGTCAGGAGGTGGTGCGGAGGAGCGAATTCTCGGCTTTCCATTCCGATGAGAACCGATAAATCCCAAATCCAAAGTAAAATCCGGAGGCACCGAAGGTTTTCAGGCACCCAGATGCAAATAATCCCTTTTATGAACTTCGGGCTCCCCTCGCATTGAGCGGAGTTTTGGCTTTGCAGGGTAGAAACTGAGTCCCCGTCATGTCCTACAAAAGACAGAGCAGGAGACGAGTCAAAGCGCTGACAATAATGAGCCAACCAGGGATGTAGCGCAGAAGAAAAGGCTGAGCTGACACACAGTCACTCTTCATGTTTAGACAAACAAGCAGTATTTACAAAAAGCTATTTAAATTCCACAAAAGCAAACATTTACATATTTTCTTAAATACTTTGGCACTTCGTTACTTTTCAATAGCGATTTGTGTCAGTTCAGGAAAAGTGCGTAAAGTCTGACCTGTAGATGGAAAAGGTGGGTGAACTGACTTTAGGTGGATTTACACTGCACAACATCGTTGGCCCCAGCAGAGGAACCCCCACCCTCCCCCCTACTCCTCCTCCTCCTCATCCTGTGTCCAAACACGATGCAAATAACGCAAACGAGAGCGAAATAAAAGAAAGGGAAAGGGCAGGTTTTGCTCAGGTACAAACAAATGGAGGATAATACAGTACAAGAGTTTGTCAAAACAAAAAAAAAGCTCTTTCAGTGAAGAAGGTGTCGTTAAATCTTCAGACCCAACAAGGACTGGTCATAAACAAACTGGACCTCGGGTCTCTTGCACTAAAACCTCCAGATGTGCACGGAGCAAAGATGCACAAAAAGTAGGTTTTATCTTCATGGCGGTTAAAATAAAACCCAGAAAAAGGACATATATTACTGCTTCGACTAACGCTTCTTACTTAAACAAATCGATACTTGTAGCAAAAGTCAACAATTTGTCAGAAAATCTGATCTCTTGACCAGGCGCCTTGCGCCACTTTAGAAGAAACCTTTTCCAAATGTCTGTTTAAAAACGCAAGGTGATCTATGCTGCGCGTCTAAATTACACTCGCCTGCTTTTTATGTATATACCAAAGTTGTTTCACCGCCACTGTTTGACTTTTGGCACCACAATAATCAGGATTATTATTTGTGGTGTGCTTATTAATGAAAATGGCGATGAAGCAGCTTTTTTCGGCGTCAGCAGCAGTGGCCCCTCGCCTCCTGACAATGGCAAGCACCATGCATCTCTGCTACACACACACACACTGTACGTATAGGCAACACTGTAATCACACACACACAAATCAAATCACCTTTGTGCTACAGAGCGAAAGAGAAAGGCAATAAACAGTGAAATAGACGAAATCATTGACTTTATATGTATACCTTATAGTCTTGGTCATTCACTTAAATAGAGCTCCCTATGATGCTGGTATAGGGAGATTTGGGTGCCTGCGTTCACCAAACACACCTCAACAGTCCATCTATCTATTAGCCTTTTAATGCATGGCACGTCCATCTAGCCCTCTGTAGATGTTGATAGCACCTCCCAGGAACCAACGATAAAGGAACAAAGAAAATATCAAATGCTCTGGTGGAACAGGGGCTTCTGAAGTGCATAAGAACATAGCCTGCGTGAGCAAGGAAATTCAAGTCTTCCTTAAACACACACACACTCCTACACACTCTTTCACACACACGCTGCTTAAGGAACTTTTAGGAATTGTGTTTTGAGGGGAAAATTCTCCAAAGTTTCGCAGCACACTAAATGAAGTGCGTCTCAAGCATAAAATATCCAAATGCTTCCCATAAGGATATTTAGCCAAACTGTCAGTGCCTGTGAATAATTTAATTTTCTTTTCTTGTTTTTTTTTAATCAAGTCGTTTCTTTTGATCGCATCTAGTCGTCAGCAAGAGGAAAAATGAGAGGGAGAAACGCTGGTTGCTGCAAGCGCACTGGGAAGGCAAAATGGACTCTCTCCTGTCCCCTAGGCTGTGAGAAACAATGGCCCTTCTCCACGGGACATCAATCATAAACCACTCTCCTCTGACATTTGTCTATACATTTTTAAATTTTCAGGCCGTAAACACACGTCCTGTGTGTTTACATTCCACGTCAACAGAGAGCCACTCAGGCTACATTTAACAACCTGAATCTAAATCCCGTGTTATCGTGCGCCACGCAAACAAAACGGCGTGAGCAGATCGCGAGTAACAGTTTGGGAAAATGATCATTTGGATCTGCTGTAGAGAGAGAGAGAGAGAGAGAGAGAGAGAGAGAGTGTGTGTGTGTGTGTGTGTGTGTGCGTGCGTGCGTGCGCGTATACGTGGAAGGCGTTCAGACTTCCTTCCACTCTACTCAGACTCCCTCAAACCAATACACACACACACCTCCAAAACACACACATCACTGCCCTGTAAAGGGTCAAACTATCGTCAGACGAAAATCCCCTTACAAAAGTAACCACTGCTGGCCAAGACAACATTACATCAACTTAACACAAAAGCCAGCAAATCCGAAAAGAATTGTCAGATCTCACACAATTGAGGTTTGAGCTAAAAATACACCCTTTGTGTGATTTGAAAAGGTTATAATAAATCATAAATGTGTGGAAAAATAAAGGGAATTAAAAGGCATTTACTTTTGAAGTGGTTTGGGATCAAAGGCCAACTCATTGCCCTCAACAATTTTGCAATAAAGTAAAGTCACAAAGCATAACAAGTGCACTAAATCCGGATATTCAAAGGCCGGCTGAGCAGGAGAGACAAGCCCGGCTGAGCCGAAGACAGCCCGGCGTCTGCACAGCCTTCATACCGAGGGAGCACTGCAGCTTGCAGTAAACCTCCCCGTCTCCTCCTCCTCTCTCAAACACACATTCACACACAAAAAGGAACTAACAAAGAAATTATCTATTATTTCTAGTCTACATAAACTAATTCGCGAAGAGGTTTACTAACAAGCAAAAATGTTTTTGAGCAGCCTTAAATGAATTGGAAACACACAAATAATCAGGCTGCGAAGAGAGGTCAAATCAAAAAGTGACACACACACACAGACACACACAGTCCAGAGCTCAGCCATGCACACTAAACAGGAGAGGGCAATGAAATAAATCCCTCAAAACACAGCAAAATCGTAAGATCTGTTGCTTTAACGCATTTACCGTAAAAATGATGTCTTTTATTTTTCTGTAACGCAAAGAGCAGGCATGTCAGTTTGCATTTTAATATCTACTCTCCAAAGGTGTGACAATGAATAGCAGGGTATTTGAAAAAATATCAGTGATAAAACGGTAAATTTACATCATCGATTCATGCATGAGAGGCTTGAAGTTAAATAGTCATTCAGCTCAAATCAGTAAGGATAGCAACACACAGGTGTAAAATAAAATGCTACTTACTGGTAAGTTATATCCATTGTGTGGCGAGTTGTGTATAACGAAAGAAAAAGTACAAAAATATTCAAAGAGAAAATCCCCGAGTCGCAGAGATGAAACATGTGGGATTGATTACATCCTATGCTGCTGCAGACTGTGCTGTGCAGTCAGTTGAGGTATGGGAGAGACGCATCGTAGAAGTTCAGGCTTGTAGTGAATCGAGGCTCGTTCATGCAGCCGGAGACTCAGACACGCCGGGAGGAGGAGGAGGAGGAGGAGGGAGGAGGAGGTAGAAGGTTGAAGGGGTGTGTGTGCGGGGAGGGGTGGACGCGCAGGCCTATTGGTTTGAGAACGACAATGTGAAAGCGTGCCCGTGAGGCGCTCCCCCACCTCCGCCTCCACCCCACCCTTCCCTTTTCTACCCCCCTCCACCCCCTCGCCACACACACACACACACACACACACACACACACACACTTCTCTTCGACGGGAAACACAAGCTGCTATTGGCTGCTGCGCAGAGCCAATGAGAAAGCCACCGGGGCCGCGGAGCGAAACGGCGGGCGTTTGATTTGCAACCCTCGGCGCACTGCGTGCGCAAGCAAATGCGAGGAGACAGGCGGCACGGCTCGGCGCTGTTCGCCGTGGAGAGAGGAGAGGAACTAGCGCTGCCTGCACTTTCTGATCATGGTGGAGAGCAAACAGCATCTAGCCTATTCTGTGTGATCCCACTGCAGAGGAGTTCAAATGCTGCCTGTGCTCTGAGCGGGCTCTATCGTTATTTTGCTGTGTGACAGCGATGATGTGATGGTTTTATTGATGCTCCTTTAGGGAAATCCGCTTTTACACTTGCCCCACTGCACGTGTTTCACTAAATAAATCCTTGTTAGGAGAATGTGTATCTGCTTTATTGGACATGTAGGCTATGATTGCAGCGTGAGACATATTACACACATAAAATAGGCTGTAGTAGAAAATCTGGACTTGCAGCGCTTCCGTTAACAGGCCTGAAGTTACGTGTAAATTTAATATAGTTAATTTGTTCACTGGAAATCAAATTTTATTTCTGCTACACCCATAAAGCTAAAACTTTTTTAATAGCTAGTGCTCTTCTGTCAGCTTTTGATCTGTAAACACTTTAAAAAGGTATCTGTCATATAACAACAGTCAGGCTCAAACGGACAAAGGGTTAAGTTTTAAGCTTTTATTGCATTTATGTGGAAGGCTGTATGTGACCTGAATAAACAACATAGAGGCTATTCAATATTTGTTATTTTATTTCTCGCTCACACACACACACACACACACACACGCTCACACACGGACAAATTGAATCACTGCGTAATTTGAAAGCATTACTGTCCTCGGGGTTAGCCCTGCGCACGGTTCACTAATTTAGCCAATTAAAAGTGGAAGGATATGGGCTTGTGTGTTTCCATGTCGAAATATATGAGCTGCTATAGGCTAATATTCCCGTCCAGGTTTGTTTATACGTGGAGGCAAAGGGTTAAAAACTCAGGGCTTCATCCTCTCCACGTTCCTGATTGGTTGGCGAGCTGCCAGAGCGCTGTCAATCACCGAGTGTAAACAAGGCTCTGATTGGCTGCTGGCCAGTCCGCACTGGGCTGCCTGAAAAAAGCAATTACTGCCCCTGCGGTTTCAAGGCGGCCCCGCGCTGAACGATGAAAGGAGATAAGGAGGGGCGGTTTCAAGGCGCCCCCCACGGCGAACCCCGTTGGCCCCAGAGCAAAAGGAGAGTCAAGAGTGACTAAATCAAAGGGAATACGGTAAAAGGGGGGAAATTACACGTTGTATTAAATGTAGAGGCTAGATTTGCGGAATGGTGCAATAACAACTTTGTGTTTAGAAAATGGAGGAAGAGAAGAACGGCAAGAAGAACCGGAAAACATCTATTGCGCTGCAGTGAGGGGAGCTCTTTTTTTCCACAAATATGGAGGGAGAAAAGTTTTTTCTCGTCAAAGGAGACGATGGACAGAGAACCGTGTAGGTTTGTTAAGAAAAATCTAAACGTTACAACAGTGACAGCGCTGGTTCTTCGGGAGTCAGCTCTCATTGTGCTGCTGCGCATAAACTGTAGAGCGAAACTTTTTATTGCCAATAATTAAGTGGAGATTTCCAGGTTTGCGCAGGACCTTTAAACTGATTTCTGCCATGGAGGAGATTGTGCAAGCAATTTTACCTATAACTTATTTTTATTTTCAAATGTAGCACACAATATAATAAAGAATAGAAAACATTTTTAAAAATATAATAAAATGTTTGCCAAACGTCAATAAATTAATAAGAAAAGAAAGCTAATCCTTTCAGCTGAGCCTGTCCAAATCTGAACACACACCTCATAAATTAGCCTACAATGCGGACTTATAGCCTACAAGTGATGTCCCTTTACATTAAAGCAGAGACTGTCCTCTCTCTCCTTTGCTTTGGTCCGGCCCCAAGCAAAACACACAGGGAAAAATAAGCAGACCCAAGCTGCTCTGTTGCAGATTACAGGTAGATTACAAAACTGTATATATGCAATGAGCGAAAGGAGACTTTCATCTATAAAGTGCAATTAATTGATACGTATATAATTCAAATTCAAATAATACCAAAGAGAGCAGCTTTATCACGTCTGTAATTAGATAATCGTTGCCGTCTTTTCCCATTTACATAGCAGCCTGCATGCCCAAGCCCTGACTGCATGCGCTCTCCATAGGCTTCAGCCACCACGTGTCTACACACACACACACAAACAGTAGCCTGCACAAAAAGCTCATATCTACTAATTTTGTGCAGACTTCTTCTAGAGCAAGAAAAAAACCTTCAGAATTGTAATTTCTGCATTAAAGCGTATTAAGGTGGCACATTCGCGTATATTTATGTGTGCACCCTAAAATAATTGTTAAAATAGGGGTGCTTACATATTGGATATTTAGTCTATTTGCCAACAGGTTTGCCTTTAAAAAATCTAATAAAATAATAATAATAATAATAATTTTGCTTTTTGCATCAACTCTTACAGTGAATAAGAAAAAAATCAGTGCTGTCACTCCTGATTCCAACACGGCTTGTCAGGAATCAATGCCAGGAAATGTCCACAGTCTGCAGCTACAACATGCAGCCATAACACACATAATGTATTTGTAGAATATATGTTTATTATGACATGACTTGGTTTTTAGCTCTTTCCCCCTGACTGTGTTGTCCTCAGCACTAATGACAGAGGGACAATAAAGAATCCTGTTCCGCAGCTCACAAAGGCGAGCCGCCACTTAAAACAGAAATCTGCATTTAATTTATTTAGTGACAAGGAAAAGCCTTTTATAGGTTGATTTTTATTGGTTCTTTTTTCATTTAAAAAGGGGGGGGGGTGGGGTGGGTGTGTGGATGAGTGTGACTGTGTGTGGAGAGAGGGAGAGAAAGCATAACACACACACACACACACACCCATCCTCCTCTGGTCCGTGTGCCAGCGCGAGCTACCCTATACGGTTGGGGGAGGAGAGGAGGGGGGTAATTAATGCGGATTGACTGATTGCTCTTGAAACAGACCGGTCCTGCGCGCGGATTGTCCTCGAGCAATGAGGCGTTCCTGACTGACACTTTCTACCTTCCCTTCTTTGCTTCCTTCTTCCCTTTTCTCCTCTCCTCTCTCGCTCTCTCTCTCTCTCCCCTTGTCTTCTGGCGCGCAAGCCTCTCGATCAGACCCGCTTTCCTGACGTCCCGCTCGGCCAGCCGAGCCACTTTTCTCTCTGCTGTGCTCAGCTCTGGAAATGTGGCGTCACAGCTTGAAAAACAAACAGAGCGCGCCAGCATTATTTATAGCTTATTTTATGCTTTTGTTTCCAACACCATAATTTTGTGTAACCTAACATACATTCCTTTTTTTGAATATGAACTGCACTGCAACTTTATATCACGAGTTATGTCTCTATAAAAGAAAACACGAATACGCCGTTTTACGCACGTGAAAAAAGTGGATAGCTGAAGTGAGACTCCGCTGCTTCTCTCGGCATTAATTGAATAAACTTTTGGACGTCTAAAATAGGACCACATTTAAAAAGGCATAACTCACGGTCAACGGGAAACACATTGGTGAGGCTGGTTTTAAATGAGGTCCAAATGGAGAGCTGTCTCCACGGGAGGCCCTCTATACAGGGCAACTATGCTATTCTCACCAGATATTTCTGATAGCCCTTTAATGATGAGAATTTCCAAACAGGCTCGTTCACCAGGGAGACGCCCCGGCTATCTAAGGTGGTGCAACCCCACGAGACAATAGAGCCATATTAGAGTAGAAAAGAAATGCAGAGCTGCCAAGCTTTGGACTGTGTTATGAAAAACAAGGCTGTTCTGTGCGCTCTGGGCGTGTAGCAGTGGTACAGCGTTCAGAAAGCCCTTGTCTTTATTTTTGGTGACCGACACATTGTAAATATCGACGACGTCGTCCATAACGACAGAAGAAGACGTGATGAAGTCAGAAGTTGACTGGACACATAAAAAAAACAACGTGACCTTTCCTTCTCTGTGTGCGCTGGACAGATGCTGCTATTTTCTGATCATCCTGACAGATAGGCTGCAGTGGAGCTCCTGCCTCACAACCAGCCCGGAAATGGTTGGCATGAAAAATGAAACGACTAAATGTTCTCCATCTTTAAAAGGAGTTGTAAAAAAGAAACGTAGTGTGAGTGTAGGACTAAAGGCATCTATCTCCAGACACCTTCAGATGGAGGTTGCGGTGGAGGAAGATGATGATGATGGTGGTGACATAGGGAATGGCTTGGGCACCAAATTAGTACCTGTCACGCAGCCATATATCCATATAACCAGCACCAGGCCTGTATGGATGGCATAAAAGCACCAGTATCTATTTATGGGCCATCAAAACACGCAGGTGGAGGCTTTAATTATCATTACCATTTGAACATAAACAACCATAACGCGCCAGTATTTGCGCTGTTGTGCACTGTAAGCTCATGTGTCGTTTATATTCAGACGGGAAGAGGTGAATCGTAACAGTCACTGAAACGTCGATATTTTACAAGCAAATAACGGGATTAAATCTGTCGTGTGTCTGACGTGCGATGCACCACCTCAGCTCAATTTGTGTATTTATCTTCCAAAAAAAAATCGACAACACTTCCTCCTTTTGCCAGGGAGTGTAGACTTGCACACTCACGGGACGTTGAAAATGATCATAAAGCAAAGATAATAAAACACGTGTTGTTCTATTTGAAATCTCTAAACAGAACCGGGTTCACAAGGCGCACAAGGCGTTATACTGTATAACACTGAGTGTCTGCAGGACAGGCTGAGGGGTCAAGAGGTCATCTCACATTCTGCAACTGATTGAACTGGTTCAAAAACAACCTCTTATTTTGCAACAAAGGTTTTTAAATGTTTTCAGACTTAGATCATGCTTTAGTGAAGAACCATAAACTGACAAAAACAGGGTTTGTCAGAAAAACTATAAACACATTTTAGTCATCTTGGAGTCAGTTGCTCAACCATCTTGGTCTTATTTTGACCATATTTGCTGATTACACAGATCACATCACTGCATGTGAATCACCCCTCAACAAAACCAGTAAACCACCATTTAACCTTTAATTAAGTTATTTCAAATGTTTTGCACTAAATAACTGATCACATAGTTTAACTTTCAAACCCAAAGGGGAAAAAGTTATATCAAACAGGGCTATAAACCAGTCATGCCCACTCTTATGTTCAATAACCTTGCTGTCCAAAAGGTTTTGGCTTGTGGAATATGCACAATAAAATGAAATAAAAGGATTTTTTTTGTTTTGGAGATAAAATTCAGTGTTCAAACAAGATTAAATAAAATGCATGTATATATAAATTATGTCAATCTTCCTTCTCTGGAAAACCTTTATTTTCTCTTACGCAAAATAGAAAAACTTTGTGTGGGCGTGGACTTCAGTCTATCACGTTCAACACAATTATTCATAAATGAGACTGTGAATAAGCAATCTTTACGTCTTTGTATTAATTTTTTTTAATAATCATATTGTCAAATAATGTAAAAAAACACGGATAGAGAAATCCTATTTATTAATTAACTAGTATTATAAATAATAATAAAGATAATCTGTCTGTTACTGTCAAAGAAAAGTAATGAAAAGTGTTGGGAATTTTTTTTAAAAAAAGGAGAGAAATCCCTGCATCAATATCTAAATCCAGGCTCAGTCAGCTTCGCAACCTTTGTCTTTACTGTCACTTTATCAAACTAAGTCAAAAATCAGAGGGATTTTGCCAACGTGTTGCCAAAGCTCTCACTGTGCGTGTGTGTGTGTGTGTGTGGACACAGCACACATAGACAGACAGTGAGAGTGAACCTACAGTTTCCGCGTGTAACTTAATATAACATAACTAAGCCTGACAAACTAGTATAACACCCAACTCTGATCAACTGAAGAAAGTCACACTTCATGGGATTCAGTCGCTGCGTAAAGTGTGTGCGTATCACTACCCCCCCCCCCCCCCAACCCAGAGGCCCCAACTGACAAACTTTCTTACATTAACTATGTCTATTCAGTGCTCACTCCTGAAAGACATAACGCATGCATCCATATTTGTCTATCATCAGGCAGTTGTGGGACTAAAGCAAAAAAAATGTCAACATTTGTTGGAAACATACCGATTGCGCAGAGTTTTGCGTAAATGAAGAGTAGCGTAAACCGCATAATCACTGCCTATAAACATACAAAGATAAATAAATACATTCATGGACACACAGTGAAACTTGGAACTTCGGCGCAAAACCCCGTTTGGGTTAATGTTTAGGCTGACCTAAAAAAAATGTCAAACTCCGTAAAAATGCAGTTTTTAATTTAAATCAGCACGTTGACAACGATTAAACACATACAAAATTACAGCTAAGAAACAGCTGCCTCCACAGAACACACAGTTTAAACTGGAATACAAACACCCAGTGTTTATTCCTCCCTAACTCCTGAAAACGAAAAAATCCTGCATCTACGCGCATTCAAATGTATGTAAACTTAAATAGCGCTCCGCTTACTTACACATTAACTCTTTGCTGAATGTATCCACCGAGGGATTTTCCCCCGATTACAAGCGCCAGATCCTGTCGATGTGAGCCTCCGTGAAGCTGTATAATAGCAAATTTATGTCTGGATGACGCGTCCCCTCTCTCCCACAATGGAGCTGAAGCGCTGACATTAAACAGAAAATTGATGGAGAAACTCTCCCTTTCCCTCTCCCTCTCTTTTCCCATGCACTCTCGTCTCGTCTAGACTAGAAGCTTTCCTGCATTTTCCGTTTTTATCAGGGGAGGGGGCAAAGGGACATCATCAAGCATGCTTATGAGTTACACACCAGGAATACACCCACAACAACAAAGGTGTAAGCTGCCAAAACTGGCTTCACGCACATTTACGCACCCAGATACATAATCTCTCTTTCTCTCTCACACACACACACACACACACACACACCTTTTTCTATTTTTTGTTTTCATTTGTGATTTTGCTAAACCGGATCTATGCATAAAAGTGGAGCATGAGGAGGAGGAGATAGGAGGCCCGTCACTCTTTCTTCGTGTATCTTTCTTGATTTTCAGAGAGAGAGAGATGTTGCAAGTGAGCTATGAGGTTTTGGATAGTCATTCCTTTGTGTGTGCATCATGTCTTTAACCTATACCCTGCAGACCACACCAAACTCCTTGTTTTTATTTGCGGAATAGTTTGAGTCTGGCATGGAAAGGTGCAATCAGTCCTTCTCTGGAAATCTAATTGATATCTGTTTATGGTGGCGGTAGTTTGGCCGAATGATAGGCCCTAATTACCGCCTGGAGGTCACAGATTACCCACCTTTTTCAGATTTACCACTTGCTACATCAATGTCTGTTATATGTGTCGCTGTCTATAGCTGTTCTCCAGAGTTTCAGAGGAATTCTGTTCTTTACATGACGGACCGGCGCAGGCACACACTGCCGTGCACACACGGCTTCAATTGTAAGAGCGCTATAAACATTTAGCACGGGCGTTAAAGAGTCCGCGGCATTTCTGCGCGTTTAACCCAACAGCCATTGATCGAGTCCAAACGGTCCAGACAAGTTTGCGCGTAAAAGTGGATTTATCTCCCTCGTTGTCTCTCCACAGAAAAGGGAGCTCGGTCTGCTTCGCCGTGTCGCCCATGACTATAGAAACAAAGACAGACTTTCAAACAACTGTGCGGTGAAAACACATGCAAACACCGCTATCGTAGAAGATAAAGCGTAAACCTGTGCGTAAAATAAATGAGACGCAGGTTGTAAGAGAATGTAGAAGACGCCAAGTTGAAATAACTCAAGTTTAGAAATAATCGCGGAGTAATAATTGCGGTGAGTGCTGAGAGTCTCCTGCCCTCTTTCTCAAACAAGACCTCAGCCTCGGTTTTCTCCTCTTCTCCCCCTGCAGCCCCCACTGGCTGCCCCGCGGGTCACCGCTTCAGGAGCACCACGTCACCACGTTAACCCCTGCATCACCGCGTCAGGGAACAGAAGCAGGGCCGACAGCCTTGTGGGTTTGTACGGAAGGAGGGAGGAGGGGATCCTCAAACTGGGGTGCGGGGACCTCCGGGCACCCTGAAGGGCGGGTCCAGGGTGTCTCCGGCAAAAATGAGGAACAGGTTTCTTTTCATTTATTTGATTTCACCTCACTGCAGCACAGAGTAACAGCTGTAATTAGTCTGCAGGAGTTGCGCTTTTCTCTGAATGTTGTTTAAGTTATTGTAATTTAGGCAAATGATCATTCCAAATTTCAAACAAATCAAAATCTCACCCCTTTCTGGACATATAAATGCAAAATATGACTTGACGACACAATGACCTCACAATAGGCCATGTGGTCCCAAAACAGAACTGATTTTTGCTTGAAACAAAACAAAGTGAAAACCTTGGACAACATGACACCAGACATTTCCATCTTACAAGAAATATGCTTTACCAGCCCCAGTAGGCAAATCCACTTAAACAAACTCAAAGTTCAAGCAAAGTAATTCTATTATGACTTTTCCAAACCACTACTGACCTCACTGAAAAATAGAAACTATTCTCAAGACCAAGAGCAACAATACACGCATAAATCCTTCCAGTATGGTTTTGGCTTTACCTTTGAAAGGATTTATGGGAAGGGGAAGTGGGTGGGTCACAGAACACCCCACCCACCAGAGAACATGACCTTCATTTGTGTGTTATGGCCAACTGTTGCATTGTGGGTCCTGCAGTTCCTCTATATTGTAAAACTATTTTACCTCACATTAAAATTACAATGATTCTTATTACATGTGTCATTTTTATTTAGGTGACAACCCATTTTACTACTGAAGAAAAAACTCCCTGGTTCCCTTTTCCTATTTATTCATATTTGAGGAATACATGGAGCCTCTTCTCTGCTTTCTATCTCTCACAGCACCTTCCCTGATCTGGAAATGTGTCTCACTTTTTCCAAAAGACATCACATAAACTCTGTTCTCCATCCCTGGTCCTTGTCTTTCAACCAAAACTTCAGCTTAACTCACACTGACCAGTTAAACACCCATCCATCCATCTCAGCTCATTTGAACCAACGCCTGCAGCCTGAAATTGCACACCTCCCCTCCTCATTAGAGCAACCCTAAACAAGGCCAGTTTACAGCTAAACCGCCTGACTGGTCCAGGGTGTCTCTGCTCCCACACTCTGCTTGTGTTGGGTAAACACACCTCAATAAGATACTATCAGAGGTGTCAGGTGGCTTTGTATTCCTTCACACACTGAGCATGAGCACCTGTTGGAGCAAAGTTAGTTCTTGTGGCCTCGCACATTCTTTGCCGAGTGGGTGTAAAAGTCTTTAAATAGAATTTGAGGTCATTTATAAAAATGCCACACTGTATGTTATTATGTAGCAAACACGCATACACAGGAAACATCTGTAATATTCATTACAGCAGCTGCAAAGAAGACAATACTTATCCTTTTGTCATGTGTGTTTTCCTTCAGTCTTTTAAGCCCATCATGATGTTGCACACATATAGCCGTATTGATAAATGTGGACAAATGTTTGAGGTTTACTCTGAAGATGTGATGCGATGCTTCTCATTTGAACTGGTGTAATACAGTTGCTCATTCTTAACCCTGTATGAAGAACGAGAGCCTGCATGTGTGTGTATATGGACCCCTGATATTTGTGTGTGTGTGTGACACAGCTGTGATAGGTTAAGAATCAGACGTTAAACCTGTCTCTGGTCCCAATTTGAGGCCAGCTCCTCTTTGGCAAATGAAAAACACTTCAAGGTGCCACCGGACCTAAAGATGGTGCCGGTTTCTACAGTTTACATGGTTGTGTGATTTTTTTTTTTTTAAGGTTGGTTGCCCTAAAGGCAAGTGCACAGCACACATTCACACAACCATCCAGACGACCACTTTATAGTTTATAGAGGCTTGATGACCCTAAAGGTGAGCCAGGCTGAACACCAGAGACAGCCAGTGAGAGAGAGAGTAATGGATCTTGGGATATAAAATTCTTTAATCTTTCTCTTATTGTAATGCATATCAGTCATAAAAGAGTGTTACATCTCTGGACACACAGTGCTGCCTTTATCTTGAATCTTCCATGTAGGTCTTCACTTCTCTACGAGTTATGGCCTGTATGCATATTCTATGAAGCAGCATTAAAACGCAGCGTGCCCAAGTGACAAACAGAGACATCTCTTAAACGTCATGCCATGCCCCCCGCCCCCTCCGCCATGCCATCGTCCATCCATCCTCTTCTTTCTAAGCTTTTTTTTTATTGCAGCTGCTAATGTAGTAGCCAGAGCAGAAACAAAGCTAGCTTTGTGACTCCCCCCCACCCACCCCCTCCTCACTGTCTGCTGACGTGTTCGCTTGTTCTCCATGTCATCCCCTAGCCCTTGTTCCCCTTCCAATCTTTCACTAAAAACTTCTTTTCTTCCTTTTATAATTTTTTCTCTCCCCCCACTTCTCCTCACATCTGCAGCAGCATCACACGGCCTGGCATGGCTGGCCCGGAGAGTCATGTGATCTCAGCACTGGCTGCTGCCTATGGGAGAAGAAAAGGGAAGTGTGTGTCGAAATCCATTTTTGGTCCAGCTGGGAGGTCAGAGGTCAACTCAACTCCGATCCAATCAGTTCAAGTTACAAAAGGGCCAAGTCAGTTTTGCTCTATCTTTCCCTTTCTTCTACTACTTCTTCCTCTACTTCTTATTCTCTTTCTGACCATGAGATGCAAAGACCTCGTAAGAAAACTAATCAACAAAACAGCTGTCACCTCACTACATCTCCCAGAGCGGGACGTAGTTTGTTGGATTCCTTGTTCTGTACATTAAAAAAAAGGGTTGGCAATTTAGAAAAACAAGTTGCACACTTAGTTTAAATCACTGGCAAGCCAGTAAACAAATGTGAAACAAATAAATCCTTACCTTGCAGGTAAAATACAGTTACAGTATCAAAGTTAAACTTCTGGCTTTACTACGCTTCACATTAAAGCTTCACTGAGTAGGTCAGTACAGGAGCAGTTACTCCAGTCCTATGTAAACTGATGCTGCTACAGGTGTAGAATCAGGAAGTACGGGTTCATTGTAGTCTGCTGACAAAGCTTCTTCATCTACTGCAGCCATCTTTCCCAACAACAATAGCTTCTGTATACACCCGTCACTGATCATGAGACTTGAATGTGGCAATACCACAGGCTGAAGAATCGAGTTAAAAGTTCAGGGGGTTGGAAAAAGTGGTTAGTTTATGCATTTTGGGTCATAGTTACTATAATGATTGCTCTGTGTTTACTCTTATTTGAAATAAATGTGGTTCTAAGATAACCCCAATTGCTCGTTGGCTGTATAAGCTAGATGATATATAGATCCATTAGTTCATTTTTTTTAATTTATAATAAATAAAAAATAAAAATCACCTAAGAAACCTAATGCCTCACATACATTGCTGTTTCTCAGTCCTCCTTTACACAGCTGACAACTCTCCAACCAGCATCCTCCCCCATTGTCATCCCATAAAGACAGATATGTTTATGTGGCATGTTGTGGAGGACTTTACGCGAAGCACATGCAATAAAACATCCATCTTACTCAGATAAAATTATTCTCCCTCTCTAAAACCCCCTAGTCTCTCTCTCTCTCTTTCCCCCCTCATCTCCAGCAACAAGTGGCCTCTTCCCCAGATGAATTTTTACATCCAGTCTGCTCCGAGCATGAAGCAAATGTTTGGTGTTTCATTGATTGTGCTCAAGGGTGACAGGTATACGTGGAGGAAGTGGGTTTACTGTGCACAAAAATATAACTTGCACACGCACACACACTTATATACACAAACACTTGCCTTCCCCCCCCCTCTTCTCTTGATCAACCTGAGTGAGTGGGCTACTAAAATAAAATTTTAGTGCCGTGGTAATGTTTCGGAGCAGCATGGCGCCGCAGCTAATGGGGGATCATATCTACATCCCCATTCTTTGCACCCTGCTCCACAAGTTTAAACCCCACGGTGTCTGTCATCATCTCGTGCACCAGGCACGGGATATAACAGGCCAAATGTCTGCACATAAAATGAAAATAGAGTTATAACTGTGATATTTCTGTGTGGAACTTGGTTCTTAAAGGAGGTGGGAAAACAGTCAGTGAGTGTGCTTTGCAGAATTGGTCACAGTGGTTGTGTGGTTTGTGAACCCCCCCCCTTCCCTCCTCACACACAGGCAGGCTTAAACACTCTTCATAGAGGGAAAACAAAAAATAAACATGTTAATTAATGTAGAGTTGCTGTAAGTTACATGCACTGACGTTCCTGCTCATAGTGTCTAAAGAGTGCCTGTGAACATGTGTGTGCAGATCATGTGAGTGGAGCATTATTAGGCCTTTCTGGGGAGTTATCCATTAATTCGGGGTTAAAGTCCATTTGCATCTAGACAAAGGGGACATGGGCCATCCATCTCCATGCTGAGGGGAGAAGAGAGAGAGAGAGAAGGGGGATAACAGAGGGAGGGAAAGGGGGAGGTGTGTGTGTGTGTGTGTGTGTGTGTGTGTGTGTGGTGAACCGTCTTCTTGCAGATAAATCTGCTGCCCTCAGGGGTGCGTTTACATAGGTGAGGACTGACTGTTCTGCAAGCCGAGAGTGATTTATCTGAAAATACCACCAGTAACCACACACACAGACACACACACACTTATAACACTGCACAGAATCAATTCCCTCACTATGGATGATACAGCCTATTTCACTTCACTGTGTGTGTGTGTATTAACACACAGCTGCTCATATGCATGCAAACACTTGTGCACAAAACCAGAAAAGAGCACATTACCTGCACATTCCCATTCTTCTCAACAAACCTTAGATTGTCAAAAAAAGCTAAAAAAAATCTGTATTTGAAAGCGATTAAAAGTTGATTTCATTTTGCAGAGGATTTTGTTTTTAACTGCTGCTGCCTTCTCATCCTGCATGTAGGTCCTCCCTCGCACACTAACAGAAAGGATTTCCTAGCAACGATTATAATGCGCGCGCGCTTCACACACACACACACATACACACACACACACACACACACACACACACAGCGCGCTGGGGCTCCCTCCAGCTATCAGCGTGGGCTTCCCCCTCCTCCTCCCTCCTCCTCCTTTTTCTTCTCCCTCGCTGCCGCTCCGCCGTTGAGGGAAGGAGGGAGAGAGAGAAAGCGAGAGAGAGAGAGAGAGAGAGAGAGAGAGAGAGTGTGTGTGTATGTGAGAGAGAGAGAGAGATCCCCTCTTCACAACTCTCCCCTGGAAGCCTCAAGCTGCTGGCTAGACAGCGCGGTTACACGGGCAGCCTGCCTGCCTGCGCACCGGAATGGACGGTTCGTTTTACGCCAGAGTGGTCACGGAGCTAACGGACGGGAAGATAGGGTGAAAGAGAGCCTGTGTGTACAGGCCGAGGCTCGTTTTGTCGGTGAAAGTCGCGGAAGAAACGAGAAACTGCTGCGTGTTTTTGAAAAGAGGGAGAGGGATGGAATGAGGGGGGATGGGGGAAGCTTGGAAAGCCACGGATTCCCGACAAGTGCGCTTTTATTCAGTGCGTAATGACACGACGCGTCTCTCCGGTGGTTATACCGACGTGCTGTTGACGAGAATAGGAGGAGGTGAAGAAGAAGGAGGAGGGGGTTCAACGTACAATGCTATTCCGGCGAATACCGGAGACGGGTTTCATATCCAGATACTACAACATACACGGGAGCAGAGGCTACAGCCCCATTGCGCGCAACAAGGCACACATGGCACGCCCCCCCACTCCTCCCGATCCACACTGACTGGGAGGCGTTTGTGCTGGGGCGCCATTTTCAAAAGCCTTCTTTGCATATGAGATGTATTTTTGCTGCAGGAGGGCTGCAGCCCATCCTGCCGTCTCATGTTACACACATATCTGCCCGGGAAGAGCGCGGACCGACCGTGGAAAACAAGACATAAGTACGGAGCATTCAACGTGACATCTGCTTTTCTTTATAAAAGAAAAATATTTTTATTGCAAAGGTGAGAAACTTTAAAATTATTCTTTTGGTTATTAATTAAGAACAAACAGCAGGGCAGTGACTGAGGCGTCAGAAGGTTGTAGCTTATGTTAGTAATATCCATATTTTGCTAATGATTATTATTTTCACGTAGTAAAAAATATAAACCGTAATATAATATAATATTTAAAAAAAAATATAAAATGTAGGCTGATTTTAGTTTGTGAGTGAAAAGTATACAAATGCAACTGTTTCACATATGAAATGTAGATTATTTACATGTAATTTTACATTTATGATCTCCCAAATGAATAAATACGTAAATAAATAAATAAATAAGATTTAACATATAAGCCTGTATACGTTTTTGAATTTTTTGAGAAACTACATATTTACAACATATATATAGTTTATTTTTTTAATAAACATTTTACAATTTCACTTTTTTAAAAATTAGGATTAAATTTCATTGAAATATATTTAGTTAATTTTTTTAATTACATTTTTTTTACAAGGCCTAAAATCGCAAGTTAAATTAATCAAGGGCGAGTCCCATTCGCCATGTTGAGATCTTTTGTGTGTGTGTGTGTGTGTTTGTCCAGATATCTTTTTACCTCGCCCTGTATTTTTTACCTAAAATACAAAAGTAAAATAATTATTTATTTCAAAAATATAAATTTTATTAGTAAAACTATATATATTAAATATAGAAAATAATATTTAACTAGAAATCAGTTGCATGAAGCCAAATAAGATTCAAACAATAACCCCCAGCGAATTTGACACCAATGTTTTTTTTGTTTGTTGTTGTTTTTATTTTCTTCTAATTCCTTCCCATTTCTTCGCGTTGTAATGTTTAATTTTAGGTAATTCTTCTCCTGTTTCTTGTTTTGTTTCTCTGATCTGATGTATGTTTTTATTTAAGTCTACAGGCTTCAGACAAAAATCTAAAAATTACAGACTGGCTGCAGGAGCAGGCCTACTTTACATAATTACATGCAGTGGGCTAGTCTGCTCACTTTGAAGAACACGCTTTTAGTCCTACTAATCATCACAGCACGAACAAGAGCAGCTCATTAAAATGCAAACATATTATCCTTATTATTTTATTCGCAGTTCTTGTCATTGGGTTTGAACATTTTTGACAAAAGGCAGGATTCTGCTTTACTCTCAGCGTTCATTTATTTCACAGTCAACACACGGCAGAATACACGGAGTCTGCTTGAGAAACCTGTCATAATGGGAAACAGCTTTAAACAGGCGTTCGTGCTGAGGTGTGTTGAGCTGCGTTTGGCTGGAATTCAGTGTAGTTTGCTCAGAGAAATTACTAAAAAAAAATAGTGACCTGTGCGTTCAAAGCTGCCGGAGTCACTGGAGAAGTTTTGGTGGAGTTAATTCAAAGTGACTGCAGCTGGATGAGCAGCTCTTCTGTGGCAGCACGATGAGGCGATAATAGCAATAACAATAATTACAAGACGCAGACTCACAGGCTAAAAATACAGGCCGAGTATCCACGTTACAGCAGGCAGAGCGTTACTCCTACTTTTTAGATACGTGTGCATTAAAGCTGCTGTGAAACACTGCTATAACTGTAGCACACATAACAACAACAACAACAACAATAATAATAATAATAACTTTAATTATCAAGTTTAATTAATTGAATACAATTTTAAATAAAATCGAGATGTGGTCCCTTAACAGATAATAATAATTTAAAATTTTTATTTAATTGGCAGTCACCTAATAAAGTAGTAATTTCTCTAAAATTAAGTCAAAATAATTACTTTGTTTATTTAGATTTTTTTTATGTTTTTTAAGTTTTGGTTGTGCACCATGCGTTAAAATCTATTCAACTGTTCACTAGTTTTGCTGAACGAACCCAATCAGGTTTAAAGAATTGTATTATTTTTTGTCTTAACTAGATATTATATTTGTATCCTTTTGTTGTGTTATGTTTTACACATTGGACTGTAATGGTTATACCAGAATTATTAAATATAAAACACCACCAGCATCACAGCTTTGTGTATTTGTGTGTTTGTGTAAGCCTTGCAAACGTGAGTTAAAGTATTTAACTGATGACTTTTATTGAATTTAGCTTTCATTTTAAAACAGATGGAATGGGCTCACGGCAGCGGGGCATGATGGGATGTGTCCCTGCTGAGCTGCGTGGCGCTCGGAAGTGCTTTTAGCAGCCAGTCGAGGCTACGAACAGCCAAGTTTGGAGACTTTTTTTCATGGTGTCAAGGAGTTGATTTAGCGGCCTCCTGCAGCCCATCCATATCTGCGTAATTGCGTTGCAGACAATTAGGATGCAGATTAACAAAGTGGTGGGTCCATGAAGTGGAATACAACAGATACACACCATTCATCAGGACGCGCTGGCAATGACGCAATCCCAGTCCAGATAATCAGGTGGAGGTAACTTTTCAGCTCTTGTTTATTTACATCACAATGGAGGTTACCATTGTTTACCTATTATTATTTTTTTATCACTATCATTGAAAACAGACCAGTAAGTGGTTTTACATTAAAATGTGGCCACTTTGCCATTTTGAGAATATGCAGCCTGCTCCACTTTGCATGCCCATTTTCACTACCAGTTGATTGTTTTGTAAGACAGAGGCGGAGCAGAGAGGAGGAGGAGGAGGAGGAGGGGTGAGTTAGTGGTTGCGCACCCCCCTACACAACCACCACCACCACCACCACACACCTCCACCTCCTTCCCTCTCAGCCCCCGCTGCACTGGGATGGCCTGAGAGAGAATCCCCCACCCTATAGAGAGGAGGCACCCAGCTACGAAATACAATACAAACTCAATTAAATGCAGTCTCCGCTGCGATTTACCGCAATGAATGATAAATTGGTCGTCCTTCTCACACTGTAGGATCTCTGAAATTGCAATAATAGGCAGAATCGTTATGTAAAATATGCATAGGGCCACATTAACCAAATTTAGTCCACGAAGGGAAAACTGACTGTCTGTGCCTTTGTTAGGAAATTCCTGCTCAAATAACCAGGTTTGTCTCTAAAAGCGTGTGTTTAAGGTCAAACTGCTACATGGGCTAAATTGCCACATTGTTACCCAAAAGAGAGAAAGAAGGAGAAGGAGAGAGAGAGAGGAGGATGGCCACTTTAAAATAAAAATGTATCTACGACTTCCACGTATTGCGAGAATGCTGAATAATTTTGTGGCTGTCTAGCGTGAAATTAGTACATGGCAAAAGATGGTTTAGCAGTAAACAGTATAAACAATAATTACAAACGCAGAGAGAGAGAGAGACCAGTCAGAGAGGAGGAGGAGGAGGAGGAAGGTGGGGTCTTTACCTGCAGCTCTGGTGCACGAAAGGAGAACAAAACCATGGGAAGTCATTTTAAACGTTTTCTAAACATATCAACATTTAAACCAGACAGTTATGAAGTGAGTGTGAAAATAAAGCTCCAAATGCAGTCAGACCTCAGAGAGTTTTGCTTAATTAATTATATAAATGATTAATATAAAATCTGCGTGTCACTGCTCAGGCTGTGGCTCATATATGGTTACAAACCATGTGTTTTTTAACTAGATAATAAAAAGCCTTCCTTTTTTGTCTGCACTATTTATTTCAACAGAGATATGAATAAAAGTACTATTCGATTGAATTATCATCTGACTGTTAAACTCTGCTGTTAACTGTTAAACTCTACAACTGTTAAATTCTATCAGTGGTTTTGATCATTAGATAAAATCTCAAATTTTTTCTTTTGCAGCCTAAATGTCTCTTTTTGCTCACGAGAAAACCTCAACAAGAAAAAAAACATACACACACGTGTGATAATGAAGTTATTATTTCATGTTAAATATATAAATAATGAGATTTAATTTGAACACACACTGTTCTTTTAATGATAGATTCCACCTGGTGCGTGTGAAAATACGTGAAACCACAAAACTCTTTATGAGTCACATTCACAGCAAATATCACAGTAAGTGGCATCACACTGATTCCAGTTATATGAGGCCCCTGAAGGAGGAGTGAAAGCCATGATGACTAAAAAAAAAAATCAGATTTATTTTTGGTTATT
The DNA here is from genome assembly GCF_900634625.1 of Parambassis ranga. Taxonomy (NCBI): domain Eukaryota; kingdom Metazoa; phylum Chordata; class Actinopteri; family Ambassidae; genus Parambassis; species Parambassis ranga. The sequence continues at coordinate 10,759,633 of NC_041039.1, read as the reverse complement.
TTAATAGCATCCCTCACCACCACCACCCCCCACCCACTCTTTTTTTTATTTGGTCTATAGATCTCACAGCTTTTTGAGCCGATCCATATTCATGCAGACTTTTAAAACAGGAGACGTGGCTGGTGAGCTACTCCTCCCATCAGGCTCCACTTCTCCCCTTGAGACATTCAACGCATAGTTCAATTCTGTCCTTACTGAGGGCATAAAACAACAAGCCCACTATTCATTTATGAACATATCTGCACATTCCTCTCCCCCCTTTCTCTCTAAACACTGACATTTTCCTCATACAAGCCTTTCTCAATTACCTTGCCGTGCTGAAACACACTAATTAAATAGAAAAATCACGCCAGTCTTTTTGCTCTTTTTCCTCTCTCCCCCTCCTTCTTTTTACAGACACCAGTGTGTTGATATGATGAGACCAAACATGTTGGAACTGGGAGCACAATATTATCTGTAAAGTGAGGAATGACGACCCACTTACACTTTGTAGGGGTGTGTAGGAAAGCTTTTTGAAGACAATGTCAGTTGGGCTTTATTATAATAACGATAAACCTCAAATGAGCAGAATCATAAACAAATCAAATACTACAATTTCAAACAGACATGTCTGATTAAATTTTAAGTCAAACTGCAGGACAAGACAGCTAATATTTAGGTTTTGATGAGTGTGTGTGAACGGCTGTGTATCATGGCAAAAAATATATATATATATATATATATATATATTGATTTTTGCAGTGGCCTGAAAAGACAGACTCACTCTTTCTCTCCCTCCTCTTTATTCCATTAATCTCTCAGAGCGGTGTAAGATACTGGAGGGTTAGTGTAACATTGTGCAGCTCTAATATATTCCAGCCCTCACTTTGCCTGTGGCATCCATATGTTTAATTCCACTACAAATGTTTCAACAGCAAATGAAACGTGTTTCTTTCTCCTGCTTTTTCCTCTCAACATTAGGTTGTGGGAAAAAAAAAAATACTTTCTGTTTCTGCATCTAGAGGGCTTCGTTTGGGTGTGTGTGCTTTTGAAAATGAAGCACGCTGATGCTTTATTTAATTGGTTGTGGACCACCTGGAGTTTTAACATTTCCCCTGGCTGATTTCAGGCTCCCTCAGATCAACTGTGATAGCTGAAGAAAAGACAGATGAAATATGTCATTTGCAATGCTAAACCAATGTAATGTTGCATGTATTGTATGCATTCTTTGTCATGTTTAAACATTTCTAAATAAAGACCGAGAAGGGAAATCTTCCAATGTTGTGCCTTTTATTACTGAAACATATAATCTTTTAGCCTCAACACATGCAAACGGTGAATTTAAAAGGCATCTGTTCACACAATAAACACAAACACATGACCTGCAGGTGTGTGTGTGTGTGTGTGGGTGAGACACTGGACACCATCAACAAGACAGTACACTCTCTGTATTAGTCTCACACAAACACACATGAGGATCTTGTGTGTGTGTGTGTGTGTGTGTGCATGTGCAGAGAGAGAAGAGATGTGGTGACCAGGAAGGAAGGAGGCCTGTGAGGTCAGGAGGGGAGAAAAAGGAGGATAGCAGACTGCAGAGGGTGAGAGAAAGCAAAGGAGTGCGTGCAGGTGTGTGTGTATGTGAAGCAGAGCCATGGTGTCGGGAGGAGGAGGAGGATTGGGGATTCTAACGTGTGCTTCCGGTGCAGAATAGCCCATTCATCATTCTCACATGGTGGGTTTACTTTGCCAGTGATAGAGAAAGGGGTGAGGAGCAGCACTACAGGGGGAATTAATGTGTGTTGGAGGAGGGGCACGTCCACTGAGAAGTGGACCGATGACCAAAGCAGATGTGAAGGTGTGTGCGTGCGGGACAGGGTCAGATTTACTCTTCTCCCTTCACCCCCTGCCTGACTTGCGTGTCATATGCCACCTCTCTATTCCCCCATCTTTACCTACATGAAACTGAAAATAGACAACACACACACGTGCGCGCACGCACACACACAGACAGACTCTCTACATTCCTCTCTAGGACTCAAAATAACATCATGGCAGAAGATACACATTAAGTTGGTCTTGCCTGAAATGACATCACACCAGAATTGTGTGGGTTCAGAGTGGGGTCAGGTGACATAACACATGATCTCGTCATGGTCTCAAACAAACCTCTGCTGCCATGACAACAAAAAAAATATGCAACAGTGCTTAAAAAGAAGAGAAGAGGAGGAGTATGAGGTCAAAGGCTGGAGGAGGAGGACAGATGAGGAGTCACATCCTCCATCAGACACACACATTCACACACACTTCCTCTCAGCCTTTCCTCAGGTTTTTAAATTCTGAATCAGCTCAACTGGAACGCCTGGTGTTTCTCAGAGGCCGCCTGCTGACCTCTGACCAGCAGGATCAGCTGGATTTATGTTAAAGGATGTGCCACAGCCTCCCCTACTGGCCACATACCAAACAGCACTCTGATCTGGAATCATCTGAATCTACTTAACTAAACCAATTAAAGGATCTGTATGATAAAAAGACAGCAGTGGAGGTGAGATCTGATGGAAAGTGTTGTTTTTTTATTCTTTAAGGGGAAATGGTGAAGGGTGAGGGAGGGGACACTGAAGCGAGGTCACTGCTGTAAGTGGGAATTGGGAACACCTGTGGGATTCTGGGATTCGTCATATCATAGACATGCATGAATAATACACTGATGCAGTGCAAACGTCTCTCCACACACACACACACACACACACACACACAATCCTTTGACCTTGTTTAGGGTCACTTTAAGGGGGACTAAAATGAGTTTCAAATGTTCACATTATTTATTATTGGGTATCATCTCAGTGTACAAATCCCTTACAGATGTTAGCCTCTAGTGCATGCCTGTGTGTGTGTGTGTGCATGCGTATTGTACAGTGCATAGAGTAGAGGATACTTAATAATGGGTGCATCTCTGAGTGACTTGAGTAGAAATGAGAGATGATCTTTATGTGGCAGCTTATTTGTTTTTGAATGCAGGAGGCCCCTAACTAAAGGGGCAAGAGGGGCATCCGTCACTGTGCTGTCAGCAGACGCGCACACACACACACACACACACACACACTGAACAAGACAGGAAGAGGAAGAGAGCATGAAGCACAAGCTGCTGCGTCTTGTGATCGGCCCCTTGTGAGCTACATTTGAGAGAAAGTAGCTTCTCTCTTTTTGCGAAGAGACGAAAACAAGTGTGGCGCAAAAGCAGGATGATCAGTCACACAGCAGATTCACAGGAGTCTGATGAGTGTGTGAGAAACAACAAACTGAACAGCAATGCTGTGATCAAAGATCACAAAAGTTGAAGAAATTCCACTGTTAGGCTACACGAGTAAAGGTTTGGCCACATTTTACAGAGCAATAAATAAATAATTAAATAAAGATGACCAAAAACACAAAGGGAAAACTAATAAACTGAATCTTTGGGTCACTTATTTTACCACACAAAAATAAATAAATGTATGTATAATGTAATGTATAAATAACGTAAGGAGAATAAATGGATCAACTCCTAAAAAAAGAATAGTTAAGTTAGTAAGTGGAATTTGTGAGCTTGTGACTTGTGAATGTCAAGTATCATTCTTGACATTCAGGACGTCATGTTTTCAGATACAGAGTAAAAGGGTTGACCTTTTTTTAAAATTACCTATAGTTTTTTTTTTTGGATCATCGTCTTTGTTTTAGAAAATTCCTAAACACTAAACCTAATTGACACTATTTTCTAAATATATTTCCATTTATTTATATTACATTTTTTATTAGGAAAACAAACATTTCTCTGCTTTAGTGTGGGAAGATTTGTATGTCTAGCCTGTAGGCTCACACTCGAGATGATCCAATGTTCGGAGCAATTACAAAAACAACATTGTTCCCTGTGCAATCAAATTATTAAATACTGACTTCAGGACCTTTTGATGCTTTGAACTCTATCATCCAAGATCTGGATGTGGTTCTTTTTATATTTATTCTTTTATGTAATCCAAAACGGTGCCATGTGAGATCTTAATAAAGACTGGTCTGAAAATAAAAGCCTGAGTTAAAGTTAAAGGCGTTCTTTAAGGCGGACTTATTTTCTTGATGAGCAGCAGTTTGTCTGAAGTATGGTTGCAATGAAACTCTTAAAGGTCAGCGGTGAAGTCAGAGGAGGAGAGGATGGGTGTTTGAGGACCGGTTGGTCATCGGGCTCGCCTCAGGACAGAGGGTCAGCTCCATCATCACCTAGTGACCTTTCTGCTGTGAGAGCCTGAAGGAGGATTGAAGGCAGGTCATATATAAATGTGGCCACATGTTGAGCGGGGGGGGGGGGCGTGTTACACATCACCTCGAATTGTTTGTGGTAGAGCGATAGATATCAGCAAATAAATAAAGAACACACACATATAGAGGAGGTGGGGGGAGGGGGGAGACTCTGGGTACTTTGTAAAACACCTCGGGTTTCTGTTCTTGGCCCACACACTACAGTCCTTGGCAGAAGCTAAATGGACGAAAGTAAATAAAAGTGGCCATTATGTGTGGGCTCCAGTAAATAGCTGCTCTCTTGTCTCTCCGTGCTTCAAAAAGAGGGGCGGAAGATGCGATCACGAGGAAAGCCCGTGTCCTTTCTTCTCCAGCCACTATAGAGGGGGTCTGGCTCTCTTCTGCCTCCCCCTTCCTCTTCTTCTTCTTCACCCTTTTTTCTTTCTCCTTACCCCCCCCCCCCCTTTCAGCTTTCTCTTTCTGCTTCCTGTTTCTCTCTCCTTCACTTCAGTCATCCTCTCCTCTTCGTCCCTCTCCTCTTCACTGTCTCCCTGCCGCTCCTCTCTGACATTAAAATCCTAGCTTTGCCCGCCCAGTGTTTCTCAAACACGCAGGAAGGGAGAGATCAATGGTGTCCTCGGAGAAGGAATTACACAGCTGAATTTCGATGAGAACAGAAGAAAGGAAGAGGAAGGGAGAACAAGTAGAGGCGGGGAAGGCATGTGAAAAGGGAGAGAGGGAAGGAGGATAGTATATCCTTCAAGGAAAAGAAAGAAGGGGAGGAATGTGGAAAACTATGTAGAAGACTGTATGACTGTGAGTGAGCGTCGTGAGCCAGTCACACAAAAACATCAGTGTAGTTTGTATACGTGAACAAACCCATAATTTGTGCTGACAAGAGAATGTCTGCATCTTATTTGCAGGAATTTAACAGATATTTCCTGTTTATGAGGTTTGGGGGGGGGGCTGCACACACACTAGACACAAGTGTGTAGGGAGATGAGAAAAACAGCAGCTGTAACTGGAGATTTGTATCATCAGTCACATTTTTTCCACTCTGCCGTGATGTTATTGGGATGTTAACATGTATTAGGAGTTGTAGGTTTGAATGTGACCTCTGACCTTTGCTCATTTTTTGTAATCTTAAGGCTTCAACATTGCACAAGTGGCACCTACAGGACCCAAATTAGGAAAACATTTATTTTCCCCATCTGTTGTTAAAATGTAGTTTATGATGTAAAGGCGAAAAATGTTTGCAGTCAACTTTTTTTTCCTTGATATTTCATTTTCTCTGGTTGGTTTTGCACGTTGCTTAGTTAAGTCATTTCATTTTTGTGTGCACTCAAGATTGGCTAATCTAATCCAAAATAAAATTGTCAATTAAATTTAAACCACCAGCTTGTGCCATTTATTATTATTTTAATTTTAAATTCATTTTGTTTAATTATTTAATAAATTAGAGTTTTCAAAATACTTTTTTGTGCATTTAATTGAGTTTGTATTATTGTATTAATAAATTTATTTGAACTCCATTTTTTTGTTTTGTTTTTTTACTACTTTTATATGTTATTTTAAAGTTATTTTTATAGGAACAAAATATTCCTTGTATGTCACAAATGATAATTTGATGATAATTTCAGAGAAATGGAACATTTATGTTTGTTAAGCAATTTTATGTTCAAACAATTTCCCCCTGTGTAAAGTATTTCTGATTCTAATTTTGTTATGATGGTCATACTATAACTCTGTATACTGCGTATTTTTAAGTAAAATTTGGAGTGGGGGAAACCTGCCCCTACTTCCACTTGTTTATGTGATATTCAATATAAAGAGTATATACAAACTTTAATTACATCAGAGGAGTAAATAGATTATGCAGTTCATTAATCCTCTGCTTCCTGTTCTGATGCTGCTGTATTCCACTCTCCCATTGGAAGAATACGCCTTTGTATCATGTGGACACATGGACTGTTAAAATATTCCATATTTTCCTATCATGTGTCACCTATCTGCTGTAAGGAGAATTACTTCATATCCTCTGCACATTTTATAAACAATTGTTTTTTTGGAAAGTCTGGACTGCATCAAACGTAGCTATTTATTGGATCTGTTGAGGGCGTTCAGGCTCCTGTCTAGTCTGTCCCTGTCTGTAATAAATCAGCAAGGCAATAAAAAAGCAGGAATAATCCTAATATTCGCTGGGTAAGGACCTGGCTGTTCATGTGATAAGTACCACTCCTAAAATCCTAATGATGCTGCTGGCACCAGAGAGCCATATAAAGCAGCGTTTCAAATGAAAAGCCTGTTTCTGGCCGAGCAGAAAGGAGCAGTGCAGGAACCTGAGGAGAACCTGGGATACCGCCGTCTCTCTCCTGGCTCTGAACTCTGCACTGGACTCAAACGCCGTCAATTACTGGGAGATATACGGGCCGGCCCGTTTCCACCACTTCACTGAGTCCCCTTCAGTTGCAGCCCACTCAGACTGTAAATTATCACTCCCCCATCCAAAGTCTGCAGCAGTTTGGAGTCACCAGTGAGACCCTCCTCTGTCTCGGCCTGAATCTGAAGGAATTCCCTCCCTCTGTGTGCCAAACCCCAAACCTTTTTGCAAACCGAGGCTGTGAAGCATGCAGCTGCATGCCCATGTGGATACGCTCACTCGCAAACATTGATTTAAACACACACAAATGCACACAAATGTTCGTATACGGTATATGAAATCCCCTGGAGCTATAGATCATTGGGAACAGGTAGAGAATTTAGCGTGCACACACAGGCTGTAGATCACTGAGGTGGGCAGGGACGTCAGCACTCTCATACACAGTGAGCCTTATTGCAGAGTTTAATAGAGGAAACCCAGCATGAATCCCCACAGTCATTCTGTTCCAGTCAAACACACCTTTCACAACACACTGGCCCTGTGTGTGTTAATACACACACATGCAGGGACGTATGTGACTACTGCACATTCAGTATACATTGTATGTGTAGATATGTTTACAATATGAATGTGACACACTGTATGTTGGGTGTGTTTACATGCTGTATGTGTGGTCAAAGTACATCAGAGTGTGTGTGTGAGTGGTGTGATGGGGGCCATATTGACCCATCAGTGCTGCTCTGTCACCCCTTCTCTTTATGGGTCTGGCCTTTTAAAAACGCACTGGATTTATGGTCAGTTTGGGCACTGACAGGATGTGTGTGTGTGTCTAGAATATTCGTCTTGTTTTGTGTCAAGAAAAATGAGCTAAAAACATAAACGTTCAAAGTCATGAGATGGTTATTAGCGCTTTGTGTTACCTCAACATTAGACAGTGAAAGAAAAGGGATTAAAACATTATGTAAGAAGTGGTGTTCATTAGGACTGGGTGCCCCCTGCAGTTTCAAAGAGGAATTTCTCTTTGGGGTCAACCTCAAGTGGCTATTCGGGGAATTGCAGCTTTCCCACCCAATCCTCAACAGTAGAAAAATTGCAGCTCAATTTTAGTTGAAACTGAATATACAGCACAAAATAAAAAAAAAATTAAAAGCACCAAACCACTTTTATGTTATGGGGACATTTTTGTTTCGGGTGTCTTAAAATGTTTGCACGCGTTGACCCAAAACCAGGTTGTCTAAAAATCCTGCCTGCCTGTAAACACAGTGATTATGTCTATATTAACACGTATACGGAGCTGAGCGGTGCAGATGGTGACTTGGCATCTTCCTCTCTGCAACACAAAAATCCCCCATCTTCTTAAAAATGCTCTGCTTCCAAATTGATTTCACAGTGCAAGAACCCCTCTGGAGATTAACAAAGTAAATTCCACTTCTTCTCTCCAAAAAGAAGCACCCACAGATTTTTTTCTTGCCTTAACCTCAGATAAGGAGATGTGGAGGATTTTCTTGAGGACTATACGTCCTTTATCTGTGATTTTTAGGTGCTATGTGATTGTGGATGGAGTCTAATGTGTGGTCCATTTGCTTCATTAATGGGGCAGACGCTAACCGGTCAGCCAAGAAAACGCCTATTGTTCCCTTTACCTTCCAGTTTTTAATGTGTGGCATTAGTCTTGCAGTTGTTAGTGCTAGAACATAGTGCTTTGATGATGGTCAAATGACAAAGTCTTAATAGAATATAGTGGGACGGGCAGGACAAAGGTGGGCAATGTTCAGCTGGATGCAGCCAATTTCTGTGTGAGAGGCCTGCCTAAAAACCCTATTCATAGGCCGTCTAATGCTGGTGCGTAATTAAATGTGATTACTGGAGCAGAGGGCTTCTCTCTCCCTCTCTGAGGGCCACACACAGGACTGGAGGCAGCGTGTATGCGCTCATTAAGGAGGCGCTAACAGATGTACACAAGCAACAACCACAGGCATACCTAAAAATCTACACAGTCCCTCTTTCCCCCCACCCAAACACAAACAGAAGTAAAAAATTGTGCATCTCAAAAGTGTCAACTATTCATGCACCAAAAAAAGCAAGATAGGATTTAAAAGGGAATAAGCCCAGGGGTGGGGAGTTTTATAACCAACATAATCCTTCAAATGGAAACATGAATGGGAATTGCACGGTTTTTACCTGACAGCTAACACACCCCCAAATACACAAAAACAAACAAGCACATACCAAGATGCACAGCTGTAAATAAAAATCAGGATAAACTATGACCTTCAGTCAGTGATAATCCTAAAGCAAACAGGCAGAAATATAAACAAAAATCAATTATGGTTTCCATTCGCACACTAACACACAGTAACGCACGCACACACACCTTGTCTGGCCCACTTCTCTCCGGTCCAGTTTCCTGGGCAGACACAGTCCCCTGGTGCTCATGGGAAATAGTGAGCATGCCAGGCCCCACAAAGGCGTCCTTTCAGCAGCCCGCATGCTTGACCTGTGCAGGGTCAGCGCTCTGCTTTGTGCCCCGCGACCCCTGAGTGACCCGGGGGTTATGCTGAGGACCCGAGGTCAAATCCAGATGCCTGCGTCTAATTTCACCCCAACCGGGTTATCCGGCCAAATCTGCCCTAAAATCTGCCCCCCCCCCTCTTCCAGCCCCCTGTAAAACCCACTTCTACCTCTACACATAACTGAGTCCCATAGACATACATAGGCACTCTGCAGTCTAATTGGACTACTGTTGAGTAGTGCTCACACATACACACACACACTCATGCTCACACACACACAAGCAGGCCTGACCCCCTGTAACTGCACTAATACCCCATCCCATGGCCTTTGGTCTATCTTGAGGGATTAGGCACAGAAAGACACACATACAAGCACGGATACATCTGCACACACACACACACTTACGAGCGCAGCAGGCCTGGCTGAGGGTCTACCTTGAGGGATTAGGTGCAGAGAGACAGGACCCTCCAGCCAATCAACCAGTCTGTCACATTGATTTTGAGGGGTCACTGGTGCACAATGGCCAGGGTTTTCCTGTCTTAACCTCTCTGATCATGCACATATGCACACATACACACACTTCTACACATGCACATGTAATGACAATAAACATTATTTATATCATCTACGTAAAAGGCAGTGCTGGAAAAGTGATTTTTGGAAGGGTAAAGAGTGGTGGGAACTAACAGAAATAATTAGACTAAATAACTGTATATATGAGAAAAGAAAAATAATGTGTGTGTGTGTCCACAGATACACACACACACACACACACACACACACATACCTCAATTCCAAATTCCCCTTCTCTGCCTCTCAAAGCTTCATCACATCCCCGCTTCTGAAAAATCCTCCATCCCTGGGGGGAAAGCACACCCGGCCAGGGGGGGTGGGGGGATTGAAGATCTTAGGTCAACCCCCCCATCCTCATCCAACCCAGGGCTCCTTCTTCTCTTTCCTGGTCAAACAACACAATAGTCGTCTATCAGAGAGGGCACCAGGCAGGCACTCTAACTGACGGAAATAAACAGGGCCACTGCCAGCAATGTTTCAGGTGCAAGGCTTCTTCGACGTCATTTGACGTTAGGTCGGGTTCTGTTTTAGTCTTTTGTTGCTTGTTTCCCTTTCCTGAAGGGAATATCTGAGGCCTCTGGAAAAACAGGATTTAGGCATGTCTGTTGGTATTGTTATTACAGAGCTCATCAGCGGGAGAGGAGCAGGTCTTTTTGTGAAGTACAAGCAATACAACAATGTAAAAACACTCATTTACAAGTCAAGCCTCTAAAGGTGAAAGGGCAAAGATTTTTATCAAAATGTCCTTGAAAGTATTAAAAAAAGTATTAAAAAAAACATAAGGCTCCATTAAAATATATATATATATATATATATATATATATATATACATACAATTTTAATGTATATGGCATTTTTGCCATATACATTATTATATGTATAAATGTATAAATATATGTATTTCATATATTTGAAAATAGCATGTTAGAAGATAATAATAATAATAATAATAATAATAATAATAATAATAATAATAATAATAATAATAATAATAATAATAATAATAACAACAATAATTGGGGGGGGGGTCTTTTCTAGTGATCTGGTAGTTATAACATTTATTTAAATAAATAATAATAATGTAAAATAAAGTTGGCCCTACCCTGAAGTATATAAATAAATTCATGAAATGTAACGCACCTCAAAACTAAACAGTATTTTGCTACCAAACGTTACTGATTATTATGAAATCAGGAAAAGTGTGAGAATGTGGACATGAAGAATTCCTCCCCGGTGATGAAATCTGGAGGAATTCTGATTCTGTGACTTGTGTCCACTATCAGTAACATTACGACCACACTGTGGCCACTAGTGGGCGCCAAAGTATTCTAACAGCACTGGCAGCAGCAGAGTTTTGTCTTGTCTCACTTCCTCGACTGTAATTCCTACTTCCTGGATACGCGCTGAGAAGCAGCTAGCTTGGATTTGTTATCATCTTTTTACAGACTTTCCATTGAACTGTTTGTCATAAACTGACAAAGACCCAACTTTTCAACGACATATGACCGTTCAGTGAGATACAATTACCAATGATAACGTAAACAGGACAGCGAGGCGGGGGCGCAGAGAAAGGTGAGCTAATGAAACTACTGACAATTATAGGAGTTAGCTTCTTGGCTAAAAGCTTTATTTTTCTGACCAGTCGGTGCATTTTACTATGTTTGTGGAGACCATCTGTGTCTACATTCTAAATGTGTATCATATAAAACGGAGAAGGGTAAAAGTCAAATGTTAAACCCGGTTGTGTGTGTGCGTGTCCTCTTTCAGAGCGCCACGTCACTGATCGATTCAGGGAAAAAAAATACACACACCCGGAGTGCAGTCCGCTGTGTGGACCTGAGATTAGATTAGTGTCAGCGTTCACCTTCACCGTGCTGCTGGTTGCCTCAGTGTTTTCTTACCGGAGGAGGAAGTATCACTCAGCGGGGCAAAATGACGGCGTCCAACTGGGGCCTAATCATGAACGTGGTGAACAGCATCGTGGGAGTCAGCGTGCTCACCATGCCCTTCTGCTTCAAACAGGTGGGTGACCTGCTGCACCTGCATGCGCGCACCTGCGGATGTGCAGGTGCAGCGACGAAATCTTTCCGAAAAACAACTCGGCGGAACGAAGATTTATTTATTTATTTTTTGAACTGAAACAGTACAACGTACCTCGTTATTTGTGGGAGGATGACATTATTGGTTTATTCATTGTTTTTTTAAGCTTAAATAATCAAATAGCTGGAATTTGCTGTAGAGGATATTATTAAGTGAATCAGCTGCATATTTATTGTCCCTTTGTTCTCTTACAGTGTGGGATAGTTCTGGGAACCCTCCTATTGTTCTTCTGTTCGTGGATGACCCACAGGTCTTGCATGTTCCTGGTCCACACAGCCAGTAACACCAAAAGAAGGACCTATGCTGGACTGGGTGAGTCAGAATAAAAATTAAATCTGCTTAATTCATTTACTCTCACTTTTAGGAATGAGTGAAAAGTTATTAATGTAAGGTGGAAGGTAAGCACCACACTCTTAGCCACAGTCAAAATTTAATGTTATGCTGTTGTATTTTAGTCCCTGTACTGAAGGATTAGTGTCTCTTTACTGCTAGATAAACAGATAGATGTGGCTATTTTTACGACACTGGAATCTGGTTTGTATTGATGTTACACATACTGATGTCTGTTCTTTCTTGGCAGCCTTTCATGCTTATGGGAAACCAGGAAAAGCACTGGTGGAGACAAGGCAAGTATATTTAATTCGGAGCATTCATTATAAAGGAATCTCAACAAACATATGACAGTGATAGTCTTATTCTTTTGCAGTATGATCGGTTTGATGTTGGGGACCTGTATTGCCTTCTATGTTGTCATTGCTGATTTGGGCTCAAATTTCTTCGCTCAGCTGTTGGGTTTACAGGTGTGACATTATTTTTCATCATCATCTGCCATTTGCCTGCATTTATTTTAAAACATATTTTAAAACCTGTTACAGTAAGAAAATCATTTGTGACTGTTATGATGTCTCTCTGTGGCATAAAGGTAACAGGAAGCTTCCGTGTGCTGTTGCTCATCGCTGTGTCTCTGTTCATCGTGCTTCCGCTGAGTCTGCAGAGGAACATGATGTCCTCCATCCAGTCCTTCTCGGCTATGGCTCTCATGTTCTACACCCTGTTCATGTTCACGGTGAGAGCACTAAAACACAGACAGCTACACTTCATTTTGAATAGGCTAAAATACTATAGCTTTCTGTTTTCACAGCATTTCAAATATTTAATGTATTTATTAATAATTAAGTTTGGTTGCCCAGCAACCAAACTTCTTGTTCTTCTCACAGCCACCTGTTTTATTTTATTTTCACAATATTGTAAGCGGGAATGCTAATATGCTGTATTGTGTTAATGCAGTCCTAATTTGCTCCATTGTACAGACTGTGTCTTTCTTATCAACAGAGTATTGTCTTGCTCCTCTTTCTTTAAAGAGCAAATCCACACTAAATCATGTCAGACAGAAAGTAGTCGCTGCTCTGCTCTTTATAGACTTACACGACTTATAATTGATCACTAGCGATATTTTAAACAGGTAGTTTGGCTAAATTACACACCTCAGTTGTCTTTTTGTTGTTGTATAAAAATGAAAACTGATTGCATGCCAGATATAAATTTGTCAAATTCATTTTACGTATTTCAGACTTAATTTTCTGGCCCATTCTGTTTGTAAGTTAAATGCATTTAACACTCGTGAGTTTGCTAAATAAGCATGACTTTAGTTTGTGCACTCAAAAACATTGCATTTTAAGCTCTGAGAATGTCCAAGCTTGGGGCTGTTTCATGTAAAACTGTTACAGGTACAGCATGTAAACAGTCCAAAAAGGAATCAGCAAAGCATGGAGCACTTTATAAGCCACTATACATACATTCAAAGTCATGTTATCATTATTCTCATTATTATGCAATTATTCCAGCATTATTTTTCTGCCTCGCTGTGATTTAGTGCATTTACTCTTTAAATATGCACACAGTGTTCATGTGTGTTGCTCTGTTTTACTGACCAGTAGTGCTGCTTCCAAAGATGCCTTGAACAGTCTTTCTCTGTCATGTGACTTGTAGTTCTGTAGCATGTCGTAACCTGGAAAGGTGGTGTGATGTGTGTCCGGCATTTGATCCAGGCCCGGCCCAGTCCAGACCCCTAACCCTCTAACAGTGATGTATCTCCTTCCTCTCTCCTTTCATCCCACCCTTAATTATTTCCCTCTTTCCTCTCTCCGTTATACTTCTTTGCTCCTTACTTGTCCTTCCCTGTTGTCTTTGTGCCTCTTTCACCCCTCACTACCCCCTCTCCTTTGCACCTCCTTTTTTTTTTGCACCCCACTTTCCCCACTGCTGTTTCTGCTTCTGGTGCTGTAGATAGTGTTGTCGTCTCTGCGCTACGGCATAATCTCGGGCTCCTGGGTAGAGCGGGTTCACCTGTGGCGCTTCAGGGGCGTCATTCAGTGCCTGCCCATTATCGCCACAACCTTCTGCTGTCACCCGTAAGTAAACCATGGAAACCACCCCCAAAATAACACCACCATAAGGGCAGTGGGGTGTGGTGGAGAATGAAGGAAGCCCAATGATATCCTTGCAACTTTGCACTCCTCAAACTTGACCTCCAACCTATCTGAACCGTCTGCCCACTCCTCACAATCATCCCCATTTTTCACCTTTAATTCTGGTTTGGTCTGAGCCATTTGAGCTCTGTGATTGTGTGTGTGTGTGTGTGTGTGTCTTTGGTGGCAGTAGCAATATGGCAGAGGATTGTAAAATAGTAAAGTGAAAGTTTGATCTTTGCTGCTGTCTCACCACTACACCTGGGATGAGCAGCCTAGGTGTAGGTGAGGCAGGGTGTTCTGCAGTCCTTCGGGATTCAATCAAGTAATGAAATGGAGCAAGACAGAGGAAACACATGCTGATAAAAACCTGTGAGGTAGCATTTGCCTAGATAACCCTTTTATATGCCTCTTACATTTCATCAAAATTTACTTTACTTTCATTTTTGTATCGCCTTCATTACTCAGCTTTTTCAGCTGTGGCAGGTTTTTTGTTCAGTATGGGATTTCCTGTCATGTCTCTTTGTTGTTTCCCTTTCTTCATGTTCTTTGGTTTTCTCTCCTCCTTCATTATTGTCATGATCTGTCTGTGAGACATCAGCATGGGTACGGCCCTCTTCTTCTCCTCATACTCTACCCCCACCCCTCCACTTGTCTTCATTTGGTTTGGGCTGTAACTCCTCCCCCCCCGCCTCCTTCCCCTCAGATGGTGCTGTCCTCGTTCAAACACGAGCTGCTCAGCGGCTGGTGGCTAGGGCAGGTCAATGTGGTACGCTGGGAGGGTGTGTTTCGCTGTCTCCCCATCTGTGGGATGGCCTTCGCCTGTCAGTCGTAAGTACTTCTCATGCCCCCTCCACCCGCACAGGATCATGTAATGTCAAACATGACTACAACAAAATCTTAATCTAAAACCTTATTGAGTTATAAAAGGGAAAATCTGGCTGTAGTCCTAAAAATATGTGCTGCTGACACTGTGAATTAAATCTTTCACGGCTGCATGTAGAAACTGAGCAAATGTCACAATTATTGCATGTATACTAACATTCCTCTAAGCCACAGTGGAGGGTTTATGTAAAGAGAACTACAAATTTGTGGTTGATAAGCTATCCCTTGCTGCAAAAGGAAGCTGCTTGCAAATGTGCTTTTTGTAGTTGCTATTTCATTTCTGCTTCCCCAGTACATTGGCAGTACATTTAGAATTAATTTGAGAATGAAACTGCTTTTTGTCCATACTACTCCTCCCGTGTTTAATTGTGGCAATAAGCTAAATAAATACAAAAATTAATGAATTATGAAGTGACAGTGACTTAAGAAACACTATGAGGAGTTTGCAGTCCATTAACTTTCCCCCCTCTAAATGCAGAAATCATACTTTCACTAACCACTGCTGACCTGAATCACTTTCCTCATGAATTTCTCCATTTCCACCTATCTGCCTGCATCTGTTGTCCTGCCTTGTATGCGCTAGTGCTTGCACTGGTTTGCTGTGAGATGAGAGATTTGTGGGCATCGTGAAGTGTCCAACGGCCTCTTGAGGGGTGGTTTATCTTTGATTTCAAGACAGTGCTTTGGAAGGATGTAGGTGGTGTTACAGTAAGGTCATTAGGGGCCCAGATGTTTGGGTGGTGGCAATGCATGGTTTTGTTTGTGTGAGAGAGAGTGAGGTAAGTGATACGAGTGGGTGACTGTAGCCTTGAGACTAAAACACTACTTTAATTAATGTAATCACACAAAGCCAACACAACATTATGGTATGGCGGGCGTGATCGTTAGCAAGTGAGGTGTGCAGGGGATCCCAACCTAAGAAAGTACGTTCTTGTTTATGTATGTGTGTTTTGTGTGTCGGTTCCCACTAGTAGTGCTGAGTGATATTTGGCAGGGTGATTTCTTGGCCTGTGGTCAGGCTAAGCGAGGCAAGCACTCCGTTAGGCGGCAGGCAGCTTAAGCCAAACCACTAATCAACACATTGGACTGCCGCCATCTTACAGACACACTGATGTATTCACAGGCTGATTAAACAGCTCTCAGCACATTGGATTTTTATTACATTCATGAAATGTGTTTACTTTCAGTTAAAACATTACTTAACATCACCATTATGGCTAGATGGGAGCTGGCCCTGTTGTTTTTTGGCTGAAGGTTTGAGTAACGAGGCGCAGTTAGCTCATATTAGAGGAGCATAAGAAAAACGTGTGTGGTGAAAATGTCCGTCTGTGATGCTGCTGTCAGTTGGCCTTTATGACATTATCTGTGACACAAACTTTAACTTTCTTATCATATTCCTTCTGTTTAAAGACAGAGGGCATTAGAGTGACCATTAGATGCTTAAGCTCTACATGTTGCTACCATTTTATTTAACCTTGGCTATAAGATTTACTGGTTTGCGGATTAAACAAGTGTCAAGAAATAGCATCATGGGACAGTGCTGATGGCTAATAAAATCGGAGTGTGTGAAAGAGGGAAAGGCAAAGAAAGAGCCAATGAAAGTTATTATTTCTTGCACTCCCTCTCACAATTCTGCTCTGTGGTTCTTTCTTTCACATGTATGAAAGGGAGTGAGAAAGGAGGTGAGTAAAAAGGGTCTGCCAAGAAAGTTTATAATGCTCTAAAACCTGTCAGGCACTCGCTGTTATATATAAAGCCTGTAAATTCACTGGTTAATGTGCCGTTGGTCCCCTCCACACTCCCACGTTCTCTTATAGCACAGAACAGGAAATAATGGAGGTAGACAGACACCTGGATTAACAGACAGACAATTTCAGGTTCAGTCTCAGCCAGCTTTGTCTGCTGTCACCCTTTCTGTGTCACACACATACATACTCACACTGGTATGTAGACAAACACTTCTTCGATACATCACCCCCACTGCCATTACATTACTTTCACCAACTGCTATTTTGCAGTTAAAAAGTTTGAAAGTTGTTTTTGAATACACATCCTGGTTGTTGCATTCATGTTGATGAATTGTCAGACTTATAAATTGTGAATGTGCTTCATGTCTGAACTTAGAAGCTTCCACAGTTTAGCCTCTTTCACACCGCCTGTATAAAACTGGTGTGCATTGCCATTCTGTTCGTAAGGCCTTTGAGCATGGATGCACACATTACACTATACACCAGCACACCAGCGTATCACACTTCTCATTATGAAACGCCAGTATGAACTCTAAGTGACATCTTCTCTGTGTGAAAGGGGCTAAAAGCACATAATACTTGAATGTAAGGGATAGATGGTTTGAACTGAATAATTAGTTGATGACAAGGCAAAGTACCGGTAATTGCATAATTATTATAATCATAAGCTGACAAAATTTATGAAGGAAGTAGAATTGGGAATAACATTACAAACATTACATAATTTGATCGCTCGCCAGATGTTGTAGTCACTAAAAAGAGAAAACAGACTACAACTCAATACACCATTAACATTTAAATGTTATTGAAGATGGCATTACAGTAAATCCTAAATTGACTAAATAAGAAGAAGAAGGCCAAACATGAGTGGGATGTCAACAAAGGTATAAGGAAAGAGATGCATCATTTGAATACTGAGCAGCACAAATTGACCCCCATATGGCGGCTCATTAAAAAACTCAGAGCCCAGTACCAAATATGAAGAAAGTGGCTGTGAAAACCATCATATTGTCAAATAAATTCAGGAAACATCTGTGGAACCTTGACCTCCCTGTGAGGAATCAGGAAATGGTATGAAGTGCCATTCAGATAGAGAACTTGTATGTTTGACAATTCAGACAGCACATGAATGCAAACATGGTGTGGTCTTGAGTCATGCGGTCTGCAGAGTGTGTTTGTGGGTTGCTTGTGTCTTGTAGGCAGGTGCTGCCGACCTACGACAGCCTGGATGAGCCATCAGTTAAACGCATGAGCACTATCTTCACATCATCACTCAACGTAGTGACCATCTTCTACATCACTGTGAGTGGAAGCACCCCCCCCCCCCAGATAAAATGTCATCTGCTATTTCTTTCACACAGCAGATGTTGTCTGGATGGAAATAACTAAACTTGTTTTTTTCCCTTTCCTCCCAATATTTCGCTCTATTAAACAGGTGGGGTTCTTTGGTTACGTCAGCTTTACAGAGAACATTGAGGGCAATGTGCTGATGAATTTTCCATCTAACTTGGTGACGGAGATGATCCGTGTGGGCTTTATGATGTCCGTGGCTGTCGGGTTTCCAATGATGATCCTGCCCTGCCGACAGGCTATAAACACCATGCTTTTTGAGCAGCAGGTGAGCTCAAATGTTTTAACACACTTCCTGTTTACAGCCCAGCATCAGAGGACAGGTTATACAATTGTGGCTACTTCTGCATCTTTCAAACAGTCTCCTTTAATTCCTCTCACATCTCTTTTCTGTTTATGTCTTACAGCAGAAGGATGGGACGTTTGCTGCCGGGGGTTACATGCCTCCTCTGCGCTTCAAGATGATCACCCTCTGCATTGTATTTGGCACCATGCTGGGAGGCATTCTCATCCCCAATGGTACATCCTTTGTGCATGTGTGAACAATTGGGCATGGATAAAATTATATTGTGTGTGTGTGTGTATGTGTGCGGCTCACTGGAGGTCTTTAAGGTGCATGTGTTCCTTTATGTGGGCGGAGTAGCTGGGGAGCTTTACGATGTGTGTGAATGTGACTTTACGAGTCAGTGACTGTCACACTCTAACACAGTCCTTAAATCAGGCCCCTAACTTTTATCTCCTTTTAGATGGGCAGACAGGAAGATAGGGCTATTATTCTCAAAGACACTCTCTCACACATGCACTCACACAAACAGACAAAAGTCCATGTGCACACCAATATTGGCTCTCTTTGTGTTTTTTAAGTTGATCTGCCCCTCTCAGAAAACTGCTCCGAAATGGTACTGATGTAAAGGTTAGCATGAGTTTTATTCATTCTTATATGGCTGATGTTTGTTAAAGTTTTCATTGGCTGAACACAGACACACACACAGCACATTTGGTTGGCTCTTTGTGTATCTAATCAGACTAATAGACTGAGGAAAAGGAAGGCAAGGACCCAAGGGAGAATGGACACTAAATCTGAGGGAAACAATATGGTGTCCGTCCCCTGGATGAACGATGGGTTTCCGGGCCCAACGCCCAGCCAGCCGGTCCACAGAGGGGAGGGTGGGGCCAGGGCTTACTGCTACCAGGAGCAGTGTTCAATGAATGGAGCCTGCATGGGGCTGGGTAGGTGGTAGTTGTGAATGACAGAGGCAGGAATGAATGTAGCAAGCAATAACAATTTTTCTTAATTAACCAAAGGTAACTGTGAAAAACCCAGTGAATGCATCTCACCAAACTTTCCCTCCCACAGCCTCTGATATTAGTGCTTCCAACTTGACACTAACACCAAACTTGTGGCAGGAAAGCAATTCTAGAATAAACACAGGCATTGGTTCTTATGTTGGAGAAATAGTCATATTTCAACTGTTTATTTACCTATTTGTCTACAGGTTTACAATAATTGTTTTTCTTTTTAAAGTGGAAACAATCCTGGGTCTGACCGGAGCCACCATGGGCAGCCTGATCTGCTTCATATGTCCTGCTCTCATCTACAGAAAGATCCAGAAGAATGGCATCATTGCTCAGGTTAACTAGTTTACTTTTGCAACTTTCTAATTGTTTGTGCAGTAAAAGTATCATCTGCCTATGACTTGTTGTGCTTCTCCTTCTGCGTTGTAGCTGGTGCTTTGTGTCGGCCTGGGCATTCTGCTGATCAGTACCATTACCACCCTCTCCATTTCAACCACTAGCCCCGGCATCAAGGTCCCAGCTCCTCCTCCACCAGCACCTGACAAGAACAACAAGCCGCTACCTGATGTCCCTGAATTGCACGGTAACGATCATGACTTCCTCTGAAAATCACTTGATGGACCGTAGATGAAAGTGGTTTACTAATGAGCCATGGAAACATTTACCTCAACGGTTTGGAGCCAGGGTTGTCTGTAGTGTCTGAGATTGGACAGCAGTACTGCACGTAATTATATCATGTAGAAGGCGCCTGGCGCTGCAAGGGACATGTTTACTTCTTGTTTTATTTTCAAAGTCATAGATTGCCACAGCACCGGAAGAGAGCAATGTAAATAGAATGTGAACCAGTAGCAAAGGGCCAGTGAGACTAAAACAAAAGCACAAAGCTGCAGCAGAAGAAAGGCTTCCTTTTATCTCTTAGAGAAGAAAAGATGGAGACAGACAGAGTGACTGATAGACAGACAGGCAGGGTGAGGAGATAACCTCTTGATAATATCTAAAACAGCACAGAGTGCTTGACATTGATGAAGCGAGATTGATGCCCTTCAAACTCCAGCAATTTCTCTCCACCCCTCTCCCTCTGTTCATTTCTCCTGCCACCCCTTCCCCCCAAAATACATTGTCTACACCCCCTTTCCCCAACCATATCTCATGTGGCAGCTATAAAATGCCTGCAAGCTCTGGCTGTGTAAAGGAAAAGGGGTAATATTGGTTTCGGGGAAACAGAGATGGAGATGAGAATCAGAAGAACCTTTTTGAGCTAATGTTTTCAGTTTCAGGGTTTACTGACATCAGGAAGCTTGGTTTCTAGTATGTATAGTAATGAATGCTTTCCTCCCATATTTGCTCCCATATTACACATACATTATTCATCATCTCCCTCATTTTTAATACCATTCCAGTGCACTTATTGGGACATTTTCAGTATTTGCTGCCACCTAGTGGATAAAAATCACTAGCTTGTAATCTGACAGTATGTACTGTAGGTGACAATTCAAGGTGTGAATTTATTTTAATGGTAACAGTTAATGTGTGTGATGAACACCACTGTACAAGAAAATAAAGAATATTTTAGTGCCACTGATAAATGCAATGCAATACAATTCATTTTTTTCCAGGCAAGAGAAAATGAGGTGGCAAGTTTATGGGTTCTTAATTTAGTTGCAGTAATGCATCTCATAATTTTCCTTCACCTTTATGAGCTGCATGATACAGTAAAAAGGAATATTTAGACCATCTGTAATAGCATTGAACATAGTTGATAACTAGTGTAAATATTTCAAAGGACATCTTTACTTAGGGAAGCACAGTTGGCAAAAAGAGTTTGGGAATATGTGGGTGATATAACAATGTATTATCATAGAAAAATTGATCTCCAATAGCAGCAAGTTGGTATTATGTTGTTTTGTGTGTCTACTTGCAGACAAACACCAAAACAAGAACCCAGTGGAGGTTGAAAAGCCTGACCATCCACCTGAAGAAGTGGTAAGACCTGTAGAGAGGGACCCAGCAGAGCCCCCCCAGATTAAAGGACCAGTGGAACTACCTGAAAGGAAGAAAGAAGAAGAGGTGCAGCTGGACCGACCTGAAGCTGGTAAGAACACTGATCAAAAACTGAAAAGCTAATTGGGTCTTGAACTGTGAGAATAAATGTTGTCTGTTTACCCAGGTGTGGCAGTGCCAGAAGGAGAGGCCCATCGACATGAACCACCTATCCCTCACGACGAGGTGAAGGTAGACACAAGAAAGAACGACGCAGAGCTTGAAGAGGACAAAAAACAACCTGTTCCTCCTGCAGGAGAAGTTGAAGAAAAACCCAGAAAAGATGAGGAACAAGGTTTAGGGAATGCTCTGAAGGCTGATGACAAAAAAGACATCAAGCTCGATGAGAAACCTGCTGTAAGGAAAGAAGAAGTAGACTTGGGTGGAGGAGAGTTGTTGTCCAATGAGATCATGGAGAAGCCAGTTGCAGATGTTGGGAAAAAGGACAGTGCCCCACTGAAAGAGGTAGAGAATGCGGCTGTGGCGGGCAATCGGGCTGCAGCAGAACAAGTCAATAAAGTGGGCAAAGTTCCAGACGCTGCTGGGAAAGGTAAGTGTTTGAAGGTGTAGGATGGAAAACTTTAACAAGACAGTACATTGACCTTGTGATATTGGGTAATCTTTCAGTTGCACCTCCTGAAGCAGAGCATCATGTTGCTGCAGAAGCTGTAGATAACAAAGATGCAGCAGATGAGAAGATGGATGGTAAGTGAAGAAGACATTTTTAATGGAAAGGGAGTCAGTAGAGTAAATTACCTTCTTAATATCTTAGTGTTATGGTTGAAGATTTTTTTCAACCTTCAGCTCATTCAGCCCATTGTTACAAATAGTGACAATAGTGGTCAGTGGCAGTGATGCATCTTACTGTGAGGATGCTACTTTACTCAGCACCACCATCGGCTCCACTGTGATTCCCATTCTGCCACACACTGCAGACAGTGCTGAGAAAATTGTCAACAATGGCATCAGAGCACAATCTGCATGATGACACCATTTCTAAATTACACAAGGCCTTTTTTCCATCTAATACACTGTATTTTATCAGAGCCCAGGGTTAGCCAATAAAATCATCAGATGGATATATCAGACAGGCTTTGGTGCAAAACACCGTAAAGCTCTCTTGACTTGGCTTCAGATTCTCCGGAGTCTTTTTGGCTTTTGTTGACTTTCTGATTCTGTTGTTTGCTTTTGCCCTCTGTCTCTCCATCTTTACCCCAATTTGTTTTCCTTTCTCTCTCTGCTGGACTTGTCACAGTGATAAAAAAGCTGGTTGCAGGTATGAATTCACTCTTGGCTTTTTCTTCTCTTTATCTCGATCTGTGTCTCAGAGTTTCAGTTAATTACGCCATGTACACCTGAGTCTTTATTCGCATTATTAATAATTTGCCAGAGTAGAAACCACTCACTCACTTTGCCCCTAACATAGTTTATGTGTGTCCACAGCTGCCCATTCCAGTTTTATGTTCACGTCCACAGTTTAGATATGTGTTGTTACATAAATCCATAAATAGCCCCTTGTCTCCCCCAGCCCTACATTAGCACAACTAAGTTTCCTGACTAATCCTTGATTGAGGAGGTTATTTTAATTCTACCTTTTTGTCTCCTTGTAGAGGGTCAGCTCGACCACGCGGTGCTGTTGCAAGTGATCAAGGAGCAACAAGAGCAACATAAGAGACTTCTTGACCAGCAAGAAAAACTACTGGCTGTCATTGAAGAACAACACAAAGAAATCCGCCACAAACAACCTGCTGGTGCGTGTGTACAGCATTCTTCAGACAGGGGGCTTGGATAAGTGTTAGGTTTTAATGCATTATTTTTTTATTTATTTTTTGTCTTTTAAGGGGCTGCTGCTGAAGGCGAGGCAGTGAAGGGCCTTCAGGTACACTTAGATGTAGCAGAAGGTGGAGAAGCAAAGCCCAAAGAGGCTGGCCTGGCCTCGGACTTGAAGCCAGGAGCTGGAGCTCCACAGGATGCGGCAGATGAAGTTCACGACATAGCCAAGAATCAAGCTCAGGCTGGGGATAAAGGTGCTGAAGTTGGGGCTGCTAAAGTAGCCGATCCAGCAGCTTACAAAGAGGATGACAATATTCTGCGTGAAGTAGAATCCCTTAAGCGTGAAAGTGAGCTGGGTGCAAGGGGAGTGCCACTGGGAAAGAACAGACCAGATGACCATCAGCCTGTACCTCAAAATGAGCAACTTGCTCAGCTGACAGATGAAGAAAGAAGCCTAGATAAAGAAAAAGAAAATCTCAGAAAAGGAAGCCTAGATAAAGAAAAAGAAAATCTCAGAAAAGGAAGTCTAGAGAAAGAAGTTCATGCAAGATTGGAAAGAGAACAGCTCGAGAGAAATATAAAGGAAAAGCTGGCCAGAGAACAGGAGTTAGAAAAGGAAAGATTAGAGAGAGAAAAGATAGAGAAAGAGGTGCAGGCGAGATTAGAAATAGAACGGCTAGAACGAGAAAGAAAAGAGAAGCTGGCCAAAGAACTGTTGGAAAAAGAAAAGCTAGAAAGAGAAAGGATAGAGCGAGAAGTCCAGGCTAGGTTGGAAAAAGAGAGACAAGAGTT
Organism: Parambassis ranga; assembly: GCF_900634625.1. NCBI lineage: Eukaryota > Metazoa > Chordata > Actinopteri > Ambassidae > Parambassis > Parambassis ranga. The sequence continues at coordinate 10,735,469 of NC_041039.1, read as the reverse complement.
GGAGAAGCAGAAAGCTGAACAAGAAAGGATAGATAAAGAAGTTCAGGCAATGGTAGAAAAAGAACGACTGGAAAGGGAAAGAAAGGAGAAGCTGGTCAGAGAAGAAGAGCTGGAAAATGAAAAACTTTCAAGAGAGAAAGCTGCAATAGAGAAAGTCCAGCAGAAAGCAGACAACGAAATACTTGAGAGAAAGAAAGAGAAGCAGGCAGATGAAGCTCAGGAGAGGCAGGCCCAGCTGGAGCATGCCATAGAAGCTGGAAAAGCTGCACAGGGGGCAGAGAGAGAAAATGGTGATGCTTTGAAGAATGGAGGACGAGACCTCAAAGAAAACGTTGCTGCTCAGGGAGACCCCAGAGAGGGTGTGGAAGATGGGGCCGTCAAAGCTGGGGCTCAACCCCAGGGCTCCCATGAGAAGGTCAGGGAACAGGAGGAGATGGATCTGAGGCGGAGGCGTAGGGCTCTGGGACCCAAAGAGGCTGGAGGGTCCCTGGAGGACACCGGGGTGTCTAGAGGGGTCTCTGCATTGGAACCCCTGCTGGAGCTGGGAGGCTCAGACCTGCATGCAGCCTTGGAGCAGCAGCTACTGGCTGGGGCAATGGTACACTCACGGCAGATTAAACAAGCCTTAGAGGATGATGAAGCAAAATAACACACGTCACCCACGTTCTTATAGTGGTTGGACAACATGTACTGTACACCTGCAGAACCTTCTAATACTGTGGACCAGCTTATTGCCTTACAGTTATCTGCCTTCTAAAATGTTAGAGACAGAAACATTCTCTCTTTGTAGATAAGTGCACTCTGCAGATAATCCAAAGAGCAAGCTGTTATGTAAATATTAACTTATTTTGTCTTTAGAGAAGAGACTTTATGCTGTATATACATCTATGCAAATATTCTATGGTATGTTTTGACATGACACGTGTTTGTATGAGTCACTTTAAGTGATTTTAATTCAGGAGCTTGCATTCTGCCTCTCTGATCTGTTTGTGCTGATTTATTTTGGTAAAGGCTCTCAGCACTTTTTGTCCACCTGTTACTTTTAGATGTAAATACTCAAAATCTGTTTAATTGTGATGTCTGTCTATGAACCTATGTTTACCTTTGAAATGGGGGTAACTGAATTCAACCTCATGCTGAGGTTTATAATGTAGCCTTACTGTTTGAGAAACTGGACGATATTGATCCGGACCATCTGGGTGCATCACTGTACTTACTAATCATTTCTTCTTTGTCGTTTTATTGGTGCCTTCCAGTCCAGTATACTGCAGTACTGTTTTATTACATGTGCAGTTTTTCTTCCACTTAAACCTTTTTTACACTCATGGTGATAAGGACAGTGGATGAACATGTCTACATTTGTAGTGCTTCTTAGTATTGTAAAAACTCAGTTAGCACTTCAACATGTTGGGACCTTTGCTTTGTATAAGAAGCTATTTTTGGAACTATTTTTCTATGTGCATGTTATTTCTGTTCATTTTGTGGATACAAAAAATAAACAATATTGACTACAATGGTGGATGTCAGTCTCAGTTCAAACAACTCAAAGAGATAAAAGCAGCAGGATTTTATTTACTTAAATAGAGAATTCTCTAACACATTTAACTATGTTGCACAACATACAATTAATAATATGCCTCTTCCATCACATACGGAAACTGAGGCTGGTCCGCTCAATCTGCTAGACAAACAAATCCAGGAAGGCTCTCATTCATTTGGCTCTTTTCTTGGCCTGTAACAAAGATAATATATTGTTTCCAATCATTTAAACTTGCAAGTCAACATTGGCTTATCAACCATTACACGTTTGGTGAAACCAGTGGGTCACTTACTGCATTGGTAAAGCAGGTCTTCAGTGCTTCAAACTCTTTGGCACACAGGTCCTTCTTCAACTCCTGTTTGCTTGTTGTGGTAGCTGCTACACACCTTCCGTATATTGCTGCCTGACGTGTCACACACACATTAGATATTAGACAGAAGACAAGATTAATAAGGAAGGATGTTTGTAGTTTGTTTGTAGAAGTCATTATTGCATGCTGTGGTATATCGAATAATGCCATTAAGAACTCAAGGACAGATAATCTTGCTAACAATATGACAACATCCAATCAATTGTTTGTTGCCCGTGCTTACCTCCTCTGCACACTGTGCAAAAACTTCAGGGAAAAGCCTTAATTTCTCTCTCGTGCGACTCCACACATTAGATCCAGACATCGTGCTGCTATGACATTAACTTAAGGGTTTCCTGGTCAATAATAGAGAACAATCGCTAATTCCAGAGCCAATGCTGCTTAACAGTATATTTCAAAGTCAAAACACTGAAGAGGAAAATATATATCATCCAGCAGAGGGGACATTCATGTAAAATCTATGGACGGCGCCATATTGATGACCCTGTCGTCAAGAAAACATCGGTAGAAAATGTGAGTCGTTCATCCCCCTGTCAATCAAACTGTTGGTGGCTGTTTCCAAGAAGCTGGTTCGCTATTGTTTCACGTTTGGAGGGCGTCAAAATAACGCCAATAGTCGTAAGGATTACTACTTACTATTTTGTGATTGGCTAGCTGTCATCTTTAGCCCCGCCCTCCATCTTGTGTGCCTTGGAGGAAGATGAGTAACCCGCAGCTAGTATTGCTAAATCATGGCAACATTTATGGAACGATTAGCTTTTCTTCAGAAAGTGAGTCATGTTTACAGTCATTTTCTGTTTAGAAAACAATCAACAGCTGAAAACAGATTTTTCGAGTTAAATCGGGCTTTGACGTTTCGGTTTTATTCTGTTGTGCGAGACCATAGTTTAGCCAGCTAGCTAACATTATCAGCACACACACTTGATAATAGCTTGACATGTCCGGTTATTTTGTGAAATTAGCAGTCAGCTTCTCAGCACTTAGGTCACATTTTATATTTGTGTCACTGTTGATGAAGCGAATAACATTGTACTGCGGGAACATTGGATTGCCCCACACTGTAAGTCTGTGTGATTTTAGACTTTTGTCCATCATGTCTTCCTCCAATGTAAGGTGCCCACCCTGATGAAGGCCACATCAGATGATGAAAACCCCTGTCCTGGCTACCTTTTTCAAGAAATTGGAAGTATCCTTTGACAGTTTCTGTTGTGGTTAAGATTTTTATTACTATGCAATAAGGTATTATACCTTTAACCATCATCACACTGCAGAAATCTCCCATGAATCTTCAGGCTGTGGTCAGTGTTTGTTGGAATACCTTCTGGAGAGGTTACAGGTTGAGTCCTGTCATGTCAAACTTAAGGTGAGAGCAGTTGTAGAGCTTATCAGTGTTAAAGATGTGTTAAGATGCATTTACATGTTCATAATTTTGTCTTTTATCATGTGGTGTTTCAGGTCCTAAAGATTTTTGTCCATCTCTGTGGACATGGCTCAAACCATTTTCTCACAGAGCTCAGAAGGAACTCTACTTTCATTCAACAAGCATCAGGTTAGACATCAAGCACATAATAGTAATTCTACTTTCTACTTCAACTTAACAGCAAAGCATTGATTCACCTTTATCTTTGTCTCTCATGGCTACTTAATATATCTAAAATTAGTTTTTGTTTGCTGCTCTGTATTTTGCATTTGAAGTTTACAGTGGTCCACCTGACCCCATCCATGGTACAGCACTGTATCAGAAAGTGAGGAACACAGCACAGGTTAGTTTATATTTACTACCATATCAGTGTTATAAAGTGATAATTTATTTTTAAAAAAGAGTACTTTTTACTACAGGAAGTGGCCCGGTTACTTTTCACAGACACTATTTCCACCAAAAGCGGCATCTCTCCATTGACTATAGCCCCACCAACAATGGGTGAGTAATAAGACATAATTTAGTGGTAATGAAAATAGAGTGCTCTGAAAGGAACTGAAAAACACAGAAATTAACTAATGTAATTTTTTTAACCTTATTGGAACTGTTTTTTTTTTTGTTCAGGTATGGGATCAGCAACTTCCCACAGGTCAGGAATGCAGGGTTTTGGATACAGTCCAGGGAAGCAGGGGGCAGGTGAGTTTAACACTACCATCATGTCATGATCATGTCTTATAATTCTATGTGTTCGTGTTGTTACCTTAATGTCTGTGCCCTCTAGCCAGTAGTGACTCACTATTGGATAAGATCCAGAAAGCTGCTGAGGTAGTAGCCAGTGCTGTCCTTCCCCCAACTGAGCACCAGGGCATCCGTCTCCATGACAACCATTACCGGGCTGTAGTGGCACCTTCTGCACCTATAGAAGTGGCTGTGCCTGCGTGTGCCTATAACCTGCCTGCTCACAGACCAAAAGGTCAGACTTGTTTAGGCATTTATGGTTGATTTTTGTCCTTTCTTAAATGACGCCTCAGATTACTGTGTGTTTACTGTTTTTACCACAACAGTGACCCAGTGGTGTCCAGGACAGGTTGGAGGTGGCTGGGAGGAGACTGATAGTAGCAACAGCTCCTCTCACAACTCCTCTCAGGACATTGCTGCCAACAGCAGGGCTTCTGTGGGCAGCAAGTCAGCTGGTACAGGAAGCCAATCAGGGGCCAGCAGAGAGAGCAGTGGGGATCTGTCAGATCGGTCGGTGGCAAAGTTAGAGCAATTCACATTACAGCTTCTTAAGCAACATAAGATGACGTTGTGATTTTCATATTCTGTGTGTTGTGATTTTCATTTTCTGTGTGTTCTTTAGGGTGGAAGCCTTGCAACTGGGGGACTGTGGCCAGGAGATGGCACTCATCAACAGATTGACTGAAGGCTCAAGAGTATTCCTGTCCAGAGAGGAGAGCCAACATTTCATCAAAGAGTCAGTCTACTTATCAAAATCAGTTTGCTTCAGTTTAGTTTTACTATTTGTCTGTTATTTTGTAATTAATGTGATTTTTGGCGTGATTTCTGTCTTACTTGTTACTTCTCTCTTACTCTGTTTAGGTGCTCCATTCTGAACTGTGAGGTTGTGGTAGAGTTGCTCTCAAGCAAACTTCAAGATCCCTCTTACACTGTTAAGATGGTAACAATGCTACACATCATGTCATTATTTTTTATCATATTTGTACTATCCCTAATATAGTGTGTTTTTCAATCTTGCAGCGGGCACTGTGTGCCATTGCTTGCCTCATGACGTCTGACCTTCTCTCCCTGGAACAAATGTTTGGAGCAACACAACGTAGACTTCGCCAGCTAAGTGAAGAACCTCCAGGACCTGTGGCAAACAAAGCAACCAAAGTAAGAGGCAGAAAGAGAAAGCTACACATTGCGAAGACTGATAAGTGAAAAACTTAAGACCACTCAAAATGACAGGCTTATCTCCTCTTACCAGATCCTGCGACAGTTTGAAGCCCTGATGGGTGGACCTCTACATGCCACCAGGAAGGAAGCAGTGAGCAGCAGCCACCAGGCAACAATTGATCCAACTCAGACATCTATATACTCTGATGGTTTACTACCTGTAAATTCAGCTGACAGCACAAACCTCAAACTCTGTCAGCCTGACTATTCACCTGTAGGTGAGACACAACCAGCAGATCACCTATCTTTCCCTTCTAGTCCTGACCTGGCTCAGAGTCACTCTACAGAGGAGCAGATGAATGATGGGAATGAAGTGAATTTGTCTTCTGCTCAGCTGGAGTTAGTAGAAAATCTAGTGCCGGCAGTGGGGACTGCTGAAGTCCCCACTGCCGGCAGCCCAGAGCTCATTAGAGGCAAAAGCACACCTCTATCATCCAACAACCAGAGCAAGCCACTCCTCGGGACCAGGCTGTCCCTGTTCAATGGCATGGAGCTGGTGACCAAGGGTAAACCATTATATGAGACAGAAACAACCCAGACACACTCGGACAAAATGGAGAATAGCCTGAGGGAGAATCAAACTGTCAGTAAGTCTGACTTGTCTATAACTTGCATTAATACCAATGAGGCTGCTTCCTCAATTTGCAATTCGATTCTATCTGATAGCAGCCAACCAGTATCAGCTTTCTCATTTGTCAACTTTTGACTGCCAACAGACCTTTTAGAGCTAGAAGTGTCACACTTTAAACCAATGATGTCATGTAAATCCTTACAGTACTTGAGTCTGGACTATTAGGTTGTAACCACACAGTATATAAAAATATGTGTTCTGTTTGGAGTTTCTTATGTGTGCCTCTTTAGTGGCTGCTTTTAAGCAGCAAAAAAAGACAGACTCTGGACTATGTATTCCTTTAAAACCACAGATGAGAGCAATCCACAATCAATGAGAAGTCCTACAACTGTCATGTGAAGATGGGTTTCTGAGCTATGTTGTTTGTTTGCTGGGGACAAGTATGGTAGTCTTAAATTAGAGATTATTACTCTGCCCTAAAAAGTCAAAAAACAATAACTAGAGAAATAGTGAAGTCAGCCAAGAGTTTTCCAAATGGTGTAAACTGAATATTAAAGTAAAAGAAAATACAGTTTAATTTCCACCAACCTAAAAAAACATTTAAATACTATGTATTTAAAGACATTTTACATCTATTTCATTTGAAATCCTGTAAAAATCAGATATGGTTATGCTTTTTGTCTCTGTAGGGCAGTACAGACGGTTGCTTTACCTCAGGATTTCCTTTAAGTAACAACTTACACCTCTGCAGCACATCCTCAACCTCTGAGGGAGAGCCCCTCAATTGTAATTTGCACTATAGATGCTTTTCTTATGAACTCAAATCTACAAATAAGAGTTGTCTTCCATTATTTTTGGTACTAAGCTATTATGTCAATATAAATGTTATGAGTGTTAGTTTACAATTTATTTATTATGGTTAACTTGTATTGACAAAAATGTATCCATGAGTGGTTGTAGAGTGCATGATTTAAAAAAACCCTCTAGGGAACTAATGCAAAAATAAATTATTGAGATATTCTGTGTGCATAATCAGTGTATGGAAATGTGTTTGATAAAACATATGCAGTCAGCACTCTGCAAATTCATAAACATTTTCTGCCTTCACAGTTTCACTTCTGTGTACTGTGGAATACAAACTACAAGCCTGAATGGAAATACAACCCGCTGTATTATGTTTTGAATACAAGCCATGCTGCTGAACAATTAAACATGCTGTAGATTTGTTACAGCATCAACTACTACATAAATCTTGATGTGTTGTATTTATATTGGACATGTGGCACACATTACATTTACCAACACTTTATTTTGATGTCAATGATTTGGAAAATTACACAACATATGAATTACTTTCACATTTTATTTGCAGCACAGTGTACTGGTCATATTAAACCATCCATAAACAAGTATGGCTGACAGGCTTTGACGCACAGATACACAATGTGTAAAATGTTAAAGAAGTAAACACCCAAATTTGGATCATGTTTGAAAGCCTTATTTATTGTGTTTTTGTGTGTTTTGTTTGAAGCTAAGTGTACTACTGCCTTAGCTGCAGTCTCCAGTACCTGCTCACAGCTCTATAAATAACCAGGATCTAATATTGGTTGAATTTTGGCAGAAAGGCTCATAAGGAATCTTTCTTTGCTCTACTATACCTGGATGTTTAAGATACATAAAGTAACTGCAAAGAGTAGTATATGCTGACTGTATGACTAGCTCATACAAGAAACAAATAAGGCCTAAAATGTTCTATAACTGGACTGTTTTAATAACGCTCCATGGGAGTGACTCTGCTAGCCTCCATCAACTTTTTTTTGTGACTGGGATCATGACAACTTCTAGCCTGGCATCATCAGACAAGTAAGTTAGTCCATTTCTAAAGGGCGTTATGACTAGTTTCTGGTTCAACTAGTCTGGGTGGAAATCCACGTGAATAGTACAGGGCCAATGAGACATCAGCTCGCAGATTTATCTTCGTCCCAGGTTAGATAACTCCTACTTCACAGACACAAACATGCAGCTGACAACCCCCAGTCCGGAGTAAACAGAAGGAATTATTGAGTAAAGTGCTTAGCTTTATTTAGTTTTGCAAGCACTTTGGATCATCATCACATGTTACTTGTGATTAGCACCAATGAAAATGTCCACGCATCAACGCACGCATGTAAAGAGAATGACACCTCTTTATAAAGTGCACAGGGTGCGCGCATACACCCACACAAACACACATACAGTACACATCAACACTGCACAAAAAACCACAGTGGCTGGGCCATGGAAAGGCGGATGTGCTTATGGTCTAAACAAATGATACAAATGATGAGGTGGGGATGAGCCATTGTGGCCAAAATCTGTAAACCTCCCCACACATCATCCCCTTACCCCTGACCCCGAGTGTGTGATGCTTGAGGCTTTTAAGGAAGAGCCACTGTGCCAGTAAGGGTTGGCACTGATGGGTGAGAGACAGAAAGGCCAGGAGAGGGGTCAGAGGTCATGGTCATGTTGAGCCTGGACGTCCTCTAGTCTGCAGACTGCTGAAGTGCGCCTCCCTCAGGACTCTGTTGATGTAGTCGTAGGAGACACTTCTCCCATCGCCATGGAAACCATGCTGCAAGGAGCTGGCAGAATCCTCAGGCTTGGGACTGAGGGAGTATTGGTTGATGCAGTTGTTCTGACCATGTATGCATGGCCTCATGCTAGCCATTCTCTCGGGGGTGCTGATCCCATTACTGCTGTCGCTGCTGGAAGACTGCAGACACAGAACACATAAAAGGTCTTAATAGCAAGTTTATCGATGGGAGCAGAATCTGTAAATTAACCATTCTGAGCTTTACTTGACAGTGGTGCAGTGGATATGCACTGTAGAGTCACATGTAATTCTATGCATCATCCCAATTAAATGGTATCAGTCTTTAGATTATAAACAAAGATCTAGGCCACACAACTCTATAAACCTCCAAGCACACAAACAGGAGGAACCTATGTCTGTGTGGAGGTTAAAGTTGAACATAATGAGTCTCAACTTAGTCTCACCTCTGAGTCCAAATCTGACACAAGCAAGGAGGGACCGCCTCCTGACCTCTTTGCCTGAGGTCTCAGCTGCTGGTCTCCCTCACTGTCACAGCTACGGTGTCGCTTCCTGTGCAAAACAGAAATGGAAAAAATTAAGATGTTGTGTGACAGAAAGGATGCAGGCAGGGGAAGAGAGGGACTGAGCAGAGAAATGCAGAGTATCAGACAGAGAGAACACGAAGAGGAACCAAAAATAGCAACACTCAAGTCAGGCAGTTACATGATCAGGCATGCGGCACTCCTTTTATGAGAACACATTAACATACCTCCACTGTGATCTACACAGAGCTTTTCATACTGCATATTAGTATAGACTGTTCAGAGGTTTGTCACATATATCTATTACTGCAATTTTGTAGACACAATGTTGAATTACTATAAAACAACTGCTCAATGTAACTATATATGTAATGCTGATCTCATATGTAACAACACTGTGAAAATGGACCTTCATGTTACCTGTTGTCAGGCAGCATTTCTGCAGTCTTGGTGGTTTTTGGCAAAGAGAGAGGTTGACACTCCTTATTAGCCGGGTTGAAATGTCTTACTTAAAAGCTTTGGCAGTGTTACAGCTCCACGAACATTTCGCAGTATGGCAAGCTCTCTCTCATCTCACTGGGAAGTCCAGGGTGTGTAAGTGAGCTCTCTAAGCAGCCTGAAGCACAGTTTTCCGCAACAAAAGTACGGACCTCAGCTTTGGATTACTTGAGACCTTCGAGTCCAGCTGAAAAGCTAGCAAGCTACCTGCTATCTATTCGCGTTGACGAAGAGAAATCTCGAGGAACTCCAGGCATAACAACAGACGGTTTGTGCTAGCCTGCTAGCTGCTACTGGTTTAACAGCTACTTGGAAAGCTAACTACTTTAGCTGACCATCGCTGCACTGTGCTAAGTTCTTCCGCTTTCGTATCCCGTCCATTTGCGGTTAATCGCGGCGAACGCGCAAGTGTGACTACAATCGGATGAAAAGAGCTCGATATATAAGTTAAAAAATAAAACAGCTTGTGGTGTTATCGGAGGAAAATTGACCGATAATCCAGAGTCATGCAACGCAACACCGGGTTTATCTTTACTTGTCAACCAGTTGCCTGAACTAAAAGCTCCGCCCTTCTGTTTACCGACGTCATCACATACAACTTCCGGTGTCAACATCATGGTGAACTACTCGTCTGTTGGGGCAGGGTAATTTACTAATTTGGTTCTTCCTGTCAAACATTTGCCGTAAAAGAGTGTATGTTCTGTCAGGAGGGTTATACCACAGAGCAGATTTAACGGACTAGCGAGTTATGCTAAATTTAAAGCATGAGTTCGTCACTAAAATGGCTTCCTATTAATATGGCTGTATCCAGTGACTCATACGGGAAACTCTTCTTCTGTTCATAATCCTCCTTATGATGTAGCGCTTAGTAAACTTATTTACATTTCTATCCCATCAGTTTCTTAAACACTTTATTTGAGTAGAAATCGAATCTTTTATAGTAATCTCTTATTGGCTGCTTTAAATCCAAACACATCAACATTTCCTCCATGACTAAATTTTTTAAACCTTGTAGTAATGCAGTATGTCTCTCATGCAGATGAAGGTGTTGCAGCATACTGCAGAGACACTGCACACAGCTTTGGTGTCTGATTCCAAGGACTTGGCTAAAATTTACAGAAAGTACTCGAAAGGGGAAAGGCGTTTTCTGGAAGAAGGATTGTGTACATCCCAGCCAGACTCCCTTTTTCAACCCATCACTTTGCACTCTGACTCGGACTGGATCCTTGCGCATCCTGAGGTGCCTGAAGACTTTCAAAACTTCTACAGATACCTTAGCCGCAGAACCCCTAATGCAAGCCAGAATACTATTTATATTCAAACCATAGGTGAGTCTGTGTTTATTGTTCAAAGTACAGCCTGTCATGATTCCTTGGCTAAATTCTACACTGTTTGTTGTAGGTTCATTTGGAGATGTGGGAGCCCAGACAGAGCAGTATGTAAAGTGGCTCAAAAGTTACTGTCAGGCATTCTTCTATGGGCTTTCTGTCGAGTTGTTGCCAGCAGTTTCGGTGTCTGAAACAAGGTGTTGTTTCAGGATTAACAATAACTCACACAACCTTCAAATATATGCTGGTAACATGAGATGTTTATAAGTCTTACCACCATTTCACTGTAACTCATCTTTTCCATCAACAATCTATTATCTATTTCTATTTTGTTTTAATTAAGGTGACTTGCTGGGATTTCTGGAGGTCAGGAAACCAGGAGATGCATTTTGTGTTATTGGGATAACAATGATTGACCTCTACCCCAGAGAGTCTTGGAATTTTGTCTTTGGACAGGCATCTCTCAGTCAAGGTGAGGAATATCAACTTTCCCATTAAGTAGAAAATGAAGAGAGTTAGTATTAAGATCTCAGTTTTTAAGAATATTATGCATAGACTACTTCTGCATCACTATGATAGATTTCTGTTTATTTTGTTCATACTGCATTTTATCCTATTTCTGATGTAATTTGACTGGACAGCCAGTAGGTGGTGCTGAAGTAACACATTGCAAGGGAGACATTTTTGTTAGTTACCCTGTTTCTTCTTAAATGTCCAGGAATTGGTGTTTTCAGCTTTGCCAGATATGATGACAGCTTCTACACTAGAAGTTATGCTGGTAGGCTAAAGAAACGGCTTAAGCTGAAGGAGGGGGACTATTCTGTGTTCGATGGATGTTACACTCCACCCATGACTAGCACTCTGCTGCTTCGATCCTGCAAGGTTATTAAGAAAGTTAACTTAGTTTTGGTGCTGTGAGCCTTCGTGTGGTTTTTCAAAAGTCATCAGTTCCTCTGCATTAATGAGTGCAGCTAATAGAAGCACCTTATCTCCGTGTTTGTTTTTAGTGTGTACTGTAACGAGAACTATTATTTTCCAGACTATGACCCACGAGATTGGCCATATGTTTGGAATCAGACACTGCCAGTGGCTGAGCTGTGTCATGCAAGGCTCCAACCACCTTGAGGAGTCAGATCGTAGGCCCCTGGATTTCTGTCCCATCTGCCTTCGCAAACTGCAGACCTCAGTGGGCTTCAAAATAGCAGAAAGATACAAGGTAATAAAAGTAAACACAAAGAGTGATTGCAATGATAGACTTTAAGTTCTTTATTTGTAGACTGAAGTAGAAACTGACAGTTGGTCAAGAGTTATAATAAACTCACCTCAATGGAGATATAGCAGAAAAGTACAGGTGTAACAACTGTTTCAGGAAGCCGTCTTCATTATATTTTATAAAGCACACCTGTTTATTTCCTGCTTTGACACTTCAAAATATCTGCAATAGAAATACAGTCTGATGAGTGCAAGGCAAGGAAAATATACAGAATTCTTAGACTAACAAGCTTCGGCTGATTCTTTCCCAAAGATAATGTAGTACAGAATACTTATTGTAATCTTACTCTACACTAGAATCACTGTCATCACTACACATCGGCTCTGGGACAGATGTTCCAATCACATGATACTGAATATTTTAACCCATCTTCTACTAATATCCATGCACTGGCTGTTCTCAGCTGCCTGACATGCCTGAGTTCACAGGGAGGTGAATTTTAACCTTAATGTGCTGAGCTGATGCTGTTTCACAATGGCTGCTTGAATTTTAACTAAATGTTTCAGTTAAAGAGAGCATCTTGTATTGCATCTCCGTTATGATCTGTTATATGGCAATATGGCATATAAAGCTAATAAAGCTGACTTGACTTTTTTTTTTACTTGAAGTGCTTGTTTTCTCTAAATCACAATATGACAGTGAAACAGGAACCTATCGTTTCCCTTTGTCTAACAGGCCTTGCTGTGTTGGATAGAGGAGGATCAAACATCAGGCAGAGAGGAGGCCTCTGCACCTTTCTTCCCCAAACCCACTGAAGCCTTTGATACCCACAAACTGTGGCTCCATAGGTGTCTGGACATACTGGAAAAAGGTTAACTACAGTGCTGTCCCATATAAATGGATCGTAAAGGAGTATGGACATTAAAATGTACTATTATCTAGCTAGAGTAAAATGTGTTTGGTGTCATTTTTATTTGTTTTTATGAAATCACAGTGTGTTGCAACCTACTGGGAGCCCTGTTTTTTCCTTAATTCAATAGAAATTGGGTAATGTTTTGTATTTATGGAAAATCTAAAAAGAGCTGTCTTCTCTATAAGGTTAACAATATTTCACTGTGTAAATACAGACTGTAAACACAAACACTTAAGTTAAAATGTGCAAAAACCGCAAGAATGCAAGAGTGCAAGAATTATACAAAATGAAGTGGTTCCAATCACTGTTACTTTATTGTGATTGAACACATTTTCATTACAAAAATAGAGGGTCTGATATTCAATATTACATAACAGTGTACTATCAAGTTTAAGTAAAAATAACACTTTTAATCACATCCTCCTGAGCTTTAGGTATAACTAGTGTTACAGAATGTGTGGAGTTTATTGTTCTTGTAGCTATATTTGTTTCACAGTTAGTTTTGTTATCATTAAGGTATTGATCACCAGTTCAGTCAAGTGAGGTTTGAGTGTTAAATCTCTGGAATATCTAAAACAACGCCACCTCTGTTATTGCTGCGTGGTTTATTCTGAACAGGTTCTTTCCTTCCAGCTCTGTCAACTATTTTTTCTATTATAGCACCACTATGATTATGTAAACTTGCATTAATCTTAGTGGTATTTTCTTGTTTTTGTTTCTATGCAGTAATTCAGGTAATTAAGGCATGATTGCTACACACATATTGTGACCTAAAAGTTGTTAAGATTGCTGTCAGAACACTGATCTGCAAAGGCAGATCTTAAGCACCATTCTCTTCACTGTACTCATGTCACTGTGGTAGTCTTGTACCCATATCCTGTATGGCTTGACCCCTTAATTACCCTCATTTATCATCTCAAGCAAAACGTATAACCTCCTGAACATCTCCTGTCTGGTTAGTGTCTTCTGATTCAGGACGATCATTTGGACTGTCAGTTCTATTGTCCAGGCTCTGCTCCTCACTTTGCTGCTTGCAGGCTTCTTTTCTTTCATGCACATCTTCGGTGTTTATCAGACTCCTTCTCCTACAGAGTAATCCTCTTTTAGCAGGTCTGACCAACCCCAGGAACAGTGCACTCAGGGACATTCCAGCTGCACAGGAGTAGAAGGCTGATCCGTAGTTCTGAGTCATGTCCACCAGCACTCCTATAGAAAGGGTAGAAAGAGGGTTAAAAGGAATCATTAAAAGGGGTCTCTAGCAATTTTAGTCTTCAAGTTTGATGCACTGATCTCAAGTTAAATTCTAGACATTGTGTCAAGGAATCAAACGCATCCCTCTTACCTCCAAGTGGTGGTCCAGCCAGCCCAGCAAAACTATGAATAAAGACATAAACTCCAGCAGCTGAAGACATCCTCTCTATGCCAACCACATCATCCTCAGCCAGCATTGGGATGTGAGTACATGCCAGTGTTCCCATAAAGAATCCATACACTGCACAACAAACAGCCAGGCCATAAAATTCCGTAACCAAAGTAAATCCCACCAGATCCAGCGACATTGTAATCACACACGCCAGCAGTACAAGGAGCTTCTTCTTCATAAAGTACTTTCTTGTCAGGATCCACCCGATGGAGAACCGGCCAAAGATTTCAGCCACAGCCATGGTGGAGAGCATGTAGGTGGCGCGGTCCCGTTCAACACCTCGACTCACGCTCAGATCAATGATGTAGAGTTGAGGGGCAAAGAAGCCCAGAGTTGCAAACAGTCCAAACAGAGAATAGAAAACAAAGCTGCACTCTCTAAGGATGGAGAAGTCTAAGAGTTTGGAATTCTTTATAGATACATCTTCTTCAACTTTTATCACTTGCTTTTCTGTTTTTCTGTCCTGAGTTTTACAGTCTTTAATCTCTTTTGTACCGTTTTGTGTAGTTTGTTCTGTCTCTAACCTTATTTCTTTATGTAGTGAAATATTTTCTTCTGGACAGCTGCTGTCTGTGTCCTTCAGAGACTGGACACCAGAGGCGTTGGTGCTCACAGAACCTCCAGTTAGCTCATTCTGCTTTGTCACAAAGTCTTCTTCTGGAATGAGGCTTTCTAAATCTTTTGGAGACAATCTGTCACTCTCTGTCATATGACTCTTTCTGGGTTTGATAATGATTGGCCTCAGGAGCGCACCACAGATGATTATGATGCTTTGCAAAGCTCCAATCACTGCCATGGTATGTCGCCAGCCGATGTGGTCCCTTAATGCAGAAAAGGCTGAAATACAAGAAGACATATGACATGAAAGTGTTTTGTGTAACCAATGTCTAACTGCACATACATGGGAGGTAGCTCTATATGCTCTAACCTGGTGCTAAGGCGAACATAGACAAAGCCTCTCCAGTAGAAGCCACAGCTACAACCAGAGACCGCTGACGGTTAAAGTACTGGGACAGGAGGGTCACAGTGGGCAGGAAAGTCAGACAATAGCCCAGGCCTGCATAAAGACACACACATTATTATGGAAATGTTATTTACAAACAAAGAATAAATAAGTTATGTGACGTAACCAAATGAATACCTGCAACTAATCCATAGGTGATGTACATTTGATTGATGGAGCTAGTAAAGCTGGTGGCAATGGTACCCGTGGAAATAAGTAATCCTCCAGTCATAACAACAACTTGGAATCCAAAGCGGTTTGTCAGCACAGTGGAAAGAGGAGCTGAATAAAACCATAGTACAAAAGGTGGTTACAATATGACAGGCAATTATATTATCCTTTGATTGGTACAGTTACACAAACATATAGTGTATGAACTGCTGAATTTACCATTGAAAGTCATGACGAATACACAAATGGAAACAATCCAGGAGACCCGGCTATTGTTCTCTCCAAAATCTTTCATCAGGTCCTTGAGGAAGATACCAAAGCTCTTTATGGTCCCATAGGTGAAAACCTCCACCAAGAAAAAGGCCCCAGCAATCACCCATCCCCAGCCTCCATCAGGAGCCTCGGAGTACACATTAGGTCCCAAGAACCGTGGTCCTTTAACTCCACACATTATCACTGTGACCTACAGAGAGAAGCATATATACAGCAATTAATTGAAAAATGTGAATTGAAAACTGCATTAAGAAAGAAATGCAGTGACAAAATCCCGTGCATTTTCTACAAATAAAAAAAAATATAACTTCATAGCCATCTCAACTAACAACAAACTCCATCCAGCATCAGTGGGTTCACACACCTCTGTCCTGAGTTAGCCTCAAGTTTCACCAGCTGTGAAGAAGTCCAAATGTTTTGAGCTGTTCCTATCACAGACAGTTCAGGTCCGATAGTCTTCAAATAGACCAATGAGTTGACAGTTACTGCTGACTTACAGCAGGGTATGGTCCTGTCAATAGAATCTCACTCCCTCCTTTATATTCCCTCTTTCTTTAACTGGCTCTGTACATCCTTAACAGCAACTGTTTAATGTACAAACACTGTCTGTGCTGCAACCAAAGAGGGTAAGCAGGAAAAGGCAGTGAGTTCAGCCTCCCTCAGCAAAAGGCTGGGTTTAATCAATTATTAATGCAGCTGGGGGAGACTATTGAAAAATGAGCTCTTTCTAGCATTTTGTGCATGAATGGCTGATGCAGCAGCAGCTGAGTAGTACAATATATTTAATAGTCTTGTGGGCTCCACAACTTTTCAAAATCCATGTCAGTTTTTCCTTTGTCCTTTTCAGTATATTTTACATTTATTTCAGAATGGACAGAATTAATGAAGCACAGCCAGCCATCATTAATACAGAATAAATCAGTGCAAATTATGATATACTATCTCCAAGCATAAGACATTAAAACACATCTTTGACCTAATCTGCTCTCTTTCCTGGGTGTTAGGGTCCTGTTAGGGTAATGATTATGTTTCTTCTCAATACATCTTATTTGTTTTTTTTGTTTGTTTGTTTTCCACCTACCTAGGTTTGCCTTCACAATCTGCCGACCTCAATTCTTCTGAGTAAGAATCTCGTTGTGTAATTTCCACTGATCAAATTTCACAATGGGCAGCTAGTTTCATAAGCTGCACTGGTATGTTAAGTATAAACCCGCCTTAATTAACTTCTAACTTTTTATATTCCAAGCTATTTGCTGAAAAAAATACACTTGTGTCATTCTGTCTATTTTAGAGAACAGAATTACTTGTTAAGGCTTCTTGTCATTTGAACTTTATTCTGCAAAGCAAGTGGACATAAAGCCAGAGCAAACCATGCACTTCTTATTTATACAAATATAACTGCTTATGCACATACAGTGATTGATTAGCAGTATAAGTTAGTCATATATAAAACTATAACAAAACCATATTTATTTAAAAAAAAACTGGTAGGCGTTTGCAGAAAGAGCACATATAAGATAATTAAAAGATTTCTGGCATATCTAGATTAAGATTATTGATTATTGTTGTTAAAAATGAAAATCCACAGACATGTCAACACAGAGGATAGAAGATATCTAAAAGTTATGTCTATTTATTTCTATTTTAACATTTTATTTCTATAATTTAGTGATATTTTTAAACATTTCTGCTTTGTGGTAATAGGAGCCAGATTTATTTATTTTTTAATACCTAAATTAAATGTATTCTCAAAACACTGCAGATTTCCTTCTGCTAAGAGACAGATAAAAAAAAGATTTTACCACCTCTCCCTTGTTTTGCTTTATTGATGTAGAAATCACTGCGTGTAAACTGCCACGGGAGGGGGGTGCTGATGTTGACATGAATCAGCCATAATGGTCCGCCCTCGTGCGGCTGACGCAATCATCTCCGTCTAGCGGCGCGGCTCGTGCCATCAGTGGGCTCTGAAATACTATAGTAAGCTAACTGGTCGTGGGCGCACTTTGTAAGTACTTATTTGAGGCACAATTCAAAACGTGCCTCCCACAGTAGAATATTTTAACTAAAGCAGACATTTAATTACATGAATGACGTGTGTTTGATCCAGTCTCACCTGTGAGTAGTTACTTTGACGCGGAAAAATGTCCTTCCTTCTCTCGAGTGTTGGAATCCTACACGTGTCGCGACTCGCGCGCTGCGTTAGTGAACCACTACTCTCGTGCACACATTGTTACCGGCAGTTGTCACCGCTCACTCCTACAGACACACACACACACACACACTGTCAACACACATGTAGCCATACTCTGTCTGATACAACTAGAAGCATGAGCAGGAACAGGGTGGAGTAAAAGGTCAAGGATTCTGGTTGCAGCCAGTTCTTTATCCGCCCCTCACCCACCCAAACCCACAACCCCCCCCCCCCCCCCCCCCCCCACACACACACACACACACACACACACACACACACACACAAAGACCCACTCACACAACCGGTTTTAACTTGGGGTGGTGATGTGAAGAAAAGTCTTCAGAAGAGTTCAAAGCTGGTCAGAGAAAAGGATATCCTTAAACCACACGTTTTAAGTCCAGTACTAAAATATACACAAACATTAATAATGAAAATTCTGTACAACCCCATAATGCCTATAAAGGATGCTTGGCTTTGGTATCAACAGATACATATTGATGACGTTTACTGTCAGTAATTACATTTTGTTCCCACATTCCACCATAATCTGATTTAAAACAGAGAGTCTGTGTGTCTCACATTCTCTGATTACACCTGCAAAACAAAATAAACAGTTTTCTGTCAACATGCTTAATTATCACAAATAATAATTTAATTATTAATACCCTTACGCTATAGCATCAGATTTTCCATTTTAAGGAAACCTTTGGTTCGTTTTTTTCTGTTTTGTCTTTGTGTGTTTGAGACATGTACAAGTCGAGCTGGTTCTGCAGGTGTGATGAAGTCATGTTCACCAGACAGCTCATTTTTATTACTATGCATACAGGTTATGAACTTTATCTCACTAGAACTCTGCTCCTTTTTTTTAACCCTTTGCAGATATTGGTCCAGAATGGCAGAGGGCCTAACCCAGCTGCTGATTCTACCTGGGGTGCTGCTGTGTGGCCTGCTGTTCCGCACAGTGACCCAACATGGAGCCACGGTTGAAAAGTTGAGTAAGAAACCCAATTTCATCATCATACTGGCAGATGATATCGGCTGGGGTGACCTGGATGCTAACCAGCCTGAAGAGAGGACAAACAACACACCTTACCTCAACCTGATGGCCCTGCAAGGACTAAGGCAGAGAAATATTTTTATCTGTTGCACTATTTTTATGTCATACTGTCTAAATCTGATGAATGAAACTTGGTCTGTGATGTGACACGTACCTACCAGAGATTATATGTGAATTACTTCATGTACATTGTTTTCCAGATTGACAGACTTCCACTCCCCAGCTTCAACCTGCTCTCCCTCCCGTGCCTCTATCCTGACAGGACGTTATGGCCTAAGAAATGGGGTGACTCATAACTTTGCGGTGAATTCTGTGGCCGGTCTGCCTCTGTCCGAAGTCACCTTGCCCCAGCTTCTACAGAGAGCAGGATATTACACCGCCATGATCGGGAAATGGCATCTCGGACACAACGGACCATACAGTCCAACTAACAGAGGTACTAAGATGTGAGCTTTATATTTATAATCCAGCTGAAAACCTGACTGAACATTACAGACAAAGATTAAGTGTTGCACAGTACTGTATCTTTCCACTGCAGTGTTCAGACGGCATCGGCCTCGCTGTAGGGGAGAGACTAAACAGGATCACTGGTCACAAATGTCCTCCAGCTGTGTCTCTTGAGAGTACACTCTTGCACCTGACTCAACACCGACTCTCCCACCATCACCCAAAGCTGCACATCAGCCTAGTTTGATCATATAAGAACCCATAGATTGGCTGATTTTGTTCTGTACTTGGAACTTATGCTCAGGCAATTTCATGTTCAGCATTGTTAACATTACATTTTTTTTATAATTTATAGCCAGCCAGTTTTAAAGTGCTCAGTACAAGATGAAACACTGCTACACCGTGTCTCTTCCTTATTTACAGTCTATTGATGTCTCTTGGACAGGTTTTGACTACTACTTAGGTATTCCCTACAGTAATGACATGGGCTGTACTGACATACCAGGATATAATCTGCCTCAGTGCCTCCCTTGTGGCTCATCTGGACCTCAAGTGATCAGGTGATCTATCTGTGTTCACTCAGGCTATTCCAGTGTTGGCACTTCATATTGTAACTGACAATGAAGAGCGTGCATCCAAAACTAAAAAGTGACACCTGGTATATTGTTTTGTGTTTGGAAAAACGTTAATGACAGACAGGTTCTGCTACCTTTACAATTATATTTATTGCAAATAGTATTAACTGCTTTGTGATGAGGCCACGCTCCCTACAACACCTGTTTGATTCAAATCCCTTTACCCACTCGACACCCTCCTTCAGACTTGCCCACATGTTTTATTATGACATTGTGCTCTATTTGGTCTCTAGATTGAAGAAGAGTGTACATGGAGGCTGCTATTCCAAAGTGGGACTTCCTCTGATAGAAAACAGAAGTATTGTGGAGCAGCCGCTTGACCTATGGACACTAACAGATCGATATAAAACTGCAGCACTCAGTATTATAAAAAATGCAAGGTACAATACATTTATATCACATTCAAATTTCCACCTCAGTGTAAGGAATGACATATGTGTTTGTGTCAGTATAGATGGTCAGAGGATGGAAGGACCTACTGAATTTAATATACCGGTATGTTTAGGATGCTGACAGGCTGTTGCAATGCAACTTTTACTTAGTTTGATTTTGTTTCAGATAATTCCTAATGGAACAGATTCTGCAGTGTGATAGTGCCTTTCCGGACAGTGTGTGTAGGGGTGATACTTGAGAACTGAAAGCTGTATCCCTTTAGCCTGACACTGTTTATACCCATACTTTTTTTGTCAGTGTGCAGCTGTTATCAATGGAGAGATCTGTGCAGTGTGAGATTATTGCCTGTGGACATTCTTGTACTATGGATCATTTGGGGAAACATGAGGAGTGAGGGTAAGGTAAATTAACAGCAGGTGCCAACATAGCTGATGTGTTCTACTACCACTTATTGGTGTTAGTAGTACAGAACGGAAAGCCTGTTTTATGTGTGCATGTGTGTTGTAGGGACAGGAGGGGGTTGGTGAACCCTGCTGTTTGCAGCTGTGTGTAAAAAGCAACGGCCCTTTGTGCTATATTACAAGGTCATGTGAACAAGAGCAGCAGTCATTAGTCATGTGCTGTGGAGACTTAACTGTATGCAGTCTTTCTGCATACTTTTGACTAATGCTGTGTTACAGAACGAAAACAGTGATGTGGGCTTTACATAGGGCAGCACATAAAAGTACCTTCCTTTGTCACTGTATCAATGTGTCATGCGTGTGCCAATATAGCATTTTAGTGAATATGAAGTACGTAGATCTGGTATGAGCACCATATAAAAAGCCTTTTATTAGTCCCACAGTGTTTCTGTGTGTTCTTATGCATTGATGAATTAGGGACCGTAAACATTAAACTGTACATGTAAACAAACTATTTTTTACAATATTGCAAATGGAATTGTGCAGTTGAAGTGAGTTCATGTTTGCAAACAGTATGTGTCTGCACAGTGGGAGCAGTTTATGTTTTGGCATAGAATGAGATATCTCAGAAATGATTTGAGGATACTTCTTCATAACTTTTAGTGCAACTCTTCCTCATCTATATGTTGTTATTATTCATGTTTTGTCTGATGGCTGTCACCTTTTTTTTTCTTTTCAGTGAACAAGGGCAGCCCTATCTGCTCTACATTGCACTGGCTCACATGCACGTCCCCTTAGCACCTCCCCGCCCACAGAATGATGGCGTGTATGCTGCCAGTCTGCGCGAGCTGGACAGTCTAGTTGGAGCAGTGAAGATTACATCTGATAACACAGACAAAGACCATACTCTCATCTGGTTTACTGGTTAGTCAGCTGGATCATTGTCAGCTATAAGAGAAGATTAGTGTGTAATGTTCTGACAAAGCTTTACATGCAGAACTTGTATTTAGGTGACAATGGTCCTTGGGAACAGAAGTGCCAGTATGCAGGAAGTGTTGGACCTTTCACAGGGAAATGGCAGACGAGCAAAGGTATAAAGCTGGTGTGGTGGTCAAATATGTGGTTGGAGCTTCTGTACATATTGCTTTGACGAGCCTTTTGTGTGTAAGGTGGGGGTTCAGCTAAGCGAACCACCTGGGAGGGAGGTCACAGGGTGCCAACAGTGGCCTATTGGCCTGGAAGGATCCCTGCAAACACC
Source organism: Parambassis ranga (assembly GCF_900634625.1). Classification (NCBI taxonomy): domain Eukaryota; kingdom Metazoa; phylum Chordata; class Actinopteri; family Ambassidae; genus Parambassis; species Parambassis ranga. The sequence continues at coordinate 10,713,294 of NC_041039.1, read as the reverse complement.
ACCAGCTCAGCCCTACTCAGGTACACATAATTTAACAATATGCCATTGTCATGTATGGTTGGAAGGATTCTAATCCTGTTTCCTCCTGTTCCGTAGTGGTATGGACATCTTCCCAACTGTTCTGTCTCTGGCAGGGGTGACACCCCCCTCAGACAGACGTATTGATGGCATCGATGCTACAAATATCCTCCTGCACCAAGAAACAGGTCGTGAGGTAAAAAAGTTTTTAGTTTTCGTTAAATGTTATTTTATGTATGTATATCTAGTGATTATCCTTTCCTTGTAGTTTCTTTTCCACCCTAATAGTGGTGCTGCAGGGAAGTTTGGTGACCTGCAGACAGTTCGAAGTGTTAAACATAAAGCCTTCTACATCACAGGTACTGGTCACATGCAGGTCATGCAGAGAGTGAATGTTATTACTGCAATCAGAACTGTTTTTAATATGTGTCTGTCTTGCTGCTTGTTATGTCCTGCCACTATGTTGGAGGCCATGCAACATGGAGGCACTAATCTAGTGGCCTTGTGTTGTTTGTCTGTAGACATATATTTTAATACAACTCTAAAGGCTACATTATCACAGATTCATCTTCATATTCATAGTCACATGTAAGATGACTGTAAAATGACTATTAATACATGCACATATCCCTGTTTTTTTTATACAGGTGCAGCAGAGGCATGTGGCGGTGGAACAGGACAGCAGCAGCTCCATGACCCACCATTGATATTTGATCTGGAGTGTGACGAAGCGGAGGAAACACCCCTGGACGTCGGGACACCTGAATACCAGGCAGTGGCAGAAAGGATCGCCCGCAGGAGGGAGGAGCTATTATGGGACATTGCCACTGACAAGTCAGTGTCTACCGCAGATTACAGCACAGATGAATCAGCAGCACCCTGCTGTGATCCAGGACATGCCGTTTGTAGATGTGGCACACTGGACTGAGGCGCACACAAACACTCACACAAAAGGCTGAAAAAGAAAGAAAAGCTCACATATGTAAGCAAACAAATGTGGAGACAAATGTCGCTTTTGGATGGTGCTCAGTAGTTTGTTTGTAGAAAGTGTTGTTTGAGAGGTTCAATGTCCAAATGCAGCAGGAGATGAGCAAACAAGAGGAGCGGGTGGCTGAACTTTGGTCCCTTATTAGAGAAGTGGATGGTTTTAAGTTAATCAGTCAATAATAATAGATTAGTTTCACTGTCATCCATCATTTTAGAAATGTCTGAAACACGAGTATTGTAATTATTTTCCAGGATATTTTATAAGTCTTAATACAGTAATTTACCAATTAAATTAACAAAATCTGCTAGTTATAAAAATGAAGTCCACACACTGAAGAGGTTGAATCACTTGTCAGGTTTAATGAGTCTCTGGTGTAGATGTCCAGTATTAAACAGTTCAATGCAGATTAAGTGTGTCCTAACAGCGCCATCTTTTGGCAAGCACATGGTATTACTGTGTTACTTATTACAACAGTACTATATAGAAATGTTATATATATATACATTATACACACAGTAAAAACCCTAAATATTTATGAATGGTAAGTTTATGTGTTGATGTGTAATACTTAAAAATTTAACAAAAAAATACATCAATGTAAAAAGAACTATGACTTACATGTTAACATATTCAGCATCAGGTGAATAAAAAGGGTGTTGCTGAAATTTAAGGACCTGTAACTTTGTCATGTACAGCTTGTCACCAGGCTTTTCATATTCAGCTGCTGGCAGCCCCTCCCACAGACCCCACTCCTAAGATATATTATCAGGTTACGTTTGTGACTGCAGGTTGTTTGCCTCACCTATTGCTACCATAATTAGATCACAGCTGCATCTGCAAGTCATAAGATACTTACGGCATGTATCGCGATTTAAATAGAATATCACACAATATCTTTTCCTTCTTGAGCGAATGACTGCTCGCTCGTGAGGTATGACACATTTAATGCCCACTGATAAGCTCCAAAAGTCAACAGACCTGATAGGCGGTAATGCCCAAGTTTGTAAGTGTTATTTAGAGTGCAAACGTTTTGGAGATTTTGGGTTTTCCTCATCAGGAAATTGTCACATTGCACTTGGTTGCTAAAATTATATTTCAGGTGAGTTCTGACCATCCATCTTGGGAGGATTTTTGTACTGTCAGTCTGCTCATAATAAGCCCCTTTCAGACATGGTATATGTAACATTGTTATCATTAATCTGGCAGCATTCTGTCATTTAGACACATGTCCCCGTATTCCGAGAGATTCCCACAACAGTGAGAGAGACAGCAAAACTGGACTAGGCTTCCTGCACCTGTTACATCCTGTCTCTCTAGTGGATGTGGATTTTTGAGACCATCTGTGTCAAAAGCCTGTGTAGGTCAATGCTGACTGGACTTGGACTGTTTTGGTTGTAATTTTGAGTTGGTCTATCCAGTAAAGTGGCTGCACAGAATACAGTAAAGTGCTTCTGCAGATTAAAAAACAAAGAGCACATGTTTGAAAGAGGCTTTTGGTTGATACCGAGTCGACAACATACATTGTTCAAAAACAAAATATGTGAGTCAGGATTTTTTTGCTGTGCGGTGGTTATTCAAAAGTTTTAACACTGGTATTAGCGTTGTATGTGAGTTAACAGTAGGACTCTTCAGCCAAGAGCAAAGAGCAGTGTTTCTTTTATGATGAGTAGACCTCCCATCCTGTTCTAGTGTTTTCTAATCTATATTCTTAAGAAAAAGTGGGATGGACACAGATAACAGAAACACCAGGAAGTAATATTCTTGCAAGATTTGACCCTAGGTCAGCAGGAGAACATCTGGGAGGTGGGGGGTGCCATGATGTCTCAACACATCAGGAATATTTTTGTCCATCCTCCCAAATTGACTTGATTTGTAAAGGGGTTTTTGGTCAGTTACTCTGGTTGCTGACTGGAGGAAATTCATTCTCATCGTCCAGACAAACTGGGCCCTCAGCAAATTCGTGCTCAGGGATGACTTCACCCTTCTGGGCACCACCGTCTTCAGAGTAGCCTGGAAAAAAAGAAACAAAAAATACTGATTTTCACTCCAGTGCGTATGAATTTTACATCCAGTTAAACAATTTCTCTACAGCTACCTATATTACGATCTTAAATATCTTTACCCATGAGGGTGGTGGATGAGGGTGGGGTTGAAGGGAGCGCTACAGTGGCAGCGTATGATTGGCTTGCTAGTTGAGGGGGGATGTCCTCTGGGTTTTCCTCTTCTTTCTGTTCCACTTGCTCCTCACTGAAGTCAAAGAGCCTCCAGAAAAAAAGAGCACACAGAGACTTAACAACAGTGTAACCCCTAATATGCAGTTTGTCTATTGCTTTTTTTACAGTTTGGGGGAATTGTAGTACAACTTTTTGGAACAATATTGCTTGTATATTTTTAGGTTCCAGAATACTTGGGACTGAAAGGACACATACACACCTGTGTTTCTGGACAAGGACACACTCTCCACCATCCTGTGGATCCACATTATAGATGTAAAGATATCCATCTGACGATGCCACAAGCAGACGAGGAAGTTTTTGAATCCTGAAAAAAACACACACAAGTATAATTAATTCGTAGATACACACATTTAATCAAGCCCTGACTTGTTGTTTGCTTACGTAGCCAGGGCACAGATGTTCTTCAAGCCAAACATGTTGAGTCGAACAGTGGCAAAGGCTCTGTCCTGATGCATCATGTCAGACACCTGGGAGGGCAAGTAGGTGCTAGCTGCAGTGAACATTTTGCCCACATAGGCTGACCACGTTGGTGACTCCTCATCTCGACTAAAAGGAAACAGGATGGTTGATAGTTAACGAAGCAACATAAATAAAGTATGTTGTATATTAGCTTTTGTATTGTTAGCATAGTGAGTTACACTAATGTTTACCTAGGGCTGTGTTGCTCCAGTTTAAAGATATGAACTGTCTCTGTGTTGCTGGAAGCGCAGAGGAACTGTGCATCTGCACTGAAGGACAGTGAGCTGATGCTGACATATCTGACAAGAAACAGAACATTTTATCAATCATATGCTTGATTCTAACCCAAAAAAGACAACTCACACTGTCTTCCTAGTTAGATTATGACACTAAGAACTAAAATACTATGTATTAGACTCAGTCTACTGTTTCCATTACTGTACTCACACTACTCAAATTACTGAGGATGACTGTAGTGGAGCAGGAGGGTCATTTGAATTACTAACCTTGTTGTCACTAGAGCTCTGTCATACACCATGATTCATCTTATACACTGCCCGTCTACTTGTAAATTCTTTATGACCGGACTACAGGAAAATATGAGCACTAACCTCTTCATCCCTCGACGGAATTCAAAGAGCTTCTGTCCTTCAGGAATGCTGAAGACTCTGATAACGGTACCCTGTAGAGCAGAATGTGGTCAGAAAGGCTCAAAATTTGCAGGAGTAATGAAAAGGAAATCAAGTCAACACCTTCTCTGATGCACTGGCCAATTTTGTACCAGAGGCGTTGAAGGTGAGGGCTGCCAGAGGGCTGTCGTGGGCCTGGATCAGGGTCACAGTGCTCTAAATGGGGACAACAAGCGGTTTTTAATGACATTGGCACCAACTCTGTACTGCTCTTCACCTTCACATTAAAACAGCTGCGCTTTTGGGTTTAATGTAGCCTCACCAGGTTGTTGGCATCGTAGACTGTGATTTCTCCAATGGTGGCACTACCAGGGTATGCCAAGTAGGAGTTACTGTGGTTGACAGACAGCGCACAGAGACCTGTAATGGGAGTACAGAGGAGAGTTTCGATGTGTCTCTGTTCACACAAGCACTCCCCAACAAAGCAGTCATAGTTATATTTTGTTAACATAACAGTGGATACAATGTTCACATGTGATCCTTTTCTGATACTTTGGCTTGTCCTCGTATAAAATGTCTGTATGATATCTTGAGTACCTGAGGGGTTGGTGGGTGTGTTAAGCAGGGTCTTGAGAAGTTTCATGTCTTTGATATTGTGGATGTAGATGGACTCTTCCAGACACACCACAAGCCGCTGACATGGAAAGTGACAGCAACCAACAGAAACATGAGCACAATGACATAATTAAAACCAAATCCAAAGAATTGTGCAAAGGTCTCCTCTTTCCTGTACTTACCTGCCTGTTGAGCCTGACAGAGAGGATGTTGTTGGAGTAGCTGTAGTTACAAATCTCTGTACCTTTCTTAAAATGGTAGACATTCATTCGCCGAGGCATTGACAGGCTGACCACGACTACCAGACTGCTGGAGAACAGTCTCTCCACTATATAGACATCCGGACATTCCACTGGGAGAAAGACAGATTGCATATAAACAATATATCTTCTCATATTATTAATTCTTATATAGTTTCATGTACTTGGCTTACAACTGGCACAACTTTACTGCTATCTTTGTTGCTGCCAGTCTAGATTGTTTACACATATGGAGAAACTCTCTCAGTTTGTATAAATGTCATCAAACTGACACCTAACTTCCTCTTTCAGTGCTGCTTTGGAGGATTAGAAAAACACAACAGGGTGCTCTTCTGTGTTTGTAAGTAGCAGAGCAAATACCATGCCTGAGCTGTCATCTGACCGAGGTGAACCTGACCACAGCTCAAATAATACGCTTTAGACATCTGCCTCCCTCGTGTCATCTCAGGGAGGGAATACAGATGAGTCACAACGATGTGAGCATGACTGGATTTTTAATAATAAGCAAAAACACAAATATTTTGTGACTGTGTAAACAGTTCATACCTCCCTCGTGGATGCAGTCCAATTTGTCCACAGCTGTGACTGAGAAGAGCCGGTAGCCAGTCTTGGTACCCACTGACAGAGAGCTATACAATAACACACACACAAACGTTTAAACAACATTGTAATTACAATTTTGCCTAAGAGTGATTTTTATGATGTATAAAATTGAATGCCTTATTGTGACTTCTTTAGTGTAGGCCTACTATGGTTATCAACTATACCAGATGAGGCCACTTCACACAATTTGGATCCACCTTATGTGCAGCACTCCATGATTTTTCTTTATGATTTCGTATCTTGTTTTAGCAACACAGACTTCACTAAAAACTGTTACTTCCACCAGGAAAGCTTCCCTTTACCATGACTGGAGATGAAAAGAACATGATGGCACTGAGATAAGACGGCCAGGTTGACTGTTTGGCCACCTGCTTAGTTTTACAGTCAGAGCCAAGGGAGATAGGCACACCTGTAACTGAAGAAGTCTGCTGGATTTGTCTGCTAATTCATTAGCTACACTCTGATACTCCCTAAGAAATGAGGAGAGACAACATTTGTTGTTACATATTAATTATGAACGTGTAATTTTGTGTGGTGTCATGAACTTAGTGTTGTATTAAACTTTGCGTCAGCAGTAATAAGTTTGCTTACTAACGGACTAGTTTAATGGGCAACAGGCCTTGAAGATTAACACAGTGGCCTACTTAACTTTCAGATTGTGGTGACTAATCTAGAAGTTTATGGAAGCCTGTAGTTTCATTTTGCACGCACTCAAACAACTCCCTAGTCCTAAGCGCTTTTAGTAAAAACTAGACAACACAAGTAAGAGTATGTAAATGCCGCTGAAAATAATTATGCAACAGTCAGGTGCATCAAGGAGATTGAGTTCACGCTGGGCCCGGCCCGCAGGTCGCTTACGTGGTGTCCTGGTTAAACGAAGCACAGATAAAGCCTCGGTGCACGCCGGGGCCGTCCGGTGGTACGTCCTGGGACTCCATCCGAGCCGTCGAATTCCCGCTCCTCTCGCAGGCCGAGGTCGGAGGCCTTGGGATCGGGTCGATCCCCGCCGGAACCCGCTTCCCCTCCTCTGCTCCCCGATTCCAAGCGCCACGCTCACACTCTTCAGGGAGAGGAATGTCCGGGCAGTCTCTCTCAGATGCCACACATCACACAACGAGTGTGCTATCACAAACCTGAACAGGATAGAAGATCAACGATAACACCTCGTTGATGCGCTGTTTCACTTTAATCAGTCCCCACTGTTATTATTATTATGTTATTAACTTCCAATTTTCATACAGCAAAACAAAAACAGCTGATGGGAGGATGCGTCACCCTGAGGTGCAATTCTATTGGATAACGGTACCGTGCCAGGTCCTCCTCTTGGTCTTTTCAATTGGTCAAACATTTTAAAGCCTGTGTCTGATTTGACAAAATAATTATCAATCAAATAAGAACCACCTATAAAGGAAAGAAAATGTTGATTGGCCAATTGTACTTTCAGTCTTGTCACGAGGAATTGTTTTGATCATTTCATTGGATGAAACGCAGAAACATATACACAGCCTTGAGGGAACAGTTTTTGGCAGTATTTGAATAAGGTTTGTTGTTGTTGTCGTTGTTCAATAACAATATTATTTAGTTTCAAGAAATTGCATAAATAGTGCAATTCTAACACAGTACTTACGTAGATATTTGCATTTTTTTATTACATACATTACTATAAAAACATAAGAGTAGCTGTATTTCGTTCATTAGAACATCGTTTTTACATTAATGCACCACTAGCAATCCAATAATTCATGTTTATTCTGATGAGGTTTGTTTTCAATACTCTCTGTATTAAGCAATAGGTTAAACATAGAACTTTCACTATTACTCTGTGTAAAATGTTAAGTAGCCCAGTTAAAACAACTTAGCAGCACAATTTCTGGTGCACATCAGAATGTTCTAACTAATGAAACCGCAGAGTTTCCTGTTAGCCTTTTCTTATTTTTGTATCAGATATGAATCGATTTTTTTCATTTCTTAACTATTTCCTTGACGTCACGATTTCCGTGTTGTCCCCTTTAAGGTTGCCAAGGGTTACGGGCTCACATGTCAGAACGAAGAGAATTGACGTCAGTGACGGCTGTTGATTGGTTCTCGGCCGTATCCGGTGGGGCAGCGGTCCAGGGCTTGGGAAAAAATCGAAGCGAGGAGGAGGATCTGGTAACGGTGCGCTTTGAGAAATATCATTTACCCCGAGTCACTTTCGAAAGGCTCGGCAGGAATTTACAATTTGTTGTGAGTATTTGTGTTTATTCGTTTCACGAGACATATGACCTCTGTATAGGTGAAATTTGTTTCCTCCGTCTCTCGTTTGTTTATGATAGAACTCAAGATGGCGTCATTGGAGGAGAGCTTTGCCTTTGCACGTAGCTAGCCAGCTAGGCATCAAACCATACACAGTATTTGATATAAGGCAGGCCTAAGATAGTTAAGAAAATGCATAAAACATTTCTTATTAACTCGAGGTGATTTTTAGCGGGTGTGAGAATTTTGGGTAGTTCGTGTTATACCATTAATCTGCTCGCTTACTTGACTGCAGCCGTCAGCCTTCTCGTGAAGCCTTCCTGACCTAGACGGCGTTACTGACAGGGCATTCGCTTCTTTCTGCTTCCAAAGACGATAGGATTTCTCCACTTTGTAGAACATTAAACTTGTTATTATCTTCAATCTTTCAGTATACGGTTTTGTCTCCTATTCAGCAAGGTCATTGTGCATCGCTTGGATTTCTCTAATTTAATTGACATTCGTCCTGAAAAGGCAGCAGAGATGATGCTGCAGCATAGTGACTGAAATAGAATTAACATGCTAATTATATATTTAGCCACCTAAAGACATCTTAAGTTAAATAAGACTGGCATATTACATAATATAGAAGAGCCCTGCTGCTAGACGCTGCCTGCAGCTCTTAATTTATACCAGCTGGTCTGAAAACAGTATCATTTACCACTTAGTTATTCCTGTGGTAGGTTTAGATTAAAGCAAGCCTGCCAAGTTTCCACCACGAGTGTAGTTAGTTGTGCCAGCCTCATCTTTGATAACATGTCTAGTAATCTCCCCTGGGCCTTGTCAGATTAGAAAATATCTGAATCCTATTATACTGATGCACATGCACGATACACTTGCAGGCACAGAATAGATTGCACTTTGATAAACAGGAATGCTGGTTGTTCACTCATAATTTCTATAAATTGTTTACAGAAGGGGTTTAGACCACTGCTCTGACCTATCTGAACTTGTATTACAGGCTCTGTCAGATAATCTAGGCTCGTCTGTTTTTCTCAGCAGCAGTACTGAGGTCTGTTTTACAGAAGTATATTTTAAAGCCTATATTTGACCATTCGTCTATATTTTTGCTACCCTTTATGGCAATGTTTCAGCCATAGCCAATTACTGTCTGTTGTGACAAAGGGCTTCATTCAGTCTGGTAAAAATCTTAACTGTTTTGTGTAAATAAGCTCAGTATAGACAGTGTGCTGGTCTGAGTTGTTGTCTGTAGTCACATATGTGTGATCCCATCATATGACCAGTTTTCACTCAAGGGTCCATAGTGACAAAACAACACCCCATCTCTCTGTGCCTTCTCACTCCGGTTCTATTTTTCTCACATTCTTACATTTTCTCTGTGTCCATTTCTCATCCAAACCCACAGACACTTTATCTCTGCCACACTCTTCATTAACCCTGTGAATCCACATTGAACACTGACAATCTGACATCACGTTTCCCTTCCTTTTGCAGCTCAAAGGTTAGAGGTCAGAGAGCAGGGTTGCAGTTGTCGTCATGGCATCTGGAAGTACGAGCAGCGAGGAGGAGCGAAGCCTGAGGGAGTGTGAGCAGTATGTGCAGAAACACAACATTCAACAGCTGTTGAAGGACTGCATTGTTCAGCTGTGCACCTCCAGGCCAGACAGGCCAATGGCCTTCCTCAGGGAGTACTTCGAGAGGCTGGAGAAGGTTTGTTTGTGTGTTTGTTCATTTTAGTTTATTCGTATATTCGGTCAGTGGACAGAAAACAACATGCAGTAAAGGCTGAGCATGATATACTCAGGAAATTACTGTTCCATAAGCTATAAATTGCAACCGTAAACTGAATTTATTTACATTTGATCACATGAAATTTTCTCTGTCAACCAAATCATTTTGTAAGTTAAATAACACATTGTATTATATAGATAAATAATTTTCTCAACCAATTAGCAAAAGTGAACAAAACACTACCTGACTTTGCTTTTTTATTACATGTGCATGCTTTCAGTGACATTTTGGAGTTTTCAAGTGGACACTACATGTTCAGACCTATAATATATAATCAGATAAATTTAGTCTCTGCAAAAAACAATAATAATGTTGTTTACAGTTTGTTTGCTAAAACCTTTGTCTTCTTGGTATCTAGAGTCAGAAAGATTAAATTAACTACATACCTTTTTTATTCTGTGGCTGTATCGTGTGCATATGTGTTCAAATGTGTGATAAATAACTATTTTAACTTATGCTGCTCTAATTGTAAAAGTGCATAATTGAGCATTTTGGTTTTAAATGTTTCAATTCAATATTAGTTCATGCAGAAAAGTGATGAAGAGATGGCAGTTGCCACTTAAATTGAGATGTAGTTGTTTGGAAAAACAAGAAATAACAAATTGACTTTTAGAAATATCAATGCTGGTTTGCAAAGTAAAATGTGAGTGTTTATTTGTTAGATGGAAATTATTTGCCTCATGAAGTAAAACAACTTTGTGACTGCATTGCACAACTGTTTTCCCCAGGAAGTAGGCTTTTTTCATGTCTTCATGATCAGAAAGTCAAGATGTAGTCCAGGAACAAAGTTCTTAGTGAGGAAAAATTAAGTCTCTGTCAGAATGATAGAAAGGGGGGAAGTGTGGTCTGTGTACATAATAGGGCAAATGGAAGTGGCACAATAGAATTTTATTAGTGGTTTTATGGCTAACCAAAAAAAGGCTTTAACCAAAATGCATTAAAAAATAACCGGCCAGTCACCTGATCTCAATTTACCTCAACTCAACTCATTCTACTTAGTTCTGTAGTAGACTGTAAAGGATTTTACAGCTTATTAACTTCCTCTCAAACAATGTTTGTTTGTAGTTTGACACAAACCTGAAGATTAAAAAAAAGTTTCTATTTTCTATTATTTCCCATAACTTTCCCCCATTTTCAAAATTTGGTGGGATTACAGTGCTCCTTTCTGTTATTAACTCTCCATCTTTTATAGGAAGAGGCCAAGCAGATTCAGAACCAGCAGAAGGCCAGCAGTTCTCGTTCAGACTCACGTGATGAGGAGGTGTCTCCTCCCATGAACCCAGTGGTAAAGGGTCGCCGGCGGAGAGGAGCCTTCAGCGCAGAGGTTTACACAGAGGAGGATGCCGCCTCATATGTCAGAAAGGTAAACGCAGACACCTGTTCACTGATGTAATGAAAACACACAACTGAACATACTCTAACACTTTTCATTGTTTTACAGGTCATTCCAAAAGACTACAAAACAATGGCTGCCTTGGCCAAAGCTATTGAAAAGAATGTGCTCTTCTCACACCTGGATGACAATGAGAGGAGGTATGTGTTTGTTTATAAGGGTTGTGTATGACATCTGGTTGTTAGGCAAACTGGCTTCAACTGACTAATTTTTTTTTTCTAGTGACATATTTGATGCAATGTTTCCAGTCACCTACATTGCCGGGGAAACGGTTATTCTGCAGGGTAGGATCCCTTCAGTGTTTCGACATTAATCACAAACGTAAATCTAAACCCACAGCTCGTCTTTCTATGATGCTAACAGTGTTGTCGCCTCCCCCCAGGTGATGAAGGTGACAATTTCTATGTTATTGACCAAGGGGAGATGGACGTGAGTATCTGATTCTCATTATGAGTTTTGACATCTTTCCTATGTTTACTAAACAATACATTGGTATCTATCATGCTAATCTGACAGGTGTATGTGAACAATGAATGGGTGACCAGCATTGGAGAGGGAGGCAGCTTTGGAGAGCTGGCACTGATCTATGGTACCCCAAGGGCGGCTACAGTCAGAGCCAAGACCAATGTTAAACTGTGGGGTATTGACAGAGACAGCTACAGGAGAATACTTATGGTGAGGAGACATTGTAACTGCATAATAACATGTTTTTTAGGCTTGTTAGCAAAATGTTTTTGGTGTGTTCATGTTTCTTGTTCTTTTACTTTAGGGAAGCACTTTGAGAAAGAGGAAGATGTATGAGGAGTTTCTCAGGAAAGTGTCCATTTTAGGTGAGATTTAATTAACCTTATCTCAAAATCTAAAAGTAAAGAACACTATTTGTGCTCATTTCTAAGATTAAAATAACCTGAAAACGGCCTGTAAAAATACCAATGAAACAGGTTCAACTCTTCAAAAGAGGTCCTGTCATCTCAGCAAAAAAAAAAAACTTTCCTGTGTTTTTCTTCCTCAGAGTCTCTTGATAAGTGGGAGCGTCTGACAGTCGCTGATGCCTTGGAGCCTGTTCAGTTTGAGGACGGACAAAAGATTGTTGTGCAGGGAGAGCCTGGAGATGAATTCTTCATTATCTTAGAGGTATTCACTTTAAAAACTTCTTTGCATACACACGCACCTTTGTAAAGGTTAGATTTGTTACAAAGGTAGAAGAGAAATGTAAACACCTTGTTTCTATTTACCAATTTTTTGGATGTTGCATGTGTACACTGTTAGATATTTAAAGTTACTGGTATTATCCATAAATGCCCTCTTGTGTGAAAAAAGAAATTGCTTCACCACTACATGTGCCTACAGGTGAAATCGTTTTTTCATTTTCAGATATTACAAATAGTACAATTTTCAGTCCTCTGACAAAACCCTAATGAATTCAACTTCATTCTTTTTATTGTCTACTGGACATCTTTGGACTTTGGGCTTTTTTATGGTCTCATCTTTAAGGATTTTTTTTAGTGTAATTCATTCAGCTAAATATTGCATGTACTTCTATTAAATGTGCTTACACTCATTGTGTCTGTGTGTTTTCAGGGTTCTGCAGCTGTGTTGCAGCGTCGCTCAGAGAATGAGGAGTTTGTGGAAGTAGGGAGATTAGGACCATCAGACTACTTTGGTAAGACATAAATTATATTACAGTCTTTTATTTCAAGGGAGAATTTTTTTATGACTATCATCACAGTGCTGAACTTTTGTCTCCCCCATCTGGCAGTGAAAATAATTACACAAACTCTGTTCATTTAAGCATGTTGCAAATGTCCTTGATCAAGCAATATGAGACATTTTATCAGATTATGGAATAAGTATATATGATAACTTTCTGGCATTATGTTTATATATTTTGTAATTTGAAACTTAACCTGTCTCTCTGTTTTACAGGTGAGATTGCTTTGCTGATGAACCGCCCCCGTGCTGCCACCGTGGTCGCCCGCGGCCCACTGAAGTGCGTCAAGCTTGACCGGCCCCGCTTTGAACGTGTCCTGGGTCCCTGCTCAGACATACTCAAACGTAACATCCAACAGTACAACAGCTTTGTTTCGCTGTCTGTCTGAGGGAGCATCTTTCCCTCTCCTCTCCTTATACCCTTCACCTTCCTCTCTTCTTTCAGACCCAGGGTCCACTAATGCAATTTGCTTTTTGTCACTTTCTTCTTGTTTTTGTTCGCTGTTTTTTCCTTCCCCTCTTTAATTTACACACACACCGATCATTTGTTGATACCACCTGTCACGCAGAAGTGACTTTTAGCCATTCACCAGCGCTTGTACCAGCTGCTGTACGCTACCTTGTAGGCACAGTTTCATCATGTTACTTATGTTATATATATGTATTAACTGGTTATGCTTTTAATTTTACACTTAAACACAAAGCAGGAGAAAGACTTAAGGGTCTCAGACTGATGAGACAGACAATCAGACTTTACTTGGCGCTTTCAGTGACTTTGTTACAGATTTATGTTTTAGATTGAAGTGAAGAGAAAACTGCTTACTCCCTGTTTGAGTTTCTTTTTTGGCCTCAGTTAACTTGATTAGATAAACACAGTAGAGCAGAAACTGTAGAAGGCAGGAAGAGTACGATTGCATCAAACTGGTTTCAGCTGTAACACGATGCTCCATTTGTCATTTTTTGGTTGATTGGTATGGTGAGATAATGATGTGTCTGTTTTGCTTAGTTTGAGAGGGCTTGTACAACTTAAGATTTTTATTGTGCAGCTACCAGGCTAGTGCCAAATGTTGATTATTGTTACAACGCAAAGATTGCATAGCCATGGAAATGCAGTGTGTGTTCGGTCTCCGGAGGTCCTACAGAAGTAGTTCCTACCCTTACTACCCTCTTAATTGATAGAACAACTATTCAAGAACTGCCTTGACCACTCTGAGGGGAAAAAATAAAAAAATAAAACGAAAGGAAAGGAAAAAAAGAGTATTAAGTGTATTTCAGTATTCAGTTTATTAGTATACCAAATAACTTGGTCACTCTTCTGCTATGGTTTGTAATCAAAATGTTATCATAGTATAGTTAAAATTATCATAGTTCTATTATTATCATTGACTAAATGATAAACTTATGGTTTGGAGTGATGGTGATCTTAAAAAAAATCTGTTTATCTGTCTTTTGTAAACACTTATTTTTCCATAAATTCTATTTTAGGTGTCCAGTGCCACAAAGTAAATAAAAGCTTCTTCTTGTCAACTGACAAAACAGTATGTAATTGTATTGTGTAAAATGTCATGGATTTTAAAAATGCATCAAAGGGTAATTGCAGGCTTATTGAAGTGAAACAAACAAGATAGACTTTCAGGATATCTGAAGTATTTATGTTTCAAAGCTCCATGCAGGTGAGCTGACCGGCAGAGTGCGCAGATATTTATTTCAAACTTAGTGTCATTGCTAAATGCCTATTTGAAAAAGGTGGCTGTCTTTTCATCAGAGTAGCTTGTGACCTGTTCTCTATGCTTACTTGGCATGATGTTTTAGGCATCCAGTGATCTGGTATGAATGGAATTCATGTATTAAAAAAAACAACCTGCAGATGCAGAAACTTTGTCAAATATTTGGTTTGTTACTCCTAGCTTAACTGCTTCATGACTATTTAGATGGCATAAAATGTTCCTTTTTTTTAAATGATCTTAACCAAATCACAACTTCTGGATTATAGGTTTCTTCATTCCTGCCTCACTGTCTGTTACCAGAAATGACCTATAATCAGTCATGTTTGTTTTGTCTCATTCAGAGCACTTGTATGCCCTTAGAATTGGGATGTTTGTATGTTTGATTTTGGTGCCGATTGCAGGGTAGTTAGGTTGGTGAGAAGACATTTTGTTAATGGATACGAGTATGTATGTTAAACTGATCATCTGTTCCCCCTAACCCTCAGGTTACCCTTGTGGATGTGGTTACACGTCCTGTTTATCCTGATCCACAAGAAAATGACTCCGTTAGGGGTGAGGGTTTCATCTGTTTTCATGTAAATAAATGCATCATCATTGTCATTGGTTTTAGTCCAAAAAAAAAAAGTTTTTAGCCACACTGCAATTGTCCCGGTTTGCCTTAGCTTACCTAACCTGGGCTTACAGTAGTAGTCAAGTCACTCCTGCTAGCCCGACCTTCAGTGAGTTTGTTAGGCCTGCAGTGCTGAGAGCTGCAGGCCATCAGAGGACCATTCTTTTTCTATTCTACCCTGTATTAAGTTTGACCTCCTGTATGTGCAAAGATGTTTATCCTTTTGGTATAGATTGTTCCAGATGGCAGTTTAAGCAATAAAAAAGTAAAAAAGGATCTGGGCTTCATACTTTTTTCCCCCCAAGAGCTTTAGAGGTTGAATTTGACGCTGACTTTTTTAATGTAACCTGTTTAAATGATATGATAACAGCTCTACACCCAGAGATTATAATATCACTCCTCAAGGCAGAAAGGCTTGTTTTTTTTTAACCCATTCAATGAATCTGTAGACTCGAATGTGGTGGTAATGCTATTGTAGATGGTTAAAATGTAATATCACATTTGTACACCAGGGGGAGACATTAAGCCACTACATGTGCAAAATCTTGATAAGTAATGAAAATATCTATACAAACATTACTCTTACTAAATCATTGAAATACTTTTTGTGTTCTTGAACACATTTTTTCTTCCTGTGACACAACAGCCCTTGCTGCTTTATGGTTGCTGCCATTATTTATTTGAAGATGAAAAAAGATCACTCTGTTCCTTTGTTTTTTAAACTGCTATCCTTCTCTGTAGACAGATGTTCGAAGTGTTTACCCCTCTTGGCAGATATACAGTCCAAATGCTTTGGTCTCAAAGTATTTACCTGAGCTTGAGTGCACATTTTATGAAAAGAGAGCTTATCAGCCTCTGCCTTATAGTCAGAATGACTTTATGTTGCATGATTCACCAGTTCTAAGATCTCTTAAAAATAGTTGTGGTTGCTATTTATCACACACGGACAAGGAACATATCAGGTTGGTTGACAAGATGAAGAGCAAAAGAAAAACTAAGGGCCTATAGCTCTAACACATTAGGAAAAAAGAAAATTCAGAAGCCAACCATATGACAAAATGTGCTTTAGCTGTGTGATATCCCTGCCTCAGCCTATTTTAGCTGATGGTTACGTCGTAAAACTGGTTAAACTGTCTGATGAGCCAGAGGATTACAAGTCTGGAAAATGGGGTGGAGTAAACTAAATGGTTGTTTAATAGGTAGCATTTAACTCACAGACACAGACTCCTCACCCATCTGATCTTTTAGGTGACAATGTCTCCTTGAAACCTTCAGTATCTTCACATTAAAATAACTTTATTTTATAATCATAACACATTTTTACCATATCACCAGCAATAGATAAACATCCGATCCAGTGCATCACATCTCTATAAATATTAAATCATTGTTGATTTTCCTTTATGACAGTGGCTTCTTGTAGCTCATTTGTTCAGCTGTTCTGACCTCACCTGCTCCATGTGCACATGGTGTACATGAAAAGCAGAGTTCTCTTATAAAAAGCAGCCTGGGCTAAATTCATGAACATGAGACAAACATAAGGAAATAGCTCCATCTGTGGCTGATGGCTGCAGTAATTCATATTCTGAACCTCCACAATGAGATTCGTTCCTTCTCTGACAAACTCCTGCTGAAGATTTCACAGCACCTTCTATTAATGGCTTTGACTGTCTCATTCTCTGTTACCTGGTCTTCTTCATGTCTGTGGTGGTCTGAGATTTCTCTGTGGATTTGATAAAGTCCTTTGTGATCACCTCGGCTTCGCCCATTTTCCGGATACAGCGCTGGACCACTTTGAGGACCTTCTGTAACCTGCGGTCCAGCGCTAAGAGGTGGGGCTCCATCAGGACTGGATGTAAAGGATCTCCTTCCAGGGACTCCCTCATCATTTCGCTTAGCCTGAACTCTGACTGGGCCAGGAGCTGGAGTCTGAGCAGAGTGGAGCGCTTCACCCTAAAGGGAAAAAAAAGGAACAGTGATCAAATTTAAACATGTCAAATCCAGATCCACAGACTGAACTGAATCAAACTTACATGCAGCACTGAGACAGAGGAGCCAGGATGGACATCTCATCTTGAGAGTGTTTCCCAAACCTGAAAATATGGTATAATGTGGTATATAATGTGTTGCCAGATGTGATGAATCAATGAGCCAACGATTTAACTTTTCACAATAAATGTAGCCTCATTCTGTCTTACCCTCTGGCATTGTCCAAGTGGAGAAGGAATCCTTCATCCCCAAATTTGGTAAAGATCTCATAGTGGTGCCTGTCCATGTTACCTAGAATAAAAACTCCACTTTAGAGAAGCCAGAACTTTACAGAAAACAGTGCCCATATGAACAGATGTAAAGGTAAAGGAATAAAATACCTATCAGAAAGTCAAAGATGGACATGTCTATGATGTTGAGGAGCCTGTTGCCGGAGTTATAGGGATACATCTGTTTTATTGTGTCACAGTAGAAAGGATTCACTTCCCACCTTTAAAATATAATGTGAGAGGAGTCAAAGTGTGTTAATGGAGAATATTCTCAAAAAAGTGCAGCACCTTCAGAAAGGCTTCTACAACTTCTGACACATGGCGTATGAGTGAGAGAACTAGTTCTGCTTATTGAGGTCACAAAACAGGAAGTTGTTGCAAACTGACGTTAGAGGTTACAAAAATAGTAGCAAGCAAAGAAATGCTGAAAGAAGAACTCTTTTATACTAAAATGGAATCCAAAGATGTGTCAGCATGGATATGCTTAACGGGAAAGGGTGTTTTATTTTATTTTATTTTGAATGAAGCTGAATCTCTGCAATCTCTGGTTGGATTTATTTTTGTATTTGTTCTTGATTTATCTAAATGATTTAAATGTATTTTGACACAGAAATAATGTTGATAAGCTCAATACAACACCTGTCTAAAGAGGCAGTAAGTGAACAGCAAGTGATGTGTTGAGCAGATGCATTAAATGTTCTATGTGCTATGAAATATAAGTGGAACTCTTACTCCTCACGTCCGGTGAAGGTGTAAGAGCGTATCCAGGGGTTGGGGATGGAGATACGGGGAGCGACGCTGAGGCCGGGCAGGTAGGCTGCCATAGAGCCCTCCAGCAGGTCAGGGTTTCCACACACTGCGTACTCCGTCTTACACATGTACAGGCATTTGGCAAAGAAACACGTGTTATTTGCTGTTTGGGAAGAGAAGAGAGAAGAAACACAACAGCATACAAAATGAGTTTCTGTTAACATACAATTACATGCTTTTTGATCAGCTCTGCTTTTTCTTTGTAGCTGGATGCCAAATCAGCAGGAGTAAGAAAAACATCAACCCAGAACCTAAAATAAGTCACGAATAAGCTTAGGTTTATATGACTTACAGAGACGCACAATAGACAAGGCATGCTTTTGGCACTGAATGTAGCTGCAACATTAAAAGTAAGTAGATACAAATGGTTCAATGTTTTGGTAACTTTCCTGCAAACCAGGAATTTTGTATTTAAAAAAGCAAGCAAAGGAAGCAAAGGGCAATTAAATCGGTATAAAAGTAGAGTACACATAAGGAGCACTTATGTGTACAGCTGGCAATTTTATATTGTCA
The DNA here is from genome assembly GCF_900634625.1 of Parambassis ranga. Lineage (NCBI taxonomy): Eukaryota > Metazoa > Chordata > Actinopteri > Ambassidae > Parambassis > Parambassis ranga. The sequence continues at coordinate 10,694,438 of NC_041039.1, read as the reverse complement.
TTTAGTCTAGAAATATGATCTGGAATCAATACAGTAGGCTACTCCTCAACGATAAAAGTAACTACAATGAGTTGACGTAAATACCCACTGTGCAGAGCTGCATTTAAGATACAATGAGACAAGAAGATCTGGCTTTAATGGCAGTTTCTATAAGTCTGTTGCCGAGCAACGTCACTGTGAGTTGTCCAGGAAGCAGACATTGGAGAGCAAGATTGCTGGACAGCTATGTTTAGCTTTTAGGTCAGAATGGACCACTTTTCTCATGATGTCCCCTGGCCTGTAGGGAAGCCTGGTTTGAGCAGGTTGTAAAGCTGATCCGACAGATCCTACAGGTTGGTTTTAGATGATTTCTACATATTAAATCAGAATTTGCAGTTTATTGAATGATGTTCAATATTGTTATCTGACTTCAGTGGTTTACCTGGTGAGGTGAAGAAGACAGCTCGCAGGTCTTCATTGTGGGTTACTTGGAGGACTTCTCCTGTGACGTTCACCAGCCTGCCAGCCACTGGTGGGACCCTCCGAAAGTCCAGGATCCTAAAAAGTAGAAAAATCTTTTAAGATATAAATTATCTCTGTAAAGAAAATCCTACAGTTTACGCTTACATAAATCTAAATTCACTGTGAACCTTCTGAAGATGACAGCAGTCTTATCTCTGTCTCCCCACCTCATTTCACAGCAGCCCACGCTTCAGTGTCGCTGATTCTTATCAATGGGTATAACCTCTTCACAGCCTCCTCGCTGTGTAATTCAGCTGGCTGTGTTCACACACACACACCATCAAGAGCTTATACATCCCTGAGGGGCCTATTCCAGTCTCACAAACAGTAATCAAACAACAATCAGTATGTGAAGCTGAATTGCTGTTTCTAAAATTGTTGGCAGGCACCAACCACTGATTGCGAGTGATAATGATGAGAGCTTCTGGCAGCTGAGTCAGACACAACAGAAAGCAATGATACACAGAAACACCCCAAAATTAAACACAAGAGAAAAGCTGTCGAACATTCCTGCATTTAAAATATGAGCAGATGAGCCGATAAACGCTTTAAGGCTAATTTTTGTTTGAACTGTTGACGTGGCACTCCTAAGGTGAGACGATGACTTATCATTCTGTGGATTCTTAATGATACTGTCTAGCTCTGATGACTGTAATCACCTCACCTCGGCTAATGTGCAATTGCAAGATGTGTGTTGTCGTGTCTGTGTCCACACAGTGTGGTTCATACTGATCATCCTGTTGGGAAATTCTGGGCTGGGCAAAAATGTTGCAATGTTTTGTGCAGGCTGACTGATACAATTGTGTGGCAGAATAAGACTTGTTGGATATCACATTCACAGATGATAGTAAAAGCTGGTAAATAAATAAATAATAAGTGGCAGAAGGCTGCACCTGTCCAGGTGAAAAGCGGCAATCTCTGCATTGTGTCTCTGGAAGTCAACAAAGTAGAAGAAGTCCTCTGGTGTCTGCTCGCCCCTCTGCTGCCTGAGACACACACATACACACAGTGATCAAACTAGTCTATAATCAACAATACACGAACTATAATTTTAACATATAGTGTGGGTGGTTTAGCAAGGCATAACTCAAATGGGACGTGAGATGGTGTATGCATGCATGTAAAATATATGCGGTTTTGGTGGTGGAGACATGAAATGTGGATTCATTCCTCACCTCATTGGTTTAAACATCATTTTGCCGAAGTTGCGCATTTTCAGAGCCAGCTTGAGGTGATGCCCGCTGGGTTTGACCACTGCAGCAAAAAAGAAACAGAAAGGATGCATATAATGGAGATGCAGCAAAAATATTTCCTATTACTGTTATCCTTTGGGCTTAAATGTTCAGGCAACCGAGTCACTGTTTGAGTCCTCTGAGGCCAGTTCAAACTGGCTGTTCCCTTTGATAAAGTAATTGAGGGTTGGTTGGTCACACAGTTTGTGCTTTCTCTGTGACATGCCTTCTTTCATTCTGGCAGCATATTATGTCACAGCAGTAGACCAGACCAACCGCACCCCCCCCCCCCCCCCCCCCGTTGTTGCTTGGTGAAACTCCAGGGTATTGATAATCATACAAGGTTTACAATCCAAACTTTTATTTTGGAAATGAATACAATTAGAGTGAAATAATGAGAAAGTCCTGTGAGTTTAAATTAAGCTGGATGGCCGGATTGTGCGGATCATTGCGTATTTCTTCTTGGCAGTGAATGATGTTTGTGTGGTCACCCACAATAACATGGAATACTCATCTGTACTGGTGTGCGCGTGATAGAGAAATACACATTGTTAACAGTGAAATAAAAAAGCCACTACATCACATTTATTCACATGTTTTCTGCTGCCACCAACACAACACCATCTACCGTCGTGTCAGTAACTTTCAATTATCCATCCATACGTTTGCAGCTTTGGTTTGAGATAAAGTAGGAGATGACAGCGTAGGTGGTGGCTTGTGTGTGTGTGAAATAACATAGGCTTCCCTCTGAGCATGCACACATCAAACATTTAATTAAGAGCTCTCGCCTTTGAACGCCAGGGGTTTTTTTTGCCCTAGAGCAAGTGTCTTATACAGAAAGACAAATCTGAATTTTGGTGCCAAATGAAAAACAAAATCCTCCCTATCACAAAGGCAGCAGTGTGTTTATTTCTGATGGTACCGCCAAGCAGAAGAGTGTGAGAGAGAGAGGAAGGGAAACAAGACAAGAGACAAAGAGGCTAGTCAGAGATCCAACACACACCGTGCACAAAATGCAAATAAAGAACATAAAAACCAAATCTCCCTGAAAGAACCACCATGAAAGTCTCATTAAAGGCACTGATGTGTTGACCATACCTTGGGTGCAATCACATGATCCTTTCAGGGCTTTTTCATCCTGAGTGTAATCTGTAAGACAATGCACTTATGAGGTCAGGATTTAGCACATGACAAGGAAATAATCTGCATACAGCGTCAATCCATCCCTCACCTGCACTGACAACTGTCATGCTCTGCATGTCCTTGAGCAGCTGGAGGATAGCAGGGTCATCACGGGAGTACAGAGCATACCGGTTTATTCCCAGGTGAAACTTCAGCCAGCTAGCGTCAGGGTCATAGGTCACCTCGTGTTCAGTCACAGTGAGGTTGGACACAGCCGCTGCCTCGCTGTAGAATCTCATGTGTCTGAGGAGAAAGCCATGCAAAGATCAACAGAGGCCACCTATCAACTTGAACATATATATATATATACAAACCATGATTGATATGTTTATGTAGTGTTATTATTCCTTGAAGTCTACACACTTAATCTGGTAGTCATGAAACATACAAAGTCACAGCCTGGACCTCCAAAAGGCTTCCCACAGCACTGATGACAACATCACTGTCAAAATGGCAACCATAACATCCCTCTTCTTCTTCTTCTTCTTCTTCTTCTTCTTAATCTTCAGGTTCACATCTACAGTCCTGGATCCCAGGCCTCATTATTACGGACTTGTAGAATGGACTGTTGTCCTGGTAGACCAGCACCTCTCTTTTTAGTGGTCATCACTTTCCAGACCTAAGTGATTAAGCTTTTCTGACATTTCCGCTCCCTTCATTGTCTCTCATTGTTGAAGTGGTGAACCTGGTTGTGGGCCACAAACTTATCAATCATCCCATTTGCAGCTACAAATAAAGACACTGCAGTCATACTGAACCTTGTTGAGAAAAACTTCAAGTCAGGAATTACAGGGAAGAACATTAAAATGACTGAGTATGGGCTGTTTTTTATTTTAAGCTGTGGCAAATTCATGGCAGGCAGTAACATTCAACAGGTTTTCTTCGGAACATAAACACATTAAATAAAGGAAAATGTGAGAAAGCATCCTGGGTTACAGACATTTATTAAATATATTATATACCCACTGCTTGCTTTATATGCCACTTTACACTTGCCCCTATTTCTCCTTTATATTCCTCTCAGTTGTATTAGTTATCTTAAGTTTGAGCATAACGCATTTAAAAATTCCACTGCTTGCTCTCCTCCTCTCTCGTGCTGGAGCATGAATAATTTGATACCAAAAGAAATATGTTCTGTGGTAAAAGGGGCACCTTGTGGCCAGGGCTGACTGCATTGAGTGGATGGTCATTTCTCTACCCAAACACACTCACATCACCATGATGGATCCTGAAATGTTGGAGTGAAGGGATAAAAATGCAAGTGTTCATCTGCCCGGCAACTAAATCAATCATCAAGCAAGAAGTGAAACGATAACTGCATATAACATACACACATACAGCATGTTTGTTTGTGATCTCTATGTTTGTGTTTAGATGCCACTTGGTCCATTCCTTCTGTGCATTCATACAGCAGCAGACAGGGAAGATTCATCGCTCTCATTGCTTCTTATTTTCCACCAAAAGAGCCCAAAATCTGTATCTCTCTGAGGGAGAGCACTGTGCCGGGATAGACAGACAGCCTCAGAAGCCAAGAAAGCTCCCCGAGATTAAGATGGAGCTTTAGCAGTTTTAAATCCTTGTTTACCTTAAAGACAGCATTCCAGACACAAGCTCGCAGAATGTTTGTGATGGTTTTCTGCCCCACTTACACTAGATGTTTGTGACGCACACACATCCTGTGTATGTGTGCCTTGAGGGGAAGTTTGGCCATAATGTCACTGACCCTGCCTCTCTAACCATGGTCAAGCCTCAACACGTGCTCTCACAGTGGGAACTCTTTCACAATAAAGTAAAACTAAACTGGCAAGTCATAGGCATCGCACAGTTTAAACCACTCTGACTAAAACATGTTAAAAATAAAAAAGATTACCTCTCCCAGCGTGACACCTTCTTCTTGTAGTATTCAATTAGCTGCTCTGCCTGTAGCAGTCTCTCCTCTGGCCCCAGCACTGGAGTCTGGATGTTGTACAGAGGGTGAGCAAACAGCCTACCCAGCCTTGAGCCTCCATCGGTGGGTTCAGATGTGGTGCCATCCAGGAGGGGCGTGGAGGTCCAGTTGGAGAGCTGCGGCGTGGCTAGACCCCCCTGCCTTGGCAGGTTGACGGTGAGGTTGTTGTGAGCACATGAACATGAGTGTCCTGATGTTTGGCCCCTGTTCCGCAGCTTTGGCAGGAGGATGAAGTAGAGATCAGCAGAGAAGAGAGCTGTGAATGTGGCAGCTAAGAAGAGTCGGTCTCTTCTCATCATTGAAACAGAAAAAGAAGTGAAACCAAACAGAGAGCTGGTCCTGATTATGTGGTGCTCCGGACTGTGCAAGGCATCACTTGTAGACTTTCTCCAGTCTCCTTCACAACCAGTCAGGCAGAAGCAAGGGGTAAGCACTCACAGGTTGATCCAAGTCTCTCTCTCTTTTCTCTGTCAGTTTCTTCCAGCCTCACTTTTTCTTCTTCTCCTCCTCCTCTTTTTCCTCCTCCTCCTCCTCCTCTCTTGGCAGCAACTAAAGACAGAGTCGAGCTGAGAGCAAGCATGTGTTAGCAACAGTCACTGACAGTTTGGCTGCTTCCAGCGACCTGCTGCTCTGAGAAAGAGTGAGGGAGTGTGTGTATGTATATAAGGGAGAGAGAGAGAGAGAGAGAGAGAGAGCAAGTAAGTACACTCACTCGCACTTACTCGCTCTCACAGTGTGTGTGTGTGGTGTACATTGTGGGTGTGTGCATGCAGGTATGTACACAAACATCAAATTACAGGTTAGCAGACTAGGAAAGGGCAAAGAGGGTGCACAAAACACACACACACACACTCCGAGAGTTAAAGCAGAAGTGCTGAAAGCAGGAAGGGTGGATACAATGCATTTCTTCTTATCACAGCAGATCTGGATGAAACCATGTCCAGCTGGCGAATCCACTCTGATGCAATGTGTGTGTGTGTGTGTGTCAAGTTTTCATTACTGTGTGTAAGCTGGCTGCCTTTCTCTGTGATTTCTGGCAGGGTGATTGTAAGTACAGGTGTGTAGAAATGTGTTAAGCTGGTATATGACTTATTGACCTCCCCTTTTTTTCCCAAGAGGGCGTGGAGACAAACCTCCCTCCCCTCTGTCATCTTCTTGTCTCGATCCTGCTCCTCCTCATTAAGTCTACTTTCACTCCCCTTCAGCTCGTCAAATCTCCTCCTCCCATCCCGTGCTTCGTGTCGTCTCCATTGAGGACTTACATCCACTTTGCTCCTCTCTCATCTTTTTTTCCCTCACTCCCTCTGACCTCCATTCAGTTTCTTTCCAGACAAAAAAAATTCCAGCTCCTTTTTTTTCAGTTCCCATACAAGAATCCCTCGCTTTTTTCTCCCACTGTCATGCTTATCTGCAGAAACAGAAGACGTTTTTGCACAACTTCAAAAGCCACGAAAAAAAATAACACCTCCATCGCACTCATAGGCCACTTTTTGGCCTCTCTATACTGGATTCCTGTGAAAAAAATACAGTGGATAAATTCCCATCTCTGCTTGTTGCCCATACTCAAAAAGCTCTATGCTGCTTTATAGTGAGGCAATGAAAACCTCACAGGGCATTTCCCAGGCTGCATCTGCGCTGTTGTTACTGTGGTATTTTGGAACATCTGTCGTCTGCTTGTGTGTGTGTGTGGAACTCTGGCAAAATCAATGTCTAGGAGTAGCTCTCCGGGGTGTTTCACCCTCTCTGAAGAGAAAACAGGCTGAGGGAAGCCGCTGCTGATGTGGGAAATTAGTGAAAAGAAGCTTTAACCTGCCATTTAGCTGGATTATCGAAGGGCTTCTGTTTGTGGAAAAGACTACACCTACAAAAACAAGAAGAGACACTGTCTAAAAGTAGATCTTTTTACATAATGCATTTGGGTCAAAAGAACAAGCAAAAAGCCAGATTTTTCACAACTGAATGAACTTTCCATTTTAAGTTTGCTCAAAGTTTCTTGAAAATGTTTGTTTGAAGGCAAAAAAATATCTCTGAGTCCTGTGTGAACCCTCAGGGAAAACACAACAAGAATACATCACCATGTTTTTATTCCACTGCACAAAAAAGGTTAAGGATATGTACATTTGGTTAAAAATGTACTCACTTAATATCAAACCATGTGTAGATTCAAATTATTTCTGACAACACAAAGCAATTACAGATGCTTGAGGGGGCATAATGTTGTCTTGACAACATGCCCTGTTTGTCCCAGCTGTGTCTGTTTGCATTTATTCCTGAGAAACAAACTGGAGAAAAAGAGCTGTGAGCTTGCTTCCTCCCCCGCCTATAAGCATCCAGACCAGTATTTAAAATAACCTAGTTTGTAAAGATGAGCAGGGAAGCGCACACAAAAAGAAGTTGCAAAATCAAGGAAGGAAAACATGCAAAAATAGGGCATTACGTCATCAATTTCCCCAATTCCTCTGAGTTGTGATGATGAGTACAGGGTGGCTTTTGTTGAGCTTAATGGGTGAGATGGCTGTGATGACTGTCTGTCTACATGACTGTCGTAGTGACCCAGAAGACTCATATTAGGAGATGTCAAATTATGATAACAAGAATGGATAGCTAGATTTTATGTTTTTTTAAAGCATTGGTTCACTATTTCCGAAAAGCCAAACTTAGCATAAACAGTGAAACAATAGGCACAGCTTGGTTTCTTTCAAGTGTAATATAACGTTATGTAGAATTGTGTGAAGTTGTAAACAACGTGCTGGGTCTGCCAACTTCACAGAGAACCCACAAGTGCCTATTAGGTAATGGTAGCAACCCAGTCTAAAAATCATGACAGCGTGTAGATCCTCGATGTGTCATATGACAGGATGTCTTTAAGGTAAACCACAAAATCTTTGTCTATATCTGACTAGAAACTCTATTCCCTCCAGATGCTGAGCATTGCGCCGCCAGTCAAACTTCTCTCTTTGTTATCACGTCCAGAAGATTGTGGGTAAATCTTTCACAGAGGCATCTCCTGGATTAAAAATGAAAGGAGGACAATAAAAAACAGATTTTTCAGCTTTAGAAGACATTTTCTGTCATATATATGGAGTTTACTGTGCAATATCATAAAGGCATTTCCAAAATTCTTTCTAAAGCAGAGACTTGCTTTCTGACCTCTTGTGACCTCAGTGCACATAAACTGACAGCTGAAGGAAAGGCCTCTTCCATGTTTAGGCCACAAATGCATGATGTGGCAGTAAACACATAAGGAACAAGGCTGGGAGAAGGAACAGAGAGGACGAGAAAACTCAGCAATGTGAGATCCAGAGCAAGATCTAAGCAAAATTTAAATGAGGAATAAGTCATGCAGGCACTGATCTCTACAGAGAAATGAAAAAAGGTTTTCCCATAAAATGTGTCATAAATAGAATTGCAGTATTCATCCCCTGCTTATTTTATTTCTCTTTCATTATGCCTTCCCACCAATCATATTTCTTTGGACAACTTTAGCTGGAGCTTTGTGAACTGCAGCCACAGCACCAGGACAAAGGGAACTGTGCTGTTGCATTCCTGCAGCATTGATAGAGCCTTTTATAGCTGCATGTGCTGACCAGTATTTATGCAAGCTGTCCACAAATGTCACCTCTCTATACCTTTATTTCATGTGCAAACTGCTACCAGTATTTTAAAATTCCATAAACCATTATTTTGATCTGGGCCTCTGTTAATAGGAGCCACTAACCAGCAATATTATTTTGGCACAATGACAATGAGACTCTACAAAGCTAAAAAATGTATCCAAGAAACATTCTGGTAGGTAAAAAAAAAGCAGACACACACAAAACTCACCTAAGTCTGACTAAGCAAAGGCAGCCAATCAGCATCCTGAATCCTGTGGTTGATGTCATCAACAAGATGTCTCCCTTCGGATGGATACTGACACACACAGAGGACAAGTGCATGAGATGACAAAAACATTGTTTACATACATCAGCTGCTGATTGTGTGTTTGCAGAGTACCATGGGTTGCTGAGGTTGCTTGTGATCGGTCTCCGCCGGGCCAGAGGGCAAAGCTAAAGTAGCTGACAATAGAAGACGACGTCAACGTGAGTAAATGTGTGTGTCTGCTGGGGTGTGGTTGCACAGAAAAGCACAGCTAATCGCTTATTTTGGCAAGTACTGAGTAACAGGCAGACAGAGAAGGGAAAGTGTAGGAAATGTCTTGCAGATACACTCGCAAACCCTCCCACACAAATTTTGAGTATTTGTGCTCTTTTAAAAATCTGGCCTGCGTCTTTGGAGCAGAACATTTCCCAAATGTTCCAGAGTTGAGCTCCAGAGAAGGAGAATGTGAAGAATGCTCTGACTCTTCTCTTCATAATGTGGTAAAATTGGACATGATTGAATCAGAGTATCAGGTTTAATTAGCTTGGATGGCCAGCACGGACTGCAGCGTTTAACCCCTTTTTATGGGTATGTTCAGCAGCCTGTGCAGGAGGATTCTGATAAAAGTGGTAATTACAGGGAGGGACATTCCCAGTGCACAGCCAAATGTGACCAGTGCAGGCTCAGGTCAGAGAGAGGACATGTGTGTGTGTGTGTGTGTGTGAAGTACATAAAAACTGATTTTTTTTGGTTACCATTAGTAGTTTGACCCAGATTGGTGGAGTCAGGTACTTGACTTCTGGCTTTCCTGGATCCTGGTTCATCACTGCCTGTCATCTCCTCTTGCAGGTTGTCCTGCGTCTCCCTGTCAGAACCAAATGATATGAATCCACTTCAAGGAAATCACTTGTGCAAACACACATCTGTTTACTTTAGATAGAGGTTTGCCAATTTTGCTCATGTCAAGCTCCTGAAACTAAACAGGACTTAGGCCTGTGATGATATTGTGTCACAGAGACCCTGATATCTGTGAAGATGTTTGTTGTTAGATTTGATTTAAACCAGAACTGAACTGCTCTTCATCTCTGTGGTGTAGTTGGCCCTAAATCTGAGAACTCTGTGTGCTCCTTCTGTGTGTGCCCACATTTTCAAGTTATTTTTACATTTTCAAATGTATATTGTAATTTCAACATATGCAGGATCTCAGTAAATCTTTACACTAATAAAGATTCTGGTCTCACACCTCTAACACACAGGCAATACCCATACTAGCAGAGGTTTAAACATCTCATTGCACTGATCCTGCCTCTCTGTGAACTTTCAGACATTTATTTATGTTTCTAACTGTGTCCTTTACTTCAACTGCCCTTTTTCCTCTCCTGAAATTAAATAACTCCCGACAGCTCTCTCCTTTATGGTCCATGTTGCCCAACATGTGACAGAAATACAGTCAAGCAGGCAGCAAAAAAGCCGGGCCAAGGCAGAGTTTATGACCTTTAACCAAACTGAAATTTGTATTAAAACCTCAAATGTTTGTGGAACAGCCAAGGAGGTTTCTTGTGGCATTAATGTCTTCCTCATCAGGCTGTCAGTTCACTTGTTTGAACATGTCTTTCTTTTGATACTGCCTGGTACACACTACAATTTGGTAGTTGTAAAGGGTTTCCATATTTTCCAGGAGTCCCCCATTTCTGGCTTCAGGGCACCTCACCAAACTGTTTACTTATACAAAAGATGTGCCTAAAAGGGTGGCTGCTCCCAGTGGATGAAGACTTGGCCACTAGATGCTGCAACATTTTCTTTTCAGAGTGAGGTGTAGCTGCTTTGTGACCATTTCATTAAGGTTTATGTATCGCTGTTATTGTGTTACCTTTCAGCGACCACAAACCCAGATCCATTATTCTGCATGGGCAGATCATGACCCCTATCTTCCATCCTCTGAGTGCAGACTTGCTCTCTTTTTTGGTCCAGCTGTGTAGATGTCCTATGATGGAAACAAGTTAACTGACTTGACTCACCTCTGGTATGTTGCTGGGTCAGTGATATTCCACATCACTTCTTGTCCAAAACACCCCACATGATTGCCATTTCTTGTCCACAGTCCAGCAGAACCATCAACTGATGCTGTGAGGACAAACACTCTGCCAGCCACCTCAAGGACTTCCACACACACCAATGAGTTTTTATGAGCTCTCCAGCTGTGCAGGAGGGAAGGTCGTTCACAAGCTGACTGCACAGAAACAGAACTGGTCAAGTACAGTGAAGGTCATATGATGGAGAACGTGGAACGAATCTGAATTTACCAGCTCACCTCATGTTGGAGGTCCAGTGCATAGGAAGAAATGTCCCAAACCTGAAGCCAGCCTGCAGTGTCGCCTGAGACCAGGATGGTGTTTTTATGCTGGTCTGAGCTCAGGCTGAGCACACAGTCACCTGGCTGCTCCGGAGCGTAGAACTGGCCTGTAATAAGCAGGGAAAAGCTGTCCAAAAATCTCTTACTGTAACAATAGAGTTATGCGTCTATTTTTGTGAGCAGCAAAAAAGGTCTGCTGTTTCACTCAGTGTTGCATGCAAGGGAATCTATTTATACCCAGAAGTTGTACCAATTTCAAGAATTCCGTTAAATGAAAAATGTACTTTCAGAGACAAAGTGATACTCTTAACAGAATTCTGTTATGTCATAATCTGAAATAAAAAAATACATATACAGACCTACAGTATACAGACACACACAAAGTCACGCTGATTCACTCACACACACACAAACATATAGTACACACATGCAGCAATCACAGTGCATGAGTCCCACACCACTAAACACAGATGGGATCTGGAAAGAGACATAGCTGTGGGCTGCCAGGAATGGTAGCGGCGTGAGGCCAAGTCCTCAGTTCAGCCGAGCTGTCAGTGCTTGAGCCGTTAGTAAATCCATCTTACAGGAGGAGGACTATTAAAACTGACAGCTGCTTGTCAACTACTTATACACTCAGATTTTTATTTGAATGTTTTGCATTTTATTGTTGCATCCAGTGTTTTTCCCCCCTCACTGATCTCACCGTAAGTATGATTCTCTCCAGTGATGCTCCAGAAGCACAGACAGCCACCCTGCGATGAGACCAGAACACCTCTGTTTCTTAACTTTTTGCTGCCTGCTCTGTGCTGAAGGAACAAGAGGCTGTTCACAGGGAGAGCCACCCTGGATCCACACAAACAGGGGGAAAAAGAAAATCTATGAATAGGTTTCTACCAAGTAAAGATGCGGTTCTTGGTAGCCACCAAAATACCACAAGAATTGCCAAATTGTGCCTGCAAAACATTCAATAACAACATGGTAGCTTTAGGTACCACTAATGTTTCTCATGTTTATATCCTACTGTGGTGAAATGACAAATATGACATCCAAACGTTTCAAAGACTGAGGCTCTGTCAGTTTTCAGTTCAGCACACAAGCATGGTTGCATCCTCTTACTGTGTCTCTCTCTGCAGATGCAGCAGTGGTCCTTGTGTCTCCAACCTCCAGATGACTACCTCTCCGTCATAACTGGCTGTGGCAATGATCCCCAAAGCGGTGCACTGTGTCACAGCCAAGATGTCTGATTTGTGGACGCCGCTGGATTTCCATGACATGTCTGCTCGCACATTCAAGTCCTAAATACAAGGTAGAAATATTCCTTTTGTGTCAACATAGCAGAGGTCCAGTATTATTTTCAGTTTCTACACAAACATGTTAGTTAAAAATATGCAACTCTGTGACACTTTATAAATGGTCTGAAATCACATGTAAATTGTTTGTGTTGCCTTGTGGAAAGCAACTCTGTTTCCCCCTCCAGTTTGCTGATTTTGTTTACACATTCCACATTGTTTTAAACTTTTCATCACTGGACTACGTGGAAGCACAGTGTGGTGGACACTAAGATAAATACTGCTGCAGATGTCTCATCATATGTCTCATTGGTCATTTGGTGATATCAAGTCATTCCTCTGAATTTTCTGGACCTAAAATGCCCATACTGACTCACTTTTTAAAAAAAAGCAACTTTTCAATGAGAAACATTATAACTGTGGGGATAAAGCAGCTTTAAGAATCTGCTGGTGAAGCATGAACACTGAATGTTACCACTGTTCTCTTTAAGGGATGAATCCAACCACAGAGCAGATGGCAGTGAAAGGTTGAGAGGTAAAATGTAACACGAGAATTTGAGGCGTGAAAATATAGTCTGCACACAGAGGACTTTATATATTTATATATTAAGACCTCTGCTGTAGGTGGATGTGCGCTTGCTTCACTATACCTAACATAATACATATATACACTAACAGAAAGGATTTAATGTTAAGAATTTAGCAGATAAAATGGGATCAGGACAACATTTTCTTTTTATTTTGTCCAATTGTTTGTCATAATTCTTCTAAAGAGAAACAGTGTTTTACGTCTGCACCAGATTAGTCACTATGGTGACAACTGTTTGTGTGGGACTTGTCAACATCTGGGGAAGAACTTGTAGACACAGAGTCAAAGTGTGAAGGATGAGAGTCTGGGCAGGAGACTAATTTTTCATCATCTTGATGTATTATATAGTTTTTTCTGGTCATTAATGAATGGGTGTGCTGCATTTCCCAGAATCACCTGCCAATCAAAGCTTATGTAATATGCCAAATGGTGCCAATTTGTGTTTCAGTCAGTGAGGCTCTGTTCCTGACCTTCAGCTAATGTCTTTTTTTCTGCCTGAGTAATGTCGAAGTGCCCAAAACTGCATGGCCATGTTTTGTTTGATCTAACCTTCACTCAAAGTGCAGACATAACATGACAATATTATTATTGTAGTACAAAAAGATTTGACTAACTCACTAAAAATCTGTATATTTATGTTGACCTGAAGGTTTTTTCTCACTGTGCTACAAAAATATACTGTCCAGGTACTGTCCCTGTGTGATACAGAGCACTGCATCTCACAGCACCTGAGGTGGAACAGACGTGAAGTGAAGTGCCTTTCGTTAGGTGCTAAATCTTAACCAAAAAAAACAAAGAAGATATTTATGTGAAACAGCTGTGGAGTATAATTTAAAGTGCTGTTGATTCCACCTTGGCTCCTGCAATGTCATACTGAACGATCTGCTGGCTCCACCCCACAGCCAGCAACTGGTTGTCATGGAGACAGGTCAAACCAGTGACTTCAGAGTTGGTGACAGGCTCCAGTTTGTGCAGGTTTAGGCCATTTATTAAATTCCACACCTGTTTGGGAAAAAGTCAACAGAAGAATTACATTTAAATGCAATTTTTAAAAGTATAGTTTTTATGTATATTAATATAACACAACCTTAATGGTGCCACTACGAGCCCCCGTGATCAGTCTCCTGTGAGAAGAATCTAGTGCCATGCAGGTGAGTTCATCTTCTCCATGAGCATTTGAGATCTGAAGCCGTCTTCTCCCTGTCTCTACATCCCACAGAGACACAGATGAGTCGGCATGTCCGGTCACTACCAGTCGCAGGGTGGGGTTGTACAGAGCACAGCAGAGGGCTGCACTGCATTGCATTTCTGTCCCACGTTCCCTTCCTTCATCCGTCAACCAGCCACCCCCTCCTCTTCTCGTTTTAGCCAGACTGAGCACTGCAAGGTAATCTTTGCATCCCACCACTAAATGAGGCTGTGTCTCCTCAGGAAGTGGAGGGCTCAGTAACAGGAAAGGGAAGTTGCCATGCTCTGGGATGCGACCCGTTTGGAGGCAGGGAAACTGCAGGTGGACAGTTTTCAGACAGTGATGGGTAGACATGTCCCACACTCTCAGTTCCTGACAATGGAAAAAAAAACATAATTCTCTGGACAACAGAAAGAATTATTATATTATAACTTATTTGTTCATTTTTAATGACTCACAGCATCTCTAGAGTAGCTGAAAATCTGCTCTGCAGGTTGATAGACTGCAACATCCAGTACAGTGGTGTGGTGACCCAGCAGTGTAGCTACAGGTCTTGAGGTCACATATCGAGTCCACAGTCTGATTGTTCGGTCACAGCCACCAGTGACCAACAACTGTAGAGATGCATTGTAATCAAAACACTTCACACCCTGAAATCAGATGAGGCAGAAAAAGAAGATGCTGTAGCACAAGCATGTATGGTGTTTAGTCTGCTGTCCCATATAATCAGCTAAGATAATCTCAGACTTGGGGCTTTTTCGAGGCTGGCCGTACCATTAAAATGTTCAGACAGTTAATAAGGGTATAAAGTTTGTATGCTTATTTTAAAAATAGCCCATTGTGAATAACAGGAAACATCACCACCCAGTTTAATAATGTTTTGTGCAACAGTTTAGTCTTTTTCCACAGTCTATCTGCCCATGCACACTGGCCGGGAGTGAAGGTTATAAATTTGACTCACATGTCATGTTTGTTCTTCCAGATAAAACTAGTTATGTAATGTTGTGCAGGGACATTCACCACTCCAACCATTTTTTCTACAACTACAGAGTGATCCAGGGCTTTTAGGTTGGTGTCACCTAGACCTCATTTATCTGCTCTTGAGCAACAAAAACAGTGGATAACTACATAAATCTGTCCTTCTTTTTACCTGTTTAATCTTCCAAATGTGAGGCTCCCTCCTCAGTGACACATTCATAAAGACCACAGACGTGGTGTCACTTTCTGATGATGTCATGATGACATTGGTGTTGGGATCAAACATTATTCTGTTGATTGGTTCCTGGTGGATGTTAGGGATGTGGCGATAGGAGACCGTGTCACTGTGTTCACTCAGGTCCTGTTGGAAACATGGTGACAATATATTCTTTGCAACAAGCACAAATGAAGTGTAGAGATTAGGGTAAAACTTACAGGGAAAAAGATCCTCTGTGGGTTGTGGGTGTCTTTCTTTGATGGACTCTTGAAAAGACCTTTAGAAGGGTTCAGGAACCACATCAAGTGGATTCCTCCTTTTTCATCTCCCATTAGGAGAAGTGGAGGCTTCTCTGGACACTTGAAGTGAACACTTATAGTGAGGTCTAGTAATGAACATCTGATCAGAAACAACATTTCAGATAAACAAGGGTCTTACCTGCACATCATGCCAGAAACAAAGAGCAGTCAGGACACTGCGAAACCCTACATATAACGAGACAAGTTAAAATTAGAAAATTAGAAACTTATTTTAAAAGGTGGTTAGCAAACTATCTTACCAAATAGGTGGACATCCTCATACACACTGGTCAGAGAGACATTGAAAAAGTGCAAGTCTCTGCGGTCAGTTGCTATGGCAACCATGTGAACATTTCCCATACACACAGCATCAGTGGTCCAGCCTCTGAACCTCCTCGTGTTGGCCACTTCTTCTGTTGGGTCTCCAGCAAGCTGATGTAAATAGAAAACTGTGAGCGTGTGTGAGCGTGTTTGTGTGTGTGTGTGCAGTTCCATCTGGATATTAAAGTAGTAACATGATGTCACTCACAACTAAAGTTTTCAGGATGTGTAGGCTGCTGCTCCAGACAGTGATGTGACCCCCTTTGCTGACACTAATATAGCCGAGTGGAGGAGGATGGGAAAAAGCAACCACACGCACAGTTGGGTCTCGCTGCAGAGCAACAAAAACAACACAAATATGATGAAAAAGAAGCTTATTTAAAGTAAGTTGTAACTCTGTGCTGAAAGATCTGATTTGACCTTCACTTTTGGAGCCTTCTCTTGGTGATGTATGATGTATGTAAGTTTTCATAAATAAAACCCCTGCACCTTTCCCTTTGTTTCATCAGTTACCTTGTTGTGAGAGCAGTGTCTGATCTGAGGCTGTGTGTCCAGCAGAGCAGCTGTTGGAATGGAGGCACGCTGGCTTTCTGTGTATTCCAAATGCAGGTAGGAACAGAGCTGCTGCCACTTTACCTGCCCGGAGCAGCTGATATCCACCTAGAGATGGATGAGGTAGAGGAGCCACAGCGGTACTTCATCATTTTATTTTGACTGCATATCGAGTTTATGTCAGCAGTGAACTTATGTATTATTGACTGTATAGTTGCACCTGGCTGAAGAATCTCTCCACCCATATGTCCTCAATATCTGGGCCAATCACAGACCTCAGAACCTCCTGAAACTCTTCAAACTTCATTCCATGCTCTTCAATTCCATCTCCCCACCTTCTTTCTGTCTCCTGTATCTGTAGTCCAGCTTTTGGACAGGTGAATGCATTTTTCAGGAGCTGCAGGTGCTCTTGGCTGAGTTTCTCAGCAGGACTGACACCAAAGGCCGGATCACTGCAGAGAGCAGCACAGGGTGGAGAAAATTAATACTTCAAGTCACTTCAGTTTTTTCTTCTTAGTAGTTTTGAGCTGTTTGTGCTGTATATCCAGACTCTGCTGTCTGACAAAGGCTTTCTCCAGAATTAATGCAGCGCCCCCATGTGGCACCACTGGGCTAACACACTGCTGATCTAAATGGAAAAGTTTAAAATCACCTAATTACATGTTTTAATAAAATACACAAACAATTACCAATTGAGTAATATGTAAGGTTTGGAGTTCTCTGCCACCATGCAGCAGCTCTTGTGTGGACCTGTTGCTCAGGGAGACTGTAAGTCACATGTCTCAGCATTGTTTAAGCTCTTTTCCTCATCCATCATGGCATGCATGAGCAGCTCTTTACATCATACACATCTCACAAGCAACCAATGGAACCACAAAATCCTTAAGTAATAAACACACAAGTGTGATGGTAATGCAAAACCTTCTTTGACTTCATTTTTGTAAGCTGTTAGTTTGCAAGAATGAGAGAAAAGAGAGGGGAAAGATACATAAGATTTAAAATGAGCAATTGTGTGTCTAAAGTTATGAAGCGTAGCCTTTATAGTTTTAGAATTCGATAGGCTACAATAATTCATTCGAATGAGTATTCACTGATATTTGTCCAGATCAAAAATATAACAAAAAAACTAAACAACACTCACCAAAACCTGCTGTGTGGCACCTCTGCCTCATAAAGCATCCACAGATTTTTGTTGTTTCTGTCCATATTCTCAGGCTGGACACTTTATTTTTAGATTCTTCCAAATCTTCTGTGCATTTGTATTCTGTTGTCAAAAACTCATGCAGTAGCCAGGACTCCTACAAAGAGTAGAGACAACTCTGAGCAGCTTGTGGTGCTTTGAGCCTGCAGTGTCCTTTGTTCCCGTCCCTTCCTCTGTCTTGTCATGCAGTCCTCAAACAAAGCTTCATGTCTTTAGAAAGGCAGTGGAGGAATGCCCACATCCACAGATCAATAAGCCACATTGACCACACCAAAGAAGGAGAGTCAACACATCAGTGCAAGATCCGAAAGTTTCCAAAATAGCTACAAGTCTGCTGGGGGTAACAGACCGGCAGAGCAGCCCTCTGCTGGTTAATCATTTAAAGAGGTAAAGTGAAGACCCAGGAGGCAATAAGATGGGTAACTTTACTAAAACAAAGCCTCAAGATGCTGACATATATCCAGAGAAACGTTTCTGTTTTTTAAAAATTTAAAAGAGCAAAAACAAAAGTGTCTTTGTAATGTATTATCCGGGCCTTAAGGTCCTCTGTGGTTTAATTATTGCCAACACACAGCAGTTTTTCTTACCAGTCCAATAAGCATGAGCTATCCAGAGTGGCCTCCTACCATGTTTAATGAAGGTGCACCAGTCCCAGAGGAGCCTGGTCTGCTGGGTACCTGCTCTTATTTTTACCCACAACACTGTCAGACCTTTTTTACATTTAAGAGTTTTGGAATAGATTTAGAAGTTTTTGTTTTCTCCCTTCTACATCTGTGATGTGTTAACTTATCCTGCAGAGCACTACTAATGGTTACTAAATCTCATTTATCCCTTGTGTTGGACCTCTTAGGTGTATAATAAATAAATAAATAAATTGTTTTGAAGGGTACAATAAAGTTCTTCTTATTAATATTTCTTCGATCTCACTGGACTCCCAGGTTCGAACAGCCTTGATAAATCGCTTTACGTCATTAGCCACGCCCCCTTATCGGGAAGCGCGCACAAAGGGCCACAAACAAAGCCTGAAACTTGATTGTAGTGCAGCCTTCATTTATTGACAATTAAGCCATGACAGTGTTTCACTGCAAGCGACGCGGATATAGATCCTCAGCTAAAAGCAGAGTGCGGCCATCATTAACGCACATGTGCTTCCCAGTCAAGGTGTCTGCCGTGGAAAAAAGCACACACACAACAGAGCTGCACTGAGGAGCACTGATAGTCTATAGAAATGCAAGGTAAGGGACGCTTACGTTACATTACTTTACATTGCGTTGATGTGAGTTTAGATTCTGTGTGCACTAGATGGTGCCAGAGTACCATTTTGGATGGTGCATTAACTATAGAATTAAAGCTATAGCATGTCAAACACAAAGAAAGAAACCTATAGGGGCAATCAAGGGTTTGTGGTTTATTTAAAAAAAAAATCAGCCTTTATATGAATATGTTAATATGCAATGAGAATTAGCTCAAACCAGCTTTTTCCAGTGAGATTGTTTTCAGCATCTGCGATTTGCCATCTCACATGGCAGCAGCAGCTCACTGGTCTAACTCAGACCGCCTAACTACATACCCGTGATCCCCGCCCTCGTTTCCCCCATCATCGAGTCTTGGGAATAGGCTTCTTCTCCCTCAGTCTGCTGCAGAGATGGCCCAGTGAGAACAAGTTTGTGTAGATGTTGATTTCTGTTTTTCTAAAACTTTGCTGCCATGTTGCGCGTTGTTGTAGAGTCGGCTCAAGGTCTGCCTAAAAAGAAGGTTGGAAGTCCTGATCCTGTTGCCTCTGTGATTTTTAAAGGTAGGTCTGTGCTTTTAAGTCTTAGATTTTAGATACTCTCAGGTAGAAACTGATAATGACATGACTAATGACAATGACTGATGTAATGTATGTATTTTGACATACATTGTACATTTATGAGCTATGCAGTAGTTTTAATAGTGTTCACTTCATTTCCAGATTTATATGAAGCTAATTCTGTATAGTCTTTTGAGTTAGGGCAAAAAGAAAAACTGCACTAAATGGGGAAGTCTTGTCAGAATTTGTAGGGAAATTTGCCCTCAGCTGTAGCATGAAAGAATGATATCAGACACAGATGACTGTTTCTGTAGAGGGTTTGTTAATGTAAATTAGCCCAACCGTTTTGCTTGTTCCATCTGCAGCCCACGGACAGCATCATCAGTTTTGTGTCCATTCAAATGTATAAAATATAAATTCTCTACAAAGTCTTTCAAACAAGAGAAGAAAAAGTGCAATAAACACAATAATTTCACTTTCAGATGAGAAGAAGAAAACAAAAACAATCGACAATGAGCTGAATCCTGTGTGGAATGAGGTGAATTCCCTACACACACACACACTCATCACAATCTAATCATCTCATTATGGTCACAGTATTTGAATTGAAGTGCAGATGAGTTTAGGCTGTTTATAGATAAAATGTTGCGTCTTCAGTTTCAGCATGAAACTCCTCTGATTGCATTTTTTTTATTGTTGCAGGTGCTTGAGTTTGATCTAAAGGGCGCCGCGCTAGACTCCAGCTCCAACATCGATGTGATTGTGAAAGACTATGAAACTATTGGCAAAGATAAGTAAGTGCAATGCAACCTGTGAGGCTGAGCACACTATTAGCTTTGGTTTTATACTTTGTGCAACAGAGGGATTGCTGTGATGAAAGACAAGTGGTGCGCCTCACCTTTCTGAATCATCTCCTGTCCTCTCTGAATGAATAGCTTCTAGGAAATAAGTCTGTTTAGTCAGGCAACAGGTTGGCCAACTGCAGCTGAATGGTGTGTGAGACTACTGTTATAAGGGTGTTAATTTTTCAGCCTAACAATAAAGGGGCAGCAGTGGCGCTGTGGTATAGCAGGGTTCGATCCCAACTCCTCCCTAAGTCGTTGTTGTGTGTCCTTGGGCAAGACACTTCACCCTGCCTGTGGCACGCCTTGCTAGTCACTGTATGAAACAACAATTTCCCTCTGGGATTATTACGAAAGTATCTAAAATAAAAAAAAATAAAGCAACAGCTCATACAGTTCAGGTAATGGTAGCAAATAATCATTGGCACAGGTTTCCTGCTGATGCACTAATATACAAGAAATAACAGATATGTTCATAGTAACGCAGTGTTTGAGTTATGCAGTTGGCTCTCTCTACCCCCTCACACCCTGCCTGCCATGCTGAGACTTGCTGGGCTGTGTGGGATGACTGGGGCAGATTGGGCAACAATTGATGGAGGAATGAATTGCTGTTTTGTCTGTCTGGGATTTGTGTTACCACCGTGTGACAGACAAATCTGAAAACAAATGTGGTGTAACTTTTTTTTGTATGAACTGCTTAAGACGATGGGGCTGTAATGCAAACTGTAGCTGCTTCAAAAAAAAAAATAAAACCTTTCCAAATAAAACCAGTCACATCTGGGACCAATCTAGGCCCACTGCAAAGAATGATTCCTCCACGTAACTAATTATTGCGATCAAAGTCTCGTCAACGTTAACAAAACAAGTCCCATTGAACACCTTGTTTCGTATAAAGACCATTTTTGGATTTTCTGTGCATATGTTCTACTGAGCAAAAGTTTCCCTTGTGTCCACGGGACAGTCATAACCGAGGGAGGAGCAGTCCCTCTTAAGCTGAGTAAAGTTTTCCAGTGGGCTGGCCCGTCTGACACACTCCCTAAAGATCTACACAGTGGTAGCAAAGGAGGACTTCTCTTTTTCAAATAGTTCACCAGATGCTGTTATGGGTGATTCCTGTCATCGTGGCAACAGGAGGGAACAGGAAAACCCTCTATGTCCTCCGAACTAATTCAATTTTAAGCAATCCCCAAAAAATATTGTATATTTTAATTTATGCCTGAGTACATTAATTAGGAGAACACATCTGCTTGTTGTGGTCATTCTCCTCATAGATGTTCACACATTTTACCACATATTCAGCAGTGTGACTGACAGAGAATGCAGAAAATTGGAAAAAAAGAACATTTCTGTGTTTAATTTCCTGTCCTGCTCTTGCACTTATCTACTTTTGCACTCTTGTTTCAAATCTGAGATGAGCTGTGTATTTTCAGTGCTGGAATAATCACACAGTTGTGTGAGTGGAAATGAATGCTGACAGAGGGAGGGTATTAGTCAGCCATGGACACTCACAGCCTGTGTTTGTGCTGAAAGCCACTAACTCCCATTTGCAGCTTGATTAACTTCATCATATGGGAAGAAGTCAAAAGGACAAAAGCCTGATTTTTTCATATTTTGACAAGGAGCTCTATTTTCTGCTGTATAGAGGGAGGGGAAAAGTGTCCAATAATAAATCCATACAAAGCAGATGGTTGCAGTATTTTGGCTAATGGGTGTTCAAACATGTCTTTCTTAGCATATTCAGTGAACAGGACTTTCTCACTTGAAGCCACCTGTTCAAGTTTTATTGCTCAGATTCCATTAAAAATACATGTAGGATTTGTTGGGCCCCTGGTCTGATTTCAGGCTGCATACCAGTTTTATGGAGTCACTGAATCTCTGGGGCATCCCCAGAGCCGCCGAGACGATACATTTAAATAACCTCCTCACAATAAAATTCTGTCCAACTGTTTGTGTAGTGACCTAAACTATTGTTAACCTCAGGCTCCATGATGCAAGTTTTAATTTCTTGCCTGTTAAATCAGCGTAAATGTGACAGTCCAGAATTGAGTAATTGTAAAAAATCCTCCTCTCGGAGCCCTGCCAAAATAAAGTTACACTGTCCACCCAAAGAAAGAGCAACATGACGCACAACAGATATTTTATGCTCTCGACCTTCACAGAGCTAATGCTGTGATGCTGCTTTCACATTGGCTCATGTTAATTGTTGGGAAAATAAACAAGCTGCACTTTAATCTTTGTTGTTTTTGGCTGTGTACCAACAATCCACCACAGTCACAGAGCAGTACTGAAATGCTGTTAAAGATCCAGCTGTGCTGAATAACAAAGTAAAGCACTGTAGTGTTGTTCAGGGAGAGTGCATACAGTCAGATAAAGGCACGTTGTATTATTGTACGGTAAACGTAATATGAAATGATGGGGCGTTGAGGTTGACTTTGTGATTTTATAATGCTCTCCAACATTTTTATTAGATACTTGTCTACATATTTGAGTCTGGACAGAAAGAGATGATGTCATTGTGGTTTATTTGCCAACCAACCTGGTCATTGTTAATCATTATAGTGTAAAGCATTATTTTTTTAGGAAATGGTGTCATTAGAATTCCATACAGAAACTGGTTAACTCATTCACAGAAGCAATAATCTATGGAGATGTTTTAATATTAGCATGTGCAGCTGATGTTCACATCATTTACCATCACAGTGCAGGAAGTCACCTCTGTTTAAAACTGCATGTGCATGGCGTTTGTTTGTCTGAGCAGGCAGGGTTTTGTTAGCTCTGGGTGGTGACTTTTGTGAACAGGACTTCACAGAGCACGCATACAGCATTTAATTTGTGTGTGGCCTGAATTCTGATCGCTAATATGCCGGCTGCAGACACTAGTAGTGTGTGTTTGGTTTAATGAAATCAGGATTTTAGTAGCAGAATTGTCAGTGAGTTAGTCGATGTTTGTTACCTTTATTGAATGTTTGCATGGTGTGTTTTTCAGATTTATTGGGTCAACAAAAATCTCTTTGAGGGATCTTGCTTCAGGTCAAGTGAGGTCACTACCATCCAAAAATGTTCCTTTGGTCAATGAAAATGGACAGAATATTGGAGTAAGTTTTCTCAGCTAGTATTGTTTAAAATATAAAGTAAAAAGGAGGATATGTTTAACAATACTTAGCCATCATTTTATTTAGGCTACAATCAACCTCGTGATCGGCTATGACCCTCCAGCCAACGCTGCACCAAACCCCAGTGATCCTCAAGCTGGAAATGCTACAGTGGACGCTGGTATGTTCATGAAACTCCAAAAGATACAGTACACAAGTCTGATTAAAGGCATGCATGTGTTCTGTCATGATGTTGTCTTTCTGCTTTTTAGGAGGAGGAGGAGGAGGAGGAGGAGGTGGTGCAGAGGGGGATGAGACTCTACCAGATGGGGGCCAAAGTGGTTCTGTGGGGGTCTCCTCCGCCTCGGGTCAGCCTGTTAACCTTCGCCAGAGGCTTGCCAGGGCAGAGAGCCGCCACCGACTGGTGAATAAACCGCAGGACTTTCAGGTCAGTTGAATAAGGTTTTTGTGTAACGGTGCACTTGGTCCACATGTGTAAAACTGATTTGTGCCAGTGAAAATAGAGATAAGGTTCCTATGGGTAGGAGGTGGATGGATGCATTCCTTCACATGGGATTTATGACTTGAAGGCTACTTTCAGTCTTTGTAATCCTCTGGTATGCTTGGACTGACTGCTTCACAAACCAGCTCCCATTCATTGGTTGATTATCTACACTGATACTGTAATACGTCTTTTAGATTCGTGTCCGGATCATCGAGGCCCGTCAGTTGCCTGGAAACAACATCAAACCTGTAGTGAAGGTTCATGTGTGTGGTCAGACCCACAGGACGAGGATCAAGAGGGGAAACAACCCCTTCTTTGATGAGGTGCTGTCACTATAGGATAAAACTGCAAGCCCAGACATGTGACATGTTTTTATTTGCTCCATCCCTTTAAGATTTTATTTTGTTTCTGCAGATGTTCTTCTACAACGTCCACATGCTACCGTCAGATCTGTTTGATAACAACATTAGCTTCCGGGTAAGTTCAATGCATGAAATTGTTGAGGTCATGAATGTATAAATGTATATTTAATTTCTTTCGGCTCTCTTCAGGTGTATGATTCCTATTCACTGAGGGCTGACAGCCTCATGGGAGAGTTCAAGGTACCTCATCAAATATCCTGCAAAGAATGAAAGAAAAAAACTGAGTAACTGATCTCTCATTGCTCTCTCACACAGGTGGATGTTGGTTATCTTTACGATGAACCAGGTAAACTGGTTCCTAACCACAATTCTGAGTGTCATTTATATTTGTTTAGAGGATGCTTCTGTTCAGCCCATGGATATCAGACTGTGACGGCATATTTTAATATTTCATGTTTTACTTTTTATGTTCTTTTTTCTGCAATTAAATAGCATAAAACTGTGCAGCTGTATAAGCAACTGTTGATATATGCTAGTGATAACCCGGGGGCAATAAATTACTAAATCAATGTAGTGCTCACACTTTGGTCCACACAATTAGTCAAAGACAATATAGTGGATATTTAAGTAGAATCAGTATGCATGGCTTAGCTTAAAACTATGAATACTATTATTTAACAAGGAAACCTTTAAGCCAGGTGTTAAATAATGTTGCAGTCTACATTATATATGCATATGCATATGCAGTGTGAGGATTTTTTACAATAGTTGTGTGTGTGGTTCTGTGCAGCCCACTGTATCATGAGGAAGTGGCTCCTGCTGAATGACCCTGATGACTCCAGTTCTGGTGCTAAAGGCTACCTGAAAGTCAGCCTCTTCGTAGTGGGGACAGGAGATGAGCCTCCGGTATGACTAACAGATTCCCACGGCTGCTGGTCGCTTCCTCTTTCCTGATGTAAATATGCTGGTTATGCCCCTCTCTTTCCGTCCCGGACTCATGTCTGTTCTACCTCACAGTTGGAAAAGAGAGAGTCTAATGACGACCAGGATGACATAGAGAGTAATCTGCTGCTGCCAGCAGGTGTGACTCTGCGATGGGCCACCCTGTCGCTGAAGGTGTTTAGAGCTGAAGACATACCTCAGAGTAAGAAAAGTTTGACATGAGTAACTAATTATGCAATATTTAAAAAATCCAGTATGAAAAACAAGTCTTCTCATTTCAGTGGATGATGCATTTGTCCAAAGCCTTAAGGAAATTTTTGGAGGAGAAGAGAACAAGAAGAACCTGGTGGATCCTTTTTTGGAGGCTAGCTTTGCTGGCAGAAAGGTTCCTGGTCATTTGTTTCTTTTTGCCATCAGTGCTAAAAAAAAATTTTAAATCCTGTTGTTCACCTGCATAAGAAATACTAATTTTATTGTCTGTGTCTTCAGCTGTGTACTCAGATCATTGAGAAGAATGCAAACCCTGAGTGGAACCAAGTACTGAACCTTCAAGTCAAGGTAACCAAGGTCTAACCAAGGATGAAAAACAGCACAGCACAAAGGAACATGAGATCACTAATTAATCTCTGTTTACCTGTTTTTGTGTTTAAATGCAGTTTCCTTCCATGTGTGATCGTGTCAAACTGACAGTCTTTGATTGGTAAGTCAGTAAGAACGTACAGAATTTTAGCCAGTTTCATCTTACAGTAAGGACGGCTAAGAGGCAGTGCTGTTTTATTCTGTTGTTTGGGACTGAGAAAAAGAACCGCAATCCTTCTGCAGTGTGGTCAGCTGTGTTCTATTTGTGTGTGTTTGGGACTTATGATACTTTTAGACACACTTACCATACTCCCTACTAGGAAAAACCTGGATAAGGCTATGATTACCTAAGTAGATAGCACTGTTAGGGTTAGTATAAGCTTCAAGCAAATGGATGTAAGTCCATATAAATTCCCCAAAAATGACCTAAGAAAGAATGTGTGTGTGTGTGTTTTCCTTGTTCCAGCTCCAACCCCATGAGATAGAGTAATGTAGCAGTGCAACTCAGAATCTGTTGGCCCCTCCCTTTCCCTGCTCTGTTGGCACCGTCTCTAAGCTAATTTTCATCATTTTGTTTTGTGGAACAACTGACTAGGCAAATAACTCAGGTCCAGGAAGGTTGAAAAAAGGGAAATAAGTGGAAGAGGAAAAGGTTAGAAAAATGGGCAGAAGGTGATGAAACCTGCTTGGAGCCAGTATATCCCCTGTTGAAAACAAAAAGCAACATTTTTCTCTGTTCTACAGACTTCCTTTGTAGATTGAGTTAACATTCAGAGCACCTACTGTTTGTGTTTTCAGAGTAAGGGTAAAGTTTTTATGTGTGATTACAGGGATCGTTTGACAGGAAATGATGCTGTTGGCACCACATACCTGAATCTGTCCAAGATAGCCTCTTCTGGTGGAGAAATAGAAGGTATTACTCAATATGGCTAATTTTCTTATATTGAAAACATCAGTATTGATCTTTGCATCTTATAAAAGATGATTATTGTTGTATCATTATGTTGCATTCATTTCTAAATGGAACTCGATTGTCCCTTTTTTCTCCTGGAATAGAGGAACATGCGAGATATGGGGAAAAACCATCATATGAAGGTTGATGTGTGCTCTCTTTTGCTCTGTGTTGCATGACATGTGACGCATGTAGCACTCGTTAAACTGTCGTTTTCCCTGAAGCTATGTTGCTGTGCTTTGCTGTGTTTTGACATTAGTATTTAAATTTAAATGTGTTTCTAACACCACATTTCTGACATCGTCCCTACTGCCTGCTTACACAGCATTCACTGTTTCCACCCGCTGCCTCACATAAAGTCACACCAAACTACTAACACTGAAGCTTTGTTTAGCTTATCTAGAGTATGTTCACAAGGTGGTTAACTGTGATGCCGTTTCCCTCCAGCAAGCTCAGGTGAGTCTGAGGTGGGGTTCCTGCCTGTGTTTGGGCCCTGCTATGTCAATCTATATGGTAGCCCCAGAGAGTTCACAGGCCTGCCAGACCCCTATGACGATCTCAACTATGGCAAGGTAGTCGAGTAGATATGGTGATCATTGTCTAACAACATCTTACTTGTCTTGAAAGTTTTTTAATGAACGTGTCATCTTTGTAAAGGGAGAAGGTGTGGCGTACAGGGGAAGGGTTCTGGTCGAGCTCTCTACTAAGCTGGAGGGGAAATCAGACAAAGCAGTAGACAGCATCCATAGTGATGACATACTGGTGGCACAGGTATTATGAAAATTAAATAATAATACCTGATTAAAATGTCTGAAATTTAGGTTTTGTGAGATAAGAGTGTGATATCAAATCTTTCTCCCTCTCTTCATCTTTGTCCTTCCCCAAATCAGAAGTACCAGAGGAGGAGAAAATTCTGCCTATGTGCCGTCTTCCACAGTGCCACCATGATTCAGGAACCTGGAGAACCAATCCAGTTTGAGGTCAGCATCGGTAACTATGGCAACAAATTGGACACCACCTGTAAACCTTTGGCCTCCACCACTCAGTATAGCTGTGCTGTGTTCGATGGTGAGTGATGACATCTATGGTTTAGGAAATAATGTTTTAATGCTTTACTCATTGAGATTCTGCTTATCTTTTAGACAAGACCATTTAAATCTCTGTGTTGCTTTACTAGGCAATCACTACTACTACCTGCCCTGGGCAGACACTAAGCCAGTGGTTGTTGTCACCTCATACTGGGAGGACATCAGCCACCGTCTGGACTCTGTCAACATCATCCTCTACATTGCTCACCGCCTGGTAATGCTGCACTGTCATGTGTGATTGTGCGAGTGCTAATGATTTAATTTCAGTAGCGCTGTATTAACCTAATGCTTGGTACCTGTGGGCATTTGTATGGGTCAGTCAAATCCTCACCCATATTTTGTTGCTTGTTGTTGCAGCAATCCAACCTGGAGGCATTTAAAACTGGCATTTTGGCAAAAGTCCCTGACAACCAACTAGTAGAAGTGTGGCTGAGGCTGCTAAATCAGTTGATTGAAGACCTAGAAAGGTAAATTGATGATATAATGTTGTGTATGTAACAATCAGTTGAATGCAACAGAGCCAGAAAACTTGTATAATATCTGTATAATCTCTCGTTCAGTTTCCCCACACCTGAGCTGGAGGGCCGCTCTAACCTCACATCTCTGGACATCCAAATCAAAAAGCTACGGGACAGTGCTTTGACCCCCATGAAGGAAGGAGCAAGGCGCATGAGAGAGGAGGCCTCGGAGATCCGTGATACGCTGTCTGACATAGAGTCCTGGGCTGACAAACTTATACAGCTGGCTGAAGAGGTACAAAAACAACAGATGTTTTGATATTAGAGGAGGAAGACTTCACCTTCTATTTTCATCAGAAATGCCCACACTCATATATGAACATACTCACATGGTTTTCTTCTCACTGTGTCCAGCCTCAGAACAGCATGCCTGATGTGGTCATCTGGATGTTACGGGGTGAGAAGAGGGTGGCCTACAGTCGTATCCCTGCTCACCAAATCCTCTATTCCACCCACAGTGAGCAGGCCTGTGGACAGCACTGTGGCAAGACTCAGACTGTCTTCTTACAGGTAAAAATTACAATAAATGTTGTAGTAATGGATTAAAAATTGCCTGAACAGCTTGCTGGTGGATTATAATTCTCATGTGACACTGTTCCCACAGTATCCCATGGACAAGACCAAAGGCATGAAGGTGCCGGTTCAGATTAGAGTCAACATGTGGCTGGGTCTTTCTGCACATGAGAAAAAGTTCAACTCTTTCTCTGAGGGAACCTTCAGCGTGTTTGCTGAGCTGGTACGTTACTCCAAAACAGACCACCTATTAATGCACAAAGAATCACAGGAAATATTCAATATTTTGTCTACACACAGCGATGCAGTTACTTTTAGCTAAAACACATCCTCCTCTGCTTTACAGTATGAGAACCAGGCCAAGGTCTTTGGGAAGTGGGGGACAACAGGTCTGGTGGGGCGCTATAAATTCTCAGATGTAACAGGCAAACTGAAGCTGAAACAGGAGTATTTCATGCCACCCAAAGGATGGCAGTGGGAGAGGGACTGGCTGATTGACCCAGAGAAAGCGTGAGTATGATTGGAGAAGATTAAATACGCTTGAACTTAATGGGACTTCCACTCATTATATTGCTTTATTTTCTTTCCTTCTGAACACACATCTGTGGACTAAAGGAAGTGGGCTGCGTCTGCTCTTTACTGTTTACATTCTTGCTGTAGACCATGATTTAATAACAGTACCAGACTGTGCCTGCTGGAAGCTCACATTTTTTTTCTTATTCTTACAGTCAACCTCCAGTGTTTGGTTTCCTTGCCAACATTTATTTCAAAAGTATTTTCTTTATTTTTGTAACACCATTTGTTTTTTTTTAAGCTAAAGGGAACCATTAAAATCGTCAGCTGGGTGACACCCAACATGTAAACTCAGCCAAACCTGTCATTTCTTTCTCACATTATATATGAACATTATCTTTTTTTTAAGTTTCTTTGATTAAAAGAACATGCTACATATACTCCTGACTTTGTGTTTCAGGCTGCTAACAGAGGCAGATGCAGGACACACTGAATTCACGGATGAGGTCTTCCAAAATGAGACCCGCTTCCCTGGTGGAGAGTGGAAGGCTGCCGCCGAGCCCTTCACGGATGTGGTGAGAACAGCACACTGACATACAAATAATGTACAGCATTTCTGCAACCGTATCCTCTGATAGAGTCCAATAGATAGACCTAACAGGGTTTTATGTGGTACAGAATGGAGAGAAGAGCCGCAACCCTGCAGAGTTTGAGTGTCCACCGGGTTGGGACTGGGAGGATGACTGGACTGTGGATGACAAAAGAGCTGTGGATGATCAAGGTGCAGACCTTCATCAACAGAACAAAGCTTTTTTTCAAGTTGTAAAAGAGTTGAGATTGAATAACAATTAAATTAATGTGTGTCTGTCTGTACACAAGGCTGGGAGTACGGAGTCACCATTCCTCCAGATGACAAACCTCGGTCTTGGGTCCCTGCAGAGAAGATGTACCATGTCCACCGCAGGAGGAGGCTGGTGCGACCCCGCAAGAGAAATGCACTCCCTGCAGGAGCAGCTGTGGAGGTCAGCACAAGATGATGTTTTTCTTTTATTCACAGGAAATAGATCAATTAGTTGTAGAGTTATTTTGTACTAAATAATTTAATTTATTCAGTAGGTAAAGAAATGTTTGACTTACATGTGTGATTTTCACACAGAGGAGGGCTCAAGGAGACCCTGAGGGCTGGGAATTCTCTTCTCTGATTGGCTGGAAATTCCACAGAAAGGAGCGTTCATCGGATACATTTCGCAGACGACGCTGGAGGCGAAAGATGGCGCCAGAAGATCGCCTAGGAGCCTCTGCCATCTTTCAGCTTGAGGGGGCCTTGGTGAGCAAAGGAAAATGAATGTTTTACTTTATATCTGATGTGGGCTCTTTGTTGGAATCTGGTTTCATACAGACAGAAGCGGAATAGTCACAATGTAGACAGGCAGTTTGTTTCCTTGTTTAACCTGGACAGGAAAGGGCACTGTTAAAGCAGGAACTGAATCTAAGCTCAATGACTCAACAAGTATATTCAAATATTTACTTAATAATTAAACACATTCACAGCACCGTGCTGTGTTTTTATTTGGCAGCCAGTGACGCATGATCATGTAAAAGGTCTGGGATGTGTGCTCACCCTTTACAGGGTGTTGATACAGAGGAGAGAGAGAAAGGCTCCAAGTCTGAAACCACCAAGGTTTTCGGTGATAACACACCCACTGTGTCCTGCTCCTTCGACAGTAAGTGATGCACAGATGACATAACGTCAATAGCAGAAATGCATATGTCATAATGTCCCATTTAAAATGTTTATTTCTTGCATAGAGTCCTACATGTACCATCTCCGCATCTATGTCTATCAGGCACGGAACCTGAGATCTATGGACAAAGATAGTTTTTCTGGTAAGAGTCTACCTGTTGGTCAAAATGTAAATGAAAGTTTACATTTGACAACATTGACCTTTTTTTTTTTTTTAAACCACAGATCCATATGCATACGTCTCCTTCCTGCATGTTAGCAAGACAACTGAGAAGCTCAGAGCCACACTCAACCCAACATGGGACCAAACTCTGATTTTCGATGACGTGCAGATTTTTGGAGATCCACAGAACATTGCTCGCTGCCCTCCTGATGTTGTATATGAGTTCTATGACAGTGACCAAGTGGTAGGTTTGGTGGCAGACAGATACAGAAAAGGCTTTGCCTTATTATGTTATTATATCTTATTTAAGTGCTAAATATGAAGGTGTAAGTTTCACCTTTTAGATAAGACATGATTATGTCATGTGATCCTCTGCACAGGGGAAGGATGAGCTGCTGGGCCGCAGTGTTTGCACCCCAATGGTGAAGTTGAATCCTGCTGTTGATCAGACTCCTAAACTGCTGTGGCATCCCATTACCCAGAAGGGGCAGAGGGCTGGGGAGGCACTTTTGGCAGCTGAACTTATTCTGAAAGACAAGGTGAAGGAATGAAATGACTATAGATGCAAATACTACATACTAACATATATTGTGCATACACAGGACAAATTGTGCAACCCATGTCATTAAGAAACTAAAAATGAGATTTATTTTGGGGAAACAAAATAACTTTTTTATGTGTTGTACTGTGTTTTAAACATATTTTGTCTCTCTCATGTCTGTAGTCAGGTGTGTCCGATCTTCCTCTGCTTCCTTCCAAAAGAACTGAGAACCTCTACATGGTTCCTCAAGGCATCCGACCCGTGGTGCAGCTCACTGCTGTGGAGGTAGTATATACACATAGGGCACCCCTCCATCTCTCTGACCACGGTTCTTATCTCTAAATCCTCCTTCTGTACCTGCATACATGTTTTTAGATTCTCACATGGGGTCTGAGGAACATGAAGCCATACCAGCTGGCCACAGTATCCTCCCCCAGCCTTGTGGTGGAGTGTGGGGGGCAGAGGGTGGAGTCAGCTGTCATTAAGAACATGAAGAAGAGCCCCAACTTCCCCAGCTCTGTCCTCTTCATCAAAGTGGTAATGACAGCCTTACACATGCTGCAGGCAGAGTAATGAATGAAGTGTAACTACTGCGCAGGACATGAGAATAATGTGTAAATCTTCTATACTATTTTGCTACGCTCTCACCAAACAGCTCCTTCCAAAGGATGAGATGTACACACCCCCCATTGTGCTGAAGGTGATCGATCACCGTCCGTTTGGAAGGAAGCCCGTGGTCGGCCAGTGCACCATCACTTCTCTGGAGGAGTTCAGATGTGACCCATATGTCATCACTGCAGAGGGAGCCATGTCTTCTAAAGGCAAGGACAGAAAAAAGAAAATCTTATTGTGCTAACAGCAGAAAAATCTTCTAATGACATCCATTCATCACTGACAGTGGCTCTGATGATGGCTTCCCCTCACAAACACGTCTCCATCACCATGGATGAGACACGCCCACTGCTCGAGGCTCAGGTAAACCCCACCAGCTCACATTGAGGTGCCTCCACTCACTCAAGTGCAGAATTTGATTTTTTTAAGTCAAATTTGACGAGCTTCATTACTCTGGCTTACAGTTCATGTACAGTATGTCAACTGCTGTCAACAAAATGGCTTCTCCCACCTCCCACTTTGTATGTATGGTTATTTATTATAGCTTTTTAATTCACAAGGCTGACACTGGAAGGTTGAGAATCACTCTGCCCAGAGTGCAAGCTTTACAAAGCCCTCATAATGCTGTCACAATGCCATTAATCTACATGGGAGTTGCCACAATAACTGCGATTCTAGTATTGTAATTTAACTGGCACTATTTTATTGCCAGTTAAATTACAATATATATTGCAATATATATATTGCAGCAAGGGCGTAACACAGGCACCTGTTTTGTTTGCTGCAAAGAGTCAGATGAGAAACTAAATGTGGGGTTGCAGCCAATTAGCTTAGCATAAAGACTCAATTAATTTCTCAGGGTTGCATGCCAGGACGTGACTCTGCCTGTCCAAGAAGTACTCAAGTGTCAAAATGTAAAAATGAAAAATGTAGCCTGTGTCTGCATTGCCCTTTGTTATGCCCTTGTTTTACAGAGTTTGTGATATTGCTTGTGGGATGCTTTATCAACCTTTCCTCCTAGTTAATATTTCTCCTTCTTGTGAATATTTGTATCCATATTTGCACATGTATCACTGCATTTATGTTACTGCTGTGTGTAGTTATGCTTTTTTGTCTGTGTGTGTGTTTGTGTGTCCCATCATACGATTTTTGTCCAAAGCTTGTAGAAAAGGTAAGATTTTATCAAAAAACATTAATTTCTTCTGTCACACGTGGACAAAAGCTAAAAAAATGTATCACATTTAATGTTTTTAGGAAAAAGAGACAGTTGATTGGTGGAGTAAATTCTACGCTTCAACTGGAGACCAGGAGAAATGTGGCCCTTACCTCAATAAAGGATATGATAGTCTGAAGGTAAGCCGACTTAATTTACTCCTACATTAATGTCTTTTTTTTTGTAGGTGTTGATAGGTTGGGTGTAAATTTGTGTCAATTTGCAGGTCTATGACCGTGAATTGGAGGATGTCCCAGATTTCAAAGGGCTGACTGATTTCTGCAGCACCTTCAAACTGCAGCGAGGCAAGAATGAAAATGGAGATGATGACCCCACTGTGGTTGGAGAGTTCAAGGTAGTCTGACACCATTAATTAAATGGATTTATACCTAAAGGCAAGATTAAAAAAATTGATTAACTCCAATGTGGTATGTTTTCTTGTTTCTGCAGGGTTCATTCAAGGTGTACCCCCTGCCAGACGACCCAGGAATCGGTCCTCCACCCCGTCAGTTCAGGGAGCTTCCAGACAGTGGACCTCAGGAGTGCCTGGTCAGGATTTACATAGTCCGGGGCATAGACCTGCAGCCTAAAGACAATAACGGAAGAGTGAGAATCAATCTATATTACAGCAATAACTGTAGTGTATCTGTGGCTTTTGTTTAAACTTTTGTCCTCTCTCCTGCTCAGTGTGATCCCTATATAAAGATATCATTGGGAAAAAACAGCATTGATGACAGAGACCACTACATACCCACCACTCTTAACCCTGTGTTTGGAAGGTACAACTGCGAATACTGCAAAAGAAATATAATAATTCAAAGTATTATGTAGTGTTATTTAACCTCCTTTTGTGTTGTTCAGGATGTTTGAGATGACCTGTTTCCTGCCCCAGGACAAGGACCTCAAAATCTCGGTCTATGACTATGACCTCCTGACCCGTGACGAGAAGGTCGGCGAGACAGTGATCGACCTGGAGAACCGCTTCCTGTCTCGATATAACGCATACTGTGGCCTGCCGCAAACCTACTGCATGTAAGACAGCGCGCGCTTTTTCTTAAGACCGAAGAGGAGTCAGACTAAAGAAAGATTAATGCTCTCCATCTTGTCCCCTTAGCTCAGGTATCAACCAGTGGAGGGATCAGCTGAAGCCTTCCCAGATCCTTGAGAACCTGGCTCGTCTTAAAGGACTGTCCAAACCCAGGACGGAAGATAACGGCACTTCGCTCACATTCAATGGCAAAGACTACACACTGGCACAGTTCGGTAAGCGTTTAGTGTACAGTGTTATCAATTAGGATATTTGTCCTGAGATGAAGTCACGATTACTGATTTAGATTCAGTACCAGCAATAGCAACTGACGCTGGCAAAAGATCATTTTTAATCTCTTTAAATCTTACTAATATTTTAATACTAAAACAGTGTAAATGAATCTGTTTTTTACATCTAGAGACCAACAAGGAAATTCATCAGCACTTGGGTCCGCCCTATGAACGCCTCTGTCTGCACGTGCTCAGAACACAGGGTCTCGTCCCAGAGCATGTGGAGACCAGGACCCTTAACAGCACCTTTCAGCCCAATCTGTCTCAGGTTAGCTGTCCTTGTCTGTGTTAAATGTTTGTGGGCACCCTGACCTACAATTTGTACAAACTCAATTTAATTCTTGCTGTATTACTTTAGGGAAGGCTCCAGATGTGGGTGGATGTTTTCCCCAAAAGCCTCGGACTCCCTGGACCTCCCTTTAACATCACACCTCGCAAGCCTAAGAAGTATGTGCAGGGCGTCTCTTTGCTTCTTCATCACAGGTCATATTAGATTCTAACATCGACTGTGTTTAGGTTTTTCCTCCGTGCTGTCATCTGGAACACCACAGATGTGACTTTGGATGAGACCAGCATCACTGGAGAACACATGAGTGACATCTATGTCAAAGGGTATGTTAATTCTGCATAATTAGTTTCTTAGTCTATCCTTACTTTGGAGAAGATCATTCATGATCATACCTGTTGTTTGCTGTGCCAGCTGGATGCCAGGCATGGAGGAGGACAAACAGAAGACAGACGTCCACTACAGGTCTCTGGATGGAGATGGCAACTTTAACTGGCGATTCGTGTTTGGCTTTGAATACCTGCCAGCTGAACAACTCTGCCTTGTTTCCAAAAAAGTGAGTAGAGATCATTTTAAATGGCTTAAAAATACATCTGTGTGGTTTAAATAAAAAATCGAATTAACACATGCTTCGTTCACAGGAGCACTTTTGGAGTCTTGACAAAACAGAGTTCAGGATTCCTCCCAAGCTGATTGTCCAGGTTTGGGACAATGACAAATTCTCACTGGATGATTACCTTGGTAAGAAACTTCAATATTGATTCGACCATATTAACAAAAAACCTGTGAGTATTATTTGTTGTTATTCCAGGCACGTTGGAGCTGGATTTGCGTAACCTGGTTCCTCCAGCGAAGACCCCAGAGAAGTGCTCTCTGGATATGATGGAAGTTGGAGTGACTCACAAGATGGAGCACGCCAAGTCTCTGTTTGCTCAGCAGTCCGTCAGAGGCTGGTGGCCTTGTTCCATAGAACAAAATGGGAAAAAAGTTGTGGGCGTAAGTTTGAACAGAAAGTTGAATGAAACTTTTGGACTCTTCTGAAATAGTAATAAATCATATTGATTACTCTTAAACAGTTCATGTTACCAACAGAACATTGGTGAACAGACTGATGCAACAACATGATCATGTGAGTCCAATGTGTTGTTGTGTTGCAGGGGAAAGTGGAGATGACACTGGAGATTGTAAGTGAAACAGATGCAGATGAAAGACCTGCAGGGAAAGGAAGGGACGAACCCAACATGAACCCAAAACTGGACCTTCCAAAGTAAGACCCTGTGGTGGAAAGATGGAGAGACTGACCACACTGTACAGTGGAGAATATAATATACTAACAAATACACTTTATGTCTTTTACCAGACGCCCGGAAACATCCTTCTTTTGGTTCACTAACCCATGTAAGACTATGAAGTTCATTGTCTGGAGAAGATTCAGGTGCCTCTTCATCGGACTCATCCTCCTCATCATAGTGGTTCTCTTCATCGCCATCCTGTTGTACTCTTTACCGGTAAATACAGACAAAAAGAAAATGCATAACTGTGTTTCTGTGTGGTTTATAGTCCAAACTAAACTTTACTTTTTTACAGAACTACATCTCAATGAAGATTGTGAAACCACTGGCATAACTCCTCCATGGTGAAACAGTGGAAAAAAAGAAAAAAGAGGACATTTTAAAGTATCTCCACAGTTCGTTTTATATTGCCTATAGTTTTTATTAATGGGAAGGGGAGCTTGCACATTTGCACTACTTCATATATGGACACATTTCCACGCAACTAAACTGTGACAGACTTGGGTTCAGAGCACCACTATGACACTGCTTTTATTATTCACGCACACACTCAAAAATTATAACCCCTCCATAATGCAATCCAATCTGATACAGCACTTTTGTCCAAAACATTGTGGATTTCACGGTGGCATTTACTGGTTATCGGATTGAATATTGTTACTATTATTAATGTTTGAGCACAGTGTATATAATTAAGGTGACAGCTGGTGGTACTGTATGTATTTCGTTTATTACATGTTCTATTACAGTATATTGCAATACATTGGATAGTTTATCTTTTGTATATTGCAAAGAACTGTTAATTAAAATATATTAAACATAGCAGGATTTTTGTTGTGCATCTAAATTGCAAATTGAAATACATTTGAGCTGGCCACTTGAATATAAGCAGAAGGAGGAAAATATACAGATTTGAATAGTACCTTACGTTTTAATATTCAGATATGTACAGCACCTGTTGTACAAAAGTCCCTGCTATATACATTTTAACAATGACTCACAACACATAGAAATATACACACTTTCAAGTGTGTTTTTTTCATGACACTGTGTGGACATGCATGTGGACTGATCTTTGTTCCCAACAGAGAATATGGTATAGTGTCCTGTCTGTACCTATATACACAATTCCACTTTGTGTACATTATTATCTAAATTATCTCAAACATATTCAAACACTAATCAAAGTGATCAAAATCTGTATCTGCAGCACTGTGTGTATTTTTTTCTCTGTGGCCCACAGACGTTATTCCTCTTCTGATGTGTGATGTTTGCAGTGCTGCTTCAGTAAATCCTCCACCTCCCCTCTCTGTGCCAGGCTGTTGGCTTTGCCTTGGAAACGCCCATTCTTTCCTGCCCCCTTCCCTTGAAGCAACTTCAACACCCTGGATGGCACAAAGAGAGAAATACAGTACACTTTATTCATGTTTTTTTTAAGAAGAGATAAATGTGTAGTGTGGTCTCTTACTGTGGTCCCATCTCAGTCACTAGTCCACTAGGTCCAGCCAGGAGGAACAAACCAGGTCCCTTTTCCTCTCCAACAGTTAGGAAAACCAAGGTTTCCTAGGATCAGACAGAATTTGGCTTAACAAAATATTTAACTACCTGGACCTTAACAGTCAGGGTATGATCTTACCTCAGTGTTTA
Source organism: Parambassis ranga (assembly GCF_900634625.1). NCBI lineage: Eukaryota > Metazoa > Chordata > Actinopteri > Ambassidae > Parambassis > Parambassis ranga. Next base: position 10,656,210 of record NC_041039.1, on the reverse strand, counting down.
TTTCATTGGCAATGATATTCATGAACTCATTGTCACCTTCTTTTCTGTAGAAGGAAAAGTGATGAATGAAATGTGACCCACTCACTGTTGTGAAGTCTGGCTCATAAACTCATAAAGCTTTACTCTCAGAACAGCCATTTAACTTACTTGTGCAGAGTGAAGAAGTTGCCTCTTTTGGGGTCACTCTTAAAGTTTTGAGCAATAAGCACAGCCATATCTCGAAGTAGGCTCAGATTTGTCTGCCAAAGACGAAAAAAGGAGGGAGATATGCTTGTGTTAACTGTCAATAGCTGCCTTCAGCTATCATGCACAGCTGCCTGTGTCCTGTGTTTGTGCATTAGCTACATGTATGTAACAACTGGATGAACAACATCCAAGTATTTTACAGGAAGCTGCAGCCATTATGTAACACATACATGCACTTTCTTACTTTCTGTAGCAGCTTAACGGACTTCTGCAACTTGTCAACTGCCTCGACATGCTCATCCGGCCCCGTTCTGTAAAGAATGAATAAAGGTTTTAATCTGCAGCTCTGTGGGTGAGCTGAACTCACACTGGTGGCAAATCAGATTTCATACTTACTTCAGGAGGGACACCAGTGACCGCTCTGTGCTGTAGCTTTTCTCTGCATACTTTAGTACCCTGTTCCCTGCCAGGAAGATCAGGTTGGTTTTGTTTTTCTTTCCTTTTTCGGTCCCCAGTAGCTTTATCACCTAATATACAGACAAAGCAACACAAGTATTCTTTTTAGAAACACTAGGAATTTACCCAATGATTTTTTTTGTAATTATGTGTAATGTCTGATTGATTTCAGGTGTATGAACCTGCACCTGTAAGTGACTGAGGTTAGACACATGGGTTCCACAGCACATATTAGCATCAACGCCCTCGATATCAATGATCCGAATGGGCCCGGCATGGTCCTCTGGCAGCCCTCGACTCCTCACCTGATTTAGACAAACGCACACATTAATATAGTATGACACTCAGTCAACACTACATTCAGCAGAAGATGTGTTTATTTGTACCTTTTCCACTGCTGGGTCGTCTATAGAAAGCAGCTGGACAGTGACAGGAACGTGGACCCTGATCTTCTCATTAATGGCTTCTTCCAGTTCTTGAAGCTGGCCAGGTTTCACACATGGAGTGTCCAATTCAATGGAGCTTCTCTGACGTCCAAGTTCCCTGAAAAGAAATCCCATAAAATAGATAAAGCCTTAAGCCTTTATGGCTACAAAGTCAGGTATTTTTGCAGCAGTGAAGTACCAGGATGTGGTCTTGTATCCAAACATCGTGTCTGCCAAAGCTGTGATCAAATGCTGACCTAAGGGGACGAAAAACAAGTGTGTAGTACAAATATAACCCATAGTTGTATCTGAAGAGGGAGTCATTTCTTATCATCTGATTAGCAGTCCTTACCCGAGTGTTGCTGCATATGATCAAACCTCCTGTCCCAGTCCACCTTCACCTGCACCTCCAGGCCCACCTCCAGAGGAGAGCCCACAAAATGCACAGCCTCTGATCCCTGCCTCGTCACCCTCAAGACCTGGACATCTCCAATCAGTCCATGGTCATCTGGCTTAAGAAGGACAACATGCACATTTGTATTTATATTTTTAATGGTCGCTGAATGGACACACTTGATGTTAGAAATACACTTTACCACTTTACCTGTCCACCTCCTTCAGGAAATAAGATGGTATCTTGAAGTTTGACATTATAGCCTTTGATGGTCTCTTTCTTTCCGTCTTTCTCTTGTTTTAGCTCCGACGGGCAGCAAGATACAACAGAGGTAACAAACTATGGATAAAAATGAAGGAAAAGTTAAATTAAGTCAACGCTACTTGTTTTTTATTATTAGTTTGATTGCAGCATACATTCACCGATTTCAGCCATTCAATTATAAATTATAATTTTTCAAATATTAAGCAATTTCTGCTTCATTTTTAATAAGGGAGTCTATGGAGGAGCCTTCAAAACCACCTTCAACATTGACATGTAACTATGGTAGTTCCACATGCTTTCAGCTACAGAAACCGTTCAAACATGATTCTGTTCAGCTCTTCGAGGGCTATTAAAAATTTGGATTTGTTCAAATATGTTTCGTTTCCAAACTATTAATACAAATTCAAAAGCCATTTAACATTGGAGTCCATGAGAGAGCCCTTTCACGAGGGCCATCTGGCAAATGTATCTCCTCCTACAAATTTCAAGCTACAGACGCCAGTTTAGTCTTAAACCACTCATTAGATGCTGCTCTATCAGCATCGGAAATGATTCGGAATTCTCTAATTCCGAATCATTTCCACACACTAGCCTCTCAAATTTGGAGTGGTTTTTGAGGTCTCCTCTGAGTTAAACATTAGTGTGTATTGCACGGAATGTTCAAAGGCAGAGTGGGTGATGTCATCACAATCAAACCAGCTCCTGTGTCTCTATCCTGCTGCAACGTCTGCACCTTCCATCCGGCTGAGATAATTATGCCACCAGTTTGAAGGAAAAATGGTTTGGGTTCTGATGGTGTCAGTCTTAAAACTCAACACCAAACTGTTTTGCCTGTACAGCCAGCTGTTCGGGGAGAGTGCCGGTCTTTTCCTCATTCACAGCCTATACGGTGAAGCGACTAGAAAAGAGCAAACCTATTTTCTAACTCGCCACGATTTCCACATATTTGACTGGATTAACATGAAATCGCACACATTTGTAGAGTAAACCTTGCAGGTGCCCCCGGTTGTGATTTTGTTTGTCTGAATGCTTCAGTTTGGACAAAAAAAGCAGTTGTTTGAAGGATGCAACGCCCATTAAAATACATGGGATCTGCCCTGAGAGGAGTAAAAGGAGAATCGCACAGATGTCTCAATTAGGGCTTATTTAGGCAGGCAGGGCTGTTACCATGGTGACAGGCTGACACACAGAAGCATACAAAGCAGCCATATTTGTAGTCTTTATCAGACTTTAAGCATTATATGTGTCATATTGATCATCCTTCAGCTGTATACTACTTTTCCACATTCAAATCACACAGTCTGTGCTTCTTCTAATCTTATGGTATTATTCCAGCCTCAGACCTTTCATATGGTATATTCACAGGCTATTCTTTAAGATCATGACTTCATACTGTTCTTGTCTTCAGCTGTTTCTTTTTCATATCTAATATTCAAAGAGTTTCTACTTTTCAAAATGAGAGCTTCATCTTTTTAAATTCTTTTCAGCAAATTGAATTCAGATTGCAGATTCTCAAGCAATTCCGAGCAATCCTTCACAGCATTCAAAGCGATGCTTCAGCTGCAGCAATCAAACTTGCATTTTCTTCAGGAAATGCTTTTCTTGATATTTATTATTATTTACATAATAAAGTCACACAATATAAATTGACATAAGTAGTATGAATATTTAAAAATACATATGATATGATCATATAGCCAATAAAAAATACAAAGCTAAACTAAAAGGATCTATGGTTCCATGAAGTAAAGCGCAGTGGTGGTAGTTAGCCGGTACTTAGCAGCTATGCTAATCAGTTTTACAAAGAATTGTTTTGACATTTTTGGTGCGTGCTACTAAACAGTTTCCTACCTCTTTCATATAGCAGTCTCGTTGACATTGGAAAGCCATTATGTGCTGTTTTTTTGTGAAAACACTCCTGGCTGCAACAGAACACCACACAAATGAAACTCGGCTGCAGCTGTCAGCTCACTACGGGTAGCCACATGGCACAAACATTGTGACTTCGCCTTGTTCTTCTTCTTTGATTTAAGCAAACTAGACGCATCTAAGGCGTATTTCCGCCCTCTGCTGTTTAAGAACAAGACATGAAAAACAGGAAATCTGGTGATGCCAATACCTTGTTTTTGTTTGGCTGAATTTACTTATGTGAATGCCTGTCTAATGAAAAGTGGACTAAGTAGATGGGGCTGTGTGACAGACTGCTGTACCTCATATTCTGTTGCTGCCATGTTCTGGTGTTAACAAAACAACAGCCTTTTCAATTCAGACCCCATAAACCAGTTTTTAACATAACAACACCAAACAGGGCTTGTCATGAACATAAATTTATTAAACAGACAAAGTGACATTTCAGTGTACCATGAACAAAAATATGTAAATAAATAACACCATAGAAAACATTATATATGTAAAAACGAATGGACTAATATGTAAAAATACAAGCTTCGTAGCATTGTCAGTATTCTTGTAGCAGCCTCAATTACAGGTAAATGTCAGTCAGACTGCGGAGGAAGAAATTAGACAAATGATTAGTATCCACAATGATCAATAAATAATCTGCTGGCAATTTCCATACTTTGAAAGTACAGCTCTTACTACAACAATGCACTTACATCACTAAGATCGCCCATATCTGGTGTTTCTCCTTTATTACCAGCAGACATCTCTTGGATCATCTGTTAAAGGAGATCACAAATTAAATGGAGAACATTGAAAAGTACTGAGATCTGAAACAATATCAGCTGGATGTATTAATCCTGTTACTGAGCATGTTGACTTCACTCACATCCATGTATCTGTCATACTCTTCCTTTCCATCATCTTCTTCATGCTCCCAGTCCCTCCAGTTGTCAAAGTCCACAGAAATCCAACTAGGCTGCAAAAGGTAACAATATTATTTACAGCTTATTAGGATGACAAAATATATTGTTCTGAAAATGTGTGCTCTTACAATAAGAACACAAAAATACAGCCAATGTTTAGTGATAGAGATTATCTTGTTACTGAACACACACACACACGTACTTTTGCTGGATCTTTCTGAAGTCGAGGCCATGCATAATCAGGCTTCACCTTCCTTAGCAAAACATTGATGGTGCGGTCATAGACTCTTTCTCTGGAATCCTTTAAAATGATAACAATATATTTATCATTTTTATACATTTGAAAGTAGCAGGAAGTTATTGGTCTCATTGTGTCTAAATATTGGATGCTTACATGGATCTGGACTTTGTCATAGAAGTGCAGCTCATTGTAGAACACATCATCCGTGTCATTTTTGCAGCTATTGTAAAGACAGTAAAGAGATCATTAACCATTTACACAACACTTGTTGCACTGACTACAGAACAGAGACATGTGAGACTCACCATAAAATCATTTTGTCCAGCTGGATGTCAACTTGGACATCTTTGGGTTTCTGAACCATAAAGTTGATAGTGACATATTTTTTTCTGTCAAACCACAGAGCATGTGCTGGCTGGCTGTTAACACACAAAGAGACTATTATAGACTATTTATGAATCAAATGTATCGTCATTTACAAAGGTAACACTTACCTTTCCTCTGGTCTGACGATTTTAGGTTTGTTCATTCTGATTCTTGTAAAAGCCCAAACAAGAAAAGTTACTTTTTAAATCCTTTTTTACTACTGGAAAGTAGAAGGCATGTGGCTTGTCTGTTCAGCTGTGAGTTGTAATGCTACAGCAAGGCCCAGGAAGCTATATATAGAGCAGTTGGTATCAGCTGCTGGGAGACTTGCCGGCCACAGCCCCTTCCCTGCCCTTTATAGTCTGTCAGTGGAACACTCGGGAAAACAGATGCATTTTCTATGTACTTCAGCCATCCCCGACTGGGTGCTTAGAGGGGAAGATGTGGGGGCAGGGTGAGTCAAAACAGTAAAATATGTCAACAAATGGGATATCTATAAATGTAGAGACAGCATTTAGAGTCTATTTTTTCCCCAGCAAAGTCCAGGGTCAACCTATTGGCCTGGTTTTTGTGTTCCTTATATATTCCTTTATCATGTATCTCTAATGTGGTGCAAGGGGTTACAATTTGAAACTATACAAGTATCAAAAATATGTACATAAATCTTTTTTACTAAAAGGAAATATGGTAAAATGTTTCTTATTAGCAAATCAGTGTACATTTGAATTTAGATGATTTATATTGTAAAGCAAATATCTAATTGCTGATCTATCTATCTAAAATGAAACAAACCAGCTGCAAACTGACATGAGGAGCAAGGTCGCCCCCTACTGGTGTGGAGGTCAATTGATTGTGCACCGGAAATGCAATTCTCAGTTTTGTCTGAGGAAGGAATGTGGCGCGAGAGACCACGGCAACGCTGTTTAGAATTATAATAATGGTTGAGAAAAATCAATAAACAGTTAGTTTCGTCTTTTTTATTGAACGTTTTATCTTGTGTTGCCATTTGTATCGTCCAACCCACGCGAAAAAACAGAAAGCAAGGACAATATGCCTCGTAGACGACAGGTAAGAAGAAATGTAGGTCGCACAAGAGGGTAACGTTAGCTAAGTTAGCATCGGTGTGTCCATTCACTGGGGCGGTTAGCTAGCTAGAAGGTTCCAGGATATTCCAGCTAATAATCTGGCAATTAACGTGTTAAAACGTACATTAACATAGTTGATTGTAAATGCCTTTAATATATACCTATTTAGCTCAATATTAAAGAGATTGTCAGTTAGATAAAACTTGGTTGGTGTTGGTATCGATCAGCCAAGTCCATTAAAACTTTACCTCTTGGAATATAACGATGTTTTGTAGATCATATGTATGCTGAATTGACCATATACCTATTTGAACCGTTGTTATGCATAATAATATGTAAATGGATCATCGCAACAAAAACCTAGTTGAGCTACATATATAATTGATTGAATTGCTAATGCACTTTGGTGACAAAAGGGAGCGTCAGGAGCGACTCGCAAAGCTAACAACAATAATAGGAGGAATTGCTAACAAGGCTAGCTACTTTGTCATGTTAGCTGCTATGATAGCTGGCAGCTGTAACAATATTTGACTTGTTCTTTGTAAACGTCTGAACGCCAACCATCGTAAAACATATCTTAGGTAGTTAGACGCATATGTTGGCGACATCTGTTAAGCCTTTTGTAAAACGAGCTAACATCGAGCTAACAGCTGATTGTGGCTCTTCAGAAGGCACTTTAGAGAGAGGTGGATAAAAACATAAGGTAAATCCACAAGTTCATGCAGTTTGTTGCTTTAGATTTCAAGTCGCTAGCTTTATGAAGTCAAAATACTTTAATGTCTGAGCAAAACAGACCTTTGTTGTTAGCTTGTCTAATTTACACGAATGACATTTCTCCCAGCACCTCAACTTGAATGTCTTTTTATATCATGACTACCATATTTTATATTGTATAACTATGAATAAATAACAGTTTATTTCCCCTAATAGAGACACATGCCGGGGAGCGGTTCAGATGGAACTGAAGACTCAGACTCCTCTGCTGAAAGAGAACAGACCAACAGTTCAGAAAGTGATGGGAACATAACCAATAGAAAGCGCCTCACCAGAGCCTCTACTCGCCTTAGCCAAAGCTCTCAGGGTTGGTCAGCATGTCCTGTAATAAACACATTATTAAAGTGCTCTTTAGCTCAGCTGTGTATTCATTGTCGTAGTTTGATGTCTTATTCCTCAGATACTCCAGACTTGAAGCGAGCTGCAGACCATGATGAATCTCCGCCATTGACGCCCACTGGAAATGCACCCTCTTCTGAATCTGAGCTGGACATCTCCAGTCCCAATGCTTCTCATGATGAGAGCCAGTCCAAAGATCAAGCCAACAGAGATTCAGATAAGGACCTCTCACATCGACCCAAGCGCCGTCGCTGTCATGAAACCTACAACTTTAACATGAAATGCCCGACACCAGGGTGCAATTCCCTGGGTAATATTCTGTGTTTTGCACATGTTGCACATAGGCTTGTCAGTCATATCTGTTTTTTTTATTTAAGTTTTTTGTATTATCATATAAACAACCTTTTTCTCCTTTTGATCAGGTCACCTCACAGGGAAACATGAACGTCATTTTGCTGTATCAGGGTGCCCACTTTACCACAACCTTTCTGCTGATGAATGCAAGGTATCTTAGAATGTATCCCTGAGCCGTAAGCTTTAAGTAGATTTTTGATTATATTATTATATGATTATATATTATTTGATTGATTATATAATTCTGTTGCATATGTCCAATAAGTGGCATCTTTATCTTATTATTCTTCCTTGTAAGGTGAAAGCCGTCAGCCGTGAGAAACAAGAAGAGGAAGTAAAGGCACAGGAGGAAACCAACTCACGCCATGCAACTCGTCACCAGGTAATCTGCTTTTGCAACAACTGGAATCTAATGTATTTTTGATTACTTTTCAGCAACAAAGACCTACATTTTTTTCGCAAAAGTAAATAATGCGTCTTTGTCTCGACTTTCAGACACCAACATCAAAGCAGTCCAGATACAAAGAACAGGTGGCAGAAATGAGGAAGGGACGTAATTCTGGCCTGCAGAAGGAGCAGAAAGAAAAGCACATGGTAAAACTTTGCTTCCAATTGTTGTTCCTGTCGTGTTTTACTATTGCTCTTTTCTCATATGTTGCTTGTCTTTGTGTTTGATCTATAGGAGCATCGCCAGACACATGGCAACACCAGAGAGCCTTTACTGGAAAACATCACCAGTGACTATGATTTGGAGCTGTTCAGGAAAGCCCAGGCCCGTGCATCTGAGGACCTGGTAATGATACACTTGAAAGAAATGCCACTACTTTTTTCTGTGGTGTTTTTTAAACTCATCTCACATATTGAAACTAATGTTCTGCAGGAGAAGCTACGTATCCAGGGTCAGATAACTGAGGGCAGTAACATGATAAAGACCATACTGTTTGGCCGCTATGAGCTGGACACCTGGTACCATTCACCCTATCCTGAGGAGTATGCACGCCTGGGTCGTCTGTACGTCTGCGAATTCTGCCTCAAATACATGAAAAGCCAGACCATCCTCAGGCGACACATGGTGAGAGGCTGTCATTGCAAAATAATGTGTTGAACTTATTTGTGCATATACATTTTTAGGAAAGAAGACTGATATGTTTTATTGTGTGTCTTTTCAGGCAAAGTGTGTGTGGAAGCATCCTCCTGGAGACGAGGTGTACAGAAAGAGTTCTATATCCGTGTTTGAAGTTGATGGCAAAAAGAATAAGGTAGGCCAAATTTGTAAACTGTTTAAAACAATTCTTGGTGTTTGTGGACTGTCACATCTGCAAAACAAGTGGCTGAACTCTGATATATTTCTATGTAGATAATTAAATATGCAACTGTTCCATTTCCCCCAGATCTACTGCCAGAACTTGTGTTTACTTGCCAAACTTTTCCTGGACCACAAAACACTTTACTATGATGTGGAGCCTTTTCTCTTCTATGTCATGACTGAGGCTGACAACACTGGCTGCCATTTGGTTGGATATTTTTCTAAGGTAAAATAAGAATATTGGAATGGAGATTAATTGTAATATATACACCATCATTTTACAATTGGAAGAATAATGACTGCGTCTAATGTATTTTTCTATTTTTAATTCAAAGGAGAAGAATTCCTTCCTGAACTACAACGTTTCCTGTATCCTGACGATGCCACAGTACATGAGACAGGGCTTCGGCAAGATGCTCATTGACTTCAGTATGTATATGATCTATAAATCTTCTCAATTAATCAGGTCTGTTTTGCAAAATCAAACTAGTATAAACTGATGGGGTTGTTCTGACCACTTTCTGTGCTGTGTTTAGGTTACCTTCTGTCCAAAGTGGAGGAGAAGGTTGGCTCACCAGAGAGACCTTTGTCAGATTTGGGACTCATCAGCTACCGCAGCTACTGGAAGGAGGTCTTACTCAGATACATGTACAACTTTCAAGGCAAGGAGATCTCCATCAAAGGTAACATACTCATTACCACATTAATTTCCATGTAGGGATGTGGAAACACATTAAATAAGTGTTTACGGTTTTAATGTCTGTTTGATGCACAGAGATCAGTCAGGAAACTGCTGTCAATCCTGTGGACATTGTGAGCACGCTGCAGTCTCTTCAGATGCTGAAGTATTGGAAGGGAAAACACCTAGTGTTGAAACGACAGGTAAGATGGTGGCTGTTTGGTCTTTGTTTTTTCTGAGAAAGTTTCCTTTGAAACCCATACAGTAGGCAAGTACTGAGTACTGAATGGCCAGATGTGTGAATGCAGCTAAAGAACATTTTTATATAGAAAAGTAGAGGGTTAATAAAGCTGTGATGGATTAATATTAAGTTATATGTAGCCCAATTCTAATGTATAGTTTCACATTAATGGATACCTTTAACTCTTCTTCATTGTAGGACCTGATTGATGAGTGGAAAGCAAAAGAGATCAAGCGAGGCAATAGCAACAAAACCATCGACCCAAGCTCACTGAAATGGACCCCTCCCAAAGGGACATAAGCACTAAGATCCTCAGGCTACCGAATAGACTCACCTACAGCCTCACCAGCCACCAAGTAGCCTAGACCTTTAAACTGTCGATAAAGATCAGTGTTCCCTTTTCTTTTATCCTGTTAATTATGTGTCTGGAAATGTTTTTTTTTTTTACTTTTATATTTTGCTTTCGTTGATACTCATACGTTTCAGGTCAGATGATTCTTGAATCAAATGTTGTACAACAGTTAACAGTAGTGAGTTTGTCCTGTTTGTTTTAAAACTGCCTACATCTGTTGAGCTTTGAATGTTAAATGATAAACAGTCCAGTGTGGTGGATAACATGAATGTTATGCTTTGCTCATGCAAAAAAAACAAAAAAAACAGACCTACATGTGGCAGCATTTACAGGTCACCTTTATTTCTTACAGGAAATGTGCATTTTGAAGGTGGTAGTGTTCTTGTTTGGGATCAATACAGTAATTGTTAGCATGGATTGAAGTTATAAGCAGGTGAATTTTTCATTTATAGTAACGTCGTCTTTGGTTGGTGTAAAATTGTATAGATCATAATGTGTACTTTTTTGCTGACTCCATCAGTACAGGATTTGCATCCATTCCTCCGGTGAACCTGCCAAATTAAGGAAAAATGAGCTCAGATATTTTTTAACTTGCTTAGAGTAAAAGAAAAAAATCAGACATCAATGCCACTGTAAGAATGCACATAGAAATAAAACGACCTCAGGTTTTTATACTCAAACAATCATACCTTGCTTGTGTGGTTTCTCTTCAGTGGTTGTTGCAGATGGAATCACGCTGGTTAAAGATTCTGAAATGAACAGGGGACAGTAATGGGACAGGCTTTGTACTTTCAATCATATCTGTTAAATGTGTAATAGAGTTTGATATTTTTTAATATCAATAAAGCTGCCTTGAAGTTTTACTTACCACCGCTGGAAATGCTTCTTCCCATCAGGCCCACAAACATCTCTCCTTTATTTCCTACAAGTGTAAGTGGCAGTTAAAGATGTGGTTATTAATTAACTCATTCTGTACTGGTTTGCAAAATCTGTTTTCAGCACAGAAAAGATGACGTTACTCACGTCTGTTTACTTGAAATGGTTTCTTTGTCTCTGTGAAGAAATCAGAGAAGCCAATATTAAGCACCAGGTACACTCAAAACCTTTAAATGTAGGACTGGATTTTGACGCCACCTGAACGTTTCCCCATGAGTCCATAGAAGCGAAGGGCTTTAGACCTTTTCATCAGTCCGGCCACTGGGTTGGTCAGAGCTGTCTTCAGAGACTCATGAAAAAAACATATTTGATATTTACTCTTTTAGATTTATTTGATTATGTTGCTGAAATGTGAGAGGATTTAATTTTATTTATTTATTTATATGAAACTAAATTTAGCATTAAATCGTTGTTTCTCACCTGCCAGTCTTCCGATGCTGCTCTCTCATCGTCTGCATTGTGGGACAGTCCCTGATAGGTTTGCACCAAAGCACAAAAAATCACTACAACAAGCTGGATCTTCCAGTTATCCATGTCTCGTTAAAAAAAAAAAAAAATCAAGAAAATCACAGCTGTATTGTTTTTGACTGAAAATGCTGAACGCACATGTAAACTGATATTACTGAAGGAGGTTGCAATTCTGTCCTAGCTTTTCTATGCGGGGTCTCTATCCTGGGTGCATTTATAGCCCAGAACCACTGCTACAAGACCCCTCCTACCCCTCTGATTACGCAATTACTTCCTTTAGATATAAATGTTCAACATTTAGAATAATGTAGAATGTAAATCTGAATTAGCATATAAATTAAAAATGTCATTGTTTTTAAATGTATATGTATTCTGAATCTTCAGTTGTGTTATAAAATTAACCTCCCTCATAAATAAGAAAAAAGCACCTGTTAAGTAATAAAGCTCAAATATTTACTTTTGTGATGCTCGCCTTTTTTTTTTTTTATTGGGATTTCTATTGATCTAAACATATGCCCTTGTTGCTTATTTGTGACCCTGTGATGCAGGCGGTGACGGAGGAGGGCAGGGTATGCAGTCGTGCCGGGTCTCTGTGCGACTATGCTTTGCAAATACAGTCATCTACTTTGAAGGTTTTTATTGGTTATTGGTCAATTGACTTGGTGAACTGCTAGTTGTGGATTTATTACAGGGGACCACAGGAGATCTGAGGTCAAACGGGCTAGATCAGATGTGGCGCTGGTGATGGTTGCTTGATGTGAAACTGAGCAACTGAAAGTCAAACACCAGAAGCTGTTCAGACAGACAGGTGAAATTTCAAGTGCAATTAGATGTGTATGAATTTTGTTGCTTATAACCTGAAATACACCCGTGTCAACATGCAAACTTTTTTTTTGCATAAAACAATTGAAGGTAGTGTCTTTTATTTTCCATCTCCTGAGATAATTACTGTTATTAAACCTTTTCATGATCTTTACTTACTTAGCCATTTAAATGCTCTGTTTTAATGAAAGGTGGCCTCTTTTTCTAACACTATGGCCATAGAAATTTCTGAAGAGGCAATTACTTGACAATCTGTGTGCTGTAAGGACACCCACTTGAAACAAAGCTGACACACACATCAAATGCTTTGATCCGCACACAGGTGCTTCTAAAAGCAAGAAAAGCCCCGGACAATTAGACCTGAAAAGGCAATTACACCTGAACAGCCCTCGTGTGCACACAGTCTAACCCACAGCTAACGTGGAGTGCCAAATCAAAAGAAATCAGAGGCACAGCATTAACATATGAAATGGTTGAGTCACAAAGAGCTCCAGTAATGACAGGACGCTGCATTTCCATGTGACGCAGGGTTTGGTCATTTCAGCCATCTGCACTGGTTTGCTGATAGTGATGCTGAAATTCACCTCAGATCCACCTTCAAATATGTGACTCTTTAAGTGTTTTTTATGCAATCGGAAGTCTCATCTGACATTTCAAGTGACAGGTTGGACGTCTCTTTAGACTCAGCTTATCCAGGGGACACGATAAAGGTTCATTCCACTGATTTAACACAATGTGTAAACAGTCCTCCTACTGTGTCACCCAGAACATTTGATTTGCTTCATCTCACAGACTTATTGTGGACATCTTCAGCTGGGCTGAGTTTCCTGCAGCGTCCTGTGTTACACTGATCATCATCAGACAGGGAAATGGGACATGGCAGATACAATTCACAGTGTCTGTGCATAATTTGTAAGTGGTTTGATCTAATAGAAACCATCATCCCCTCTGCTGTTGCTACATAACTGTCTTCATATGGTTGTACAAATGCAGCAGTATTCTCCACTGCACAGACCTGATACTCCTCTCATGCTTATACATGCATACAGGTGAATGACACGGGGCAGCACAACCACACAAACTCAGGTGAGGGCTCATAGTAATCTCCTGTTGACAGACACAGTGTTATCAGATGAGTCAAGCCCAGCAGATGCTCTGCTGTGGTGAGATTAGTCCATCTCCTCTGAGCCTCATAGAGAGGCTTTACAGCTGTTAGTGCTGCTATCTCCACACACATCTTGATCCATCTTAATGCCGACAAATGAGAGCATTCATGGCAATGTTATTAACATTATCTAACAAAAGAGGTGTGAAAAAATGACAACAGCGGGGAATGAAAAAACAGAAGGAAATGTGGCAGCAGAATATGATACAGGGCTGTGAGACACAGAGCTGATTCTAAAACTTATTTTGATGCTCAGATAAAAATAATCTTTTTTAACAATCAACAAACTTAAAAACTATCTGAAGAAAGAGTAATTTTATTTTTTAAATATGTTTATATTTTGTTTTATTACAATAAAATATCATTTTTTAGGTCAAACGGTCACATGATCGGAGTTTTTTTAACGGAGCATTATGGGTCAGAACCAACATGGCCGCCATTAAACGGAAATGGGCACAGAGGACACGGACTGCATCAAACAAACTTCACATGTGGTCCACACGGTAATTTTATTTTTATTTGTTTTATTGTGTATAATGTGTTTTAATGTGCGTTTGTAAGCATTTACATTACATTTGTGATTTTGGTTTGTGCCACATTTCTGTCATGCCACCGTTTGAAAGCGTGTAACAAACATTGGGCCTACATGTTGTAAAGAGATTTGAAGCTAGAAGTTTTAGGCTTCTTATCTGTTTTCTTGTACTTTCCACGCTGTCTGCTGAAAACTGTCCTAAAAGCGCAACAAAGTAAAATGATAACTTTAATGATTTGTCGCTGGGCTATTGCGTTCATTTTAAACGGGTGTATATCAAACAGGTGTATATCAAACCTGTCTCCTGTGTGCGGCAGGGTGCAGTGAGCATCCTGTCCAGGAGATGGCAGTGTTGCCTAGCAGTTAAAGTCAGAAAAAGCTTGCAGTGCTGCTGAGAAAGTCAGTAGGGACATTTCATCACTATTAAAATCTCCTAATGAGTTTATGTTCTTCCTGTTTTGTCATGTCATTTTGACATGCTGAACAATGAAAATATGTGACACATACTATGATTTGGTTTTTCATTTTTGTGGTTTGTTTGTGTTTAATTGTTTAAAAAATGGAAACAAGTATGTGCCTACAATATTTTACCACAACAAAGCTGCGTGTTTATTTGTTGTGCACAGTGAAGTGGTATTAAATAATGTCTAGATGAAAACATTGCTGCTGCAAAAAGCTAGTTTTTCATAAATCAGGAAAAACTTTATGTAATAATGACATCTGTTCAGACACATTGAAACACTTTAAGAAAGTTTGCACAACAACAAGTTGGCACCACAAGCCATCACTTGGAAATGATGCCATTTTGCTAATTATTTAGCATTTACAGCACAATTTCTGAACTTTCTGACTAACCGTGTGTCGGCGTGCAGCGTCCTACAACAGATGACTGTGTGTGTTGCACCTTTAGAGCACAGACACTAATGATTTTATGAACCAGAATAGATCAGACACTGTATGATAGCTTCTGTCCTTACAATGGTAGGCGGTGCGACCTTGTGTGTATATAAGTATAAATTATCTCAGAAGTTTTCACTGTTGCCGTTACCCTGAATGCCTCCCAACTCTCTTGTTCCCTGAGTTGTTTTTCCCGTTTGGTGCCCTGTGGCACTTTAGTGTGGTTTCTCCAGAGAGGCATAAATTTGGCTCTTCAAGGCTCTCTGAGAATGAAATACCACTGTCTGCCTTTGCATGCACAGACCAGGGGCTTCAGGCTGGTACTGCGGTGGTTCTGTCTGCAAGTAACCGGCAGTGAGAGACAGCCTGGTGTCATGAACCAAAACGGAGCGTGAGATGTGGATTTTGTGCCCTCTGTTCTACCACAGCAACAAACACCAGAGCGATACCATCTCAACTTTCTCCTGAGAAAATGCAGGTGCTGGATGCTGCCTTTTCAAACAACCTGGGAAAACGTAGTGTAAACACACTGTAAGGAGCGGTTTCCTCCCTGATGATAAAGGCATTCCACCGTCTGCACACTTGCAGAGCGGCAGGTTGTGTGTATATCTTATCATAGTGGTCACGCTTTTTTGGAGGTGATGTCAGGTGGCGGAGGTTCACTTAAGCTTCTTCAAACACAGACAGGAGCAAACCGCTTCTCCCAGAGAGGCCTGAGCTGAAGCAGCTTGTGTTGCTCAGTGTTGCCTCAAACACCAACTTCACCATGAAGAATTCTTTCTGAATAGCTTGAGAGTGTCATGACCTCTTTATTGTTTCTGTTTCTGTCACCAAGTTACATTACAGGTTGTATCAACTGCTTGTATTGTATTACGTGTTGGCCTTATAAGTACTCTCAGGGCTTACTTCAAAGTTTTACAAGTTGGCATGTAGGTGAAATACTTTTGTCATTAGGTTCAGTGGAAGGTCCGTGTCACTTCCCACAGAAGAAGTTGATTGACAATTTAAGCTCAGTGGTGAAGTTAAAGCTTGCAGATTTAGCTTAGCACAAAGCCTGAGCATGATGGTTTTATTTCCTGAGTTGCAACGTTTAGTTTGTGTGTTTGTGTGCTACAAAGGTGTACCCAGTGTCAGTTTTTCTGAGGTAAAATATATGAAGCTGGAGGTAAATGATAGAAAAATCTGCATGTTTGACTTGTGAGCTCTCATATCGGATCGGATAGCTCACGATGGCAGCTGCCAATTTTCTTGCAGATGCTTCAGAATCGTTATTTGATCTTCTAGCTGTCAAGCTAGTAAGAGCATCATATGCCACCTACCAGGAAAACCTTTAGGAACATCCATGTTTACTTGCCTTCGCTGTACTTTTTAGCATTAAATCAGATAGATTAGAGCTTTAGGAAAAAGTGGAATTTCCACGTCTCAATTTGGCCTAAATGCTGAAGTACAAGCTGGCAATTATGGTAACGCTGATATGTATGAAGACAGCATGCAGTTCCACATGTATCAGTGGCATTAGTCAAACATTTATTGTTAAACGGGTCGTTAATAAGGTGAATCGCAGTGTCTCCGTATGGTTGTTTGTTGTCTTTTCCCAGCCACTGTACAGTGTTAATCTGTTGGTTCCTAGGCCAGAGCCCACGGGTCCCCAGAGGCCCATAATTAGCTCCGTTACTGATGTTCTTGTTTGCTGGGCTCTTGTGGCTTCTTCGACTCTCTCAGCCTATGGCGAGGCCTCCTTCGGTCAGATGTGCTTACTTTGTCGTTGAGCCAATCACCAATTCATTCCCAAAGCCTCAGAGGTTCAAAAGCCAAGTGCATAATTGCTCCCTAAATCAATCTGCAAATTTCGCGGTATCCGAGCTGCAAACAGTTGGCCTGGAATCATTTATTCACAAGGAGCGTCTATCCATAGAGTGTATTTAGAGTCCTAGAAAATATTACAGTGTCCTGGAGAAGATTACATGTGAATAACAGAAGATACTTTCAACTATGAGCCAGCGGTTTACTTACATTTTACATTAGCCGTGGTACAATTCATCCCATTTGTTCAGCAGTTATGAGTATCATTGTGTTTTAGTGGTTCTGACCGTGGGACAGGCCACACAGCTAGAAAAGTGTCCCAGCTTTGCATCCGAGAGCTTAACCCTCATAGTTTGACATTTTTCCCTTCAGTCAACTCCAGCAACAAACAGACGTTTGTGTGTGAGGCAGACGTGCGGTTGAAGTGGTGTCACTTTAAAAAACAGACAAGACTCATCTTAGTCTCTCCACCTTAATAACAGCTCCTCTGCACACACACACATACTTTGATGCCTAGGGCTTTACGAGCCTTGTTTAATGCACACTGTCCCACTCGCTGCTTCTATCTCTGTCTCTCTTTTGAGTTTTCTGTCTCCATCTTCTACTTCCTCCTTCCCTCCCTCCTTTATGTCTTTCTCTCTCTGTCTCTTCACTCCTCCTCCTCCTCCTCCTCCCTGCTGTATTTGCAGTCAGCTTTAGTGCCAGACACCCTGAGGCAGCGGTAGCGCCAGCGAGTCTTCCCACCTCTGTTTTTGTGGTGGGAGATGACATGTCGAAGCTTTGAAGGGCAGAAGAAGGGAGGGAGAGGGGGAGGGAACGGGAAGGGAGGGAGGGAGCACATCACTCGGCGCGGAGGAAAAGCAAGGGACCCAGAGAAAATGTCATGTGGCCTGCAGTCCGCCCAGATATTCCCTCTCTCTCTCTCTCTCTCTCTCTCTTTCCTTCTCGGGCTGTCTATGTGGGCAGGCAGGAATGGCGACAGGAAACAACCCCCCCCCCCCTTCCTCCCTTCATCCTCTCCTCCCCTCCTTCAGCTCTTCACTCACTCCTCATGTCTTCCCTGCTTCACCACCCCCTTTTTCCTCTTCCCTATTCCACCTTCCACTCCTCTCATTAATGCTTCTTCTCTCGAGGCCCAGTTTCTGTTGTGTGAATTTCCTAAACAGCATTTTTTTCTGCTCCCCTCCCTCCTTTTTTCTTTCAGTTTGTCTCTCTCCCTCACCCACAGGCGTGCCTATGTATCATAACTCACTCACAGTGTTGAAGTGTGCTGAGGTGTGTTGAGGAGTAAACTGTGAGTGAGTAGCAAACAAAACATGTTTGATTTCTTTAGGCATTACTCATCTTTTCATGTGAGAAAAGAGAACAGCTGTCTATGCAAGTAGGCTGCAGATTCCATCTAAACTTAGTTTTTTAGATTTTATATTATATACCCACTAAAATAACTCTAAGCGCCTCTTGGGGAAAGACATACAGACTAATAAAACTGAAGCCTAATAAAACACCTGAAAATATGGGCTGATCTTTATGTATTCCCACTTGAGGAATGTTGGGCTTGTTTACTATTTTGTGAATCAGAGCAGCTGGATTAGCACCAAGGTAGACAGGATGGGGCCACAGAAAAGTGATCAAACATCCCGTCAGATATGCTGCATTGCACGAATAGGATAGTCTTGCCTTTGTTTGTTTCACACAAGACGCTTGCAGTGATTCTACCAGTCAGGGTAATAAAATGATGAAAGGAACACAGAGGCCTTCAGTGTGTTTGTGTGTGTGTGTGTAGTCAGAGAAGAGACGTTTCCACTGACTTTGATATGGGCTTCTGATGCTACTTCAACCAAACCAACCTGTTCTTATGTGGCAGCCTTCTCACCTGAGTTATATCAAAGCAGTGACACATGACGTACAGTGTAAGCATGGTCTGAACACAGACATGGACTTTAAAGTGGAGCTTAAAGGTACACAAATCAGTGCTTAAAGAGATGACAAGCTACTTTTGATTTTATTCTAAATTAGTATGTGGTTTGGATGAGTCTTATTCTTGTACTTTCATATAGTGGGATGGTGTTTGAAATGACAGAAGTGTACGTAGCTGTACACCTTCTTGTGGTTGACTTGTGAGACTTGTAACATTCCATCAGTGTTGTCAAAGTCAAGTTTAACTTAAACCATTGTCTTTTCCTAAACCTAACCAATGTTGACTCAATTCCCTCTGTCATTGGACTTGACTTCTATGTATATTCTTGATGCCTGTGCTTGTTGTTTTAGCTGGAAAATAATATTGCTACAATAATACACCCAATAAAAACAAAAGATCTGTCACTTGTTGACCAAGTGAGTGCCATTTTCTGTCTCAGGTGAGCTCACTGGTCACTGAATTATGTACATGTGTTTATGTCACCGTATGACATACTATTTGTATTTGTATAGATTGTATCACTGCAGGCCAGTTTGATATTTCAAGTCATTACCAGCATAAGAAAGTGAAGAGATTACAGGGTAGAGCAGCAATAACACACGCTATTAGCAAGACAAGGTGTTATTATGCCTCTGGTGTCAGGTGAGCAGCTGGTCTGTGTCATGCTTACAATTGCTGGATCAGCAGACTAACACGGTAACAAGTGAGTAATACAAACACAATAACAAAGTGTAACTGTATAAATCTTTTCTGAATGAAAAGTCACATGTGTATATTTTTAGATTTTAGAGTGATTTTTTTTTAGATGTTTCAGATGTTAGAGTAAAAATTTCTGCTCAAGAATAGAGTGAATTCCTAGTTGTGCAACACATGTATGATCCCACAATTGTTTGGGTAGAGGCAGAAACTACTGTTACGGTGCAGTTTTTTCTTGTTTTTTTCAGACCAGAATTTTTCTCTGAGAGCTTGTCCCCTTTTACAGAAAGTGTGTTAAAAACATTAAGAAAATGCTCATAGCCGCAAATGTGAATGAGCACATAAATTGTGCCTGCCTCTTTTTTTTTTTCTCTCAGTCTTTCTTGTTGCGTCTAAATTTTCCATGCCTGGCCTCCCCACTGCTGAGAGTGCTGTTCCTCGAAGCCGCAGTGTATTTTGAAGCAAGGTCGGGAGAGAGCCAGAGGCTCCAAAATCAGGCACAAGACTCCCAGTGTTCCACTGTTCGGCTTGCACTTGGCATCCAGTCCTAACCAGAGAGGTCTAGCTAGCCGCAGCCGCTGTGTGTGTGTATGTATGCGTGTTTGTGTGTGAACATATATAATCCCCCCCCCCCTTCCATCTTCTAAGCCCATATAGAAATAGCTTCGGTTGACTCATTTATGGGCTCTCCCACATAGACGCAGCACCTAGGTATGAGTCAGAGAGGCTTGAGCACAGTTTCTGTTGGAAGAATTTTCAGTTTTTGTTACAACCCCCAGTCCATACACACTGTCTCCGCAATAGTAAAGTATGCATGTAACTGAAGTGGAAGTGGGCCCAGATGTACTAGAGTTTGACAAATCTGAATACAAGCAATTCAGGGGAGCTCCTTTAAATTGGTTCCATGCCTGAGCTGACAGTGCTGAAGTCATCCAATCTCTGAATAGGAAAAAGTGCCTGTGATTTTGACAGTGCTCAGATTTCATACTTTTTCTGATGCTGTCATTACAGACCATCATAAAAGCTGTCTACGTTTCACAGGAGGACAGTCTGTCTTCAACCTTAACGTCTTCTGAAAGTTTTTTTTTTTAAAAAAAAAAAGGTACATCTGTAGATGGGGGTGGACCACACATCAAATACTCACTCGATTAACACATATGGATCTGACATTAATCCTGAAGGTTCCTTTAAGTATGTCAATGGAAAGCCATCCATCTGTCTTCGTCCCTCAGACGGAATATCCACCCGGGGTCTGGAAGTCTAGGACGCAACACGCAAAACCACAGTGAATATAAATAAATGGCTGTATTTCTCTCTCTGCTTTTGTCTGGTCAGGACACTCTGTCGAGTGCCTGCCAAGTTGAGCATCTACATTTGGGTTTGGCTGTTCCCCTCTCCCGACAGCTCAGCCTGGGCCAAACCACAGGAAAAGGAAGCAAAAGGTTCTCTCTGAAGGGCTTATAAAATGTTGTCCAGGGTAAAAATGGCCGACATGAATGGCAACATTCAGTCCCTCCACTACAAACAAAAGGCCTTTGAAGGACAGACATAGGGTATAGCAACTGTTGATTTTGCTGCCCAAGCCCTTATGTTTTACTGTTTCTCATAGTTCATTTGTGTTTCTAGTAAGTGGTGTGTGTTTTCTGGCAGTGATACTGAGCATGATACGGTGTAATAACTTCAGTGAATGGCACTTTCAACTGTTTATTGGCACCGACAAGGGATAGTTATGGCTTCAAATTACCTGGAAATACAAGTTAACATATATGCTTTAATGAACGAGCACATTTTAATTATATTGCAGGTCAAATTACGTTTCATGTTTCAATTATTTTTGCATTGTTTTAACACCGACACACTTGGTCAGTTATGGACATAGTGTGGTTGTATTTTTTCCCCCTCTGTTTGCAAGTCCTGTCAGTTTGCAAATTAATGGATTGGATGTTCACCTAGCAGACAACTTAGTCATTAGGAAATATCTGTACATATAGTAGATGCATTAAACGCCTTGCCAGAAATAATTTCAAATAATCCAGAAATCGCTGTGCCTTGGACTGAAAGATAATCTAACGTAGGGCTTGGCACACCAAAGAAATAATTATAGTCGTTAAACCCTTCTCTTGCTAAACTTCCACAGGCACCCTGTGTGTTTTTAAGTGTTTGATGACAATCGTTCTTACAATAACACAATAATACCTTTGCGTGTCAACCTGATATTGGAATGTGTGAACAAAATACCGTTACATGCAATATATTTTAAGCTGTAAACGACAAACATCTTAACAGATGTACAGTATACCTGCAGTAAATGCCTAGCTATAAAATTGAAGTGATATGTGGTGAAAAGGACCTCTTCCTTTTCAGATTTTTTTTCCATTTTTCCTCTATGGGGTTTTGCCCTCCCAACAAACACACATATGTAATACAAACCAATGTCACAAATACTTAAAATCAAACAGTAAAGCAAACTAATCGCCTCCTACACTCAGATGCAAACCAAACATGCACCACATGCATACTCCCATTTTCCCACCCACCGTCTCGCTTCACTACAATGTCTGAGACAGTATGTAGTTGTTTGTGTGCATGGATCTGTGCGGTGCGTCTTGTGATGACTCCTTGTTAGCGTAACAATACACTACAACTATGTGGAGGTGCATGAATGCATGGTTTAATGCACCAGTGCACGTGATATATGCACGCATGAGATGCGTGCGTGTGTGTGTATGCTAGGATTTGGCCTTCCCGTGTCATGTGATGTGCGTAGAGGGCCATCTGGTCACCGCTGCCATGCCGTGGTCCCTGTGAAGTGCTGTCAGCGTGGCCGTTGTGGTCTCCCGTGGCGACTGGAGGCTTGCTGCACAGCACTTCCAGCCCAGGCAGCCGACCTCAGAAAAGGAAATTTGGGTTGCTCAAATGGAGGGGTTGCTCCCGAGCTATTTACAGAGCCCTCTACCGGTCCAGCACCACCCACGATATTCCATATGAGAACCAGTGTGTGTGTGGTGCCTGCGGTGTATGTGAGTGTATGTGAGTGTTGGGGTGGGGGGGTGGGGGGGTTGCAGAGAGGGAATGGGGGTGGAGGGGTAAGTCTGTGTGTGCCTGTATATGCGAATGCAAGTGCTTTTATGAGGAAACACTGGCTTTATGTTTGTCTGGAGGCTCGTGTTGTGTGTCCTGGTATACATATGCATGCATGTGTATACATGCTGTTTGATCTATTATCAAAATCTATTCATTTTACATATCATTTAAAATATAGCCTGCAGTGTAAATTGGCAGCAAACCTATACCAATTACTGTACAGATTCACTCTGTATAAGAAATAAAAACCACAAATGCAAACATTCAATGAATTACAAATCATAAATCACTGTCAAATTTATGGATACTATATCTAAAGAGTGCATACCAGAGCTGAGAATGAGCCGATCCTTTTCTAACCTTGCCTGTATAAACATCTGGGGCGTCATGGTTGCTGATCATGGAAATACGATGAGGATATGGAGAAGAGCAAAGCCTCAGATTAATGAGAAACCTGCCTGTAGGAAACTTTGGTTCAAGTGAGATCATGGGCATTCTCTTTTGATGCCCATCACTTGGGTTCAGTGGTTTTTTGGCGGAGCTCTTTAGACTTTAGGGAATAATACTGAATCAGTGCTGTGGATAGCTGAGGAATGGATCTGCTGATATTGCTGCATACAAACATGATATGATGTCTAAAAAGTGGAAAGATCATTTCGTGGGGCATGTTTAAATGAGCACATTGCCCACATTTTCTTGATGTATCTAAGAGAGGTAAGCAAGTAAACAAACTCTTTACGCCCACAGACTGAGGACAGTCCACCGCCACCCAGGGGGAGACCTCCAGCATCACTCAAAGTCTCTTTATGTTGTGAATATTAGGTTAAGGTTATTTTAGGCTGACCCGCTCCAGAAGCAAATTACAGTGCAAGAAAGGGGGTGAAAAACCAAGTGGGCTGTCTAGCGTGTAATTTTCCTGTTTCTCTTTCAAAGGATGAGGTATTCCACGAGGAAACCCTGTTAAATTTACAAGCCATGACCCCACACCAGCGGGAAGGAGACTTCTCTGACAGGGAAGAGGAGGCATGGGTGGAGGTTTTTGACTTTTAATGTCTAGCACTTGATGGAGCTAGCTCTCTGCTTTTCACAATTGTTAGTCTGTTTAACAGATTCAGAGCAGGCAATCAGAAGCTGTTTGAGTTTGGCAATCCATTCAAAAGAAACTGAAGTGATAAATCACACACCTTGGGCACTTCTGTCAGGATTTGCATTCCAAACTTGGCTGGTAGAAGACTCTTGAATAAGACCCTGTGGCTGAGGTAAAGAAACCTCACCCTGAATAAAGGTCTTTCCTGCCTGAACAAGAGAGCAGCCTTCAGAAGAATAAAGATGATCACTGCTTACTCTTCGAGTGTACCTCCAGACGTCTCAGCTGTAATTATGCCAGTCTGGAAGAATTACATGTACCCTGGCATTACTTCTAATGCGCACTAAGATGCACACACGTTTATCAAACAGAACCATACTCTTCTTTTCTCATGGTTCAAGTTCATAAACTCTTCAGAAAACCATTTAGTGTTGTGCCACTTTGATAGTATGCCAAGATCACTGGCTATAATTACTTCACAGGCTAAATTGAAACCAGGAAGTTTGCAACACTTAAAGGCAAATAATTGAGTGTTGACCTGTCTTGTGTAAATACACATATGCATCATGGATACTTCCTTCTTTCACAGTGTATTCTATAGCATCTTCATCTGCAGGCGGCTGTACGAGGCCATATATTCTTCCTCCGAATTTCCAAGGGGCCCCTGGAGTACTCGTGTGGGGAGGGGGAGGGGATGTGTTCTGCAGTGCGGCTTGCTGGTTAATTATGGGTCGCGAGCTGCTGCTCGGCTGGCCTGGGCGGGTGTTGGAGCCAGTGGGTCTGGCACAGGGAGGTCTGGCCACAGACCCCGGCGGTGACGGCATGAAGTCTGGGACGAGTCAGAACACCAGCCCGGGGTTTGGAGCATTCCTCGCATTCCCTCCTCCCATGGCTGCCTGCCTGTATGTGTATGTGTGGATGTGAATGAGAGTGAGAAGGAAATGTGTGAAAGATGCAGAGCGTGAGTATGTTCACGATATAGACAGGATGTGTAAATGTTTTGCATCTTGGCTGTATCTCAACAACTGGACAGCAACCGCGGCAATGAGAGTTAGGTGTCATGATATATGAGCTGAGAGGAGCAGCTAAGTCCTGGATGAAACTGTCATCATTGACAGATTTCTGTGGCTCACTTATTTGAGTAACTCTTGAATGATTTTGACATGCACAACCAGTGTATTATCTTGTTGAACAGGGTCAAGTTTCAGATATTTTCCCACTTGAGCCACCCTGTCCAAAAAATGTGCTTTTGTACCAGTTTTCCAAATACATCTTGCTGTATCATTTTTAGAGCAACTTTAAGGACTACTGAGCTACAGACTTGCTCCTGCTTATGAAACTAAAACATATTAACTGCTGCAGTATCAGTTAATTGTTCAGTTTTGTCCTATCTTGAAAATAAATGCAAATATTATAACTCCCAGGGAAAATAGGAAAGGCTTAAACAAATTAAATAAGTAAAAAAGTGAAAGTAAACTTTCATAATTATCCCAAACTCTAGAGATAAATTTGGATGATTCTTAAAATGAACTGATTTCCTGTGCAGCCTGCATTTCCTCATAACGTTCAGCTGTATGTGTCACAGTGATGTTTGTCTTAGGTGATGAGTTTTACGCCTTCTGAAACCTGAGGAGGCTAGAGTATACTGAGCGTGTGACAAAAGCATTTTAAAGCAGTTTTTAAGAGGGTGTTTACAGAGACAAGACCTGCTGTAGATCCAGACAGGTGAGTGGGCTGCTAAGACAATGAGGAAGTTTCCACACACTGAAAACACAGATCAAAGCAGGCTGCACATCAACAGGCGCCTGTGTGTACATAGCTCCGGCAGCGCTTTATACGTCTCTCTTTGCGACTGCGTCAAAGGATTTTTAACATGGTCACGTCAGCTCACCTATATGTTGTAATAAAGGTGTTACAGTGAATGTGTGGCAGTGGACATTGGGGTCAACAGCCAAAAAAACTGGGGCAAAATTGGCACGCGCCTTCCATAGGATATGTACAGCAGTGGTTAATATCGCTCAGCTGGCAGCAAGTTATTTAACTGTAATGGATACAGTAAATAGCTTCTCACTACTTAAATGACGATGTCTGAAGGCATATTCTGTGGTGGAAAAGATGTTACTCAGTGAGTGAAACTACTAAAACTGCACTAAGAACTGTCCAAAGTACTATAAAGCATGGAAGGATAGTGGTGAACCATCATTTTAAAGGAAGGAAAGTGGTTGGAAAAAAATCTTGAATGACTAAGATTGAAGATCACTTAAACATTTGGTGAAAAATCAACACAAGCACTCGTGGCTAGTTTTAATAGTAAGAGCATTTCCACATAGTACAAAGAGAACGAGCGAGAGAGCTTATCAGATGAGTCTGAATTTACCCTGTTCCAGAGTGTTGGGCGGATCAGGGTAAAAAGAGACGTTTGAAGTAATGCAATAATCATGCCTTAGTGCTTTGTGGATCATGGTTCAGCAGCACTATGTACCCAAAAAATAAGGTCAGCCTAATAACTAAACAGACTTATTGACCATGTCTTTTCAGCACTCGTGTATACCAAAGACGATCAGGAGCATTTTCACATTTGTTTAGGCCAGACGTTTACACATATTGCGGGTATGTGGAAGAAGGCTTTACGACACAGTCCAACTCTCTCATCCACAGTACATGTTAAAAAATAATTATTGTTAACTCAGTTGTGACATGGCATAAGCTTATTTAAACAAGTGAACAAATGCCATAATCAAGTTTCAAGGTGGTCCATCTAAAAAATGAGTGACTTTTTTTGGCTGATAGTGTATTTACCTATCAGTTTTCAGTTTTTTTCAGCTCTCTTGATGCTGAGCTGTGCTTAAAAATATCCTAACAAGGAAGGAACCTTCTTAAGTTTATCTTTATGTATCATACTGAATCTATGCAGCTTTATCCAGAGGTAAAGAGTTGCTCAAAAATAGCTCTAAAGTGGGGGAGAGGGCCACCAAAAAGCCCTATTTCTCTCTCCCCACACAACCTTTATTTTGACAAGGCTGGGAGAATAGAGTATTTATATATGGGGCTGTGTGCTGTGGTTTCCCCACAATTACAGAGTGGCAGTGCTTAGACTGGGAGGCGTGCTGGAGGTTTATGAAGGGGGACATGAGGGGACCAGCCCTCCGGAGCCTCTTACAACCTGACATATAGATTCAGATGCTAGGCTTTTATGCAAAAATGGGACTTACACCAAAAAGTACCAGACTAGACTAACTAAAATGTCACACTTTAATATTTCTATGCATTTTTCGAAGGATGAAGAGAATTTTTCCAAGCTGGGCCAAACCTCTGAAGCCCCAACCTTTACATTGCAGTGAGGCTCAATTTCAATGTTTAGAAGGTGGTCAGTAATGTTTTGAGTGGTTCTGGCGTGGGCTGGAGTTTCTCTTTGTAGATCCACTGTATTATGGTTGTGATATAAACAAGGATCTTCTACCAAATGTCTTGCACAACCACTGCAAGCCACGTAGAGGAGAACAGTGGGAGTTTGTGTTTGTTTCGTGGATGCTGTGTTGAATCTGGCACTGGCCTCTGCAGGGGTGAGCAGAAGGGGGAAGCAAGGGTTTGTGGTTCTGCTGGCAAGCCTGGAAGTCAGTCAGGGCGGTGGCTGAACCACCTTCCCCCCACAATCCACCCCACTCCCCAAACACACGTATGCGTGAACACACAGTTTCACAGTGGCACACACACACAAAAACGCAAATATCCTCCTTTCATGCTTCTCTGCATGGAGGATCGGGAAATTTGGCGTGCCAGGCAGTCAACAAAAAATACAGGACTGCCTTGTTTACAAGGACAGCATTTGATGCAACAGCTACACACACCAGATAGGCTGGTGCCACAAGAGAGAGGAATTAATTAAACACCTCTTTAACAGTCTGCTGCAAACCAAATAGGTAGTTCTTTTGATGAGGATATAGACTTTTATTTACATTTTTCTTCCTCTCACCACTGAACTTTATATTCCTTCAGACTTGCTCTTGCCTGTCTATATATGTCAGGTCCTGCTTTGAAATGTAATACATCTCCAGGGGTGTGAGCAAGCTTGTTGTGTCTCTGCACTAGAATGACAGATACCTGCAAGGGGAAAACAAACAAGTAGAGCTGGTGCTGAGAGATGCTCATACGATTCTACTGACATTTCTTTTTTTTTCACATGGTGGCGTTATACAGTTTGCGTCAGCATTTCGTTGTGCGGTGATGGTGGTTTCTCCCTTTTTTTTTATATATAAATAATGTCAGATATCTAAACTAAATCTCCTTGTTCCTGTTTCCATGCTTCTTTTTGCTCCCTCCTACGCCTAGATTTAGTCACTATGGCGGCAAAACAAATACTGCATTATGGTAGCATTTTGATCACAAAACCTGTATTCTCCACCGACATTAAAGGATATCATGGTGTGTGAGTGGAGACAATAGTGCATTAAGGTGCATATAATACACTGGTTATGTTGGCATTTGTGGTTGGTAGACATTGCATAGAGAAGTGTGCAATGTGGTTTCAAGCACAAGTGAACATAAATGGGAGAATTTTGTGATATCACAGGCTGTAGTGAAATGTTAAGATCCTGGCAGTCAGTAAATTACCTACTGTAATATGAGGTGACTGTAACCATACCCTCATGTCTGGCTAAATGTTTTCAAGGAAATATTATTGTTGGATCAGTTTTCACCCTTCTAAGTGTTTATGTCCAGCCAGTCATTGCAGAAGACTGTTCACATGATAATGCACTTGGAATGACACCATTCAGACACCATAGTACCATAGTTTTATACATTATTGCAACAAGAATTGTGAATATAACCAAACAAAAATGGAATGTCATAGAAGAAAGAGTGATCTCTAAACGTTTAAAATTTTCCTTTATTTTCGTTTTTTCTAGAGTAGTGTGGCTGGGTTAAGGCAATGACAAAATGCATTGCTTGTTGCAAATAGAATTGTTGGATACAGACACCAATGTGTTTGTAGTGCCCTGCAGTAGGTTGTACATTAGCAATTGCTAGAAGCTTGTATAGAACCCTATACTAGGTCTAGTATTTTACATTTCCTGTTATCAGCTTCATCAGCAGCTACTGGGGTCTACATGTCACTACCTCACAGTTTTGTCACTAGAGACGTATGTAGGGCAATTTTCCTCTGCTCTTCCTCTTCTCTCTGCACTCAGTAGCAGATCAAATAGGAGGTGCTCCCGTCACCTGTCAAAGGAATGTGCCAACACTCCCATCCATCAGCAGTTTGACTAGATCAGTCATAGCTGTGGCTTGCAGTAGGCCTCAGAGAGCCCTTAGGGCAGCAGCACCTTACCTGGTTAAGTGGCTAGTGCATGTAAGTTTGGTGTGCAGGCAAAGATCATCGCACAGGTTTGCACTCATGCATGTTTACAAGGCATCAACGCAGGCAGCGGTTCATCACGTGACACAACATGTCCTGCCCTGCTTAGCGGCCTATGTGATGTCTGCGGTTTAGACAGGGCGTTCCAGTGTGTTCACCACCAACCTGAGAGAAAGAGAGGGATTTGGCATGTGTCAACAGGCATACCTGTAACCTGGGAGATGTGCCCTGCAGGCACCCAGTGATTTTCTCATGATTGTGATGGCCAGACACAGACGACAGGGCTTGCAAAAGTAGACTCCTCAGCAGGACTGAGGTGGCTTAGTGTGGCGTCAGACACACACACCACTACATTCCACTGGGATGCTCTTTATGCAAAGGGAGGGGTGTTACAGTCAATGTGTGCGTACGTACATGTGTGCTTATATTCCTGTTTGTGTGAGTCTATCACAATTACTGTTTGTGTTTGTGGCCATTGAGGGCCAGAGTCATGATAACGCTCAGGGAACAGAACACAGGTCCAACCCTGAGAACACGAGGAACCTGAGTAGACGTCAGGGGACTAACGGAGTCTAAGGGGCTTAGCCTGGCCCGACACAAACACTTACCTACTGTGTCTGCTGTCTCCGTCACTGTGTACTGGAAAACAAGAGCTTTGGTTGAGATACTGGATCTGAGGGGTACCCCTGGCCTACCGAGGCCTGTGCTTTTTAATCCATATCTTGTGTTTGTTTTTGGTTTTGCTCATGTTGAAACGATACTGTATAACTCACAATATTCCTCTTGTATTTTTGTTCTCTCCCATGTCATCTTCCAGTGCTTTTCTCTGAAGTGGATCCCAACCCTAAGCAACAACAAGTTGGCCCCAAACGTAAGATAAAGGTGAGAAAGGAGTAGTAATCTCTCTCTCGTGACAACTCAGAGACAAAAGATGGGCCTTCTCAAGAAGGCGGGAACGAGTGACAACGTTACCTGACAAACAAAAGCAAATGATTGTCATCAGCTGCTATGAGGCACAAGATGAAAAGCTTGATCCAGAGAGATGAGCACAGTAACTTCTCCAGTTGTGTTACCAGTACTGTCACACCTAAGGATTGCTTTCTGTTTGATCTCACTTTTGTCAGCTTTAGTGACAATGTTTTCTTTGTCAATCACAAAGTGTAAATATAATATACAGTGCTGTATGTGTGTTATAGTCATTTTGCATCAGAATAGGAGTCATTATGCTATAATTGGCCAACTTTCCCTTGTCAATAATACACACTAATGCTGTATTTGTAGTCACTGCACATTGGCTCAGGTAAAGGCCTTACTCAGGCAAGCTGATGTGATAATTAAGATAAGCTAGGTGTAGACCCTGAGGTAAGTCTTCCTGGTTGAGTTGTGTAATAGTAATGGCATGCTTCCTCTATGACCATGGATAGTGAAGCCGGGGAATCTCTAATTGCCCCAATTATCAAGGGAAACCTGCATTCCAGCAGGTGGTAGACTGAGCAGGGATCTGCTGAGTGTTATGACATTAACTGTGCTATTAGCAGCCTATTAGATTACACTAAAAGGCTGCTAAACTGGTGTTACCCTTGAATTACAATAGAAAAAAAATCTTAGCTATTTTAATATTTTAGATAGGTCACATCCTTGGACAAACACAGATCGGGAGTCATTAGAGGAGCAACAGGGCAATTCTTTTGGGTGTGGTGTGTGTTCTCCTTCCAACGACACTGTCATAGCCAGAGGCAGAGAACAGTGTGGCACCAGCACATTGACACAATGTAATCAAATATTCACCTCGCATGAACTTAACTCATAAGTTCACAGAATGCTCCGGGCATAGTTCCAATTACATTTTTTTCTGTGTGATGTTGCCAACTTGTTACTCAAGATGGACTCAACACAAATTGAATGTGTGATTTGTGCTGTGATCATTTTGTGTATCAGATACACTAAAATATCTATAGATAAACATGAAAGCCAAGAGGTGCCAGAGCAAAGGAAGTGTCAGAGCTAATGTCAAGGCTAAGCCTGGGCCATCTCGTGTCAAGAGGTTTGGATTAGTCACACTCTGAGGTGTGCCATGTGCATTATTTATCAGCAAGCTCCCTTGTCACTTCCAGCACCCCCCTTCACTAGCACACATGCTGTCGTTGCCAGCTAGGTTTTATACCTCTGGTGTAGATGGCAGGAAAAAGAAGCGCACATTAATTAAGAAAATGGAGACAAAGTGTAGCCGGAACAGGCTGACACCTACTTTAAACTGGCCTCCAGTGCCTATTCCGTTAGAATTACGACACAAAATATCCAGT
This sequence comes from Parambassis ranga, assembly GCF_900634625.1. Taxonomy (NCBI): domain Eukaryota; kingdom Metazoa; phylum Chordata; class Actinopteri; family Ambassidae; genus Parambassis; species Parambassis ranga. The sequence continues at coordinate 10,624,856 of NC_041039.1, read as the reverse complement.
GCATGAGTATGCAGTTGATCAGTAGTCAGTCAGACTGAGAGCCGGAGTACATGTAAAAGCTGATGTTAGTCACTGTCACTGTGAGAGAGTAGCAGCATGCATTAGTGGAGACAGTCAGGGAGACACGCTTTCTTGTTTTCAAGAAGTTACAAAGTAGTGTTAGGCCAGAGGTCTTAGAGGAACTAATGGACGGAGGTGAAGGGGTTTCAGTGTTGTCATCTATTATTAAATAGGATCAGGTTTCCTGTGCTGTTGTATACCTACAAATGCTCAGGCACATGGGTGCAGGACATTGGTTCCTCTTGCACGGTGGAAAGAAAACCAACACCTGTAATCCCTACAACGTGTAGAGCAGCGAAGGATCAGAATAGAGTTTTTGAAAAGTGTGTTCCAACACGTGCAAAGGTGTGTGTCTGTATGTATGCAGGCCCATATTTCAATTCAGAAGAAGAACAAAATAATAATTATGTAATCATAAAGTCAGTTATGTCTCTGTCTTGTATGTATGATGGGGAGTAATTGCTCCATATAGAGATTCAACCTACTTCAAGCCACAGTTGAAGTAGGTGGTCACCAGATTATGGTTATATTAATATATAAATGAGTGACTATGAGGGAGAAGCGGTAATAACAATGGTGTATATGCAATTCATGCTATGAAAAACTGCTGCTGCCATTTTATATATTAGGAGCAATACAACAATAAGGGGAAAAAGACATGTTAAAGTAATCTCTCGCTTTGCTGTGATAAACAATTATCATGAATCTGGTAATGAAAGGTAGTATGAATACTTTTTAGAATGTGCTGTACATGGGTTCTTTAATTGCTCTAATAATGATATGTGTGTGTGTGCGCAGAGATGAGTATGACTCTGGCATGTGTATTTTAGAACCTGTTCTCATCTAAATAGGGGAAAGCAGCAGCTTTACCGCCATTCACTTTGAATAATTCAACCACCTACAGTTTCTTGGATTGCCAGGAGGTGTGATGACCCCCTCAGCTCCTGTTTCCTCCACATTACTAATTACATCTCAACTTTACATTACATCACAGAACCACTAATGAAGTGCTCTCTATTAGGATAACTGCACAGGATGATGAACTAACAGACTTTAGTGACAAAAACACTTTACTAATGCCTTCCAAATGACTCATCTGAACTAGTTTACTGCCATTATTTTTGGATCAACACCTCAAGGTAATGGATATTCTGTTTTAATTATTACCTTTGTGATTTATTGTTATTTAACAGACACTGAACGAGAAACTGTGTTTTTGCTGGCAGCATTGATTGTGCACTTGGCACAAAGACACAACCCTACCTCAATTAAATATTTTGAAAGCTATGCAGAGCTGTTCAAACTTAAGTTTTTCTATTTATGATGAAAGAACCAAAAAATAAAATCAGTGCATCTTCTATACGGAAAGCAGCTCTGGACCATTAATCACGTATGCTGACTTTAAAGGGTGTCCACTGCAGACTTTTCTGGCTATGTCAAGCGCATGTCTTTGTTAGCTCATCATGAGGATTGAAAGGGGTCTGGGCACACTCCCTCCAGGGTGCAGTGGAAAATCCCAGTCTGTTCTGTCCTATGTATTTCCCTGGCAGTGAGGTCATGTTGTCTGCCTAACCACAGGCCCCAGGACTGAAGCCTGAGGACTGACTGAACGATCAGCTCAGTTCACCGACAGGGATCACTGGGTGGCAGTGTTGAGCCAGAATGGGAGAGAAAGATGGAGGTGGGAAGAGATGACAGGAGGACTGAGATGTGGCATAGTGCACATACAGTACAGCATGTCCTCCATAGGGGAGAATATAAAGACCAAGCCACATTGAGCATTTAAATGTTAGATTTGTTTTTAAATAATTCCCAACCATCGCACACCCTCAATATGCAGCACACACCAAAGCTTTTTTTTCCTGACTAAGTGGCCCTGTTGTTCCCTAAGGGCTCGCAAGTGACTGAAGGCATTGTGAAGCTGAGGGTCTAACCTGTCACCAGCTATTGCCCAAAGCAGAAGACCCCTCTCTACTCTGTTATAGCAGTGACAAGAGAACAAGGGGACACTTCCAAAGGGACCTTGTTTTAGTGATCAGAAGATGATGAAGTGACCTGGTCTGGATTTACAAGTGCTGATAGGGGCTGTCAGCACTTGTTTGATGGGTGGCTTTTCCCCACAATGATAAATGTTAGAAATTAGACACAGGACAAACTGTTTGAATATCCTATACTCACAGTGTTCATGATGTATTTATTTATTTTTTAGAGATAAAAAAAAATAAATAGTTGTGTGATTGTAGAGTAATTGTTAAAGCAAATTCTGTCTGTTCACATCTTCCTTCTTCTGAAGTTCTGACCCTTTGCACAGTTTCTGTAAACCTCTCTGTCTCAGTCAGAAGTGGAGACATGCCCAGCTCTCCTTAATGGCCCTTTGTTAAACCTGCAGGCTTACAGGTCAGGGGTCAACTGCACCTGAGGCCGATTCTCACAAACAAAAGCTCTGTGTTTACTGGCACCAAGTGACCGCTTCCCTGTCTCCTGCAGGGGAGAACACACAGAAATAGACAGGGGAGAATGACAGAAGAGCTTTTGGATGTATGCAACATCAATATGTATTTAAAGCAACTCAGCAGAGCAGGATATTGCATTAAAGGGACCAAATGCTATCAAAAACTAGAGCTCGAGATGTCCAGATGTGTTAGAAAATTCTAGCCTTTTCTATAAAAATAAGTCCAATTTTTCATCTGATCCCAATAAAAAGAATCTCAACCAAAACCTCACCATAACCCCCACCACCCGAAACCAAAATATATCACATCTAGTCTAACTTCAACTTCAGACATCTAAATCAAAACTAAATCTAAGTCTAACTTGTATGTAACTCTGAACACAAGGCATACCCATTTCTATTTGTGTCTGTAAAAATGAGACAGAGGATTAGATTTTCAACAGCAGTAGCTGTGCTTCCAACACAAATATCATGTAATGCCCTCTAATACTGAGCATGGACGTCAACCAGGAAGCAAAGCCTCCACAGTTTTTGTGCTTCCTGCACTGGAGACGACCATTCCCAGCTCCTCTGGCGCAGACTCAAGGACAGCAGATGGGAATCTTTAAGCTGCCACACATCCGCCCATGGACCAGAGCATAAGGGGGCTGTACTGACCAGATTGGACCCCAAGATGGAATAAAGGAAACTGTTGGGGACTGTGTGACAGAGGTTGGGCTGAGTGAGGGGGCTGGGAGCCGTTGGCAGAAGGGGGCTCTTACCTGTCAGGGCTTGAGTGGAACAGGTAAACCGCCATCCCCAAGGACTCACACAGACACACACACACACACAAACAGGCCAACCCCCTCCACCTGTCACTTGGACCGGGAACCAGCAGGGTGCCACCCTCCATCAATCCCATCCCAACCCACTCTTTCTCTCCCTTCCCGTTTAGCTTGGGGCAACTCTGTCTTTGCCAACTTTTTAACCTTTAATGTCTTGTGTAGGCATTTAATTCCGTTAATGTGTAGACTGCAGTTTGCCAGGTTTTATTAGCTAGGACTGATATGAATGCATCATTTATTGTTTAAAGCAGTCAGCAGGCTGCTCTCTAGGTATTGTAGTGCATTTCCAGCAGCAGCTTATTTGGTGTAAAGAGCAGATCTGTGCAGTTAGCGTGAGCAGCAACATCTGCCTCTTTTAAACAGACAAATAAAAGAAACACAAACAACATTAACAGAAAATCCAGAAAAGACACCACAGTTCTGACCACACACTTTGATTAACAAGTGATCTCTGGGGAGCTGCAGCACAGAAACACCACAAGTACTTAGCACCAAGGAGCGACTGAAATGTGGCATTAATTAATTATTGCAGTGTTTTGCCATAATAGTCAATAAAACAGTGTAGTGTAGTGTGTACCTCTGACATGCTTTTTTTTACCAACACTATTGCAGTTGATTGAGGCCCTACTTGAGTTCTGGATAGATGAGGTATGATCTGCACTCTTCCACATATTTATTGGTTTATGTCATGAAATTGCTATTACACCAGATTTTTTTTTTTAGGTGAAAATTGAACCAGACGGAGCTGGTTTGGTTTGATCCTGGAAGTCCTAATTTAAAAAAAATCTGTTATACTGTTGCAATCAGTTTTGCTTTTACGTTTTGTGTCAACAGTGAATATAATGAAACCCGGGCTGGTTTAAATTACCTAACCAGTTTGTTAAATATAAGGAAGTTTAACAGGCCACTCCCTCTTGTGTCTTAACAAAAAGTCCTCGTGGTACCTTCCAGCAGGACACTTAACCCCTGGCTGCTTGGGAGATTCTGGCTTACAGTGTAGCCGCTTGGTGTTACCAAGGAAGAGTGGCCATGCTTGGCTAGGTTTTATTAAATAAATAGTGGTTAAAATAATAAATGTTTTGGCGGAGAGATGACAAGCAGTGAGTCACCCTGTACAGCGCAGTCTGACTCACCTCAACTCTAGCAGACAGCTGCTGAAACCTGTTGTGAAGACTGCAGAGCTGCACGCGATGTCTGCACTTTAAATATTAAACTTAACTTGAGGATGCAGGGTGCAGAATTTTAACACTTTCTAAACTTGTAAATCTGAGAAGCATATTGTATTTACACTTGATATGGCTTCTCAAAAGCTTTGTGGGAACTGTAGTGTTCACGCATGTTAATGTTATGTTAATGCATGTTTGTACAGCTACCTTAGGGGCTTGCTGTTTTACATGGCCTTTTAAAAGTTTCTGTGGGATTAAATGAGGTTAGATGCACACAGCACACTGCTATTTCCCTAAGGCAGGAGAGGAACCTTTCCACTTAGTGCTCACGCTCTACGCTAGTCACGCAAGCCCTGTCAGAGATAGGTGCGTACAAACACGCACTCGCACAGTCACAGGAAAACACAGACAAAAACCTCACACTTGAACCTAGTGAGTCAGAGATACAAGTCACAATGGTACATTCACATGTTGTGTAAGGATGGTTTTGTGGTTTATGTGGTTATTTGGAATTTCTGTGTTCTTGGTTCTGTGTTCTTTTGTTGACTTTGGCTTTTATTTTGGAAAACCAATGAGAACTTTGTGGTGTTATAGGGAAGCTTGTATTTGCATTAACAGTTAGTTGATATGGTTACTGCAAAAAAAACACAGAAAAGCAAAGCAACAACGACCCTGTCTAGTGTGATTGTACTTTTGTTATTTAGTGGAGGTTGTGCATGTGTGAGAGAGTGTATGTCGCATACTTTAAGTAAATGTGTGTGAGAGGAGGGTCTATTCAGGCAAGATGCATACTTCAGAACAGGCTGCAGGGCATTGCTGAATGACTGATAGGAGAGACCTTTGAGACAAAGCTCCAAACACACACATGCATGTTACATAGACACACCCACCCATCTACACATAAAAACACACATACTACCTTACACATTTACACAAAATTAATGAAAACAAAAGCTTCGCAGATCTGTTCTTACTCTGTTGCTGTCTCCTTATCTTGGGATGACAATCATTTTTTCAGCAGTTCATGACACACGCACACACACATACTCTACCCCAGCAACTATATATCAAGCCGATCACTTGGAGACAAAAGCTTTCATGCCTTGTCTTTCAGCAGTGCATCCACCCACTGGCACACAGCAGCACCAACCAAATGGCAACTGCCACAGCAGGCAACGGGTGCTTTTCAACCTGTCACAGACTTTTGTCTGTATGCTTGAATAGCAAGTGTGTGTTTTTTTCATGAATAGATCAAACTAAGCTTGAGTCTGGTTTTTAGGTGGAGGTCAGGGAGGTCGTTTTTGAGTCCTAATGTCCTTGGTTGCACATTTTAATTTCAGTCTCAGGTGTGGGGTTTAGACCCTCTGAATTCCTAAGCTGTATAAATGCTCTCAGATGCTCTGGGTTAAAATGGGCAGGGGTTAGGTGTGCTGCACAGGGTTCTGTGTAACGGCAAGACAGAAGTGAAAAACTAAACCCAGAAAACAAGTCTATACGTGAGAGAAGTCTCTCCTCGTGTGATCAGGGGCATTGAGGGAACTGGCAAAGATTTTGAATTATAATGGCCACAAACTGTCACCGCCACTCAAACCACACGGTGTGGTAGATGCACATTAAGGCCTCATAAGTCTCAACCATGGCAGCTTTACTGTAACTGTGTGCTCGCTCTTCCTGGAAGTCCCACATAATGTGTCCCCTTCTGTTACATGTCAAAAGACAATTAGGCAGCTCTAAACTTTTATTATATTTTGCTCAGAGTATTTATTTTTCTTGATTATTTTCTGTTGGGAAAATCCAAAATGGCAGCTTCTCCACTTCCTCTACCAGTGTCATTGGTGGCCCCACACTGCATCGCCTTGCTGCTTAGTTCATATACAGTGTGCAGGAAGTGATTAACAGTAAAAGATCAAAGGTAGTGGACAGGATAAACATTCTTCCCCAGGAACCTACTCCTCCGGGGTATACAGCACCACTTCCTCTTTTTACAGACTGACTGCTGTCTCCACCGCCACAGCACAGCGCACACATTGTCACCACATGAGGTACTGACCCACAGTTCAGACTGTGTGTGTGTGCGTGTGTGTGTGACAGGGAGAGATGTAGAGATAGAGTGGGTGAGAGGAGGGGCGTTGTGTTTATGTGTTGTGTGGGTTCATGTATGACTCTTGAGAGCTGAGGCAACATCCAGGCTGCATTTAACTTTTAAAATGGTTATGCTGTGCAGACTTACAGCTCAGTTGAGAGGCTTAGATTATGCTAATTTCCCATATGCTCTCAGTGGTGCACAGCTGTTCTACTAAAGGACCGCCATTGGGAGTTGATTATGTGACCCGAGCAGCTGCAGGTGTAAGAGTAAAGGCAGGAAGAACAGGAAACCCTCTCTGATGTCAGCAGCGCTGGACATGGAATGCAAATCTGAGCCAAAGCTGTTATGCTATGCAGAGCATTTTTACTGCATGTGTGGGTTGAGGAAGGACCAAAGGGGGTGTAGCTTGTGCACGAATCATTTTGTTCTTAACCCCATGTTAAAATCGACAGTGCTCTCAGTCGGTGTCAGAAGCTGTCCAACACACATAACTGTTGCTCTTATGAATCCAGTGTCGCATAAGGCATTCTTTATTGAATTTGGTACTACCTTTGCCCCCCACCACCCCCCTTTCCTCCTTCCTTCAACCTGAGGCGAAACATAACCTCCTTTTGGGCTCAATGGATGGCAGATCACAGACCCTCAAGATCTAAAAGAGACAATTATCCTCAATTGAAGGCTGACAGGAAGAACAAACACTTCGTAAGTGGTGCAGGATTCTTTCTTCTCTTGGGGGGTGGGGCACTGACAGGGGAGTGACCAGGTCACCCCAAAGCCAGGTGAAGGACCCCACAGTCCCAATAACAGGACAATGGCTGAGTGATCAGAGGTCAGTGCATGTGGAAGCTCAGCCTGATGTACCATCACAAGGGCCAGTTGGCCCTACAGTGTGGGCCCCAAACCAATGATTAAAAATATAGCGTTTGACCTTGTTGGTCCTTTGAAGCTCCAGCCTCAGGGACAATGTTTTTGTGTTGGGTTCGGTGATGGCTCCAGCAGCCTTTGCTGTGGTAGGCACAGAGAGCTGAGTCCAAATGTGGGTTTAAAAATAGAGAGGCCTCTGGATGTGTGGCTTGCTCTTGCTGTTTCTCTTGGCAGATTGAGGACAGAACATATTACCCATAATCCGCTTCATATGCAAAAATACATAATATGATTCCATGTCTTTGCAGCCTGCCAGTTATTCTCATAGTCAATCAAATCAATGAACATGTTGATGATAGAGCAATATTGACAAAAGGAAATAAATTGTTACACTGTTGTTTTTGTGTGCTGTCCCTCAGTGAACAAACAAGAAACTTTCCTCCGTGTCTGCCAGAGCTTAGCCTTTCATTCACATATTGGTTACAAATGAGCCTCATTTTGAATGATAACCAGAGAAATGCACATATGGCTTTCAGTGAAAGACCCACATTTGGCCTCTCTGTCTGCCATTAAAAAACATTTAATCTGATAGAATCATTTGTCTTTGTGTCTGGAGTGCAGCAAGTCCAAGGGCAGCTTCCAGCTTCTAATTGGACAAGAGGATCATTGACATCACAAGGGGTGAAAGGTCAACTTGGGACAACCTTGCAGGTTCTTTGGTGCCAAGTTCTGTTTGAGAGTTGCCAGGTGTGAAAAGCTTTTGTTGTTGTTCTTGGACTGATGTGAACATCTGCGTCCGTCCACTCAGCCTGTGCAGAGAAACAGAGTCATGCCAAAGGAAGCTCAAGACTTTGAAACACAGTAATTGAGAGAAAACACACTTGTGGGTGGGGACCGGGATAGGGAATTAAACATCTTTTTGTGTCATTCTTCAAAAAAATACAGTCTGATATAATGCAGTCTTCATGGAGAACAGATAAGCTCTTAAATATAGAGGCCATTTGTTCGAGTTTTTATTTTGTAGTCTATGATTGTCCTTTTTCCAGTTAAGGACAACCTTTCATCCAGTCAGCATTCGGCCCACAGGCTTGTTGGAGGACTTTCACTTGTTCAGACATGTTTCTGTAGCCTCAGTGTTGGTTAAATTCCCATAATCCATCATTTATCATAAACCAAATGCTACATAAACGGACAACTATGATTGACGCGACAGCAATGAGTAGGTGGGACAAATAGCCTCTACTGTAGGGGTGGGTTGTGCAGTAATAGATCACATATTTACTTCTTGTCACACTATTTATTCCATTATTTTGTGTTTTTTCCTGGCCTGACACATAGTTACCACTAAACAAGATTTAGTTTATTTCTGCTTTTGTTGCCAAGTTGGTGTCTTGATTGGAGTTGCATGTTATGCATGTTATGTTTGTAAATAGTTGGTACAGCTGGTGCATCGAGGATCCAGATCCTTTAGATTCCTCCCATGATATAAATAGACAGTATTTACTCACACATCTACTTCAACCCACAATGGCGTACCTCTGTGCCTGACCCCTAACATAAACACGACATGGCTTCTTTCCCCAGTGACCCAAAGGGATGCAGGTGGTCCACATGGACACGGCTATATAGGTTCTGACCTGGGTTCAAAGGTCAGGCCCTGAAAATGACGGCCTTCCTTGCTGCCTCTAATTGCCCTGTTTATTTTTAGTCCACAACGGGCCGTGTTGAGCTATTAAAAGAAACATGAACATGAGGCCGTCTGCTAATTACTGTTGGGCCAGCAGACCTGCACTTTCTCTGATTGCTACCATATGCTAACCCACTCAAAGAGTCTCATCTGTCACCTTCACTGTCTCTCAGTGATTTCTGTGTTTATAGCATCTCAGGATGGGACTTGCCTTCAAAATATCTGAATGGGATTAATAGCAGAGCAGAAAGCCATATCCAAAATGTATTTGTTTGTAAAGAAAGTGACTCTTTCTTTGTTGCTCTTCTTCAGTCCATGTAAAGTGTCACAATGTTGTGAAAGTCACAGAGGACATGTTTACAAGAAGACAAACAGGGCAATTTTGTCACAGGATGTAGCAGAAGATAACAGATAAACTAGATATGCTGGAACGTATCAGCAAATCTGGTCTGGGCATTTAAGGAAGCAGTAAGTAATTGGGTCGATTTGGAACCATTTGTGGTCAGACAGAGGTTGAAATAAAGCAGCAGAGAGGCCATCTTTGTGGAGTTGTGAAGTTTACAAAGGTTTGATTGCAATAGGAAGCTGGTTGTGTGGATTAGCAGATGGCCTGGACAAGGAGAGCATATGATTCTGTTCAGTCTTACAGACAATTAGACAGTCAAATCAGTATAAGCATTCCATTTAAAAAAAAAAAAACATTTTATATAAATGTAAATGTTTTTATTTGTATTAAATACTGTATAAAGAAGTGATTGAATTTCTTCTCTTTTCAGAAGTGACCTTATTATAGACTCCTCTTTCACAACCATGTTGAATTATATGTTTATTTAGCCATTTCTGATTTCTGTTCTCTCACTTTCTGTTGCTGGTAACGAGTGTGTCAGCTGTGAATCCATCGCTGTCAGGAAGGTGTCTGGATACTGTCAGAGAGTGCAGGCCCACCCGCCTCGCCCCACCCTGATGGATTGGGTTTCCACTGCACCTAGATCCACACAAACCTGCCACTTCCTGCAGAAATGAATCATTGAGTGGAAGAAAATAGATATTCACTCGAGAGTAATGCATTAGACTTTCTAGGTAGCAATTACGTGACAGTGTGTTTCCTGAGCAAATAAATGACTTAGAAACAATCAATGCAAATCTGTTCATGGTCAGTATCCAGAAGAAAAGCTCGGACATGAACATGAATATACATGTTCACAAAATATTAATAATAATTAGCAATTCATTTGCCAGCTGTGATTTACATAGGGGCAAGCCATAATATAAACAATTGCACATCTAACCCATACAAAGCATAAACAAGCAGGTTGTTTAGCCTACTGTGTAGTTCATGCATGCACTATTACTTCTTTCCAGAGCACTGTAAACTGGTTGTGTTGAGGGTTTATAGGAAGCTTAAGGGCAGTCATTACCCCTTTTTTAAACCGCAGATAATCCCCAGGCACCACCATGGCACAACGGTCGGTCAACCTAACAATTCAATTCAATTCAGTTTTATTTATATAGCGCATTTTACAATCAGAAATTGTCTCAAAGCGCTTCACAGAAACTCAGAGCATGAGACCCAGAGCTGTCAGGCAACAGGCAAGAGCTTCTCCTTAACTGCAACAGATCTCACAAAGTGATTTGTGTGTCAATTTCAGCTCAGTGTACTCCACTGTGCCTGTCAGACCAGGTAGCCTGTACCTGTATACATTCAGACCAAACTGCTATTAGATAACATGAGGAAAAAGTAATATGCTAAAACAAAAAGATCTGATAACTTGGAGACCGATGATCATGTTGTGGTAGCATCTGGTAACATTTTGTAATAATGGCAGAGCTATCCTTGTTATCAGAACTGAGCGATGTGGATTACTCTTTTATCTCTGCGCTGGAATTTCAGACTGTGCGCTTTGTGAAAGCTTTAATTGTGGAAAACTTGTTTAGTTTTTCTTCTTGGTTCGGTTTGCTGAGGTAACAGCCAGCTGCTGCAGAGATCTTAAAGTCTGGAGTACGTCAGGAGCTTTTCTTGCCACTATAGCTGTTGTTTGTCTTTTCACCAGTGTGTAACATGGTGTGACTTTATACGGTTGAGGTAATCCTTAAATGTGCCGTGCAGATGTACAGTAGATTTCATTACTACCCTTTCTCACTTTTTTTGCTTCAAGACATTTTGTTCTGGCGTGCGTCACTCCTGTGGATATATAATTTTAACAATATGTTGGTTTATTTGGTCATGGGCATGCAGTAGGAGGAAGGAAATTTGTGGGCAAAAAACTAGATTTTATTATTAAAAACATGATTGGATTGGATTGGATATATATATATGTGTGTGTGTGTGTGTGTGTGTGTGTGTGTGTGTGTGTGTATACTGCACTTGTGTAGCCTGTGGGAGCCATGTGATATCAGCCGTTGGTGGCCCTCTGTTGCCACCCAGACAGCTGTTGTAGAGCCCCAGGCCACCTGATGAGCCCCTCAGCGTGATGAACACACCTGAGGATGCTCCCTGTAGATCTTTTCTCTCAGGAGCCTTCGCATGCGTCTAGGACATCGGTTTTGAGCAACACTCCCAACGCCAACACGGAAGTCAAGGGAAAACCAAGTTTGAAAGCAGAGCTCATAAAATCACCAATCACACTTTTGTGTTTGCTAACAGTCTGCTGCCACTGAGGAGAAGCCCCCTTTTAATGAGGCTGCATTCAGTTATTCATAATGGAAGGCTCAGTAATAGAAAACTGCTGTGTTGCAGTTGTATTGGTTTCACATTGTTGAATAATAGCCAGACCAGTGAAGCGTAAAAAAAGCCTACAAGGTTGGTGCAGAACAGCATGAAATTCAAAACCTGAGCGTTCCAAGTCTGCTCCTTCTCCAAACTGTTCTTCAGCCGGGTTCTGCTGTGAGCTTCATGGGACACTCCCAGTTCCTCTGCTACCCCTTAATCTTCCTGAGAAACCAAGGTGGGACTCCTGGGTGAAAGGGTCACTGTCTTCCAGCATTCCTGACTTGGCAGGGGGGCAAGGGTTGGGTTGAAGTGGAGAGGTAGGGTGCAGCATTGAAGTAGCATTGTATATCTAGGGGAGGTGACTAAGTCGGGTTTGGCCCTGTGGCTTTTGTGAATTTTTTTTGTTGTCATTGTTGGTCAGACTTAATACAGCATTCCTTCTGGCTCTGCTGCAAGTGTGTAGTGAAGGAAGGTAGCAGTTAGGGGAAGAGATGACAAAACAAATGGATTTTTAAATCTTTAACAATAGAAGGTGACCCCCTTGAGCCATTCTGAGACTTCGTGTCCTTCAGGGCTTAAAGCAGAAAACAGCATGACAATGACAGGAGGTAGAGTAAATATGAGCAACGTATATGAATAATCACCTGAGGAAAGATTTGCTAAATGCACCTGGGCTGAATAATTTACAAGCTAATTATTTCTCCATTTTTTTTACCATGCCATATTTACATTAAATTAGCAGGTATATATTGATTTTCTTTAGATGTGGATTACCTGACTGTACCCATTGAAGACAAAAGCCAAATCTGAGTGATTTATTTAATGTGATGATACTTACATACTTGTAGTTTCTTCAGCTTAGTACCACACTTCACACCTCTCATATCTGCAAATCTCAAATGCCCACTTCCAAGTGTTTATCAGCTCATCTTAAAGGCTTGGCTTGTTCGAAACCTTAAAAAATGCTCACTTCAGATTACTTACAAATGAATTAGTTTGCCTGAAGTGACATGGCTACAACTAATGGGGTCAGGCTCTGGTTAATTTAAGCTTCACCCATCTCCTCATCTTTCTGTTTTTCACCTCTTGATGTAGAATCCCAAGGCAGATCTCCTCAGAGAACATTTTCCAACGTCTTAGGTCTTCTCTCCTCCCAGGCTGCTTTTCGAGCAGATAACAGGACAGTTGTACCCTCGAGCCTGCTGTCACTGAAATATGGATGTGTTTTGAAGTGCTTGCCCCTACATAGTCTACAAAGAGGTTACATGTTTGGGTCTGAGCAGGATCAGTCATTCTGCCAGTGTTATCACTACCAGTTTGTCATGTTGCTGCTAAAGCTCGGCTAAATTCCTTCCAAGATGCCTATCCTCAGGTCATTGCCTGCTCCTCACTGCCTCATAAAAATAACTGTAAATGTGGCCACAAATAAATGTAGTAATTTTTAATGCTACACAACATTAACATAGAGACCCGCCCACAACGAGGTATATTTACTTGTTAAGAAGTAGTCGTTATCTGAAGTTCCACAGCGAGAGAAAGACTTTGCTTTCTGCCTCATTCAAACAGGAAAAGTGCCAAAGCTCCAGTCATCAGATAAAAGTATTTTGTTTTTTTTCATCTTTGGGTCAGGCACATAGGAGAGACATTTTGCTCACAGCGTTCCTACAAAGTTGCTAGGCAAAGGTTTTTCAAGGCAGACCCTGGGGAGCAGATTATAACTAATGAGGTCCAAGTTAACGTGACCAGAAGAGGCAGCTGGCGAGAAACAGGCCACGGTTACAGTCCTTATCATGGGATCTCTCCGTGGGCTAGACTGAGGGACAAACCCACAGGAAATACATCACTGCTGACGCCGGTCACGTCTACCACAAAACGAACTACAGTGACTTATAAGGAAATCTTGAAAAATACGTTCGGGTGATCACTGACTATGTTTTTTCTCGGTTCAGCTGTAAGAGATGATACTTGTGATTCAGGTTTGAATCCAACATCCTCCATACATTACTGTCTAAAGTGTAAACAGACTGATTGCCAGGTATGGTCCCCTGTGTGCAGTTTTGTTTCCCCCGTGGTGTTTTATTGACAACAACTTTTACTGACAAGCAGAAATAAGTAATCAGTAATTGTTTTGTGGAGCTGGGGCCCAGAATCAATTACTTGGCCTCCCCTGCAATAATTTCCGTGGTTGATTTAAGCACAAGCTCCCTCTAGGTAAGTCATCAGACCTAATTGAGACCTGGGGAGCTCCACTGGAGGAGAATTTGGTTTTCAGGTGGCTTGGTGTTCACCTTAGTCCCTGTTAATAGTTTTGTCAGCAGAGAAGAGGCCACTAAAATATAAGGCTAGGTTTGAGCCACATCTCGATAATAGTGTTGTTTTACCTGAAAAGTCCAGACTAAAGCACATCTACCTGTTCTCCTTGTGCCACAAAAGAGAGTTTCACAGTGCCAAGGTGAGAGCAGCAGGTGTGGGAATAATCTGGGACCCACCCAGTTCGTCGGGGCCCCATTCAAACTCTCTGCCTAAGCTGCTATCCATTGTGTCCCGGCTGCTGAAGAGGAGCAGAGGAACAGGACAATTATGACATTATGGCTGGCTGGCTGAGCAGCAGTCCCAGCTGGTGAGAAAAAGAAGGGGGAATGGCCAACCAGAGAGCAACTCTTCCCACAGGAAAGCAATCCACCACATGGAGAGACTGTGCTCTGCCTTCATCGGAGGGTGTTTGTGATGCAGTATTCCTCCACTGGGAGTCAAGCTGTAACGATTTGATCCAACAGTGTTATTCGATTCGATTTCAGCTCCCTCACTGCATCTGACAAGATTTTGTTTTAGAAGCTGTTTTTGGAAAACATACCCAGATATTGCAGCCCCATTGTAGCTTACATGTAGAACCTCATCTTCATATATCAATATGCTGCACTAATGCCACTAATATCTATCTATTCCAGTAAGTGTTATTCCACTGCAGGAACCTGGGGAAGGAATGGAATTGATGGCATTTGTTCTTTAATTACTTTTGTGTGCTTGCATGTTTTCTTGACATTTTAACCAATATTTTTAGTGTAAAATATGATAGTTCATTTTGGTTAAAAATGGGAAAAAAAGAGGCCAACACACATTTTTTTGCTATTGTACAATTAAAGTAATATATTTTATGCAAACCCAAAAGTGTTTGTAAGATTAACTTTGATTGTTAATCTTACATCTAAGCTCAATTCCTGTTTAGTTCCACTGCATCCAGGTGTTTGTGTCTCTCACATCATTGCCCCATGCTCTAAAACCCGACCACTTTAACATCAAAGCAGAGTTGTTGTTACCTCTCCACAGTGAGGAGAGTGTCATGGGAGAATGACCCTGCGAGAGGCTGGTCCAGCCTCAGGACAGTGTGGAGCCACCTGAGACGAGTGGTTCCACACTGTAAAGGCTGATGGCCTGATGCTTGGACAAAACGTCATCACATGTCTGAGGGTAGAACCTGTTTACTGCCTGGCATGTCTGAGAAAAGAAAGTAGTTTTTGACTTTTTTGCTGGGACGAGAGGAGAATATAATAGTAACAAAATCAGGATAACAGATTAACAAAGGCTAAATATAAGTTGACCTAACGGTACAATTTTGTGATGAGTGATTTAGGACAATCAAAAGACAAAGTCCTATTTAGTGAGCTTTGGAATTTTGTGATAGCTAAGAAAATGGTGGAGAAGCTTGTAAATTATATAGTATGTTTTCATTCCTCTGGTCTGTGCAGCCCACACAGACCAGAGGAATGTACAGTTTGTTACACAGCTCTTATTTCTGAAAGTGTTCTGACAAACACAAATAAAAACCCAATTAACTCAGGGTATTAATGTAGAATGCAATAACACTCATCCTAAATATTCATGTCAGGCCGCTTGCTATCCTTTTGAGGGGTCAGTGTGCCTGCCCTCTGCTCTGTCCAGTTGCATACCTGAACTGATGCTGTAAGTAATAAAGTAAGAACTCCTTTGATGTGATCCTCCACCCAGAGGCTTCTCCCTCAATGTAGACAATACTCTAATTCATTGCTGGACCTGCCTCTTCAAAGCTCAGCCACTCTCCACTGGGAAACCTTAAACTTAGGTCCCAGACAAGCTCCTTTAAACACCCACTCACCCCCCTGGGCACTGAGGTGGTGGCTGGATGAGTCCACATAAGTCACGGTAGCCTGCACATATCCCCTCCTTCAGCCCTGCAGCACCACACCTATCCCCCTCAGGTGACAGGTGGATTATTGGGCATTGGTATTTCTGCATTCTCCTGCCCAGTTGTAAGCACGCCCACTGAGCGTGGGAAAACACCACTTACGACCTCTAGAGATTTTGTTTTCACTGTTTCTTTAAAATGATGCATACATTGATGCTAAAGGATGAAAATGCGTTGCATAATAGGATACTATGCTGTTTTATCATTTAGAGTATCACCTTACACTCAGAAATGTTTGTTGTTGCTGTGTAATCCTTTGTTATGACCTCAAATGCATGCTTTGTTTTGCACTCAGAAGCCCATTAAGCTACTTGAGTGAACCATAAGTATGACTTGTAAAGTGTTTGCTGCTGTTCCGCAAGAAAGCTCCTCTTCCAGGTGGTTTTTGTGTGGCTACTGTTTTATAATACGGGTGTTATTGTGAAGCCTTTTCAGACTAAGTGCTTTTAGTTTCATCCAATATACAGGGATTCGTTTACAGTAGCATTGAAGATTAAGAAGCTGTTGTTTAGGGTACCAGTTGCATAACACGATATGCTGAAGAGGAGATCACCCCTTGGGTGGTAAGAAGTTGAAAGTGTCAGAAAAAAAAATCCTGCACATCTCAGCATCTCATTTTTCTTCCTCTCTCCCTGTGTCTTTTTCTTTCAGACCCTGTTTACCCACTACTTGCCAAGTCTGATGTCAGCCCGCCACACACAGGGTCCCTGAGTGAGTGTACAGTTTCTGTTTTGACACCCGGTCCTAATTACACATGTAAATGATTGATCACCTGAACTTGGCAGGGGCAGTAGAGATGGAAGTCGCTGTTACAAGATGGCTCTGCGATTATGTTAAGGTTCAGGACAGTTTCTGCTGCTGGGAATGGGGGAAACAGATACCTGTAAAGGCCCAAGAGCTGGGAGATTAAGTTCTGAGCAACCGCCAGTTGGACCAAAGCCTCTCTCTATTAGCGGTCCTTGAGGAGCATGTTGCACAGGTGCAGCCAGATATCTATGGCTCTTTGTTTGGTCTAATCCCACACAATTTAAACCAAGATTCGCTGCCTGCACCTTTAAGCTGATTCTGTGACACCTGAGGGGACCTGGCCACTGAAAGCAGAACTCAGCTACTTTTGTGAAATGTGATTTGGCTAATTGATTTTGGAGTGGCCAGTCTAGAGTGCCTGAGGGGAAAGGGATGTGATGGAAGTTGAGGATGCTTCTTTTATGCATTGCAATACAGGTGGTGAAATGAATCTGCTTCTGTAGGGGCTCTCTACTTTCAGGTGCAAGATGCTAAATTCACAATGGTCATTTAAACTGAAATCATTAAGAAAATAAACACTGGGCCAAAGCCAGAAACCGTGTAATGCTTTCACAGATGGGGTGAGAAACTCTGTTTCCCCTCTCTGCCTGGCAACAGCTGCTGGTTTGTCTGTGCTTTGACTCAGGTATGGAGCCAATCTGAGGGCCAGGAGGGTTTAACCCCAATCTTCTCCTCTCTGCTCACAGCCTGGCACACATGGGCCGCGCAGCTGCACTTCCCATTGATGTGCTGGGATGCCTGGCTGCCTGGCTGGCTGGAGGGAGATAGATTGGACGGGAAATGGCTTAATTGTCCGCACTCTCACTGCTGGAATGCAAATAGCCCTCCACCACTGGCCTCCTCTGTGAGGAGAGACCCACATTGAGAAACCAGGGTCCTCCTTACTGTTGCAAGGAGGGAAAAAAAGGAATATAAAACACTTTGGCACTACTGTCTGTACTGCTTTCATACCTGTAAATTAATTTTTAATTTAATTTGATTTAATTCAATTAATTTTGCTGCTTTGTGTTTGTCCAATGAAGAAAAATGAAATCCTCATTAAGTGCCCATACCATTCATCGAGCAAGGGGTTAGAGTTAGGGGGGACAGGTGAAGGGTCATGACTCACTCAGACTGTGTGCGAGATGAAAGAGTTTAAACGTTGAGGCGTATGTATCCTGTCTGACTTTGATCTCTGCCTCAGGTAGCTCTTTCACAGCCATCAATCTTGGCCAGGAGCTGATGGGAGGCTGCTCCCTCTGAAATCAGGCTTGCTCAGACTCAGACTGTCTCCTTGTCTTGACAGAGCGGTGGCCTGACATGTCAGACATGATGCACACAAAGGCACAGGTCCACAACAAACCCTCAGAGGAGTGTTTTGTTAAACACTTGGCGTTATTGGATTCATCTGTGTTAAAATTGTTTTAATATTTTATAAAATGAAACTGGGAATAATGAGGATGCAGGCGGGCAGGGAGCAGAGAAGGCGTGTTGTGTTTTGGTGAGGTTCAAAGATGAAATGAGCGTGTCTCTGAAGCTTTGATGTTTCTTGGCAGGCTTCAGGCAGCCACTGACAATCTGACGATCTGGGAGCACAGACCTTTTTGAATGCCCGGCCCATGTTGGCCCCAGTCGTCTAGCCCTGCAGTGACAAACGCTTTAATATGACAAGGTTAAACACCCGAGGCACTGCGGAGTCCAGGTCAGGAGAGCAACTTTTATTTGCTTTTTTCTAGTTTACCGTGGCTACTGTGAGTCTGTGTTAATCAAAACAACAATTAAAGTGTTGAGTATTATCATCAACTGTGTTTCTCCTCGCTTAAATAGAGATTTACAGCCCAGTAAAGCTCATTGTTTTTGCTTTTCTAGTTGGTCTTGTTTCACTCCTACTTTTATTTTTAGATGCAGCATGAACTTAATAACTTATGTTTTTTAATAGCTTATTTTTTTTAAATAAATTTTCTGTGGTCAATCTGTTGAAGACCAAAAATGGAGCTAAGAGGGGAGAGGTTATGTTTTAAATGACATTTCAGTTAATGCAAAATCAGCTGTTGGATTTAAGTAACTTATTTCCTTCATTAAATCAATATCAGCACGTGCAGGCACGTCTAAACTACAGATCAAATTATTAGAGGAGTCCCCATAGCATTTGCAGCATTAAGTACTTTTTCTGTTATCTACTTCCAGACTGTTTAATGATCCATTATCGTTTTCTGATGACATTTTCACATGTAACAGAATCCTTTGCTGCATGATGTTGAAAAAAAATGATACAATACACATGTCTTAATATCAATTCGCCAGGTTTTTCTCCGAGAGATATTTGATAGGCAGCTCAGTAGAGGCTAGGCGCTGCGGGGCCATTGTGTCCTATTGTAGGTCACAATGGAACTTAACACTTGACAGAGCTAGGGCTTGTTGTCAGGAGCTGAACTTGATCCTGTCAAGTTGTTCTCATTCAAGAGCTATAAAGAAAGGGCTTTGACCTCACAGCTGTGAGAGCTCCTTATGGGGCCGAATAATAATTCCCTTTTTAGATCCATGTTTAATCGTGGATCCGCTGCAAGTGTGTCTTTGCTTGAAGTCTGTTTTGACTATATGCATTGGCAGAAATTCGTATAAGGTCTTTTTTTGAGGACGGGTAATGGTGGATGATTATGTGGGCAGGTCACTTAACCTGGAAACTCTGCCCAAGTGACCCATCATGCTGCCCAGACAGAGGTCCTATCCTCCCATGGTTTGTCATCCTCATCACCTCTGGCATTTCAAACTGACGCCGGTCTCGCACACTGTTGCCCTGCGGACCACAAAAGGGGTTCACGTTACCAGAGGCAGAGAGGGCAGGTAACTTCAGATGGATAATCCTCGGACCTGGTAAACCGGTCTTTAACAGAACCTATAGTGTCTAACCCTGGCAACCCTGAGGTGTGTGTCATTGTGTGTTGATTGGATGTGCGTGTGTGTGTGTGTGACTCTCCAGGGCAAATCATTGTCCGGTATGTTTAGCATCTCCGCCTGTCCTGTCGGCTCATTGGCTCTTAAAGGACGGAAAACTAAAAATACAAAGTGATAAAAATGTTTTAATTCTTGTCCAAACATCTGCAGCTTGTTAAACCTGCAGGCCTTTATAGTGACTTTATGGGTATAGTGAATCTTTTTATTGCCTCTAGAGAAGATTTATGGCCTAAAGACATTGTCTGTGTAGTGACTCTCCACAAAAGGCCTCGGTGTAACATCAGATGCCTCCTCAGATGTCTCTTCAGAAGCTTGTAAACAGGCAGTTAGCAAACTCAGCTTCTGATGCC
Source organism: Parambassis ranga (assembly GCF_900634625.1). Classification (NCBI taxonomy): domain Eukaryota; kingdom Metazoa; phylum Chordata; class Actinopteri; family Ambassidae; genus Parambassis; species Parambassis ranga. Next base: position 10,604,694 of record NC_041039.1, on the reverse strand, counting down.
ACTCTGTCAGCTGCTCTTGACCTCAGTTAAACTCGTGTGTCATCTCAGCCTCTGAGGCAGGATTCTCACAGGGACGTGTCTCTTTGCTGCCACTCTCTTGTTGCCCCACTGGTCCATGCCAGCTTTGAGCTTTTGTTTTTCTACCCGCCTCCCCTTGGTACAAGATTTACAGTGGAAAAATATAGTATATTTTTTCCCCCCATGTTGAGCTGGTGAGTCTGGAATGTGTGTTTGGGCAAGATTTTGCGAGGAGTGTGAAAAAACAACAGAGCTGTAAACACCAAGGGTAGACCCAGACTGGCTTCTTTGTTCCAGATGTGGAGCAGGCGCACACTGTTAGCGCAGCTCCAACCCTGAGCGGTAACCCAATACACTGCCGCTGCTGTCCCCCTGCCTGTCCGTCAGCACCCATACAGCATACAGACAGGTTATTGCAGCGTTATGAATGAGAGTAAACTGTGTGTGTACGTCAGCGCTCACAATCAGAATTGGTACCAAATGCGCATCCGAGCCGCAAACAGATGAATATGGAAGCTCCGGGAAAAAAAGTGTAATTTAGACGTATGACCACCGTTTCTACGAATGAAGCCGTTTAACTCGCATGCCCCGTGTGACACCGAGCTCGGGTTGCAGCAGAATGACCTATATGTATTACGGTTAACGGATTCCAGACGAGTTGCCAAGGCTTCTATATTCAACTAATCAATTAAAAGTTTAACAGTCAGCGGCAGTGGGCGATGCTGCTGTCATTTGCTGTCTGGCAACAATTATGCCAATGATGAATTCAAAGCGGGAGCCAAAAACACAGACACACTGCGGGCTTTCCCACGAAATAATATTCACTGAGAGTTATTATTTCATGCAGGCGTTTTTATTTCATGCGTCATTTATTTTTAATATCAGCATTATTTCTTTCGTGTTTTTAACTACCTGTATGTATTTATCCGTTTTCTTTTTTCTGCACCCTGAAGGGCTCGGTGTCATTTTTGCGCTTCCTTATTTAATTTCTGATAAAATACCTGATCAAATGAGTCGACTCATTTGTATTTGATTTATTAGTCCCATAAAAATGATGAAACATATCGACGAAGCGGGGAGCCTTTGAAATGAATTCCTTTAGATCTTGTTTTTCGGCCTATTTTTCCATCAAAAATACATGTTTTATTAATAGACAGAAATACTTTATTTGTTATATTTTAATTATATTTTAATTACTTTACTTTTAGCTCCAGGAATTCCTGTAAGTGTGTTACAATTAATAGTTTAGGTAAATAATTTTTTTATTCAACTAATGGCTCAATTGAATTACAATTAATTAAATGATTACGACATCAAAAATAAAAATTACATTTAAGTTTTCTTAAGAATAAAAACTTTAATATATTTGCACACAAAAATGAAAATATACACACACAATGCCTTGCATGCCATGCATTTATATTTGTAAGCAAAAATAATAATGTGTTCCATGAATAAATCCATTGATTTACACTCATTTGTAACATTAAAATACAAAGTAAGGGCACTGCTGCACAAATAAACAAGAAACACATAAATAATAAAGATGTCTGTTATAATTTACACACACAAACCATGCACTAATATTAAATTACATGACAAAATGACATAATCAGCTTTTCATTTTCAGTCAGATGAGTATCAACATTATATCTGTGTGCCAGGAGATGTCATGTTACTCGTGTGAACTCTCCTGGCTCTCAGATGCTGCCAGCACAGGCACAACAACATCACCAGCAACGTGGCTGCACTTTAGGAATGGGACTCATGGCTGAGCTGATTTGAGTTCCTGTGTGATGGCGCCTAGAGGAGAGATTAGGCCGTTCATCTCTGCTCTGCTGCAGCTCCTCTTCTGCTCCCTGCTTCTTCCTGAGGCAGAAAACAGTCATAGAAAAATGTAAATCCTATTGTTTGCATTGGCTTTGTTGATGCCAAAGGACTGAAACTCAGTCACTCTGACTCATTTTTATATAGCTCAACTCGGTATTAACACCAAAGATATAAGAACATGCTTACAAAGTCAACATATATCACTGTGGGGACTATGTTTGGTTTTTGTACAGATAAAGATTTTTGTATTTCTTATGACTCCTTCACACCCCTGTGCTGTATTTCTGGCTGGATAATTGTGTCACACCACTCCTCAGCTGCAGACCCATCACTGTGCGCTCCTGATATTGGGCATGTGGGCCTTTATTCATCGGCCTATGATAATAAATCTCTGCATCCTGTTGGGTTAGTGGACTGTCAGTCTGAGCCTGGGCCCCAGCTCGGCCTCAACGACAGAGGCCTACTTGTAAGACATGACGTGCCAGCGGGAAGATCACAGCAGCGGCAGTTGCCAGGGAATGTGCTTTTAGTTTGTACACAAAGAATGCTGTCACTCCACGTCAGAGTGCTGTGATGGACAGACTCGACTGGTGCGTGTGTGAGAGAGTGAGGAAAAAGCACACCTATATCATACACACCTCTGCAATGCATGCTCAAGACGCCAGTAAGTCTGGGGCTGCATTCAGGACTGTGACTGTTTTTAACATCATCATCCCTTTGCGTGTTATTAATAGAGCCAGGACGAGGACCCATCCCTGCTATATGACTGCAGGGCTCGCCTTTGTTCTTCACCCGTAATACAGACATAATTACAAGCCTTTAAAGAGCCTCCTCACCTTGCTTTCTCTCTCCTCACACACCTCTTTTGCGCACACCTTTTGCCTCTGAAATACATCCAGGACCCAAATCTCTGCATTCAAGAGATTGTACAGTACAATATATGCCCATAGGCCTGTGTGTCTTCAAAGCTTGATTTTTTTTTTCTTGTCATTAACCCTATTCATCTATCAAAAAATAGCCTGTGAATGTTGTGTGGTTGCCCTGATAAAGTGACACCTGCCCCTGCAGCAACAATTCATGCATTACAACTATAAATACCATATTGCACCAAAAGCAGCAGCAATGTTGCAGTTAATTGCTAATAGTCATAGCCACACTGTTTATGAGCATTTACAGCTGCAAGGCCTTTTGTGTAAAGTCAGAAGCTTGTTGCCCACAATATGAAACTGGCTTCACTGCAGCCTTTTTTATTGTGACTGAAATTTTTACTATGATAATAATTTGTGGCTTTGTTCTGGCTGGCTGCTCAGCTGAGGCCTGTGGGGAATCGGGAAGCAGTCCAGCCCCCTGCAGTCCTTTAATGCTGCTGGATTCCCAGTAGTTGCAGACAGGGTAGGACATGACCAAAATGACGGGGTTGGACAGCAGCTCAGCACCACGCTCAACCCACCAAACACTGTGTTTATGATTTCACTGCGGCTGATTTATCTCGGATGAAAAGTGGAATCTGTATCAGGGCTGTTCTGCACAGCATCTGACTTTATTGAACATTTGGCTACAGTTGCAGTTTTTCTCCATGTTGATTGACTCTAGGCTAGAATATAAAATCAGCTTTGGTGTTTGAGCCTTTGACCACAGTTTTCTCCACACTCCCACACTATATATCTTCATGCACCTTGTGAGTTTTGCTGACTGTGGTCTTAATTACAATCCAGCCCTCTTTTGGCAGTTTTTACCTCTTATTTTATAAACACTGAAATTTTGAAATATTGGGAGTGACGTGTGAGCTGTTTTGTTTTTGAATCTTGCATTTCTTTTGGTTTCAAACTTTCTGCTTCTGGTTATCACATCATGAAAATAGTTATGACATTCATTCTGTACTTGTATGAAAGCCATTAAAAATATGGTAGATTTATGCTTATTTGTAATCAGGGGCACACTGGGGTCTTTACTCTCTGGTATGATAATTTAAAAGCTTTGAATGAGCAGTAAAATGGCAGCTAATCAACCATGAGGCATGATGAAAATACAGATACAGTAGTGTTGAAAATGTTTTATTTTGAAAGTCTTCATAGTGAAATTAGGTGCCACAAATAATTCAAATTAAACTGATTATCGTTTTAAAATGACTAATATACATTTGGTTATGTATTTTCAGTATTAAATTAATTATTTAATTAAACTGTTTGGCAAGAAATAATCGCACAATTGATGAAACAATCCCTAAATCTTTTTATTTTGGTTATTAAATTCAGTTGTTTATGTTTTTTTCTGTTTATGCCTATAAATGTTGTCTATGCCTATAAATAGGTCATTGCAGTTATTTATTTTGAATTATTACCATAACGGAGCATTATAGACTGACCTAATTATCGAATTGTCTTGTAACTCGACCAAAATACATTTTATTTCGAATGGTAAAGAAAATGTATCTGAATTAAATTCCCAGAAACGTCGTGTTTTCTATGAAATGCTTTCCTTTGCTTGGGGGATTAAAAAATAATAATAATTAAATTTCCACCTGTCCTAATTATGTTTATTTCATAATCAATGGAAGGAGGCGCCTCTTGGCCTCATCCTGTATCATATGTTAATGAAGTTGATGGTGGAGCTCCAGTGACAGCCGGCTGCTGAAGACCAATCAGAGAGCTCGCAGATGGAAGGCAGTGTGTTCGAGGCTCCGCAAGCAGGAGGTTTTTGAACAACCCATGTCAGCTCCTCCAGTGATGTAAAGAAGAATCCCTTTCGCTTTTTTTTTTATTTTTACCTCCCTAACAGCCATGAACATACACTCTGTAACGAGTTATTACTGCGGGGACTTTTTTTCGCGAACAATGTTTTGGACTTAAACGTGGATTTGTTCCAGGATTCGCTGACTGTCCGACAGAACTCATGAAACCCTCTTCAGAGCGACGGTTTATGGACTCGCGTATTAGCTAATGATGTCTGTGGGTTTTATGCCTGACAGTCTGAATGGTTCAGATCCCTCCAAATCGGCCTTTCTAGAGTTTGGCCACGGACATCCGGCGCACCAGCAGCACTCTCCCGGACTCTCCCACATTTACCCCGTTCATGGCTTACACGCTGCCGGGCATTCCCAGCATGAAAGTCCTTTTAATGGCAACACGTCCTATGGCCGCTCTCTGGGCTACGCCTACCCCGGCACGGTGAACACTCACCCCCCGTCTGCTTACATGCCCTACCAGCACAGCAATCACAGCAACAACAGCAGTCTGACCCACAGCAGATTAGAGCAGACAGGTATGTGAGAAAATATAATTCAGCACTATGTCAAAACTGTTGCACTATGAGTGACTTTTAAACTGATTTTCTGCTGTGTTTACGCGTAATTACGCACATGGCACGCATTTGTCTTGGTGAGAAAAATACAGCATTTCAGTAAGATATAATGTACTGTTTAAAAACAATTTGTGTCCATCTTTATATATTACAAACAGGAGTTAAAACACGGATGGATCCCCCTCTTTGCAATTATGTTGGCGCCATTAATTTTATTGACCATAATATGGCCTGGGTCTACTTCAGGAAGTTTGTAGCCTGATTATAAGTGCACATTAGCATAACGATTCCAGATAATAGCAACACTATATCACAAGTTGGAAAGCCGTTGGCTAATACAGAAGCTTCAGTGTAATTGTCAGTAAATTGTTATATAAGGCATCTCTGTCAGCTGCAGTATACAGGAAGTGCGTTTTGTTTTGAATCTGTAAAACTGATCCATGATGTTTGAGGCTGTCTTTCAGGCTCAAATGTAATATCGATGACTTTTACCCTACTCTTTGTCTTTCCTGAACATGAAAGCCATCAATCAAAACTCTTCTGCACTTGAACTCTGTTTTCTGTTTCCACCTACAAGATCGTGACAAGTCCACGGTGATTGAAAACAGGGATATTCGTCTAAATGGCAAAGGGAAGAAAATCCGGAAACCTCGAACCATCTACTCCAGTCTGCAGCTGCAGGCTCTGCACCAGCGCTTCCAGCAGACCCAGTACCTGGCCTTACCGGAGCGCGCCGACCTTGCGGCCAAGTTGGGGCTCACGCAGACTCAGGTATAGGCCTTCACACGTGACAAGGAAATATCACACACACACACACACACATATATATATAGGCATTATCTTTAATTTGCGTAAGGGAGGCTGGAAATAATTCGCCATCTTTCAGCAGCACAAAACTGATAAATGACTTTGCCTTCTGACAGGAGAACAGAATGTAGCTGAATGATGTTATTAGTTATTTCCCTGCGGTTAAAAAGGTTATTTGCAGCATTATAAAGGATCACAGAGCATCTTCTCATTGAATGATGTACACATTTGTTACTCAATCCTTTAATGCTTGTCATATTTACTATACTTAATTGCGTGTATTTTCTTTTGTCAGCAGCAGTAGAAGTGGTCTTTGTGAGTAGAGCATGACCGCAGCAAAAAAATAAAATAAAAAATATAAAGGATGAAGAAACCGTGATGTCCGCTTATTTATTTATGGTTAAGTTCTCCACGCAATAATAATTTGCATGGGCGTGCATTTTGAAAACTGACAGGTGCACGCTTCCATTTTCAGTGGAGCAGATTTGAGGCCTTCGGACGGTTTCACTCTGCTTTCATCGCGAGATTTACTAAATTTCGAATAGGAGAGGAACAAAGAAATGAATCTGCACATTATTACTAGTCTCCCATCACTTCTCTCAATAATTATCACGCAGTCATGCTGCCTTTTTTCTTATTTTGTTGCTTTCTCCCTTTTTTGAATTTTAATGAACATTCACACCATTGTTCTGGTGGAAAAGAAATAGCCATCTTGATTTGAACCAGCAGAAACTTCACTGACCTACCACAGAGCTTCTCCCGGGCCTGGTTTTTATTTCACAATACTCTTCAGTCTCGGCTTGTTGCTGTCATACTCATGCACCGCTGGCCTTATAAAACAGCGAACAATGAGAGAGATCAGTTTTAATGGGTTACAAATGCCACTCAAGCGTGAGGCTGAACGGTTAACAATGCGCCAATAGCAGGCCTGGGATTTACAAAAACAGCACAAAAAGATGGGTTTGTTCACAATATCCACTGCAGGGAAATTCTAGTGAAAAGTGAGTTTAATTAGAGGGAAATATGCCAATAAAAAGCAATTTGCAGTAATATTTCCTTTTTATTTAACCACAGTGACAATTATGTACTTTTTTCTTTTCTTCTCTCATTTTAGGTGAAAATATGGTTTCAAAATAAGCGCTCAAAGTATAAAAAGATTATGAAGCATGGCACAGGATCTGAGGGCGAACATCTTCACAGCACCAGCTCCATCTCTCCCTGCTCGCCAGCGTTACCACAACTATGGGAGTTGTCCATGGCAAACAAAGGAGCCACAGCGCACCATAACAATTACATGAACGGTTTTGGTCACTGGTATCCAAACCACCACCCTCATCAAGACGCGATGCCCAGGCCTCAGATGATGTGAGTGGATTGTATTTGCAGGCCACTAGCTGCTGGGCCTATAACCTACATGAAGCGCGCTTCATGTCACAATGACCTTGGAGGCCTCCTCCCAAAAACTGAACTGCATTTCATAGCGTGTTTGATAGAACTTGTTCATCTTCACTGTATTCCGTGTGTGTTTTAAGTTCAGTTTTCACTGCTAAATTCAGCCAGGTAACAAGTGGTTACTTTGGATTTGTTATGTCACTGCAACATGTGTTGCATGATCTCACAGTACTGATATGTGGAAGTGTGTGTTTGCAGTACACTCTGGATAAAGGAACCTTTAAAACGATAAGATATGCACGAGTTTACTTTAAGTTTCAGCTTTAAGGATGATGGTTTATTTTGCTTGTTTGGTTGCTGTTTGTCGTTGTAATACTTTCATTGTCAAGACTTAACTATGTGACAAACAAAAGCTTCACAATACAGTTTGACTTACAGTAATGTAAAGACTTGTTGAGTACTGCAGCTCCTGTTTAGCAGGAATATCAGCTGTCCTTTGTCCTTCCACACTCCCGCGCTGCGATTCAAGACCTCTTCAATATCGAGTCACGCTTTGTCAAAACGCCTGGGGATTTATTATTTAGCGTTTTATATTTTATTATATTGCAATTTAAATTCCTACGAAATGAAAGAAAATATTAATTTCCCGCTGGGTGAAACTACGGGATGCGAGGGGCCAGCATTACGCACGACGGCTGAGTTTTACGCAGTGCCACGATGCTTGTTCTTTAAATTTTATAGCCAGCATTAAAACCAATTAGCTATTAGGTATTTGTTTTAAAAAGTTTGTTTAATTTTCTTGCATTTTTTAAAAATGGCTTCTTTCCCCACTGCTTTTACAGAAGGACAAGGAAATAACTTACATTCATTATTTTTTCATCAGATGGACTCATACCGTGAAGAGAATGGACATGCACGCCATCATTTTAACGATATTTACGCCCATTGGGCTCAAACAGCAAGCATAATAACATGACAAATGACTGTTCTTTCCCTCTTGATAAACTGCGCCTGATTTATAGTCGTCTGCTTAGTGTGCTTATTCTGTAGTTTGCACAGTTTAAACAGACAGAATTAGTTATTTATGTCTTCACAAACAGTTTTGTCGCAATCTGAGCAGATGTCTTGATTAAATGGAGACTGATTTCAGATTAATGAAGCGGAATAGTGCTTTAAAGAAACATCCAGTGACTTCTTTTTATCCTTTTCATTCATCACCCAGCTGTCTGCAATGTCTGGCAAACATTAGTTTGTCTGATGTCACACTCAGAGGTTAGAAAAATAACAAATTATGTGGAAATATTAGTAGAAATTACATGAACTAAAATACTGCATGCTCACATGTAGTTCTTTGTGTGTGATGTCATATTAAAGGGACATCACATCTAAATTATATAAGTAAATATGTTTTTATGACAGTGCATGCAAAAGTTGTCTTAACTAAATGAATTTCAATGATTTTAGTAAAGCATTTTTTTAAGAGATAAAACACAGACACAATGTTTACCATAAGAATAACATACCAGTTTCTATGCTGCTGTTCTCTCCAAGTCAATAAGAATCCTCCTATCATGCAGTGTGCATTCAGTTCTTACCTACCCTGAGAAGTGCAGCCTGAGATCCGAAGCCTTCAGTGGCGTTTCTGTGAAGAACAAAGCCACATCAGAGTCCAGTGGCTGATTTTCTCACATAACGACAAGCATTGTGTTACATTAACATCTTATATATATACACATACACATATGCACACACACCCTTGTGCCCTTTCCCTCATTCCTGATGAGTATGTGCCTTGTTAAACATGCGGGCCCATGGAAGAAGTGGCAAGCATTGCTTGAACCAAGTGACGGGGCATCAGGGAAAATTATAGGCAATTTCACATCTCCAGATTAGAATAATGGCTCGTGGTGTTGGACAGAGAAGAGTAGGACCTTTCAAACGGGGGACCAATTATCATGCAGGCAGATTGAAGGGAAAGTGAAAAGGCTCCTCGTGTAATAGACAAGCTAAGAGGAGGGGATGATGGGTTGAAGTGTAATGATAAAGGCAAAGTCTGACTGTATCAATGATGTGGATAGCTGGGGTTATCAGATACGAGGTGTCTGATGGGTTTTAATTGCAGGATAGCAATAAGAGGGAAAATAGCTTGTTATTAAATCCCAGTTTCTTTGAATGGGCGAATGGCAAAGCGGGTCTCTGGGGTGATTATTGTTATTAACTTGAATGATCTGACATCTCGGGTAATTGTGACCAGCTTCCCTGTTAGAGAGAGTGAATGCATGAAGGAAAGCCCGGCTTACTTTGATGCACTCTGGATTAAAAAATGAGATCCAGTTAAAGGCATGCAGACAAACGCACACACTGGATTCAAGTAGAAATGTGAAGAAAACTGATTTCTGTCTTTAGCCTGATCAAAAGTCAAAGCTTTAGTTTTTAGTCCAAGGCAGGAACACAAAGCCTTCATCAGGATGTGATGACTGGCTGCAAAGCATCAACACACAGCACAGCCCTGCCCTGCCCAGCCCTGGCCCGAGGTCAGCCAGGGTTCACGACTCCACAGCTGTCAAAGATGCCTTTCTCCCTTCATTTCATCCTAGTTTACAGCAAAATGGAGAGCCTGAGTGATCCTAATGCAGCCGAGGCCCAGCCCAGGCTAGCACTAAAGTGTCGGACAGCTGCTAGAAGTCTTTCCATAGATGCGTTTTAGTTCCCCCGACCTCCAACTCAACCCCTATCGATGCACCCCATGAGACAAGTGCTGACACCACACTGTTGATTGTTGCAGGGAAGCGGGTATGGGGGGCCTGGGCACCAAACTCTATTTAAGGCTGCTGTGATGTTGTGCCATGCAGGATGACATTCAAGTTCAACAGTTCACCTCCACCTCCATGGCTGCTTACACTTGTTAATGTTTAGGCATGACATATATGGATACGTCTGACAGCCCACACACACAAGTGTGGCAGTTTGTAGTGAGCACACGTTTGTCTTCGGCACAAATGTTTCCCCTGACAGCCACAGCCGAGAGGGCCACACATGCTGAGGGAGCCACCGAGGGGAGGTCACATGTACCCTTGATGAGATTTCATTGATATTAAAAGGCAATAGTAATCACAGTGCATTTGTCAAATCAGCACAGTGCACTGGCATGATGACGGATGCCGTAGACAACTGGTGTTGAGTTCAGGGATGTAAGCAAGGGGAGATATTAGGGAAATGGGATTAAAGGACCTGTGACATATTTCATCATTTGTAGAAAAAATATGTGAAAATATGCACGAAGTTTGACATAAATTAAATATCTCTGAGTGAATACACTCAAAAACTTTTAATTATCCTTTATAGTTTCATATATTAAAAAAATGAAATTTATCTCAAAATCAGCAATGTGAAAATTTAAATTAATCTAGAAATAGATATTATGGTTTATCTGTCTTTATGTCTCTCAGGGGTGTACAAAAGCTGAGTCAGCATTAAAGGATATTTGTTTGGCTTATGTGAATATAATAATTAGCATAATCTGGTTTTAAGATGATGATAATAATAAATAATAAAAACATCGAATGTTTAATTATACAAATAGGTCTCTTGGGTTTTGTTCCCAATGTCTTACAAAACATTAATCCTTATCAATAGAAATTATTTTTATTTTACCTTCGTTGTTGTCTTTACTCTTTGTGTTATTGCGCATGTGTGCAAGGAGTTTCTTGCTATATATAAATAAAACGTGGAAATTTGCAATTTTACAATATCAGAAATTTAGGTCACACCGTGAGCCAGGCTGAAACTTGCGTGCGTGCGTGTGTGTGTGTGTGTGTGACACTCACAGTGCTGCAGTAAAGTTTCATAACACAGCATACCATTCCTATTACCAAAAGCAGTAGAAAAGGTTATAAAACCACGAACGCCGTGGGTAGATTTTCTCTCGGTGCGCCTTGGTGGTCCATGTGGGTAAGATCGCCATTAGCGGTTTCTCCATCATGTAATTCTTTTTTTGTAGCATATTTAATAATGCACGGTTCATGTGGCCAAACTGAGCTTATTGTCCACTGCCGCCATTTATTAGCTGATGCAGAGCGGGAAGATTTTCTGAGTCTCATTGTTCCATAACGGTCAACACAGCGTGTTTTTCTTCTAAAAATCTGCGTAAAGGCGCGTCCATAATTTAATGTAAAAGTGTCAAGTATTTGGAGTTTTTAATGTATATTGTTCGTGTTATTTAGTTTGCCATACTTTGTGATTTAGTTCAAGAGGTAAAGAAAAAATACAATGGGTGTGTTATAATTATACATACAATATTTGATATCATCTCTGTTGCGCATGCGCAGAATGCCCCCTGAGGCTCTGCTGTATTCTCTGTAGTTATCTGCCAGCCGAAAAGTCGTAAAAACCCAGTGACTCCAACATGTCTGCCTGTAGCTGTGCGCAGTGCGCACCACAAAAACCAGATTGTTCACTCTGTACTGTGAATGCTGGGCTAGCAGCCAGAACAAAGTGCAGTGTATATGTAGTTTACAGCGAGATAAAATAACCTTTAAAATGGATGAAAACCCGTTTGATTTCCAGGAATAAAAAAAATAATAGTGTTAGATCTAAACAGATTTGATCCACCTTCAGTTTTATTGTAAAATCCCTTTTTTGCCTGTTTGGCAGCGCTGTTTAAGCTGAGACACACTTTGTGGACGGTCTGTCTTTCTTTGCGTGTCTAACTGTTTATAAAAGGGCTGTAGACGCACAACATACAATTAACATCTTTATTCAATTGACAGGTAGGCAACAAGTGGACTAATTACATGAATATAAAAATGGTTTTGAAAGCACCACAGTGCAGTCATTCAAACAAATATGATCGTAGTGGTTCTGCATATAAACACATATTTACACCCTTCGACATTTTATACAAATTCTTATAAATATGACCTGAGTTTTTTTTTTGTTTGTTTTTTTTCTGAGCGCTTTCTGCAAATCCACATGCACAATTTGATGGTAGCATGGATCAGCCGCACAGTTTTGTCATTACTCGGTTTGTGGTTTAGGCTACTTGTTTTTAAAAAAAGACTTTGCATATTCATTTACAAAAAAAGGAGTTAAGTAAATACAACAGAAGCGATAAATAATTTAAAAAAACACGCCATGTCATGTCCGTTAAATATGCTGCCACAAGTGATCAGAAATCCTTTATGCGTTTTGTGAAGCAGTTCTGAAACATTCTTGATCATCCAAAACCAAAAAGTAATGTTTCGTGTCTGGCCCGCTCCTGGTCCAGTCAACGTTTGCTCTGCAGAGTCCTTGTGGAGAGACCTCGTCAGGGGTGGAAACTGGGGAAATAAAATCTGCTCTTGAGTCAGTGTTAGTAAACAGCTCCCACGCTTTGCTGTGGGACTGGGTGGTGCACGGTGCCCGGGTGCTGTAGGTGTGATCCCTGCTGGTACCAGTGGTTGTTGTAATCCTCCATGTATGGCGGCGATGAGCTGTGCGTCGGCTGCGGCACCTGAGGTCTGCTGATCGGTGTGTTCTGAGGGGTGCTGTTCTCCCACACTGCGGGGGAGGGCGGGGAGTTGCAGGCCATAGAGTCGCTGGCGTTGGGACTGTGCTCCAAGGGGACCTCGCCGTTTTTGTACAGCTTCTTGAACTTGGATCTCCGGTTCTGGAACCAGATCTTGACCTGAAAATAAGAGTGTAAGCATTATTTGTAATGCAGCCCAAAATTAAACAGTAGAAAGCTTCAAATGTATTTTTTTTTATTATTATTACATGTAAGATAAGCAATATACATTCAACTATTACAATTGTGTCAGACTTACACAGGGAAATCCTGTCTGCTGTGCGTAATTACGCATCAGTTTATAATTACAGAGCAAATTATCGGCCATATTAGGAAGCTCTTATTCACGTGGTTCCAGTGTGTACACCAATTAGATAATATCAGGTGTTAACACCCGGTCACTCAGCTTACCTGTGTTTGAGTGAGGCCGAGCTGCGCCGCCAGCTCCGCTCTCTCAGGCAGAGCGAGGTACTGAGCCTTCTGGAAGCGCCTTTGCAGAGCAGCGAGCTGATAGCTGGAGTAGATCGTCCTCGGCTTGCGAATCTTTTTTGGTTTTCCATTCACCATGCGGACCTCGGGCTCTGGCTCTTCTTTGACTGGAAATAGCATCAAAATAAATGAATAAAAATGACAATGAAGTACAAGATTAAACGGCATTAGAGGGACATTTACGCACGTTGAACTAAAAAGACAACAGCACATACTGAGTGTGGGTAAAAACACGTTCTATTTTCACTTTTAAATGTGTAAAAATAGCCTAAAGTATAAAATATTATGTCAGCCTTTTACAAAGCCTAAATAAACAAACTCGGATTCATTCTATATTTAATTATGTGTTTGAATGAAGTTTGACTGTAAGTCAGACCTGCAATTTAGAACCCTATTGTTAACGTGTTAAAGCGAATATTACTATCCTTAATTAAACCATCATTGCTTTATGGTCAGCTGTTAATGGCTGGCTCGTTCCCAGGCCGGGGGTTAAAACATGACGTTAACACAGGGCGGAAGGCTTCCACTGAACAAATAATTCATAATTAAAACACAAGAAATATTATTAGTTTTCTTCTAGCTTAGTTTTTAAACAAATAATCTCAAATAAGTTTGCCATAACTCAAAACAACTGACGCTAAATCTTCAATTACGGCGTTTTGTACAAGACCGTATCACCCAAACAAGTAACTCTATGAATGCAAACAGCGTTATGCACAATGGAGTATGAGCGCAAAATAATCTAAGAATATCTCAACATGTACCTGAGCTCGGAGGTGAGGCCTGCAGGTGATCTCTGTTGTAATGTCCATACTGCCTGTAGCTATTTGTGTAGGGGTATTCAGATTTGGTGGCGTATGCTCCAGCAGCTCCCATTCCGTTCAGATTAAACTGATGGTGGTAAGAGTTCATGGGTTGTCCGTACGGCTGACTCTGATAATATTCGTGGTGGCCGTGGGCCGTCTGTCCGCTGTAGTAGCCCATGTCTGTCACCGAAGACTCGGGGAGAGTGGGGGAATCCTTGGAGTTCGGGTGGCAACTCATAGATCCGGGAAGATCGGTCAAAATACTCGCAATCTTCTTCTCGTAAGTCTGTCCGGCGCTCATGGTTGAAAGCAGCCCTCCAGAGAAAAGAAAGTCCCCTGGTGGAGTCTTTGTAATGTCGAGTGCGCACGGAGCAAACTCGCAGGAGAGAAACCGCTGTGGGTGCGCTCGTTGAACGCACAGCGCTGGTGAGTCTATAGTCCTCTGAAAGTCTTCCAGCTGTAGAAACTTGGTTGTGGCATTGCTCAGCCCCTGTGACACAGAGTTATAGAGAGCTGGGCTGGATGCTGCCTTCCCATTGGCTCTACACTTTCCCCCCTTTTGCGCTTCGGGCGAAGTGGTGGTACAACCCAGCCTTCAGCCAAGAGCGCATGAAGCAGTCATACCCCCCTACCTTGCGTTTTTTCTTTAGATTTGCATTTACCTGTTCACTTGGTGGACTGCACTCATGTAGACCTTTGGGGCCTATATGTATAAAAAATACACGTCAGGTCGAGTTTTTCTGCTTTGGCACCATTCACTGCAAGACGGTACCAAAATAAAATGCTCCAACACAATATAGCACAATAGCAGCCGAGAGCTTTTCTTAAATTAATCCGCCAGTCAGACCGTCTCCTTCATGTTTTATGCAATGTTTTCTTAACAGTGCCTTAAGATCACACCTTATTCAGCTTATTGAAAGGCTGCCAGTCTGTCTCCCACTGACTGCTATTGTCATTTAAAGGTGTTGGCGGACAGTGAGCTTTACGTGAAAGAGATGGAGGAGATAGGTAAAAGACCCGTTCAGCTGATGTTGCCTGGAGGGTGAATTCCTCTATACTGTGTGTGTGAATGCTAATCAGACCAACACAAGATGACATTAGGAACTGCGTACTGTCGCACAGAACTCCTTATTCAAGGTAAGGGAGTAAAATGTCACTATATATACGAGTTGAATCTTTATTAATTGGCAATGAAGAAAGGTAAAAATATAGTGATATTGTAACTCAACATTTTAAATATTGTATTTGTCTAATTATGCAGCCTATTGGTGATTTTATTGACATCATGGTGTACAGCGCCCCCTGGTGTATTTATATGTAATTCCGATTTTGCCAATTAATTTATTAATGGATAAATGAAACTTCACAGATTTTTTTTTTACTTTTCACAAAATGTGTTTTGACATCAACTTTGTGTAAACTGAAATAAAAACTGAGTCAAAAAACTTAAAAAAGACAAATCCTCTGCAATCGCTTATGTTTGATAAAATGGCCCCCTCTTTTGGTAGCTTCCTGTACGGCACTGTCCTGCAGGAAAAAGCAAAAGTCAGGACAAAGTAAGAGAACACAACATACAGGCTTTGTCTAATATGAGAATATATTACAATATAATATAACATAGTAATAACAGCTACATACAGAAGACAAGGCAAATATAATTTGGTGGTGCATGTTCTGTTTAACAGTAGTTTTATGTCCTAATACAGATGAAAAGTCGTTTTCTAAATGATCAGTTTTGGCAGCTATGTCTTAAACCACTGAGGAGAAGATCTGATTCCATGATTATTTTTTTCTCCTGTGGCAAAAGTACTTTTGTTTTTGTCATTTAATAAATTCAGAACTCTGCGTTCCACCAATGCTTTGTTAGTTCCACAGAAGTTGCCACAGAGAAACGGTGCAAGTTTGAAGTTGTTCATTTTGAAGAGCTAATCAAGCTGTCAAACTGCAAAACAAAAAAGAGTTGAAGTAAGGATATAATGACATGTCAGCAGCCAAAAAAGAGCCTCTTTTACATGTTCATAGGTTTGCAGTTGATGCAACAACAGAACACACATTTAAAGACTGGAAATAAAATCTGGTTTAGAGTAATTTCAACCAACTCGCACTGCTATAGTGTTTGTCAGGGTTTGGTATTGGCATGTAACAACCACTAGATGGAGCAAATGTCCTTACCATGTGATGGTAATTTGATCATATATTATTTTATTATATATTATATGACATTTTTGGATTATTATTACAGATGTAGATAGAAATTTGATTGGTGGTCAAATGGTTATATAACATTGTGTTATTTATAGCCTAGTCTCATATAAAGCAAATGGGAATTGATAAGTAACAGAAATATCTTTGTGTGTTCTTGCATTGCTAACCTGCTGTCAAGTTACACCTGCATCTTGTTTTGTTCCATTGTTCATTCTAGGCAGCGGACTGCCCAGTTTAGCCCTGACAGATTCTCTGATAACTCTGATTTCCCACCGATAGATATTTCAGAGCTCCAGTCTAAATCTGGAACTTGTTTCAAATTATTTAGGGAATATGGGAATCCTGTGTGAGTTAAAATCTGCTTTTCACATGCTCAGATGAACTCTCACTGAGTGGGCAAATCAAACCCTCACAACACAGTAACATGAGACAGCATTCGGGGACGTGTTTTGTACTTTTCTAATGCAGTGTGTAAAAGTGGAACAGCTGGCTTTGGTCCAACACAGGACAAAAGCTCAGAGAAAACCCTGCAATTACCGGCTGGGTTCAGTCTGAACGCTGTCGAGGATTAAAAAAAATAGTACCTTTTGTGCTGTACAGTACAAATGAAGCAATTTCCCCTCAGAGAAAGCAATTTTCTTCCTATTTAAACTTCTCAAAGCTTCTTGAGAGTCATCAGTGTGATGAAGGGAGCCGCTTTGGGCTGAAAACGAGCAATAATGACAGTGACCCTGATGTAAAGAAGAAAATCAGAGACAGTCTGGTGATTTTCTCAAGACTTGGATATGTTGAGAATAGCTGCAGTTATAGAAGTTTTACTTCAAGTGATAACTCTGCTGTGGTTTTACAGTTTGGAAATAGCAGCCTTACCATTCCAGCTTGAGCCGATTCTCAGCATTGTGAAGCGCTGGAGACAAATGGTGCACATTCTGCTTCCTTGTTCTCATTGAACATTTCCTAAAAGCAGTACTGTTAGTTCCCCACACACACACACACACACGCACACACGCACACACACACACACACACACACACATGCACACATGCACTTACTACCTATAGTGTTCCAGCTGCACTATGGCAACACTGAGTGCTATTTAACCTCCTACACACACATAAACAACCTGAAGGGATCCCCCTCAGTAACATGCACACATACACACACCTACAGTGCAGAGGATGTTTAGGCTTTAATTAAGAGAGGCCTGTGACTCCACAAAAACAAACTCATTGCTTCCTGCACCCCTGTGACGATCAATGCTATTTTATCTCCCTCTGAAAACTTCAAGGCAGCAGCTTCTGCAGATAATGAAGTTCCACTGGCCAGTTTGTGCTGATCTGACTGAACGGTCGGCTCCCTCTGGGAGTTAGACCACTCTCATGAGTGGGAGACTGGAAGAGTCTATTAACGGCTAACTCTCTTTCGATCCGCCTCGCCTTTTTTAGTCTGATTAGAGATAAACAGAGAAAATGGCAGTTGGAGCCATCTCTGTAATGTGGAGTTGTTCCTTTGTCTCTGCTTCTTTTTCATCAGTAAACCTGTGTCAGTCTTTTCTCTGTTTCCAGTTAAGTCTGCAAAATGCATTACCCAAACAATGACTTAACGTACAGCATAATAGTACTGAGTGAAACTCAAGGCCATTAAAGAAAACTACCCTGATTGTCTTCCCTTGAATCTGGCAGCCTCAGCGCTCCCATCCCTCCTAACTAAAAATACTCAACTTGACCTAGGATCTCTGTGGAACAAATGATCTTTCCAGCCTCCCAGTGGTGTTGTAAGTTGGCTCAGATATATGGAATTGAGGCCCTGCTGTTCTCACCAGGATGCAGTGTAGTGCAGAAGTGGTGTGTGTGGGGAAGGGGACCACAGGAAAGAGCCCAGGTAAAGTCTATGTACCCAGGGG
Source organism: Parambassis ranga (assembly GCF_900634625.1). Lineage (NCBI taxonomy): Eukaryota > Metazoa > Chordata > Actinopteri > Ambassidae > Parambassis > Parambassis ranga. The sequence continues at coordinate 10,586,399 of NC_041039.1, read as the reverse complement.
TCCACAGCTGCCTAATGGAAGACAGATGTGGCCAGATGTTAAAGGGCATACCCTTTTTTCTCCAGACACACATGCATGCTAACATCTCCAAAACACCAAAGTTAAATGCTCCACTCCAGGATGTGAGCTAAAAGACAGAGCGCATCCACTGCTATTGGGCTTCTGCTGCCCTTAATGAAGCACTAATGACACTTGTATCTCTGTCGTCACACCAAAGAGTGTACACTTCCTTTTTACATTGATTTTACATTGATTCTGTTGTTCCTACACTTTAACTGAATTGTGTATTTTTTTTACATTAAAGTTTTATTGTTTCTTGACATCAGACAGTATTAATGATCGGAGATGGTTGAAACTGCAATATTTGGACCTCAGCACCATGATAGCCCTGGAAATGTCAATGATGCTATATACAGTTTTTGTGTGGTAAAATGTGTTTGTGATATATTCTGTGTCACTGACAGAATGTGTCAGGACACGTTGGGATATCACTTTGATATCCTATGAGATGATTGTAATCAGACCTCCTACTGTGACTGTGTTCAGGAGATACTCATTCCTCAGAAAACATGGATGTAAACAGCCTCCTGGATGGAGACAACAGGCCTCCTGACCTGGACGGCATACCAATCAGCATTTGAAACAGTGCGCTGTGCTAATTGAGCAGTGTTGGCCCAATTAGATGAACAGTGGGCAGTATAACAACACACTGATTATGTGTTCCTTTTATGAAAAGATACACTGGCTCCTTTGTTGCGAACCATTGTGTGTTATAGATTTTATTTAGCCCCAGTCATCCCATGCTCCTCACTCAGTCCATCAGCTCTTTTTAGTCCTTTCCATCTTTTCCACTCAGCTGGCACCAAAACTCTGCACAGAGGCATCCGCACAAGTGTCCCCTGTCCTGGCAACCCCAGCCTCTCTGACAAGAATGCATCTATTCTCTGGCTCCACTTTGCCAAGAGTGGATGAGTAAGAGCGGCCTGCAGAAACAGCTGTTCAGGGAGTGATCAAAAGAAAGAGAGACTTCTTTGATTACTTTTTCTTTTGTTCACCTTCCACTCAAACTTTTTTTTATTCACTGAGGCCACTCTGAGTGGGCAGCTGGCCAAGGGAAACCACAGGGCTATTTTTTATTTTTCGTATTTTGAAGCCATCTGCTGCGGCCAAGTTCCAAACATTAATCTAAACTATAATATTTGTAAAAGTAGCCACTATCCAACAGTTCCCTCTTGACCCTTCACCCCTTTTTGTCACAATCTGTTTTGGTGCTTATTGCTGAAGAGTGAATATGTAGCCTCGGCCATGATTGCACTCCCTTTGAGTTTTTGGGTTGAGGTGCCCTCTCCTAGGATTTGAGCAGGAAGCTCCACCCTGATCCAAGCATGTTTGTTTTGGCTCAGACAGAAACGCATGGAAGACTAGATGAAACTACTCCCTTGGATCTCCTGGTTATCTACTAAATCTACAAGCACCATTCCTTGGTGTTTCGTGTGAATTTGGGGTTCTACTGTTCTTTGTATGAAAGTAACAGCAGTCAGAGTGAGCGTCAGGAAAGATGTCTGTCACTGTGTGACCTTACTCAAAATGTAAGAAACATGTGAAATAGAGTCCTTTACTCACTAGCTATGCAGAAGTGTAGGTCCTGCCGCCCTGCAGCTTTGTGCATTTGTTTAATATACACCAGTTTACTTGCATGCCTTTGCATGGAAATCGTTTGTATGGAGGAAAATCACAGCAAAGTCTTGTGTAAGACATCTACCTAGTTATTTGGTGGGCTTGTTAACACAGCATCGAGAGCCGTCAATTTCCAGGCATGTCTGAGCCTGACAGGTGCTGGGAGTTCCCGTACTAACCCCCCTTTTTTTGTTCTTTACACAAAAACCACGGTTGCTCATCTCCACCTTATAAACTTCCAGCCATGCCCCTCAAATCAAACATTGGTACAGTGAGTCAGTCAACAACGCGAGTGAGTAAGTTTCTTCATAAATGTTTAGCCCCAGGAGGCATTTGTCTTGCCCCCTACCTCCACTCCCTCATCTCCTGTGCAGGTATTTTTTTTTACTTGATCTTATGTCCTCGGGGAAATGATGACAAATAAGATGATGTACACCACTCACTGCACAGGTTCTTCAGGGTTTGGGAACAGCAGTGGTTATCTCAGGTGCCACACTTGAAGGCTGTTACCACCCACAGTGTTGCAGGTCACATTGTAAGGGACGGTGCCCTCCCCTTAGACAGGCCCCTCTATATTTGCCCTGCTGCTGAGTTTGTTCCCAGTGTCCCTCACTAATGAATGGACATTTAATGATCTGAGCGGACCATTCAATTGAGTGGAAAATGTGCAGGTCTGCAGAGCACAGCTCTACTTGTCGTTGGAAACAAAGGGCCTAGAGAGGGATGGAGGAGATTCACACACTGGCATAGAATTCTAACAGGGATCAACAGTGATAGGCACTAGTTTGCAAAGGAATTTCAACAATTTTACCAAAGTCTAATTAATGAATGAGAGGTGATTGATAAGGTTCAAGCCAGAAGTATTTTATTAATAGTGCAGCAACCTCAATTAAATCTGAACCATGTGCCAAGCTGAGCATGTTTACAAAAAAAAGACAGATGGCTGTCATAAAAACCAACGCATGTGTGTTCAATAACAATCCATCCTTTTATGTTCCAACATTTATTTGCAGGTCATACAAGTCATAAACAAAACGGCACCATGTGGTTGGGGAGCATCCACAGAAAACAGCCGATCAAAAAATCTTCAGAGTGTTTGTTGGAAGGGACAGGCAGGGAGGTTGAGGTCAGGATGAAACCAGACAGCCTATATGCTACACAGACAGGAAGAAGGCTTTATAAGGAGCACTGTAAATCATAGCAACTCACTTTACCACAGGAAAGAGAGGGAGCGAGCGATGAGGTATCGAGCTAGCTTTGTGCCTGCTGGTCAGATTTACTGCATCTCCTCTCCGAATTGTGTCATTACTCAATGGTGTGTCCACAGAATTACATTAGGTTGGTCACAGCATCATGCATCAGGTTTACTGCCCTATATATTCAACTAATATCCAGGGTGAGGAATAGTGAGGCTCTTAACAATTAGATTATGTGAATGTTGATTATTTGGGAGTTGTAGAGACAATTGTAAACCAATATTCCACAGCCATTCATGACATGAGATAACACAGTGTTGTAAACATGTGTGTTTCTCCTCAGAGCACCCATAAAGGTGCTCCAACACTTTTTGAAAGAGGGGACTGTTTGGGTCCCAGAGATGGATAACTACTCCTTTAGTAAACATTGCAGGCAAGTGATGGTTTGGGCTTCACAAGGTTGTTAAGTTTCAAGTTGTGAGTTAATGTGTCCCGTGGGAGGAGGGGGAAAGTCTCAGCTAAGGTGCTCTTCTGACCTTGTTGAACACACACAAAAGCCTACCCTAATAACTAGTGAACAAAACACAGTGAGAGTCCTGTTATGATTGAGATCTGGCAAAAGGTCAAGCAAGGGTCATTCCCCAGAGAGATACTCCCTTCACCCTCACACACTCCCTCAGAGATCTGTATATTCTATCTGACATATAGCTGAGCCACTTCGGATTAAAAATAAATGTATCATTTTTGGTGTTTAGTAGTTCTTCCTTCACATCTTTCAATCTAAGAGCTCATGCCCAAGGTTATCAGCTCTCTGGGCATGCAGCCAGATCAAGCCCAGCCTCCCCTCAAACGTGTCTTTCTGTACCTATGACTCCTCTGCATTGAATTGTTCATTCAGACAAAAGCATCTCTACTGGCAGGGGAAGGAATGCTGCATGAAGCGACTCCCTTTTAATGATTACCGAGGGTGCGTGATTGTACAGCAAGAGTTTTCTTTTTTTTTTTTACCCTTCATTGTATCATTAACTCTTATCATGCATTCTTTTCACTGTTAATGCAGAGAGTGGAGAGCTTTGGAAAAGCTGTTTGTTTGTGATATTGGTGCTGTCTGTGATTTGTCTTCTTGCTTCAGAGTGCTTTAAAAATTGGCAATGAGCTGCAGAAAGAACAAACTACTCACCTCTAAGTGCATGTTTTTTAGCAAGCCATACATTCTAATAAGAAAATCACTCCTAACATTTCCAAAACGATCTAGACATTGTGAGTTTTACTGTCTGATATGACTGAATTACAGAAAACGCATTCTAAACCTGCTACTGGCACTAACATATTCTTTGTTTTGCTCTCTATGAACAAACATTGTGACATCTTACCAGAGAAACTTGAACTTCAGAGGCTCTTTCTTTGATTTCTCCTAGCTTGAGTTCAGTGATGTGGAAGATCAAAGACTATATATGATATTTCATTGGATTTGTTTAAAAAATATATACTATTTAAGCACGAGTAGAAAAGTTTGAACATATTTAGGTCAGAGACTGTTCCACAAACGAATTGGTAAGAATCTGTGTTGATGTTATGTTTTCCCATTAGAACCAATGCACTCAAGTTAGTCTAAAAGGGTGGGGCACAAATACAGGAAATGACTACAAGTGTAACCACTTCTGACATTGGCTGCATCATGAATTGTTCCAGTTTGGCTTTTGGATGATATGCTGTATCATGTTATTTTGTTGAATGTAGTGTCATTGAACTCTCTAGACATTTGTTCCCACATTTGAGTCTTAATGCTAAGCTAACATGTCATTCTAACAAGGACACAAATTCTTTTCTTAATGTTTCAACAGACAAATGGGTTTAAATGATGGGAGGATTGTATACACCATATTGTGTGACAGCTGTTTTGTTTCCACTCTGCCCTGCTGTCTTCCATCACTCTATTTGAAAGCTAAGCTGAAAAACAGGTGCCACTGGACAGTGGGAGAGTGTTCGGAGCCACGCCTTCCCCTTCAGGCTATACATTCCTTCACTTCAGCGCGAAAGGAGACCTGAAAAACGGCAAGACCTTGCGTGGGTCCCAAACCCCTGCTGCATTTCCTTCCTGCCACACACGCATACATCAGACTCTTACAAACATGTGGATGCTGACATACAGCCCCCACATGAACAAATGTAAGCATACATCCTCAAATATTTCCATATGTGTATACCGTATACCGTAGATGCACATTGAAAACCACAACCTCAACACTCCCACTGCCTACTGTAAAATGAGCATTTAGCAACACAATAAAAAAAGATGCTGAGGGCACTTATTTCATGTATTTTGTACAAATGCTCAGTATCTGGGGCTTTAATCAAATGTCTATTCTTTGTCAGATAAGGCTGAATTTCACACTGCTGAGAATAAATATGAGATGCCAGAGACATTTTTACAGTGAATCACCCCTCCCTTCATACCAAAACTGATTAGTAGTTGCTGCTGAAGATTTTTAAAATGTTCATGCATTATTCATATTTTGTTCTAAAATTAGATTTGTGCCAGACAGTTAAAGTTGCAGCTGGGAAATATGGAGTTGATTGTCTTTTGTCTCAAAAGTTCACTTGATATTCACTAAAAGTTCCAACCAGAGCCTGAATTTACACTCTGATATAAAGTTGCGTACATTTTGAGAGCTTAGTGGATGAATAGGTTTCTGTGGTCCCCTCCCGGTGTATCAGACAGGTCTGAGCAGATTATATTCTATCCCTGTGAAAAGACATTTGAGCCCAGCAAGACTCCTGGCTGCAGTTTAAACAGACTGCACTGTCTTCTACAGACACTACCACCACTCAGAACATAACTGGCTTCATAGCAACTCCCAGTTCCATGGCAACGGGTAGCTCGGCCTTCACCGTGCAGCGAGGACGCGGTATGAGAGCGTGCTGTGTTTCATATTCAACTAATGTCCTGCTCTGTATGTTATGTTCACCAGTCTAGATTAATATTAATAGAAATTCAATATGAGGTTGCCATCTAAGGTTTTTGCCTTAATGTGTGTGCGTGTGTGTGTGTTATTTTCACACTGTATGGTGTTGCTCTTGCTTTGGTTCCCTCAACAAGCCAACGAGATAATGGAATGATTATGGAGCATGCTCATACACTCATGTTTTTCTCTGCTCTTTCCAGGGCACTCTACAATAGCCAGTTCCATTTCTAGTATCACACATTCACATCTGCAACTCGCAGCATTTCATCCGCTCGCCCACCCCATCCCATCAGCGCTCAGTGCTGTCTGAAAGGATGGGGGGAGTATGGTCATGGGTAGGGGGTGGCAGTTGGTTTGTTGAGTGGAAAAAACAGGAAACGGGGAGATAAATTGCAAATTACATTCCTTGTGTGTTGTGTGGGTTGAGGGTTCCCAAGTAGCAGCAACTGCTTTCAGGTCTTTGTCCATGTGGTTCACAGAGGCTGGTGTTGGCTTACATTTGGGTCTGGGGAATACACATTTAAAGGCCGGAACTACATTTTTTTTCTCCACTGGGCAGGATCTAAAAGGGAACTTGTTTCTATGGTGCCAAAAGTTATCAGATATACTATACTTTGCACTTTTTTATATCCTCATTACTCCACTGTGAATACAGACACTGTTGTTTACAGCTGGCTGTCAGTGCAATTACACACCTCATGCTAGTGTGTATCCTTTTTTGTCAATACAGAAGAACAGAATTTGTCAGGATCGTCTGTCACTTTTCCATGGTGACACTTTTCCTATGTTTAAAGGGTGTGTCCAAGACCTAAAGGGGTTAAGGATCGGGTGTTCTGCAGCCCTTTTAGAAAATATATGGAATCTATGGCATAGTCCAAAATCAAGGTGAAGGTCAGATTGCTTGTCTATTGTTCTTCTCTTGCTTCAAATTCTTCTTTGTTCATGTCTCTCTCTTGTCTTCTGCTGAGCCGTCAAGCTGATTACTTGGACAACTGCATAGATCTGTTTAAAGTCACTGCTGTACAAGATGCATGCCTTGATAAGGCCACAACAAGATGTTGACACTGTATACATGGGCATGTTGTGTGTCTCACCTTTTGGGCTGTCTAAAGATAGTGTGAAACACAAAGCTTAAGCTTGGATTAACAGGTTGTGTTCCAAGTGTGAAGGGCAGATTTAGAGAATTTTTTTATTTTGACCTCAATCGCATACAATGTCAGACATACGTCCTAACATAAGATGTGAGATAGCACTTACAATCTGTGGAATGCTGCTTAACATGATGGCTGTCATGTGTTTTCTCTACTTTGTCACACACTTTTCTTATTTTAAATATAATACATCCAACACAGAGCATGCTTATGCTGCAGCACAGCAGAGGGTGATTTAGCACCACCTGAGTGGAATCTATCTAAGAACTTCAAATGAGGCACTGCGTCTTGAAGTAAAGTAAAAGCTGCAGTTTGCCTGTGGAATGTGCACAATGAACTACAATCCCCATAGGGCATTATTTCAGCAGGGATGAAGCAGAGATTACCTCTGGGTGAGAGAATCTCCTGAAGCGTGAGGAGTGGGAGCTCAGTCCATCAATTAGGGGGAGGTCAGTGGTGCCAGATTTTAACCAGGAGTCAGCCAATAAAGCAGACATGATGAAAGATCATACATTACATCTGAAGTGCAGGAGAGTGGGGAGGAGAGGGAGCTGTGCTTACCTCTTGACAAGAGGTGGTCCTAAAGAAAGAGGAATAGGAGTGGAAGGGGAAGGAATTGATACTTTTGAAAACTCTGGCCTGTTCTATGAACTCTCTAAAGGGATTAAGGGTTTAATGAACTCCCTATAGGAAGCCAGAGGTTTGAGCAATAGCCAGTGGAGCAGGGCAGAGGGTGGCTGTCACAAGAGTGCTCATGTGAGGATGGGCCATGCGTCTGTTAGCTTAAAGGAGGTCTTTTGAGGAGCGACTCATTAAAAATAGCAGATAAGTTAGTTTAAAAACCCAATCTGACGGGTATAGGTGCAAAGATTTGAGATCCAGTGTTCTAAAGCTATATTTTTAAAGGGGAGTCATAGAATATAACAGTGTGTGATAGCAAGGCTGAATAGAATAGAATAGAATAGAATAGAATAGAATAGAAATACATTATTCATCACCAGCTGGGGAATTTAGCAACACAACATTTGTAGTGGGTTTTGCACTCTACTTTTTTTAGTAGACCTATCACCCAAAAATATGTGAGAGGAAAAGGTGACAGACTGAGGTTTCACACAGAAACGTGCACTTGTGGTGCACTAAGGGTGTGGAGTGCAGGAAGGAAAGAGAGAGAGAGAGAAGGAGAGAGAGAGAGAGCATGGGAGGGCAGCAGAGAGGGGGAGAGAGGCAGACACCGACACTGCAGTGACACTCTTGCGTCCGTAGGGGGGACAGGCGGCTCTCCATGGGGAGGTCTCTGTGAAGCGGCAGCGTACCTGTTGGAGCTCACTGCGGGAGAGTGCCGTGGCCGGACTCACCGCTGATCGTGGACCTGACGTGGAAACTGACTGCTGTAGAGAATGGAGAACAGATTCAAAATGTCTCTAAGACTATCAATGTGCGCTGTTTTAGCCGTGTACCACTGGACGCAAACCTGCAGTGGATTTAACATAGATGAACGGTTTCCTGTGATCAAAGAGGGCAAAACCAAAGGAAGCCTCTTTGGGTTCTCAGTGGCTTTGCATCATCAGACGGAAGGTTCCAGTAAACATGTGTAAGTTGTTTAAAATGTTTCTTTCTTATATTATATTGTGCGCAAATGCGCGGCGGTGGGAAGTCCACCGTAACACCTGTCGCTTCTCTAAACTCTGATTATTAAACGCTTCCTGTCGGATCACACACTACTTGTTTCCTCAAAGCCACACTCAATTGAACGTTTAAACAGGCAGCATATTTAATATTCTTACATTTACAAATGTACAAATATTTCACGCAGGTGTTCTTTGCGCCTCTTTCGACGTGCGGAAGTCGTAGCCAGGGGCAATAGAAATAAGGAGTCATACATTTCAGTCAACGTGGACAGCAGTCGCAACATACGTCAGAGAGGGTACCTATTAAGGTCGTCTGTAGTACGAATATCATAAAATCTATAATGTGTTTTACGCACAAAATTCTCAATTTTGACTTGAGGTCCCGGTTGGTTTTCTGTCCAACCTGTAACCACCAAGTGTTATTGTTCAAAATGCCTAAATTAGATTACAGACTTCTCTGTATGCAATACTGTGTAACCTATAGCTTCAGGTGAAACATCTGGACCAGGTGAACTGAAGCCTCTAAAGGTGCAGCAACTGCCTTTTAATGTCTCCACCCACAATTCTTATGTTTCACTGTTGGCTCACCTGCATAAAGTGCAGATTGTGGCACTAAAACTGTAAAACATTCTCTGAGCTTCCCTTCAGAAGCAAAACTGTAACAACTGATAAAAGATTTTTTTACATTATAAAAGCTGTAATTTAGCCTTCTGTGTTACATTCTGCTTTGATTTAAAAAAAAAAAACCTGATTGCTTTTCCTAATAAACACTTTTATTGGCCTGTTACACCTGTAGGTGTTTCTGACCAAGACATAACAGACCTCACACTTATTGGAAGTCTTTGCTTTAAAATGAATGCTTTTGTGTTTTGATGTTTGAGGACATGCAGCGTCCTCACTGGAAGAAGCTCACACTGTATCATTGTTTAGAGTGGGATTTCACTCAGCCAATTACAGTGGCCCCTTCATCCTTCCGCGGCCATGATCACACAGCACGTTCAGAACTGTTATCTGAGTGCTTGTTCTGCTTTGAAGAGTAATGCAGGAAGAAAATTGCAAACCAGAAGGCACTTCCTCTGTGTTGTTAGCAGTGAAGTTAGTCAGAATGTAAGGTTTATCAGCCTAATCTCTGTAAAGTGGTTGGCTTTGTGCATTATACAGATTTCCACAGTTTGTAGAGTGGATAGCAGCGTCCAGCTGACATATGATCGATGTGGCATCTTGGCTGTGTCCCCAGAGGGATGCAGTCACTGCAACCTAAGAAGGTGACCACATGGTCTTGGTAATGAGATTGGTGGACTTTAGGGACAAAGAGGTTGAGAAAAGAGTCTTCAGTCTTCAGTCTGTTGTAAGTTAGCACCTTATAGGCCCATAGATTCCATTAGGATAGAGTGTCTTTTAACAATGAGCTGACCAAGATGTCAAAATGATGCACTCACAGTTGAGGTGGATTATCCATGCTCTTATTTCTCTCTCTTTGGTGTTTTCATTTCAGAAAATCTGCTGATTTCTTCTTCTAGTGTTAGTGTGAATGAGAAGATTGAAATCAGTCTTATGTCTGTGGTGTAAAATAAAAAGTGAAGACCTACTCAGGCTAACGTCCATTCCATAAAGTCCCTCTGCTCCTGGATGTGGACACCTGCTCATTCATTAACATTAAAGGTCTGACCTATTCACTAGTAGATCTCAACATCTGGTAACAGTGAACAGACATCAGACTGTTTTGTAATCTTTATGGTATATGTTTTCCCCTCACCTCTAGTCCTGTGTCATCCTTCCTCTATGAGGCAAAAATTATACCAGCAACTGAACACAGAGATGTTGTTGTTACTCTATTTATCTAGCCTCTACCGCTCATTCAGAATTATTATGAATTTATTATGAAATAAATGAATCTGATTATTTATTTTATTAGATTAAGAGAAAGATTTCTATCTTTTCATGAGATGTGTTATTGATACAGTGGGGTGTCATTTTTCAACCACATCCTCTATCTGCCTATACTTGTTAGGCTGATAGTTAGTCACTAATATTCACTAAATACAGCCCATCTGTGTGCATACTCTGTGATTCTGTAGAACAGTGTGCCGATGGTGTCTCCTGTGTTTGAGCTAGGCTGGTTTTACAGTCTTGTCTGTTTCCTCTGTATTGTCTGGTTTCTTTTGTGGCCCCAGATCTGTCTCGCTGCACCACAGAGCTATAAGAGGCACGTTTACTCATCATTCAAGCAAACTGCAGTGTGAATATTTGAAATATGCCAGAACTAGGCTTATAAACCAGTCGTGGCATGTACAGTGTTTAAAGTGGCCATTCTCTGTTCATCCATGAGTCAGACAGAGTCCAGGATAAAAGTCAAGGCACTCCCAGTTCTCCAATAAAGTTTCCTCTTAACCTTCTTAGATTAAGGCTATTATCCAATTAGTCTCAATCTAAAATGTTGGCTGAGCTGAAGCGATTCATAAAATGTATTTGGGAGTGAGGGGGGTACATAACCAATTAGAAGCCTAGCATTGCTTCTTGGGCTGCACCTGACTTATCTAAAAGCTACCTGAGGCCAATTTGTTTTGAGTATTCACCACCCCATTCCCTCTCTCTCTTTGAAACACCCATTTTAGGTCTCAGAGATTTTTTTTTCTTCAGAAGGCTTTTTTTGTTCTCTGTTGTAGAAGGGAGGAGGGCCTGGGCAGTCAGCTGGCCACCTATTGGCTCTTCCAGTCCCCTGACCCCATGGTATGCTTGGAATGTATTACCCTTCTCTGCACAGTCGCAACCTGCCAGGATTCAGGTTGAGGCAAGACAGGAGTGAGAATGATGATCTGGAGAGTATTGGGGGGCAGGGTGACACACATGCATAAACATTTCCAAAGTCTAAATGCACTCAGCAGACAATTGGATTCCATCATTTTACAGATGGGGCATCCCCGTTAGCTGAGAGGTAATCATTTAATTCCTCTGACTGATGAATATTTAATCAGAGTTGAAGTGCATTTGCTTTTGCAGCTCATCCCTGTCTGACTGCAGCAGCCTGAGGCATTGAAAGTCAGCCACTTAATTTGACGGGACCTTCCCCGTTCTGCTGTGAGGTGCAAATTAAAGTGGTCTGCGAAAACACAGAGCTGATGTTCAGTTAGAACATGCACAGGAACATGTTCTTTTTTTCGCCACAAATTCAGTGTGTTCTTGTCCCTCTTGGTTTTGTAAAAGCTACAAATTAATTTAATGTTATGCACTCCGCTACTTTCTACTCTTTTCCACTCCAACATAACGTTTATTTATTTGTTTGTCTGGAATTTGCATTTTTATACTCTAGCCATTCTAGGGAGCGCTTGCACTCTAGCAGATCAATGTATCTCCATCATTAAAATAATATATCAGGTGTATGAGCACAGGAAAAGGTATAAATGTTGTATAAAAATATGAAATAAGGGAACACTGATTTCCTGACCTAGTGTGTGTTAAATACACTTTACTTTAGGTGGGCATGTACTTGGCCAGCATCCAACATTCCTACTTAAACAAATGCTAGTGGTCTTTGTCTGTGAAGTGGGCCTATTGGAGCGTCATGCCACAGACAGACACTTTCAGATGATGACCCTGTGTTGTTCATTAGTCCCTCATACATGTGTTACATGAGAGAGAGAGAGGAGATCAAACTGCTGTGTTGTTAAATATTCAGATTTGGGGTTTGGGACAGAATCCTCTGATTTATAGGTTTCTGCTTTAGAATGATAACATGTACCTAAATGAAGCAGCTGCATCTGTGCCAGACTACTAAAAGTTTATTCCATGGTAACTGCCCCTGATCTTTAAGCTGTTTATTGACTGTATCCAATCAGTTGGTAATGGCATGAATTGCATTTGTGTAGCAGCATGAGTGAGTGACTGCTTCTTAATAACACGTTGAAATGGATCCCAGCAGGACCTCGGGCCTCCTGCTAATCTGCACAGAGCAGATTCTCTATGGTGGGGCTTTCATTGGAAATACCTGCAGTGAAGACTGCTTCTATCTTAACAAAACTGTAAGAGATCCTTTTTTCTCCCCCTGGCTGAACAAATGCCCTCAACAGCACGCAAAAGAAGCTGGTGTAGCAGGCCTCCGGGCTAATGAGGGCTACCTGTAGCTAGAAAAACTATATGCTTCAATGCCTCTCCCTCTGTGTGCCATTTTCATCTTTGAAGAGGGAAATGATCCTTAAGTATTGATTTACACATGGTATGTGTCTGGTAAAGCGAATGTATGCAGTAAGTTGTATTGTGTCCTTAAAAATATAAAGTTTGTGCACAAAACTATAATGCATATTTAGATAAAGGACAAACAAAATAAAATAAATCAAAGAGAAAGTCAATATATCAGTTACTGGAAGCATTCCAAGGCTGTGCAGGTAACAGCAGATGTTTCATGCACACACCTGGTCTGCTTTATTTTTTTAAGCTGAGTAATCTTAAGGGGAAACTTGGCAGAAAAAGAAGGCACGCTAACAGTGGTGCTGTCAGCTCCATAATAGCTGTGTGGTTGTCATACATACAGCCGGGGTCGAAATGTTAATGGAAGCACTGACACTGATACTGTGCGTCCCTTGTGGCTTCTGGCTGCATGGTGTGCGTTGGTGTGGTGTAGGGTCACTGAGAAACATGTGTCCAGCTGTGTGAGTCTGTGCCATGTGTGTGTTCTTGTTTGTTGTGTTTCTCTATGTCAGGTTGGTGTCTGCACATCTGCAGACGGTCATTCATCCAGTGACAGCTGGGTAACATTAGCAGACCTACAACCTGCATACATGAGCCAAAATAGCATTGTCCATGTCAGACAAGGTTTTACTTGTTGCTAATGAAAAGTGAGTTAGTTTATTATCAGGGGATGACCTGCCATGTTTAATTTGCACTGAGTCTAAATGAGTTTGCTCTCTAGTTACTGTTTCACCAAAGGCAGATGGTGGTCTTCAACAGGATGTTTGCCCAGCTGATACCATGCTACACTGCTATAGGTGTCTGGTAAAGACTGATATTTTTTAATTCTACATCCTGCTTTTAATGCCCTCTTATGCCAAAATTACAAACTGTAATGAATTCAGCATTTCCTCTGTTTTAAATGTTTTTTGTTGGTCTGCTTCTTTGTTTGAAATCTAGCGTGAAAAAGTCATGCAAGGCTTTGAAGCTGCCTCAGAAGACTTAGCAGAGATAAGAGCAAGGTTAAAGTAACAGCTTATTTGCTTTAAATCAAAGTGCTGAAGTCAGTAGCAATCTGTGAGCGAGAGAAGTTACTGAAGAAGAAAAAAATCTATTTTGAGATTTGCTATATGTGCAGTCCTATAGCAATATCTGGTGTGTTTAATGGAATTTCAGAACTGCAATCTTCTGGGAAGTGACAACAATAACTTGAGGACTGAAAATTGAAACAAATCTCAACCCTTGATCTTACTGTAGGTGGAGTACAGTTTTGTGAAACAGCAGTAAAACCACAGCTAGTTTCAACAGCACACACCTGGTTTGTTAGGTGCACCCACAGTCCTCCTTTCATTCTGTGCATGCTGACTAAATATTTCCACACTTTAACAGCAATACTGAAGTTTACAGTGAGGCATGCATAGTCAGTTCCATCGTGTTTGAACAAAATATCCATATCTTTATTGTTAAAATCACCATATTCCTGAACCATTGTACATAAAAAGGCTTGACAATGTGATCATCTAGAGAAGTGTATATGTATGACCTAAACTGATCAATCACTGTTTAACCAGAGTTGACTCATCTGTTAGCCATGTCCTGAACACGCAGACACACTCTCAGAGTGTTAACACAGTCCCTGTGAATAATCTGATAGCACATATTGTTAAGCAAGAGTGTTTCCTGAAAGTACAATGACCTGGATTTGTCAGAGTGTAACAGTGAAACCTCGCTGAGAGAGAGGGAGGAAAGAAGGCCCGCACATTCATCACGTGACTTCTTCCCATCAGCACAGTAACAGTGGACCTCTCTGTAATGTCTGTCATATCAAGCATCTTCTCTACTTTCACTGAAGTCATTACATGAGCATAAAAAGATCTGAGGCCTGCTCTCCTCTTGTCCTCATGCTTAATTCAATCTGCAAATTGAGTCACTACATTCAATATAATCTCTATTTATTTGCTTAGTGGGTCTAAGTGGCGATGTTTCCCTGGAATCAATATGAGCTTGCTTGTATTCCAGTAGCTTTATGCTATCCTAGAAAACCCTGATAACACACCAGGTGAGCCTGTGTCTGGTTTTGTTTGTCTGATGTTGTGATGGTAGAAAAAGGGGTGAGGATATTTACTTTTGTTTACTCGCATACCTGCACCAGAGGTTCTCTTGATGTGAAGCTGTAGATTTCTTTTTCTTTGCCTTAAGGGTCACAGCCGCACCCTGTGACAACAAAGTTACTCTTATCTGGAAGATGGTTGACGATTTAAGGCAGACATACTGACACACACACACTCACTCACTGCAGTCATACCTCCGCAGCTCATGTGCAACAAAACTACACTAAGAAACAATCATTTTCCTCTTTTGATTTTTTTTGTCAATGTTAGTTTCTTTGTCAGGCGGTTCCTCTTCACATTAAGTGTGTCTTATAACAGACTTGTTGAGACTGACTGTTGTCTCTTTTTGATAATATCACATAAGCCTGTGAGTTAGAGAGGAAATGTCATCCAAAAGGGTTTAGTCGTCTTTAATTAAGTTGGATTTCCTGGTTTCACTGTTGGTGAGTCAGGTGGGGGGTAAGAGCAGTGGAGATTATAGATTAATTTTACTTCATTTTAACTATAGGGAAACTGTTTGTGTTGAGTCTAACATTTGTTTACAATCACTCCTGTTGACCCCCTCTCATGTTTTTTCCCTGAGCCACTCCCCTGCTTTTTCAGCACCCCTTCGTGCTCATGGGGGGTCTTTGGTGGGCAGTGCTGATTTACACGATTAGATAAATTGACCTTTGTTTGTTTACACTAATAGTACTGATATGAACATACATAGTAGTTCATCTTATTCTGAGATTTTCTTGCCCCACATTTCAAGAGTGCAGCTATGCTCACCTTAGCTTAGTTAGCTGGCTGTGTGAGTCAATGTTTGGTTTAGCCAGCCGTTTGGATCACTTGTTGGACCGAAGGGGCGAATTTCAACATGTCCTCGAAGTAGGAATGCAGCTGCCGGTCCCACCCCCTCTGCCAGGGCCTTTGACAACCTGTTTATGAGGAGGTGATGAGCAGGGAAGGAGATAGGAGGGAGAGCAAACATTGTTGCAGTTGGAAGAGGGCAGAATATGAGGTGTACTGTCGCAGCCAAGTCAGAGAACCCAAAGGATCTCTGCAACGCAATACATAGACATTATATTTGTGCATATTTCCTGTGTAAAAATGAAATGTGCAATAGAAGACTAGAAATTTCTAGCTGAAATTAAATGAGAAAATTAGCTTAGCATAAACAGAGAGCATAAAAACAGGGTAGGTTTTACCATCGGTGGGTTTAGCTGCACATGTCCTAATGCTCATAGATCTAACTCATGCCAATGTTTATTTTCCCATAATTCTATCTCTAAATTAGTGATTATATGAAGTATAAATGAAGTTATTATTACACCACCTTCCAAGAGTCTTTTCTGTATGTAAAGCCTGATGCTGTCTGTCAGCAGTGCTGAATTTCCACAACAAACACAGATGACCCACGTGTCTCTGCTGAGACAGTGAGCTGGTGAGAGCATGTTTATGAGGTCTTTCCCTCCTGCTTAACGCCATCAACACTTTACTGCCTATGATAATCCAAGCCTGTGTGATTAGTCCTGTGCCGCATTTCTGCATAATGTCCCTGAGCAAAGTTCACACTTACTGTTCTGTGTGTGTGTGTGTGTTTTATAACACTCTGTGCTTGACCTTGTTCTTTTTTTCCTCCTACTAAATGCTTTGGATAATCTCACAGAAGGTATTGTTTGTGCAGTTTTCCTAACCTTGTAAATCAGTGTTTTGAGACATGGTGTGCTGTTTTCAGCTGAAATTCATGTTGGGTGGCATTGGCATTTCTTTGACAGATATAGGAGCAGAAACCAGAAAATTACACACCATACCCATTCACTACTACAAACTACTGTGGAGTCTTAGTTGTTGTCTGCATTACTGGATGATTACCCAGGCCTCTTCTTCCCAGTCCTCTGGAAACTACTGGCCCTCGGAGGCCATCTCTGGTTGTCATTGCTATAGTAAGATAATTGATTCATTGAGATCAATTATTAGCCCATCTGGTAGCAGAAAGAAAAGATAACATTTCTCTTTAAAATGACCACAAGCTGGCTGAGAAATGTCTAGCTTTGGACAGATATACTGTATTCTTAAAAAGCAGACTAATATGACATTTCACTGCAGGTTGTTGTAAAAGCATTTGAGTATAATGTGTGTTACAGCCCCTGATCAGACATCTGAACTGTTGTCATCACCCAGTTTGAGAAGTTTCAAATAAGTTAATAAAGTAATTTAATCTAAAATGAGTTGTAGAAGCCAACTCACATGACTAGGCTGCTCTGTCTGAGCATCTTCATGTTCAGGCGACACTTCAAAGACAAAATATTTTTGTCTGGACTTAGAAGATGGTGTTCATGATTAGATTGCAAGTTTATACAGCATATAGGGGTGTAGTGTTTATGTAGGGTGCGTGTAAATTTAGAAGTCTACAGTGCTGTGGTAGAGTGGTGTGATTTCACCGCTGTACTCAGGCTGGAATAATGTAGAGCTGACTTATAAATAATTTCAGAAAGTTTAAGTGAAAGGATTTTTTTGTTTCTGGTCACACATCAGGTCACACACACAGAGAGAGTAAACATGACTGTCCACACCTTCCGCTGACAAAGTGAAGCTAATAAATCTTGTGCTGACGGTAAATACTGTGAGGGTCGGAGAGGAGTAATCCCTCTACTTCAAAGTTAAAGGGTGCTGATGTAGGGAGTGTCTGGTTGAGTGGACAAAAAGATCACTTCCATCAACCAAACAGCCTGTGTGTGTGTGTGCGTGGTGCTCAGACTTGTCACGGGTCATGCTCTGACTACTTCACCCTTTTGTTAAAACCTGAACTGACTCCTCGTTCAGGTCTCAACTCTTGATTCATACAAAAACATTGTGTCATCATATCAAATGTGCGAGAAATGAATCTGCACTTTTCTGTGTTTAGACTACAAGATAAGATAAGATAAGATAAGATAAAAACTTTATTAATCCCGAAGGAAATTCTTGTGCCAGAGGTATTAAGTTACATTAAATGCAGTTAAGTACAGAGTATAAGTGTCACTATAATCCAAAAAGAGTACAGTACGCGGTATGAGCACAATATATGATACATGGATACAATATGGAGATGTAAGGTGCTAAGTAAACATAATATAGGAATGACAGTGATGCCTGACATGATTATCTAGTGCTTCTCCCTACAGAAAGGGGAGGAGTTGATTATTGAATTGATTATCTGTTAAATCATCTACTGTGGTTGCTGCTTTGTGTTGTCTAACAGCATGACCCAGCTGTGACATGATTTTTCTTTCTCTGCCTCTGTGTGTGTTTGTGTTTAGGCTTCTCACAGGAGCGCCCAAAGACAAAGCTCTATTTCTAAAAGACATCAATGAAACAGGTGCTGTCTACTCATGTCCCATCACTACAGACTCCACTGACTGCTCCAGGATGGACCTAGTCACCACAAGTAAGTGAACTGCTTTGGTAATTTAAAAGGAAGATGTAGAAAGTTGCTGTGGTAAAACTGAGTTTTAGGTTTACTGACATCAGCTATCAATATATAAGGTGGCTGATGGGGTGATTTCATTATGAAATCACCCCATCAGCCACCTCCTTAAGGCTTCAATAGCCGCTATAATAAAAGGATTCTGCATCACTTTTAATGTTGAGGTTTGCAGTCACAGCACATTTTTGTGGTAATACAGTATGTGTCAAGGCATGATCGCAGCTGAATGAGCCTCACTGTTTGGGTTGGTTTTTCTGTGTTTATAATCACCATAATGAACGTTTCTTTTAATATGAATGGTCTGACAAAGGTGACAGTTTTATTAGGCTGCAGTGTGAGGTCAATAAAAGCAGGTTTTATACTATCAAATGACATGTTAAAGCTAATGTTCATGTAACTAGATTATAGTAAGAAGCCTGCCAAGAGTTCAGACTTTTACTTTAACAACTGACCCAACCCCTATGACACATTCACAGCAAATCCATCTGAGATGGTGGAGGGGATGTGGCTGGGTGTGACGGTTGCCAGTCAGAGGGGCCAGGCAGCAGGACGCGTGCTGGTGAGATGACACCCTGTTTCTATTAGTCACTGCTGCAGGTGACGTATTATTTACACAGCAACACCAAGCACTGACAATGAGTCTATACACACACAAGAAGCCATGCAGAGTCTTGTTCAAGAGTGAACTAAGTATAGTAGTAGGCTGAAGAATTGTGCGATCCTTTCATGGACGTTCTTGTCTGGTGTTCAGGCATGCGGACATCGCTACGTGAAGGTCATCCAAGGTGGCACAGAAGAGCAGCGGCGGATGATAGGAAAGTGCTATGTAAGGAGTAACGACCTGACCTTTGACCCCAATGATGACTGGCAGATTGATAGTTATGAAGTCTGCAACCCCACCCTGGACATGGAGTTCGAAGGCATGTGCAACATGGGCATCTCGGGTGGCATGACGGAAACGGATGTCTACATCGGTGCTACAGGCAGCTACATGTGGCAAGGTGGGAACGGATGGTAGTTTTTTTAACTTAATGCTGAAATTATAGGCTGATTTCACTGGGGGGGGGGGGGGGGTTAAAAGACTGTGCAAGTCTGCTGAATTTGGGTGTTAGTCTAACACTGGATTTATTCTCTGTCTGGGAAATCAGTTCATTGTGCATGCAGCTGATTTGTTGTATGACTCTGCTTCGGTATGAAGGCAATGTTCATGTGACATGGAGAGACCCAGATCCAGCTTTTGCCTGGGAGTCTGCGGCTTCGGACTTTAAACAGCTCGGAAGACGGTACAGCTATATGGGTAAATATTGGATGAATTGTTATTGTCTGCTTTTAACATGTTTTTGCCACAGACAAACAAAATAAAACAAAATATCTTGTCTCAAATGCAGGTTATTCAGCACTCGAGGAACAGAAGCTTCTGAGCCATGATGACTACACAGTGGTGACAGGGTCTCCCAGGGATGAGTCCAAAGGCTCCGTGATGTTTGGGACAAAGATTCAGAACAAAATCGAGCCAGTGAAAATTATACCCGGGGAACAAGTGGGCTCATACTTTGGAAACAGCCTTGCTGTCACCGACCTGAACAATGACGAGTGCGTTTCTACACAGCAGACACTGCAAACTTGGTTATAAATTCAGAGTTCTCTTCCTCCTGTTTTCCACCTGATGCCATGTTTCAAACACATCTCTGTATCTTGAGCTGCCTCATGGTTGAATGCACTGTATTTACAATCTTCTCTGTTATGCGGAGAATGCATGACACTGTGGGGTATCTGAGCTGTGATGAGAGAAGCTGAGATAAGGTCTTCATCATGATCATGTCTGCATAACAGAAACTTAGAGGCTATATTGAAGGAGTACTATGTACCTTTACAAGAAGTATGTTGTAATATACATTTCTGCATTCTTCTTTTGCCCCATAGTTGGAACGACCTGATTGTGGGTGCACCGTTTTACTTTGATCGTATGAAGGAACAGGGAGGAGCAGTTTACATTTTCATGAATGAGAACGGATCTTTCCAGGACACCCCCACAGTAGTACTGAAGGGTCCAACTGGGTCTGGATTCGGCTTTGCAGTGGCAGCAATTGGTGATGTCAACCAAGATGGATTCCAAGGTACGACTGTGATCGCAACATTTGTTTTACACTGGAGTTGTAAACTGAAAATCTGACAGGCTTTATATGTATTTGTGAGCGTATAAAAAGAAAAATGCAAGATACTCATGTTGAATGTCAGGCTGATATACATGTACAATGCTGCCACCTGGTGTGCAAACATGTTCCATACACACACTCTTTGTTTCACTGTGATTGTCTGCAGACTTTGCAGTGGGAGCTCCGTTTCACGGCTCAGGGAAGGTGTACATATGGATGGGCAGCAAAAAGGGAATATCAAATACACCCAGTCAGGTAGCAGATGATACTCTGTGAGGGATTTCCTAAACATCATCTGAACTGTTCAGAAGCTCATGTTTTTCTTGCTCCACCTACAGGTGATTGAGGGTAAATCAGTGGGTAATGATGGATTTCAGACCTTTGGCTACTCCATCAGTGGAGGGATGGACATGGATGACAACAGTTATCCTGACATCTTAGTTGGCTCTCTAGATGACCGCATTGCCCTGCTCAGGTAGAAAAATTTAAAACATCTCAACAAAGAAATTTTTGTTGTGTGGAAATAAGGCCACTCATTCTATTTATTTTTTTTTAGAACTCGACCAGTTGTCCATTTAACTAAAGACTTCACAGTTGGGCCAAAGATTGTGGACCCTAAGCAGTGTTCCGGAAATAAACCATGGTGCGATGTCTCCACAAAATATCTGACTCTAAAAACATCATCATTCATTTTTTTTCTAAATCAATTATTGTATTTTTCTACTTCACAGCATCACAGCGACACTGTGCATGTCATTCACTCTAAGCAACGGAAACAAAGACTTCAAGAAAAATATCAGTGAGTAGTTTTTCCTTTACATAAATCACTGCCTCTTTTTATAGTCACAAATATCATCTCTCTAATACTTTTCCTTTCTTTTACTCCGTAAAGCGGTGAAGTACACCATAGAGGCTGACATGGAGAGGAGAAGAAGCCCTCGTGTTCGTTTCTATGACAATAATGATAACACATATACTGGCTTCCTGAGTCTGCCATCATCCAAAACAGAGTGTCACACTCTGAAACTCACTGTATCGGTAAGATCTATACAAATATGGTCCATAACTAGTCATGTATATTATTTATTGATATAAAAATAAATTGTTTTTTTATAGACATGTACTGTAATAACTTCCTTGCTGACTTTACAGGAGCCTGTGAGGGACAAATTGGAACCTGTGGTCTTTTCCCTCAATATGTCATTAAATGAAGAAAAAGCTAAATCCAGACGTTCCCTGCAGAACTTGGACTCCTTCCCAGTTCTGAGCCAGGAGCAGAAACTCACCCAGAGAACTGAGGTAACAGAATGGTGAATGAGACCGGTAGACAGACAGCATAACATTGATTATATGATATGATCTGTTGTTTATCCTGCAGATTAACTTTCAGAAGGAGTGTGGCTCAGACAACAAATGTACCAGCAACCTGCAGCTTACAGCAGAGTTTGTCGATGAGGCTGAGAATCCCTACCCCAGGTGAATTTGCACTCTGAATGATGATGCTGTTTAACAATTTTTGAAATACCATACTGTAATAAAAACTGTCTTGTTTATTGGTTGATCCTAAGATTAATCTCATATGTGTAACATCTCATTTAACTTCATCCATTATTATTAGATTGTTGCTGGCTGCTTCTTTCCCTCTCATATGTCTGTGTATGGATGTGAATTAGAGCATAAAAATACTACAGTAATAACAATAATGTCCCGTGTCCAGGCAGGGCAAAGTGCAAGTCCTCCAGTTCCACAGCAAATTGAAGAAGTTAAACCTGATGGTGGAGGTAACCAACTCTGGTGAAGACGCCCACCAGGCCACGCTCAACGTCACCATCCCTGATGCACTGAAATACTCAGGTGTCAGATCTGTGGTATGTCCACTAGGGGGCAGCCGATGACTGAGAAATGTCCATCCACTTTGCAACGAGTGAAATTTGCTTAGTGCTGTGTAGTTCATAGTTCTTTTTTCATTGTGACGATCCCTGAATAATACAGTGATTATCTTGGCTGTGTGTTTAGGATCTTGGTGTAGGGTGTAGTTTTGACACCACAGTCATCTGTGAGCTGGGGAATCCTCTTAAAGGCAATGAAAAGGTAGGTTAATCTCACAGACTTTGACATTATCATTTGTTTAGATTGGTTCTCATTGGGTTGCTGTCATTATTAGGTGTCTCTGCAACTCATTTTCGAGACATCAGGAATCGACCTCTACACACAACAGATTGAGTTTCAGTTGCTTCTGTCAACGTAAGAAATTCATATTATTGGATGTAAAGTTTCCATTTCTATTTGTTAATGTTTACATCACAATTAAGACTTTGCATCTTTCCACTGATAAATATCCCACGTTTAATTTGATTTTTTTTGGTGTTTCATTGCTGATATGACTCTTACATAACATAATGTGCAGTCACAGCATTGTGATAAGATTCCTTTATTCAGTCTCAGTGAGCAGAGCGACCTGAAGCCTGTGCCTGTAGCCATGCTGATCGAAAACACAATCTTCCCCTCCTTCTCCATGTGAGTCCTATTAGCTAACCATTTAGGGCATACTGTACATGCACAGAATAACCATCTACACTGAATTGTCACATCACATTACTTTCCATACATGTCTCTCTCTCTCTGTGTCCAGAGTGAATGGGCCGTTGCAAACAACATTTGGTGGTAAAGTAATGGGTGAGTCAGCGATGGTCAACACCAGTGACGTGGGCAGCCTGGTGGAGTTCACCTTCAACGTGAGTCACCTAAGCCACTCAGAGACTACATTAGACCTCCAGGATTGTATATTGCATCTGTAATATTTGTGCCGCTCACCCACATTTCCATCACCCCCGCCCAGCCTTTGAAGCCTTCGGAAGTTTAATATTGCATGGGGAAGGGATTATTATGTGAGCCATTGTTTGTGGTGCCAGGGTGACCAGGGTGGATACTGTTTAGGAGTTATTTTACACCACGTTGTTATTTAACACATTCACTTGGAGTCCTTTTGTTTTTCCACCACTAGGTGAACATGGGGGGACAACCACTGGGAGACTTGGGGATGCTGGCTGTTGAGTTTGAGTGGCCCTTTGAAGTAGTCAACGGAAAGTGGCTGCTGTACCTGACGAAGATTGTTGTTGTTGGAGAATCAGAAATGGAATGTAACCCTCCTGGAGAAGTTGTCAACCTGCTTAACCTCACTGTAAGCCTCTTATTTACAGTAGGCTTTGGTTTGGAGACAAAATATGAGCCAAGTGGTCAGGTTTAGGCCCACATCTCTTGGACTCAAATTGAAAGTTATGTTGTTTACTACTCTTAACGCATTATGAAATATGATAGTGTAGCTCATGAAATTTAACTAGATTGATTTAAAGTGAGGCTAAATTTGCTTAAAGCGGGGCAGGCAACGAGTGTGTGAGCTTGTTGACAGACTTGTTACATGTGTTGCAGTTCATCCTGACGTCAGTGTGAACTGAAGCAGAGCAGTATGGTAGTAAAGCAGTGTGAAAACTAGTCTGAATGCCAAAACCGCTGCTCAGAAATACATCTGTGTCGCCACATGCAAACCTCACAAAGCCCCAGAATAGAAAATCATAATACGTGCAGCCTACATATATAGACAGTGGAAATGACAATGCTATTCTGAGAAGAATTTGGTAATATATTTATACAAACCAGCAATTACCACAAGTCCTCTGATGTAATGTCTCTGTCTACTTTCTCATTTCATTTTCCCTTGTCCTTCTCCCGCCTCCCAGTTGTCAGAGAGCAGATCCAAGCGCACTAAACGACAGACTATAGCGGATGATGCTGAAGAAACAATCCAGCCACGTATTATAGAGCCACAGGCTGCAATCACACTGCTCACTCCTCGCAAAGAGACCTTCCTGCTGGTAAGAAATAGACCTGTCATTGTCCACCTTGGAAAAATAACTCAGCAAAAGCAAAAAAAAAACTGTAATTGCCCATATTTTTTCATATGAATAATAGTACATCTTTGTCATTGTGTGTTAAAGGAATGCTCCAAAGGGACGGCAAAATGTGTAACCTTTACCTGTCCACTGCTCAACATGACAAATACTGCCCAGATTTCCGTGCGGTCCCGGCTGTGGAACGGTACAATGCTGGAGGTCAGTTCACCAACTACAGTAACCCCCCACACACAAACACAGCTCAGATGATAGAGTTGTTGTCCAGTAACTACAAGGTGGGCAGTTAGATCCCCTCCCCAGGCTAAATACTGATGCATCCTTGGGCAAGACACTTGACTTGAAGTTGCTCCCAATTGCACAACTAGTGTGCGAATGTGAAGAGGTGTGAAGTGCTTTGTGTAGGCAGAAAAACACTCTATATATACAGACCATTTAACCCTCTTAACCCTTTGTGTAAATGTTTGCATATGCAGGACTATTCCAACGCTCTGAGAGTCATAGTCAGAGGTCAAGCTACGCTGAAGCTCATTACAGATAAACCAACTCTCAAGATGGACAGCCAAACCACCATGGTACGTAATGAGGAAGACGAGGATGATAATAAAGCTGATAATAATGATTATATTTGACTCTTTAACTTTTCTGTAGTTCACAGTAGAAATAGAGCCAGTGCAGGGGGCGGAGACGCCGTATGAGCTCCCTCTATGGATCATCATCTCTGCAGCACTAGCAGGAATTCTACTACTGGGAATCATCATTCTAATATTATGGAAGGTGAGCCTACAGTCATCATACTCTTGTACATGCTCTGAATACACATGTCCTCCACACATCTTCTCTGGATGATGGACCCATTCATTTGACTGACCTGTAACCTCCGTATGGAGCTATTAGTCTAACCTTCATGCACCCCCCCCTCCTCCACCCCCAGTGTGGCTTCTTCCAGAGGGCCAGCAGAAGGGAGATGTATGAGGCCAAATCCCAGAAGGCTGAGATGAAGATCCAGCCCTCTGAGACAGAGAGGCTGACTGAGGACCACTGAGGCCTCTGTGGGTCTCCTAACAGCGCACACCGTTGGGGGTTTTGGGTAAAAAGTCCCTTTAATTGGGTTTTCTGCAAATGGCAGCGCTATGCTTGGGGTGTGATCGATCTTATCCCTCTCTCTCTGCACACTACGCCAGCTTCTTGTAGTTAATCTAATGTTTTCTCTACTTCTCTTTCAGGCTGACCACTTTGTGTTTAGTGTCACTGCTGTCTCTTTCTTTTGCATCTTCTTCTGCAGGATCTCATGGGTTTCTTGCATTTCCTCAGTTCCTGAATTTTCCTGTCAGTCCTAGCTCTCCTGCTGTTTAAGCGTGTCCTTTTTAATATCACCTTCTTCTCCCTCTATCTCTCTCTTTTCCTGGTAGCTTGGATTCTTCAAGCGAACCATCTACTACCGGATAATGCCAAAGCACCGGGGGGTGAAAATCTGCAGGGCTGAGCGCTATCAGTTCAATCTGGGTTTTCAGCCTGAGGAGCCACAGAAAAAGTACTGGATTACCAACTGGACAGAGATGCAGTGATGCTACTACTGAGGCCTTTGCTGTGAACCATGAACCACTCACTGTCACTCTAATATGACAGGCGGGCCAAACACAGAACACTGGGCTGGATCGAGCCACATGCATGGACCAACAGTGGATAATGCATTTAGTTTTTTATTATTTTTAGATTTCTTCAACTTCTTCTGTGCAATATACTGAATGATTTGTTTCAGAGATTGTAATGTGTTAAGTATTTTTGATGAATGCAGTGTTGTACATTGGAATCTGGGCTGCATTCAAGGGTAATTATTATTTTTGTTGTAGTTACTAATGTGCGTATATTTTTGTTTTAATTTCCTCTTTTATTTCTGGCTTGTCTGATTCCTGTCTGATCAGGGGGCTGAGCTGTTGATTTTCTCTCTGATTGTTTGTGTTCTGCCACTCACTTTGTGCTAATGACGTTTGTTTGCTCTGTGAGGGTTCTGGAGATCAGAGTGCACTTACAATGTGATGGCCAGCATCCACTGTGTCTATATGTCTTTATGTGAATGTCCAAGTCAGTGTTGGGCAAGTATAGAATGGTAACGACTGACTATGTAGAAGCCACATTGTTTTTGGCTTTAACAAAAATCATGTTTGTAATTATTGGTGATTAATACGTTTAATAGCCCCAGTGGATATGCAGTAATTGCAGACATGAAATACCACACGGGTCATCTAATTATCCCTCTAACAAGCAGAAAAGAAATCCTTGTATGTAGGAATAGCTGTGGGAATACTGCACTTGATTATTATTTATTACACCATCACAGACTATGACATTAGAAAATCTGGATATCTTAAGGTTCCCACCAAAATGGATGGTGGAGCATTATTTGTTCATCACATTTCCTATAAAAACAGGGACAGAGTGCAGGATAAGTCATTTAGATTTTCCTAAAACTTCCAGAAATGAGTGTGATTACAAAACCAGATAAAATACTGGGCTATAGGTGACATATAAAGTTGGACATATGTAAAAACATGTATTGGATATAATAGGTCTCATACAGGGAGTCGCAACACTGGATTTAAAAAAGTAGATGATATGATATCTAAGCAGCTGCATAGATCGGTACGTATAAATTGTACATAGTGGCGTTAAATTGACGATTTGAATGAATGCTTATACTGTATATCTCTGGCCTCTGCCTCCTTTACTGTCACTAAGCTTTGTATTTTTTGTACAAGACAGTAAGCTGAGACTTGGATTGTTTCCAAGCCATTGTGGCCCCCATTGAGGTCAACCTGCAGCACTGAAGATAGGCTGGACTGAGGGGACAGTCATTGAGCGGTCTCTGCTGGGATTTAAGTGTTGTGTTACCACTCTAGTCAATGTTACCTGAGAGCCTGCAGGTATTCTGTGTGACTGTGGCCACTACAGAGGGTCCATTGACTCTGTGAGTAAAGAGGGAAGGGCTTAAGCTGATGCACAAACTCTGTTTTCTGTGGTGATGTCATTTTTGTACTGTGCAGATTCAATGTAATTAAAATGTTTTTAACAAGCTTTGCAGGTCGGTTATATCATACACAAAGAGTGGAAAGGTAAATATTGTTATGTATTTATTGTAGAAATGCAAAAGAATTCAACAAAAAAGAAAAAAAAATCACATATTTAAAAATGTTTACACAATGAATGACTTTACAAACATTCATTTTAAAACATTTCCTCCCCTCCCTAAACATTCAAATATTTCAAATAAATTACAAAATCGTAATGTTCTTTTTGCATAGGCAAAAAATAATTTGTGTATACAATAAATATATATGACTAGATAGGGAGGCAGCATATTTTTTTTTCATATGTACTGCAGTACACAAAAACACTGGTGTTCACATGAGGTTGGTAATGTGCTAGCTACAGGAAGTAAGGCCTGACTTTAGCCCTTTGGCTGTCGCTGATGGCTAGTCTTTTTGCTTGAGCTCCATTGTAGAGTAGGACTTTTTAAGCTTTTTTGACTTTCTGTACTTGTAGGCCAGAAGGATGGTGGCTACTAAGAGGACCAGGCCAACCACCAACAAGATCCACTGGCCAGCTATGGCAGCTGAGCCATCCACGTTCATACCCAGGAAGTCCACTTTATTAGACATGGTCTCACCTGCAAAGCACACATAAAGACTGAATAAACCTGTGTTTTTTACTTAAACATTTATCACATTTAGACACGTGTCATCTAGACAGTGTGTTTAGATTAGTATTTTTGCCTACATTAGATATCAGCATAGCCATTTTTGTAATCACAAAATTTAGCTTAGGTCGGCCACTGGCATGACACGTTGTATGCAAAGGAGGACAAAGGATGCAGTGTAGCAGCCTAACTAAACAAATAGCAGCTCAGATAATACAAAATATTTGTGCAAGATATTCCTCTTCCTACCAACAGATGGCACACGTTGACACAAATACATTTCTGTAAACTGGTTTGATTGTTATTCTCAGATAGGTGGCGCATTCTGACAGAAAATATTCAAAGCTGCCTGAAATTGTACTCTGTACCGTTTCAGTACTTAATTATTTATGCTTGCATTGTCATTCTGTGTTCCTCTTGGTCCTATGATCCTTTTCTAGTGCTACATCCCGTGATTCTTTTTCTAATAATTTCATCAATCTAATCTGTATACATCCTTTCAGCAGGATCTCATCAGTAAAACAAGCGAAGCAGGGGATTGATTTCACTGTAAGCCGCCTCAGAGGGGGAAAAACAGAATTAATGCCTCAGTGTGAATACATTGCGCCTGCTCTTTCTGGGAAGGAGTTCAAAAGCATTTGGCTTCAACGATGGAAAACTTATTTAACAAATTTCCAACAAATGCATGCGTGTGTTTCTGTGGATGTATCAGAGTATGTGAATGCATGCAGTAAATTGGACCTACTTGAAGGATTCCAGTCGTAATCAGGCCATCCGCGAATATCATTGTTCTTGTTGTTCTCTGCCTCCAGCCATTCAATGAGGGGTTGGAAGTACTGCATGAGCGGCTGGGCACTCATTTTGGACTGGCCGGTTATCATGGCCATAGCCTCGGGCCAAGGCTTACTGAAGCCCAGCTTCATCACATCACTGCAAACAACAATGCAAGTCAAAGAGGATGAGGATCAGTAGAAAGATTATTACACACATACATATACATATATGCTGCACAAACATATTTATCAATTGTTAAATATTATAATAGGATATTGTCTGGTAATGTATAACTTGGTAATATATACTTGTATATTATGTATGTATATACTAACCCTAGCAATTTCCCGGCTTCTTGAGATTTGTAGATATCACAGGTATGTAGAGGCCCAACATGTTTGGCTGCATCACACAGAGCCTTGTGGAACTGAAACTGGATGATGAAGCTCACAAAATACCTGGTTGAAAATGATAAAACACATAATTAAAAAACAGAACCCGTAAAGCAAAAAGAAACAAACTAGCCAATGTTTTGGTTCCTCCTGCTTCTAATTGACATTGATTGTTTTGAGCCATGTGACTAAAAGCAGATGATGTTTCACAGCACATTTATCTTATCTGTCCATAGATGACTGTGGAGCAGCTATCAATGTATCTGTGCTCAGATGTCATGTATCTATCTTCTGCAGAATCAGTAAGATTTACCTGACGTAGGGCACGTTTGCAGGGATGTGGAACTTTGCACCAGGGTCAAAGTCATCCTCAGTGCGTGTTACAGGTGGACACAGTCCCTGGTACTTCATTCTGCAACACCAAGGTATGGTCTAGTAAGGACTTTAGTAGATAATTTGCTAATCCAGTCATTTATGAAATAATCCAACACTTTGATACACGGAATGCTAACTTTACCTGAGGTTCCACCATTCTTTATTGTACTCATTAGCTGAGATGCGTCCGTCAAATACCTTCCATCTCCACTGGTCCATCAGGTATCCAAAGGGCAGGAAAGCAATTTTGTCAAGTGCCATGCTCATCAAGAAGTTGATGTCACTCTCTGGATAAAGTATCAAAATGCCAAAATCATGAGCGCATGCTGTGTTTCAATGTGTGCAAACATTATGGTGGTAACTGTCCTTGTCACTCACCGTGGTTGTTCTCAACTTTGTCCAGGAGGCCGATGCTCTGCAGATGTTTGGGCGTGGACACAGACAGGGCCAGCACATCGCCAATGGCCTCATGGAAGCCAGGGTTAGCTCCATCACGGAAGGACACAGGCTGGTCTTTGTACTGCAGGAAGTACTGAACATGGCCCATCTCGTGATGTACCGTGATCAGGTCATCCATAGTCACAACAGTGCACTGTTTTATCCTGAAGACACAAACAAAGGAACACTTACAATGTTTTCTGCAGACAATCTTTTTAAGAAAATCTCCCTGCAATACACATCATAGAAATGATTCTCAACCTTACACTGCATGTTCTCCTGACTGGCTAAACATATCTAGCTTTGTGTGGGCTTGGCTTGGTTTGTCATTTGTTTTATCTCTCTTGAAAGAGGAAATGGTTCAATCACCTGAAATCTTTCCGGTTGTAGAAGTCCCATGCAGATGCGTGGCACACCACCTGGCGTCCATCTGATGGCTTTTCTAGCATGGATTTGTCCCAGAACTCTTGAGGCATTGGCAGCAGACCCAGAGAGGTAAAGAATCTGTCTGATTCCTCAAACATCCTGGTTGCGTTCCAGCCCTGAATGAGAAAAGAAGATGTGTATGTGTAAACACTGCTGCTGGCAATGACATGTTCAGCAGCTGCATTTAGAAAATAGATGACAGCATGTAAACAAATTATGGTTTAAAAAGAACATTTTTTGAATTATGTAAAGTGTGTATCAGTTATGGCTCTCAGCTGCTTTTACTCAGCATAATGAATTAGTCTGCTCCCAGAGGAAAACAATATTATGCAACAGTTGATTCATGCATTAATTCACCTGTGCCACCATAGCCGGTGTAGCATCAACCTGTGTGGCGTGTGGGTAGGGCATGGCCAAATCCATTATGCCAGACCATGTCTGCGCCCACATGTTGCCTGGAAGAACAGAAGACAGCATTCACATTTTATATATGAGTCTAAGAAGTTACAGGGAGAATCATTCTATGCTGTGCCAGTGTTGAACCAGGTGTGGGTCTGTGAATCAGTTCAATCCCCAACTGTGTGGAACTGTCACACACAATCTCACGGTTGATGCCTCTGAAAGCAAATTAAATCTTGCCTAAATCCAAATGCATCTGCAGCCAGCGACTGAATATCAATGGGGTATGCTCACACATAAAAGGAGTTTTGGCTATAGTGTTAGACTACCTCAGATTCCATACTGAAATACTGGCTTTTAACCTTGTCTATTAAATAGACATATAACCCCAGAGGGTAGTGTAATCTTGTAATACGTATTGTACTAATATAATCGCACATCAAATTTGTTACTTACCCAGCAAATGAGCAGGTATGGGTCCCTTTAGGCTGATATACTCAGGACCATACTTTTTGTACAAAGCCCGTCGAACATAGGCATGTACATTCTGATACAGCGGCTCAAGCTCCTTCCACAGAGTCTCCAGATCCTCCTCAAAGGTTGGTGTTTCATACAAGGATCGCCAGAAAGCTCCATTGTCAGAGTGACCTACAGACAGTACCAGGCAAAGATGCATTCATCAGTTAGGGAGCATTATCTTCAGGGCAAAGCTGTTTCTGAAGCAAACGTGGGTAAATGTTTCTCAGAGGCAAATTGGTACCCCTATGACCTGCAGTTACAGCCATGAATCTGGAAAATGCAACAATTCTAACCCAACTGTTTTGCCTTTTTCTAGCAAGACACTGTTGGAGACTCATTAGGTGGATGTAAAATTAATCTTTTACACTCATACCATTTAGCCTGGCAGCTTTGTTGGCCAGTTCAACATATCTCTTGTAATCCTGGCGAAGCACTTTGCCAGCAGAGTCTCTCCATCCTTTCCAAGCAAACAACAGTTCATCATAATCCCTGGACTCTGCCATGATCTTCTGGAGGTCTGAAACATACAAACCTCTTACGTCAGCACTTATTGTGAGTACTTATTGAGTATTTCTATCATGCACAGTTTGCTGCCTTTGCTTAGTTGGCATGTCTTACCTGGATCCAGTGGATGACACCTGCCATCCTCTCTGCAGACCTCAGCCACGCTGTACTTGGTCTCCATGTTGGACAGGAGATTGTTGTACTATAAAAACGATAGGGCAGCTTTATATCCTCCTCTGTGGTTGATAAACAAATATGCAAAACTTCTACAGCTGCTAAGTGAAGTCTGGATTCTTCTTTGGTACAGCAACTCTGCATAAATATGAATCTCTTGAATAAATATTTGTTAAACTATTTCCTTCACACCTCTTCCAGTTCTGCTGGAGGCAGAGCGGCCCTCTCAATATCACTGAGTTTTTTGATGATGCGTTTGACGGAGGCATCCTGGAAGTCAGCGGTGTCATACTGTCGGGCCCTCTGTCCATACTTCAGGGTGTGAGCCGACATCTCCAGGTTTTTCTCAAGCTTGGAACAAATAAAAGATACAGTCACAATCAGGGAAACAGACAGAAGCATGCATACATGGAGAGACTCCAATTATTTACGCATCATTCACATCAAATCATTATATTCATGACAGATGGGCTAGTCAGAGCTTCTCACCATGTTCTTCTTATTGGCTTCATTGATGTCAGTGTTGTACTTCCAGGAAGCCTCTGTGTATGCATTCCAGACCACCTCAGCTGTACTGTTGTATTCCTCCAAAAACTTCTTTGCATCAAGCTCATCTGTATTTTTGTCTGAGTAAACAGAGAGATGAAGGGTTGGTCATTTCAAAAGAACCATTAGACTTAACAGCTGGCATCCACTTTAAGCTGCTACAAGTGTTTCTTCACATTCTCAAATTTGAGATTGACTCTTTGGTGTGTTGTCTTACTAATATCCTCAGGATATCCCTCAGGGATGGGTGGGACCCAACCAAAGTCAGGCCATCCCAAAGTCTCATTCACATTTTGCTTTTCAAGCCACTTAATAATGGGGTCAAAGTATTTCATTAGTGAGTTGGCATTCATCTGATTGGTGCCTATGGCTTCCTGAAGCACATCAGGCCAAGCCTTGGAAGAGCCTGCCTGAAGGACCTTCCTGTAGGAGGAAAAGTCAAAAGTCAAAAGTCAATCAGTTTTTCCACAAGTAATGAATAATGTTCTGTGTAGTGAAAGTGCAAAAAATTCATTTACTTTAAAATGGCTCCCGCTTCTGCAGAGCGGTAGATATCGCATGTGTGCAAGGGCCCAGTGTGATTGGCTGCCTCACAGAGTTTTTCATGAAACTGGAACTGCAGGATGAAACTGACAAAATACCTACAGGCGAAAGAATTGCTGTATTATATCCTCTGCACAAAACATTGTAAATTTGTCTAATTGTCTATTAAAGATCACTTCAATACCCAAAAAAGTTCAGACATCAGTGATGTAAGCATTTGTTTCAGCATGCTCACGCAGGCTGAGCTTGCCTGCTAAAGCAGCAGTGTTTCTGATTTTCATCCGTCACCCCCCACCCCCATCTAAAAGAAACCAGCTGAAGCCAGAGGCAACAAGTTTCCTGCTATTGTAGGCTTACTGTATTGTTTTAAAACCACAATGCAATACAGCACACATTACCATAACTCCCAGCTCACCATGTATTCTGCATACATTTCAGACACACTGATTCTCATTTCGTTTTATGGACATTAAAACTTCTTTATGAATGAATACAGTGTTATTCAAGCAGCTAGGAAAACACTATCCTGAAAATATCATTAACTCAAGCTAATAGTCTGTCCCTTCTATTGCATAGTGTTGATGGTGGAACAGAATGCTACCTGATGTATGGTGTGTTTCCAGGTATGTGGTATTTTGCCCCAGGATCAAAGTGCTCTTCTGTGCGCCTGGTGGGTGGGCAGATGCCCTGATATTTTGTTCTGTGATAAAAAGAAATGAGACAGATGGAGTTAGAACACACTAGACATAAAATGATGTTATTAGTTTAATTTTAAGTCTCCATTGAGTGTGAGCTGGGCATGTGTGCCAGCAAGCACAGACACACTTCAGTTTGAATGGCAGCCAATGCTGCCAGTCGTCTACCGTTACTGCAGAGCTGCTCCACTTCATCTGTTGGTACTTGGATTAGCTTAAGCTCACCAGGTGCAAAGGGGGTATGAAATAATAATAATTTACATATGTGTTTCTGATCAATAGTGCATTGACTGAAATGTGGAAAGGGTGACTTTGTAATGAATCTACAGAGACTTAACCTATGAAGGTAGTGCACATGCTTAAGCACTTACAGAACGTGGTATTAAATGCTTTGCAATCTGCAATCTCACCACTAGATGGTAAAATCTTTCCTACTGGTCATTTAATGCTGTAGTTTATAATGTCTGTTATGGCCCAGCTCTGCTAGGGAAGGGGACGTAACAAACCAAATGAATTGATATGCAAGTCATTTAATTGACAGAATAAAGGGGTAACAATTAAATAAAAGAATCATAAAAAAAACAATTAACAAAGGGAAGGAGTAAGCTGTCAAACAAACAAGGCAGATCCAACAATTAACAAAACATTAGAGTGCACGGGCAACATGAGCTACAAAACCAAGCGCCTTTCAGACATTCAGACAAATTTCCCATTTCTGTCAATAAACTGTTAAAGGCTGTTAGCTAAACTTGCAATTTTACTTTGTATTAGCCTATATGTTGAGTAGATGAGAGTATTAATTTAGCTGTTTTCAGGCTTTGTGTTCTGCTACGTAACAAAGCTTGTGGCCTACCTGAGGTACCACCAGTCAGCATTATAGCGTTCTGGAGGAGTGCTTTCACTGAACACATCCCATCTCCAGAGATCTATGAGGTAGCCAAAGGGAAGGAAGGCTATCTTCTCCAAAGCCATCTTTAACAAGTAGTTGATGTCAGTTTCTGAGAAAACACAAAGAAACATTTAATCTTTAAAACATTTTATGGGTTTTGAGTATAACTTTTGTTTGTATTAGAGTCAGTACCATCATCAGTGGTCACTGAGTCCAGCAGATTAATGGTGTGTAGATGCTTGGGTGTGGAAACAGAAAGAGACAAAACATCGCCGATAGCCTCATGAAAACCAGGGTTGGCTCCACGGCGGAAGCCCACAGGCTGGTCCTTGTACTGCAGGTAATACTGGACATGCCCCATCTCATGGTGGACAGTGAAGAGCTGTTCCATTGTCACTGTGGTGCACTGCTTAATCCTATCAGGGATAAAAAATACATTAATTTTCTGGCCAACAACTTATTATCACACAAATGCCCCATAGTTTACCTGAAATCTTTGCGGTTGTAAAAGTCCCAGGCAGATGCGTGGCACACCACCTCTCGACCCTCTGGCTTAACCAGCATGGATCCATTCCAAAACTCATTGGGCATTTCTGCCAAACCCAGAGAGGTGAAGAACTCCTCTGCCACACGGAACATGTGTGTGGCATTATAGCCCTGTGGTAAACAACATTTCATTTATGGTGCCATCTGTCTGCTTTTGAGGTTCAGTTGTGTGATATCTTTCCCTCATACTCACTTGTCGGTCCATTTCAGCAGTCACATCTATGTTGGGTTTGTCAGGAAATGGGATCATCATACCATAAATGTTGTTCCAGGTCTGGGCCCACATATTTCCTGCAGAGAGGGTAAAAAAACACTCAAGCAGCCATTCTGACTACGCAATACTCCAGTTAGAGCCACCGTAGGAAATGCCTATAGGCAGCATGTGCATTTAAAGTACACAGATAAAAACAGGCTTGCTGTGGTGAGGCGTAATATTCTTGGCTATACATGTATTGTAAGCAATAATGTGTATTTGCTACCTAGCAGGTGGGCAGGGATCGGCCCTTTTAGGTTGATGTACTTGGGTCCATACTGGTTGTAAAGCTGACGACGCACAAAGGCATGCAGGTGCTGGTAGAGTGGTTCAATTGTCCTGTAGAGTTTGTCAATATCCTGCTGGAAGGTTTCTGACTCATACGATGAGCGCCAGTCAGCTCCCGTGTCGGTATATCCTAAACAGGACAACAAATGTTAATCAGCCATTTGGCTGATTGTACTTTTCACATAATGATTGTGTAGCATTATAATTCAAAGTCAAAGGTCAAGAGGAAGAACTTGCCATCAAGTCGAGAGGCTTTGTTGCTGAGCTCCACAAACCTTGGATAGAGCTTTTTGAGAGGTACGCCTGATGCGTTGTGCCAACCCTCCCAGGCGTACAGCAGTGTTTTGTAGCTTCTGGATTTGGCCATGATTTTAGTGAGATCTTCAAAATAAAGTAAAACTCAGTAAATGTCAGACACGAAGATATGAGAATACAGGGAGGAAAGTCTGTGGAGTTTTCCTAAAACAATCTGGATGTATTGGTGTTTAGATGACTTTATGCTCCTTCTCAGCAGGAAACGACACATTATCCAAAGTGTTAGCTTTGGGTTACGCCAATTCCATTGTCTCATGAGAACCACTTAAAACAACATTTTTTCCTCGAAATGCCAGAAATAGGAAATAAGGGTGAGGAAAAGGTGAGGACCACAGAGATTGCTGGAAGTTGGTTTGTTATTGTAAATGACTGTTGTTGTTGACACCAGCAAGTGGAAATTAGTGCCACGCACTTTAACTAACCCTTCTGGTTTCATTATGAAGACTGCGCCTTAAACACCACTAATGACTTTATTTATTTTTACGAGCAGTGATGTTTTGTGATTACTCTTGCTCTGCTGTTGTACTGTGTACACTTTAGGTAGTTGTTGCTGACAAATCACAAAGGAACATTGTTCACAATAGATGCCTGCCAGTGATGTTAAAAGTTTTGAACATGCTGTTGCTCTAGCTTTTTACTTAACAATCATGGACACATCCATAGCATTTCCTGTGGAGACCTCTCTAAAGTACTTTTGCCCATCCTGTTACTTTCAAGAGTCGATAAGATCTGAAGCACTTGTAAGTGTTTTTCCTTCTAGACTTCCTCTGCCTGCACATTGTTTCATATTCTTCAACAGGGCATGTTCCTGTTTCTTTCAGACATTTGCATCGAACAATTTTCTGCATCTTGACCCTAAACGCTGAGCATTTCTTCTTGTGTACTCACCTGGTTCAAGGCTCCAGCTAATGTTTGGCTGTGGGTGCACCTTAGCTGTTGAATAAATATTGTCCATGGTGCTGAGAATGGTGTTATACTATAGAGAAGAGAAAAAAAGTTTAGCAGTGACAAAAAACATGGTTCATCAAGGTACATTTTCCATTGCAAAATCTGCAACTGAAACAAACCTCTTCTCTTTCAGCCTGGGGAAGGTTGGCAGCACCCAGTAGCAAGATCTTCTTCATCAGTTTCTTGTCAGAGTCAGGGAGAGAATTGATAAGATCTGAAGTGAAGACCCTCTTGGCCTTAGACCCCCAGGCTTCAGAGAAGGCCTGCTCTTCAAGGGATGCATTTACCTAAAGGTAAGTGAACGACATTTTAGACCTTTTTCAATTATTACAATTATCTAAACACCTTAGTAGTCATTTTTTTCTTTATATCAAGTAAGCAAGGTCCACAAGGTTAAGATGATTCTTGTGCAGTAAATTATTTTTAAATTATGGTTGTTTGTCATGGGTAGGAAGTAGGCAGCAGTGACAGAACTGGGGCATGGTGGATATACCTTTGTTGAGCGAACATGAAGGAATGATGCTGGATGTAGAATGATCCAGTGCTGCTTGCACCTTACATTGCTAAGTAAATAAATCACATTAACTTGGATAAATTGAGTCTACACACTTTTAATAATGATCCCTAACACAATTATTCGATCAATGGTGTTGGCTTTTCTCTATTGTCAAGAGGGACATTGTTGCTCATCCTGCCAATTCTCACTTCAACATCTTTACCTTCTGCTCCAACACCCTCAGCAGGTTGTTTTCTCTGTGTCACGCTGAAATATCTTGATAATTATCAGATGGATTCCCATGCAATTTGACGCATCAGAATCCATTGATTCTGGGTCACATTTTTTTTCCATTACTTTTTATCCCCCATCACGTTCTATATTGTTATTCAGCTCTAATAACTACAACACTTTATCTGTGTCACCTCATGGGATCTCTAAAGCATTGTATCTCTCTGTTGAGCAAGGACAGAACAACAAATTAGTCCTCGCTCAAGGATAATATTTGTAAAAAAAAATGAAAAAAATAATTGCTTTTCTCCCCTCTTGTACACATCTATGGGCACACTGAATCTCAATAGATCTTTTATGGCTTTCTGGAAGGTCACAGACATACAGTAGGCGTCCTCAGTATATAATGATAGTGTTGGAAGAATGAAAGAGTCAAGGCTGCTGTGGAACATTGGATATTACGTGCTGAACATTGATTTGCTCCCGTTTGAAATTGCAAACTGTGTTGTGACAGCACTGTGGATGCACGCCTCTGACATTCTGTGTTATTATAGGAGTGTCTGTTTCTTTGCTGTGTGTGACATTTAAAAAATGCAAAATAAGCCTTATTTTAGCATTTAGCATTTAGTTACTGGAAAATTACGAAACATCTTCTATCCCTCATTGACGTAATTGTTTATTGCTCACTGACCAGCAGTTGCTCAACACACACCCTGATGAAAACTGACAGAACAGTAGCTTCTTTCCCATGTTTTCATTGAAGCCTTTCTTATCTGTCCTTCTCCCAGCCTTCACTAAAATAACAGGCTGCATGCAGGAAAAAAAAAATAGTGACAGTGAGTTGAAGTATTAACTCTGACCTTTGAGCACTTTCTCTCAATCTCTGTCTTTTTTTCTCAGGCAGTTTTTTCCAGTCTGCCTAAACACATTCATCCACATGGATCATCACATTTTCAACACACTTAAGATAAGGGTCTTTTTGCAACATATTCATGGTAACTTTTTAAATATAGCTTGTGTATACAGAGGTTAATTGGCATAAAATCCAGTAATTTTGTATTTTAATTGAATCAGCATCATTGCATGACAACATTTGTTTAGATGTAATAAAAAAAAACATAACGTGAAATTAAAGTTTAAGGTGAGATTGTGCAACATGAAGGTGCTTCATTAATCATTTATATCTGATTTCATTGCAGTTTATTAAGTCTGTTTGATCAGCTGCATGTTTAATAAGAATCTAATTTGTTGGAGAATATAAGGAGAACGTGGGCTTTGCTTTGTCAGAAGGAGCAGTCAAATCCTTCTGCCTGTTCTGGCCATTTAAAAAAAATAATAATATAAATGTAATGGTCTTACAGCTGAGCTTAAGGAGTATGCCAGCATTTCTCTGTCAAGCTGAATTGCCTTGTTTTGCCCCCTGCCTGCCAGATCAGATGGAGTTCTGTGCTTTGATTTACTTTGATCACCAACTTTCAACTGTCCTGAAAAAAAAACACATGGAAACTACAAGCCTGCTCGTCTTTCACCTTACATCCCAGGAACATTCTGTGGAGCACAACACATTCTGCAGCCTGACCCTTGTTGAGCACAGGGCACATCTACACCTGTTCAGTGTGTGAGGAGTCCAGTGTTCAAAGCCTGGACAGTGTACTGAAATCCTGTTGTGACAGCTGTTCAAGCACACAGATGCAAAAAAAACTGAGTAAGTGTGCTTGTGTCTGGCTAAAGTTGTGTTACACACACATACACACTCACACACACACATAGAACTGTGTGTTTTATGCCTGAAGAGTAGTGTAACACTTTCACACCTCTGCAGTTTCATAGGTTCCTGCAGTCTCCTGCAGCAGGTGTCCTCTCTCACGTGTCTTTTCCACAAATGTATCTCAGGCATGTGGAGATGCAACATAAAACCATTCCAATCTGTTCAAATGTCTCACAGCTTGCCTGCAAAAAAATCCCATCTTGAAATTACTGCAAAAATTGCCACAGTGTGACCATTAGTGTGTGTGAAACTGCTTTCTGTAGTGGCTGCTTCCATCATGAGGAGTTGTTTTGAGCAGGAAACATCATAAAACACACAGTTAAACAAATAGAGCCAAAGTAATGCCCCCTACAAATGTATTCAGGATTTGTCGACGCTCACACCGCAGGCATTCAGATCTGATTTATATTTCCAGTAACACACAAGCAGAGTTGGCTGCACTAGGAGGAAACTGACCATGTAATTCTGGAGAGAGATGAATAGTGGTAATCTCCAAGTCAAGCAGAGCTAAGCTCCACAGAAACCCTTGACCATGCATGCATTTGTGGCGACAAGATGCCAGTACTGGCAAGAACTGACCTAAACTGGACAATTTAACACCAGCATAGATACCAGCAAGATAGAAATTTCCAAATATCCAAGTCACCCTCTATACTCAAGACTGCAGGAGCTGTCCTACCTGAAGCTTGGAGTTGTGGTCCGTTATGTTGGTGTTGTAGTTCCAGCTGGCAGAGACGCTGTAGAAAAGCACCTCCTCAGCGGTGCTGTTATAGTCACGGAGGAAGTTTAGTGCACTATCGACAGTGTTTGTATATTCCCCTGGCAGCCAGCTTTCTGGCAGAGCTTCAGAGAGCCCTAAGACCGGCAGCAGCAGCACTGCAGACCACAGAAACCTGTCCACACCAGTACCCATGGCTTCCACCAAAGGATGAGTGGAAAAAAACTGTATGTAGTTGCGTAGAAATGTGAGCTAAAAATACACTTGTTTCCAATGAAGTGAGAGTACACCTTCCCCCTGAAGCCGTTGTCTCATCCACTCCTTCACTGCTCCCTCCTTAGCCTCCCAGCCTGGCTGCTGGTGAAATGCACAGAAGCCAAAGCGAGCTTCTTTTTAAGTGCCAGTTTAACCCAGCCCACACTTCTATGCTGCCTTCCCTCTCACCACTTTACAGCTCTGGACACATTTACCCACCAATTCCTTTCCTCAGTGCTATCTCTTCTCCCTCCCCTCTTTTACTGTTCAACAGCCTACCAGGATTTAAATGACTCTTTGATTATAACCAAGTTTTCATAACTGCAGAAGATGAGAGATAAAATGTGACACACCCGTGCAAGTGTGTGCATAATCTGCCTGCCTGCCTGTAGAGTGGTGGCTCCTCAATGACCAACAGCGGAGTGTCTGGGAGGGACTCCACATACTTACATCCTTGCAGTTCCCTCCTTCAGATTAGTGACAACAGAGGGAGGGTTATAAAGACTGGGGAAATGAAAGAGAGAGGGGATAGGGGAATGAAACTGGGGGGTGGGGTGTGTGTGACATGAAAAGCCTGGGAGATTAAAAAAAAAAAAAAAGGTAAGATAGTGTAGAGGCACAAAATGGACAGGGGGCCCTGTTACCATACCTTGAATCGTGTCTTTATACCTAACCTGGGCTTTCTTGTGCTAATCAGACAAAAGATTTCCTCACAGCACTTAACTGATTCCCACACTAAATAAACAATCAGTGATCAAAAGTAATTCAATTCAGCTTTATTTAAAATGTATATTTATCTTTAGGCGCCTACCCAAACCCAAAACCTGAACCCCCAAGCAAGCAGACAGTGGTGAGGAAAAAGTCTCTTTTAACAGAAAGCTAAAATAACCCATTACAATAAAGAAGCTGACAGGAAACATGTGGTAGAATATAGCATGCAATACATGTCCCTGTAATTATGCTAACAGGTCCATGTGTTATGTCCATGTGCATATTTTTTCAGGCAAGCAAATTAAGAAAAGACTATGCAAATATTTACAACAGGATGTAATATGGAATTTATTGCACCTACATGAGGACATTAAAACAGTGTAGTATTGTGTATTTAAACATTCTTGTCTGACAAGTTTGTGTTTGCACCACACCTTTCTTTTTAAATTAAATATTCAGTTCGCCAGTCTGTGTGCTCTTCTGTGCTGCTCTTTGTTTGCTGATAGCAGCAACTTTCAATAAAGACATAAACAGCTTGTAAATGTTCCTTGTAGAAAAGTTGTCTTTGATTGCTTTGGTATCAAGCAGATGTCTCTCTGCAGAGCTGCAAGGCTACATGCACACATGTGACCTGCTTTAATGCACCTGCAGGTGTATCCACTGCAACAAACGAAATGTTGCTCTTGATAACTTAACTGAAGTTCTGTCACATTTACTCTGTATTCACTTATGAAGCCATGCGTCATAAAGCAGCTTCTGGTGCTACCATTCAGATGATGATTCACCTGATTACATTTTAAACAACAACAAAAACATTTTAAACAACAATTACAAGACCAAATTCATATGACACTGTTTCACAAATTTTATCCTTCCAGTTGTTAAAGAACAGGGATGAACAAAGTTGAAACTGGTGACTAATAAGTAACTGTGCCTGCTGACACTGTTGACTCAGATGGGAATTAAAGCCAGGGCTGGTTGATGATGAGTGGCAGCTAGTCACCTGACTTCTGCACACCTGTTAATGAAACACAAAAGAGCAGGATGGGGTGGAGAGCATAGGCAGAAGTACATATTCTGATGTGTATTTGAGTTTGAAATGTGTATTTCAGTTTTAAACAACTGAATGAGGCCACAACACATGAACATTTTCTTATTTTATATTCAACTCAAAATGTTTTGTAAATGTAATGTACTTTTGGTTATGTTGCCGATCATATTTCAGATTTATTTTAGCTAATCAGACACCTTATATCCATGCCTGGTGACTTCACTAAATGGCAATCATACACAGATTCATATGAGCCAGTCATAAATCAAGGTCTATGTTGATTTATATGACTGCAGTAAATTAATACATACGGCTTTATCATCACCAATTTATTTTTATTGGGCTCTAAATGGAAACGTGACACAAAGCAGAATGCCTTTTAAAGTGGATCATATTGCATTGCTGCTGATAAAATTATCCCTCTGGAACAGATAAAGATGTGATTTTAATAGTGCTGACATTTTACATTTCAGGTAAATGAACTCCAGAATGACTAGTGTAACTTATGCAAGGCTGCTCTTATTAAGAAGTGCAATAAGTGAGTTAACACTAGAATAGGGTCTGTCAGTTGATTGAATGTGATCAGACGTGAGATTCAATCAGGTTAGCTGAGTGGGGTTTGTCAGGTAAGGGAGGAAGGAGTCATTAGCTTTGGGTCACACTGAGTTCAGCTGGATTGCCAGATTACCGCCTCACTGCAGATGATCCTCTGTTCAGCGAGCTCTGCATCAGTCACACATCAATCTTGCCGAAAAAGAGATATCTCATAGTGCTTGTACTTGCTGATTGTAAGACATGTCTAACATGTGAACCACATGAAAGGGACTGGCTAATTATTGACAGCAAACATTATCACAGGCTGATGGTGTATGATGAACTGACAGCAGATAAGGGTGTAAATTATAATCTACCTTTTGCCTCTGGCTAGTGTAAAGAAAGATATGCATAAATCCTTTCATACTTGTACCACATGCTCTGTACAGAGCCTTCAGAAGCATAGCGACTGAAATAGGGTTGAAAAAAGGGCAGCAGGTGCCTGAAGACTAATAGGAATTGGGTTCACAGTTGTGTGTATCCAGAGACAATAAAACTGCCCACAAAGAGAGTTAACCACTGCCTT
Organism: Parambassis ranga; assembly: GCF_900634625.1. Taxonomy (NCBI): domain Eukaryota; kingdom Metazoa; phylum Chordata; class Actinopteri; family Ambassidae; genus Parambassis; species Parambassis ranga. Next base: position 10,542,920 of record NC_041039.1, on the reverse strand, counting down.
GTTTTGGTGTGTGTGCATGTACACTTGTGCTTCCTGTCAGTGCAGTTTTCCTGCGGTCTCCGGTACAATAATTGAATTTGGCTTTTTTTTTAATGGAAGTCTGTGAAGTGTGGAGAGGCTGTGACAGCCCAGAACATCCAATCTTCACAGACAGGCATATGTTGCACACACTGTTGGACATGTATGCTGCAGGGCTCTGTATGTGGGTGTCTGTGTGTGTGTGAGCAGGTACTACAAGTTCTTCAGCAGAACTAAAATTCAATTTCATCACATTCTTGAACTTAAACTCCAGTCAGTGTTATTTCTATGGTGTGTTTGTGTGACAAGGGATATGATTCATATAGGTTTAAATACATACATGTATTTATAGTTTTTAATAATGGCTTAGACATCAACGTGGGGGTGTTTTTGAAATGGAAAGCATGCAGTCATACCTTCATGTAAATATGCTTAATTTTCTAAAGTAAATTCAATCCCTGTTCAACTAATTCATGCGAGCAATGTTTCCATGGTGATTATTAGACAGTGGTGGTGACATGCCAGCACATCTACTAGCATGGAGCCAAAAAAGGAAATGAGATGAAGACTGCTGGCAGGCAAATACGAATGTAAACAATGTAGGATTTCAAATGTTTATAAAATTAAGTCCTTGTGCTTTTGGTTAAAAAAATACTAGCTTTTGCTTTTTCTTCTTCTTCTTTTTTTACCACATAAAGCATCTTTAAGTTCTTCTGTTCCACATATCTACCTGCACAGGTTTTTTGTTGACATGTAGTAGTAGAAGAAACCATGTGTCTCAGTCTACATTATTCTCATTGCAGCACAACACAACATGACCTTTAGAAGTCTAAATTTGGAAAAATGACTGTGCAGTGACTATTTTAGACTTTGTGATTTCTATGTTAGGACATGCAACAAAACTAGTTTCCACACCCTCAAATGAATTGTGATTTTATGTGTTGAAACCAGCAATCTCATCTCACACTTGGACTGTTGGGCTGTGTAAACAAGATCATAAAACAGCACTGTTCTGATACGCATGTCGAGTTTGTATTCCTTCAGATAAACTTATCAGATGATCCTGAAAAAAACATAAATATCTATAAATATAATATATAAATATAATTATAAGTTAAATATAAATATAAGTTATTCACTGGACACTTTTACAAATGAGCTACCAGGGGATAAATAAGTGAAGGAGAGCATCAGTTTGAGTGTGGAATAATGACTTGTAAAAACACCATGGTTGGTAGAAAATGACATCATGTCTGAGGCCAGTGAGAGGGCTAAAAGGTAAGTGCAGTGCTTGCCATTCCCACACACTATATGGTATCATTAAGCCATGTGTTGTTGTCTGAGTGCAGTGCGTTGCATGATGCTAGTCTCTTTGTGAGTATGTATTACCAGCTGCATTAAACCGCGCAGAACAACAGAAGCAAAGGAGAAAATTGCGACTACTTGTCATTGCCAGAGACAGAAACTTTATTGCAGGAACACAGAAGATCCAATAATAAAGATATCCAAGTGTACTGCAGTAACCAAGCAATACATCATATTCATAAATAAAACAATGACATGGCAACATTATTAATTACTTATTTTTATGTAATATGAGATTGTGCTGAACACGGGGAAAAGGAGTGTACCATAAAGAAATAAAGTCATGTCTTAGGTCATGATGATTCTGTAATGTGTGCTATCTCTACACTGATAACAGCCCACACAAAATCATTGCAACACTTGGGTTGCAATTTTCTCATCATGCTTTGAATGCTGTTAACTACAAGATTCGGTTGGGTTTTTATGTCCTGTAACCTTCAAAGGATATCAAGTCCCTAAATCTGTGTTCCTCAAGGTTCAATATTATGTCTTTTACTCACATGAGGGGGTTAGAGTCCATCAGTAAAAAGTGAAGGGATACACTGTACTACAGCAATGTTTAACAACTACTGTGAGTTAAAGTGGAAGCAGGTCACTGTCAGGGACAAGCTTGGAAACTGTGATGAGCTAAGCTACTATTAAAATAAAGCTACACAAAAGCTGGAGGTGCTGTCTGCCAACACAGCAAGGCAGGCGACTGCCTGGGGCCCCGGGCCAGTCTGAGTCTACTGAGGGCCAACAAACTTTGAACTACAGCAGTGGCTCTGTACAGAATGTGCAATGCCAGTAGAAGACCTTCCTGTGTGGGGGCCCTGCTGGACTCTATTCACTCATGCTGTTGTTAATGTTGTGCATTTCTAATGAAAATAAGAGCCGAAGAAAATGAAGAACATTTTTGTTGGTATCAGATTGCTTACATCATTATGGTGATGGATTAGTTATAGGCCCCAACAGACTCTAGAGGAGCCTCTGCCCCTTAGAAATACAGAAACCTTAGTAGCAAGCTGAGCTACAAACAAAGCTCAGTATAAGTCATCTTTTTTTTATTTATTTTCATTTTATGGTAATCAATATCTGTGGACATCTAAACCAACATGATAAACTGCCCAACATGAAATGAATGAGTGTCCATGTGCACACATTTGTTATTGTGGATTTCTGCTTCATGTCATCTCTCTATTATTTTAGATCCGGTAAAACCTCACTAATATAACTGGAGTTAAGGTAGGAGGCTCCAAAGTCTGCAGATCATCATGCACTATGCGCCTCACGGTGAACTCTCTCACACTCTCTCTCTCTGTCGCCCTCTGTCTGTGAGGGATGTTGTGGAATGCAGGTTATTTACACAGGATATTTCAAACAATACAATGTATTTATATTTTGTAATTGTCTAACAAATGCTACACAACATCAGTCTGTTCACATCTGTTGGCTGAATTAACAGGCGAGCAACAGGAGCCTGGCCATCATTATGACTCTCTTAGATCAGACTGCCCTCTAGTGGATTTTGTGAGTAGTACAAGTCAGGCTTCACGGTACGCAGAGTTTTGATATCACATAATGTATTTTAAAATACAGATAATTTAATATTTTAATCAGCAAGGATGTTTATATTGAGAAGAACAAGTGATGTCCAGTGTTGCTCAGACTCGGTGTGGAGGTCTACCTGTGCAGTCCTGCCCTGAGACCAGCTGCTCTGAAATCTGTAGCCTGCGGTATCTTCCGCATTTCAGAAAACCGCAGCACACCTCCCTGCTCCGCCTGACTCCTGCCAAAAACTTCCATCCTCAAGCCGACAGCGACAAGTTAGTAGTGTTTAAAAGGATTTGTAAAGCAGATCCAATGGAGGAAATGTCGCAGCAGAAGAACTATTCACAAGTTATTACTCAGATATTACAAGACGCGCCGGCTGCCAGGAAGGGTCTCCTTGATAACCAAAGCAACTTCGTGCGAGTGGCGGATTACTGCGAAAACAAATATGTTCAGGTGAGTAGCGCTCATTAAAAGCTTAAATGCTGCATAATATTTTTGATCTTTGTTTTTAGTTTGATTAATTGAACAACCTCCACAGGCAGATGATCCAACAAAAGCTGTTGAAGAGGCCAAAGCTTTGGTGACACAGGCTCTTGCCAGTGTCACCTATCAGATCAACAGCCTGGCCAGAACCCTGCTGAGACTGCTGGACTCACAAGCCATGCAGATCAAAGATATGGAGTCTTCTGTCAGCCTGCTGTCACTGGTGAGGAGGATTATATATATATATGTATATGCTGTAGTCTTTAAATCACTGAGTCTAATACTAGATACTAGAATATGCATAGAATATGCATTTTTCCACCTGATTGAGTGAGTCTGCAGTCAGCGCTTTATTTTACCATTATCAGCTGAGCATGACCACAGCCCACATCATTATAACATGTTAATTGTAGCCTGCACTCTATACTCTGGTCCAGGCTGAAGCCATCCACCATGAGAGGGTGGCCAGGAAAGAGATTGGTGCTTTTACCACTCCAAAAAACCGGCCTCGCTCCAAGCTTCTGACCCCTCCAACTTCAGGCAAGGAGCCAGAGGAAGGGTACTGCAGAGTGTCTATATCGTACTCCATCTTGGACTCCATTGGACACTGTTTTCAGGTATAACAGTCCACTCACCTCTCTCTGTGGTCTGGTCTGGCAGTGTCATTGTGGAAATGTAATTTCTCACTTATGTTCTTTAGGTGACTGAGCAGCAGCCCACAAAGAAAGCCGACGCCACAGACAGCACACCGAGCACTGCTAACATCTCTGTGTATGTCAACTTTTGTGTTGGTAGCACTGCCACACTTTAGGCTAAGCTAAGCTAAGCTAAGCTATCAAGCCGCTAACACCAGTGACATAAATGTATGTTCTCTCTCTCTGCCTTGCATTTAGATCCAGTCTTGGCATTGCTGTTGCTCCACCCTCAGTCCCCACCCTGCAAACCAACCCCAGCAGCACCAGCAACCTGCCTCCACCTCCTCCTCCTGCAAATGTGGACCCCAACCTGCAACTTCCACCACCTTCTGCTTTCTCATTGGACACTAGTTTCACCTTGCCCTCACCTTCAGGTCTCTCTCCACTGCCACCAGCTTTCAGTCCATCAACCAACACCTACCCATCTCTCCCTCCTCCTCCTGCTCCTGCTGCATTTGGGGGTTCCCCTCTACCTCCTCCTCCTCCTCTTCTAGGAGCTGGTCCTCCTCCCCCACCAACACCAATGTCAGGAGCTGCACTCCCTCCACCTCCTCCTCCTCCCTTTGCTGGTGGTTCTCCTTTTCCTCCTCCACCACCACTGTCAGGAGCTGCACTCCCTCCACCTCCTCCTCCTCCCTTTGCTGGTGGTTCTCCTTTTCCTCCACCAACACCAATGTCAGGAGCTGCACTCCCTCCACCTCCTCCTCCTCCTCCCTTTGCTAGTGGTTCTCCTTTTCCTCCACCAACACCAATGCCAGGAGCTGCACTCCCTCCACCTCCTCCTCCCTTTGCTGGTGGTTCTCCTTTTCCTCCTCCACCACCACTGTCAGGAGCGGCACTCCCTCCACCTCCTCCTCCTCCCTTTGCTGGTGGTTCTCCTTTTCCTCCACCAACACCAATGTCAGGAGCTGCACTCCCTCCACCTCCTCCCCTGGCTGGTCGTTCCCCTTTTCCTCCTCCACCATCAGTGTCAGGAGGTGCACCCCCTCCTCCACCCCGCTCTAACAGTGGTACCTCTGGCACCCTACCACCACCTCCACCTCCTCCTCCTCCCCCTCCTCCCCCTAACTTTCGGTGACTTATCAGTGATCAGGCATGTTGTGTTTTGAGTACAATGAAACATATACTCAGGTCATTTATGTTTAAATAAAAACTTGAACAGTGTGTGTCGTGGTTTAAACTTGAGTGTTTTCAGAGCTTGATATTGTTTGTTAGGCAGAAAATGCTCTCTTCAAAGTAAAACCTGTTGGTGCTGAAGGAATTCTTCCAGCATGTTTCAACAACACCTGCATTCCTTTAAAAACAAGCTGGAACAGGTACTCCTGTGTTTTGTCATCCTTTTTCCTTTCCTGTGATTGCACTTCTTTATTAGGCCTTCGTCATCAAAGATAAGTTGCTCGGGTCACAGGCTGCAACCTCTGTGGGCTCTGCTTCTTTAAACAGGTCAGTTAGGCTGTAAAGTGTCTGGGACAAGTTAACACTACACATGGCTGGTAGATGAAGGTAAGCTCACTTTGCAGAGTGGAAGTGAATAAATTATTCAAGAGACGCTCATCGAGCCTGTGTTGTTTGTTTTATTTTGTTTACGCAGACATAAAGAAGAAGGAGCAGTCAGATTATATAGGGCCTTTTATCTTATAGTGTTTCGTTGCTTACTTTCACTTCGATCGATTGAACTTCTAATAATGTTTGAGGCAATGTGTAGTAAATTCCAGGTTTGTAGCTTTGTGTGAATCTTCTGTGATAAAGCTTTCCCACAAACAGTAGTTATATTTGCCTTAAAGACGTTCTGTTTACGTGGGAGTGATTTGTGGAGATAAAGAGCTACCTTTGAACCATGCACGGGTAAATGTATTGCAAAACTCAACACTAAATTGCATGGCAAACAGAGTCACACACACACACGGGTTGTAACATGTGTCTTCTGTTTCTGAATTTCACTCAGGAGTGAAACTAAAAACTACCATGGTCATTTACTATCCTACAGTCGAGTAAGTGTTCCCTCTTTTATTTTTTATTTGCTGCATATGTATCATTAACCTGTACTTCTACTTACTACTGTACAGGATTCCTTTGTTGTGTTTTGGTGTCGTTCTGTGGATATTTTGTTGCCATTTTGCAAAAAAGCACAGAGGAGAGGACGCCTGGCTGTCCGGTCGCAGCGACACTCCGTCTGTATACATTATCCCCATATATGAAGAGGAGCAGGAAGACGAAGAGGATGAGGAAGCACTGGGCATAAATGAAACATATTACAGACAGCCTCCTGCATATGTGTCAAGAAACATTGATCCACCTCCTCCATACATGGTACAGCACTGTCTTTTATGAATTTGTAATTCATGTTGTGTGTCTTTAAAGGAAATATTAATGATTTGATGTCATAATCATCTTCTTTTTTGTAGCCACCATCTGACCCACTACCTTCATACTCAGACCTTCCAGCTTACCTAGAGTGACCATGATCACCTTCATCTTCCTCTTCCTCATGTGTGAACTGTGTTTTTATTACAGGACAGATTTAAGGGATCAAATACAGGGTACTGTAAATATTTCACATTGTGGATGTAAATGCTTTTATTTGACATGTGATGCAGTGCCATTAAAATGCATCTATATTCAAACAAATGTGTTTTGATGTTTATAAAATAAAAAATGTTGATATTTTAAAAATAAAATAATTTATTTGTAATCTATGTTTGTCAATGTTTGTTTTGTGAAATGTAGAATGTCCCCATTGTGGGACAAATAAAGGGTTTCTTAATGGAAGCAAAAAATTGAAAATGTAGAATATCTGAATTTCAAAAGTATTCTGGCAGTTTGAGATTGCACATTTTGATTTGCTATATTTATTTATTTAGCATTATTACCTATCAGCCTGTACTTTAATAATCCACAAAGAAGAAAACAAAACAAAAACATTTATATATTTAAAAAATGTAAATTTTTTTACAACTTCACAAATGTGGTTAGATTCATCATTGGTTTTAATTATTACTGAGATGTATCTTAACTGAATTCCACTTATAACAAAGAATCTTAAAGATGTCTTTTGTACAGCTTGTTCACTTCTACCTACCCCTTGAAAATAACAAGAACATGTACTGTACTGTATGTATTGCAGTGTGCAAATCATATTTATAGAGTTTTCATCCAGAAATTGCTAAAAGGGAAAAGAAGAGACACGGAGGAGGAGGACAAATCGAAGCACAAAGGGAATGGAAGAAAAAGAAATAGATTTATGGGTGATTTGTGTCCTGTGCCTTTAAGTGACATTGTGATGCTGTAAAAGCTCCTTACACTGTGCACTTCCCTAAGTGACACAATATCTTTTGATAGCGACCCACAGGTCAGGACGGGTCCTGTATATGTTTGGATTTTCTTAAGTAAGGTAAGACTGATCACACAATGATAGAATAATCACAATAAATCATAGCGCATTTTTAACAGATCAACGTGGTGTATATATGTTCAAATTATGTGGATTCACTTTCCCTCTACAGTTGTAATGACCAACAGATTTATAGGATGAAGGTTCAGTGCAAGCTCTTAAAATGATAAAGTCAGATGGTTCTTCATGCTGCTAACAAACTAATCAGCTTTTTTGTTGTTGTGCACTGCATGGAAGTTTGAAAAATAAATTCATATGTTAGTGTGTGTGGAATGCTGCTGCAGGGTCACTACAGGTCACAGCTCTTTGATTGGACAGTTAATGCTCATAACTACACCATATAAACTGAGATGTGGCTGACACATCCTGTGAAATCAGCTCATGCCCAATCATGTTTGGTCAGATTTATGTTATTTGATAACATTGATTTTTTTTCTTCTCAGTATCAATGAATAATATTTTTTTCATGTTTTCTCAGTAATGCCAGCAAGATCATGTCAGCGATGATTGTAGTAGGAAATATCTATCAGTTTGTGTAAGTTCTCAAATTTGAATCAGTAGCATCCTTAAGGTTTACAGATTAAATAATAAAGTCTTAAAATGGTCCAATGTATTTACAGATTTCCAGTCTTGATGGTGTCCATAGCTGTTGTACTCCTCTGCTTCTACATTCATGTGAAAAACAAACAAGCAACATATGATGTGTCTGTGCCGATGCAAGAGGACAACATTTCTTCAGTGCTGTGTACGATTTCTCTGTCTGAGGCCCAAGCAGGAGTGATGAGATGTTATGACAGATTCCCTCCTCGATACAGCACCGTGGAGCACCCTCCACCTTACTCAGTGGTGCGTGAGTTACAGAGAGATGCAGACAGAGCTTTTAGAAATAAGGCTGTCAGATTCTTTAGGAGTTGTGTCTCAGCCTACACAGTCCTTAAATAAAAACATTATGGTTATACAACCTGTTTTTAACTAAAAATACCAAAATATACCTACTAGTTCCTCCAATATATTTTGCAAAATCCACTTTGTATGAAGTGTCAACTTATGGACACCACATATCATTTATAGTGTAGGAAGTATAATTTTAATTTGAACTTTATTTTTATACAGTTTGATCCCAAGCTGACAAGTGTTTGGCCAGGTGGGCCACCGCCTGCATATGAGATGTATCCAATAACGCTGCCTTTGGCTCCTCATTACTGGATAACAGCTACAACACATCCGACCACAGAATCCTCACCAATTACCCACACCCAGCCACCTCCCCAAGGGTCACGCAGGACATCCTCCAGCTAAACTGTCCGCAGAGGCTCAATGTGTTATTTCCTGTAATGTATTTATATTTAATGTAATGATGTGATTTTAATTTATCAATTACAGCATGCACGTATTAACTATAGACAGCGAGGCAACATTCTCAACTATTTTAATACATTTTTATATGAACAACCAAACTACAGTGTAGTTGTCAAAGCTGCATCTACACACCAGCAGAATAATCAAAGTTGGTCTCTATGTTATATTATACACTCTTTATTACAGTACTTACAGGTTGAAGAAGAAAATAAATATAAACAAAATGCCAGATTTTTTTTTCCTTTTTCCTAGGAAGGAACATGTACAGTGATACAAGTGAAATGTTCCATGATGAAAAAATAGTGTTTCCTTGGCTTTTGAACCATGTTAAGGCAAAAGTAAGCAAGAAATAGAAGCCACTGATAATTATTTTACATAACAAAAAAACGTCAATCAACTGCCCAACCAATAAGTTCTATAATGTTTGCCCTCATTAAACAATCAGTGCATAATGTAGGCTACTTCATGAGTGTTCTCAGTGCTACAGACACAACTCCAAGTAAGCAGTACTCACACACTGGCTGGATCCTGTTACTGTTAAAAAGAACAGAGGTTTGTGAGTATATCACAAGACATGCTCAATGTCAACATTTAAAACAAAAGAAAACAGAATGAGCAGGATTAATGCCAAAAGTCTCAGCACGAACCCTTCGTTCTCCATGTGATTCAGTATACATCTGTTTGCACAACAGAGTGTGTGTCAGCACGTGTATTGCATGTATAAATAAATTGATCTATTGCTGTTCAGTTTTCAGATTACTGTAGACATACAAGACTTCTGAACACATACAATCATACTGTATGACCACATGGTAAAATATAGAGAATGTCATACAAATGTGACATTTGGTATCTTTCCTTAAACAATCTGTCCAACCAATCCAATGTAAACATTACACTAAAGAAGGAAATAAGATTTGTAAAGGCTGAAAAGCCCTTCAACACAAACCCTCAACAGAGCACTGTTACTTGCAAAAATTACTTTAAGTCTATACCCACGTTTATGATAACAGACACACACTCACTCACACTATTGCACTAAACCTCATAATCAACTCTAAATCCTTCTCAACAAACATCAATAGAATTATTCCAGTTCTAACAAAGAGTACAACTTGACGTCAGGCTCAACAGAGGAACACTAAGTTTGTACAAAAACGCTCTACATGAGGCTGGTCATTTGCACTGATTGTGATGCTCTGCTCCTTCATTACACACCTCCACCACTGCTTGGAGACAGCCCCTGCGGAGCTACTAGCATTTTATCGTCCTTTGAGAAGCAACTTTTTAGAAGACCCAGCTAACAGGCACCCACTGGTGCTCTGTTGACAGTTTCTCCAGTGCCAGTCGTAAACTTCGGAACGCTGCTTCCAGGCCGTCGTTCACGATGCAAAGGTCAAAGTAATGTCCGTAGGCTCTTTTAATGCGCTCGCTTTCATCTACCGTCCTCTTTAGTTCAGAGTCCTGCAAGAGAGAATTAGTTTAAAATAAATATCTTGTGATTCTATGCTAAGACATGTCCTCCTTCTCCACATTAAAGACAAAAGAGAAAAGACTTTCACTTTTTATATGTGCAGTAGAGAGAATAAATATCAGCGTACACTCACCGTTAACTGTTTGGTAACCACTCCTGACTCAATTGCTGACCTATTCATAGCTTTAAGGACCTCAAAGTCTGGAGCTTCAATGAACACAACATACGGCAGGAATTCAGAAGTCCGCAGCACTTTAAGAGCCTTAAGAAAGAGCGCATTGAAGCTGTATTACAATTGCTGCATCACTTCACACAAAGCAGCTGCAAAACAAATGTTAGAAAAAAATCTAACAATGTGCTGCCTCTTTATCCAACTTAATGTATGTAAATAAGATTAGCCAAGTGTTTCAAATGTATACTACAGTCATTTACATAGAAAAACATGGCAAGCATTAAGGAGTAGTGAAAGAGGGAAACATAGATGGTAAACATGCTTTCTTTACCTGTGGGTTGACATCCAGGATGCAGATCTTTCCTGTTTCTATCACCTCGTGTATGGAGTTGATCTTTGTGCCGTACAGGTTCCCGTCATACTCACCATGCTCCAAGAAACGACCATTTTTGATGTCACACTCCATTTCGCTGCGGGTCATGAAGGAGTACATTTGGCCGTCCCTTTCATTTACCTTTGGCTTTCTAGAGGTGACTGAGCAATGAAGACAAAAACACATCTTATTTTAAGATATTCCACACAAACATCATGCTCACGTCACATGGTTCCATACAAAAAGGTTTGTATAGTGTATATGGTGTAGTCTTATCATGCACTTACAGGGGATGGTGGTGCCGTAACGTGGTGGATCAGACACCAGCAGCTTGTTCTTCAGACTGCGACGACCAACCCCCTGTGCTCCAATCAGAACCAGCGTCTTCCTCCTGAAGGGTGGGACTTTGGCAACCTCTTCATAAATCCGCAACTCATGACGGTCAAATTCTAGTGAGAAACCAGCAATTACACAGAGATGGACATGATGAACTGGACATACAACATGTGATGCTGCAGATTTTTTACCTGCATTCTTGGTGGTCAGATACATCATCTTTTTTTTCTTCTTGCCTCCCATGCCTGCACACAAAGGACCTGTGACACATAAAACACAATCAAATCTCTTACCCAGGTACTTCTCTCCTCCACCTACAGCTACGCCGTCCCTGGTAAAATGACTGCGAGCTCTAAGTACAAATTCCATCAGGAGTTATAGGGCAAGTTTTCCACTAGATGGCACTGTGAACCAATATTAATCCAAGCACTCTGATGCCAAAGAACACCTGTGACTAGGCAGTCTGCTGACCGTCTGTCCGCGTGCTGCAGATTATTTGACCACAGGGTATGATTATATCTACGGTCATACATGGAAACACAAGCTCACTTCCATTCACTCTCAATTTAGGGGAAGAAAGAACTGTGAGATGAAGCACTAAATAATTAATATTTTGTCTAATTTGGAGACATTGCTGCCTCAGTTGTTATCAGAACAATGCAAAGTTCAGATATTTCATTCTAACCATGTTCTCAGCTGGTATAATGTAAGCTGGCAGACAAATGTGTCCTTTCCCGTCTCCAAGGGCAGTACAGTTGAGCTGTCATCTTCCTCTCCTCCACAAGTGAAGGGCATGCGGCTGGCTATGACTCACCACCTGTTTTGATGCTCTGTACGGAGCAGATAAATCTAAGGAAATACAGCCTTTCTTTGCTGCAAGTCTCATAGGACGAGAGATCATTATTGATTTGCTTTTTATTTACGGTTTTCTTATCACCACTCCTCAATCAACACTCCCTCTCAGAGGGAGGATAGTTTGTGAATGTCAGACCCTGCAGTCTAATAACCAGCAGATTGGATCAGGATGCCTGAGTCAGTCTGATGCTCATTACCAGTTTTCCAGCACTCACTGGCAGAACAACAAAACTGGAGAGGTGAGCTGAGGATGAGCAACCGGCTGCAGATGAGAAAATTTGTATGATATGGAGGGGAACAAATGTTGTCTTTGTTGCCAGGGTGTTTCCGCATCGAAGGAGTCTGTGTCAAATCTGCATAATGAGAGGTGTATCTCTGCTGTGCTGTATGCTGCAAAGAGCTGTACCTGTAGTAGCAAGCTCCAGATCTCTCTTCACAAATGCCTTCCTCTTTTCCTCGAGGAGCTGGCTTGGAATTAGGCCTGCACTGCCTCCCTCTATGTGACAAGCCTGTGTGGAAAACATAGTAAGTGAACAAGCCAAAATGATACATTATATATCAGTGTGTGGCTGGATTATGCTTGTGGTTGTTCTTACCTGCCACCAGTTAAGGTCCTCCTGGTTAAAGATCTGCAGGATGTCCCCACTGTTGAAGCCAAGTCCAGCTTCCTTACAGGGAATCAGGTTATCATGAGATGGGTCGTAATCAAAGTGACACTTCACAAAGGCCTAAAATGGATAAAGATGTGGAAAAGAAGGAACATGTCAGTAAAACAATCAAGTGTAGCAATATGGTTTTGGTATATGTGAGGTGTGGTGGATGGAATGTCTGAGTAAGAGTCCATCAGTATGAGGCAACCTTGCTCCATCTCTCAGCTCGCTTTCCTGATATCCCAACCCCCACTGATAGGACCAGGAGGGAGACAGACAGAGAAAAAGAGAGAGGAAAGAGAGAGAGAGAGTGAGAGCCTAAATCTGTAGCCATGGCAACCCATCCCTCCCCCTGTACATGACGCGGCCTTTCGCGTACTGAACTGATACATGAACATAAAAAAACGCTGCCATCTCTTACTCTACTGTGTGTGTCTCAGTTCCCTTGCGATGACACTATGGATAGAAACCTACAGACACATGCGCGCAAACACGCACGCACACACACACACACAGACACACACAGTCTCCTTCAGCCAAAGCAAGCTGTCAGTTTGGTTTAGCCACCATGCCAAGCTAGAGGCCTGGAACGCAGACAGCTGGATTACATTAAGAGAGAACTTTTGGGAACAAGTCTAATCATCGCTCATCTCCTCGCAGAGTATCCACCTACACAGCTCTTAAATGCATAAGCAATCATTCTTTCATATCTATGACATAAAGCAGCTAATAAATAATTGAGTAAGCATGCTTTATACACTCCGATTTTAAGATATAAACCATCTTTTACAGTCTAAATATCAACATGGACATATTAGGACTTTTATAACAGCTTTTCTTACATGAAAGCAATTTCACAGCTTTTCTGCCAGGACTGATGATGCCGTTTATGTCTTCAGGGAAACCTCCTCTGGAAACATGTATTGTTGATCCCTGTACTGAAATCTCACATTGTGTCAACTGACATTGACAGTCCATGCTTATAATCTTCTTGTGGATGGTGTCCTCCTATATTCATTTATGTTCCTTTGCTTTGTGAGGCCAATCCATTGGTGAGTTGTATACTACATCCTCTTATCCTCCCACACCTTATTGGCAATACATCACCAGGCCTTACCAGATAACTCTTCTATTCCCCCTTGTTCTAAACTGGGTCACATTTTTTAAGAGTGACCAGCCTCCTCTGGCTCTTAGAAAACTAACTATTATTAGCTAGCAAACCCAAAGGATAAGAATGTCTGTCCTTTTTCAACTCTTGAAAAAATAATCCCTTGAGTGACTTCTTACAAATATTTGATATGCAACAAGCAAGCTCTTTCTGATGATAAAAACAGGCAGAATATAAGTGCTAGACTTTGGCATCTTTGTGTTTTTGTCTTGCTCATAAAGACTTCTATTATTGATCTAAAAAACTACTCTGCATTTGGATAACTGACAGAATTATAATGCGGGCCTAAAAAGCCAAAGTCATCCAGAAAGTCCTTCGATAGAATTAAATACAAGTTTTTTGGCACCGTGTACAAGGTTACAGACAGCAGGGTGAATGCCAGAAGAGACAGCAACCTTTTACATAAATTAGAGCATTTTATACAATATTTATTCCAAGGTGTATTCTACTTTGAAAGATAATTCAAGGGGAAGATCACCAAGACAACTCAAACACTAAATTTACTTTACTGCTCATGTCACTTCCCTTTAAAGGTCAAAAATACCACACTACACAAAAAGTGTTTGCATGAACTACTCGGGTGATTTGTTTGTGATTTGTCTGCATGAGCTAATCCTTTATGTTGGTACTGACCTGTCTTGGCGTGTGTGGCTCCTGGTAGCTGGGCAGGATCTTCAGCACCACACTGCCACTTGCCTCCTTCAGCATCTCTTGGAGTACTTTGGGGTCATTGCCCACCTCCTTGCCATTCACCTCCTTAATGATGTCACCCACATGGAGCAGACCTTGCTGGTCAATCATGCCACCGTGGAGAATCCTGGCAATCACCAGCTCGCCACTCTCCACTCGAAAAGTCACACCCTGCACAAAGGCACAGTGGAAATAAAATCATCATTAGTGTGTGCAATCTAGACTTAGGAGACCTGAGAAAGCAGTGTCATCTGTTGCGTTGATGTTCAAAGCTGGTGCAGCAGGTGTGAGTGATGTAGCCAATGCAGACATGGCTTAAGCTCAAATATAATGTCCACAAAACAGTATCTGTGAGATGATACTTATGTAAAGGTATTCCATGTTTAACACATATAGCCTGGAGCAGACTCCAGACAGTTGGTGGAGTTTGTGGGCAGAAAGTTAGATAACAGGGCACCTTTTCTTTGTATTAATCAACATGTCAGCCCCATACAGATAAATCACACCCCTTGTGTGCTTCAAGGCCATATAAATCTGAAATATTTCTCTTTTTAGCAATGGCACCAAAAATCTCATTATACTGAGTGCACCTGAAGCATAAATCATACCATTCACTCAGGATTTTTATCTTTTTACAATATAGCACAACTCAATTCTGCCTCAGTGATCACAACATGTGGTTTCTACATTCAGCAGACTTACTAGGTGCTCTCCAGACACCTTACGGATGCCCACCATCCTAACTGCGTCTGGGGGAACGGGCTGATTGTTGAGAGCTGCGTCCATGAAGGAGCAGGGGCTGGGAGGAGGAGTCTCGTAGTTTTTGGATGCCACAGAATCATGGGTCTCCAAGAGGGACTGTGAGCATAATGACAGTGACAGAACAGTCAGAAGACAGTCACATTATAGTGCAGTTATCAGGTGGTCTTGTGCTGGTTAGGCTATTGTGAAAGAGATTGCAAAGACTGACATGTGCATCATTAAGAATTAATTAATTAGCACACTGAAGATGAATTACAGATTTAGCTCTTTTAATTAGTTCTACAATTTTCTGGGAGCTACCAAACCTGGAAGTGAGGCTCTTTCAGGATGCGGACCAGTTCATCGGCTGCCTGGCTTCTCTGAGTTAGTGGGCTCAGGTCCCTCAGGATGTCCTGGACCAGCTCCACATTATTCTCGCTCACAGCCTCAAGCTTGGTCTCCTCAAAACGCTCATGGGCCTAGGATTTAGAGAATATAAAACATACATTATTTAAAGTCACTATTACTGATGTAAGCCTTGTTTGACTGACTAAAACCACAGAGCATTTTGCTTTACGTTCTCAGTGAGCAGTTAATGCACATCGCTGGGAATATATCCTTTGTTTGTTTTGAATCACTGAAGTTGTAAAGACCATTCTAAGCAGCCAGAACCTGAGCCCCTGCTGAGAACAGAACACAGAATGTGTTCATAAATTTAAAAACAAAAATCTAAATTCAAATTTAAGTGAAACCTTTTGCCCTGTAGTTTTTTCCCTCCCCAATACGTTCTGTGAGACATGACATTTGAGAGAACTTTCTCTTCTACCCCAAGGACACAGCATCAATACCCGTCTTCCAGGGTCACAGATACAAAATAAATGACTTTATACTTTTGTAGATGTCAGTGCAATTTTAATAATTTACACTGCTGGTAGCTCCACACTACTCTACTACTAGTGTTGTATTTGAAGATTCACATTGTCGGGCAATCCCACAGAGGATTTGTCTGGTGGGACTACTGTACTCTGGCAGCCACAATGTTTGTTTGCTAAAAAATAAAGGAAGAATCCCTGCTGTGAGGCCAGATTCAGCTTGCACACACATACAATAAAAAAATGCACATTCCTGCATCCACAGATGGATAAACATGGTATGTGCATCACACATACCTCCAAACATAAGGCTATAGCCACAGACAATTTATTACGAGCACTGCTGTTCTCAATGCAAGAAGCTAATGATGACAAGAAAAGTTCAGCTCAGAAAAAGATTGCCATTGTTTTCATATCTAACAAAAAGAATCATCAACCAGCTCTAATGATCCTGTGTAATCACAGTTGTTCACTATAGAAAAGTAAAAATCTTTTCCATCATTTGATATGTAAATTTAATACACACACAATCAGCTAGACCATAAGTTTTGTTTCTTTTAATTCAGACTACTATTCGCCATGGTAATGTCAAGATGTGCTCATCTGAGTGGGAACACAAGCTTTCAGCTAAATGTCAATAGCTGGCAGGAAATGGGATAATTTCCGAATTTGAGTGCCTGGCACGTGTTAACCGAATTTGTACAAGCTGCTACATATGGAGCTGAGATTCATTATTTTGGAGGTCACATGGTGCTATTTGACAAAGATGCTCTTTTTTTAAAAGGGGAAATGTGACGGGTTGGATAAATAAAGGGTACATAACTACATGTCTAACAGAAAGTGACAGATCTTTTAGTTGCCTTAATGCCTCAATGATCCTGATTGCTCTGTTACATACAGAGCCAAGCACTGAGTCTGATCACAATGAAACACTGCAGAAGCATTTTTGCATTTTAACCCCTGTCGTCAATAACTGTTCATTGTGCTCATCATTTCGATTGATCATCATAATTGTGGGTTGTGCTGATTGCATCGTTCCATGTATGGTGCAATTAGCACAATGCCATATGCATGCATGCATGCCCCTTCCATCTCTGTGACAGGAGGTTGTCCATCTACCAGCCCAGTAAGCAAGAGCTTGCTAAGTGTTATAGATCCACCATAGAGTTAAGGAAAACTCTCTTCTTAGAAATCCCTTCACATTCTTCAGCGGGGTTTACAGCTTGCATCAGCAGCTGAATCTTTTATGAGGATGCTCATCAATACCCTTGTACGGTACTCCCAAACATACAGAACAAACACCAGTGTCATGTTCTAACAAGCCACCTTGCACACATACATAAGCAGTTCTCTACAAGGGGCTAATAAATCTAAGTCCTCAATAAAGGATACCAAACAACTAAATGAGATGTAGGTAGAAAGAAATAAAGATGTATGGGTGCAAAAGAAGTTTCAAAATAACTAGATATATGACATGACCTGCATGCAGTATAGACTTTTTCTTTGCACATTTTTGCAGTGTACAAAAGGCATGTTTTTAAAAGGCATGTGAAATTGTGCTCTTGGCAAAAAGTGAAAGAGAAAGACTTTGACGGGAAAGAGAGAGATAACATAATTTGGATGAAACCCCACTGGTAGGCTTCTCTTCAAAAAGCTACTCTCAACTACATCATTCTTTACAATGTAAGTATCAAGAACTGGATGATACTTGTCTCCAATAAAGGACTTGAAAAACAAGACATTTAAATATTTTCCTTTATGAATAAACTGTACTTGTTTAATGTTTTTAGAGATCTCTGATACATAAGCTAGTCATGAGTTAGTTAAAGAAAAATGAGGATTTGCAGATTTCTAAACAACAAAAGACTGCCAGCCATGTCTAAATTTGTTTGGATTAAGGCATGATGTCCTTGGGGTAACGTCAAAGACATACCTCCATTTGGGACAAGATTTAATCCAAAGGCTGGACAACTGCCCAGGAGTAGTATGTACAGATGGAGCATGGGACAGTAGTCCTTCACAGAGCACAGGACAGCTGTGTCAGCACCAAAAACATTTGAGAATTTGAAAGAGGAGAAAACTTCAAACACACTGTTGCAAAATGCACATATAATATATCCCAACCTTGGAGAATGTGCAAATGAGGAATTTTTTTTAGAAATTAAAATCCCCTTCTGAAGCATTCAGACGGGCAAAAACTAATGGTTGCCGTTCATTTCTTCAGCCATCATTGATCGCAGGATTTTGCTGCTCCATCTACACTTGTCAACTTGTCAGACGTGTCAGAGATAAATCTGCTGTTCCGTCTTTGCTCTGATGGCTTATAGACATGTTACTTTGCCTTGTTAGAATGACTGGCAGGTTGAAATATTAACAGTCCCAGAAACAACAAATTTGTTTTTTATGGTTTCTAAAACCTTTCACTGTATTTCTGTCTCATTTTGTGCCTGATGCTGCTGGGATCTTACGGCAGACTTCAACTATTAGGCACTTATTACCAGATTATGTTTGTCTATCAAAGTGACACACAGTTGACATATTGTGGTACTTGTATACTTGAATTAGAGATTTTAATGACTGTATTATTATTAGAATTATTCCCAGTTCATTATTTTGCATTGCATCCTGGGTTCTTTTGCTCAAGATGAATAATTTGTTTAAAGAAATACAAACAACAGTGTTTTTTCCCTATATCAGAATAATAATGGGTGCCGCCAGCATTGACAGACTGGTTAATTGGATTTAACTTAATATAACTAGCCTATGCTGTTGGGAAGCATTTGTGTTTGTAATTAAAGCTGAAGCCCTTTCTTATCATCTCATCCATTAGTCTGTCCATTACAGTCCAATTAAAAGGTCTAAACAAGTCAAACAAGTTACACAGACATTCACATTTCAGCATATTTATCAGGGTACAATATGAAGTTGTTCCCACCACTGGGCTCTCCATGATGCCTTTGAGGAAGATAAGGTCCAGGTCGTTGGCAGTCGTGGAGCTTGTGCTGTCACTCAGTGTGTCCAGGGCCTGATGCATGGCTAACAGACAGACACACAAGCAAAGAAAGAAAGAAAGAAAGAAAAGATTATTTCACTCCATTTGCATCCTATTTTACAGTTACCCATGAGAATCAGACTGAGCAGCTCACCTCAAAAAGAGAGAAAGTACATTCACAGCAGTTTACACTACATGGCTGAATGAGAAAAGGCTGGAGGAAGGGATGGGAGCTCAGCTCTTAAGTCTGTCAGAAGCGACAGTATCTTTTTCCCACAACTCCCAACTTCCTCTCTCACTCTCCACACACATACTGCAGCTGAACAACAACAAAGCTGCTGAGCTTGCTGAGAAAGTTTCGCCAGTTCGCACGTGTGCACCAAACTAACTGTACATTGTTTTAGAAGCTGGATTAAACTGGATTTTTCAAGTCTTACACACCAATCAGTCAGCAGGTGAACAATTACATGAAGGTCAGAGAAGGATCAGCCTGGCTTCTAAGCATCTCTTGACTTAAATTATGACTAATTTAAGGCAGCACACACACTGACATCACCTACTAGCAGGCATTAATCACAGCAGACATGGCTGTCAGAAGAGTGGGCTTTTTTATTCACAGGGAACATTTGTCTGCTGTAATTTACTGCGCAGACACAGAGGCCTTTGTTGTTCTAGCTAAAAATACAATGTTGGCTTTTAATGCTCATGACGGAAGCAGACTGGTAGACCACCACAGATTCTGCACTGAAGAGTTAATGCCCATCGTATAAAAGGCATAACTGAGCATTAAAGTGTGACCAGTCAGATTATAGGGCGCCTTTGCAAACAAAACAAAGCCTTATGTAGTATAGCAGTGTAAACCGAGGTCAGGGAAGAGAAACTGTGTTCACATGGGTTAAAATAAGTTACATTTAATTTAGCAGTCAGCTGTTTCTACACCTCAGAAAAGAGGACTGAATGAGACATGATAAGGCTACACATATTTGAAGAATGACCAGAGAACTATTTTTAGACCACTTTGGTTTTGGAAGTATTTTTAAACACATGGTCATACTGACAGGAAACTATCATCATCTTTGCTTTCACTCAGGAAATAGATAAAAATAAAGAAAGACACGAAGGCTGAGGAAGAGGACCTTGATGATTACACAGTCCATCCGCCCTCTTTCAAAATAATTTGATAAGTACTGTAAATTAAATAAATAAATGTACAAGTCTTCCTCAGTGAAGTCTTTCTTTTCTTCTCGTTTCCTGCTAACATCAGCTCTGCTCCAGCAGGAAAGCTGCCAGATTTCTGCCTGGCAGAGAATATCAGACCAGCAGGCTTGGTGTACAGGTCCTGCATAATTCTCTTTAATCACCGCAACTGTACGCCATTGTTGTTGCCACATCGACACCTTTCCCTCTGTTTATCCAGACATGTGTGGAGGCTTTTTTTTCTGAATTTTTGTTTTACTTTCTACCACAATCCGGCTGTCTCAATGTTAGCCTCAGTCTGATTTAATGAGTCCTGAGGCTGTGAGTAGCATCCTCAATACAATGCACTGCATTTGGATGTCCTGATATTGTCATTCTTCGGACATCACTGAGGAATCGTCAGAAGGTGTGAAAAAGACTGGAGAATAATACCTGTTTCAATGCTGAGTATGTGGTGTCGATCTATTATTCATAGAGATGATTAAAAATCCAACTTGTCCTCCTTCTTGGCCCTCACTGCCTCTGTACATGTAGACATACGGTAAATTGTATGCCTCATTCTCTTTGGTGTGCATCACAGCAAATATGGCCATGCAGGTACACACAAGTTGTCTGAATGTCAGACTATAAGGTACAGTATTTATTTACTTTTTTTCAAACTACAGCATTCTTTTGCAAATACCATCCTCTTAGCATTCAGGTGGAATATTTCATTTTATGTTGCTGCTGCTGCTGTCAAAGCGATCCTCCCTTGCATAAACTTCCATAACGCTGCACCGCAAGGAGCAAACCACATTTTTTATCACTAACAGTATTTATCTTTCTCCAGCTTGTGACTCATATCCGCAACCAGAATTGCATGTAGACATTTGTGTAATAATGTATTCTGGTTTCTTTTCCATCCACTGAGCCTTTACAGGTGAGAACTCAGACGATAAGTCATTTTTCGCTTCATTGGATCAAAATTGCCTTCACTGCATACTGCAACTTGATACTGAGAGAACTTTCATTTAGCAGGTAAGGGCTTAAGAGCACAAAAAGGGACTCAGGTATACAGACAAGCTACAGCCACTACACGTGAACTTGAGTTGCTCTTCCAAGAAAATTATGTAAAATTAAAGCTTCAAGTATTTCACTAATCTGCTGGATATAAAAGGAAAATCCTGAAGAATAAAGAGATGGTGCTTAAAAAGTTGACATATAAAAAGGAAAAAGGTGATGGATCCTTGCATGCAGTCTAAAAACAATTTAAGTAAACCTTAGCCAAAATTGGCAACAATAACACACTGTTGTTGCTGATGCATCACCTCAGAACAGGCTACCACAAGGCTACCACAACAACATGCCATGGTGACAGCAGAGGATATGTAAACACCAGGAAACCAAATTAAAGGAGCTTTTGTCTGTTAAAGTCTCATCTAAGTGCCTGTTCACCTCCAAGGAGAGCTACAATTAAACTCAATGTCATGAAGGCAGCCAAACAATCTGGACCGTTATTGTTTGTGGTTAAAGCACAGCGGGGTACATGAACCTCTTAGCCAGCACTTAGTGAAGGTTGTTCTGTTGCTATGGAGCAGCAGTGGTTAGTGAGACAGAAAGAGAGAGAGAGAGAGAGAGGATGCCGAGAGGAGCTGAGGGAGAGTGGAACGTGAAGCAAAGGGATGTGGGAGATGCAGTTGTGTTGTTTTTCCTTGCTGGATTCTCATGGGGTCTTAAACACAGAGGAGTGCAGCATGCAGCCGACTCTTTCTACTTCTAGTTTTGGGCTACAAAAACAGGTCTGGTTTGCTGAAAACACATAATTTACACTTTTGGAGTGTAACTGAGTTAATGCACAGAAGTCACCAAAACAGCACTAATAGCAGCAGATGATGGACAAGAGCTAAAGTGACCATATGCTCTAATCCAACCACATTGGAATGGACAGTAAGAAAAACGCTGCATTAATAGCCTTCTAGTATTATGCTATTATTTTCAGCAGCAGTAGGGACAGACTCTCTCTAAACAAAACTTTGTATCCATATTAAACAGTGAGGTGCCCTCCTTGTTGCAATCTTTGCAGCACAGTGGTAACACCTGTTATATCTGGTTAAAAAAACACAAACTCATGTTCAAAAACTTACTCTCAATAGTTACTTCAAAAGGGCAAAGTCACCTCTACACAGTGGAATACTCTTGGGTCAAAACAAACGTTAGTGTGCTCCTTCATTCATTCATGTAGTTGTTATTACTACCAATCCATCAGGTGGCAAAAGATGAAGACAGTAGTGGTATTTCACTGTACCACAACTGATAGACTTAAGCATATGATTAATTTGTCCTTGTGACAGGGGTTTCTTGATTGTTTCCAACCCAAGGCCTGAACAGAGTGCCATCAAGAGAGCATACCGACTGCTTTACATGTGCTATACTCTGCATCATTAAGTCAACATTGTCCTCATGAAGTGACACTAAAAGACAGGCCCGCTCATCATGACAAGTTACGTGAAGCATGTGTGGGCACATCAAATGGGCAATGTACTTGTGGCCAAACTGTCTTTCTGTTTGCTACTTGTACAGACCTGCCTTCAAATAAATGGATGTCATCTGGCCAGCATAATGATATGCAGCATTGACTGTATGACAGTCCAAGGGATGGGAGATGCTTACAAAAAATCGATGGGATTCAAATTTTCTGTTGCATGTAGAATAATCCTAACATCCACCACACTCCTGCAGGTGTTTCTATTTGCTGCTCAGGTTTAGGCTGCATGGAGCTACTCTGTGTGCTTGGAATTCTGTGAGTGTGTCAAACTCTTTCCTACACAATTGCTTGTAATCAGGCTTTAAACAATGTGGAGTACAGAAAATATGATAAAGGTTAATGTTTCATTTTCCAACTAACAGGTAAAGTAAGTCTTACAGAGTGTGTATTCCCACACAGTCCTCAGAGGACAGCTAATCAAAATGATCAAAAACACCTGTGTGGGTGAATCTTCCATGTGCATGGTCTCTTATTATTCCAGGAAAATGAAAAGAAGCAAAGAATCTTATACTTTTCTACCCAATGTGCATCAATTCATAAAACCTTCAATAGATTAAGCTCGGTAATGTCAAACAATTTTGATTATAGTATTTATTATCTGAATGATGAGAAAAATCAGAGAGACAGAGTAACTAAAAGTGCATGCTAGAAGCCTATTTCCACCTTCTAATCCTGTGTGTGCAAATTTGAGATTAGAGAGAAGAAAATCTGAAGTTGTTCTTTATTTGCTTGATGTAACCTCTTTACAAAATCAGAAGGGATTTTAAAACATCTGTAGCCTGAGCCCAGATTAAGATTACAGAGTGTAAAAAAACAGAAGTGTGTAGTCCAGGTCATATTTTAGAGCAACATGCTGCTACAGACAAGTTTTATTACTTTTACTATCAGTTATGTCATGATGCTTGACAGTTTTTACTACACTAAACTTTATTTATTTATTTTTCTGCTAATAATTATGTGTTTTCTTTTAGAAGTTTTCATGCTGGACTTTTATGCATACACCATATTTTTGACTTTCTCCCTCTGTGTCCTGGATAACCAATTTGCAGATTGAGGGACTTCAGTTGCCATTTAAGCCACCACATCACCATGGTGATGCTTATTTCAAGCTGGCATGATATGGATGTGGACTGGATTGCCTTATTAGCTGGATGAAGGTCACGACTGGAGACAACACTTGTGATATTTGTTGACATTTTGCAAATGGACAGCCAGTCCCATTGCACCTCACCCCAGAGGTTTGAGGAAGAGAGATAATTTTGTGTGAAGTTTTGAAAGGAAACTAACAAGTTTGTGGCCTGAACTTGCTGTAAGGAGGAAACCATTTTGACTTACATCTGTTTTCCATGCAGCAGTTAATGAAAGAGAGAAGCAAGATCGTCAGGGTCTGATACGGATGAAATAATTGCCAGTGTCACCACATTATCAAATACCCTCAGCCAGAACAGAATTAAATTGTCCCATTCTCTTGAAACCCAGTGATTATCTTTGACAGTCTAATCCTACCAAACACACTGTACTCAATGATCCATCATCTGTGTTTAAACACTGCTTCATTAGACCGGTAAGGACACAGAATATTACTCTAAAGATGTAAAGGGGTTTGGGGGGAAAAGAGAGTCTGGGTATTTCACAGTGTATGTGCGTGTGTGGAGATGCTGTGAGAGCGAGAGTGTTATTTGAAGGTTGTGAGTCTGACACTTTCAAGTGTGCCGTCTGATCAGAACACTGTTGCATATGAATGACCCCCCACTTACACACCATGAATGTACAATGCACTGGATGTTTTCTCTCTCTCTCTCTTTATCATTCTTTGTGTCTCCTTCACACACACACTCTCTCTCTTTCATACACACACACACAAAACTGAGAGACAGGATGTAAGTGCTTTGACAGAAAGTGTGAGTCATTATGGCTGTCACTGCTGTCTTGTCAAGTTACATTACATAGCAGAGGATATCTTGCAACAGTGATGTAATGATGCTCTAACCTTGACTGATTTAACATGACACCAGGAAATAGTTGTTTAATTCTCATCCGCTCACCTGGCACCCAGAAGTGTTTTTATACTTAGATATCCGTAGGTCATAGCTCTCGTGTGAAAAAAGCAGCACATAAATAGACACTCACAGCACAATATTGTGAGGTATGCAACTCCATCCAATATTGATGAGATGCATCAATTATGAATGGGATATATGGTACTTTCCACTCCATGCTGTGTGAGCAAATACTATCATTCAGTACAACAGCTTTTACAGTGCCCTCCACTGTAATCACTTTTTCCCCCCACATTCAGGACTCTAAAGTGCACTCCTGTCTCTCGCTCTAAATATGGTGAATATAATAAACACGAACTGCTTTACATCTCTCTTCCTGTTCTTTGCAGTCTGCTGTCTCTGATTCTTGAGCATCACATGCTGCCCTGGGTCCTGATCTGTCACTATTCATCTTCATCACACTGGAAGTTCAAAGCAGCACATCAGCGGCAGGTCCAATATGAATTTTAAACACCAACTAGCCCTCTATCTCCAACGAATGATAAACATCTTTATCTGGAAAGTGATTTCATATATTAGTACTATCTAGCATAACCCTTAGCCAGTGACAACAGAGCTAGAGATTAATCCTACATCCCTTACACACCCACCTGTGTTCTTACCTTCTCCCCCCAGCTTGATATCCAGGCCCTCCAGGGAGTTAGCTGAGTCCCCCTCCTCCAGGGAGAGCCTTCCAAACAGGCTGCCAGCCATGGTGAACAACACCTCTCTACAGGGCACACACACTCACAGTAACACACCCAATACTGTATCAGAGGCAGCTCCCTCTCCCTCTCTCTTTCTCGTTCTCCCTTTCTGTCCCTGATTTTCTCCTCTTTCTGCCAAACCAGCTCCTCCTCAATCCTTCCTCCCTCTCCACCTGCTCTTGACGTGAATGTGTATAAGCAACGCCTCGCTGAGTGTCTTTCTCCTGCGCATGAATGAATGGAGACGATAGAGGGTTGGGTGTACGAGCAAAGAAAAACGGTTGGGGGAAGTGGGGAAGAAAGAGGGAGGGAAGTATGATGCTTTCTGTAAGAGGAGGGAGAAAAAGAGGCAGGACCATTTTCTCTCCAGGTTTCCCTGTGGCAGCTATGGGAAAGAGCAGCATAAGGTTGGCTCGTAGGAGGGAGGTGTGGTCAAGGAGGTGATGCCAAGAGAGCAGACTTCCATTACTGACACGACAGACATAGGTACAAACACACAGCAACTGAAGGGCACTTAATGCCAAATTTATTTTTGAGCTCCCTGCTCATAATTTGAGAAAAGGTACGTCTGAGCTCCTTGGCTGACAGGAGCTGAAAAAATATTTTAGTGCTTCAAATCAAAACTGACCCGTCTCCAGACCTTTTGTGAGCATAAGCAAAAATATCCCTGCTTTAAGTGCTGCTTTTTAAATAAAGACATGGTGTGGAGAAACAATTTACTGTGTGTTACTAAAAATGTGAGTCATTCATTGGCTAGTGTACAAATCAAGACTGACTGACAGCCTATTGGAAAAATGCTCCACACACATTTTAACTCTCCTGCTTTCCTCTATCTCACCAACAGCTGACTACAGCAATTTATTATCACATGATAAAATACCATCTGGCTTTGACTTCTAGATTTAGCCCTCTATTAAAAATAATACACCAAGACTCATTTCCTTGACATCTTGTTGTGTTTTTTTAGTCCTTGATATCTCTGTCCTCAGGACTGATTATATTATAATTATAAATTATACAAGGAAATTAAATGCAACATGGACACAAGGCTAAGAAAAGACTATTGAACAATACAATGCCAAATTTAACTTGTTGTGCCTGTTATTTTAAGCAAAAATAGTCACAAATTGTTATCCTGGGATCCAGTTTTCAAAAAACGTAACAGTGACCTTTGACAACCAAATTCTAAATCAGTTCATCATTGTGTCCAAGTGAATATTTAGAGACAGCTTTCATATGAATGAGGAAACACAATACCTGCACACAGCTTCCACATGCATATAACTGGGACTCAAATCAGCACTTTCTGAGTTTAACAGAAAATAAACAAAAATATTTTATAATTTATTATTTAAAAAAGTCTATTAACTTCCGATTAATCTTGAAGACACTCAAATGGCGAATGTCCCCATCCTAGCAGTGTTTCCTCACTTAAAGTCTCATTTGTCTTTGTCAGTTTGTGCATGCGCTTCTGTGCATTTCTACTACTGGGTACCAGCAGATCTGATGGTTATGTGTCTATGAGTGAAGGATATAGCAGCAAAATCCTTCAAGGCATTACCGATCTGAGACTGGAGTTTTACTGCTCTGCTAGCCAGCTCATTAAATTACATTAGAAGTCAGGATTTGAGATACATGTCCTCAATGTCGGCATAACCAGGAACTATTTAATATCTCCTCCCACTTTTTCCCTTGACATCTCTCTCACTCACTGTTACACACAAGACCAAGACACTTACCAGAGTCGGAGCTGGATGTTGCCACGGGCATTTTGAAAATTTGTTCCTCCCAGTATTTTCCACAAAACTTGTTAGGTCAACTGTAATGAAAAAGGAGAGCAAAGGAAGAGAAAGACATCAACACAGGCTTGAATATCAAATCACTGGAGTAGAAAACAGGAGAAGGGGGTGTTGGACCAGTGAAACTGTAGATCTTAACTGAGCCTCAACAAAGAACAGAAATATATATCTGTCACAAAGACCACAGACATAGAGCTTCCCCATTTTGTCTGTTTGTAACATTATTAACATCTATAAATAGCAGTCATTCGCTCTGGTAACATCCAAGCAGTTTCAGCTGTCTGTTGAGACTATTACTACTAGCAACAGTTGAAAGGATTGAGTGAGTGGGTGAGTGAGTGGGCCAGCTAACATTAGCTTAGTGAGGATCTCTGTTGACTCTAATTGATCCATTTAACATGAAGCAGCAAGAAAGGGAAAGATCACAGACTGGAGGCTGAGAGATTAGGCATCTGATGTACTCTGATCTAAAAACAGCTGAAATATTGGATAAATTATAGAGCGGGTTTAGGTAACAAAACCAAAAAAAAAAAACTCAACAGGCGTAACATGGATTAAAAAAAAACACAAGATATAAGGGGAGAAGAGATAACCATCAGGCAGGACGGACTATTTTGAAACATGAGGTGGGGGTTAGAGAGATATCAAACAAGAACAATGGTGAGGAGGAAAAGAGCACAGCAGATGAGAGAGAGGTATCCAAGGATGCTAATTCCTGGTTGCCATGACAATAGCGGTCAATGGTGAAACCAGTGCATGTGAGAGATTACACAAACTGACCAAAGAGGGCACTATCATTGTAAGCATCATTAATGCTTTCTGACTGGTCTCCAAGTTATGAAACACAATAAGTATGTCTTACTTCAGATGGAATCACATGTATCTCTATGACTAAGTGGATGATATTTCAAAACTGGCTCATGGCTGACTTTTTTCATTTCGGCAGATCTTTGGTTTTCATTTGTCAGCTCTCAATGAATGCAAAGACAAAAAAAATTACTTCGTTTTCTGTGCATAAGGAAAGCTTGGGATGTATTGGGGAATACTGGAGTACAGCCGAGTACACTGAGTCAAGAAACCCAAACCTTCTAGAGAGCAGTCATAAATTAAATGTCTTAATCTAATTTGTGACATTTATGCGAGCATAACTGTTCTAGTCTGTAATTTACAGATTCTTTAAAATAAAGCCATTTAAGTATTGCAAAACTCAGATCTATATGGATCAGGTCCTTAATACCGCATGTCAGCCCCCTTGGCTTATCCAAGGGATCTCGTGTTTGCTCTGTGAATTGACAGATCTTGTTAAAAGAATGCAGAGACCACATGGCGCTTAGGAGTCAAAGCCAATTGCAGCAGGGCTTGTGTGTGTGTGTGTGTGGTTTCGGTTACTCTGCCACTTTCCTTTTATATTTCTAATGGGGTAAAATTATGACCTAATGGTAGCACAATCATAACAAGCAATGGCTCTTTCCTGGTAATTGATGTCATTTTCTTGTAGCCAGTAATCAAGCTTTGCAATCAAGTGTTTACTAGGTGTCTGTAAATAAGTGATGTGTCTTTGCGGTCAGAACTGGTCCCTTCACGTGCATTTTTAAGGAAAACTCCCTGCAGCTGTGTAACATTTGGGTCAGTGTACTAATACTGTTTATAGTATATCTATGTCCACATTAGTCAATACACACACATACACACTCATTTCTGTCTTACTGTATTTCAAGAAGAGAGCAGCTCAATAGCACAGCTGCCATGACATCCCATTTGCAAACCTGCTATCATCTCTAGCACTGCAATTTATTAAAACAAGAGGCCAGCTGTGTGTGCGGTTCTTGTGATCTGCATGCACACATATCTGCAATTGTATTTCCATCCATTTTAAATGTGCCATACCAAAAATGTTTCAATTCCTGCAACACTCACTTTTTACAAAACCAGTAATGAGTACAAAGGTCAATGCTATTTCCTTCAAGGTAGTGCTTGCAGACATAAGAAACATTCAATATCAAATAAAGCCTTTATCCAAAACTATTATATCTTCCAGTACAATGGGCTTGGAGCAATGACTCAAGCAGTGGCTCAGGTGTTTGTATGCCAAGTGTAAAACGCCTTGAGCTGCTCTCACAGTGAGGCTGCATTAAGCCTGTAGACATGCTCACACATACGCATGCATGCACACACGCGCACACCAGCAACCAAACAAGTCTTAATCCACACATGCAGCCTGGCGTCAGGCCTAAAAATAACCCTGTTCTCCCACAGGTTCAGCTCCTCTCATTACTTTACAAGGGAAAACTGTCGTATCCAAGACAACCATGAGCAGCTCTTTGCCTTTTTCCCCGGCGCTTTGCCATGGCAACAAGGGAAAATGCGTAAAATAATAATAAGTTGGAGCTAAAATTGGATCTATTAAAAAGGTTTGAGCTATGTTTCAATGCAGAGCTGCACTTCAGCTAAGTAAAAAAAAATTAGCATCATATTTGATAAAAACAGCATTCACACAGCTGCCTGGAAAAACAATGTGCATGCTTTTACAGCACTATTAAAGCTAAGGTGATGACTTTGAGCTGGATTTTTGACTTTGTAATTAAACATTGCAGAATAACCCAGAAAACACCAACAACAAAATGCAATGACTTATAACAAAAATCTGTTCCCTCACTTCTGTTGGTCAAGAAAATGATTTAGAAAAATATTTATCTTCTACTAATATAAATAATGACTATAAAGCCCTGAGGTGACATATTTTAAGGGGCCAGCATACCTCTCCCATTTTGGTTTTACGTCCTAACATTTAGCAGTATCTGTAATTAATGCCATCTCAATGCAATAAGAATTCTAAGATGTTCTTGTAGCTGAGATGTTCTTGTAGCTAACAGCAAATCACCATTCTTTTAAAAAAATGCCTGCCAGGGTTTATCTATTCTTCTTAAAATATTGCCCAATTTTCCGGCTTCATGGGAAGTTTTGTGTCTAAACTGTTTTCCAAGACTGTCTTCTTCCTCAAAAATAATGTGAAAATAACATTAACATTCAAGTCAAAAGAAATGCCTCACAACAGTGTGTGAAGGTCTTTTGAAAGGGAAGACGTAAAAGCAGTTTAAGCCCACTAAATACTTCATGGCTGAATGATTTCAAAATAAAGGTACCCCACACGCATATTAATACACAAAGTCTACTGCAGGAATAAATCACAGGGGAAAAACATTTAATGATATATTTCCTGTGTTCAGACACAGCTTGAAGTTACAATTTAACTTTATCTTAATGCATCTTAGATGAACCCTCAGCTAGCTTGAGGACTCGCTGTCAATGCCTCAATGCCATTTTCTTTCTATTACAAAAAAGAATTATAACAATATACCAGCATCACTAAATATCCCTTTAAAATGACTCATTTAATAAAGTCTGATCATCTTAGTGTTGTGGGCCTTCTTTTTCCCTCGGCTGATACAGACTGTAATTAGAATTAAATGTCATGTACTGTACGTACCACAGAGAGGCAAAGTGCTGTGAGCTGCCCAGAGGGAACTTTTACAATCACCACCCTGCCTGGATTTCATTAAAAGATCTCTTTTCCTTTGTGTGAGGAGGCAGCCATGATGGAGTAAGAAAAATGGATGTTAGTGTTTCAGTGTCACTCAGATCTCTCTAAAGACACCCTCTGGGGCCCCAGATATTAGATAAAGCAACACTGCACAGTAACACATGCACCTGGTGGAAGCTAACCTTTATAAAATATTATGGGTGGGGGTAAAAAAAATAATAAACATACAGTTATATTCTTTACATTCCCAGCATGGCTACGAATACCTTGATTATCTATAAGAAATTCACACATGAGTCAAAATATGCAGTCATCACTTTAATGCCTTAGCCTCTATATTTAGAGACCTGTGCTGGAGGGGTGAAGTAGCAAAAGGAGTAATGAGCATCTCATTTTATGAATGGCACCACAAAGGTTGGGGAAAAGATGTTGAGGCTATGTGAACCACTACTTGTTAATCTCCCTGTGGAATAAAGTGTGGATGGGTTTTACGAAAGCTCCCCTCTCTAAGGCAGCTACAGTTGATTGGAAACACTGTTTGATGCAGTAATTAATCATTCAGTCAGTCAAAGCAGGAAAAAAAAAAAAAAGAATAGCGTCTCAGGCAGCGCTGAAGTGTTGACATCAAAGAACTTCATTTGTATAATAAGATCTGGTCAGGGCCCACACAGGGATAGTGTGATACATCCACAGATTTGTATTAATTTACTGAAATGTATGCATTACTTTAAGGCTTAGACAAGTCACAGTCACACCGTCTACACTGTGATACCATTTGTTCTGATCTAATATCGTGAAAATGTATTCAAATCTCCCTGAAGAATTTGAGTGAAGGGCATATTTTCAAATTCTAAAAGCAGAGATGTTAAATTATTAAAAAAGTGCTTAGGAAATGTTTCTGTCGAGGTAGAACCAGACCTACTGATCTTGGAGCCAATCCCCAAAGCAGCTCAAAAGCAGGGAAATGTATGGTAAGCCTCCCACTTCCAATACAGGAAAGGATAAGAAGGCAGATGTTTCATTAATACACTCTTTGAGATCAAACCTATCCAACTGCTGTTTGATAGAAAAAAATCTAAATCAGTGGCCTGTGTAAAAACACCAGTCTGGGAAACATTTGTCTACAATGTTAAATGTTCTGAGTTATATATACTGTCACGCACTATGACTTTCTTGCTGGTGACCAAATATGTTACCTGCTGTAGTGAAAACATATCACTGACAGGTGATGAAGAAAACCAACAACACTTGTTTTAAAAAAAAATATAAATATAAATGTGATAATACAATTAAAATGTGGCACATAACATAATTTAGTTTTACATCATGAAAATATATTCGATTTCTTTCAGAAATAGTATACTGTAGTATCTATTTCTAATACTGTGTCGTCAGCACCTGCTCCTTTGTTGGTGGGCACGGGCTTAAACATCTGTGCACAGCCACGCGCGTGTGGGCATGCGCGGTGGCTTGGAACAGGTGCATGACGTCTATCCAGGCTTTGTTATCAACATTGATTTCCTTCCAAATAAAACACAGACGGGCTCTGATGTTGCGCTGTTACAGGTACCTGCCATGACGGCTGCCTCGCGGGTGCAAACAGCCTGGTGCTAAAACTGCACGCGGCTGCTGGCTGTGATGAAGGAGGAGGGGGGGCGCACGAGCCTGTAGAGGAGGTGGTTGAGGTAGTTCTCTTGTGCGTAACCTCGACTAACAGGTCCACGAGGTTCGCTAATGAGTGTATTTAAATTGACTAACACGACTTTACCTGTGAACGAGCTCCTACGCAGAGGTGATATCATGTGATGAAAAAATACACACTGACTGACTGCACGCGCCAGCAGCCACCTGGCGAGCGACGGAGGTGCACTCCCTCTCGTGAATTAGCTTAAGTGCTACAAACTGAACACCACGTTTTCGTCTGTATTTAAAAAAATAAACTCACCTTTATCCGACAGCGTCTTTTCAGTGTGAGACACAGCAAGAGGAGTGTCTCGGATATCAACACTGGTCGCCTCGCAGCTGGTGGTGGAGCGCGGCAGGTCTGGTTTATCCTATATCTATATGCAGTCACTTCCAGGAGCCACCAGCAGCAGCCCACACAAACTGCTATGTTTAACGTCAGCGAGCTGTCACAAATAGCTCCATTGATTGAAAGCCAATTTGCAGCTGTGCGGTCCACGCGCTGAACCACGTCCAGGAAGAGGAGGCTTTGTGATGCGTCTTTTTTAGCGGCGCGCAGCCCGTGTGAAGTTAAAGCCTGCCCGCTGCCAGCTGTAGATGGGAGCAGCAACAGACAGAGCCTAACTGTGCAGGTGAGTGTTTTCTGTCTCTATGGGGACATCTAGTGGCGACAAAAGGACGTGCACCTATCAGAAATAAACACAAGAGGAATCGCCAGTATATCTACATAATACTTTTATTCCACTCAGATTCTGATTTTAATACAAATTATTTACATTTTTATTTTTGGTCAAATAACAAATAAACAGGCGGTTTGAGAGCCAGACGAACACAGGGAGAGCTAGAGAGATCTGCATGCACATTATATAATTAAATATACACAGTCACAAAGTCCAGTGCAGGTTATCTATGTTGAGAATGGTTTTGACTCAGGGTTGTGGGAGGGTTAACAATAGAATCATTTACCACATGTCAGCATAGTCAGAGCTGTTAAAAGGAGAGAAAGAAAGATTAAAAACGTGGGGAAAAATGGACAAAGCAGCAAGTGTTTGGCAATATATTGATCAAATATTGACAGATAGTCTAACTGATGTGTATGTTCCTCCCTCATTTGCAAAGACATTAACACTCTCATGTGTTAAATCACAGCAGTGAGTGTGTTCAGTCAAATCCCTACATCTAACATTCTGGTGGTTCCTGTGGAATATTATTTTGCTCAATTTACTGTCTTCAAAATGAAGCACACATAGTGATATCATCTTTATTTTTTTTTTTATGATATTTGTAGCATCTCACCTTGGTTCAGTGTCTTGGCTTGAATCTCCTCCAAACAGCAGCCAAGCCACCGCCTGCTCGGGCATCGATCTCTTCCCGTACCTGAAGAAAATCGAACACGCTTCTCTCAGACTGCTGTCCAATTATTTATTTTGGAGTTCACGGTGTCCAGCAAGTCAAACACACCAGTCCCCTCTGACTTTGTCTTTTGCTGTGTCTCTACTAGAAGTCAATGAAGAGCAAGCCTGCATTAGTCTGAGGTGTAGGGACTAGTTTTCTGTCACACTTCTTTGAGTGTATTGACAGGTCCAGCCTGTTTAATTACAGAAAGTAAGACTGCACTCTTGGAATCAACCACAGTTTCAGATATGAAGACTCGGTCAGTGAGAAATAAAAGGGAATGATTAAATGTCTGGTGTTCTAGTCTGTGTTTTTACTTGCACATGAAGCCAAGCACTTGTACCTTATCATTTCCTCTTATTACAATCAATATATTGTAACTCTGCTCCTTGGCTTGCTGAACAACACCTGGACTCTTAAAAGCTGGATTTTGGTGGTTCAGAGTGTGAAGCCATGCCACAACAGCAGAGCTTGATGGCTATACCCTTGCAAACTTGTCCTTGATTAAGAGACTTTCCTGACCCAACCAGGGCATGGACAAATGACAGATCTTTAGAGGTTTTTCTTAGCTGGTATAAGCCCCTTTAAATATTTTGTGGTGATAATTTAATTAAAATGAAAAGAAGAAAGAAAACTTTATATGACTCTAAAGTTAAAAATGCCCTGCACTTTCGAATAAAAATAAAAATGCACATCTTAGTTTTAAGTGAGTTTTTGCCCTGACTTACCTCTGCCTGGTGATGAGGTTGACATAATGCCTGACGGCTGCGTGGTATTTGGCCCACTCCTCCGGTGAGGCGTTGCTCCCGGGGCTCTCCGGTTTTGGAGGGTAGGCGTCCGCGAAACTGCTCAAACACACGAGCAGGCAAACGACAAGCGCTGCCAGCACCGTGCACGATCTCAACATGTTGGCCATCTGAGGACGGTGTTGTGGATATGTTGGCACCAATGTTGCACAAAAAAACGGATTAACGGATAAAAAGTCAAAATGCAACAGAAAGTATGATAACTTACTTACTGTGCAACTTGTGTCCTGATGCTGTCACCTCGGTGGTGCCCTTGACTTGCTTCTCTCCTCTCACTTCACACTTTTATATAGTGTGGAATACCTGATGCGCACTTAACCACACCCCTCGCTTCAGCAGCAGCAGCGCGTAAAAGGAGTAATTAATAAGTCTGGAAGATGTGGGGGACGCGCTCAGACATTAGGTTTGAACATTTAACTCTTAATTCGTTTAAAAAGATTTAGACAAACGAACAAAAACCTGAGGGTATTTTTTATGCGTCGTTTCAGCACCTCGGGCAGCGACCCATAAAGTGGAACCCCTCCACATGCCCATCCCGGTGGGCTTCACGCTGCATGTCTGTATTCTACAATACAAACCCAGAAACACAATCATTCAGAAAATAACACAGCTGACCTGCCACACTTGAAATAACGGCCCGCATGGCACTTAAAGACACATCACAACAAAAGGGGAGAGATGGGCTGATGCCTTTAAAAAATACGTATTTGAAGCAAGTCTGGACTTGTAGAGTTTTCTTGAAGACGTTTCGCTGCTCATCCAAGCAGCTTCATCAGTTCTAACTGTTTGGTGGTCAGCTTCATTATAGTCTGGAGGTAGAGGTCAGAGGTTACCGATCAATAAAGATTCAGTGACTCACACAGTCACATGCAAATAGCAGCAGCGTACCTCATATGGACCGGTGTATATGAAAACTAGCACGTAAATAAAGTAAATGCCTTTTAGCTATGAAGTGCCTGAGACTCACTTTAATGTTATTGGTCACATTTATGGCTGTTACTGCAGCTCCTGTTTATCTAAGGTAGCTCTTAACCAACCGAGCAGGGACAGTACGTGCAAAGAGATGTGCGTTCTGATTTTAATCCAAATCTGAAATTTAGGGGGTCACTTCATTCATCTCTCCTTTGACCTGTTTACAGCTTCGACCTCCTGCTTCTTTAGGTCACCCTGCCATGAAGAACTGTTTGTGTGTTTGCTGTGTGTATGTTTTTTTATGTTTCCATGTTATGTTTCTATGATTGAAACTGTAGAGGATTGCCACTCCAATTAATTTGATCATTCAAGGTAAAGCTTATTAAAGCTATTTCTGGAAATATGCTTGGAGTGTTTCAGAGAAAAATACACCATGGCAGCATGTAGTTGTGAAAATTGGTAATTCATCGTGTAAATCCTTTTTTGATGTAATTTGTTGGCAGTTTAACGTGAGCTGATAAGAGCAGAAATAGGGACAAACATGCTACATTCATCAAGGATTGTGCCAAAGTGAAACAAGTATATGGTATGAAAATGATACGAGAGTAAAAACAAAATATTGCACGAGAATGAACATGAGAAAAGGAAGTCTTTAGTGCATATTCAGACATTGTGATGTGCAACATAAGAACATGTTATGTGTTTTTCTTCTGAGCTCCCACGGGGAAGTCATGACAACATCCTCTCACCTGCTATTTATAGAGTCGTAAAATACAATGGTTTTTCCCCAAGTCTGTCCCTAAGCCTTTGTCAAAAACACAACTCAATTTAGGCATAAATCCCTGCTGACAGCCCCGTAGAGCTGTGGACAGCAAACAAGCAATT
This sequence comes from Parambassis ranga, assembly GCF_900634625.1. Classification (NCBI taxonomy): domain Eukaryota; kingdom Metazoa; phylum Chordata; class Actinopteri; family Ambassidae; genus Parambassis; species Parambassis ranga. Next base: position 10,506,265 of record NC_041039.1, on the reverse strand, counting down.
AAAGCGTATATGACCACGTCATAAAGGCTGAAAGTGGATTGTGGTATTAAGCCTTGATTGACCATTTCAATGCAATTATTGTACCATAATTCAAACTGCTATTAAGGGACTATTTGCGGGTTGTACAAAATACCAAAAATGGAATTTAAATAGGAAAATAACGTTTTTAAACAACCTATTACCGGTAAGTTAGGAGCCAGTGTTTGGCTAAAAGTGATTTAATAATGAATAAATTGTCTCTCTTTCAATGACAGTGATGTTTGTCCAGTTCTTTTGTAATCGCTCCATTTCCCCACAGCTAACGGTGGCTGCCCTGAACATTTAGTTAATTCTACTCCAGTAATCGGCCTCTTCGCATTCTCTCTACAGCCCATAAAAGTCAATGGCAAGAAGCAACAACATGCACAAGACAAACTCATTAGCTCGCTCCAGTGTTTGCAGGCAAACACTGAGAATCTAACAGCACCCAGATAAGAGAAAGGGCAGAAGTTTCACCGTCCAAAACACCCCAGTTAATGCACTTCAGCAGAACAGTCTGGGCTCCTGCATGAGGGAGAAAAGTCTCCATCAAGGCAATGATAAAGGCACCAATGAGAGGCCACTGATTTTCAAAACTTTTTCCTCTAACTTTTAGTCACTGCAATGATTTTGTTAGGTAACACGGGCAATTTACAAATTTACAAATCTACTTACTGTATATATCTGTACGTCTAAAAAGAGGCTCTAAAAGCCTTCCTCCTAAACATCTGTCCTCACTTCAGATAGTAAAACCACCTCCATTTGCATCACACATGCTCTCTAGTACAAATAGAAAGATAGCGGACATGCACAAAAGTCCATTCTGGTGTAAGAGCAATCTCCACGGAGAATGTCTGATTTCTTCCTGCCATCACAGACAGAGGGGGAAATGATTATGCACATTTATTTAGCCTTATCTCCAGAGTAGGGGAGCCACTAATATGAACAGAGTGCTTTTTCAGGCAGCCAGGTCTGTTTGCACAGCACAGGAGACAAAATGGGGGGTTGATTGCTGCCCACATGATTCAGAAGCACATAAAAAAAGGCAAGCAACTGTCGGTCAAGTGTGCTGTAGAGGTGAGTGACCAAACACAATTACTCATTTGCTCTTTTGGTTTCTTTACACAGAGATGCCTCATGTTGCTTTTTCCACAAAAAAACCTGAACCAGATGCCCTTTTTTTGCTTATCCATTAACAGCAATTTTCCACAAACAGTGAGGATGCAGAGCAGAATTCTTAAATATTAAATATGTCACCATCATCCTCTGTACCATGAGATGTGGTAAACTCTCTGTATTCCAGGCATCCATGATCATTAATGCATAGCATCGCACTACAAAACAATGTGACGTCATATCAAGTATGACTCAGTGTATCTATCACTCACCAGATTGTAAATGGCTGTAAAGTCTTCTTCCCAGTGGATTCCACATGAATAATAGGCTCTCTGGTTTTATTAGTAATTACAGGAAATGGGCTATATGTGACCATCACCTATCAATAACTAATGAAACCACATTTTATTGTTACCTACATATTGCCGTTCATTCTCACAAAGACTTTTCAATAGATGGTTTTCTTTGAAGTGAAAACTGCTTATAAGTTTGTAAGTTTGATCACAACAAACTAGTAACGATTTGTTTTCTTGCTTCTGACCAACAGAAAACACATCATCTGCTTCAAAATCAATCGCCTTGATTCTCTGGCTTAGAGGTGTGTGTGAGTGGTCATATATCAGGAGCACCTTTGTAAACCAGGGGATGGTGTTATTGAAGTAGCCTAAAGTGTTGGTGAAATATGGTGGCTGTTGTTCAAGAGATTTACCATCAAAACAGCAGGGTTTCAGCAAAAAATAAGTAAAATAAAAGTAGAGTGAGTGGCTCTGTGAGGCTGTACTGGCAGGTTATTTCGCTATTTGTTTAACAAGTGAACAGGTTAATATTTGCAATTACCTTTGATCCATGGACTTGTATCGGGTAATCGGACTAAGCTGCAATTCTGGTTCTGAAGCCATGCTGGGAGCCTATCATATACCAGTTTTTATTGATAAGCCCTTATCAGAAAAAAACAAACCAGTGTCCAATCAACATGTAGCATGCTTCTCTTAAATCTCTTTATCATTGCAGTCATCTTTTTTACTCCACAGTGCTATCTAACCAGCTGGCCCTTTGTATTTCCCTTTAAAACTGAGATGAATGATGTTAATCAGCACACAGGGACTCTGTGCATCCCTCAGCACCAGCTTGTCCTGCTGTAATAAAGCAGTCTGCCTGCCTGAGTAATTACTCTCATCTTTCTCAGTTGCATGAGCAAAGGCCTGACTGAATAACAGCTCAGCTCAATGGCCTCTTTCTTGCACGAAACGAAATGAATCAAAGCACAAAACCCATTTTTTTGCAACAACACAATTACTGCTTCTTGAAGTATCTTCACAACTCCTTCACATACAATGTTTTTACAAAGGCTTTTATTCAGCTGCAAACAGCATCAGATGACGTCTACAAAACTGAAGGTTCCATTACTTAAGAGCATTATTTTTAAACAGAAACTTAAAAAAAAACACCAAGCCATGTCTCAAACTTAGAAGCAGGCTTAATCATGACATCTGATAAAACAATAATACAGTATAAATGAAAATATAATAAACTTGATATCCTGAAAAAGCCAATATTTACATTACTATACCAGATGGCTGGTTAATATAAAGCTGTAGTCAGTGACAAAGAAAATGCAAAGGTTATAGGAGACGTATCTGATCAGATCATATTCAGCATTAAGCATTTCCCACTTCTCTTCGGAGTAGTGTCTCTACCATTTTGGGCAAGAAAGCTTCCAAGAAATGAAAGACGTCATGAAAAACTCCAACCTTGTCACTGGTTGGTTCAAACCTGAACTCTGCCCTTGTGCTTTCTGTTCCACCCACCATCTGGGACTGCACCTTAAACTCCAAGGGGTCCTTAAGCTCTGGTTCTTTTTCAGTGATGTATGCTGTGACCTGAGACTCCAGCTCCATACAGCTGCCCTCTGGCCTCGAGTCTGTATCTTTGATCAGCTCCCTTCTCACTTTCCTCCTGCCAGCCCACACTATGTGCTTTAGCACGCAGATCCACTGGGGGAACTCAGACTTGCCCTTTCTTGCCAGTCTTGGCTTTTTCCCTTGAGGCGACACAGAAGCATCACTGTCAGAGGATAGCTGCCTCTTGTGACCAACTGCAACTGTACCCAGAGAGCTGGATTCAGTGTTAGACTCAACACTTTCAAAGCTGTCATTTGTGGATGATTCGAGGGAGGCTGCTGTAGTTTCAAGTTCCTCGGCAGCTACAGCTGAATCCTCCTTAAAAGCTGTAGAGGGAGTCAGGTGACAATTAAGAATGGTTTTCAATACTCCCTCTACAGCTGAGCAAACCTTCTGAAACCACAACAGCCGGAAACCATCTCCAGCCTTGTGCAACTGATTACGCAGTCCTTCTGGAATTGATGCTAATTTGAAAGGTATGCTGACGGTCAGCTGCTCTGTTTTGGTTTGCAGGACTTGTCCCTGTGGGGTAAATAAGCGCACCAGCCCCCATGATTTCCCCTTGTTGGATTTGCGCTGGTACTGCAAGCTGCGGCAATACTTCTCGGCCTCCTGGCACTCTCTCTGAAAACTGCGCTGAGAGCGCTCGTTTAGGTTTCCTGCAACGTTATGAGAGAGCTCAAAAGGGTCCAAGAGGTTTAGAGGTCCAAGTTTGGGACGTTGTTGGTTGGTTTTAGTGGGCTGATTCTCATCCATCACCTCATCGTCTTTATTCTGACTCAGGAAATCTGTGATTGGGAGAGCACGCCCCTCCCTGAGAGAAATTACACTACCAGCAAAATCAAACTTAGAATAGAAGGAGAAGAAGCCAGCAAGCAGGGTGCCTGAAAACATGATGTAGATAAAAAGAGAAGATATGGCATTGCATTTAACAGGCTGGATCAAGACATATTTTATCTTCATATAGGAGCTTGTTCAATTTTCATTACTTACAGAGGTCCTGCATGTTCTTGCTTGGAGGCACAGCAATTGGCTGACTGGGAAAGGTGCAGTTCCAGCCCTCAATAACACACTCCTCCTCCTCACCTGCAAGGACATTAACAGTATTAAATTAAACTAAACCTTAAGAAAACAAAAAAAGAAATCAGAATCAGAATCGTGTTCATTGCCATGTAAGTGAAGGGGGTTCACATTACTAGGACTTTGCCTTAGTGATTGGTGCATACAAAGAACATATAATAATTAACATGAAATAAGATAAAATTAAGTAAATAAACTAAGGTAAGGCTATATTTACATGACATAACAGACATACAATGAACAGAACAAAAAAAATGAATGGTGGATGAAATGGTAAACATAGACTCTTATATGAACAAATGGAACAGTGTAATGATGTAGTAATGTAACAGGTACCACATGGGTCGGTGAGGTGGTACTAGTGTGCAAGTAGTGCAAGATGGTGTAAACAGTGCAAATAGTCATCATTGTGCAGTGACTATACTAAAGTGTCCTTGTGAAGTGAAATATCACATTATGGAAGCAATTTCATGCAGAGTAATTTAGCTACGGTGCGCCTTGTGTATGCGCTGAGGACAGAAATAGACCGTGTAACTGACACTGCGCCTTATAATGCGGTGCGCCTTATGGTCGTGAAAATATGGTAATCCCAGGTAATCCAGCATTTCTGACTGGACCCAGAAAGAGAGTGCAAGTATAACACTTACAGGCCATTTCTTTGAGCTGGTCCACTGTGAGGAAGACAGGGGGTTCACAGTTTTGCAGGAAGAATAAGATCAGTAGTGTCAAAGCATAGTTGTTAAGAAGGGGGCCGGAACCACTTGGATTACCTACATGTCACAATGCAAACAAGAAAAATCTATTAGTGGAACAGAAAAGTCAGTAAGAAAGCCAATTGTAATATCTACACTTCAATACTGCAATACAACCATTTCCCTTCCGTTTTATTTTACACTAGACAAGACTGATCCTAGCAGTTGCTGTAGGATTCTAACTGTGGATTACAGCAGCAACCTTATATGTCACTGATCCCATCACACTCTGCTAATCACTCTACACAAGTGTCTTGATGAAAGCTGCACTGGAAGCGTTGGAGGCGACAGTTCAAAGGGAATACGGCCCAGGAGTGACGGTAATTAGTGCGCTCTCCACTGAAGGACACTCTTATTAAGATCTTATTCAATATCAGCAGACACAGAACACAAAGAGGAGCTATGGAAGTAAAAGGCATTGCAAATCAGTTTTCCCAGATGTCAGTGTGTCCATAAATGGCATGTGAAGTTCTACTGACATCTGTTGACTGAAAATGAAATAACTACTGGACCGCACAGATAACTAAAAACAAATTCTATCCACTTTATCCTACCAGCAAGCTGCTTCTGCTTGGCCCAGTAGCGGATAGTGTACACCAGAGGCCTCAGCCTGCCCTCCATCCCTGAACACAGCTGGAGGAAGCGGGTGTTCCTCACTGCTAGTCTAGGTTGAGATACAGGTGAGAGAAAAAACATACAACAGTAATGTCAGACACTGTGCAAACCCAAAAACCTGAAGATTTCCAATGCTACATATAAGAAAATCCTAAAGAGAAGCAGTAACAGACCTGTTGTTGATGGAGATGTCCCCCTGCAGGTTAAGCTCACGGTGATGAAACTTGACTACAGGGAGACGAGCACTGCTGACCACGTGTACTTTGTGCACACTGGGGACACAGCGTTTCAGGATAGTTGCCACAAGATCCAGAATCTCAGCAGGAGAGGCTGTTGTCAGATCAATGTCAGACAGGATGGAGTCCTCTGATTGGCCATCATCTGACATGCCTTCCTTTGCCTAAAGAAGTAAGGTTGTGAAATAATTACACAGACAGCTCCTTATTAAGTTATATTAAGTGTTATTTTGGCATAAAATGTATGTTAAAATGACTGACTTGCTCTGTGGTGGTCTTGGCACGAGACTGGAACACCTTGGTGTTTTCAAGGTCTAAGAACAGGTCTAGGTCACAGGAGTGAATACCAAAAGTGTTGACAGAGGACCCAAAAGCCAAAATCTGGCTGTCTGCAACCAAAGAGAGTGTCAAATCTAATAATTAATAATAATTTTAATATAATTTTAATACAGTTATAATATAAAGCAAACAATGAACTAAATGTGTGCATTTTACAAACGTTACCTGGAAAAAATTCCACAAAAACCTCTTGCAAAAGCTGAACCAATAAGCCTCTGGCCTTTTTTTCATTTTCTCCCAGCTGAAATCGCTCAACAATGTAATGGATCTGTGCATTGACCTAGAAGAGGATATTTGTTATATATAGTCTTTGACAGAAATATGCTGGCATCTACTGTTTAAACACCCCTTTCCAAAAAGATTAAAAGAGGCTTACAGACACCAACTGACACAACTCAGGTTTGAGGTGGTCAAGAACTCGTTGGAGGTTCTGTGGATCATTCTTGTTCTTAGGAATTAATTTGAACTCTTTCTTTTCCCGTGGTTTGACACGAAGTTGCAGGCCTTTCATTCGGTGCTCAACACAGGACAGAGCTGCTTGTATGCTCTCGCTCCCACTGAACTGCACAATGGCATATACACCCTATAAGTGTAGAGTGATACAGCACTGTGAGGCAACAAGGTCACTTTGTATATGGTTTAACAGAAGAAAAACATTTGTCATTAGTTAATAAATATCTGTCTTACCTTGTCTTTATCCATGATAACATCTGAAACTGGCCCGAACCTCTCAAAGTACTCCGATATATCAGTTTGAGATATCTCAGGCTTGATGCCACTGACAAACACACTGTGCTCCTCTTGGGTCTTCCTGGTGTTCCGGACAGTGCTCAGAGTCTTGTGCTTCCGACCTTTCACATGCTGGTCTAAGCTTGGCACTGCATGATACAAAAACACAACCAGAAAAAAACACAACATATAGCATACTTTCACTGCTATCTTCCTAATTACAGCTGAGTTCAATTTTTAGTACATTTAACATACAAAACAAACTAAATATATTTACTACCAGCAATGAGAACGTAGCACACTCACAACAACGCAGTTTAAGCATATAACGTTAAATTTGTGTGCTAAAAAAACCCATAATGTATGTTTAGTTCCGATAACGCTAAAAAAAACGTAAATTTCGTGCACACACTCGTTAGTAGCCAGGTAAGCTAACGTTACTTACTGTTCGGTAAATTGACATTGCACAAGGTGCACTGAAACCCTTTCATCGTCGTTATTATGTCACTGTCGGAAGACATTGTGACAAAAACTGTGCAATACAGTGCAGTGAATAAACCAAGAACTAAAGTTGCCAGCCAAATAGTCGGGGCCGACTGTCCACCATGCGCTTCTCAAATCTCCCTCCAGCGTCGGGTCTGCGTTTGTATCCAGTCCGTCCTCCAAATGAGTCCGGGTTGTTCACAGGTTCATAGGACAACGTTCCTATTAAATTGTATCATTTAAACGATAGGACTATTTTCTCTCCGGAAAAATCTAATTGTATTTATTTGTTCCAAAGATACAAAAGTTTGATCAATTAGACAGTCGTTTGTGTAACCGAAGCTGGAGAATCAAATATTAATAACCATACCCAAGTTCAGAAGCATTCTTTTAAAGGTCAATATTGACATACCTTCTTACATGTAAACTGTTAAATTGAAAAACAGTCACAATGTACTTAAAACATCATGTCTTTGACAAATACACACAATAAAAACAAAATCACTCCAATTGTTGATGTAAAGAATTTAATGAACTTTTTCCTGCCATAAAACTTAAGACTGACTAAGGAATAACATACAACTCATCATAGAATATATGAAGAATAAAAGATTAAAATGATTTTCTGCTGTAACAGGGCAAAAACCAGTGCTTAATTTGTCATCTATAACCTTACATTCTAAAAAATGTAAAATCAAAAAAGAGATCATGACAAAACGTATGGTAAGGATTTAGAATACATATACACGTCTATTTCTTTGCAGATCTTCCTCTTCTGGTTTTATGCTGCGTTTCAGCTGCAATGTCTTCAGCCCTGCTTGTGGTTTCTGCTTTGTCAGCAGTTGCACCACGTCTGGCTCTCTTGACTGGCTGAGCTTCAACAACGTTTCCTGAGAGATCCTCCTCTTCAGTTTTATTGGAATCTTTTGACACATCTTTGCTCTCAGCGTCAACTTTGTCTCCAAGAGTTGTCTTCCTTCTACCTCGAACAGCCTTTACAGGTGTTTCTTTAGGAACGTTGAAGACATTCACGTCCACGTTCCACCTGACAGATTTTTTTGATGTTTTTGTGTCACAGGGGTTTTCCTGCTCACTGGCCTCTTCTGTTGTGGGTTTTGCAGCTGCTGCCCGTCTCCCCCTTTTTGATGGCTTTTCTGGTTCCGACTCTAAAACCTGGACTGTGGATTCTGCATTGGTATCCTCAGGAGGAACTGCTGTCCCTCGACGTGCTCTTTTGGCTGGAACTGCTTGTGGGATTTCACTTCTCACAGTTTTTGCCCCTCTTGCTTTGCTCGGTTTACCAGCTAGAGCAATAGGCTCTGCAATTTGTGCTTCTTCAGCATCCAGCTCTTGTTTAGGATTTTCAGCAGTGACTTCAACTTCTTCAGTTAGTTGTTTTGTTTTCCTGCCTCTCTTGGTTTTGTCAGTGACATTGACCACCAGCACCTCAGTGGATTCAACAGGGACTATAATCTCAGTATCCTGTTTAATTTTGCGCCCCCCACGCCTGGGCTTTGCAGCCACAGTATCCTGTTCACTCACTGTTACTGGTTTTATGAGTGGAGTTTCTGCCGCCTCTGGAACAGCCATTTCAATAGGTTTGACTTCTGTCGGCTCTTCATGTTCTTGCTCAGCCTTTCTTTTTCTCCTTACTTTTTCAACAGGCTGCTGGGATTGAGCAGTCTCGCCGTTGTCCATTTTTTCCTCTTCCCATTTGGCATTTCTTCCCTTCTTAGCCCTGGTTGGAGGCTGGTTGTTGGACTCCACAGGAATACCTGTGCCTTCTGCTGCCACATCATTTTGTTCAGCCTTCACCTTCCTTCCTCTTCTGGGGTTTGCAACTATTTGCTGCTTAGGTTGAGCATTTGCCTCAAGAGGTTCATCATTGGCCGCTTTCTCTGGCTCTGCCTCTTCCTGCTCAACAGGTGGTTGTTTAGTTTTTCTCCCTCTAACTGGCTTCACAACACCATCTTCTGTTGGGAGTTTAGAATCAGTTTGTTTACTTGTTTCAGCAGAAATTTCAGTCAGTTGAGTTTCAACAGCAGGTTGTTTGGAGCTTTCCTTCGCATTTCTGGTTCTTGTCGTTTGTCTTGGAGCAGGTGGTACTGTACCTTCAGTCTTCTTCCCTCTTCTTCCTCTGACTGGAGCTGGGGCAACAGGGTCTTCTGCTGCCTCAGATTTATCCGCAGCTTCATTTGATCCCATCACTTTTCCTTTTCTGGCTCGAGCAGGTTTCACAGCTGGCCTCATTTCTGTGACTTCTGTCTCTACAACTGGCACACACTCAATTTCAGGGTCCTGTGGAACAGTCTCCATGGCATCTGATAGTTTGTTTTTACTGCTTCCACTTGGCAATTCCTCCAGCAAGATTTCATTTGTATCTATTTCAGAGGTGCAGATAGAAAACAAAGGCAAAAAAAATTACTTCCATTCACAACAGATTGATAGTATTTAACTGCCAAATAGTCATTTAAAGATGGGTGACTCAAATGTCTTACAATTATTGAAGGAAAACTGTTACAGTCCAAAACACACATTTAGGTAACAAATATAACAAACCTTTTGGCTCTAGCATCTTCTCAGTTTCATGGAGAACCTCTTGGGGCCTCCTTTTGGGCTTAAGAGCAACTTTAGATGGCTGAGGGTTGCTTTCTTCTGTTAGCTCAACGTTTTTGCTTTCAGTGGATTTTGCAGTTCTGCCTCTTGTTGTTTGTCTAACAGCAGGTGGTGCTGCTGCTTCAGCTGTCTTCCCTCTTCTGCCTCTGGCACGAGCAGGAATGGCAGGCTCCTCAGAAGGTTCTGGTGCTTCCTTTTTATCCGGAGCCGCTTTAGACTGCACTGTCTTTGCCTTTCTGCCCCGAGCAGGTTTCTTCTCTTGGCCAGGATCTGTTGCAGGCATATCAGTTTCTGGGAGGTTTCCATTGGCTGTCTCCACTTGAGATACATTTTCATCAACTCTAACATCTTTGGATTGCACCAGTAGTACAACATCTTCAACAGAGTCCACAGACATTTGACCTTCATCCTATTTAAAAAACAAACAAAAATAATTCAGACAATGAGCATTGACATAGACAAACTAGTTAAGTAAAAAATAGAATCAATAGAATCTTACACACTTCCCATCTGACAACAATCCAGTAATATGGTAAATTTTGGGCCTTTATCAATTAAATGTTCCATTGTCCAGTACAAATCTTTGTTTTGCATATAAATTAAATTGCTTCCTATAATGTGAAACAGTTGCCAAAACAGTCTCATTTGAAAATGAATATTGGTGCACATGCTTTATTTTTACCTTCTTTGTTTCCTGGTCCTTTGTAGAATCAGTCACAGGCTCCTCCATGAGCTCTTGAAGTCCCTCAAAGTCTTCCACTGGAGCATTTCCCCTAAGCCGTGGTGACTTCATGAGTCTCTTGAGCCCAAAGTTCTCCTCAACAGGTTCTCCTTTCTGTCTGGGAGTTCTCACCAGCCTTTTAACACCAACCATATCTTCGACAGGAGCACTCTTCTGTTTGGGTGTCTTCATTATTCTCTTGATACCCGAGCAACATACTTCTGGAAAACTCTTCTCTGTAATTTCAGATCCTTGCATGCAGACTGGTGTCACCAGAAGCTCCTGAATGCCACCCATACTCATATCAGCCTCTGGAGCTCTAGGAGTCTTCAGATGGTCATTTGGAAGGTCTTCAATGGGTTCAGCCACCTGTTTCGGGGTCTCAAAAATTCTCTTTACTCCAGTCAGACATTCTTGTTGTTCAGGCTTCTGTTTAGGAGTTACCAGAAGTTGTCCACTGATGTCCTCTAATGGTTCAGTCTCATGTCTTGGTGTCTTCATGATCCTCTTCACTCCTGTGAGGCACTCCTTTTGTTCGGTTTTCTGCTTTGGGGTTATTAAAATTCTTCCCCTCAGGTCCTCTACGGGCTCGGCTTTCCGTCTAGGCGTCTTCATGATCCTCTTCACTCCTGTGAGGCACTCCTTTTGTTCAGTTTTCTGCTTTGGGGTTTTCAAAATTTTCCCCCTCAAATCCTCAACTGGTTCAACCTTCTGTCGTGGTGTCTTCATGATCCTCTTGACTCCGGTGAGACATTCTGGTAGTTGTGGCTTCTGTTTAGGAGTTGTTACAGTTGTTGCCTTCAAATCAGCCCCCTGCTGTTCACTAGACTCAGATGGAATTTTCAACGTAATATCACTCTCACTAACGAAGCTACACTCTTGATCAGCATTGAGAAGCCTTTGGACAGACTCACTGCTGTATTTTCTGCCTTTTACTGCAGATGTAACACTCAGTGGAGACACCATCATTTCACCTGCAAGGACAGTCACGTTTATTTTATGCTTATTTAACAACCTAACAGGAATGATTTAAACAATATATACATATCTACCTGTCTCCTCTGGTGTGTTTAGCACTGATGGTTCAATCACAGATGTGCTCAGACATTCTGCTGGAGACTTTGTAGCACTGTTCGTAGATCTCCTCTTCCTTTCATTTACAGGGGTTTTAAACATTTCAGAAATACCTGGAAATACAAAACTCAATATTAACAGTGATGAAAATCAAATCCAAGATACGTTTTTTGTGTTGGAAAAGTGGTAATCACCAGTCAAGTCCTCATCCATTTTCATGTTCTTTTTTAAGACAGCAGTATTAGTGACCAGTCTGGGAGCAGCGCTAGGTGGATGTACAACCATCCGTTTTTGAGCTCTGCCCACAATGATGGTCACAGGTGAATCTGCGTGCCCAGTGCTCATGTGGCTCTTAAGCTTTCTTGCAGGAGTCTGAGAGATTGAGAAAAGGCATTTCTTTTTTTATTTAGAAGCATCCTGGCATCAATACAATAACATGAGTAACAGTGTGCAGATTTAGTAAAGCCTCCAAATGACAACTGTTGTTCTCCAAAACTGTAGATGTTACTAAACCGTTTCAGTTACGCTCATACCTGTGGTTTGGATACAGCCTTCTTTTTGGTCGTTTTAACAGCCACTTTTTTAGCTGGAACAACCTGAGCTTTAGTTGTCCCAAATTTCACAATATCTGCCCAGGAATTTAAGACTGAAGGGAAACATAAAAATAAATTACAATAAATTACTGACATAATAAGTTCAATGGCACAATGACTTCCAGCTTTGCAGTATGTTACATACCTTTTATTGATGCCCGTGAAATACCACTTCGTCTGTGCATTACTTTCAGTGCACTCTTATTGACACTTGCAGTCTTGCGTGAGGTGCTTTTCATGCTCTTCCTCTTCAGAGGTATCTTGGGTGTAACTGTGAGTAAAGGCACTTGGTCTGCAGTCGCATCAACTTCAGCAATGGGAGAGGGTGTGCTGATGCGTGACACAGAGAAGCGTCCTCGCACAGTGGGTGTCTGAACACCTGAATCCAATGGGGTTTTGGCTGGTGTTGCAACAATTGTGGAAATATTTTTTACAGAGGCAGGGCTCCTTCTTTTGCCAGCAGGAGTCGAGGACTTCGATTTGGGAGTCTTCTTTGCAGGAGACGGAGTCTTGGGAGTCTTCTTTGCGGGAGACGGAGGAGTCTTGGGAGTCTTCTTTGCGGGAGAAGGAGTCTTGGGAGTCTTCTTTGCGGGAGAAGGAGGAGTCTTGGGAGTCTTCTTTGCGGGAGAAGGAGGAGTCTTGGGAGTCTTCTTTGCGGGAGAAGGAGACTTGGGAGTCTTCTTTGCAGGAGAAGGAGACTTGGGAGTCTTCTTTGCAGGAGAAGGAGACTTGGGAGTCTTCTTTGCAGGAGAAGGAGACTTGGGAGTCTTCTTTGCAGGAGAAGGAGACTTGGGAGTCTTCTTTGCGGGAGAAGGAGGAGTCTTGGGAGTCTTCTTTGCAGGAGAAGGAGACTTGGGAGTCTTCTTTGCAGGAGAAGGAGACTTGGGAGAAGAGGTTCTAGATTTTGGAGTCTTAGGAGAAGCCCTTTTGGTACCTGATTTTTTGGGTGATGGAGTCCCTGTTTTGCTTTTTTGCTCAAGCTGTAAAACAACAACATTATGTGACATACATATGACATACAGAATCATGTATAGAAGTCAAGCAACTCAGTCTTACCTTTAGCAAGCCAATGACAGATGCTCGTCTGAGAAGTGACTGTTTGGGTGTGAGCAGCGACAGGCTTCTCCGTGGAGCGGCCCCCTTGCGTAACGGAGAATCTGGAGGCAGCCGCTTGTCAAACAACTCTGGGCTCAGGTAACCTCCAAAAGAAACTCGTTTCTTCTTCATCAGTGATGCAGGCAAGTCTGCTCCAAGTTCTCCGCTTTTGCGTTTCTTGGAGACTAAAAAAAGGTAACATGACTTTGTATAAATATAACACAAAACTGTAACAGTCATGTACAGAATAATGCAAAATGGAAAATAAAAATTTAATGCAAAAACCTTTCTCAGCCTTCCCGGAGTTACTCGGTGACAGCGACTTGGGATGAGCTGCTTGTTGTTCCCCAGTGCATGCATCTTTAGCTGGCGTGGCTTCCTTAGATCTCCTTCTCATAGGTGACTTAGGTGTCTGATTAGAAATTTGTTCAATAACTTCATGCACACTAAACTTTAGGGGAGTTGATGGTTTTCTCTGAGGTGAATTTGCTTCATGCTTGGTAATATTTTCTGCTTCAGGCCTAGCCATCAGAGCAGATGGACTCTGGATGGACTTTCTCTGCTTCACAGACTGCGGAGTTTCAGCTCCAGTAAAGTCTTTGTCGTTCTTAGGAATGCTTTTAACTTCTGTGGAGAAAGGTTTTCCAGCATTCTTTCTGACTGAGCCAGGTCTGGGAGTGCAACGTTTTGAGGACGGTGTCTGAGGCTGACCAGCAGAAGATTTCCAAGGGGTCTTGATGTCCAGAGATTTTTTGATCATTTGATACAGGTCACTGAAGGGGGACGTGGTCTTGTTTTGCAGCACACTACTATCCTCCTTTGGTTCCACTTCAATGTTTTTTTCCAGGGATCGCTGGATGTTGTCATGGTTAGCTCCATCTTTAAGATGGGGATCTACAAACACAAAAAGGTTTTAGGCCACAAGAAATACTAGAAAAGCATTTCCTGAAGAAAATGCAAGTTTGATTGCTGCAGCTAAAGCATTGCTTTAAATGCTGATGTGAAGGATTGCTATGAATTGCTGGAGAATCTGCAATCTGAATTTAATTTGCTGAAACACAGTTAAGAATTTAGAAAGATGAAGCTCTTATTTTGAAAAGTAGAAAATGTTTTATTATGAAGATATGAAAAAGAAACAGCTGAAGACAAAACAGTATGAAGTCACTGACCTTAAAGAATATGCCATATGAAAGGTCTGAGGCTGGAATAATACCATAATCTTATAAGAAGCACAGACTGTGTGATTTTAATGTGAAAAGCCTCTTGTGTGTCAGCCTGTCAGCAGCCCTGCCTACCTGCCTGTATCCGTGGCAACCTGAATGTTTATCAAATGCCCCTAATGGCTGTTCCATACTCCGCGAGACAGACAACAGAGAACTCGCTCCACGGGTGTTAAGAGATTAAAAAAATAAAAGTTATTTTTGACACGGAGGTACCATACTCAGTGAGACGTGTGTGTGCAGACCGGCACCCTCCCCAAACAGCTGGCTGTACAGGCAAAACGGTTTGATGTTCAGTTTTAAGAGTGACACCGCCAGAAAGCTAACGAGTGTTCCCTCGAACCAATATAAAAATGATCCCAGTTAGATGGAAAGTGCAGGCCTGAGCGCAGGTTAGAGAAATTTTTTTAGGCATCCCCTCAGCCTCTCTCCACTCTGCTGAAGATTCCGCCCACTCTGGCTCTCAACATTCCACCCAATACACACTAATGTTAAACTCAGAAGAGACCTCAAAAACCACTTCATCTTTAATCATCTGCCATTTGAAGATGGAGCTGAATTTCCAAACTCTGTATTCATTCATTCATTCTTTGAAGACCAAGATATTTGAAGTATTTTAAGCTTTGAATGGTTTCTCTATCTTGAAATTTGTAAAGTAGCATTTTCCAGAAGACATGATTTGAAGGGCTCTCTCATTGACTCCCATGTTAATTTGAAGGTGTAAAATGTTTAATATTTTTAATATTATAATATTTTTAATTATTATTGAAGGTTTCCAGGAATGTCCTGAATGAGCTGAATCTTTTGATGTTTGAACGGTTTGAATCGATCAATGCATTCTGGAGATACGCTGAGCCAAAAAAACGTACAGAAGAATATTAATAAAGAATCTCAAGATTCTTGGCAGCAATCAAACTAACTACAGGGCTCATCAATGGAGCAAACAGGGCATACATATAAGAAGAGAACTCTCACCTGTGGATACTTCAGAGGTCCTCTTTTCTCCTGCTTCAACAATGGCAGTATCACCTGCTTTCTGATCTTGACGAACCTATGTGAAAACCATCCATTAACACATTTGTAACATTATCCAAACCAATTTAGGCCCCTTCACACTTCACAGCCACATTTGCATTCACACCTGAGCCACATTTGAGCCAATCCTGTGGATCTAGCCGGCTTGAAATCAAACTGGATTCAGCCGGATTGGAGGTGTTCACACTTGGAAAAAAACACATGTGGATTGATCTGGATGCGGCCAAATCCTGCTTAAGCCACATTTTTTCCCCAGTGTGAACAGGGCCTAAAAGGCTGTCTGGGCTCAATCCTACTCTAGCTGGAACGACATTCTCCAGTGTGAACGGGGCCATAGTGATTCAATATTGAAAGGCCAATTACTTTGAGGGTTTCAGCTTTGCCCCCTATGGAGGATCTCTTCTTTGGTGTAGGCGCTGGAGGGTACTCAAACCTGAAATAAAAAAACAAAAAACAAAAGGAAGCTATTTACAGCTGACTACACTCCTAGGTTATTTAGCATTTAGGCCTGTAAAAATACATTCTGTTTAAAGCAAATTGGTTTAGGAACACGCTCACCTGAAAGAACGATCAATAATAGTTATCACATCTCCATGTTTTAAACGCTCAGACTGCTGCAGAACCTCTCCATTGACAGATGTTGGGTTCGTCAAGCTCAAATTTGTTAAAATGACCTGAAACGATGACAAACACAAAACGTAAGGCAGAGAAGCTCCAAAGATTCTGTGACACTTTTTACTTCTGTTCATGTCATGACAAAAAAACACTAATCAATAACATTGAGTATACACAAAATTTACATCTGAGAGATGTAGTTATTGTGGGTTACCTCTTTGTTCTCATTTAAGTCAATTCTGCAGTGTTCCTTGGACACAAGTGGAAGCTGAATACGAATATCACAGTCAGGCATCCTGGAAGATGACAAATAAGCATTTTGAAATGTGTTCATTGGGTTGTCACCATGTTTAGAAAGATTCAAACTGTATATCTGATTTGCCCCATCACTCAAATCTAACATGCAAATAGGTTTGCTGTGCATCCTTTTGCATGATGTAAGACCAGGAAGAGACAGCTGGTTGTGGCACAAGCAGCCAATGGCCCTTCTCCAAACCAAAACTCATAGTAAATGTTGACTTAAAGTGCTGTACAATTCTAATATAGAAACTTCTGTAATTACGAAGAGAAAACAACCTGGATTTAATCTACAATATGAATAAACAAATATTATATACACTAAATTTTAATGATCTTACCTTCCAAACAAACATGTTGTAGTGAGAGGAAATTCAGTCCCATCTCCTCCATTCCTCTTGATCACGACTATCTTCCCATGTAATGGCATTATTGCAATGTTACCTGGAATTATTACGAAACACAAGTGTCAAGACTACGGAAGGTTAAAATAAAAAAACACAAACACCGCGAAAGTCAAATATGACATCGATTAAAGTACATTTAAATGTAAGAAAAACCTTTCTGAGAAACGAAAAGAATGGAAGATATCTGAAGAACAAAAGCATAATCTCGGTGTGTGACATTTAACTTCTGTCGTTAGCAAGGGATATTTTTAATTAGCCTACATCGTGTTTTAACTTTGACAAAAGATTAGTAGCACGACGTTTCATTGTTGTGTAAGTCCCGTCAGTCGGATATTGTGCGTAATCGTAGATTTAAATTAAGACAACTATGAGACACACCACGTGTAACGTCGCATTGTAGAGTTGCAATTTTACAAACCTTCGCCACGCTAACGCGACGTAATGGAACACACAACGCTAGAAAAAGTGGCGTACTCACCTGAAAGTCCGTTTAAAGATGCGTCAACTTCTGACAGTCCATAAAAATAGACGAAGATATCACAACAGAAATGTCACTACAATATCATTCCAACATCACGCCGATCTAACGTAAGCTTTGTCAAACAGTCGACTCTTGTCTTGTCTCGTTTCTTACATTGAGGTGCTTTGGTATCACTCCGCCTAACAAGAAACAGGAAATAACCCGTCAAAATATAGATTAACCTCTATCTGTTCTGTTTAATGTGTGCCTCGTTTGATGTTGCCCGGCTTTATTTGAAGTATTGTTTGAAATTTTTATTTAGCTGCCTTGATAAAACGCGACGTTTACTTAAAAGGGACTAGTTTGTTTACAAATTTGGCGGAATATTCTCATTTACGCGAGGAGACGGTAATTTGAAAATATTTGAAATTCCGCGCGAAGGCTCCTGATTGGTCTATACGTCAGAACGTAGTAAGAGGGCGGCGCATAGCTCAAGATTTTTCATTGTTTATTACTGTCATTCGTCATTAAAAACAGCACCTATGTTGCATCATAATTGTTTTAGCATTTTATTTTTTTATTAATTTATTAGTAATTACTACTACTACTACTACTACTACTACTACTACTACCACCACCAATGATAATAATAAAAATAATAGTAATAATAATAATAATAATCATCATCATCATCATCATCATTATCATCTCTGGTGTGTTTCCACCCATTCCTGTTCAGTATACACACTCAGAAACAGTAAATTTATTATTAACAATTTCTCCTGTAGTGTATTTTAGTCTGTTACAGCACCATCTAGTGGTTCCTTTTTCAATTTACACCAGTAACGGTGTCTTAAAATCTCTGTCAACATACAATAAAAGATGTAATTCCACATCTAATTGCTACACCTGTCTGATGCTGGTCTACAAGACTTTACTAAGAGCTACTTAAAATAATTAATTTTAAATTCCTATTAATACCATATAATACAGTTTGCCCTATAGGGCCTATAGGTACTTTCATGCAAGTTGATTTCTGTATGGCAGCAGTTTATTCTGCATCAATGGCGCCACCTCTGTGCCAGAGACTGAAAAAAATGACACATGAACAACACAAACGCATTTAATTATTAAATGTTGGTTTTATTTTTTATCTTTTTTTGTTGTTTTTGTTTTTTTTTCAAAGTCGCTTGATAATCTTGACAAAATTGCAACATATTCCATATTTCTCAAACTGACACTGTGTCTGTTGCTATTCCAGATTAGCTGTGGAGGGAAAAGTTGTGCGCTGTTCTGGACTGGTTAAGTCATAAATGTTGAAAGCAGCTTTGACCGTACAAATAATAATAATAAAAAAAAAGGTACATGAACAACTCAAGAGAGACTCCACACTGGCATCCGATGTTGTTGAGCTATCAGGATCAGTGTCTCTCTCTGCACAAGACCTGGTTTGCCACCAGGTCTCAGAAAAAATGAGTGATTGAAGAAAAATTCAGGGGCTCAGTAGCAGAAGTGTGTGTACATGTGCATCTGTGATTGGAGGCTTAGGGGGGGTGCAGCACAGAACATATACAATAACAGGCCAAGCACACAAAATGATTCCTTCCTGAGACATTGGTGTGTGTACAGTAATGATGGTCTAGATGATGTGTATTAATGGTGAAGGCGTTTTGGTGTAAAGTGAGTCACAGGGTTGCTCTGGATTCGGCAAAATATCACATATTTGTTTCTACCACAGGGGAGATTTGTGAGGACTTGGCTGACAAACATCACATTTGGGACCCTCATTTGCCTGACAGAGTAGGAGGAGAAGGGGACCACTACATTCTAGTCTTCTCCCATCCACTACAGACCGATCCAATCAGAGAGAATTACATATGTTTAATACAGAGTGTATGTACACCATTCTTCACATTTGAACTCTCTTTGAAGCAGAGCTGCTTGAGCCCACCCGAAGCCTGGGCAGGCTACAGATGGGCGTCACTTTCTCTTTCTGCTACATGGCTGAAAAGCTATGCCCCGACAGGAGTGCTACTGTACATAAAAACATGTTGGGTTTGTTTGAAAAAAAAAAAAAAAAAAATGAAAGTGGGGGGAGGTTGAAACTGTGAAAGCCACATTCTGCCAGTGATTGGTGAAGGGTCTGTCCACTGTGTAGGACATAAAACATGAAATAATTTCCTTCAGTAAAATGTGCTCAAAATGTCTTTTTTCTTGAATCACAAACCTATAAACAAAACACATAAAAGGTATTCTTAAAAAAAAATCAGGTGAAGCCTAAAACTCTTCATAGTTTTAAAGAAATGAATACAGCTTATATACACAAACTCAAAGGCTACTTAAAATACACCTTAATAATGAATCTTCATTAATTTGATTTCTTGAAAGGACCTGTGACCACATCATACGACCAAGTTCTTACAATCATTTTTTCCATTCTTTTGGAAGAAAAAAAAAGAAAAGAAAGGAAAACAAATCCAACCTGGAATAGTAGGTGATATTCATTGCGACTTGTTTTCTGTGCACATTTATGTTTATGTGTGTGTGTGTTTGCATGTGTGGACTGGAGAGAAATTTCAACATCTTTTTGTTAATTAGAATAATGTACAAATGTGAAACTGAAACATCTCTCAATACTCTCGATGGGTATGAAAAGATTCAAACAGTGAAGGAGTACAACAATTTCTAATCTCAGCTCAGAAAACATGTCCTCATTTCAACCTGCCATTCTGTTCTGGACATGTCAATCACAATAGTTCCTTAATTTTTTCTATATATATATTCATATATCTTTTGTACGAAATCTGCTTTTTTTTGAAATTGGAAAAAGAGAAAAGACCCAAAGTCTTTGAGTAGCAAGGTCTTTTAACAAGTCCCTAAGTTGCAGTCTGCCTCAGAGTACAACAAAAAAAGTGTCTGGTGTTTGTTAAATCAGTCCATGACCCAGCCACTCTCCGTTTCATTCATAACCGGTCTCCACTGCTTTGGTTCCATCAGTCTTTTTTCGAGGAGGATGGTGAGGGGAGGAGCAGCAGTGGAGAGGAGAGTGGGGGGAGGAAGGGGGAAGAGTCATCAGCAGTGTTTACGGTGTGGTATCTCAAGAGGCATCCTGCTTCCCCGGCCTGCTCCGGCCTCACCCCCCTCACTCCTGGACAGTGTTCCAGAGTGAGGGAAAGCAGATCAGGAGGTGGGGATTTGTGTTGTAGGAGAGGAGGAGGTTGGCTCTGCCAGTCTCCTGTGTTCAGCAGTTAGGGTCAAGGCCCACCTCCTTTGCCCCTCCTCTTTAGAACATTAAGGGAGGAGACAGAGAGCAACACGAAGAACAAAACAAATGAAAAGGGTGGGCCGCAACTACGGCGATTGTGTGGCTGGACTGCTTTGGGCAGAGCTGGGGGACAGGCTAGGGCTGCAGCTGCCTGGGGGGGCACCACTGGGCCGGCTGCCTGCTGCTCCGCTTTCCAGACCTTCTGAGTTCTCCAGCATCTCCTGGATGAGAGGTGGCATGGAGCCGGGAATCTCCATCTTCAGCGTGATGACACGCTCAGCTCCTGCAGAGAGACAGAGAAACGTAAGATGAAGTGATGATGTTCTGACAAAATGGATTTCACGTGTCTTTTTTGATTTTGTTGCTTTTTCTAATATATTCGGATGCAAACAAATATTAAGGTAAGTGTTAAACTACTCCTTTTAGAAGTGCTCACTAGTGAAGACTTGAGGACTACAAACCTTTAGCGCTTATGCTCCTCAGATCAGTAATCTTCATCAGCATCTTGGGGAACATATGTGGTTTGTGGGGCCTCCTCTTCCTTACGTAAATCTTCAGCGCCTCCAGAAGGGGCTCCTGCAGGACGTCCACTTTTTCTGCCTGTTCCAAGTCCTGCCGATCTGTAGAGAAACACATCAAGTACAGAAAAAATTGTAAGCACTCTTCATAACACAATATTACAATCACTATGAGCCACCAGGTAGTGCAAGATGTAGTTGGGTTACTGGAGCTTTTCAATAATTACCTCCACACAGCAAACAGATGGCGCTAAGCAGCCCCGTCTCTGCATCGTCCATCTCCAGAGGAAGGAGCTGGTTGGCGAAGGCAAAAACAAGATCAGTGAGCGGACCAAAGCCGGCGTTGTGCATCTGGGTTCGGTTTAGCGTGAGTCCATCTGAGAAAGTCATGGTGTCTTGCTCGGGTGTGTAGCGCGTACAGATCCGTAGTATCTGTGGACAGCAAAGTTAAAAAAAGATAAAAATTACAAAAATAAAACCATGACTTAGTAATGTTCAGGAAGAAAAAGCAGGCCGCTATTTGTACCAGAATGTCAAGACAAGCGGCTTTGAGCAGAGTGATCTGGTCAGCGATGGTGAGCGTTGTGAAGCCGGGCAGCTGTTTGGCAAACTCCACCGTCTTTATGATGCACTTAGTGGAGAGCTCACTGAACTTGTCCCACAGGTCTACATCCAAGGAAACACGTCGTTCTGAGCTGTTAGTCTGTAAAAAATACACATTTGGAAAATGAATGAATTATAAATGCAGGTAAAATTGACAAATAATACACACACAAATTGTTTGTCATGCCACTGACCGTAGTGTATTTGCCCAGCTGGCAGAGAGACGGGAAAGTTTCCTGATGTGCCTTGCGAACCCTGTCAATCATCTGCTCTGTGTCAGGACTCAGGACGTAGCTCCCTGTGCACTCTTGTTTCTTTTCATCCTTTTTCTTCTTGTTTCGGTCATTCCGGACCGCTGCAGGACGCAAAAAGAAAAACACAAGGATCAGATTGTGCGACAAAACATAGAAGCTCATATTTACCGGCCAACGCTGTATCTCCAAACCACAGCCTTTATCACTGCAAGCATGCAAGCACACAACCTGTGTGTACCATAAGTCACATATCAGCACCTCCTGCCACCACCTCAAGGTAAACTGAGATTAAGATAGGATGCAAAGTCATCAGCAGGAGAGGATGCTCTGTCTGCAGCAAACAGCAGAAACCACATCATCTCTTATCCGGTACTATAAGATAAATATTGCGAGACAGCTCCATCTAGGAAAGGCTATGGTAATGTAGAGATAGGGGGGAAAAACCTTGAAATAATCCACTGTCATTTCCCTCTGGGCGATCTGGCTGAGAGTAGTGTGTTCACCCCAAATGACAAAAAACACTAGGCAGGGTGTTTAGCATTGGGATCCCATTACAAGCTCCATCCATTTCTCCCAGCCTATCCACACCGGGGTGCAGTTTAGGTTGTGTGTATGTGTGTGTGTGTTGAGGCTGGGGTGGAGATGGGGTGCTACTTGATAAATAGTAGTGGGGGATGGAGCTATCCATAAGGCTGACAAATTGCCACAGCTTTCATTAGGGGTCCCAGCTAATCTAATAACATAATATGACAAATATCCTGCCTCTAATGGTTTTAAAAGGGCTCGGCTGCGAAGAAAAAAAAAACCTTCCAGCTTTTTTCTCCGGTTATACAACACATTCACACTTCCCTCGTCGTGCTCTAAGGTGAAATTGTATTCTCGTGCTTTAAATCATCCACCTTTCCCAAACTTGTCTCTATCAGTTCTCCAATCTCCATCCTGCCTCAAGGCACTTGCATTCCCCCTAGCCACTGACCTGAGATCACATTTTCCTTGTCTTAATCCTAACCTTGACCATTAAGGGGCGAGAGAGCTCAGGCTGATGGAAGATCAGTGTCTTTGACAGAGGGGCCTGGACCGGGGCCAAGGAGGGAAGCACTACACTGCTGCTGCTCATTCATCAGCCCACAGACAGGCCTCCCTGCCTGGGAGAACATGAAGGGAAGTAGAAAGGCGGGGGCTGGAAGTCTGATCCTGCATTATGTTACAGCTAAGTACTGCTTAGCTTACAACAAGAAATGAAGAAGACCCTGCTGTGATTATGGTTAATGTGTTACTCATGTTGTAGGCGGGTATGATCACCACAAAAAGCAGGCATTGCATTATACAGTGTGTGTGTGAAAAAAAGAAACAATGAAGTGCTTTGCACTGACTTAGTCAAGGAACATCGCTCAGATTTGGAGGAAACTGTAGAAAGCCACTGAGCAGTATTTTGGCCAGCCCTGCAAGTGATGATGGGGATCTGTGCCCTGTCTGACAGGAGGGGAGGGGCAGGAGGGCTGCAACACAGTCAATGTCCAATTAATTCACAAATAAAAGTGGGGCATCCCAAGTGCCCAGACATTACCCACACTGACAAATTGGCAGCACAATCATAAGCCGCACAACACAATTTAATGAAGTCATTAAAGAACTATTAGGCACGACTGGCGATCTGTCATGGCGAATTGCCACATGCAATAACTTGGGGGGAGGAGGTGTCCTGGAGGGGGGTCTGGGGATGGGGGGGGATACTGAAAGAAATACTGCCTTGCTTGTTTTTTTTAGTGTGTGTCTATGGACACAAATGTGTGTTAGGTGTTTGTGTCAACTTTAAGCAATGCATCTTTCAAAATGTATTATGAGAATATGAATGCTAATGGGGGAACTTGCATCCTGAATTGTTTGCAGTTTACATACTCATTGCATAAAAAAATGATTTACCAGAGCTGCTCTGTACATAGTAATGTGACAGTGCACACACACAGCCATCACTCAATCATTTGTTCTCATAGTGGATTTCAGCTGCGGTGTGCACTTAATAGACAATTTCAGTGCCACGGTGTGTATGTATCTGTGTGTGTGTGTTTGTGTACAAGACAGAAAGAGGTGGGCAGACAGGGATAATTCGTGTGAGGAAAATTAAAGCGCTGGCAGCTCGTCCATCACACAGATTAAATTCAATGGAAAGATAAAAATGTCAATGTTCCCCCTGCTCCTGCTGCTTGCAGCACAGAGCCAACATCGACAGTGATGAAACTTTCCCCCTCTCTCTCCCTCTCATCCCTCCTCCCTTCCTGCTCTCTCAACTCTAGATTTTCATTCTCACTCACACTGGGTTCAATACTCTTCCCTCTAACAGCCTTCATCTTTCTCTACTATTGTGACTCTCTGGCTGATGCTATCCTCCCTTTGCAGTGTTCTCCATCATTCTGTGTTTCATCTTATTTTACTTTTATTACTTTTTTTATATTGCTGAATAACACCTTCCACAAGGAAAATGTGGGCGATAGCTTTGTGGGATACTGAGTGTTGATGTGATATAGAACTATATGGATCAGCAATAAAACACAAATACCAACCAAAACAAGCATCTCTGTAGCTTTAACCACTCAAAAACAGCCTGTTAGCTTCCCTTAGCGGTCTACTTTAACCACATGTTGTCAGACTGATAGTACACTTGCACTCAATTTACATGCCTTTCCCTTGCACTGTAACCCTCTACTTGTTCCCAACACCCTCACCCCCTCCTTCTGAAGCCGTCTTGCTTGGCATTGCCACCTGGCAGCAGGCCTGGCACTGTCGTCTGGAGCTGTCTGCCAGCAGACACAAGGTCACCCAGACGTCCCCCGGGCACTAGCGGGGGGTCCACCTTCTGCATGTGTGTGACAGAGAGTGTATGGTGTTCTAAGCGGAGCTGTCGGACTGTATTTCTGTTACGGCGTTTTAATTCATACCAGTTTGTTTTTGTCACCTTGCATGCGCATAATTGGTGCGTTTGCATAAAATTATGCAAAGGGATGCACTTTGATGAGCATGTGTGTACGAGTGTCCATGTCAGAGGCACACACAGAGTCCCTGCTGGCCCCAGATGGCCAGCCTTTTCCTCCATGCCAAACCTGATGAGTTTTACTGGCCAAAGTCACCGCTATGACCACAAGACAAACAATCTGCACACTCTGCACAAAATGACCACAGCCAGAAAGAAAAGTTACTGATGAACCTGAAGTAGCTCAATAAAGTTGGGGGAAAATTAGAACATTTAGAATAAAATGTTCAGCCTGAGTCCATTCAGAAAAACCCTCCCACCTGTCTTCTGTTGCAAAGTACCACTTACTCACCACTAGATGGCTCTCCAGTTCCACCCTGTTCCCTGTTTTAAACTGTGCTGCCTCAGTGAGCCATGTGCGTAAAAGAAACTGGCTGCTGTGATCCTTCTAACCATGATTAATGGCCCCATTCAAAGGTAAGGAGCTCGGAGGATAACTTCTTTTACTGTAAGCCACAGTGCTGTGGCATGGGGAGTGCTCCCTGCACTGCTGTAGCAGAAAGATGAGGTAAATAGCGCTGGGAAGACAGGAGGCACAGAGAGAGGGAAGAATACAGGCTGTATATGTGTGTTTAAACAGGTGTGTGTCTATGAATGGAGGCGAGAAAGGCTACAATTTCCTGTCAGAGCATTACTGATATGTAACAATATTATTCAATATTTATTAGAACAATCATTCAAATAAATTTAACATGATTAAGTTGATTGGGTGGAAAAAAACACAAAGTCTCTGTGGTCACACCTCAACCAATTATTTTATCAAGTTTGACTGCCTGCTAGCTTGTGTATGTGTATGTATGTATGTGCGTGTGTATGTGTGTGTGCGTTCACACAGCCCCTGGGGTGCACTGATGGGAGCAGACGCCTGCTCTTTCACTCTCGGCAGGTGAGAACATATTCATCACAGAGGCCTGCCAAGCCTGGCGACACCCTGACTGTTACTGCCAGTCTGCATCACGGCTGCCCTTTGTCTCGCTCTGATATTTTTAAGTAAAATCAACTAAAAGTGTAAGAGCTAATAGTAACAACTTATTTTTGGTTACCATGATATAAGCAGAAAAGAGGACAAGAGCATACATCTGAATCCCATGCCAAAGCTAAAACATGTGCACAATAGTGGTTCAAGCATCAACAAATGTGGCTTCCTGCAGTGGTAACAATTATCTAGCCCCTCTGAGATTAAAGACCTATGATGGGATCTGTGGCTGAGCTTAAATACCCGGGGGTAGCAGAGTATTAGTAGGGTATCCATCTGATTTTGTGTACTCACACTCCTTAGACATCCCGACATCCAGGCACTTCTGCAGTCGACAGTACTGGCAGCGATTGCGGGTGACTTTGTTGATGATGCAATTCTTCTCCCTGTGACAGGTGTACACCATGTTCTTCTGGATGCTTCTCCGAAAGAAGCCCTGTGTGAACAGAGTGAGAGATACAGCAATGAATGAATGGATGAATGAATGACAAGGTAGGGGAAAGAGAGCTACGTTACCAATTTAATTATAATACGAGTCCTATGTGTCTACAGATATTAGACAAATATTATCTGCCTGATAATAAAAGACATTAAATTGTAGCTGAAGGTGTGGTTAAAAGGCGATGAACTGCCAAACAGTTCAGTCTGTAGAAGGCTTAATCCATGACATAATCTGGACAGAGACTAATAGTCAGTGAGCCATCACTGTCTCATGAGGCCGCCCACCTGCTCGGTGCGGTACACTTAAGACACACAAACACAAAAATGCTTTCGGGAGATGTTTCAGGTCCAATGGCTTTCAGGGAAAAGGCACAGGGTTGCTGGATGTCTCATCACTGTGGCCTAGTTTAGACAGCCAGAAATAAGTAGTTCTAGATCCAGGCGAGCGCATATGATTAGAGAGAGAGAAAGAGACCATAGGCGGAAAGTGTTGTGTAAGAATAGAAAAAAAGGAATCCCTATTTTCCCTGCATCAATCCAAAAGGGTCAAAAAATGTAGTCTAAGCTGTTCAGACATAGAGCAAAGGATAACAAGTTCATCTTTGGTCACTGGGCTGAAATGGGAGTCTGCGGGGGAAGACAAACTGTTCTGATTGCATAAAAACAAGACACAGAGAACCTCTCACAGATTGATGCAACACACATCCTATGTATTGGCTCAGTAATAATTCAGATTTCCTTCTTATGAACTTAGCTCAGAATATTACGCCCTAAACTAACAGGCAAGTAAACAATCTTGTAAATAAAAAATGATGTTAGCAGCTAAACACATCTCCAATTCTGAAGATGAAATCATTTTTGCTTCCATTATTAACTATTGATGTCCTTTTAATGTTGCCTTTGCGATAAATAGTTGAAAAGCCATGCATCTTACATTTGACAACATCCCCCACCAAAAAAAAAAAAAATCAATGTCAACCTCTGTGGCCTTGTTGCTTAAACACACCTTATGTGTCAAAGAGATAAAAAGAGGTTAATGCAAATCAGACACAACTGAGTGAGTTCTGGACAAATGCAATACAGGTCAAGGTAGTATTGATGTGACGCAGTGGGTTTTGGTAGGTGGGTCTGCATATGGTGGGGGTGGAGAGTGATGTGGTGCAGAAGCTGCCAGGGAGCCCCATCCCATGTGGGGGGATTAGCTCTGCTAGCCGACAGATGGCTGGTGGACCTAAGCCCACAATTTGTCCTTCCCAGATCACTAACCTCTCCTCACATCTCCCGTCCACTGCCACAGAGTGGAAGTGATTCAGACGTCTGATGAACTACAAAGAGGAAGTGTGCACAGTTTGTCGTGGTTGTCATCAGTCTGAGCATGGTACTACCAGTGTGGCCTATAATGTCAACTGCACATTGGTTCCCAGCTGGAAGAGGAAGTGGTTCAGTGCTCAGGTCACCTAATGTAACCTCCGTGCATCACATCTGTGTTACAATCTGTCACATAATATGTTTTATTCTAAATGAAAAATTACAATAAAATACACTACAATAAATTTAAAATGAGCATTTCTGTTTGTAATTTCTTGCATGTTCCAAAAACAATCTATTTGCAGCTGATGATGCTGAGGGATAAGTCTGTGCTCTTTGTGTAAGCGTATATCATTGCCCCCTTTGATCCACCAGTCCCCGACACTGACCCTAGTGTCAATACGGGATTGACACACTCCACCATCAGGTGCATTCTCACAGCCCCTCCTGATTGGCTGGTGCTGCTGGTTCGTGGGTCAGCCATTTATTCCTGCCCCTTGTCCAGACCCTCCCTCCATCTCCTTTTAGGAGTCATTGCTTCCTGCAGCCCTTAAGCCTCTTTTTGTATCACCGCTTAATCCACCTGGCGACAAGAACCCTCAGTGGGCCTGTCAGCCACCCTGCAGCGTTCAGAGGAGATGAGAGCTGCAAGAGGACGCAGATGGAGGGAGGCTCAAAAAAGACAAGTGAATGGTAACAGGACCTTGGTGATTGTGTGTGTCATGTGCTCTTCAGCTCCCAGCTGTCTACCTGTTGTGCGTTACGAGTCTCATGCATTTATGAGTGCATCTACTTTGCATGCGTGTGAGGAAATGCTTTATTAAAAGGGAAGTGTGGGTGGGTGGGGGTGGGTTTGGCGAGTTTACAGGGAAGCAAAGGAATCCTCTCTTACGTGACTTTCACACTGTGCCCAGATTAAAAGAGTGTTCCCAGCCTCCTACTGTGTCAGTGAATGTGTGTGTGCCTGTGAACCCTGCTTCTATTGCTAGGCTGCTAATGCTACATCCCACACATTAGTAAAGATATATTCTTGGTCAGAGGACCATCCGTAAAATACACACATATGAGACAATCATGCATAGAGCAGCACTGAAACAAAGCCACTTTCCTCCTTTTGCGATGGGGATGGATGTCGCCTGCTATGCACTACCATGCCTCCAAGACAAAAACATAAACATGAGCGGGTGGGCATGCATATTTAATGTTTAAGTGTTAATATCTGCAGGGGGAAAAAGAAGTGCAATCCTAGTAAGTATGTGCGAGTGGCAGAACTTAAACAACAAACGAATGAGCTGTCTCCAAGTAGCAGAGCTCAACATCCCCCTCCTGTTTCCTCAGTTCACTGCAGCCCCCAGGAAATGCCTTTGTAGTTTGGCATGCTGCAGCAAAGCCGACGCTGCTAACCCTCAACTTACCCCAGTCTCAGATGAGACACCATATACATTCACATGCCTGTAGTGCTGAATTATTGAGCATGCTACACCAAGTCATCCCCTCTGAAGTCAGAGATATGGCGAAGGCATCCTGAATTTTTCAAATTAGCTCTGCAGCTATTGCGTGGGCAGGCAGCCAGCTCATGGACAGGGGGACTAGCAGCTGATGTGAACCATCGAACAAGTGAGACATTTGTAGTTTTTTTTTTTTTTTAGCCATCATTTATAATGATTGTGGTGACCCTTATAACACCAGTTACATCGTCATGATATTTACACATGTGACTGCCTGTCATAACAGCCACAAAACAAAAGTTAATCTGCTATCATGTCCACCATTATCTTCCAGTCATTCCATCTGTATACGATCAATAAATCTGATTTTACAAGTGTTCATTAACTTCACATTTAACACACCTGGGGAACTATAATAGCAGTAACCATAGAAGGCCTGCAGAGACCATTTTATGGAACAAATGCAGGCACAATCATGATTGATGAGTCAAGTTAGAGCTTTTTATTGATCTGGCTAAAATATCAGCTATTCTCAAGAGTCAAAAAATGCTGATTATTATGTCAATTCTATCAGAGAGGACAGCACGGTCACCAAGAAGAACTAACAGCTCATCTCTTGCCATATCAGTATTATTACAGTTACAGTGATTTGCCCAGCACTGGCAAGCATGAGGCTGTGGGTATAATATGAGCTAAATGTTTCATTTGTATGGAAGAGACCTGAGGGATACAAAAAACAAATGAGAATCCGCTTCTCTCCATCTCAATGAATTATTGTCAAACTAAAACCTTATATAAAGATGTAAATGAAACAGTTCCATCTATTTTTAACATTTGTGTTTATATTTTCACCACATGAACACTTAACGTGATCCAGCAAGCCTCACATTAATGTCAGTTTGCTCTAATGACCACCTTCAACGCCACAGCCACTGCCTCCGCCGAAGGCCACACGAGGTGCGTTCACCACTGACACTAACCACAGAGCAGTCATACTTCTACACACACACTGCCAAGAGCCTTATTATTTTACTTATTAGCCTGTTTAATCAATGCGTATTACACAATAGGGGGTCATGATAAGTAAAAACATTAAAAGCAGATTAGGAAATGGCTCCAGAGTTGCTGCACGCCATTTAGAAAGCAAGTATGGAGAAAAAAAATGGATACGAATAGCTATAGCTACATACAATAGTGTGCACCTAGCTTGGCAGCTGCTCCCTGTACCACCCCCCACTGGCCTTGATATTAAATTACAGAACATAACTACATAAAAAAGCAACAGTCAATACAACAGTCCCTGGCTGGAGCTTGGCACGAGCTACACAGCATCTTCCTTGTCCTTCACGTACTCATGATCTCTGGTCTCCCCATCTCTGCCTTTTTGAGGCAGTTATATTATTTTTTAAGAGCTCGCAGTTGATCTTTTCATGAAGTTCTGCTGCTCATATAAAACATCAGATTGGACGGCCTTCATGTTTTAATATGTAACATTCAGCAAGCAGGTTAGGTTTCCTGTATACTGTATTTGTGTGCTCTCCTCCCTTTGCGCATTCTTGATTTATTTTTCCCTCCCTCCCTCCCTCCCCCCTGGGCTCTCTCTGTGGGAGCTGACTGTCTTTCTTCTGGTGTCACTGAGTTCAGCTGCGACCCCCTTAACACCCAGTCTGCCTACGGTAATCTGCTGCCCCTCCAACCATCCCGTTTTACCCTCTTTCTGCCTGTTCATGCCTCCCAGAGCACAGGCTGCTCTCTCACTCCCACACCATCTCACTCCTTGCAGTCGCTCCCATCTTTGAATCGTTTTGTCTGCATTTCTGCATTCCCCCCTGGGTGCCTGCCCTTCCATACTGTTTCATATTTTTTCCCACTGTGTCTTGCCTCCTGCCTACTTCACTATGTTTTTATTCAACCTGCTCTTTCCTCTTCCTTTTACAACTTGCACATATGGAAACACATGGCCCACAGTAGTGGCTACATGGATACAAATGTTAAGAGTCTAGAAGGCATCTGTAGCCTACATCCAATCGCTTCTCTTTATATGCACGTGGCGCTAACCTACATTTAAATCCAGAACCTTCTCATCTCATGTTTTTCTTGCAGCTTACACAACTGCAGCTCCTCGCCTTAGGAGAGATAAAGGGATGTATGTGCTCACACCAACAGCAGAACTTGTAAACGTGCGCACAGCAACTGTACAGCTGATAACAGTGCAGCACCTGTGTAACATGGGCATATTGATAATGTGGACACGTAGTCAAAGCTGATATGAGGGGCAATGACATTAAAATAAGGGAAAAAAATGCATGTCCAAAATTCACATGATAAGAAGCAGGTCCATCATGCATTCTATCTTGTTTTACAATGTGTGCAAGTATGGGTGTGTTGAAAGAGGCAACTGAATCCTGTAATACTAATGATTACACAAGTCAACTCAGCAGGCAATAATGTCAGAACATTAGTGGCCTCAAGAATAACTATTCTGACTTTTTTTCCCAGCATCAAATTCCAGCATTGCTCACTGAAAAAACCCACAAGGATGTGAAATCCTCAAAAAGACTCAGCTTATCATTTTCCATCATCTGTGAAGATTTTTTTTCCCTATCAAGGTTATAAGATTGACGAACATCTTGCTTGCTTGGCAGATTCAGAGGAAAGCCGGGAGTCTCACCTTGCAGCCCTCGCAGGCGCTGACACCATAGTGGTACCCTGAGGACTTGTCCTGGCACACAAAGCAGGGCTTGTAGACGCGGGGAGGTGGGGGAGGCGAAGGCGGGCTTGGCACTATCTCCTCTGAGCTGGTACTCTGAGTCTCTATCGCTGCAGAGAGGAAAAGAGCAACAAGAGGGGTTAGCGAACACTATCAGATGGCGCGCCGACAGACATTCAGCATAATCGATATGGAGCGGTATAAACACACAATCTCATGTGTACACTCACTCAGATCTTAAACAGACGCATACACATCCAATACAAATCACCAGAAGGGGAACTCACTTACTCACTCACTCACTCACTCACTTTCTGGCAACGCATTTGAAAAGGCAGCTGAAAAAGCAAGGACAGCTTCCTGATCAGGTGTTTTCAGATCTCACCCACACACACAGGAAAGACTCAATAAAAAGGCTTCGGACAACAAACACTTTCTAACACACACAGGGATCATCAAAGCACCAATGAGTCCAGCGTCTGCAGCATTTTTATTTACTGCCGAAACAATGTCTGGAGTGCTTGTTGTAGAAAGGGGGGTTGCAATACTACCAAGGTTCAAAGACAGTTTTTTTCTCTCTGCAATATCAGGCCTAGTGTTTATTTATTTTTAAATTTGCCTCGAAATATTCAAAGGCTAAAAAAAACACACCTTACAAGTAAACACTGCAGACTGCACACCAAGCAAGACAGCTTTTTGAAACACGTTTAACCCACAATGCCTTGTTGTTTTTACTTATTCAATAACACACATCTTTTTCATCCAGCAACAAACCCAATATGAGCACTCACACTGAGTTTGCTTCTGTACACGGTAAACAAAGTGGCCCTGGATTACAGGGAGGTAACCTGCCTTCATGTAATATGTATTGGACTTTGACCTCAATATCCTGTGTGTTACAAAACATCTCTTTAATAAAATATTAAAAAACACATTCACAGCACAGACCCCTCACCCTGTGACCTATGCTTGACCAAATAAGTGTATAATCCCTATTTGCAAATGGAAAGGCTGTGAGCTAGCATGTGCGTTTCATTTGTGAGTAAGCTGTGCCTCATACCAATATTATGCCTGAGGTTTTACTAGGTGCGCTTAAAGGGCCAGTGTGAAGGATTTCGTACTCTCTAGTGGTGAAGTTGCAGATGGGAACTAACTGAGTAACCCTCCTTTTCCAGGCCTGTGGTGAGACTGACAAAAAAAAATGAAAGGCCATCTCTAGAGTCAGTGTTTGATTTGTCTCTTCAGGGCTACTGTGGAGGGCCTAGACCCAAAAATTATGAATACTACAGGTATTTTTTAAGTGTATGGACTACATAGCTACTTTGTGCATGTTTCACCACAGGAACTTTTCCCTATAGAAACTCTATGAAAGCTGTTTTGTTATAGAAAAAGCTTCTGAAGATGAAAAAACACCTAAACATCCTTTTTCTGCAAATAAAATGACCTAAATTTCATTAACTTCATAGTATCCTCCTATACACAGGTCCTCCCTTAAAATCATGACCAAGAAATTGACCTGATATTTTGTGCTATAGCATACAAAACATTCATGCACGTCTCCCACTTTGCTCCGCCCAGCCTCATCAGCTCAACAGCAGAGGGATTGGGAATGCTGGCAAGCAGCTCAGGAGCAGCCTGCACCTCAGTGGCTGTGTGTGAATAAGCCACCTATATTTATCAGAGGAGGCTGGTTCAGCAGGGCTATAGCGTAGCTGGAAACACACTCCATGTGACTCTACAAACACAAACCTCACACACACCGGGCAATTTCTCCCCCTCTCTCTCTCTCTCTCTCACACACACACACACACACAATGCTTTAGTATCCTTTTATAGTGTGTGTGTGTATCAGGTCTCTGCTTGCCCGTCTCCATGCACAAGCAGCAGATGGTGCAGGAGAAGATTACATTCAGAACAACCAAAATAATCCCACCTGATGCCCATATATGTTCAAGGCCGGCTGGAAAAAATAACAGACACAATCACCCAACCTCAAAACCCGACCTCTCCAAAAGCCAGGCTGTTATCTCTGCTGTCAGGAAAAACATACTGCATGTCCGAGAGGGTTTCAGGTGACTGGGACAGTTAAGCTAAACAGTAATAAAGCTCACATTGCAACACTTAACAGTGACACCCAATCAGGGCTGGGATATTAAGACATGTCATTTATGAGGCCCAGATGTCTTATACTAATTTCATGCCAGCATCAACCTTTAAAGCTTGTGGAGTTAAGAAGTTATATATTTGTATGTGGGTGAGGGAGAATATTTGTGGAAAGTAAAGGACAGATAACCTGTAACAATATGGATTATTGCTACATAGAGTGAACAATAGGGCTGATGCCAGTTCTGGAGCTATTGAAGGCCCTTGAGTATATACTGCATAGTACTTCAGACTGGAGGCCGATATCCCTCAGACACAGTATAAAGGCTGGCAAGCCACATGATACACATGTGCATGTAACATCCTCAGAGTTTTGGATGTCTGACAACTCCAAACATTTGCTGTTGATTCGGGACAGTCCTAGTGAACAGCAGGTTAATGTGATTATCTCATTTAGTGAAAAGGAAAACAGGGTGGAAGGAAAAGTCAATGACATGGGAAGGACTGATGATATGTTAAAGCAATAAGAAAAGACAAAAATGCAGATGATGTGATAAAAGTGGTCCATACACAGGGAGTGAAAGCACAGCTACATTACTAACACTCCTTCAATACATATTATCACTAACACACCCTCATTTGATTTAAACTCAAACCCTGAAAACAATTACACATATAATTATTTTCAGAGGAGAAAGAGAAAAATAAGTTGTTTTTGTGTCTTTTTGTGTAAGACAAATGGGAGGTGTTTTGTGGAAAGGAGGTAAACCATTCAGCCACAACGAGTGTGGGAAGAAAGACAGACTGTGAGCAGGAAGAGTCTGCCCTTTGTTGCTTATTGCCATTTTATTGGTGTCATTATGAGCAATCGTTGCCACTGGGCCATGCATTCACTACACTCATGTCAAACAAATTAAACTTAAATAGAGCATCCCTTGCATAACATGGCATATTTTCTCATTAGCAAAGAAAAAAAAGTTTCCTGCCTCTCTTGATGTGGACTGATTACAGCTCTGCATTATAGTGACCGCAGAGCTGTTCATCCATGTTAAGGCTGCCTTCATTAGGAATGCATAGACAAACAGATGTGCCACCCACCCACACACACATAAACATAAAAATTGCATCTATGCCCACAGTTTGAACAGGCTTTCCTGCTGCCATTAAAACATCCCCATCAGTTAAGCAATAAAAAACATAAAAAAACATACACAGGGAGCACACTCTCTTAATGAGAGCACCCATGGAAATCTGGGACACAAGGACAAGAGTCTGTGAGGGGGATGGCGACTGTAATTAAATACAATGGCTGGCTTCTGGAGCTCTCTCAAGCTGAGGCATGGAGCAAAACAATGGCAGGCCTGTGGACAGAGGGGCAGAGAGGACAGAGCTACTTAGCCCTTCAGCAGCCCTCATCCAGGCATTATTCAACACCAGTCTACATCCAAGCTCTGATCACAACACAAGCCTGCCTATTGTGTGAAAAAATAAAATAAATAAAAAAAACTCATATGTACAAACACTGGAAGAACTGACTCACACTAGCCTGGAGAGCTTCCCTCAATATCATTGCAACATGGAAATGTGTGTGTCTGGCAAGGTTTCCAGGACAGAGCCCACAAAGTCACTACGGTAACTAATACTCGAGCTACAGCTAGAATATCATTCCTTTATCCAAGAGAGGGAAAGAGAAACAATGCATAGACAGTAACACCATACTTTGCTTGGGGATACATGCAACCAGCAACCTTAAAAAGAAAAAAAAACACACACACACACAAACACACAGAAAGGATGTTACTGATAAGAAATCTATTGTACTTTGAACAGGAGTTGAAACACAAACCATATGGTCACAGCAGTTGTTGTTGTTAACCAGACACAATCAAAGCCTGGCATGTTGTCAGACCAGTCCCAGCAGCGGGAATGCACAGCACAGAATGTCAGGTGTAACCAGCAAACACTAAGCTGACACTGCTCTGTGTGTGAACATCATTAAAAAAGCAGCCCTGGAAGGTTTGAAATTTATTAACATTAAAATATTAGACACATTTTGTTATAAATTGAATACTAAATTGGCCGTAAATTAACACCACGCTTATCTTGTGAAATCAATGTTGAATGGTTAGTGTGCCAAAACCCTTTTTATTTAATTTATCTCTCCTATCATTCAAGTATTATAAACACTGTATGTGTGTGTGTGTGTGTGTGTGTGTGTGTGAGTGAGTATGGGTGTATGCAGCCCCCCTCCAGATATCTTAATAGTTTAATGTAGTGTGGTGTTCTCCAAGTCAGAGCCAAAGCATCAGTGATTTAATTAATTTCAAGTGTGAGTGGTCTGTAATGCCGCTCTTCAAATTCACTTTGCATACATCATAAGCCACAAGTGCACTTAGAGCCAAGCCAAGCCTTTGCAGCCACATCCTCCATAAGCAATTACTGCATGACTAGACTTAAATGGACAAATATGCACAAGACTGAAATGAAATCTATTCTGATGATGGACTATCCCGCGCTGTAATACTGACATAAGATAGCCTGGCTAACATCAGCACTTCAAAGGCACTGAAAACAAGAGGATACACACTCACACATACAAGCCCACTGGCTATTATCAAGCCTCCAGACACTGTGCAGTCTCAGCCCAGTGCTGCTGAGCAGTTCTTGAGGTTCAGCTCTAGGTTAGTCTTCTGAGATTTGATTACCTTCATCCCCACTGGTTACTGGGCCCAGCTGTGAAGCATATTAATGAAATTTCACCATCATTAGGGGGGAGCTAACTACATTAGCAGGCTGGCTGGTAGGCTGGCTGGACTGTGGTAAAGAGAGCTGAAGAAAATGAGGGCAGAAAAGACAGAGAAAGAAAGGGAGGGCTTTGACTTTCTTGAATCCTACTCAATCAAGGACCATTGTGTTCCCTGGCTTACATTAAGTTATCTAAGGACACACACACACACGCATGCCATGTGTAAAGTACATGGAGGAACATATAGAAGTCCATTTGTCTTTCTGTACAGTGAGCGTGCAGAAGAAGAGACATCAGACGGACCACCATGCCACAGGCTGCTGCATTAAGACTTGCTTTGAAGTCTGCTTAAAAAAATTAAGTGGGATGGGCAATGGCACAGCCCCAGGGAGGGGACCGCCTTGCAAAACCTTGGGAGCTGTAGGCCAGTGTATCGAGCATGTCTACAAAAATGACTGGCAGCAACTTGCGAGCTTTTATGTGCAGTGAAACAGACCAACAAGTGAGCAGACGAGTGCATAACTCATGCAAGAGGAAAATGGCGCGCGCACACACACGTATGGGTATGCTTTGTCAGCACTCTTAAATAACTGAATGGGGAAATAAAACTATTTCCTTGCTTACAGGGAAATCCTGCCATTCTCTAACAAAGCGTCATAACAGCTTTCTGCTGAAAATGGATGAGGTTCCACTCGCTTACTTTACACTGTGATTACTGACAGAAAAGCCATCTGAATATGAGGGTGGGTGTGTGCGAATCACACACAAGCAGGCACAGCACAGACTGACAGCTGTAAGGGAGAGCACCAGTGGGGTGTGTTTGTGTTCAAACACAAGAGTGTGAACAGTTATGAGATGGGAAAGGGGGTGGGGGGGTTATCCTGATGGCAGGGCAGACAGGAATAAGTGAAAACACACACACAAACAGAGGAAGGAGGAGAGCCAGTGGGGGTTAGCATGGAGCAGAGGAGCAAAGAGCAAGCTGAATATATTCACTGTGACCAATTTTTCTAACCAACCCCCCCCCCCCAAACCCCTAGCTGTGCTCCAGCTAAGATGCTACACATCATTATTGCAGTCTGTAACCTTAGAGAGAAGGTTGGAGAGAAAGCATAGAGTTACAAGGTGCATCACTAAAAGCTCCTTTTCAAGCAAATGAACAGAACAGATACAGATTCACAGCATTGTACAAAGGAGCGGCATGATATATTTTAATACATATACATTTCACAATGCTATCAGCATAAAGGAAAGAAGGGCATGGATCATATTTAGGATTTTGATTCTAATATAATCTTCTGCAACAACCGACACATCGCTTCCACTTAGACAGCGTTTCCACTTCGTTGTGCTCCACTTTTCAGAAAAATGACAGCCAGTTGTTTTGCAACCATTGCAGATACTGAAATTTGCAGAGAGAGCAGAAATTGATGTGACAGCTTGAGTTTGTATTGTGCACCATTTGAAGGCTTTGCAGGCTCCAAGACCAAAATGTTGATAGATAGTGCTCCAAATTGGAGCCAAATAACTCCCCCCCCTATCCAGAGTGTTACGGCAAGAAAAACACATACATGCGTGAGTGATAAATGAGGACCTGAGCAGAGGCCGAAGGGCAAGGCGGTGCAGTGTAAGGAGTCTTTTTCTTAAACGTTACGACAATCCCTCCTCAACACCAGGAAATGGTGGTGTTTGTCTTGGACCAGAAGTGGGGAAAACACCAGGTTGTGCTTAACATGGGTAATTTATGGCATCTTTATGTCTGGGTGAGTCGAGTGTTGTTGCATGCATACATCTGACAGGCATTTAGAGAAGACATCTAACAAAAAACACACTTGTGTAAATGTGATTCATTTGCCTGTGTGACAGCATGTTGTGCGGCATCCTCTCAATGTTGTGTGAGCGCCTGTGCGTGTGAACATCAGCATGTTCTTGTCTCAGCCAGGCCTGGTTTTTATCAACACAGCGGCCCCCACCATGTTCCCAAGTTCTTCTCCAGTGGGGCCCAAGACAACTTCCCTCTCTATGCTTCCAGGCCTCTGAAATAACACACCAGGTTTTCCTATCACTGCTTCCCCAGCAAATGGAGACAGAACTGAGAACATGTGTGGACAAACTACAGGGTGGGGGAGGGCCAGGGAGCGATCTAGCAGATGGCAAAGGTGAGGTCTGCAGGGGCTGCACTTGGAGCAGAGACTTTCGAGTTAACCATATTAGCTGTTGCTGTCACATGCTTACCTTTGCTACAGTTAATTATGAGTCTCCTGACAAATGCACAAGACATCTATTAAACAAATACATATCATAAATCCTATAGGTAGTACGCCATTTATGAACTTAATTGAGCAAAGAAGAAACACATACAAAGAATTATCTTGCTGGAAAGAAGCACCAGATCCCTGGCAACCCGCAGTAACACTGCGTAACTCTACCCAGCAGCTGTCCATGCCTGCTGACTGACAGAGGGACTATGTGAGTTGGCACATGCCCTGGGGTGACTGGAGATATTTGGCATGAGCTGATGGTGTGGGACATGGTGGTGGGTACAAGGGGGCAAAAGGCAGCCCGTGTTGTCCAGAGGATGCCAGGATGCGTGCAGGCACAGCAACACGTTCCAGCAGCCTGCAACATATGTCACAGTATAGTGTGGACCTTAATGTTCAGCATGTGTGAGCCTGTAAACATGCCAGTGTGAAAGGCCTATGATTAGAAAGACTTTCCAACAATCCATTGATCTGTCATTGAACATGATCACACACACATACAGCAGCTGTATACTCTCAGCTGAGTATCATTACTGACCTACATACAGACACAGACAGAAGGCCAGAGAGTTGGAGTGGGGGGGGGGGCAGGAAGGAGGAACAGTGCCTGATAAAGATAGAGAGAAGGAGAGTGCAGCAGAGGAGAAAGATGAGATGAGCAGCAAAGTGAGGATGGTGACAAGCAAGGCAAACATTTCAAAAGCGGGTCCTGAATAAAAGCTGCTCAGGCTGGCATGTTTGCTTCAGAAGGAAGGTGTAACCACAGTGTACCCTCCCTTTGTCAACTCTCAGTGTGTGAGCCAATACTCCCATCCTAGAGTGACTTTCAACTGTGATACCTCATAATTCAAGATCAAGGTCATGATTAGATCATAACACAAGCGAAACCACATCAGCTTTCTTTAATGGCACCGCTCCGACTGTGAGAATGGCTTCATGAAACATTAAGCCTCTCTTTTGCAGAGTGCCTACATTGGTTAATTATAGAATTGTGCATGAGCAGATGACTGTGCACATGCTTTTCCTTTCCTTCGATAACAAACTGCACTCATGCATCACTAGGAGCCAGGAGGGTGCCAAAACTACATTGAACCAGGGCCACCGAATCCAGTGAGACTCACTGTGTGGTCTAACAAAAAGCCTTAGAGGTTAACGTTTACTCATCTGGCTGATACTCTTTACCAGAGCCACTTAGAATGAGTGCAAAAAACAACCAAATAAGATTCAATTCCCTCTATTCTCGTAAAAAGCCAAGGTCAATGACATTACAACCAGCAACCAGCAGTAAGACATTATGGGTTAGAGGCTCCAAAGTATCCCTGTGACCTTTAAATAATCATGAAAAGACATAGGTCGTGCTAGAACAGATATAAAAATGAAGTGATGTATTATGGTTGAACAGTTTGAGACATATGACTTAAATTAACATGGAGATCATGAACACATTTCTGCTGTCAGCATTTAAAAACAATCACAGGTGAAGAAATGCAGGAAAATGCATTTCATGCGCCAGTCTGTCTGTTTGCTTGAGCTAAAATGACATCCATACACATTAACTAGGGCCTATTCATCTTTATTGGGCTGGGTGCCACACACAGTGCCTCCCAGTGTTTAAAGGCCAAAAAGACCGTAATGAATGCTTATGCTCGAGTGTTTGCTCTTCAGTCACTCTAACAGAGAGGTTATCTGCCCATTGACACTAACTAATCCTATGTGACTGGCAGCATTCAGGTCCTTCTCTGTTCCTAAGCGCATATTCAACAGTGGAGGAAGCGGGTCATAAATATGGAGGGGAGCAAAGGCTATTTGCATTAGAGGGCTGAAGTGGACTTGAAGGAGGTGGAAAGAAAAAGGCTAAACAAGGGATCAAGTAAGAACGAAGAAAGAGAAGAGGCTCACAAGGATCTAGGGAGAAAAGAGAGGATCACCAGGGACAGGCTTTGTCATGTTAAACCGCCTCTCTCGACCTATGTTCTCCCTTTCTCCTCCTCCTTTTCTCCCTCTCTGTGGATAACACAAAAGTCAATCACAGGGGAATAGATTACGAGGGTTTGATCTTCTCAACTTCAGAGCAGGAGCGTGAGGGGGCGAGGTCGTGAGTGCAGCATGTGCGTGACTTGGGAGGATGAGTGTGTGTTCAACGATGCTAAAAAATGTGCCTTCACACTAAGGCTCTTTCTCTTAAAATCCAGAAACCTTTCAGGTTTGTCACATACTCGTCAACGTGAGTTAAAGCTTATTGTAAAACTTGCTTGTAATTTACCTTTGCCATTAAGCTTCTGCAGGCTAATGTGCATTCCTCTACTGTACATGAGAAACAGTACAGTACAGTACCCTTCATAAATTAGTGCAGTATGTCAAGTTTAAAGCTGAAAGGTTATTATTGCAGAGGTAAAGGGAGGTATTTGCAAGGGCGTGGACAAGATTATGCAGCAAGTGTGCTATTATCCTGTCATAAGTCTGTTACAAAGCTCAGTGATGCTGACACCCGAAGAGGATACTAGGTCCAGCACAGGGGTTTAAATGGCCTAAAGACCCTTAAGAGACAGCTGACATATTTAGAATAGACAGACGGAGAGCAAAACAAGCGTGCACAACATGTACACTGGTGAGACAAACTAATAAAACCCTCACTCTGCCCCTCTCTGCTGACTGACTTGTTTGCACTCCTGATTGTGCAAAAAAGTGAGGCTACAGTGGAACACATTGTGCTTAGTACTGCACAGCCAGCCACTACATTCATGCTCATCCCCCCTAATGATGACTGATGACTCACATTTGATTCAGATGTCTGATGGGTAGTGTCAGGGGGCTCCTTAGTGGAAGATTTGGGCAGAGCAAAGGGGTGAACCTGTGGGCGGGAGGAGGCAGGCTCATTCGTCATTAGCCTCAGTGTTACACGCAAAAAATAAACAAACAAAGGACCGGAGGATCTTGTCAAAAGCACTGGGACATTAATTTCCTTAGGGATAAATGGCTGATGAGAACAGGCAGAGTCATCAAGGGAATGCAGTGGGATGTTGCTGCAATTTAAAGGACATATTTGGCTTCCTCGGGTATAGGTTATGCTTTTTCTCTTCTCTCCCTGCCTGCCTGTGTGTGTGTGTGTGTGCATGCGTTGTCTGGCCTTCTGCAGACACTCATTTCCTGCATGTATCCCTGACCTTTCAATGTAGCCTGGAGGGAGCTATTTGATCACAACACACACAAACACACACCATTTCCTGTGATATGGCTGCCCACCAGTCAGTGGACTGGTTTGGTGAGACAATGTTTATCATTCCCTGTGGAGTTCTTACGCAGAACACAGATTTAAAAAAAAAAAACTAAATTTACAACTATATATAAGTTATTTAAGCCTATAAATTTTACTTCTACATGCATAAAACAGCAATATACTGTATATATATATATATATATATGATATGGTGTGTAAATGTAATGAGTCCACAAGTGCAACTTAGTACTAGTGTATAAAGACAACACACATCCTGCCATGTTTGCTGCCTATGCACAAACTAGTAAGCATGGCTGTTCAAAACAATGAGTGGGGGTAACCCGAGCCGAGCCCTCAGGTGAGCCTGGTGTTAATGCTTCCACTTCTCCCTCCTGTCCTCTTTCCCTCTGGGGTCCAGTTAACCCTAGCTGGCCTCTGCTGACTGCTGTGTCTGTCGGCCTTGTGACCTAAGCCCTCCGGGTGACTGGGTCCTGTTTTGTTGCGACCCAGTTCCACTGCAATAGGAACGCATGCCGCTCCCAGTTAACTATGTCCATTAAGCTAAGTGGGGCCCATCAATTATTCAACAGTTTCCAATGTATAATTCAAAGGAGAAGGGTACCGTCATGAATAGCGGCACATACAGGTGAAGAGAGAGAACAGTTCGTTCGATTCAAAACTGATTCTAACATTACACATCTGTAATTGTCACTGTAATGAGATGGAACGCCACTGTGTGAGAAAGCCACAGGATAACATGAGGACAAAAGAGATGGCCATACAGGAAAAGTGATATTAAAGAAAGGAAATAAGAAATGTATCAATAAATAAAGATCTCGTGTTTACTTTGTTGCCTAATATATTCACACTTTTAAGTCCCTTCTGAATTGAAAAAATTGAGCTGAAAAGGCTATGAAGAGAAGAAATTAGGCCAGAGCATTAAAAGTGAGAGCTTTACAGTGCCGCCTCCCCCCTCCTCTCTGTGTAGGCGTGCGTCCTGGGGGAGCTACCAATGTTAATACAGTTATTAAGCCTCTCCACTGAAGCCTGCTCCACCTCCCCAACTCTCAGCATCAAGGAGTTCTCTCTGCCTGCCAGGCA
Organism: Parambassis ranga; assembly: GCF_900634625.1. Taxonomy (NCBI): domain Eukaryota; kingdom Metazoa; phylum Chordata; class Actinopteri; family Ambassidae; genus Parambassis; species Parambassis ranga. The sequence goes on along the minus strand of NC_041039.1, from coordinate 10,462,884 downwards.
GCAGGCAAGCTTGCTTCTTCAACAATGAGATCAAACAGTCCCAACTAGGCCAGCTCAGGGGAAGCCTGTGATGGAGCTTCCCACTGCGCAGCAAGGGCAGGTGGGGTTGGGTATGTCAAGCCCAAGGAGAATCCCAGTAGGATTTAGGGAAGGAGGTAAGGAGGGGGAAGGGGCAGACCTCAACCTTGTGATAGCTCCACCTTCTCTTCCTTGCTCTTTAAAGTCAGCTGACCAAGATTCCCATGCATCTCTTCCTGGTGTTGGGGATTACAGGCATGAAAGGTTTTAAGCAAGCATATGTGCGAGAGCAGATTTATTCTCTTGCTAGTTTGAGGATGTAGGTAGAGGTTGATTAAAGGTGAGTAGTGTGAGGTGGCCAGGATGGGGAGTACTAGACTTTCATGTGCAGGAAGGAAAGCCCTCTCACAGCTCAGTGGGGAACCTAGCTGGTCGCCTCTGTGTGTAGGTGCGTGTCTAATCACTGCATTACATCCGATCCATAATTCACACCGCAGAGGGAAGGTTAGTGTTGCGACTCTCGCTTGTTGCCAGAAGGAGCAAATTGAGGCACCAATGCAGATTGCTTGCATGTTAAAAAAAAACATGCAAACAGCAGCAAGGTAATAAAAGGTCCCCCTGACTTTTTATTACCTTGATGCTCTGCCTTCACAATTACCCAAAAACGGGTAATTATGAAAAAAAAATGTGAAATGTAAAATTTTGATAGAGCCTTTTGCCTCATTGTGATACAAAATGAATAAGGTAAAGGTAGGAGTGGATAAGCAGGTGGGCGTGATAAAGACAAATGCTGTAATGTGTTAAATAGGACAGGGATATAGGTCATTCTGTACCAGACACAATTTGCCAGCATTGGCCTGTTGGCAGCCACTGGATGCAGGCCAAGTCTCCATCAGTCGCACTACAACCCTAATAATATCAGTCTCAGATCCAAGGCTCTCTCTCTCTCTCTCTCTCACCCCTTCTTTTATATCCTTGTTCTGCTCCTACCCGGCCACTCTGCTGATTTTTGCTCAAAAGGAAAAAAGGGCAAAAATTCAGAAGCAATAAATGACATTAAACCCCTGGAAGTCTCCACAGGGATTATAGTTTGAAAATGCCAGCTTTCCTGGAGCCCCCCCACCTTCGCTTCCCTTCTGGTGCCAGAGATCTCCTCTCTCTCTCTCTCTCTCTCTCTCCTCTCTCTCTCTCTCTCTCTCTCCTCTCTCTCTCTCTCTCTCTCTCTCTCCCCTTACCGCCCTCTCATTTTCTTGCAGCTGAGAGGTGCTGACAGCCCAGACACAATAATCCAGCTCCATTGTGGAACTGCCGCAGTGGCAGCAGCGCCGTGCAAAGGTTTCCCACGTATGGCATGAGGGCAAAGCAGGGTGTCACAGCGTGGCAGTGGCACAGAACAACACCGCTGCAAGCTGAAGGGGTCGGTAACCAGTTGCAGCAGAGCACCACGCTGTGCCACTTGACAACTCTGCTTCAAACTGTTGTCACCTTTTCCATTAGTCAGCTCCACAGCTGGAGACAGAGGGGAGATAAGTCTATCTGTCAAAGAGATTCCAATACAATGCACATAGGGAGGCTTTTCTTTGATCACGGCTATAATTTGGAGCACAAATCAAACAAGTGAAAGTGGTTATGTATTAATACAATCATCTGAATCATTCCCAACACAAGAAGAAGTACAGGAGTGAAATACCAACTAAATTATTTACACTGCTCTATCATATCCTTGAGCAAACCTGGTGAAGCTTTTTTTTCTTTGCTATCTCTCTCTCGTTCCCTCTTTAGCTGCATATAAAAAGGTTTCTTCAGGTTACTGTTAAAAATCTCATGGAATAACAGAATGTACCCTCTCCCTTCTAAGTGCTCCATGGCTGCATATTTCCCCTATCAACCCACTACTTTCCCCAAGCTAAAGTAAGATCCAGGCTGACAGAGTGTTTGAAAAAAACATGACTAGGAATAAAGAATAGATATTTTTGTGTACAGTTTTAACCAGAGCTTCTTATCTCAGTTTCTTTCCCAGTGACATTCAGAAGTATTCAGGAGTAGATCAGAGACTTAAGCCTACAAGGGGTCACTACAAACAGCAAAGAGGGTTGTGACACATTTATTTGTGCCAGAACAATGAGAGCTCCTCGACATCTGACACAGCCACAGCCGCTATTGTGATATCTGCCGACCAACTATCTCTGCCACAGTGCTTCACTAACAATGGCCCTGATAAGAGACTACAGGTCACAGCAAAGGTTGATCTCTTTGAAATGAAGGGGCTGCTTGATATCAGAATACCAACACAGAGGTTCCTTTCATAATAAACAGGATGCAGTTCATTCACCCTTTTTAACCTACACATGTTTGGAGCTGCTCTGCTGCAGGGCATCTCTCAGTTCACACAATGCACAAACATATTACAAACAGGGTTACAGCGAACAAGTGGCCTGTAACCCGAGTCTGTCTCCCTCCTTCAGTCGAACATGCTGTCCTATCCATCACCATCCAGCACTACACTCTTCTTCCCCACCTCCACCGCACTGTTGGCAGTCTATTTCATCCCCTGGTCCCAGGTGGGTCTTTAAGAGTCAAATGTCAGAGGCCGGGCTGCAGCCAGACATATAATGAATATGAAATGATTCAGAGGGGCTGTGGGAAAGAGAGGACAGTGGTGTCCAGACAGTCCCGTCTCTTCTGTCAGCAAGTGGGACCAGAGTGAGTCAGGCTGGGCAGGGCCCGGGCCAGAGATGACTTGAGGGAGCACCAAAGGGGAGATGATACACAATATGAAATTCTAAAGTTACTTTAGAAACATGCTTCCATAAATCAAGACATGCAGGAAGGTCTTGTCTTCCACCAGACTGGTCCTATATGTGCCCCCGGGGCCTGTTAAAGACACCAGGTATTATAAAAACTAGGGAGAAAAAAAGACTCTTGTTATCAACCACAATGAGATCATGTGAAAAACACAGAGATTTCATCTATCATTTAAGACGACCTGTTAGCTAAAATAAGAGCACGGTGCACAAGGCTGCATTGTTATGGGGTGTGAAAATAAATATGTTTGAGTGATTCAAATTGCTTTCTTGCACTCAACATAAACATTAGCTCAGGCAGTGCATTTCTTTGCCCCTTGGTGAACAACACTGAGACGGCAGCAACACAGCGCTATTTTCTGCCCAAGCAGAACTGCCAGCCTCTTTTATTTTTAGCATACTAACCTCTACCCTATTTTCTTAGTTGTCCCACTCTCAAAATAGGAGGGCATTCTACTGTGGTGTGTGTGTGTACTACTTGAGGTGTACACAGTTGTCATCCATGTGATGTTAACACAGATCCCCAGAGAGAGACTGAGGATGAGTGTGTTGGTGGATGCAACAGTCCTGTGCTTTGGCCTGGAGCTAGTGGCCTCAGAGAGAGAGCGAAGGAGACTGTGGCTGACTGCACAGGAGAGGCAGAGGCAGGCAGTGGTCCTCTGCAACTGATGAAACAAAGCAACATTCCATGTAATCACTCTATATATAGCGGATGCCGAGGAAAAAAAAAAGCGGGGGTTGGAGGGCAGGAAATCTTGTAAAGTATGAGGAAAAATTAGGGCAGGCAAGCATTAAAGATTAATCGTGACACCGACTGCCCGGCTCAGGCTTGCCATGCGGAGAATGCCACCATGGAGATGGGAAACAGAGAGATAAAGTGTGAGAGAGAAAAGGAGACACTTTGGGAATGAAAATGCCTTGCAGATGAATTCCGGGGTGATGAATGTCCGTGGTTCAATACCCAGATGAATTTATGTGTGTTCCATTATGGGAGGGTGGGGATAAAACATGGAGAAAGAAAGGGGTGGAGAAATGGGAAGAGGAGAGAGTGTGCTCTCTCAATGTGCTGGTGAGCTAGCCATGCAGAGCCCATAGCGAACAAGCCATCTGTAGAGATAAGTAAAGAAGTGATTACAACAGGCCCAGCTCAATTTCTGACAGTTGACGCTTGACTGCCCCTGTGGAGGGGAATTGATTTAAATGAAGAAGCTATGAATATTTTAGAAGGAAGAACCCCCCCTTTAACCTGAAATGTGTTTTGATCTCCTTCCCTCCCACCCCTGTGAGTCAATGTGTGTGTATGTGTGTGTATTACAGGACAGACAGGGGGGAGAATGTAATTATTGATAGTGAGATTACAGCCCTATTGTCACAATGTCTGCAATCAGCTGCCTTTTTTAAGCCCAGATGAATCAATGACACTGCCTAGATCTTTTCAGTCTACGCTGCTTTGTTCATCAAAGTGAGCTTTGCAGAGTACACCAACCCTTGTTTGGGGATTTAGCGTCAAACCAAACTGGTGTACAGTACACTCTGACTGATGCCTCCGGCTAATTCTCTCTACAAACAAGCTGGGGCCCATCAGTGGGTCTGAGCACGTGTTCAAAAAAAAACTGCCCAAACAAAAATGTGCGCAATTTCTGAAACACGGTGCTCAATAAGGGAGTAACACTGTAACACACACCAACCCAACAGAGCATCGAAGATGCCAATCAGCTATAGAGTTGTGTCAAAAATCCAGTTGATCTGCCAGTTTTTAAAGCAACAGACCACACCCATTCATTTCCCTTAAATATCTGAAACAACAGCCCTATCAGACATAAACATGTATCTCTGTTGCTCCTGGCAACCTTGCAGCAGGGTGCACATCCCGTTCTGAAGCCACCCCTATTTAGTAAACGATGAATGGTATTAAAAAGGGCAGCAACAGCTTTGAAGGTTGGTGGCAAGGTGTCATTTTGGGAGCGAGTGATGGCAGGTTGTGAAATGCTGCCCTGCGGCCTTTCCCAGGAGAACGGCAGCAGCGGCGTTGAACTCCGTTCACCCCTTTGCCATTGCAAACATACCTTGATGACAAAATGTGTTATTGATGTTCACCTGTAGGTGAAAGCAGGCGCGTTCCTGTGGACAGACGGATCTCTTTCTCCCTTTCGCACACATACTTGCTCTCTGTGGTCTATCAGGCGCTCGGGCTACTAAATCACTGTCGCCACCGGGTGAAAGGAGGGTTAGGCCGACGTGGCGCAATAAGGAACTCGCCCAACGCTTCCCTCCTCTTGGGAGAGCGGGGGACCTTATGTCAATGCTGTCCATCCATCAGGCAAGTCCCATCAAGCCGGGATCAACAAAGCGCCAGAATGAAAGTTCATTGTCTGATATAAGAAGCAAACAAAGCAGTTCAGGAATATTAAGTGCTGCTTTCAGCATCATGTCAACAAGCATACAAACTATAATTTTATTTAATTTGCTTTGCCAAGAAATATTAAGTTGATTGCCCAAGAAAATAAATTTGGTACTTCATGTTACACTATAATGAATTGCTCTTTCCTCCAGCTGTTTTACAAAGGCAGCGCCCCTTTATGTCAAAAACCGACAGTTCTCTGGCCAGCTCTGTTTGGGACAGGACTTTCTTGTTTATGCTCCGTTGTTCCTAGTTCTCAGCACGCACACTCTGTATAAAAACAGCTTAAAGATATAAAAAGGCAGGAAAAGAAGAGCTACTTGCAGCAGCTCTTTCGTAAAGCTAACACCAATTAGCTGGTCTGCACAAAGTCCAAACACATCACCTCATTTTTTTTTAGTTCTCATGCTGCCTGACCGCACAAACAATTACACACGCTTTTGTTGTGCCGTCTGATACTGCAGCCCTCACAGAGAGTACTTTACCAGATAATCTTCTTGCTTTCTTCTTTTCAAAAAGAAAAAGAAAAAAGAAATCCTCCATCAACATAACCAAAAATTGCTCTTGCTCTTACAGTCCATTGCACCATGAAACAATAAAACACCATCTGTTTTTTCTTGGGCCCCATCTCCTGCTAGGCAAAAGGACTTCCGCACTTAAATACCACATGAGTCAGATTAAGCTGCCAGTCACTGGCCCTCAGACACACACTTTCATACAGCCCACTTTACATCCCTTGTCTACAGACGACAAACTCTGCGTCTCGTCTAGGCTCTATAAAAAAATACCAGGTGAAAACTTTCTTTTATACTTTGGACAGCCTGAAAAAAAACAAAGAATAAGAAGCCTAGGGGCTGCTGCTGCTGAGCATTCAAGTCCACCATGCAATCCTTCCTTCCTTCACACTTCACACTTCTTTCCCTTATTTTTTTTTTTGTGTGTGTGTGTGTGTGACTGTCATGTGAACAAGGCCAAGCACATTCTTTCAAGCATGAGCCCATGGCTGCTGTAAGGATTCTGACAAGCGCTCAGTGAGAAATCTAGAGCATTTAATCATGCAAAGCCCAGATATTTTCTGCACAGACATTTCAGAACTGTTGCTCTGAATCTCACCAAATTACAAGTCGCCTGTGTCAAAACAAACTCGGCACTGATGGAGGCCGGATGAAAACAAGTCTTACAACTTAAGTGGCACCATCTTTCAAACACTAATAATGTTGGGGGGGCTGAATCATCCATACGATCTGGATTTATTCCCAGCCTCTTAATGGGTCCAGAAGGATGTTTCAGGCCAGATTCACTTCAGCGAAGATGTCACTGAGTGCGCTCTTAAGCTGGATCCATACTCCGCGAGACAAAGAGCGGAGAACGCGCTCCACGGGTGGTAAGAGATACAAAAAAAAGGTCTTTTCCGCACTGAGGTACCATACTCCGCGAGACGCGTGTGTGCAGAACTCCTCATACGGCCCGCCCACTAAACTATAAGGAAAGACTTTACTGAGTTTTTTAACACACCACAAGGACTTGTGCCATGGCAAGAGGGCATTACACAGAGAGGGTGCCTGCAACAGCGTGAGATGTCCGGCGATGAGTTGTGAAAATGCGACATTAAAAGTAACAATAGCAAAGATTCAGTGTTTGTGCCTTTATGACCACATTTGCACATCTACTGTGTTCCAATGTGCCTGCGATACTTCAAACTGTCCGGTGATGAGCTGTGAAGATGCGACATTAAAAGTAACAATAGCAAAGATATACAGACATTGTTAACGAGCCTATTATGCCCGGGTATGTAGGAGTATATAGAATGGTAATAACAGTCACCATCTGGTATGTGTGAATGGCTGTCTGGAGTTATTGGTGACAAATCACCCTGACTTGCCTTTCTTTCTTTCTTTTATTGCTCATCATGCAAAACCGGTATGGTCTTATCTAAATCTGTTGAATCAGCGCTGTTTATACACCTACCTATATACCTGGAGAGGCTCTTGCGCTTCTCCACTTTCATCACGCCCACAATAAATTCCGACCAATCACAGCATGGTTGCCGCACAGCCTTGAAAGACAAAGTTCGGCCCGGACCCTGTGCACAGGAGTGCGGATCAGCGGGCGGTCAGAGACAAAAAATGACGTCATTTTGTGGGCGTAACGTCTGCAGGGGGGAAAAATGTCTTTGTCTCGCGGAGTATGGATCCAGCTTTAGAGCCAGAGAGCTCGTCTGTAAAGCCTATAATGAATAGTTAGAGCCGATGTGGAGAGGTTGAAAAAACAGAGGACCAAAAAAGAAAAGCACAGAGGGGGTAAAAAAAAAAGTCGACCAGCAATTTATTTCTGACCCCACGTGCAAAGGAACATACCATCAGACTAGTGTCTGTGAACTCGGGGTTGAAAAAAAAGAGAGAGAGAGAAGCCAACAGATGGTTTTTGGGATTGTCTTGTGCTTTTGAGCTTTGCTGGTTCAGAATAGAAGGTGACACAGAAATTCTGTTGTCTGTTTACTTTTCTACTCCTGTGATCCAATAAGCCTCTGAGCCACGTGATGACACTAACGGATGTTGTGCGTCTCTACATTTCACCCCCCCCCCCTTCCTCCTTCTACCATCCACACCACCACCTCCACTGTTCCCTGGTTGTGCACTAAATTTTTTATTACATTCAAGCAGTAAGGCAAAGAGAAGCTATGCTACCCCCCACCTACCCACCCACGCACACAGAGTCCCCCTGCCATTCCACCATTGAGCAAAACAATGTGAGTCGAGTTCGGGATCAGAGGTCTTTTCCTGGGCCAAACCCCCACAGTCTCCCTCAGACGAGCTCACATGGTTTGAATCAATGCTGCCACTAGAGCTGTTTAGTGGACCAGTTCAATAAATACTATCAGGCCTGCTGGATATCTGCTTTGAAAAAAAAATGTGTCATTTGTCCCTTTAGTCATCTGACATGAAAAAACAAGCAGTGACAGACAGAAAGAAAGATTTCTTTGCTGCTGATAGCAGCCAGACACTAGAAACTCCTGTTTAAATTCCTGTCTTTTGTCGTGCATTTCTTAAGATGAGGAGGAAATTGGCCCTTAAAGGCCTGTGGAGTTTCCTGCCTTTTTTTTTTTACGTTCCTTCAGCAATGAAAGACAACAAGGCTATCTCTTGCATTTTGTACAGTGTTGCTCCTTTTTTTTTGTTTAGACAAATGAATGGGAAGGGCCTCACTGATACTTTGTTGATGCAATAAAACTTTCTGCTACAGCAGCAGGTACAGTATCAGTATAATGATCAGTTTAAAAAACAAAAACATGCAAGCAGCAACAGACATTACTATTTATAGAAAGAGCAGAAGGACATCCTCACCTTTGTCAGGCGCGAAACTATAAATATTTATTCCTTCTTGTCAGAGTGTATCTATTTTTATTAAAGATGTTAACATAAGCATAGGTCGGTTTTTAAAAATGTATTTACTCAATATAAACTCTCTGGTTTCAAATAAATGTAATTAGTGCAAGGCCTGACTGAAAGCTGTCCAGTTAAGGCCGCGGTGCTTGTGTTGTTCATGCAGTGTGAGTGCAGCTATCCAGATTACCAGATGAAGCTGGGATAACACTGGCAGGAAAGTTTGATCTGATTAGTGTTGGCATGGCTTGCTAAGTATTCTTTGTATTAAGTGCAAATTTTAGGAAAGCATCTTGGATAACGTGGCCTGGATGAGTGCGCCGCAGTCTTGCTGAGAGAGAGAGAGAGAGAAAACAAACCTGGGCGCATAGAGAGGCAGAAAAGAAAGTGGGTCAAGTATATATATTGCAGTTATGATGCTCAGTGATGGTGATAACATGCACCGCCGTTCGCGATATATTATGGGGTTTGAATAATTTAAAGAAAACAGGCTGGTGACACAGGAATAAAGGCCTTATGACATTTTTACGCGCAACAGCCTAGTGACTGAAACATAAAAATGGAAATTGTGGATTATAAATGGACACACACACACACACGAATTTAGAGGCTTTAACCCCCCCCCAATCTGCGGGATGAAGTTGAGTAGGCAGGAAAAGGCACCTACAGTGATTGGAGCCGTTCCAGTGCTGGTTTCTGATGGACGTGCTGTAGGGATGGGGCGCTCCGGGCACCAGTCCTTTCTCCGGGATCAAGCATCCTCTGCTCTGGTTGTAGTAATCCATCATTAAAAACGGGTTCGGGCTGGGGTTCAGTCCCACAACGTCCACACTCTCATACATCATACGAAGCAGGGCGACAGCAGAGGGATATGATCAAAAATCGAACTACTGTCACGCACGCAGGAACACACGAGCTTTGTGGTTTTCAGCTCGCCACCAGCAGAGGTAGAATCTGAGGGGGCCAAACGGAGGGGGGACTGCATTAAAATCGAGGGGAAAGTGGTAGATCCAAACACAGCGGGGACATTTGGACATTTGGCATCTTCTTACGGCGCAATATTGATCGAAAATAAAACCCGAGGGGGAGTGAAGCGGTGTCTGGAAAAGCCTAATCGGCTGCGCTCAGTTTGAAAACATAATTTAAAAGAACAGTCTGCATCGTGTCCAATGTGGGAACACGACGCACAAAAAAGAGAGAGAAAGAAATCGTAAAGGAACCGAACAACTTCAGCAGAATATTGTCGGCCTTGCTCAAACAGAGAGCAACATATTAGGCTGTATCCACACGACAAAGGTAATAAAATCCCTGAAAAATAAAAGACAAATCTCCCAAAGTCCGACTGGATAACAGCAGGAAAATTCTGGCAGGCGCAAAAATCACAGAGGGAATTCCGCGGAGTTGTAGTTCGTCCTTTTGGGTTACGGTCGGTTGTCCCGTTTGCGCCCGCCGTGGGTGGACTCCTGTCAGCTCCGTAAGCGGACCGGTCTCTCCCCCCCTTGTGCACTACAACAAGCGGTGGCTTCCCTCGGTCAGACCTCGTTTCTCAGCATCCAGGTTCGCACGAGGAACCACGCAGTACCGCCTTGTTTGTATTTGGAGAGCGAAGCTTAAATCATTCCCACACCAAACCGTGCGGCTATCATGATCTGCAGAAATGTGACAAGGCACAGCAGCTGAGGGCTTTGGCTCCGCCTCCACTAGGCTCGTTTTCTTTTTTTTCTTTTTTTTCACCCCCCGTCTCCCTTCAGTGCCTTTCATGCGTGGCTCCTCCTACTGTTTAACCCCTTCGGGGACGTCACCGTGGATCTCCTCTTTCCAAACACGGGCCCTGTATGAGGCAATGAGGGGGGCCGCCGCCCTCCCTCAAACTGAGCAGCGGGGTCTTTAAATAGGAATGTATCCGAGGACATGATTAAGTTATATAAGCACAGTAATTAGTCTTTCATATCTTTACAGGGAGTGCATGGACATAATGAGTGCTGCCACAGAATGTATCTCTCTCACTCTTTTTCCTGGAAGTTCCAGTCTATGTTCTCACTCTTTATTTGGGCTCCTCCTTCCAACTAATTTGACCCTTTCCCCCACATACACTCATCAGTCCCTACCCTCCGATTTTTTTTCTCCCCCAGTCCGCTGTCTCCCTAATTTGCCTAATGCTATGCGGCTGAACTTTTCCTGAACCCAGGGAAGTAGGCAGCCTCACCTCCTGGTGACCCACTGGCTGACTCGGATTCGCCTCTCTGGCTTGCTCTCATCCCACATTATTCAAGGTTTCCCACCTTGTACACCCAGTGTAACACCATTACACTTTTCCTCGAGTGCTGCCCAGAGAGGCGCCACGGCTCACTCAGTGCACATTAAGAAACAAAAGTGGCAAAGTCACCCACTCACAGCAACTGACCCTTAACTTTTCTCACAGTTTAGCTACAACTGGATTAAGATTCAGGAAGTTGTTTTGCTTCAGACTTGCATCACGTGCTATAATCGCACTCCGCCTTGACTCTGCAACATTCCATGCAACATAGCTGCAACTTGTTATGCAAACATGCAGCTGTGTCATCCATGATGCTTGAGTTAATGCCGAGGCTGTTATAGCAGAATCACAAAGCATGAGTGTCACATTTCCAGAGTGAGGTGAATATTAAAAGTTGCATTCTCTTTTCTCTCATACTTTGCAAACACACCGACCTGTGATCGTCATGTGATCAGGAGGACAGCTGCTGGCTCAGATTGCCTGTGCTTGCCTAATGGTGGAGATTAAAGCTTGATTTATACTTCTGCATCAGATCCTGTGAGCAGCACTCCAGCGATGGGTTTGAGGGTGAGGAGATGTGTATGACCATTTAAATTCACTGTAAAACATACTGTTACTGTAATTTGTTTAAAATAAGTAAACAAAAATAAAAGATATAAGGTAACACAAGTAAAAAAAATGAAACATTTTTTGTCTTCCAATCAACTACTAGATACAAAATGATAGCTATATTTTTAACCTGTCAGTGAAAAAAAATAGAGAAAAAGATCTAAATATATCTTCAGACACGGCTACAATCCTGAGTCACTCGTCTTGTAACCTACACCACCGCCTAAACAATACCTCTCCTCCCCCCACTTTCCCTACACCTGAGCCACAGGCCACAGCTGGGTCCGACCAACACAGCTTTTGAGAGGGATTATCTGCATGGAGACTGGCAGGGGGGCTTGGCCTGCTCCGCCCCCGCTGACTGTGACACTTATTTAATGCAGGCCCCTGTGTGTTTACCCTGTGTGATAAGAGCCAGTGTGCAGGCCTCGGCCATGACGACCCCTTGCCTGCATAGATAGCGCAGCCACACATTCCTTGACAGGATTAATCCTATGAGTAATGGCTGTCAGAAAATGCTAATTTTCCAGGATCTGTTTTCTTCTCCGAAGGGAGACCATTCATCCTCGGGTAGTGCCCTGTGATTGCAGAAAACATGCTGAGAGATAACAGACTGTTGATCATTAGTTATTAGAGGAGAGAAGAAAACACGATTTGACTGAAATAGTCTTTCTTTTCTCAGTGCTGTCAAAAAATTCTTAACAAAAAAGATGATGGAAAATAAATAAATGTCTATTCTTATTTTTACAGGGGAGAGAAATGGGAGCAGAGGACTCCTCTGGGTAGACATGTTGTGTGCATTACATTACATCAATGGAAAAATGAGTACTGGTTTAGTGCCAGGTGGTGTCCAGTCTGTACACGAGATACAAACACATATGCAAACACACACTCAACAAACGGTGCCACAAATAGTGGTCAGTGATCTCTGTTGCATCATCGTGATAGTGTAAAGCTAAGTAAAACAGAAAAAGAGGGGGAGCCACAAGAGATTCGTCGCACATTAGCACACCAGTCCAGGTGGCTGTTTTTGTTCCAGCATCAACAAGCGCCACACTCCTGAGAACATGGAAAAGTACTTTGGTACGGCAAAGCCAGAGAGAAGGAGATTGTCTTGATCCCCTAAGTTGTCGTTGAGAGTGCTGTTTCAGACGTGTGGCTTCAAAGCATGGTTGCATAAAGTCCCGGGAAGGCAAACCAATAGAGGGGCCTGATCAAAGCTGCGTTCAAGTGTGGAGGCCTCACAGAAATAGATAGTTACGTAACTGCAAATAATAGAGGGATACTAAGAACGGGTAAACATAATGTCCTTGATTTGAAAGCTTTAAGTGAGAGTCCAGCAAAGAAATGTGAGTGGGGGCTGGGGTGGGGGGGATTTTAGGAGGGAATTCAAAGAGTTTTATGGGTGAGGGTGGAGAGACGATTGCTGGCTGGACCTTGAGGGTGTCAAACTATTTTTACTGCCCCACTCTCCTTCATTCTCAGTCCAATCAGGGGTGTTAGGAAGCAGTAAAAAGTGCCCCCTTGCAATTCCCTCCCCAAGGAGATGAGCCGACAGGTTAGAACAAATAATAGGCTGTTATGTTATTTGGATTAATGTGCATGATAAAGGGAGGACGAGAGTGCCATCGATGTAAAGGCACAAAGCAGGGTCCACAGTGTTAGAGCAGATCTTGGTTTCATCTAAGTTCTGTTAAATGTGCAGCTGATTCTGGAGACGATCAGCCAACATCTGCAATCAGCTCAATCAGCTGTCCCCTGACTCTTGTGTTCTTGCACTCCAGATCTTTGTTTTTCCACCATGACAACAATCACTTCCTGCACAGTGTGTTCTTTATTGGAATGGACGGTCAAATCAAAACAGAGCGGAATCAAATTGTCTTAAAAATCATGGAAAAGTCTAGTGAGCTCTGGCTGCCTGGAGACACTATACAGGCTAATAGGCAAAGAAAAAACAGATCAGACCTGCTGTATCGCTAGGACAACACTTGGCTTGGGTAAAAGCTATCTCCTGACAAGATAAGGCCAGACATGTTCGAGATAGAATGGCCTGGGCCTAATTTTAGAGTTCCTGTCTGCCTTAGTGGCTGCTACAAAAACACAGGCACTCATGCTATACACCTCCCCCCTGAGTACTCCTGCACATGTGCCAGCAGATGGCTAATGCCCAGACGATAAAGAAGTTGGGGCAAGCCTCGGCAAAGCTTTCCATCTTTCTTAAATCTTTGCAGCGACCTAATAAAGTGGCGCAGCAGGGAAAGACAGAGGAGGATAAATCCAGAGGGGACGAACAGTAAGAAACTGAAATGTGTCCTAATTTGAGAAACAGTAAGATAATGACTGCATCTGTCCACGTCTCTGTTACACAGTGGGAAAAAACAAACGGTCTGCATGTAAGCAGCATTATCCCATGACTGTGATGATCAGTGCTATAATCCCCCCCACCCCGTCCCGCCCGCACAAAACTACCACTAGCACAGCCTTGGCAGCCAACTTCCTCATGCCACTTTTCAACCAGGATCAAATCTCCCCCGTGTGCGTGCCTGTGTGTGTTTTTACACAAGTGTGTGTGTGCCTAGGAGCATGTTTGCTTTTAAGTCTACCTGAAACTCAGCCTGTCTGTTACCACTCCGTTCCCCTTACTGCCTTTACAGTTTCTCGGTGTGTATTTGTTTGCACAGCTGGTTTTGTGCAGCCCGTGCAGGCAGCACCAGCCAAACCCAACAGCTGTGCTCCCCTACAGCGAGCCAATGTGTAATGAGGGCCCGACCCTTCGATGTGAGAACAAGCTCCAGTTATTGACGAACACTGCATCACTTCCACCTCCTCTCTGCCAATCTACTGGATAAACATACACAAACTATCCATAAGTTAAACTGCTCTCTAGACCTCAACATTGGTGCTTTGCTCTCCTCAATGTGTGTGTGTGTCTGGTCTAAAAAGACCCTCTTAGTGGCTGGATCTTTGTGAAAGCACCCCCCGATCATTATCCCTTTAATGTCCTTCCGACAGCAGATTCCAGCATTTATGGTACAGGCCATATCTGCCCATAAAGCCTTTTATTGTTTAGACCGGCTCTATGGTGGCCGTAACCTGGTTTTCCCATTTTTTATGGGGACCTTCACTATATCACAGAGGGGGAGGACAAAGCTGCCCACCATCGGTGTTTACCAAAGTATGGCCCACTCATAAATCCATCGTAGCCGGCGGCATTCTGGAAATACCTCAGCAGAGGGGGGAGAAAGAGGGAGGGGGGAAGAAGACGTAGCTTATTGTATGGCTTGTAATCGTCCGTACTCTATAGCCTTGACTTAGAAAGCCCATCTCCTCAATGATCATTAGGTCTATGTTCCTTTGCACGGAGTCCATCACTCAGCAAATCAAGAGAAAATTGCTATAGATGTTACCCTAGAGGAAGGATATCTCAATATCAGTCATCCCGGACTTGGAATGGCCCCCATTATCTGTCAGAAACAGGGAGATGTTTAGTACTCACAGATGGACACGGCACTGATTCTATTAAGAAAGACAAGAGAGAATGAAACACAGGCACAAGGAGGAACCAGGAGAGCAAGGACAAGAGAAAAAATAAAACATATGTTAACAAAAGGTTTAGGCGACATTCACAAACTGGTTTGAAAAACTAGAGATTACATACTGTATGTCATTGAGGGTGTAGAAAATTCGACATGCAAAAGAAGCTGACTGTGCCTTTTCAGACTATTATTAAACATGTTTTTGCCTCCAAGGTGGGTCTCACTTTTGTATGAGGAAGTTGAGGACAGAATGAGATGAAAGCAAGGAGCAGAAGTGGAAATCAGGAAGCGGATGGTAGGTTGGCACAGCAAGCGCTTGGTCCACATCTCTGCTCTGCCAAAGCTCACTCAGAAATTGGCATTACTCGATGCAGTTACAGCCCAAGCTACATTCTTTGTATTGATGTATGCACTTCCTGCATCTCAACCGCAACCCTGCTCTCATGGCCTTAATTCTGAGTTCACTAAACGGACATAAAAAACAAGAGCATGGGGTAAACAAAAATAAAAAGCTATTCTGACTTCCAGACTGTTTCTAAAGCTTTTCATTTTGTTTCCTGATTTGATCCATTTCAATTCCCGTCTGTCAGAAATTCAAGTGTTTCCCTCTTTTCCTCATGCTGTTCCCTCTCTCTCACTTCAGTTTTTCAAGTGCTACAGAGGGCCAATTTCCTGTTTTCCATTCAGAAGTGTGATGCTCGTGGTGGCCTGGAGGGGATATGGGAGGAGGTGGGAGGAGGGGGTTAGTGGTTCGCTTTAAGTGGATTGCCCTCAGTCTTGTTGTGCCCAGCCCAAAGCATTATAACGCCTCGGCGAGTGACCTCCACTTGAGTGGTGCCCCTAACACCAGCACCAGGCACTGCACACTGATTGTTGTGCTTGTTGTACAAAGACTGAATGTGTGCCACGAACCGCACAGAGGTTGGATAACTGCAGGCTGAATGTGTAGTCAACACTCACTGAAACCATGCAAGTGTGTGTGTGTGGGTAGAGCGGGGTGGGGTGTGTGGGTGTAATACAGCTCTAATCCTGCCCATGCTCTTTCATAAAACTGGCTGCTCTCTCCTGGGTACTCTGCTTGGTGCTTTTTATGTTTTAAGCGTGCGTTCATACGTTGGCGCCCTTTCCCGCCAAGCCATGTGAGATGTTCAAAAGTGCCGAGCTGGTTCAGATGTTAATGAAACATGTGAAATCCCCTGCTTAGCCAGCAAGTTCGGAGCTGGGGACAACAAAAGCCCACGGGAGAGCAACAGACTGCCCCAGCTCAGAGCATGACAAATGCCCCTGCCATCGTCACCACTGTGGCCCCTGCCCTGCCTTTTACAGGGAGAGGTGGGGGGAATCTGCCTCATTTGAACCTGGGGAGGGAAGCAGGAAGAGGAGGAGGGTTAATGGAATGGATGACTCCACCGCATTAAAAGAGACGGGAGCAGAGTGATGAGGGTGAGGGAGGAGGAGTCATCAGCATTTCAAAAGACTGGGGAGCAGGGAATGTAGATGGAGCAGCTACTCCCCCTTTCTCTGCTGTTTCTTACCCTCTCTGTAACTGTCCCCCACTTAAATGTATAGATGTATACATTTATGTGAACGAAAGAGAGGAGTTAATTGGATGACAGCCTGTCATACTTAGCCACAAGTCCCAGAGGAGGAGATGGGTCAACTTCATCTGAGAGCCAGGGACAACACTGACGGTCAAAGCTGCAGTTTTTCATTGTACTGTGGTTGTTTCTGCAGTCAAAGGGTTTACTCAGCTTAGCCACAGAAGGCACAAAGGAGACTCGTCCCTTATCCGGCTTAGACAACAAGCCTGAGGAACTGCTATGGAAATTCATATCAATGTCAAACTTTTTGAAACCCCTTTCATACCATGTAGAAATAAAAAACAAACACCGGAGAAACAAGGAAGTACAGACAACATGACCAACATCATGTGATTTATCATATGCCAAAATATGTATCCACATCTCTCAGCAGAGAGAAACTTGTGCTGCTACTTTCGCAATGGCATGACTGTCACACAGAGAAAAAGTCAAATAAACACGTGCTTTGGTCTAAATAGGCCATGTTCACATCAAAAACAGAGTGGGAATAAAACCTTACATTTATTCACCCTCCACTTTAGCCTCCATCTGTGATAAAAACCTCCAAGAGTTTCAATGAGTGCGGATCAACTGAGGACTGATGGCATCCATTGGCAGTCGCTATAGCTACCCAAACCATCTGTGTTGTGAACCCAGAGAGAGGGGAGTGTCTCAAAAGTGAGTAAATAGGCTAATACAAAAAGCGAATGGCTCAGAAGGGCAGATCATTAGCTGGCCACATCTTGCTATTCTCTGTGTGATACCAGGACAGGAGGGGGGTTAATACATAAAAAAGAAGCCTGATAATATTTAACCAGTGGAGATCTATCATCAATCTGGACCGTATCACACCCCCCTTCACATCATCAGTCCTCACACCCAGCTCTGGCCTATTGTCATTCAGACCCTGGTTCCCTTTCACTCTTTATTCAATATTTTTGAGCCATTGTTCCACCTTACATGCCCCCTCTGAACTACATTTCTTTTCCCACTCAGCGGTGAAAGGAGAGGGACAACAGCCAGAAAAAAACATAATATGTTATAGTGTCAGGGGTAACAAAACCATCACCCGGCCATGGCAAAAGTCTGCGTACATTCTCAAGGCAAAAGCACATAGTCTTACTTTCTCCTCTTATACACTCTTCTGTCTCCACACACACACACACACACACACACACAGTGACCCTGCGGGCTTTACTGGGCTCTTTGAATGAAAAAGAGAAGTCATTTATCCGACTCATCTTTGCTGCACCTCGCAGCACCCTTTAAAAACACTCTTTATTTCTTGCTAAGGCTAAAGCTGCACCTTGGTGACAGTATGATGGAGAGCCCCATTCGGCCTCTCTACCGCTCTCTCTCTGCTGTCTCTGGAGCTTCTCCTGTCTTTCCATCCGTGCTGCCAACAGTCCTTACAAAAAAAGTGAAGGCTAAGCTTCAGTGACATTGTAAGAATCTGTGTGCATATGTGCACCTGTCTGTGTGCAGGCTTGTGTGTGTGTGTGTGTGCCTTGAGGTGTTTTGGCATGGATCCCTGCATATCAGTGTTTGCATGTTTAATCGGGAAAAAAGGTGCCACAGTAAAATGTGTAAAAAGGTGCAGGAGGGGAGGAGGGAGTTCACAGATGAGCCTGCTCATGTGTGGAGGTGAGAACAGGAGTGCCAGAGGCTGCTGTGAGGCCTGTCGTGTCAGAGCTCTTCAGGAGTTAACAAAATCATCCACCAGAACCCGTCGATATTCAGTATGCTATGCTTCTCACCTCCTTTGCCATTTGTATTCAGCCTTGTCCGTGCTGCATGCTTTGATACTGTTAATAAGATGATCAATTACATTCATCACATCCTTATTACTCACGCAGGTTATATGCTTTTAACACATGCAGCTGCGACACATAAAAGGCCTACAAATGCCTCAAAACAACCACCACACTAGGTTTGATTAACTGTGTTGTGCTTGCAGTGTAGAAAGCACAACAAGCAACGATACATATTTCAAAGCATCAGGCTGTCTAGACTGTATTTGACCAAAGGTGTGCTACATGCTAGGTGTGTGTATGTGTGTGTGTGCGTGTCTATCTGAAATAGTTTCTATGCAACCAAGCAGACATCAACAGTAAAACCGCTAACCGACTTGGCAAACAGCCCACCTCTTTCTGTCTCCCTCTCTCTATAGATGGATCATTCATCACCTTCTTTCTCTCCGCACAGCATCCTGGTCCCACCAATGCGGCTGGTAATACAGATAAGGGTCACACTCGTGACAAGTTTGATTCAAAACACAACAAAACAAAACGAGATGACTTTAGCAATAGAGCCCAAAGGTTTGTTTCAAGGTAATATAAAGGATAAAAAGTTTCAGTTCTGTTATTTTAACTTCACTTCTTTTCATCTGTATGTAACAGCCATATGGCTCTGTGATTCCTGAGGGAGGCAGGAGGTTGCTGTTTCTACATTACAGTCATTAAAAGTACTTCAGCAGTAGAGAAGATGAGGCACAGGGGTTCAATGGTTCAGAGATGAAAGAATCTGCTGCTAAATGTGTCAGTTGTGGGTCTAATTCAGCCAAACATCTGTGATGGGAGGTGTTGTACCATGCCCCCCTTCCTCCTCCTCCTCCTCCTCCTCCTCCTCCTCCACCTCCCTCAACACCATCACTCTTAACAACTAAACTGGATTCCTGTGTCAATGCTTGTCCTGTCAGCAAAAGATCTTGTTTTGAAAGCATCTTTGAAATGGATTTCGCAACAATACCTTGTAACTGCGGCAACGGTGGCCATCCGGACACAGAATACAGTAAGTGATGTTAAAAACACGTAAGAATTGACAGTAATCACTTTCTACACTTCCCTCATTTCATTGTAACTTCCCTACGTTGCATAATGGTTGACATCCATGTGTCTTATATGTGAATTCATGTGTGGCAAGAATCGCCAACCAGAGTCTGTCAACAGCTCTGTCATGATGTCATCTGTACTGTTAGTAACACTGCAATTGCTCAAAGACACCTTCCTGATTCTATGTAAACATAACCCCCCCATATTTTTGTCATTTTAACACCATTTTATTCCACTGGTAGCAGAGGGGGCAAAGTAATTAAGACTACTCTAACCTGTTTAGAAATCAGGCCAACTTTCTTGTTGGAGTTATGCAGTTGTCAGAGCAAACACCTATTAACCTTATGTAACACTTCACCTTGTTCACAGTTGTTATGAGTGTGTGAAAGAGGTGCAGCCATAGTGAATAGGTGAGAGGGCAGAAGCAGGGGGACAAGACATTAAAACATTGTCTTTCAAGATACACTGGCTTTTGTTTTGATCAGGCCTTCATCACCTGGTCAAAAGAGGTGTAAAATTCAATATATGTATAATAAAATAATAATAATATTTCATTAATAATAAAGGCCCAGCCTTCAAAGCAGCAAAGTATATTGATAAATTATCACTGTATATCTCCTCTATGCCAAAGGAGAAGACAGAGAAAATGAAGAGACTGTGTGTGAATAATTCATGAAGGACAGAAAGCGACAGTTAACAGGAGTGTGTCATAGGACACTGATGTTCCATCCATCCATCTATCTATCCATCCATCTACTGAACCATCTTCATCAGCTCTCTCTCTCTCTCTCTCTTTCTCTCTCTGCTCCGGGGAGTTCAGATAAAGGATAATGGATCTGCTGACATTCATCTGTCCCAAATATAAATTCACATAAAATAACCCTGTTAGGCAGCATGCAAATTCATGCTCAGCAGCCAAATGAGGGCACACAAGGATAAATGGGCTTTTGAATACAGGTGTACACACACACACACACACATTTCTGCAGTGAATTCACACGTGTTATAATTTGTACATGTATGTACCCACGACCTGCTCCCTTGGTCTCTTGGTCAGCTATCTTGTTTATGTTCCCTCTCTTTCCATTTCTTTTCATCTTTCTCTCTCTTTCTTACACACACACACACACACACACACACACACACACAGACATCATCATGCCCTGCAGGCATTGGTGCCGAGATGGCTGTTGGACTACACCTGAGAATTCAATGGTCAAAATGCAGGCAGTAAGCCAGACTGCTCCAGGCTGAACTTGTGAGTGATAATTATAATTTGTGTCAGAGATGCTTCTGCTGAATAACAACAGCCAAAAACACACTGACACCAATGATGCCCATGTGCATGTCGCAGCCACAGTTCAGACCCTGCAGACCCAGCTTAATAATAGTCCAATGAGCAGCGTGTGTCTGCTGTTTGTATTACAACACAGAGTCCGATGCAGCAGATGCACACAGGATTGTAAACAGACCCAGAGTCAGATGTATTAAGCAACCAATCAGTGACTTAAGACAGCGGTGCTGAGCCATCACATGCATGAGAGAGTGTAAATGAACATTATGCCTATAGTTTCATATATTTTTTTTAATTTGTACTGATTGTGTGAGATTAAAACACTGTCTGCACCATAAGGTCGTTTGTGAAACTCAACACTAACACACACACTAACATACAGTACATGCATCAAATCCCACCATCAGCAACGTGCAGGTGCACGATCATTCCAGCAAAGAGACAACAATGGACACCATCCCCTCTCTCTCTCTCTCTCTCTCTCTGTCTTTGTGCCAAAAACCCAGTCATCTGGCAAAAGAGCTGAGTGGGACACATCATCAAGGGTATATTTGTTGTCCCAAAGCAGAACCACACAATATGGCTGACGCACACAAGTACAGTAAAGAAATGAAAGTTTTTTAATTTTTATTTTAAGTTTGCAGATTTCTTCTTTTTGCTGCTTTATTCATATTTTTGGAAATGTTTTGTTGTCTGAATGATAAAGTGAAATCACCTTGATGAGTCTGCTCTGAACCTGTTGAAATACTATTCAGTCAACAGGAAACAAAACTTCTGGCTGCGTGTGAGCGTTCTAAACGCTGCCCAACAATGAGGCTGAAGGGTAGCAGACCTCTTTTAAATAAAGATAAAGTTAAATAAATAAATAAATATAAAAGACAGGAACATTATGAAACAGCCCTTGAGCTATGGAAGTGTATTTCAGACTAAAAGCAATATTGCTGCCATGGAAACAATAGCAATCACAGCCACTTTTTTTTTTCCAAAGAAAATAAAGAAAGAAAAAATAAATTTAATTACCAGGAACAACCATTTTCAAGGAAGCCAGCACTTCATTTCAAGATTGGAACAAAATACAGGTTTAGGACATAATGGGACATAATAACAAACCACTTTGGAAAACATACAAGTGCAGCTTTTTATGAACCAATGGTCTTAACCAGTAATCTCACAATGAATTAAGACTCAAGTATGATTTGTGTAATGGACTAAAACAGCATGTCTGTTTCAGCTAGTGATCGCAGTAAAATAATAAAACCACACTGATCAACCTTGAGAGAAAAATAAATTATATTTAGCGGAATAAGTCCATGTCAGAAACATCCACTGGAAATATACCAATTAGTATAGAATTTACCAACCCCTTACCCTGTTTTTTAATGCCTAACCCAGTCCTTTTTAATTCTAAGGTCAAAACGACACTTAAAAGTAAACCACATGAAAATCAAACAAACAACAACAACAAAAAATAAGGGAGGGAGCAGGATTCGATCCTCCCAATCCTGAGTAAATGTCCACTGCCTTGGATTTCCATCCAGCCAGCCACCACCCACCTCCATACTCAGAGTTTTACAACTTTGTTGGTCTTGTGATAAGATGAAGTCAGCAAATACAATCACAACGCTCTGTTAATGTATGTCCGAAAGTATGTCCATATGTGCCATTAGCAGAAATGTCACTATGAGCTGTATCTGGCGGGTGTATCATTGACCAAACTGCCCAAGACCCCTGGCCAATCCAAATACAGGTAAAAAAGATGGAGAAAGGGATGTGAAAGCACCTGCCTGTCACTAACCTAAAGCCCATAATTATATATTTTATAAAAATATAAAACTTAATATAATTAAAACATCATCACCCCCATACAGTTCTCATTAAAAGGGATCTGATCTATAAAGATCAAAACTGGTGCTTGTTTGTGAGCTTAAATGTGTGTTTCTGCTGTCATAGGGGACAGTTTAACATGGGAATCTATGGGGATTGACTCACTTTTGGATGCATCCCCTAGAGGCCATGGGGGAACTGCAGTTTTTGACCCATCCACATGGGCTTCATTTCTTGTTCCTGGAATTTGCTGCTTGGTCAGAAAAGAAAAACGTTTTACAGAGTAAATAACAGCCTTATAGCAATGCATTACACAAACACTGATGTTCTTGAAGCTTCATAATTACAGTGCATACAGCGGCAATGCCAAAAACCTGTAGGGTGGTCAGCTGTATCTATTCACTTGTACTGTCTCTGTCTTTGCATATGAAGAGATGCATTCTCCCCCGTCCCTCAGTAACTCCTTAGCTCTTGAAGGAAAAGCACAACTCTATTTAATCAACTTAACTGCTTTGCCGTCTGCCACTATGCCGAACTGCCATGAGGTTTATTAGTCACACGACTGCGCTCCCTCAGCTTATTGTACAGCCCGGGCGGGCAGTGGCAGAGCAGCCTCTGCTGCTCTCAGTGGTTACACAGACTTGTGGTTTTCGATGGTAATGTTCTGTATATTATGTTCTGTTTCTGTGCAGCATTACCACAAAGCCTTTTAATGCTAATTGCAGAAAAATGAAATGAAAGGTCTGTTTTTCACATCACCACAGCAAAAATGTAGAGAAAAATCAATGATTTTTACAGTCATTAAGGTCCATTATGTAGGAGAAAATCATCTTCTGTTCTCTCCTATTTCCTCCTTTTCTTGGTTGTTTTTAACCCAATTCGCCATTAGAGTGCTGGCTTTAATGTGCAATTTTCAAAAACTGTACAATATATTAACTAACAATCAAAATGATTTTTAGTTACAACAAGCTGGACTTCACTACAACTATGTTTGTGAGATTGAAATACAGCAACATCCATTCCCTGCTGTCCTATTTGAGGGAGAGGAAACTGATCAGGTTTCCTCTCACTGTTAATGTTGCCCAGCTACAAAATAATGCCTGACCATTACAAAAGCACACCCCATTTCCTGCTCAACGCTGCTGGTCACAGCCTACTCATGCTCCTGCTGCTTCAGAGAAAACCAGATTTGCCGAGTGGAAGCGTGGCATAGTGAATCTACTGTTATAGTGGCATTTTGCATGCTGAACTGTGTGCCCTGTTTGGAGTGTAAAGGTGCCTGGATAAGCAGAGGAGACAAATCCCATAAGAAGGAAGGGAGGTATGCTGAGGGAAGGAAGGGAGGAGGTGACAGAGAGTAGGAGAGGAAGATGGGTGTCATAGTTGTGGTGCTGAATGATTTCTAACTTTTTCCATCTCTTATCCTGTCTTCACTGAGCCTGAATCTTTCCATACATTCTTCCTTCCCTCTCTTCAGCATTTCTTCCCACTCTGACCTTTGACTTTTTCTCTCGTCCATCTGTCTGTCCCACTCCTCTCTCACCTCCCCCACGTTTCTGTCACTCTCTTGGGGGAAGCTCAGTGCCAGTGTGGAGTTTTATTTGTGTAATTTACATCCTCTCTGACAGCCTTCTGTGCCCCCCTACAACCCTTGGCTTTTACTGCAGCCAGACCCTTGTAAAACAGCCGCTCTTTGTGATGAGAGAGAGAGAGAGAGAGAGAGAGAGAGAGAGAGAGAGAGAGGGAGATGGGAAGTAGAACTGTCTGAGCTACAATCCAGAGAAAGCTGATTGTAAAAACAACACGTGGTCACTTGGTGTCAGTTAGATTCCTGGATGGCTATTTGTGTGCACTAGCGTCTCTAAATCTGCATTATTTTGTGTGTGTTCTTGTTTGGGGTGTGTTTGTGCACTTTATAGGACAGAGGCAGTTGCTGTGTTGGTTTCTTGACCAAACAAGCATTAGTACATGCAAGGATCAGGCAATAATCCACCAGTCATCATGTGATTGCTGTGTACTTAGAGAGCCCAGCTCTAGGGCTTAAAGGTCAAATTGTAATCCCATTAATAGTAGGTATGAACTTCAAACTCACATGTAGAGAACCAAACGCCTGATCCATACTAATATGAATTAAAAAATGCGTTATATTTATATTTAGTTACACTTTAAGACCCCTGAAACAATGACTTTTGGAGGTGCTGCTAAACCAGGTTTAGCCTAAAAGCTGTTTTAATCTGAAATTTTGAAAATAATGACGCAGATACTCACTTCCTGACTGATGAATTTTAACATGCCTTCCCGTAATTCGTCAGGCCCCTAATACATGAAGCTCTTCCTGGTGACTCCCTTGACTACCAGAGGTTAATTGGATGAGGAATTACAGGCGTTACTGACCTTGTTGTCCATGCTAGAAGCTGTTAGTATCATGAAACTATTTCCGACAAAGCATACGGAGCATGTCCACTGTCGTTATCAGCCCTATATGAAACCCGGTGTATTTTCTTCAATAGTGCCAATAAGGTCTGTTTGAGCTTAACACTAACAACATCAGCTTTGCAGAGACCAAGAATTACCGCTGTGCAAATATAGCACCACTAAAGATATTAAAAAAAAACAACTGGCCAAACTGGAAAGCTTAAAAAAACATCAAAGGGAGTCAACACCAATAAAATTCCTATTCTGAGAGTGAATACTAAGTAGAGAGAAGTAGAAGAACAAAAGACAGAGGCATGAAAGAGTGAGACAAATAGGTAATGAGGGGAAGAGATCAGTGAGATGCTGCATTTCAATGAGAGAAAGCACACAGATAAAGGAGGGCTGAGAGATCTGAAGCAAGAAAAAAAGGAAAGAAACACCACTATGAATAAAAAAAAATGCTTACTCGCAAGAATCAGAAATGTGCTTTATGAAAACAAGGTCACAAATGAATAAATCATTGGAACAGAGCAACGACCCAATCTCCCTCCTTTATTTACTCTCACTTGTTGTGATGCGTCAATGATTGAGGTGCTACTGATCTGTTTGGGTTCCCGGCTTGAGTCTGGTGACCAGGGAGCCATGGCGACAATTAATTGCAAGCCTGGACCAAACACACACCTATATATACACACACACAAAAACACTAGGATAGCACCAGAACTATGAGAAAGTATAGAAAACAACAACAGAGTCTGAGATAGAGCTAAGGGTGAACAATGACCCCCAGTGGCTGCAATGATGCTTTAGACTGTGTGTGTGTCTGTGTGTGTGTGTGTGTGTGTGTTTGTGTGTGTGTGTCTGTGTGTCTGTGTGTCTGTGTATGTGTCTGTGTGTGTGTGTGTGTGTGTGTGTCTGTGTGTGTGTTTGTGTGTGTGTGTCTGTGTGTATGTGTGTCTGTGTATGTGTCTGTGTGTGTGTGTGTCTGTGTGGAGTGGAGGAACTCATTAGGAGTGTTTGGCCAGTCAGCCCTCTCACAGTTCATAGCAGCTAAGAGTGGTAAACAAGCCCACTTGAGCACACTCAACAATGTCATACACACACACACACACAGCAACCTGCTTCCACCAGTGTGAGACAGAATTTCAAAAGGGAACACACCTTATTAAAACTTTATGCACACTCACATACACACAATAGTAATCCCTTCCTCTGTTTAACTCTGTAGTTTCCTTGATTTGTTAGGACCCTCTATAAAGATGACTCTAACAGAATTATTAGAGCCACAGAAGCGCGGGAGTGGTTGACACTTACAATTGTACAGCTGTTGGAGCGAGGGAATCAAAGAAGACTGGCCAGCGGCACAGCGAGGACATAATTAGCGAACATGAACATGCGTTATGTGTCACCCATGAATGCCATCTGCTTCAATTTAAAACTTCATGAACAGAGGAACAACATACAGAAGCAGAGAGTGAGTAGGAGAAGAGAATGACACAGCAAGACATTTGGCATCCTATATGCACGCACAACATAACTAAACTGGACAATAAACACGTCAAATAATAGTCTACAACAATACACATTCAGCTGACTTAGTATGCATGTTGCTCCATCATGCTTGCTCGGGACTCTGAACTGTATTAGACAGCACTCTTATTCATAATGCCTATCCACCAAACCTTCCACAACAGAAAAACCACATGGGCTCATACATGGTCTGTACCCATAAAATCTTAATCAGTGTTAATATGGAGAATAAGTCTCTCCTCTCTGCTGTGGTTTCAGCTACACCAGCAGCAACATCACAGCGGAGCCATGCCTCTTCTCAATGAAGGGAGATCCAATGTGTTATTTTAATCAACTTGGCCTGCCGGCATTAATTATTCACCCCATTGGTGAACTGGGACAGCCCGCGGGTAGAAAGAGGGAGGGATCGGCAGTCCCTCTGATTAAGGGCTTTAGGGAGAAAAAACAAAAAGGGGGAAAAAAGATATGAGAAAAGAGAGAAAGAGGAGATGCAGAGGGAGATTAGGGCTACAACTTCTGCCCTAGTTGTTAGCTGTGTGTATGAGCGGGTGTGTGTGCAGTAGTATATGTGAGTTCAAGGGGTTGAGAAAGGGTTGTGTGGCGTAAGTGTGCATGCAACATGTAAGAGGCCTCAGGGAGGCAGCAGGAGTGTGAATGCATGTGTGTGTTTGTGTAAACCAAGCACAATCATGATTCTGTATGATCCAACTCCTGATGGTCAGGCAGGGAGCCCCGCCTCCCACGGGGTAGGTGATTGGTGGTGGCCTGACACATGGAGTGCCCCTCAAGGCTGAACTGAGATGCAGCCTGATTGGACCGCAAATGACCGCCCTGTTAGAAGGTGGTGTGTGTGGAGAAATACCCGAAAGTGTGTGTTCTAGTGGCAAGCACCCCCATGAGTGAATGTCTGCACCTAAGCAGCTTTGAGTGTGATTCTCACAGCAGAGACAGAAAGGGGAACAGAGCGCCCCTGCTGACGATCTCAGTGGGCTGACACAGAAAGCTTGTTTGAGGGCATTAAATCTTAATATACACCGGGGGGATGAAAAAAAGAGAAAATCACAGGAAGACAGTGAGAGCCTGAACAGAAAGTGGAGGGTACAATGACAAAAATGAGGTGTTAAAAGAAGATGCTGAAAAGAAGAGAGGGAAGGTAAGCTGCAAAGGAGCACACAGAGGGGAACTCCTCAGGGGCAGGAAGGAAGGATGTTGCGAGGGGGAAAAAAAGATTCCTTCCCCTCCAATCCACAGGAGGATAACTTAAGATGCCAGAATAACGTAGCGCGGCACTAAATCAAACCAGTTAAATCATCATGTGTTAATGACTCCGTTAACCCGCTTCTTTCCCTCCCTCCCTCATCCTTTCCCCTTTGCTAAAAGCCTGTACAGAGCCGTTGTCATCCTTAATTCATCCTCTCAGCAGACAGAAGGTGAGAGGAGGTAAATGGAGGCGGATGATAAAGGGCTGTGAACCCTCTCCTGAGACTCTTACATAAACAGTATCTGCCAATAACATCTTAGCTTGTCCACAATATCAGTGTCGTTCTCTGGTATTGTTATCATGTACTGACACACTAGCTAGCATGTAGCTTAGGCAACAACAGTGTCAGGTACACCAATGTAAGATCAAACCTTTGTGTTTCCAATGTAGTAGAGACCCCAAGATCATTTCATGTGAATGTTACCTTCAGCTTTTTCTAAGCAGTTAATTTTGCCTGCAACTTGCAGGGAACTCAAAGACATTAACAGAAAATCTGGCAGGGAGTATCTCGCGGCGTTCAAACACAATAATAAGACCTAACAGATGCTAATTACATGCAAACATGTTTACGACTCCACCTTGCCATCATCATTTGTTGATCAGTCAAAGCAAAAGAAATCTTGTTTATTCCATGCCTTTTTGCAAAACGTGTAATTAGTTTACATATTGTTTTTTCAACAAACATCTTCAGTGGTTTCTCCTGTAAATGCGTTCAAGATGGTAGCAGTGTGATAGTTTAATGATCCATTTTACAGTTTAAACAGTAATATGCAAATGAGGATGGGATCACTCTGTTCCTTTACCCTGTTTTCTTTTCCCCTGCCCTCCCTGCCTCTCCCTCCCAGCCCTTCTTTACTCTGCTTCTCTCGGCTGAGTGATAAACGCTGTCTGTTGGCCATAAATCCAGGGGGAGTCCTGACAGGCGTCCCAATAAAGCGCTCTATTTTCTCCCTGTTTGGTGGGTTTGTCAGGGGCCCGGAGGAAGTGAGATAACATTAGGAGGAGGGAGGAAGAGGAGGTGGTGGTGGTGGTGCTGGAGGAGACGCAATTTCATCAGCACTGTACACACAAACACAGGAATGCACACTCATAAACAAACAGTGGGAATACCCACATGGAAGGGACACACATGCTTGGAACGAGAGATTCATGTGCTGAGTGGCCAATGTACATGAGTGGTCATGTACCACATGACAGTTGGTAAAAATGTCGGGTCTGTAAGCTGTGAGAACCCCCCCCCCCCCCCCCCCCCAAAAAAAAAAAAAAAAACAACCCAAGACAAAATTCACAGACACAAACCTCAACTACCATGCAAAGAAACCTCCTCTCTGTCTGCACACATTCATATCAATATGACACAAATCTGGAGTATTGCTTACTATACAGAGAACCTTATTTTCCAGTTGTGTTGTTGCGCCATTGCTCACTAAGTGTAAATATATTCTACACAACAACACATCAGTTTGCACATTATTGCTTTGTTCACACATCAGTGGCTATGATTTCTAGCTGTCTGATTGGCTGCTTTCATTACAGGAAATTTGCTTTCACAGGATTTATGGAGACAAATGATTTTAAGTAATGCCACACAAAATGCAAAGCCAGCTCATCATCACCAAACAGAGAACGTAACATGAGGTGGATATTGATGACCGATGTGTATGTATGAAATGCATTGTGTGTGTGAACATCTCTCTATATATATCAGTTTATACCCCTAAATCCTTTCACCTAGAAAGCTGGGGTTTCCATCCCACTCATTAGAATTATTAATCTTTAATATTCAAGTAGCTCAGACTGTGTTTGACATTCTGTGATCATCTACTTTCCTATTTAAATGCATCTACCAATGTCTAATCTCTTTCAAGTACTGTGCTTCCTGGTCTTCCTCTTCCTCATCCTCCTTTTTTTCTCCTTGAGAGGACACCCCCACCCCCAGCCTTAATTCAGTCCAACTTTTCACCTGTCTCACAGCACACACACTCCCTCAAGTCCATCACTCTCCCACACGCTTGAATTTCACTGCTGCCCCCATTTCTCTCAAACACACTCCTGCCCCACCTCTTTCATCTTTTCTTCATTGACTGATGGTTTTGAGGGGCTGTTTTCTAGAATTGCAGGCTATGTCTTCACTTCATGTCACTACACTAAACACAATAGCATAAAAACAGACAAGTGTGAGTGCATTTACTAAGCTAGTTGTTAATGATGGGATGACATTTTGAAGAAAAGGGGAGAAAGAAGCAGAAACAAAGTCAAACATGGAGTCAAAGGAGAAGCTGGAAGACAAGAGAAAGCAGGAGAGCCTCGACTCTTCAGGCCGACCCTTTCTGCTCTTAAGAGGATTCCCACCTGGTAGCAATTTAGTTTGTGCCTGGTAAAGCAGGCCCTGGAAAGGAAAAATAATGTCTGTTGGGTTAGTGGTTTCATTTTTCAATCAAATAAATCACGACCTTACAGAAAATAATTTTTGTCTTTTAATGGCCTCCCTAGCGTTTGAAGTTCCTCAAGGGACAGCCTGCTTTGAAGTCTGCGCAGGGAGGAGTGAGCTTCCCTCAGTGTGTGTGTGTGTGTGTCTGTCTGTGAGGGAGAGTGAGCGAGCATTCATTCCATTGCCTACTCAAAGTCCTGAAACACAACACCTGAGGTACAGTCCTGACAAATGCTGAAACAAAATGCTCCAGAAATACTAATTAACACATAAGCACAAATACTAGATTACCAATTCATGCTGAGGGAACTGTTGAGTATAGTTTTGCTTTATTTTGCATGTGATGTCAAAGTGAGTATATCTCCTGCCTAAAGGATTAAAAAAGTCGAGGATTAATTGTGGCCCATTTACTCTATTCTGCTGTAGCAGCCTGGGACACAAACTTTGGGTGGGATGGTTTTCAATCAGAAACGGACACTTGTGTATGTAGGTGCACCAAAACACACGCACAAGCTCTGCTAGGGAAAACTACGTCACTTTCTGGGCATAGAGTCCAAGCAGCCACACCAAACGTGTCGACAGACAGACGACTACCTTCATGATAAAGACTTAAAATATTCCCCTCAAAACGTTTTTCCCTGGAGCGCTTCCACTGCTTTCCATGTGGATCTTTCAGTCCAAGAGATCTGGTTTTGACATAAAGGCTATTTTTCAAAGGTCTGAAAGACGGCGGCTAATGCACTTCAGAAACACACTCATATGCTGTCTGCAGAATACACGTATAGCCAAACCCACAGGGACAAACACAGTCACACACACACAGAGAAAATTAAAACAAGGTGTGTACTTTTCCCAGACTTAATCAAATGCTAAAACACACTCACTTGACTTGAACACACCCATGAGAACATTGGTTGGTATAATATTTAAAGTAACATAATTCCCCAGGTCATACCAGCCCACAAACACTGCGGGCACAGCTTGATCATCAGCCCTATTTAGAAGGATTTGCAGTGGTCAGAGGGAGGAAGAGGGAGAAAAAGAATTTGATACACAGACAGATAAATGATGACAGACTAAGGAGGGAAAGAAAATCCAGTAAAAGTTTACAACATTGAAGAGGAATAGCCAGAAAAATGACCTGAGGGGGAGGAAGAGGGAGATAAAACACGTCGACTGAGAGAAAAGAGTGAGGTGGTGAGAGTATGGCTTAGAGGAAATAGTTGTGTTTGATGAGTAAATATTGAATCAGCGAAAAGCCATCTCTGGCACCACCAGACCTCTCCCTGCCTCTGTTTCTCTCTGTCTTTGTGTAAACTATAAACAGAGACATTTTACCTGCATACGAGGCATAAACACCAGTTTATGAAGAGCTGACATAATTGAAACTGCACTTACACAATTAAAGAGGCAACTGAAAAACAGAAACATGTGGGTTCAGTTTGTGTGGATTTGCTGGATGTTGTACACGCACACATCCTCCACACACACCCACCTGCATCTCGCTGCAGGTATTTGAGTAAGTCAATGGTCATTTGTGGGAAGTAAGAATATTCGGCTGATTCTTAAAAAGGTATGCCTGGGCCTGCTGTGATTTAAGATGCCTGTAGGGGCCCTTCTTCACTTCCCTCCTTCACTCTCTCCCTCTCTTGATCTTTCGCTCCCTGTTCCTCCTCCTCAGTGCTGTCTCTTGCCTTGAAAGAAT